>NC_054886.1:29997731-31412731 GCF_018320785.1 Cheilinus undulatus | reverse complement strand
TTGAATCATGAACTCTGACCTTATGTCAAGTGAGGTCTGCAGGTGTTTAGGTGTTCTGGGTTAGTCTGTGACCTCCTTGATGAGTCGTCCATGTGCTTTTGGAGTTATTTTGGTAGGCTGGCCACTCCTGGGAAGGTTCACCACTGTTCCAAGTTTTCTCCATTTGTGGATAATGGCTCTCAGTGTGGTTGGCTGGAGTCCCAAAGCCTTAGAAAAGTCTTAGTAACGTCTTCCAGACTGGTAGGTGTCAGTGACTTTGTGTCTCACCTGTTCTTCATGGGTACGTCTAATCTTAGAGGGACATAAAAAACAACTAACTGATCTGCTGAGTCTGAAGTCTTATTTAGCTCTTCTACAACATGCTAACAATCCTGCTCTCTGTAGAAACAGTAACGGCAACACAAAATTACTGGGAAGGTTGAACCAGACTCCAGAAGCCATTATGTTGCACTGATTGGTACTGGACACAAACAGAGAGGCCCAGGTCAGATTCCACACACACCTCAACAGCAGCACTCCTAGGATCACCACTAGAGTAAAGAAAGCTCTGTTCTTAATTCGGTCGACTGGCTCTTTGTCTACTGTCTGCTCTCCTGGCCGTGAACGGATCAAAACACAGAGAACAGAGAGACTGCAGAAGGAGATGGCAACAAGACAGAAAGTCAAGAGGAGGATATCCACCTTAGCAGAAATGTTTTTAAAATGAAGCAGCCCCACCTCCCCTGACACTAGCAGCCAAATACAGCCAGTGCTGACATTCCTGATCTTAACCCCTCTCTCACTCCGCAGGGTTCGATAGATGACAGGATGAACGACGGCCAGGTAACGCTCCACACACGTCAGAATGTGGAAGAACAGCTCCCCATACCAGGGAACTGATGAGAGGCAGTACCCAACCCAGTAGGTTTCAACATGGACCGTCAGGTTACCGCAGCAGCAGACGATGTACCCTAAGATGCCGATCATCTCCATGACGACCATGTGGTAGGTGAAGCAGTCCGAGTGACTCATCATCGCTGCCGTGGAGTTCTGCTTCTTCCAGCGGTCAAGACCGAGATAGAGGATGAGGATGCAGAGAGGGTGGAGGAGGAGGGTGTTGGTGACAAAGTAGCCAAGGTAGATGAAAGAGCTCGGCCTGAGGAAGTGACACATGGAGAAAGGGAGGTCTGTGCTGATTGTGGAAATGTTTTGATGAAGCAGAAGGTCGCTGGATGAGGAATTTTCTGTCATATCTGTAGGAGAGAAAGGAAAGAAAAAGGAGCATATTAATGAGAATTAATTGAAGATGGAACTTTCAGTGCTTTTTAACCGTAGTATGTTTTGATTGCACAGCTTTTCCCGTCTTGCAGTAGCAAGTGTGCCGCCACTTAACCAGTCAACTCCTGTGTTTAGGGTATGCTGGCGCGTTAACCTGGAAATACTCAGCAGTCTGCAAAGTGCAAGCAGACACAGAAAAAAACCTAAAACCAGTATGTCATATGTTTCAGTCATGTTGTAACCTTGCCAGACTCCATCTCTGTCATCAGGCAAATCCATCTTGAGAAGCTCCAGTCCTCAACGTTTGTGCCAAACTGAGCACTGTTCGGACCAATCACTATCATGTGAGGAGAACAAGGCGATAGTTTAGTTGTACTCAAAGCTAGGATTAAACCTAGTCCTGTTTTTATGACAGTGCTTACAGCTTTGACATATCATCTTATATCAGAGCCGAGACACTGCAGTGGGTCCAGGGTTCAACAGATTCCCCTCATGCATCTTCAGTCATTATGTGAGGATTAACTATAATTATCCATAAGAATGAGTAATAATTCAGTTTTAGGGGGGGAGCCTTGCACTAAACTTTCTTTATTTTCCAAAATAAAAGTCATTTTTCTTTCTCCTTGTTTAAGCCGGACTCAATTCTAGTAAAACTAGAAAAGCACTCGGAGAGCGCAGACCTCCACCATTGGCCCTATCTCCTGATAGTGAAGAATCCTTTAAAAAATTCCTGAATCCGTCCCCATGTGCCCCCCACCACGGCATCCGCCGATCACTCCCTCCCCGGCGGGGTGGAAACACGGTTAGGCAAAGCATTGGTTTCACTACGGGTGGACTGTCATGGCGGAAGCATTGCCTGTTGGTGCCAACAGATGCACTGACAGTCTCACCTATGGTCTCACCGGATGACTGGAAGTCATGGCAGAGGGTGAATATTCCTCTATTCCTCCCAGCATTGTAAGTATTCTCGCTACAATATCGCTGTCTTTCTCTCTGTTACACTCCGACTCGTCTCCTCGACCGGGCGTGTGTCTTTCAAACTCTATCAACTCCAAAACTTCGAATAGAAACACACCCAAAAATGCTGCTGGGATTGAAGTTACTCATGTCCGCCATCTCCTGGTGTAAAGTGGTAACAGCGCAGACCTCCGCCATTAGCCCTATCTCCCAATAGTACAGAATCCTTTAAAAAATTCCTGGATCCAGACAGTGATCCGGATCAGTCCCAAAATCTAACCAGTTCTTCCTTATGCCATTTGTGACATTGCCCGAAAATAAACATAACTTTTTGAGTTATGTTGCTAACAAACGAACAAATGAACAAACCCACCCGATGACATAACCTCCTTGGCGGAGGTAATAAATTCCAAATACATTTAGTGTTGTTGGCAGTTACAGTGTCTTAGCTTGGAAAAGTTGCCAGCAGAAATCATATCATATGATAACTATAATTCATCCTGAGTCTGAATTTTTGTTACGGTGATTTTAGAAAATACTACCAGATTTGATTCCATCCCTTATTTAGTAGTTTGATCGTAGGAATTTACTTCAGTTGTAGGAGGTCAGGTCTTAAGCTGAGCATCGACCTTTTATTTAAAGAACTTCAAGGCATACAAGGAGGGCTCTTTCCTTCATGGAAAAGGTGCCCTCAAACTTCCTGTGATGTACATAAGTCCTGAAATTAACTTTAAAAATCACTGAAAAAAGGAAAACTCATCGATCTGGAAGCTTTCTAAGGCCATCGGTTGCACAGCCAGTCTCTAAAGCAGGGGTCATCAAGTACATTTGCACAAGGGCCAGATTAAGACTCACCAGAAACTGAATATGTTGGTCTGATTGAAATATTATTGTAGTTATATTTGTATTTTCTTTGAAAACACAGGACATTTGAGCCATTACCAGTGAGATATTATCTATAATGCAGCCACAACGAGACGGGCCTGACAACAGAACTCGGTTCTCGTTCAGCACCAATATTAACCCATTTTTGAAACTTTTGACCCCTTTTTGATACTTTTTGCCCTTTTGTGACTCTTTAACCCAATTTTTGCAAGATTTTAACCCCTCTTGAACCTCTTTTCCTGCATGTTTTATCGCCTTTTTGACACTCTTTTATCCAGTTTGCCACTTTCCTTTTATTCTGACCACTTTTTAGACCCTCTTCATTACTTTTTTTTCAACAGTTTTTGCAACTCTAAAACCAGTTATTGCCGCTTTTAACTCTTTTTTAATTATTTTTTTTATTTACACTTTTTGCATCTTTAACCCATGTTTTGCCAATTCTTTGACCCATTTAAACCACTTGTCCCACATGTTTAATCCCCTTTGTGCCACTCATCAATGTTTGGCACTTTCTTCTATTTTTGTCACTTTTTAACCCCTTTTCATAACATTTTTTTCTGTGGTGATTTGAAGTTTTTGATTTTATTCTGGTAACTTCCTGCGTGACCACTTCCTGCTTGGACGTTCTTGTGTTCTCTTTACAGAGATCGGGCGTCTCCTCCTACTCTGGCTCTCACGGCTCCAGCACACCTGCAGCTCATCACTGCAATCACCGCCCTGCACTTAAGCTCTGCTCTGTTACACCAGTGCCAGATGATTCCCGCTCTCTCAGTGGCATCGGCCCACTCTCTGTGCCTAAGTGTTACTTTGAGTAATTTTCTAGTGATATATCTTCGCGTGACTTACCTGTGATTAACCCTGCCTTCTCCTCTGTTCCTTCCAGTGCCTCCACGAGCCGCCAGTACAAACCCAATCTCTGCCACGCAGCCGCCCTCTCACGACTGGATTCACTCACAGCCTCTCAAGCCCTCACCTCACGTCTGGAGCCCTCTCACCGCTGGATTCCCCCTCATTTCCCCCACTGCCTGCTTTCCCAACAATAAATCTGTTGAACTGCTTTTAAGTTGTCCGGTTCTGCATTCTGGGTCCAACAGAAAAACCATGATGATCAGATCCTCACATTTTCAACAGTTTTTGCAAGTCTAAAACCAGTTTTTGCCACTTTTAACTCTTTTTTTTTTGGACACTTGTTGCATCTTTAACCCATGTTTTGCCATTCCTGAACCTGTCATGTTTTGCCATTCCTTAAACCTTAAAATTCCTGCCTGTTTAATCCCCTCTGTGCCACTCTGATAAATTTTTGGCACTTTCTTCTATTTTTGCCACTTTTTAACCCCTTTTCTTTACTTTTTCCCCTTTTTTCCTCTTTAACCTTTTTTTCCCCCCATTTTTTTAACCTCTTTTCCACAACTTTTTCTGCCAATTTTTGTCCCTTTGTGCCATTCCACTTCCCATTTTGCCACTTTTCACCCATTTTTGATACTCTCTAACCCATTTTCACCACTCTATCTGGTCATTTTGCAGCACTTCTGCCAACCTTAACCCTTATTTTAGATATCTACTAATCATTACAGTAAATTTCTGTGAAAACGAATCAAATGTTTGTCATTCTAGTCATTTCAATGTTAATTGTTTGTGGGATGGATTTAACAGCTGCAGACATTTAAAGCCCACATCTTATTTTCCTCCTTTTCTGATTTTCATGATCTTTCGGGGGCCGGACAGGAAGCTTTGGGGGGCCTGATATGGCCCCCGGGCCGCCTGTTGATGATCAGTGCTCTAATGCCTTAAATGAAGCTGAAGGAGACTATATTAACTCTATTTAACTCTTCAGATTCATCAGTATTTCTCTGAAGTAAATTTACCCAATCATAAGAAAGCGATGGTGCTTACTTTCAAACGTGGCTCACTAAGATTCTCTGATAATAGGTATTCAACGCTCTAATCTGCTTTCTGATTCATTTCATGTTTACTGACAGATTGCACGTTTGCATTTCTACCAGTTTTATTTCATTTATTCTCTGCTGTAACTGCTCTTATTTCCTCTTCCTCCAAGTCTTGTTGGTCTCATAGTTGCAGCTTTAGTTGTAGTATTATAGTGATTACAACATACCATCTATACTATTCAGATCATTCCAGATATTTATTATTTTCCCTATTGCTTGAATCCTATTTCACCACCTTTTAAGCCCATTTTTACTACTTCAGATCCATTTTTGTCACGTGTAATGCCTTTTTCAAAACTGCAGTGCTACTTTTTGCCAATTTAAACCACAGTTAGCCATTATTTTGTGCCCATTTTTGCCACTTATAACCCACCTGAACCACTTTTTAAATAGTTTTTGCCACGTTTTCTAAAATTTGTGCCAATTTCTGAATATTTTTGCCAACTTTGACTCATTTTGGCCACTTATTGGTCCAAGTTCACCACCATTTCTGTCCACTTTTTTCCACTGTATCTCATATTTTACATTTTCATCTATTTTGTTTCTCTGTTAACCAATTCTTGCCTTTTTTGACAAATTTTACAACTATTTCACTCAGTTTTACTACATTTTATGCCCATTGCACTACTTTAAAAACCATAATTCACACTTTTTATGCCCATTTTTACCTATTTTAATCCATTTTTTGCCAGTTATAACCAAGGTTATAATAGTTTTGGATTTTTCATTCGTTTCTATTTTTTTTTTCCTTTTTCTGTGTTTGATTTCAGTTTAGTTTTTATTAGTTCTGGCTGCTGAGTTGTTATTTTAGTTTAGTTTTTATTTTGCAAAACTTTTTCATTAGTTTTAGTGCTAGTTTTAATTTTTTTGGATAGATGTCGGGGCTGACAGAGAGTCATAGCTACATTTTTAAACAACATATTCAAACAGGCGACTCTTCACTTATTTTATTTACTTAATGATAATGTTTGAATACAACTCCAGACATAAAACTGCCACTGGGTGAAGTCTTAACCAATCAGATCAGGCTATTTTACACTCCCCAGACTTGTGTGTAGGTGCCAGTCAGTATGATTCTGTGAAAGACTAAAACTAAGGAGATTTTGTCTCCTTTATTTTTTTTTAATTTAGTTCGTTTTGTAGGCACACTACACAGTTTTAGTTAGTTTTTGTTTTAATTGGTAAAGCTTAGTTTTTATTTAGTTTCAGTTAACTAAGATGTTTTTTGAATTTTGGTTTTAGTTTGTTTTAGTGAACTATAATTATAAAATCCTCTACAATCTGGTTTGCAAGTAATTGGCCCACTGCTGGGTATCCGGTAAGAACTTGACCAAAGATGTCTTCTTTACTTCCCAAAGGTTTGATTGTGTTTCACATAAAGATGTTAGCGTGGTTCTGCAGGCACAAATAAAAACGACTGTACATTCATAACTGTATATTAAAGGGTATACATTATTTACTAATTTACTAACAACTATTAAACTCCACATATCAGAACAACAGTAAATGGACATCAAACCAGCTGTGACATTGCTACGTTCCAGGAACATGCTTGCAAATATATTAACGTATGCAAATAAAGTTGAACATGTCTTTAAACATGACCAAACTCATGTTTTTTCTGACACACGAATCTTCAGATGGTCCAGAATGAATAACCTTGGTTGTAACCCATTTGAATCATATTTTTGCCACTTTTGCTGCAGTCTGTGTGAATTTCTGCTTATTTTTGCCTCTTCCCACACATTTCTGCCATTCATGAATCCCAATTCACCACTTTTAATGCCCATTTTTGCCATTTTAAATCAATTTTTGCCACTTTTAACCAATTTGAACCACTTTGTTTCTTGTTTTTGGCAGTTTTTCTACAATTTGTGCCAATTTCTGAGTATTGTTGCCTCTTTTTAACACTATTTCACCAACATTTCTGCCCACTTTCTTCAACTCCATCTCACATTCTACTGTACATCTATTTCTGTCTCTGTTAACCAGTGTTTGCCTGTTGTTGTTCCTCCAAGTCTTCCTGCTCTCATGGTTGTAGCTGTAGTTTTATGGTGATTACAGCATACTCCAGGATTTCTCTAAATCACCTGTATTAATAATATCCAGATCATTCCAGATATTTATTGTTTCCCATCATTGCATTCCAGAAGAGAAAGTGGTGTCACCTGCACTGTAACAGAGCTCCTCTGGAGTCTTTTATAGACTTATTTTTTGTCCATGTTGGCCCATTTATTAAGATTATAGCAATAAAAGCAAAAAGACCACCAACCTGATCAGAGTTTGTGTTTTGTCCTCTCTCTGCTGGCTGTTGTGTTCCAGGACCAGGACCAAGTTTTTGCACCAAATACCAGATATTCTATTCTGGCTGTTTACCCTCCCTGCCAGTTTGTTGACAATTTGTTTTCTCATTTGAATAAATAATAAACTGGCAATGATGCATTAACACAGTCAGACCAACAACTGCAGTATTTGAAACAAACATAGGTGGCGGAAATTTGCATTTAGTTCAAATCCACAATCATGCACAAGAGCAGGTAAGGCCGACTTCACAGTATAGAATTTACACTCCTTGACCTCTGAACCTGGAGCACGCTGGGATGAATGCAACGCATTTCTCTATCATTATATTCATCATGGTGGCACGTTTCAAGAATATCAAACTGTCAGTGGTAAAACAAATACACTGAAAAAAACACATAGAAACACTCTGCCCCAGGGCATCATGGGAGAATTCTGCCTACATATCCCCAGATGTGAATCCCACCAGTCTGACTTATTATCACTGTCATGTCTTCAGTTAGCAGTTCATCTATTCCTGATTGTTAGAAAAGACATTTATCACTCATTTGGAATACCCACAATGCATCACCGGAGGCATTTATTTATGGATAATGTAGTTTTTAGTATTTTTGAAACACAGAATGAAACTGAGAAAAGGTTAAAAAGTCAGGCTTAGTCATGTGGATAAGCTTTGGAAGACTGGCTTACATTACTTAAATTATTCTTGTTTAGGAAAATATCACAATGTTTTTTTTTCTAAAGGTTTATTTTGGGTATTTTTGTGCCTTTATTTGATAGAGGAGGAAACAGGGACAAGAGTGGGGGAGAGACATGCAGTGGAGGGCCTCAGGCTGGATTTGAACCCGGGCCGTCCGCGTACATGGGGCGCGCCTTTAACCACTTGGCCACCTGAGCCCAGACAATGTCTTTTATTTTTAACAAAAGAAACTGACTACAAACTTAGATTTACTTATGTCAAGCTAGAAACCTGGATTTTTATTGTTGATATTGAAGATTAAAGAAAAATTAAATTTACTTTTACCCAGAGTCATTTTTCTCAGTGTAGAGAGGAGGACATCCTGAACTCAAAAATTGTGTAGTTTTAAAAGCATTTGCTAATAGACAAAACAAAACAAAACAACAACAAAAAAAACAAAACAAAACAAAACAAAATAAAACAAAACAAAAAAACAAAACAAAACAAAACAAAACAAAACAAAACAAAAAACAAGAAGAGTACTCTCATTAAAACAGTAATAAAAGCTTTATTTTGAGTTCATACTAAATACATTAAAAGCTTCGAGACATTTCTGTATCAAACTGTTATTAAGAAAATAAAACAGGTGAAACTAAACAGCTGAAATATATGAAAATTTTACACTTGAATCTGGACATACAGCTGCAGAGGATGTTAGAGACTAAAAATCCATCATATGGTGATATGTGGGCTAGGGAGTTTATAAATATACAGTGGTTAACAAATGTATTAGACCACCCTAACCCTAACCAAAGTAAGGTTTATGCCACAGCTGCCCTAAATTAACAGCATTGGTAATTACCAAAATCAGTTTTATGTTTCTGCAATGGTTAATACACCAATATGTAGAAGCTCTTTAACCCAAATGATATTTTTAGTGATGAAAAATAATTATCATTTTTATCCATGAAATTCAAATTTACTGATTTACAACAAAACTGAAAAAATAGTAAAGCACATTAATATTTCTTGATTAAAATGTCAAATTATAGTTATTTACTTGCATTCCTGAAGAGAAAAATGAGTTTTAGTGGTTGGATGTTATGCTTGATTCATTTCTGACTTTTCAGAGAAGCCCAGTGAGCTGGCTCAAATTTGGGTGAATTCAGTTTGAAATTCCTCATTCCTGTTCAAAATGGTAAAACGTGGAGAGCTGACTGAAAATGAAAGAGTCCGCGTTAAAGCACTTCATGATGCTGGATGGTCTCTGAGACAAATATGACAGGTGGTCTAATACATTTTTTATATAAAAAAATATAAATAAAATAAATCTAAGTGTATGGTATGAATTAAAAATAAAACTCAAAAGGTGCTTCAACTGATAACAGAAGAGGTGGAATCAAACTAAAGGGATATCACTGTTTAAGATAAACTCATAACAAACATGACTCTACAATAATAAACACTCCACATGAAAACCAGCACTACACCAGTGCCAAAAAAGTTGGGGCATTGTGTAAAATATGAATAAACTCGATCATCATAAACCCATATTTAATACACAATAGAATAAACAACTCACCAGATGTTCAAACTGAGACATTTTACAATTTCATGAAAATATTAGTTCATTTTGAATTTGATGACAGTAATACATCTCAAAAAAGTTGGGATATGACCATGTTTTTTCAGCATCCCCAACAACACTCTGTAAACATGCTGGGGTTTTGGGCGAGGAATGCTGTCCCATTCTTGTCTGATGTAGGTGCTATAGCTGCTCAACAGTCCTGGGTCTTCTTTGCTTTTTCTTTTTGTGTTGCTCAAAATGTTTTCTGTTATAAGGTCTGGTGGTGGTGCCTTTCCACATGTCTAGAGAGGCATCTGGTTGCAGACCTCTATGGTGGGGTGTTCTGGGCTGGTGGGTTGTAGAGCTCTACAACTGGGCGACCTCGACTGCGGTGGCGGGAAGTAAAATACTAACCCTTGTTTTGTTTTTTCTTAGTTTTTGGTTTGTTAAATTAAAATGGATCCCCTCGGTAAATTTTTGATTTTCTTTAATGAAATTCTGCTGTTGTGAAAAATAACCAGCTACTGTAACCCCTGACAACGAACAGAAATGTTACGTCATTCAGAACATCATTCTAGTTCCAGCCTGGGAGATGGATGTCACTCCCCACTGCAGGGTCAAGGTCATCCCACTGTAGACGTCTGCAGCCAGATCCTCTTGAATGCCTGAGCGGTCCATACCATAGGGCGGTGGTCATCAACTGGAGGCCCAGGGGCCACATCTGGCCACCAGAAGCTTTTTAAATGGCCCCCAAATGTTTCATAAATTCAGAAAATGAGAGGAGAAAAAATGTGTTCTGTTATTTACATTTTTTTAATAACCACAGATATAAAAACGGCCCCAAACCAATTGAGATTAGAACAGTTTTCTCCAGTTTGACTCAATGTTTGATATGTTTACATAAATCCAAGCATCAGCCATTATGCTATGATTTATGAATAACACATACAAATCAGCTTTTTTTGACTAAAGCTGCCATTTTCTGCAACTTTTTTTTCCAGATTTTTTTCTTTATTTTTTTTCACCATTTTTTCCCTTATTTTTTCGTCCTTTGTTCTCATCATTGTTTTTTTTTCTTTTTTGATCATGCAATTTCCATGCATAAGAATCCGCCCAAAAGATCTGTTTTTTGCACAGATTTTCCATCAATTAAAACACAGCATTTTAGCATAAATGAGGTGATGTGCAGCTAAACAGCCTCAGAAAAATGTGGCAAAAACATCTCAATTGCCCCCTTGTGGCAGGCTGCAGTATAGGTGATCTCAAAGAGATCCTAAAGAAGAGGAGGATGTGCATCACTTTGTTTGAAGTTTTATTATCTTGAGTTTAGCTCCCTGAATGGACATACAGTTGCAAGAAAAAGTATGTGAACCCTTTGGGATTTCTTGGATTTCTGCATAAATTGGTCATAAAATGTGTTCTGATCTTCATCTAAGTCACAACAATAGACAAACACAGTCTGCTTAAACTAATACCATACAAAAAATGATATGTTTTCATGTTTTTATTGAACAAAACATTTAAACATTCACAGTGCAGGGTGGAAAAGTATGTGAACCCCTAGGCTAATGACTTCTCCAAGAGCTAGCTAGAGCCAGGAGACAGCCAACCTGGAGTCCAATCAATGTGATGAGATTGGATGTGTTGGTTAAAGCTGCCCTGCCCTATAAAAAACACACACCAGTGTTGAATTTGCTGTTCTAGAGAAGTATTGCCTGATGTGAACCATGCCTGGCACAAAAGAGCTCTCGGAAGACCTACTATCAAGAATTGTTGACTTGGATGAAACTGGAAAGGGTTACAAAAGTGTCTCTAAAAGCCTTGATGTTCATGTTCACGGTAAGACAGACTGTCTACAAATGGAGAAAGTTCAGCACTGTTGCTACTCTCCCTAGGCGTGGTCATCCTGTAAAGATGACTGCGAGAGCACAGCGCAGAATGCTCAATGAGGTGAAGAAGAATCCTAGAGTGCCAGCTAAAGACTTACAGAAATCTCTGGCACCAATAACCAATTTATGCAGAAATCCAAGAAATCCTAAAGAGTTCACATACTTTTTCTTGCACCTGTATACCCTCTGTCTTCATTTAGCATGCCTACAACATAACAGTCCTGCTTTATGCAGAAACAACAGAGGTAGCAGAAGCCTGCTGGGGAGATTAAACCAGACTCCAAACCCCAATAAAATGCACAGTTTAGATCCTGACACAGCTAAAGAAGCCCAGACCAGATTCCAAGCACACCTCACTAACAACACTCCTAGTATAGCTAAGATGGTAAAGAAAGCCCTCTGCTTTGATTGGTCTACTTTCCCTCTGTCTGAGCTCTGATTCCCTGGTCCCGGACGAATCAGGACGCAGAGAACGGAAAGACTGCACATGACGATGACAACCGAGCAGAAGCTCAGGAGGAAGAAGTCCACTGTGGCAGCGATTCTCTTTAAACTAAGCAGGTTTACTTGGCCTATCACTAAGAGCCAAACACATCCCAGACTGATGTTTCTGATTCTAGTCCCTCTCTCACTCCTCAGGCTGCGGTATGTGATGGGATGAATGACGGCCAGGAAACGCTCCACACAGCTCAGGATGTTGATGAACAGCTCTGCGTACCAGGGAATGGACCAAAGGCAGTATCCGACCCTGTATGTCTGAATGTGTCGTGTAAAGACGCTACAGCTGGAGAGGGTTAACCCGACAACACCGATCAGCTCCATGGCCACCATGTGGTAGGTGAAGCTGTCGGAGTGAGTCGTCGCTGCTGCCGTCGAGTTTGTGCGCTGCTGCTGCCATCGTTTAAAACCGAGGTAGAGGATGAGGATACAGAGAGGCAGCATGATGAGGACGTTTGTGACGAAGTACCCAAAGTACATGAAAGAGCTCGGTCTGAGGATGAGACAGACGGGGATAGGGGAGTCTGTGTGCACGACTGAGAGGTTGGACTGAAGAAGGGAGTCACTGGAAGAGTTATTCAACATATCTGCAAGAGAAAAAGTCATGACAGTCAAACAGAAGGAAGTAAATCATTTCAGAGTGTTTAATATTTACCAGTCCTATAGCAGGAAACCCTCCTCTGCCTCTCCTCTTGCCTTTTAAAGTCCTGTCACTTTCTAACCGGGCCCAAACGGTTCAGACGGGAGCTTTGCAAGACGGATTCACCTGTGAGAAACACGGTATCCATCTGCTTTACGAGGTTACATTGTCAGCTGTTCTATAAGAATGATATCACCACAGGTGGACTCCAATCAAGGTGTAGAAATATCTCAATTTCCAAGAGAAATGGGAGTCATCCGAGCTAAATTTAAAGTTTTGTTGCAAAGGTTTTGAATATTTACTTCAATTTGAAATTTCAGTCGTAATATTACGAGAAAAAAGTCGTAATTTTACAAGAAAAAAGGCGTAATTTTATGAGAAAAAAGTCGTAATTTATGAGAATAAAGTCAAATAATAAAGAATAAAATATTACAATAAAGAGAGTCTGCCACGGCACAATGTTGAGCATCTTGTGAAGCTACTTTACTATCGGTTTCACAAATAAGGAAATACTTCATCTTTTGGCACATCAGCATAAAATTATCATCAGAATCAGGAAAATACTCCGTCATAGATTCACGGTGTAATGTCAAATTTTTTTTTTTTAATTCTTTTTTTTTTTCCTCTTGGTGTGGCCCTAATACTCCGTCGTAGTTTTGTTTTGTTTTGGGTTTTTTTGGGGGGGGGGGTTAGTTTTAGTCTATAGATGTCGGGCTGAGTGAACATCATACAGTTTTAAAAACATATTCAAACAGGCGACTCTTCACTTATCATTTATTTATCTAAAGTTGATGTTTGAATACACCTCCAGATATAAAACTACCACTGTGTGAAGTCTTAACCAATCAGATCAGGCTATTCTACTCTCCCCAGACTCTGACGTAGGTGCCAGTCAGTATGGTTGTGTCAAAGACTAAAACTAAGGAGATTTTTTTCTCCATTTTTATTTATTTTAGTTAGTTTTGTAAGCACGTTTACAGTTTTAGTTTGTTTTTGTGTTTTTTTGATAAAGCTTAGTTTCAGTTAACTAAAATGATTTTTGAATTTTAGTTTTAGATATTTAGTTAATTTTAGTTAACTATAACAACCTTGATATAATGCATGGTAGTTTTTAGTGTCTCTATAAAGAGACAGATTTCCCATCATTAATTGGAAAGCTTGTTAGGAAATTTGATTTACACTGCTCCAACTTATTCTTTCAAAATAAAATTGTTGTTGTATTTGTATTTATTTTGGAAATACTGTAGATTAAAATGACCTGGTAATCATTTTTGATATTTAATTGTTTATTTTCTACATTTGTTAAAAAAAATAGTTACAAAGTAGATCGTACATTAACATTCAAACTGGTTGAAGCTATGTCTAAAGAGTTTGTAATCGTTGTTTAATCCGGATAATAAAATCTTTTATTGCAAGAATGTATTGCTACTAAGCACTAGAACTGCCTTGAATCTCTTTATACCTAAAACAGCCAATGGGTAAAATTTACCTGTTATCATTTCATTCATTTTCACAGTGCAACACAAAGACATCTCCTTATGTCTGAATATGAAATAAACCGTGAACTTTAAAGTCCTTCTGAAGTAGTCTAACACTTCTGAAGAAACATCCACAGACATGAAGACAGCAGAACTCTGGTGTTCTTTACATGTAGGATGAGTGGAACCAACCAGAACAAAAACACTGACCTTCATGTATGAAACCAGCGGCGTTCCTCTCTGAAGTCTCTGTAGTCAGTAAAAACCAAAAACATTTTTTATGCTACATTATCAGCTATGCAGGTGAGCGGTTTTATTTCCTGACTCTTTCCAGTAAAAATGAAATATTTTTAGAAAACGCACCTCGTCGTTATTTGTGTCTTTGGTTGATCTCCTCCATGGACTGTTGTGTCTGAGAATCTGTTCAATAACATTTGAATAAAAGCAAATTGGCAACGACAAACTGACAGATGAGAACCCTTTTGATTAATTGGTGACTAAGGAAAAGATCGTATTACCCATGTAACGAAAAATTATGTAATATGATAAATTTACATTCAAATACTTCAAATACATGCCAACACATGCAAAGACCTCGGAGAGCTCCACCCATCACATCAACATGTAAATGGAGAAGTTAGATTTTAATCCTTAATATCAAACACACACACATGTCAGTCATCATTTTACGCCTCTGTTAAACTTCAGCACATTTTAAACATCTAATGCAGCTGCTGAAATCACTTTTGAGTCAGTCAGTAAATCAGAATCATGAATCAATCTAGCTGGAGTTTAATACATCCAGATAAAAAGCTGGAAAAATTAAAATTGAAATGACTAAGTTAATAACAAAGATTTTTGTTTTCTGTTACTGCAGTTGTTAATGAACACCATCATATTCCTCTTTCCTCAGACTCTTATCCTGTTTACAGCTGAGGCCATTTCAAACATGATGAACTTCTCAGCCCACAAATCTAAACTCTAATGCCAAAAATTGTCCCTCTCTTTTAAATTCTGCATTCATAAGGGGATAATGTTCATGGAGACGAGTGCTCTCTCTGCAGCAAAGTGTGTTTCATGTGTAGGTAGAACTCTAGCATGAGTTTGAGGGGGTTTAAACTGATTCTTTGTTGTAGGCAAAGAAGAATGTTACAGATCTATAGTAGATTTGCTTCTATTTTCACTGTATATTAACAGCATTATGACAAAAATAAACATATCTGTGATTAATCCCCATGTTGACACAGTATTATAACTGTAAACTCAAACAGACATGCTCTAGCAGATTAAGACTAGAACCACCGTGGATCTCTACACACCTGAAACAGCCAACGGGTCAAATATACCTGTCATTAAAGTGCCTTGATTTTCATAAATAGCCCTGATCAAAGACTTTTAGTTAACCACCAACATTGAACAGCTCATAAACCACAGATAGCAAAACTAGATCACTGTTGGAAGATGATCCATCACCTAGAAAATCATCTTTGGACCGATTGCTGATCGCAAAACTTCCTCATCACTGGATTCTTCATCGTTAAAAGCTCTGAGATTACCTTTTGATATTTATCAATGGTAAATGTCTTTGTTTCCTTCTATCGACTTCTGATTAGGCGTTGCTGCAATAGAGAGATGGTATTTCTATTGTGGCATCTATTTAATACTGGTGTGAAATAAAATAGTAGGAAATTAAGGCTTTCTTATGGGGTCAATTTGACCTGCATGGTGGTTCTAGATATAAATGTCCATTAAAAATAATCAGATTGAGGCCTAATTGACAGCAAGTCTTATTTAACAAACTTCTAGGAAAAGTCAAAGACTGAAAGTCTTTAAAATTGTAAACACATCAAGTAAGATACAGTTAAAGAATAGCCTTGGGTAAATTTTACCCATTGGCAGTTCTAGTGTTAATGACCTGCTCTTGACTCAGTCCAAAAGCTCTGATTAGTCTGAAATGGAAGCTAACCTCCTGAATAAAAAACTAAGAAATATATTATGCTACCTTTTCTCAGTGTAACATATTACATTTTGAAAGTGCTTCAAATCATGCTTTAAATTCACATTTGGTGAGAAGTGGCAAAAATAGGTAATAAGGGGCAAAAAATGGCAAGAAACGGGATTAAAGTGTCAAAAATGGGTGAAAGGTGACAAAAAGAAGTGGCTAAAAGGAGCAAAAAAAGGGGTAAATGCTGGGGTAGAGTGGCAAAAAAAGGGGAGAAAGTGACAAAAATGGGTGAAAAGTGACTAAAAGTGGTAAAAATCAGCAAAAAGGTGGCAAAATGGGAAATAGGTGGTATTTAATTCCAAAAGGCAGCCGTAATGGGCAAAAAGTAGCAAAATAGGCAACAAAAGGGGCAAAAAATCACTAAAAGCAGGATTAAAATGTCAAAAAGAAGAGGCAAAAACAGGAATAATTTTTCAAATTAAGACATAAAAGAGCCACAAACCATCCCAAAAGAGCCACATGTGGCTCACAGCCACAGGTGGAGTATCACTGGTCTAGGACATCAGAGATAATTCATGAACATCTGTGTCCACATATTTGATTGAAACAACACAAACTGTGAGCACACAGATGTAAGCACAGCAGGCAGGTGCCCTTGGCATGGTGACTGTTTGATTTGAATAAACACAGGAGATTTGAATCTTGTAAAATGTTCATGGAAAGGGATGATAAATAAACTTTTACCCAGATTCATACTCAGTGTAGAGAGGAGGACTTCCTGAACTCAAAAATTGTGTAGTTTTAAAAGCATTTGCTAATGGACAAAACAAAACAAAACAAAATAAAACAAAACAAAACAAAACAAAACAAAACAAAACAAAAAAAAAACAAGAAGAGTACTCTCATTAAAACAGTAATAAAAGCTTTATTTTGAGTTCATACTAAATACATTAAAAGCTTCGAGACATTTCTGTATCAAACTGTTATTAAGAAAATAAAACAGGTGAAACTAAACAGCTGAAATATATGAAAATTTTACACTTGAATCTGGACATACAGCTGCAGAGGATGTTAGAGACTAAAAATCCATCATATGGTGATATGTGGGCTAGGGAGTTTATAAATATACAGTGGTTAACAAATGTATTAGACCACCCTAACCCTAACCAAAGTAAGGTTTATGCCACAGCTGCCCTAAATTAACAGCATTGGTAATTACCAAAATCAGTTTTATGTTTCTGCAATGGTTAATACACCAATATGTAGAAGCTCTTTAACCCAAATGATATTTTTAGTGATGAAAAATAATTATCATTTTTATCCATGAAATTTCAAATTTACTGATTTACAACAAAACTGATAAAATAGTAAAGCACATTAATATTTCTTGATTAAAATGTCAAATTATAGTTATTTACTTGCATTCCTGAAGAGAAAAATGAGTTTTAGTGGTTGGATGTTATGCTTGATTCATTTCTGACTTTTCAGAGAAGCCCAGAGAGCCGGCTCAAATTTGGGTGAATTCAGTTTGAAATTCCTCATTCCTGTTCAAAATGGTAAAATGTGGAGAGCTGACTGAAAATGAAAGAGTCCGCGTTAAAGAACTTCATGATGCTGGATGGTCTCTGAGACAAATATGACAGGTGGTCTAATACATTTTTTATATAAAAAAATATAAATAAAATAAATCTAAGTGTATGGTATGAATTAAAAATAAAACTCAAAAGGTGCTTCAACTGATAACAGAAGAGGTGGAATCAAACTAAAGGGATATCACTGTTTAAGATAAACTCATAACAAACATGACTCTACAATAATAAACACACTCCACATGAAAACCAGCACTACACCAGTGCCAAAAAAGTTGGGGCACTGTGAAAAATATGAATAAACTCGATCATCATAAACCCATATTTAATACACAATAGAATAAACAACTCACCAGATGTTCAAACTGAGACATTTTACAATTTCATGAAAATATTAGTTCATTTTGAATTTGATGACAGCAACACATCTCAAAAAAGTTGGGATATGACCATGTTTTTTCAGCATCCCCAACAACACTCTGTAAACATGCTGGGGTTTTGGGCGAGGAATGCTGTCCCATTCTTGTCTGATGTAGGTGCTATAGCTGCTCAACAGTCCTGGGTCTTCTTTGCTTTTTCTTTTTGTGTTGCTCAAAATGTTTTCTGTTATAAGGTCTGGTGGTGGTGCCTTTCCACATGTCTAGAGAGGCATCTGGTTGCAGACCTCTATGGTGGGGTGTTCTGGGCTGGTGGGTTGTAGAGCTCTACAACTGGGCGACCTCGACTGCGGTGGCGGGAAGTAAAATACTAACCCTTGTTTTGTTTTTTCTTAGTTTTTGGTTTGTTAAATTAAAATGGATCCCCTCGGTAAATTTTTGATTTTCTTTAATGAAATTCTGCTGTTGTGAAAAATAACCAGCTACTGTAACCCCTGACAACGAACAGAAATGTTACGTCATTCAGAACATCATTCTAGTTCCAGCCTGGGAGATGGATGTCACTCCCCACTGCAGGGTCAAGGTCATCCCACTGTAGACGTCTGCAGCCAGATCCTCTTGAATGCCTGAGCGGTCCATACCATAGGGCAGTGGTCATCAACTGGCGGCCCAAGGGCCACATCTGGCCACCAGAAGCTTTTTAAATGGCCCCCAAATGTTTCATAAATTCAGAAAATGAGAGGAGAAAAAATGTGTTCTATTATTTAAATTTTTTTAATAACCACAGATATAAAAACGGCCCCAAACCAACTGAGATTAGAACAGTTTTCTCCAGTTTGACTCAATGTTTGATATGTTTACATAAATCCAAGCATCAGCCATTATGCTATGATTTATGAATAACACATACAAATCAGCTTTTTTTGACTAAAGCTGCCATTTTCTGCAACTTTTTTTTCCAGATTTTTTTCTTTATTTTTTTTCACCATTTTTTCCCTTATTTTTTCGTCCTTTTTTCTCATCATTGTTTTTGTTTTTTTTTTTTTGATCATGCAATTTCCATGCATAAGAATCCGCCCAAAAGATCTGTTTTTTGCACAGATTTTCCATCAATTAAAACACAGCATTTTAGCATAAATGAGGTGATGTGCAGCTAAACAGCCTCAGAAAAATGTGGCGAAAACATCTCAATTGCCCCCTTGTGGCAGGCTGCAGTATAGGTGATCTCAAAGAGATCCTAAAGAAGATGAGGATGTGCATCACTTTGTTTGAAGTTATATTATCTTGAGTTTAGCTCGCTGAATGGACATACAGTTGCAAGAAAAAGTATGTGAACCCTTTGGGATTTCTTGGATTTCTGCATAAATTGGTCATAAAATGTGTTCTGATCTTCATCTAAGTCACAACAATAGACAAACACAGTCTGCTTAAACTAATACCATACAAAAAATGATATGTTTTCATGTTTTTATTGAACAAAACATTTAAACATTCACAGTGCAGGGTGGAAAAGTATGTGAACCCCTAGGCTAATGACTTCTCCAAGAGCTAGCTAGAGCCAGGAGACAGCCAACCTGGAGTCCAATCAATGTGATGAGATTGGATGTGTTGGTTAAAGCTGCCCTGCCCTATAAAAAACACACACCAGTGTTGAATTTGCTGTTCTAGAGAAGCATTGCCTGATGTGAACCATGCCTGGCACAAAAGAGCTCTCGGAAGACCTACTATCAAGAATTGTTGACTTGGATGAAACTGGAAAGGGTTACAAAAGTGTCTCTAAAAGCCTTGATGTTCATGTTCACGGTAAGACAGACTGTCTACAAATGGAGAAAGTTCAGCACTGTTGCTACTCTCCCTAGGCGTGGTCATCCTGTAAAGATGACTGCGAGAGCACAGCGCAGAATGCTCAATGAGGTGAAGAAGAATCCTAGAGTGCCAGCTAAAGACTTACAGAAATCTCTGGCACCAATAACCAATTTATGCAGAAATCCAAGAAATCCTAAAGAGTTCACATACTTTTTCTTGCACCTGTATACCCTCTGTCTTCATTTAGCATGCCTACAACATAACAGTCCTGCTTTATGCAGAAACAACAGAGGTAGCAGAAGCCTGCTGGGGAGATTAAACCAGACTCCAAACCCCGATAAAATGCACAGTTTAGATCCTGACACAGCTAAAGAAGCCCAGACCAGATTCCAAGAACACCTCACTAACAACACTCCCAGTATAGCTAAGATGGTAAAGAAAGCCCTCTGCTTTGATTGGTCTACTTTCCCTCTGTCTGAGCTCTGATTCCCTGGTCCCGGACGAATCAGGACGCAGAGAACGGAAAGACTGCACATGACGATGACAACCAAGCAGAAGCTCAGGAGGAAGAAGTCCACTGTGGCAGCGATTCTCTTTAAACTAAGCAGGTTTACTTGGCCTATCACTAAGAGCCAAACACATCCCAGACTGATGTTTCTGATTCTAGTCCCTCTCTCACTCCTCAGGCTGCGGTATGTGATGGGATGAATGACGGCCAGGAAACGCTCCACACAGCTCAGGATGTTGATGAACAGCTCTGCGTACCAGGGAATGAACCAAAGGCAGTATCCGACCCTGTATGTCTGAATGTGTCGTGTAAAGACGCTACAGCTGGAGAGGGTTAACCCGACAACACCGATCAGCTCCATGGCCACCATGTGGTAGGTGAAGCTGTCGGAGTGAGTCGTCGCTGCTGCCGTCGAGTTTGTGCGCTGCTGCTGCCATCGTTTAAAACCGAGGTAGAGGATGAGGATACAGAGAGGCAGCATGATGAGGACGTTTGTGACGAAGTACCCAAAGTACATGAAAGAGCTCGGTCTGAGGATGAGACAGACGGGGATAGGGGAGTCTGTGTGCACGACTGAGAGGTTGGACTGAAGAAGGGAGTCACTGGAAGAGTTATTCAACATATCTGCAAGAGAAAAAGTCATGACAGTCAAACAGAAGGAAGTAAATCATTTCAGAGTGTTTAATATTTACCAGTCCTATAGCAGGAAACCCTCCTCTGCCTCTCCTCTTGCCTTTTAAAGTTCTGTCACTTTCTAACCGGGCCCAAACGGTTCAGACGGGAGCTTTGCAAGACGGATTCACCTGTGAGAAACACGGTATCCATCTGCTTTACGAGGTTACATTGTCAGCTGTTCTATAAGAATGATATCACCACAGGTGGACTCCAATCAAGGTGTAGAAATATCTCAATTTCCAAGAGAAATGGGAGTTATCCGAGCTAAATTTAAAGTTTTGTTGCAAAGGTTTTGAATATTTACTTCAATTTGAAATTTCAGGGTTTTTTCCCACACATTTTCAGAAATTTCTAAGATTCTGTTTTCACTTTGGCATTTTGGGGTGCTGAGTGTAGAATAATGAGAGAAAAATGACTGTAGCGTCCGACTGCACCATTATGAAACTGAAAAAAAGTTTTTGAATGCATCCTATATCAACTTTAAGTCTGTATTTTTACAGCTTTATATAGAACTGATTACCTATGGTTCGGTTACAATAAAAAACGGCAGTTTTCCCAGACCCAAGTGGTTTTGTTGCCTAAACCTAACCTCACATTCTTTTCAGGCTTTAATACTGGTTAGTTAGACTGAGAACAGATCATTGGTTATGGCTCAAATGAACAAGGGGTAACAGCAAGGTTACAATAGTTTTAGATTTTTTATTAGTTTTTTTTTTTAATATTTTGTTTTTACTTTCTGTGTTCAATTTCAGTTTAGTTTGTATTAGTTTTGACTGCTGGTTTGTTGGTTTAGTCTCGTTTTTATTCTGCAAAAATGCTTCATTTTAGTTTAGTTTTTTGTTTTGTTCTGTACGACGGAGTATTAGGGCCACATTGAGAAAAAGAAAAAAAAAAAAACATTATGAGAATAAAGTCATAATATTACAAGAATAAAGTCGTAAAATTAGGAGAAAGAAGTCGTAATATTATGAGAATAATGTCCTAATATTACGAGAATAAAGTTGTAATATTACAAGAAAAAAGTCGTAATATTACGAGAAAAAAGTCATAATTTTATGAGAAAAAAGGCATAATTTTACAAGAATAAAGTCGCAATATTATGAGAAAAAAATTGTAATATTACGAGAAAAAAGTCGTAATTTTACGAGAAAAAAGTCGTAATATTACGAGAATAAAGTCAAATAATAAGCGCGCTTACAGTTTTAGTTCATTTTTGTGTTTTTTTTTTTTTTTGATAAAGCTTAGTTTCAGTTAACTAAAATGATTTTTGAATTTTAGTTTTAGATATTTAGTTAATTTTAGTTAACTATAACAACCTTGATATAATGCATGGTAGTTTTTAGTGTCTCTATAAAGAGACAGATTTCCCATCATTAATTGGAAAGCTTGTTAGGAAATTTGATTTACACTGCTCCAACTTATTCTTTCAAAATAAAATTGTTGTTGTATTTGTATTTATTTTGGAAATACTGTAGATTAAAATGACCTGGTAATCATTTTTGATATTTAATTGTTTATTTTCTACATTTGTTAAAAAAAATAGTTACAAAGTAGATCATACATTAACATTCAAACTGGTTGAAGCTATGTCTAAAGAGTTTGTAATCGTTGTTTAATCCGGATAATAAAATCTTTTATTGCAAGAATGTATTGCTACTAAGCACTAGAACTGCCTTGAATCTCTTTATACCTAAAACAGCCAATGGGTAAAATTTACCTGTTATCATTTCATTCATTTTCACAGTGCAACACAAAGACATCTCCTTATGTCTGAATATGAAATAAACCGTGAACTTTAAAGTCCTTCTGAAGTAGTCTAACACTTCTGAAGAAACATCCACAGACATGAAGACAGCAGAACTCTGGTGTTCTTTACATGTAGGATGAGTGGAACCAACCAGAACAAAAACACTGACCTTCATGTATGAAACCAGCGGCGTTCCTCTCTGAAGTCTCTGTAGTCAGTAAAAACCAAAAACATTTTTTATGCTACATTATCAGCTATGCAGGTGAGCGGTTTTATTTCCTGACTCTTTCCAGTAAAAATGAAATATTTTTAGAAAACGCACCTCGTCGTTATTTGTCTCTTTGGTTGATCTCCTCCATGGACTGTTGTGTCTGAGAATCTGTTCAATAACATTTGAATAAAAAGCAAATTGGCAACGACAAACTGACAGATGAGAACTCTCTTGATTAATTGGTGACTAAGGAAAAGTTCGTATTACCCATGTAACGAAAAATTATGTAATATGATAAATTTACATTCAAATACTTCAAATACATGCCAACACATGCACATTCAGCACATTTTAAACATCTAATGCAGCTGCTGAAATCACTTTTGAGTCAGTCAGTAAATCAGAATCATGAATCAATCCAGCTGGAGTTTAATACATCCAGATAAAAAGCTAGAAAAATTAAAATTGAAATGACTAAGTTAATAACAAAGATTTTTTTTTTTCTGTTACTGCAGTTGTTAATGAACACCATCATATTCCTCTTTCCTCAGACTCTTATCCTGTCTACAGCTGAGGCCATTTCAAACATGATGAACTTCTCAGCTCACAAATCTAAACTCTAATGCCAAAAATTGTCCCTCTCTTTTAAATTCTGCATTCATAAGGGGATAATGTTCATGGAGACGAGTGCTCTCTCTGCAGCAAAGTGTGTTTCATGTGTAGGTAGAACTCTAGCATGAGTTTGAGGGGGTTTAAACTGATTCTTTGTTGTAGGCAAAGAAGAATGTTACAGATCTATAGTAGATTTGCTTCTATTTTCACTGTATATTAACAGCATTATGACAAAAATAAACATATCTGTGATTAATCCCCATGTTGACACAGTATTATAACTGTAAACTCAAACAGACATGCTCTAGCAGATTAAGACTAGAACCACCGTGGATCTCTACACACCTGAAACAGCCAACGGGTCAAATATACCTGTCATTAAAGTGCCTTGATTTTCATAAATAGCCCTGATCAAAGACTTTTAGTTAACCACCAACATTGAACAGCTCATAAACCACAGATAGCAAAACTAGATCACTGTTGGAAGATGATGCATCACCTAGAAAATCATCTTTGGACCGATTGCTGATCGCAAAACTTCCTCATCACTGGATTCTTCATCGTTAAAAGCTCTGAGATTACCTTTTGATATTTATCAATGGTAAATGTCTTTGTTTCCTTCTATCGACTTCTGATTAGGCGTTGCTGCAATAGAGAGATGGTATTTCTATTGTGGCATCTATTTAATACTGGTGTGAAATAAAATAGTAGGAAATTAAGGCTTTCTTATGGGGTCAATTTGACCTGCATGGTGGTTCTAGATATAAATGTCCATTAAAAATAATCAGATTGAGGCCTAATTGACAGCAAGTCTTATTTAACAAACTTCTAGGAAAAGTCAAAGACTGAAAGTCTTTAAAATTGTAAACACATCAAGTAAGATACAGTTAAAGAATAGCCTTGGGTAAAGTTTTACCCATTGGCAGTTCTAGTGTTAATGACCTGCTCTTGACTCAGTCCAAAAGCTCTGATTAGTCTGAAATGGAAGCTAACCTCCTGAATAAAAAACTAAGAAATATATTATGCTACCTTTTCTCAGTGTAACATATTACATTTTGAAAGTGCTTCAAATCATGCTTTAAATTCACATTTGGTGAGAAGTGGCAAAAATAGGTAATAAGGGGCAAAAAATGGCAAGAAACGGGATTAAAGTGTCAAAAATGGGTGAGAGGTGACAAAAAGAAGTGGCTAAAAGGAGCAAAAAAAGGGGTAAATGCTGGGGTAGAGTGGCAAAAAAAAGGGGAGAAAGTGACAAAAATGGGTGAAAAGTGACTAAAAGTGGTAAAAATCAGCAAAAAGGTGGCAAAATGGGAAATAGGTGGTATTTAATTCCAAAAGGCAGCTGAAATGGGCGAAAAGTAGCAAAATAGGCAACAAAAGGGGCAAAAAATTGCTAAAAGCAGGATTAAAATGTCAAAAAGAAGAGGCAAAAACAGGAATAATTTTTCAAATTAAGACATAAAAGAGCCACAAACCATCCCAAAAGAGCCACATGTGGCTCACAGCCACAGGTGGAGTATCACTGGTCTAGGACATCAGAGATAATTCATGAACATCTGTGTCCACATATTTGATTGAAACAACACAAACTGTGAGCACACAGATGTAAGCACAGCAGGCAGGTGCCCTTGGCATGGTGACTGTTTGATTTGAATAAATACAGGAGATTTGAATCTTGTAAAATGTTCATGGAAAGGGATAATAAATCAGACTGTTAACATCCCAGTCTCTGCAGATCATGTAAATCACTGCAAATGTTTCATACTGAAACTGAAGTGTTGATTTCAGCCTTCTGTGCACTTGAGAAAACATCAGATTTTAGGTCTGTGTGGTATAAATTGAATTATAAATGACAGTATTTTTAACATGTGTCTGGATCTGCTGGCTTTAATCTAACTACTGCATGAATATGCAGCTTTTCTATGGTAGATACTGATGCAGAACGGCGATGCACATCCCTGTCTTAAGTGTCCTCTTTATTAGATGCTGGCTCCCTCACTGGGCTGCTGTTCTGATGCGACACCTGTGTTATGGAAAAATATGGCAGGAACATTTGCCTCCAGCTTTTTATAATATAATCTACTGCCACATCATTGTTTTATTTGCTGCATGCAAAAAGAAAACAAACAAAAAAATGTTTTGTTTGTTTAGAGCACCCAGGTAAGTCATTCAGGTGTGTTTTAATCTGACTGTAGATAGAAGAGCAGTCCAGTCTTTGGGGAGAAACCAGACAGATGATCAGCAACAGAAAAGGTTGGTGCTTCTCTTTTGTGGTGCTGGTGTTCTACCAGATTTCCGCTATCTATGGAAATGTCCTACTTTGCCTGGGTTGGGTTAGGGTTAGGCGAGGTGGCCTTGCTGCAGAGGCATTTTTTAACAAAGCAGTGGAAATTTTGACAAGCCTCAAATGTTGCTTTGATGGACAAGGATGGATGTCTGTGTACTACTTCTGTCTTGTGCTTGTCTTTGTCCACAGATAAAGTGCACTTAGAAACAAGGAGGAGGCTGGGGTGGAGGAGGTGAAGCTTTATGCTTTAAAGGAGGAGGCTGGGGTGGAGGAGGTGAAGCTTTATGCTTTAAAGGAGGAGGCTGGGGTGGAGGAAGTGAAGCTTTTTTCTATAAAGGAGGAGGCTGGGGTGGAGGAGGTGAAACTTTATGTTATAAAGGAGGAGGCTGGGGTGGAGGAGGTGAAACTTTATGTTATAAAGGAGGAGGCTGGGGTGGAGGAGGTGAAGCTTTATGCTATAAAGGAGGAGGCTGGGGTGGAGGAGGTGAAGCTTTATGCTTTAAAGGAGGAGGCTGGGGTGGAGGAGGTGAAGCTTTATGCTTTAAAGGAGGAGGCTGGGGTGGAGGAAGTGAAGCTTTTTCTATAAAGGAGGAGGCTGGGGTGGAGGAGGTGAAACTTTATGTTATAAAGGAGGAGGCTGGGGTGGAGGAGGTGAAGCTTTATGCTATAAAGGAGGAGGCTGGGGTGGAGGAGGTGAAGCTTTATGCTTTAAAGGAGGAGGCTGGGGTGGAGGAGGTGAAGCTTTATGCTTTAAAGGAGGAGGCTGGAGTGGAGGAGGTTGAGCTTTATGCTATAAAGGAGGAGGCTGGGGTGGAGGAGGTGAAACTTTATGCTATAAAGGAGGAGGCTGGAGTGGAGGAGGTTGAGCTTTATGCTATAAAGGAGGAGGCTGGGGTGGAGGAGGTGAAGCTTTATGCTATAAAGGAGGAGGCTGGAGTGGAGGAGGTTGAGCTTTATGCTATAAAGGAGGAGGCTGGGGTGGAGGAGGTGAAGCTTTACCAACAGCAGCAGCGTGGTGCATCATCATGAATCTAAGCAGGGACAAGTGGAAGGTCTGTCATATTTAAATACACTGCTGTATTGAGAGGAAGAGCTGTGATTGGCTGTGGGAGCCAGGAGGCGATAATTGGGATCTGCTGGCCATCAGCTGATTACAACTGGGTGTACGACTACTGTGTCCTGCATGAACTAACACTAGGCTTCATGTTGCAAATCTGAAAGTAAATTTCTCATCCATCTTTTTTCCATTTTCTTTCCTTTTAGATTTTCTGCTCTTCAACAGGCTCATTGAAAGAAACATGCATCCCAGTCCAGCTTCGTCACCCAATGGCACAATGCATCATCCTTTCTTTTTCCACATCTTCCTCTACCCTCACTTCTATGAGTGTGCTAGGACTGACGGCTCTGCAGTCTTCATCTCCTTTACTGTCACCTCTTTCCTCCTCATCATCCCTCTCTGTGCATTCATCCTCTACGTGGGCATCCAGCGATTGCGTAAACAACGTCAAACATCCTCAGTGAAGACCATGAGCCACACTGACTTCCTCACCTACAATATAATCGCCCTGGAGCCGATTGCTTTACTCGTATCTGCGATCTACTGCTCTGGCATCAAAACAAACAACCAGAGAATGATGAAAGGAGGGGTTAATGCTTTGTTCCTTATCTATCTCTGCCGGCTGTTGTTTCAGTGCCTCACCTGTGTGGAGCAGTACCTGGCAGTCATCCACCCCTTCATCTACCTGAAGATGAAAACAGAGAGAGGCATCAAGATCCGCAATGTCAGCATCGGCTGCATTTGGCTGCTTTGTTTTGTTCTGCTGTCATTGAGTACGTCAGCTCCAGCGTTGCCGATCACGCCATTTTTCTCAGGTTTTGCCGTTGGGTTGTTGGTGGTCTTCTACTGCAGCATGTCGGTTCTGCATGCACTCATTCGCCCGGGGCCAGGAGACATGGTGGGAGACTGGAGAAAGGTCAACCAGGCAAAGAAGAGGGCATTCATCAACATAACATCCATGACGCTGATCATATTTCTGAAATACTCTGGTTTACTGGTTTGCATAGCGCTTCATGCATTTTCATTTTTCAGCTTTAATGATAGGTGTATCATTCTGATGTCAGCGTTCTGGTTCTGTCTTCCCAACAGCCTGTCAATGCCTCTACAGTTCCTCTATAGAGAGAGGAAATTACCGTGTGCAATTCCCAAGTCTGAATCAGGATGAATATGAGCAGGAGAGCTACACAGGTGCAGAAATATCTAATTAGTCAGTCAAGGTGTGCAGGGATGTAGACATGCTCTAAACCAGTGGGTCTCAAATGCTGTGGCAAGGCCCAGCTTGAGGCAAGTCTAGGTGTGCTTGGGAATTTGTATAACCATACATTAAAACTACAACTTTACAGCAAGTACTGTACCCAGGCCCGCCCACAGAATAAGCTGAGGCCTTAAAAACCCCCAGAGAATAGCCCTCCCCAGCTGTGATTTAATGATGTCAGTGCATGTGTGATGGATCATTAGCATTGGTGCTAGCACCCTGGCTAACAGTTCCCTCATTCAGAGCTGAGATCTGGGTTAATAAGCAGTCCATCATGTGCACCTTACAAACTGACCGCTGAGTCCATATTCAAAACAGATTCAAAACAGAAATCCAGTCGCTGCTCCTGATCCTGAAGTCTACATAGATCATCGTGACTGTAGGAGAAGGTAGACTTAGTAAACAGAAAAATACGCTGTTCTGAACATGGGTTAGGTCAAGGTTTTACCTGGCCCGCAAGATCATATCATATCCTAATTAGAACTGGCTCACCTAAAGGAGGTTTGCAGATTTCCTCCATTATAGAAATGTAAATTTAACCTTGAAGATTTTTAAAAAATCCTTGTCAAGTTAAAAAAATCTGAAAACATAGAGAGTGGAAATAGTTAAATTAAAAGTCAGGAATGAGGGAAAGAAATTCATTTCATATTTTCATTTTGCATCCCAAGATTATGACTTAAATTTAGGATTTTGACTTGTTAGTTCATATTTTGACCTTTAAAATTCTTAATTTTGACCCTTTCTCTCATATTGTGACCTTTAAGGTCACGGGTGTCAAACTCAAGGCCCGGGGACCAAATCCAGCCCGTGGAATGATTATATCTGGCCTGCAAGATCTTATCATATTTGTATAACTGGCCCACCAGTCTGAGGTCTGCAGTTTTCCTCCTGTATAAAAATGTTTACTTCAAATTGATTGTTTAAAATATCCTTGTTAAGTCATAAAATCTGAAAAAGTAAAGAGTAAGAAAAATTTCATAAGATGTCAAGAATGTGGGATAAAAATAAAAAAAAATTTTAAATTTCATATTTTCAATTTTGCATCTCAAACTTATGATTTTAACTTTCTTAGAGTGAGTAATTTATGCTTTTATTTCTACACGGTTGGACTACCGTACACAGTGTAGTCCAACAGGTACACGAAAACGTGAACACATCACCCCGATCCTGGCGTCCCTCCACTGGCTCCCTGTTCATTTAAGAATTCATTTTAAAATGTTTTTGTTTGTTTTTAAATCTTTAGAAGAATCAGAGCCCCAGTACATTTCTGACCTCTTAAATGTCTACACCCCCTCGCAGTCCTTGATGTCTGCTGATCAGCTTCACCTCGTCGTCCAAAACCCAAATAAAAAAACTGAGTTGATTGAACCTTCTCGAAATTAAAACATCCCCACCCTGGCAAATTTTAAATTGCATCTTAAAAAGCATTTTTTTATTCTTTCACTTTCAATTCAGCATATGAGTTGTGTGATCTCTGTCATTTTATGTCATTGAATTTCCTAATCCTGTGTTTTTATGGCTTTTATTTGTTTTATGTTTCATTATTATATTTTATTTTATTTCTTTTCTCCTAATGTTCTTCTCTCTGTTGTGTTTTTTTTTTTTTTTTTTAACTGTGCAGCACAGTGGTAAACGTCAATGTTTTTTGAAATGTGCTATACAGTATAAATAAAGTGGGCTTTACTGTTACAGTGACACCAGCCCACTGAGTCCCACTTTGTCTGGGCTTTGGCTCCCTCTGCTGTTTGTCATTGAGTCCAGCATCTTCTAACATGGTCCAGGATTTCCTACAGCACACTCACTGTTTTCACACACCAGCCTGAGGCCATGAATAAAATATAAGACAGTTTATTCTCAGCACATCTGTGTAATGACTGATTAAAACACAGTTTTCATCATTCAGACACTGTTTTCATAAGCCAGCTTTCTGTGTAGCTGTAAATGTTGAACACTGATATCTTTTGAATATTCTGTTTTTATAAGTTCATACTTCTAAACATCTGTAGAAAGAATCTAGCAAACTCTGTTTTGCAGAGGGATTTATTTTATTTCCTCGATTTTATTTGCTTTTTATTGAATGTAATGGTACTTTTGGAACTTGCTGCCATTAAAACAATATGAGTGACTAAAAATGCGTGTTTGAAGTGATTTAATTCAAGATATTTTCCTAAATATAAACAAATATTATGATTTTACATTCCTTAGCATTTCTCATTATGTTTTCACTGAAAAAAAAAAGACATTTACAGGACTATGCTTTAAAAAAAAAAAAAAAAAAAAAAAACGGCCACCTGGCATTTATTTGTATAAATTAACTAATATCTTCTCTTTTTTTCCCCAGAAAAATGACCATTACTTCTTGTAGTCAACATGGCATTTAAAAGGGAGTTGGTGAAAAATAATCAGAATATTCTATATATATATATATGTATGTATTTTTTTTTAATTCATGTTTTTTTCTCAGTAGACTAGCCTGATAAAATAAAGGTTAAATGAAATAAATTAATTAATTAATGGACATTTTTGTTCATATAGGATAGTGTTTATGGATGATCCCAGAGGGTTAAAGGAATACAAGCAATGGCTCCACCTGTCTGACTCTAAATCCACTTTATTTTTCAGTCTCTGATTCTGACTGTAACATCTGACTTAATGCATTTGCTAGAAAACCAAGAACTTTTAAGCAGCAATCTGTCTTTTTCTCTATAGTCAAGTTAATAGTGGTTGAAAAGGGGTTTGAAAATCTTTGTATCATGTTTTCATTTACTTTTATCCAGTGTCCCAACTTTTTTTGAAAAGGGAGTTTGTAGAAATAAGCATATTAACTAAAATCTGAAATACCATGTCTAGAAATCCTCAGTTTAACTCAGCAAGAGAAGGAAGTATACTTGTGAATGGAAAATCATCAAAATAGATGAGCTCTGAGAAACTTTATTTATCAGGATAGAAAAATCAATCACAGCTTCATCAGTGCATGTTTTTCAATATCACCCACCCCTGATACTGACAGAACACTGTAAAAGGTAGAGACAGATTTAAAAGGAAATATGTTATGGACAAATATCTGAAAAAACAAAAAAATCAGTGCTGTGTTCAGTCTGAGGTAGTAGAAGTGTCCTTGCTGGTGTGTTTGTGTGCTGTGGGCCGTTCTTTGTTGGTAACAATCCATCATCGTCAAAGTCTTCCTGGTGCTGGTCGGCCTCGATCTGGGCTGTACCCCGTCGCCGATTCTGTCTCTGAGTTTCTCTGACAGGATCTCAAGGTGCAGCCGGAGGGAAGGGTTCTTTTTTTGGGGACCTTGGAATTTCTTCTCGTTTTGCAGATGATATGTTTCTGTTCACGTCTTTAGATGGGGTCCTTGAGCAGGCACCGGGGTGTTCAGGAGCCTAGGCCATGGTTCTCCACTGGAAACAGTGGGTTGTTCTCTCTGGCTGCAGACTCAGTCTCTTGTTTATAAGAGACTGACTCATAAGGCTCAATCCTTGCCCTAACCATTTGGCCCTTCCCTCTAGTTCACATCTAGGGTGAAGGGGTAGGAGAAAAATGAAGAATTTGCAGGTAGTCTTTTTTGAAATGATTTTAAAAAAATACAACAACCATATTTCTTTCAATGCATTGTGCTCCTTTAATGATTAGATGCCATTTGAAATGTCTTTTTATGTGAATTCTGTCGACAACCTCTGATGGCATCATCATGGTCTTTAAGTATCATCCCACTGGGGAAGGTTCCACCTCTGTCTCCTGAAACTGCTCCTAGGGTTAAGGAGGTCACTTGAAAATGAGGGGTATGGATAGAGGTAGATTATACAGATGACATAAATGTCTAATTGGGTTTGTCTATCAAATATTGCTATAAAATGGGAGATATACACAAGGAACTAAATATTAATCCAGTTAAGCTCTTAAAAAGTTAATTCATTTAGGAACACTCTTTTAAGCAAAATGGATAGACAGTCTGACTTAGTGGGGAAGGCTCTGAAAAAGATGCTGCAAGGCTAGAAGTCCCCATATGGATAGATACATTTATGATAATGCATACTGAATACAAAAAAATTAAGTTCAAAAACAATTAATCCATAGTAGCATGAATCTGGATATGAGGGTGCAACAAAATTTATGCTATAAAGGAGGAGGCTGGAGTGGAGGAGGTGAAGCTTTATCCTATAAAGGAGGAGGCTGGGGTGGAGGAGGTGAAGCTTTATGCTATAAAGGAGGAGGCTGGGGTGGAGAAGGTGAAGCTTTATGCTATAAAGGAGGAGGCTGGGGTGGAGGAGGTTGAGCTTTATGCTATAAAGGAGGAGGCTGGGGTGGAGGAGGTTGAGCTTTATGCTATAAAGGAGGAGGCTGGGGTGGAGGAGGTGAAGCTTTTCCAGCAGCAGTGTGGTGCATCAGCATTAATCCAAGCAGGGATTAGTGAGAAAGACATCATATTTAAATACCCCGTGGTTTTGAGAGAAAGAGCTGTGATTGGCTGTGGGAGCTGGGAGGGGATAATTATTATGAGCTGGCCATCAGCTGTTTATACGACTACCTTGTCATGCATAAACTAATGCCAGGCTTTATTGACTGTACAAAAGTCTTTTTGTAAATCTAAATGCCATTTCAACTCCACCTGATACTTCAAAACTCTATATCAAAAGTTTTTTTCAGGCCTGCAATGTTATGAAATCCATTGTCCTATCTTTTCCTAAAAAAACATTCAAGTGCTGCTGCACCTGCCTCTCTGAGTGTTTGTGAGTCAGTCAGGTATATCCATGCTTTCTCTTCTCTCTCCTTTAATGCTCTCTCTCCACTCATCATCTCTCCATACTTCGACGTGTTCTCTCACACCCTGCGGAAATGAAAACTTGAAACGGCATTCATCTGATGAAAACACTCCTCCTCCTCCTCCTCCTCCTCAGCTCATCTTTTTTACCGCTCTTATCAAACACTCAGAGTCTGCGCTCACGCTCACAGATGGGATAAAAAAGCAGCGTGCACGGGAAGCAGGGGCTGATGGGATTGGTACTGCAGGACGGGATGCTAATCTGTTTACCAGCTCAGGTGAAAAGAGGACAGCGGCTGTTTTGTGATGAATTTAGTCACTCTTTTGTTCGCTCTATTTTTATACTCCCTCTGTTTCTAAAATCGATGCTCGGAGCTTGATGCAATTATTATTCAGGTCGACGCTGATGTGACTTTCTCTTGATTAATGTGACTTGATTTGCTCTAACTCAATTAAAACAGAAGTGTTATCGGAGAAAATGTCAAAGTCATCAGCACTTGTGCTGCCAAACTTTCCATAGCTGTTAACTAAAGAAAACTCAACAGTCATGGCTTCATGTTCCAGTGACTTTTAACAACAATGTTGAATTTGGATGAAAGTAAAGAGTTCTTAACTGAATCATATATAACTTTGCTATTTTCGCTCAGCTCAACAATCATGACAAAACAAATATCTAGATTGTCCAGAGCATGGTTGCTTCAGATGAATCAGGACAAATAAATGCCCTTCTTACACGTCTTGTGTTGCACCAGCCAAGAAAGTTTCCATGATGGGTCGTTCATGGACGAGCCGGTTCAAAGAGCCGGCTCTTTTATGTGAACAATAAGAGTTGGATCCTATTAGAGAGCCGTTTTATATTTTTTTAAAACTAATATTTTTAGTAGTAGTTGGAGTAGTAGTATTATTTGTTTATAGATGGTGTGTGTCATACACCCCAGCCAGTGAGCAGATTTCATCAACATTAGATTTTGAAAAATTACATGATATTTTCATCAATTTTAAAAACTGAGCATAGTTGGTGCTCAATACCAGACGAAATATCAATCACATGTTATAACATTGCTAAAACTGGCAGGTCAAATGAAGCCAAACTGCGACCTGAATGAAGAGCCATTTGGGACCCAAAAGAGGCGACTCTTCTTGCTGAGCTGAGCCAAATGAGCCGGATCACTCAAAAGAGATGAAATTCCCATCATTATTCAACACTTTTACAGCCGGCCCCTGGTGGGAGTGAGGTTTGCCATGTAGTATAGCTGTCATGATCGTTTCAAAAGGATGGAAAGCAGGAGGAGCTGAGGGTTTTATCATCTGTTTGGCTTAAGCAGTGTGTTGTTAGTGTTAAGTTACACACCTTTAAAATGTAGGATCACTTACTTTCGTTTATGCTTTTGTTCCATGAGTGGATCATTTTCATTACTGCTGTTTGTTTCCAGGTGGGGAGAGTTCCTTAGCGTCGACCCAAATATGTACATGTTGAAGTGCCCGACAGTACCTTAAACACCATCTGATAAACATGAATACAGTAGGCCAGGGCTGTTCAATTACAAATTCAGCAGGGCCAAATTTTAAAATCAAGGAGTGTAGCTAGGCCGGACACGTTCGGCACCCAGTAAGCAGCTGGTAATGTCAGATTCTGAACCAATACAGATCAATCTGATGAAAAATATACACTTTTTATTCACAGTCTCCCTTTTAAATTTGGCAACATGACAAAAGCACATCAAAAAGTGCACAAAACACATCAACAGAGCTGTATTTGAACATAATCTGAGGTAGTGAAATGTTTTTCACTTGAATAAAAATTAAATAAATAGAATGAAAAAATAAAATGAAATTCCGTAAATAATAATTTTGGTAACATCAGGCATATCTTAAAGTGCATAAAACTAAATTAGCACAGTTGTAGCTACAGTTGAAAAGGGAATGTTTAATACTTGGTGTTTTGGGGCTACTTCTGTCAGCATCGCTAGCCACGCTTCAAAACTACAGTGCATTGTAGATAGACTGTTGCTCGGCTACGCAGAGTGTTGCATTCACGGTCTGAAATACCGTTGGAATTTATGAAACTTGTGAAACAGGTTGCCCTCTGCACCTCTGGCATGACCACAGGCTGGGCCACTTGGGGGGTTGGTTCTGGGCCTCATGTGGCCCCCGGGCCCCTAACTGAATAGGCCGGGTCTAGGCAGTACATTTCTTTTACTTACCAAAGCTGAAAATCTGAGTAGAGCTCTCCTAACGCTGTAATTTCCCAGGTGTTTGGAGAATTATCTTCTTTTATTTTGTCACTGCTTGCATGATAGACCTAATTAAACACCAGCAATGCTTGCCTTGTGATTTATGTGGCATTTAACAGTGGCATCTCCAGCTGGTGAATGCCATACATGTTGTGAAAATACGTCCCTGTTCGTGGCATCTGCTGCAGCCGTTGGCAACATACCAAAGTCATCAATTAGCCAGCTGCTCCTGTGGTCACCAAACACCACAGATGAAAATATCAGGAGTGTTTGGACCACAGTTTGAGAAGATAATTCTGAAAATGTCAAATTTGAACTGGTTCTACCCCATATGACAAAGTCTACTGCTGAGCTGAGGCTCAGCGTTTATGGTGCAGACGTTTCAACACATTTTTAAGGTTGGACATGATCCTAACAACTGCATGTAGAATTCAATCATCATTCTGACACCTTGTCATTTCTCTGAGCTGTAACAGGGTCACACTGTTCTCCTGCAGCCTCCTCAGGTTTGTGTAGACGCTTAAATATAAGTGCGAGACAGTGTGTACATCGAGGAGACTGCATGTGTTTGTCCTCCTGAAAGCTGAAGAGCCAGGGCAAGGTGACTTTAGTGTAATCTGGCAATTTGTTTTTTTAATGCAACCTCACAGAGAGACTGTCTGAACAAGTGAGGAATGAAGAGGAAAGGAGTGAATAAGCATCAGGAGAACAGATCTGGAAGAAAAAGAAGAAAAGATGACTAAGAAAGCATTTCTAATCCTTCTATCCTCGGCTAAAAATGCCCTGAAAAGTCTTGTATTCACAAGAGACAGGCCTTAAGGAGTTATGTAAAGACATCATGCAGCTAAAAAGCCGGTCTTATTGACCCCTGCCCTCTGAAGATAGCAGGCTTGTGAACATATGAGGACACCCCAGAGGCCTCTCAGTAAGGAGCTTATGTGTAAAGAGAGAGTATGAGGAGGGCATAATGCTGTGGTCTGAATCAAACAGAAAGACTGAGTCTCCCCTTCCTTAAGTTTATGTTTAAACTGGGTTAAAAATGATTGTACTATTGTATCCATATGTTTCATTTTTATGTCAGAAGAATTGCTACTTTTGGGGGCTTAACATGCTCAAAACTCACCAACCTTTACAGAAAATTCTCCTCTGTGGAAATTTTGGTATTTTGGTGGAACCTTGAAAGTCCATCAAGCAGGGGCCCTGTGAGATAGGGGACTTGGTAAGAGCTATGTACATGAAAATTGGTACACAAATGTATCATGATTAGACAGTGGTTTTCAAACTTTTTTGCCCAAGGCACACCATTTTTAAATCAACACAAAATAGACTTTTTATAGAATGTAACAGTCATGGTGGCCTATAAGGGGAGATAAAGGGGAAACTTTCTGGGGCCCAGCCAACTGTGGGATCATAGAGATGGGAAAAGTGGGCAAAAGGTGGCAAAAATGGGTTAAAAGTGATGGAAAAATGTGGCAAAGCTGGGCAAAAAGTGGCCAAAAAAAAAAAGTCAGAAATGGGTGAAAATTGGTTAAAAAAAAAAGTGGCCAAAACTGAAATTGGAATTAGCAAAAACTTCTTGAAAGTGTCAAAATAGTGGCAAAAAAGGGTTATATGTTGTAAAAAGATGGTAAAATGGGTTTAAAGTCATAGATAAGGGCATAATTGGGCATCAAACAAAGGCAAAAGTGGGTGAAAATTGGCAAAAAGATGGCAAACTAGATCACAAGTGGCAGAAAAGTGGCAAAAGGGTTAAAGTTGCTAAAAGCAGGTAAAAGGGGTTTAAAGTGATGGGATGAAATGGCAAGAAATGGCCAAACAAAAGCAAAATTGGGCAAAAAGTGGCAAAAAGGTAGCAACAATGGGTTAAATGTGGCAAAAAGTTCCCAAAAAATGGCAAAAATGGGTCAAAATTACTAATAAGAAGTGGCAAAAATGCTAAATAAAGTAGCAAAATGGTTTAAGCTGTCAAAAGAAGTGGCAAAATACGATAGAAAAAATGTGTTAACTTGGTTAAAAATAGCCTGAAATTTCAACAGCAATATCAACCCAATAATAGCTCGCCATGCTTTTCAGCTCTTAATGAGGTAACTGTTAGCCAGGATGCTAGCACCAATGCTACTGATCCAACACACACTGATATCATCAATAAATCACAGACTCACTCTCTGGGTTTTTTCAGGGGTCCAGCCAGATCTGTGGGCAGGCCTGGTTACAGTACTTACCATAAAGTTGTAGTAATAGCATATAGTACAAATTCCCATGGCACACCTAGACTTGCCTTAAGGCTCACCATTTGAGAACCACTGCTCTAGAATGTACAGGAAACGCACTACAGACAGTTAAAGGTCAAACTTGGGCGTTTTTGCGATTTACAAGTTTCATATTTTGACAAACTAGTCCAAGGGATTTCACCCGATTGACTCAAGAATATTTTTGCTCATGCTAGACAACCTGTAGATCTTAAGTGGTGCAAACTGTGAGCTTCCTCCATAGGGTGGGGCTGTGACAGGAGCCCAAACTTGAACTACTTTTTTGTACATTTTTTGCAGTGAAAATCCACCAGTCATGCCTTATAACTTTATAGTGCTTAGGTGAATCATCACCAAACTTCACAGGGGTGATCACACAGTGATCCTGACGACATTCATACATCAATGTGGTGTATTATTCCCTCACTCCTGCAGTTGCAACACACCCCAACATGCACTGTGGTGCAAGGGTCCTTCAGTGCTGCTTGCAGGCCTACTTTAAAAATGCATTTTTAACCCATATGCGATGGACTACGGCACAAAGATGTTAAATGTTTCCCACTTTTTCCTCAGAAATACATACACTGTGAATTTTATGCCTGCACGCTTCCATAAAAGCTGGGACGGGGCCAAGAGAAGACTGGTAAGGATGTGGAATGCTCAAAAAACAAACTGGAACTTTCCACAACCTAGTTCATGTCTATCTGTTACCAACAGACATGTCAGGAAATCCTTGTTACAAAGCTTTTAATACGTAGACCAAGCTAACTAGCTACCTGAATACTCATGACTCTAAAACATTTAATTTGGAGCAAAAACAGCATTCAAAATTGGAGAAAAGGACAAAGGTACAAGAGGGGACTACGTATCCCACAATCCATTGCAGTTCATTTTGTTCGTTGATAATGATAGCTTTTCAATAGCTTGGTAGGTTTTGTTTGCAGGCTTGGCGGACTTGTCCATGGTGTCCAGAGACCCCACCAATCACAGCTGTCATTGTGACACTCAAGGATTGTGGGTATTGTAGTGTTTTTTGCTGTTTTTCCTCAATACAGGGTTGGTATGTTGCCAACTTTTGTCTTCAACATGAGTATATGCCAATGTTTTTCACTGAAGAAGCTTGTTGTAAGTCTAGCTTGAATAAATCGAATAATATGGCTGATAATCAAACCTGATATGATGAATTAAATGGGAGTTTTGTCTCTGAAACCACACCGTTGAGCCGTATTTTCAGCACCTGTCTGTACTGGAGATTAACAGGATACAGATACTGTACATTTACTCAAATCATCTGACTGGGCTTGGAAACTAAAAGTAATGGCATAAAGCACAAATCCTCCAAATCTAAGAGGTATGAGGAGTTCTAAATAGCAGTTCCAGGACGGTTTGAGCGGCTGGCTCTGTGCCTCCTCAGGACAGTATAGGGGAATGAGTTAAACCTGGACAAACTGCAGCAGATGATGATCTCTATTGGCTGATCTCTTCCTGCCAGCTTACTGACGATGCTGTAATCACTGCTATGAAGATTTAATCAACGCTCTGCAACATACAGTCCATGCCAAATCATTCCCATTGTTACTGGAATGTTCCTGGCGCTGGCTTTATCACTTTATAGATGAGGGATGTTCCCTCTAACATGCTTTGTTCTCAGGATTTCAGATTGATTTGTCAAATGTTTTTCTTCCCCTCAATGTCTGTCAGTCGCCTCGTCTCTCCTCTCCTTAATTGGGTGTCACCTTGATCAATTGATAAGCTCTTCCTCACTCCAGAAGACAATTTCTCTCTCATTAACGCCCCTGAACACATTGTAAAAATACATTCACACGCCTGGTGCCACACGTGGGTACACACTGCAGCGTGTTCAAACAACACGCACTCGCATGCCTAATTTACTGCCCATCCAACCAGAGCGAAGCGGTTAGCGAGACAGTTTAACCAGAACGTCACGGATGACATTAACTCGTTAGGGAGGTAGATGGAGACATAAAAGAGGACGGGGATGTGATTGATAGGAAGAAGCAGAGTAAATAACGGAGGAAGAGGAGGAGGCTGACGAAGATTAATGTAAGGACATGAGGAGACCTGATAATAGGGCTGAGGATGTCAGCAATAGTTCTCCCTACACAGGAGGGCCTATGTGATGGAATTACGTTCTTCAGTGAGGAGGGAGGTGTCTGAAAGTTTAGCCAGTATCAGTGGCATGCACAGACTTTTTCAAGGGCAGGGGCAAAAAAAAGGGTACATACAGCGTGTTCTCGCCACTGAAGAGGGCACTATAGACATGTTTATATGTTATACAAATGGCACATTATATAGCCTTAAAACAGACTAACTAGACAGACTACTCAAGTTAGTTGGATCAGCATCCACAAAAACTGTGTAGATTCAACGTTGGACTGTGAAGAACACAGAAATAGATAAATAAACCCCTAGGGGTCAGGGGGTCTTCCCCCAGAACATTTTCAATTAAGTAGATGCCATTTCCTGTATTCTAGTGCATTTTAACACCATATTAGCACCAGATAATCCAAACTGGTTCTGTGAGATATAGTTCTGGCTTGATATAGATCAAAAAAGGGCCCAACATAAAAGTCATTGCAACAGTAATGTTTCATAGTATTTCTTGGTATAATGGTCTTCTAGAGTTTAGTGTGCTTTCTTCACGCAAGAGGGCAATTATCATGTTTTAACCAGCCAAGAGGGCAATTAAGTGTTTTTTTTTCACCCAAGAGGGCAGTTTAATGTGTGTTTTGCCAACCAGGAGGGCCCTTTGGCACGCGTTTTGGCTCTTGAGGGCACTTTAACATGTGTTTTGGCTCTCAAAGGGGCACTTCAGCGTGCGTTTTGGCTGCCAAGAGGGCACTTTAGTGTGTGTTTTGGCTTCAAAAAGGGCACTCTAGTGTGTGTTTTGGCTCTCAAAGGGGCACTTTAGCATGCGTTTTGGCTCCTAAGAGGGCCCTTTAGCGTGAGTTTTGGCTCTCAAAAGGGCACTTTAGCGTGAGTTTTGGCTCCTAAGAGGGCCCTTTAGCGTGAGTTTTGGCTCCTAAGAGGGCCCTTTAGCATGTGTTTTTGCTCCCAAAAGGGCACTTTAGAGTGGAGGGCGCACCCCCACACACACACACACACACACACCCACACACACACACACACCACTGGCCAGTATGTTGTGATGGTCCTTCTCTCATTCTAGATCTGACTCTATAATAGAGAAAAGCTCACTAGGATTCATCTATCCACACATGTCCTCACAGCTCTGTCTTCTATTTTTATATCTGCTAATCTTTTCAGGACTTTTTGGATCTGTCTTCTGATAAGTATTCAACCGCCTGACTGTTACACCAACAGAGATGACAACAGACACTCAAAGATGCAGATCCATCGCACGAAAACAAGCCATCAAATCAATAGCTGCCTCAGGACGCTTTAATCTCATCTTCAGGCTGATAACAATAATCCACTTAGGACGACTGAACCAGTTGTTGGGGAGAACAGCTGAAAACATCACTCCATTCAAATCAAATTAAGTCCCTGGTCCTTGAAATGGATGTTACGTAACAACAGGAGAGCAGAGGAGAAGGAGGAACGAAGAGGAATGAAACCAAGCTGCGTGGCTGAACGATGACAAGTCTAATTCATCAGCAAGACAAATAAAAAGGTGGAAGAAAGAGAGGAACAAAGAGGGAAGGAGTGCATGAAGGAGAAAGAGTCAGACATGAGTGCTGCTGCTGAGACGCTCATACCTCACAGGTAATAAGGCTGTCTATATTAATGTTTATATAAATGTAAATGTGTGTTTTAACTTCATCAATATGTGATGGCATCTGTAATCCTGCAGGCTCCACGTCCACACATGTACAGGAGTGCAGCGGGGTTTTAGTTTCCACACTGCAGCAAAGAAAGTCAAAAAAGCAGAAATAGACGAGGCATCCTCGAGGAATGGGAACAAAAGAAAGACAGAACAAAAACAAGGTTTTTCCAGTGTTTTAGGAGAGGCCGATGATGTGGAGTTGGACATTTGTGTGACAGTAAGTCACCAGCAGGTGGCGATGAAGGACCAGCTCAGCTGTGAATGATCAGATTTCAGAGGAGATGTAAATGAAGGCGCATTTAAAATCAGACAACATTAAAACAAATAATAAAAACATCAAGAAACAAAAGTAGATCTCAAGAACATTTACTGGACTCATTAAAGTTTTTAAATGACTATAAACCTTTAAAAAAGTAGAAGACACTTTTATACAGCCTGACCTTTGGCTGATCTATGTCTGCTCTGATGGAAAAAGACTATATTCACAGTTTGTAATGGTTAAAGGTATTTGAATAAAGGCTTCCCGTAAGGGAGAAAAGGGGAGAGCCAAACTGGGAGACCCTGGAGGTCAACAAAATCATGGTCCATTAAAAAGTTAAGCTGTGATAACTGTATTTTATTTTTAACCTGAATAATAACCACTCTGATCAAAGCAAGAAAACATGAATTTCATTTATTTAGTCTGTAGGACAATAAAGCCTTTTTCAGAGTGTAAACCTTTTTTTTTTATAAAAACAGAATTACCTTTCATTTGTGGTTTTTGAAACGTGGACTTAAATAATAGGAAAGTAATGTCAGGTTTTATAGCTAGGCAGTGATGTGCACGAGCTTCAGGACGCCAGAAAATAAAACAGAAGAAACTGAGACAACCTTTCTGGGGGAGATAGAGAGAATACTTGAAAAATTGTGAAAAGAGACCAAAAATCAGTTAAAAGTGGCAAGAATGAGTTAAAATGATTAAAAAGGGCAAAAATAGATGAAAAGTTGCAAAAAAGGCACAAAAAATTGGCAAAATGTGGTAAAGAAACTATTCAATGATGAGGGGCAATATGGGTTAAAAGTTGCAAAAATGATCAAAAAGTGGCATTAGTAGGAAAGGGTTAGGGACAAAATGAGTGAAAAGTAGTGAAGAGTAGCAGGAAGAAAGTAGCAAAAATTGGTTAACTGTAGCAAAGTGGCAAAAAATGGTTAAAAAAGTGTCAACAAGATGCTAAAGTAGGAATAAAAATGTAAAAGTATTGCAGAAATAGGCAAAAAGTTCACAAAAAATGGCAAAAAAAAAATGCAAAAAAAGATTTTAAAAAATAGTGGCACAAAAGGGAGAAATGGGCTAAAAGTGACAAAATTGAAGAAAAATTGGCAAGAAATGTGAGGAAAGTAGCAAAAATGGCCCAAAAGCAACTAAAATAAAATAAAATAAAAGAGCAGAAAGAAGCTAAAATGGGCAAACATTGCAAAAAAAAAGGGGTTGCAGAAATGGGCAAAAAAGATACAACAGTAGCAAAAAAACAAAACAAAAACAAAAACAAACAAACAAACAAACAAACAAAAAAAACCACAAAACAAAACTGACAAAAGTGGCAAGAAATTCGAGGTAAGTAGCAAAAAATTGCCGAAAAGCAACAAAAAAGGTTAAATGTAGCAGAAATGATAAAAAAAAAAAGAAACAAAAGTTTTTTTTTTTTTTAGTATTTAGGTAGTGGCTTCAAATAAGCTCTGTGAGCTTTCTGCCTCTTCCTGCACTGTATATCTATCTATTTATGTCATATTATGCTTTTTTTTTTACTGTGCAAAATAAATAAATAAATAAAAAGTGGGCAAATGTTGTAAAAAAGGTGTTGCAGAAATGGGCAAAAAAGATTCCAAAAGTTGTAAAAAAGAAGTGGCGGAAATTTGAACCCAGTAACGGCTTGCCACACTTTGAGCTCCAAAATGATGTAAGTGTTAGCCTGGATGCTAGCACCAATGCTACTGATCCAGCACACATTCACTTCATCAATAAATAACAGCTGGAGAGGACCCAGTCTTTGGGTTTTTCAGCAGGCAGCCGATCTTGTGTGTGGGCCTGATTTTAATCATTACGTTTGTTTTGGAACACCTTGCAATGTCTTTCTTAATGTACTTAAAAAAACATTGCAAAGTTTGGATAAGAAATGAAAGAATCTTAGTTGTGCAGTCTGAAGTTTCCTTTGAACTGATTTTAGAGACTCAGACTTTCTCAGAGATTGTCTGCTCAGATACATGCATATGTATGAAATATGCCAGTTAGACCTCTTGTAAGCTATTTCTACATTTTTGTGGAAATGCATGGAAGACCTGCTAAGGGAGATGACCAGGAGGCATGATACCCTGGTGCCTAAACCACCTCTACTGCCTTGTACACCCTGATGGGTAAATTTATGCAGACATGATCTGATTCTTTCAGTCACGGCCCAAAACTCATGGCCATAGGTGATGATAGAACGTAGCTCAGCTCTTATTCTGAAAGCTCTGCCTTCAGGCTCAGCTCCTCCTCTAGCGCTCTAACTCCAGTAATCCTGCTGATGCTGCACCAGCTGTCTGTAAGTCTCCATCTCCAGGGACTGAGAACGTTGGTTACGAAGAGGTCCACATTAGTCTTATTCTCTCTCAAATTAAGAAACCCCTTAAATAGAACCTGTCTGACAAACTGAAGTAGGCTACAAGAGCTCAAAAAGCAACACTTCATGGCGCCATCCAAAGATATTCAAGAACAGATGACTAACAAAGTCGCTGACATCCATTGCTCTGGCTTTAGGACTCAAGTGTACCACGGTGAGAGCCATTGCCCACAACTGGAGAAAGCTTGGAAAAGTGGTGAACCTTCCCAGGAATGGCCAGGCTACCAAAATGACTCCAAGAGGTCCCAAAAGGACCCAGAAAATCTGAAGACCTGCAGCTAACTTGACCCAGTTAAGGTCAAAGTTCATGATTCAACAATCAGGAAGAGACTCAGCAAAAATGGCATCCATGGGAGAGTCCCAAGGTCAAAACCACACAACAGCCCGATTGGGTTAGGGTTAGGCAGTGACTTTTTCAGGTTGAAATCCTTCATGGAAGATCTTATCATGTTTTTTCACAACTTTTGAAATTGACTTGTGGGCTGCACTGAGTGAGGAGGGGCAAAGGGCAAAGGGCCGAAGGCCAACCATATGGGAGGGAGACGGGTAAACCTATTGGGGGTTCAGAGTCATAGAGGGGCCGATGGGGGTTTTAGCAGTGGTTCTAAACTGGTGGGTTGGGACCCAAAAGTCATTGACATCTATCTGTCTGAAAAGGGTTACGAGCCATGTCTTAGACTTTGGGACTCAAGCAAACCATGGTGAGAGCCATTATCCACAAATGGAGAAAACTGGGAAACGCTGCAAACCTTCCCAGGAGTGGCCGGCCTTCTAAAATGACACCAAGAGTGCATGGAAGACTCATCCAGGAGGTCACAAAAGATCCCAGAGCAAGATCTAAAGACCAGCAGACCTCACTTGACTTACTTTAGGTCAAACAGTGGGTCGCAGATGGGTTGCGAATAGAACAGAAATCAGGGTCACAGTTTCTCATTGTGGAGTGGATGGTGGGTCCTGAGACACACCAGTTGAGACCTGTTGAGAACCACCAGGAGGCATATCTTAACTGGGGTTAGCGCTAATGCTACAGATCCAATGTGGATGCTTTGTTATTATTAAATGGCATCTGGACTTTCAAGGCCCTGTCCATTCCTGGCAGACCTGCTTGTTGCCCATCCCAGATTGAGTTAAACTTATAGAGACACAGTATTGATTTCAAGCCGTTAAATGGCCAGCTAAAATACCTTTCTGTAGTTTTATGTTACCCAAATAACTTTAAATCTTTAAAAACACGCCTGGAGTGGACAGTAACTGTAGATCAAATATGCAGGACAGCAAACCTGAGTAGAAAAGAGGTATATTTTACTTTAGGAGAAGCTAAAGGTCAAACCCAGCTGTGATAGATAGAGGTCGTTACAGGAGGAGACACACACATCTCTCACCTCATTCATTATTAAAACACAGGTTGTGTTCTTGGCTTCTACTTATATGGTAGCATACCTTACAGGTTCAGCGTGCGTGGTTGTAGACGCTGCTGAAGCTCAAACTCATGTATTCCAGCCAAATTCCTCATGCACACACTGGTCTGGGAAATGTCACCCTCTCATATGGGCGAACATCCCTCTTTACTATCTCTCCTCTGCCTCATCCATCTCTCTTTACTTCCTCTGTCTTCTAATCCAGACCCCTCTTTATATTTACTCTCCCTTTAGCCTCTCTCTTTCATCCTTATTGCCATCTTTGGTCCTGCCTTCCTTTCTTTATCCCCTCTCACCTTTCCTTCCTTCCTCCCTCCCTCCCTTCGTTCATGCGTCAGCCCTTTCACCCTTTTCCGACTCTCTCTGCCTTTCCATTCATCCCCTCGTGATGATCCTGTAATTGAATCAGGTGTCCCATGGATACTGTCTCCCACACACTGGGTAGAGCAAACACACACCCAGCCGAGGCTGGAGTAATGGCAGAGGCACCAGGTGTCTGCATTATGATGGATTATACTTGTTCCCATACACGGTCACACATTCATTCATTCCCTCTGGAACATTTAGCAGCAGACAGCATCAGTACACAAAGCATATTCAACAGAGGAGCATAGGAACAGTAGAATGTTCCAGTGTATTTAGATGGTGCTGTGTGATAACCACTGTTATTAGAGGAACCTTATTGTAGTATTATCTTCAGCAGCAACACAGCGCTGTCTGTAGCTTATCACTGTTTACTCCCATACTTTGAAGCTGTTTTACTTCATGGACTGTATAAATAATGGATGCAGAGACCGATCGCCCTGTTTCAATAACAGTGAGGATGATGCTGTGGCACTGTCACTCCTTAAAAAACACGCTGGGTCCATCCTGACAGAGAGCTTCATACGGTAAATGGTTTGTGGTTCCCTACCTTTTTTCCTTCATTTTTTAAAAGTTACTAGCCACTGAGCATTTGCACTAACCACAGATTTGTTGCTGGGAAACTATGTGCTATATGCCAAATTGGGAACGTCTGGTATGAGACAAAACACATGCTCCGCTTCCTTCTTTAATGGATATTAGGTTAATACGAATATTAAAGGACTTATTGTTATTAAACTTTATTTTTAAAAATCAGAAAAGTAGCTGGTTTCATAAAATATCGAATTCTCACTTAGACAAATCTCCATCAGAGAGTGCTGATAAATTCCATTGGCCAAAGTGGCTAGTTGAAGCCAATCCGGTACCTGCCGTGGCTGAAATCCAGGTGTAAATGTCAAGCACTGCTCATGTCTAAGAAAAGCTAAGCCCCTCATGATCCACTCAGAAACATTAAACATCAATTTAAGTTTTGTTTGGTTTGGTTGTGTTTTTTTTTGTGTGTGAGTAATGTGTATCATGTTCTGTTGCCAATAAAAGTATTAAAAAAACCACAAATTTTAGTTGTTTTCATCCCAACATAACAGGCCCACATACACTTGTTCCTGACTAGAGAGCTATGTATAAGCCAGTGGTTTTCAAAGTGTGAGGCGGGCCTCCCCTGGGGGGCGCCACAGAGCTTCAGGAGGGGCGCAGAACCATAAACCTGAAAAAAGGTGATTTGCTTTGCTAACCTCTGCTGTGCATTGAGCAAAATGGATAGACTTATAGTTACTATAGGGACTATGATATAGAGCGAGGTTTCTCAACCTCCAACCAAAGAGCAAAATTGTTGAAAAATATCTTTGCAAAAGCCACAATCTAAGAGGTGAAAAGCGGCAAAACAGCTTGAAGTAGCAATAGAAATAGGTTTAAGGTGGCAAAATGGTCAAAAAGCTGCAAAAAATGGGTTAAAAGGGGCGACAATAGGGAGAAGAAGTGGAAAAACGGTCAGAAAGTAGCAGGAATGGATGAGAAGTGACAAAAAAAAAGAGTTGAAAGTGACTAAAATGGGCAAAAGCAGTCAAGAGTGGCAAAAATGGGCAAAAAAAAGAGGAAACAAGTGGTATGTAATGGCAAAAGGTAGTTTAAATAGGCAAAAAGTGGCAAGAAAAATTGTGAAAAAGGGCCAAATGGCAAAAAATTTCAAAAAGAAGAGGAAAAAAAATGGGAAAAAAAGGAAACAAGTGGTATTTAATAGCAAAAGGAAGCTTAAATGGACAAAATGTTGCAAAAAATGGTAAAAAAAAAAAAAAGGGGGGGGGGGGGGGCAAAAAATGGCACAAAAGTAGCAAAAACTGGGGAAAAGACATCACAGAATGAGCAAAAAAATTGGGGGAAAAAGGGATATGTAATGATGAAAAGTAGCTTAAATGGGCAAAAAGGTGAAAAAGGAGAAAAATGGCATAAAAGTGACAAAAATGGGGAAAAAATGGCAAAAAAATGTGATAAAGGGCGTAATGGAAAAAAATGGCAAAAAGAAGAGGAAAAAATCGGGGAAAAAGGAAACAAGTGGTATTTAATGGCAAAAGGAAGCTTAAATGGACAAAGGTTGCAAAAAATGGTTTAAAAAAAGGCAAAAAATGGCATTAAAGTTGCAAAAATTGGGAAAAAGTGGCAAATAGACATTGCAAAATGAGCAAAAAAAAAAAAAAATGGGGAAAAAGGGAAATGTAATGATGAAAGGTAGCTTAAATGGGCAAAAAGGTGAAAAAGGGCAAAAATGGTCAATGGGATAAAAGTGACAAAAATGGGGAAAACAGTTGTAAAATGCCCAAAAACATATGAAAAAGGGGGTTTTAATGGCATTATAACCGAATAAGAGGGAAAGGCAGATGTTTAGGACATTTGCAAACCATAATATTCAAAATATATTAAACTTAAAAATGTTTAAAGATTAGTCAAAAATGTTTGAAATGTTGTTGTTGTTTTTCAATTTCAGTCCTTTTTGTGGGTGGGGGTCCACCGAATGAATAATTTCTTGTTCGGGGAGGCTCACTCTGACACATTTTGAAAACCCCTGGTATAAGCTATCCATTATTACCATGGTGTATAGGGACAACTCTCAAAGAAAAATACAGATCTGTTAATTTAACAAAAAAAACCTCAAAAGTTTTAAAAGCCTTTAGTTACAGGAAAAATGTTCTTGTAACTAAATTTCTTTCTTTAAAAGTTGTAAATGTACGTGAACCAAAAACATTGAATTTTGAGACAATAAAGTCAAAATCCAACCACTATTTCCAGTTTGTTTTTTTGTACATTTTGTTTGTTTTACTGTTGTAAATGTACGATTTTAAAAAGTTGACACTTTTTGAGTGTCTACTGTTATAATTTAAGACTTTAAAAACCTGGAAATTTCAAGGTTTTTTTGTGAATGTTTGACTTTTTAAACCCTAAAATCTCCAGTGTGATTGCTTGTAAATATACGACTTTATAACCTCAAGATTTTGGGGATTTTTTTCCTCCCAAAAGAATTACTTTTTTGCACAAAAATGATTTTTCTCTTTATTTTTTCCTCTTTCAGGTTGGCCTTAATGGATAATGTTTCTAATCATGGTTTTAAAAAATCATATCTCTCAGGTTCTGAGGCTTTCATCACCCATCTAAATGACTTGGACTGATTAAAATAAAAATAAAAATAAAAGAAGGAAATTGAACCTGTTCCAAAACAAAAAAAGAAAAGACAAACAAAAGTGTCAGCATGAGCTCAAGTTTATTTCTTAAAGTGAAAAAATTGTGATGAAAACAGGCTCAGTGTGCAAAGGCCTTTAACTCCTCTTTGAAGGATTCCAAAAACAATGACAAATTTTGATTGATTCGACCACAGAACAGTTTTCCATTTTGCCTCAAACTTTTTTAAATGAGTTTTGGTCCAGAGAAGACAGCAGCATTCCTGGATCGTGTCTACATATGACTTTGATATTGACGGGCGCGCGCAGCGACCAGCAGTGGGTTGTTTGACATCCTTTGTTTGTATGTTTTATTTAGTTTTTAGAGTGTTCTCTGTGTTGGATTACCTCTGTTTGTCATGACCTGGTGCTTTTAGACATCTGGATGTCGTCTAGAGCACTTTATCATGACTTGGTTTTAATCTTCAATGTTTATTTTGGCATTTTAATGTCAGCTTTTAATGTATTTTGTGGATTATGTCTTGTATTGTGAATCATTGTTGTTTTTTGTCTCTTGGACGCTGTACTCCTGTCTGCATAACAATATTTACCCTTTGGGGTACTAATAAAGAACCTTGAACCTTGAACTTTTTCTTTGCATGACACAGCTTTAACTTGCATTTGTGGATGGCACGGCTTCAATGTTAAATCTGCCACATAATTATCCCCACCTAATCATGCATTACTCTTTACCTTAATACAAACTCTGTACAATCAGGTGTCACAAACAGGTGACTTAAAAAGAAGAAAGGACAAAAGAAGTGAGCTACTGAGGACAAAATGTCAGGAATCAGGCTGTTAACATGTTTATTTATGGGCGCCATGGCCTGCTGCTTAGTTTACATGCCTCATGTGTAGAGCATGCAGTCCTTGAAGCAGGGGGCCAGAATCAAGTCTGACCTGTGGTCTCTTTCCTGCTTTTCATTCTGCACTTTCTTTTTCTTTCTCCATTTTCCACTTTTCTTACTCAAGCAACCTGTGAGGGGGATTACACAGGGCATTCGCTGTGGCTGAATCAATCAGTGCTGTGCCAGGTGTATGTGGCTGAGTCAATCAGGGCTGGGCCAGGTGTGTGTGGCTGATCAGCACTGAGTGAGACCAGGTGTGGAGAGCTTATATATGCTCTTGTGTTGCAGCTCTCAGTGCAGACTCATTATCTCACCTTCAGAGGTACTGAGAGCATCTCCTTGGGATTTTTCCTGTGTCTTTCTATGTGAAGTCTCTCAAGCACTGTCGACTCTTTCCTCAGAGCTTTTTTCATTTAAATTACAAGTTACCCCAGAGGTAGTGGTTGATGCTGGAGGTATAACCAGCTTTTCTTTGTTTCTCTCTTGAACCCCAGTCTGGGCATCTTTGAGTTTCTTCTGAAGACAGTTGTCTCACTCTCCCTACAAGTCTAAGTTTCTTTTCAGCTGCACGGCGGCAGTGGTTCAGTTTCTCTTTTCTACTATTAATTAGAGCGGGAGTTATTAGTTGGGCTTATCATTTTGCTTTGGTATTCTCCCCTTTCCCTTTTATCGCTTGCGATTTAGTGGTTATCCTTCTAGGATAACTTTTTGAAACCTACGGTCTGCATTTGTGTCCCACTGCCCCTCCCCCCTGACACAACCATGTTAGGAAAGCCACACCAATGAATCTCCTGGACCTGGAAGACTGTCAGCTTAAACATGAAAAAAATAATTTGTTGTGGAGTGAGAATGAAATAAAGGGACAGCTGTTTGGTTCACTTAACTGTTTTTTAAGTGAAATGAGAGATTAATGAGCAGTGGTGGATGTTTTTACATCACTGTGGCTGCAGGGCTATGCTGCATGGGCTCAACTGAAGCGTGCTGAAAGGGACAATAAAGCATGCAATTAACTGTGATAAAAAGAATGAATGCGCTGATTGTGGACCTTGATAAATCAGGATTAATGCATTAATGCTAGCAGTCCTGATAACTACTTAGAGTACCGACACAAACCAACTATAGAAATAACAAATACCCCTTTAAGTTTTCTTTAGGCAACAGATGCAAGCCAGGAAGAAGGAGAAGCATCCGTTTGTTGCTTAGTCAGTAGTCTCAGTAACACAAATTCACAAACACAAAATGGTTTGACCCTCTGGGATTGTTTAATATAAGTCACACTTAAACTGCTAAGAACAAAAAAGGCACTTTTCATTCGGTAGCTAAAAAGACTGTATACAATAATTTTTCATTCTACTTTCATTGAGCTCATTGTAACCCAATTCTTAGGTCAAATTACCAAATTATTGATATCAAATATAAGTTTTTAAAGATTTTAACCCTTTGAATGCCAGTTTTTTTGTCATGATGCCACCATGGTTTTCAATAAAAACAACAAGAATGAATTATTTTAAATATACTACATGAAAAGTAGTTTTTTTGTGTTGAATTATTACAGTCTGGGATATGTTAATGATTAGCTGCAACACTGATTATTAAGCTTTTTTTTTCTGTGCAATGTCAAATACGAACTCTTAAGCTGGTAAGTGCAAAAAATGCACTTCTCATTCTGTAGCTATAAAAAATATAATATTTTATTCTACTTTCACTGACTATTTTTCTTATATGATTGATCTTATTATTGATATCAAATATGCATTACTTTTTAAAAAGGTTTTAACCATTTGAACTGACTATTGACTAATTTCAATATATTACATACATATCGAATGTCAATGATTAGAAGCAACATTGATTTTTAAGCAATATAATTTTTGTGCAATGTCAAATATTCAATCTCAAGCTGCTACGTGCAAAAAACATTTTTCATATGGTAGCTACAGCAAATATTATACATTAATATTTAATTCTACGTTCATTGAGGTACTTGTCACAGACAACTGACCTAATTATTGATATTAAATATTCATTATTTTTTAAAATATTTCAACCCTTTTAATGCCAGTTTTATTGGTATAAGGTCACCACGATTTTCTATTAAAAATGTATTATTATTATTTTATAAAGTTAATTATTTTTCAATATTTTACATGCAAAGTAATTTTTTTGTTAACTTATTACGGCCTCGGCTACATTAATTATTAGCGGCAGCATTGATTTTTATGCATTTTTATTTTTGGCATATTTGGCATGTTTTTTCTCCATGTGCCAACTATGTTCAAAATGCAATATCTGGTGAAGAGTAGTAAAAAATAATCCAAGCAAAGCCCAGATTGACACCCAGAGATAATAAAATGCATGTATAATGCTTTAATGGAAGTGAGGTCTGGAATGTCAGTTTGAATGGGTTTCAATGGGGCATTTTTGGTGCTTAACAGCTCGAGTGTAAGTCTTGCTTGTAAACAGTGTATTTTAGACTTACTGTAGGAGCTGAGCTGCAAATAACAAGATCAGGTAAAAATACACCATCTTGTCAAATTTCATACTGTTTACATGAACACAGCCAAAATGGTCAATATATGAAGAATGGGAAGTGTGTCAACTGTGCACAATCTCTGATGATGTTCTGTCAAAGCAGTGGGTGAAACATTTTTCTCACTTCCTAAAAGATAATATTCCTGGAACAAACAGCCTGTTAGCAGCTGTTAGAGAGGAAGTTCCTCCAGAGTTTCTTGTTTTCCTCTCCTGATTGCTACTTTAAGACTCTAACTTGGAACTCCCGTTCAACCCCCTTCCTCTTTAAAGTCCACAACCTTCCCTTCATGAGGTACTTGAGGTCATCATTTACTTTCAGTGCAGGTTTAACTGGACCTTTGGATCAAAGCCTTCTCAGCATTCAGGCTGCAGACTCCAATTTCCAGCTGGCTTGTGCACCTGGGACCCGCCCCCAGCAATGATTGACAGCTCTAATTAACAAGAAAGGCAAGGATGAAGTGTCTATAAACTGGTCGGTAATATAGTCAGCTGCTATTGGAGGTCTGTGACACCAGCATATCTTTGATAGGGAAGAGCAGCTTCATGAAGTTTTCTCTCATTTATGAGCCGTTTTCAGCTTTAAAAACATTCATGCTGGTTTTCTTGTAAACAGACTTTCATCTGCTAATTGACATTTCAAAGTCTACATTTTTAATGAATGTAAAAGTCACCGCAATGAAATATGGGCTATGGGCATGTTACAGGGAATACTACTGGGAATATCACAGGAAAAGCTCCTATAATTGGCTGTAACTGTGAACTTCATTGATGCTGTTAACTACTTTCAGACACAAAAACCCATTCAGTTCAATCTATTAACATTCTGGGGAATTCTTACTGATAGTCTGAGAGTCTTTCTACCCAGTGACTGATTCTGACTAGTTTACCAACAGACTGAAAAACAAACTGACCAGGAAACAAACTAACAAACTTTCTAAATTACTAACAAACTAAAAAGAAAAAATGACTAATTAACAAACTAGTAACCTTACTAACTGAAAAGTGACTAATGAACTAAAAAAAAATGGATTTAACAATCTAATAACTTTATAAACTAAATAACTGATTACCAAACTTCAAGCAACAAACTCACTGATTAACTAACAGACAAACCAATAAATGTATAATTAAACCAAAAATCTTAATGTATCACTAACCGACGAACAAACTAATTGACTAACACACTTATTAATTGGCTTTCTTACTAAAAAAATTGCTAACTGGAAAATGACCTTATTAACTGAAAAACACACAGACTTACTGGCTTATAACTGTCTAACTAACTCACTAATTTACTGACAAACTAACTGACTAATTAACATAATATCTGACTAACAAATTACCTACCTTACAGATGCACTGACTAACCAAAGTACTAACTAACTAACTAACTAACTAACTAAAATCATATAAGACTAACAAATTACCTACCTTACAGATGCACTGACTAACCAAAGTACTAACTAACTAACTAACTAACTAACTAAAATCATATAAGACTAACAAATTACCTACCTTACAGATGCACTGACTAACTGAATTACTAACTAACTAACTAACTAACTAACTAACTAACTAACTAACTAATTAACATAATATCTGACTAACAAATTACCTACCTTACTGATGCACTGACTAACTAAATTACTAACTAACTAACTAACATCATATATGACTAATTAACAAATTATCTACCTTACAGATGCACTGACTAACTGAATTACTAACTAACTAACTAACTAACGAACTAATTAACATATCTGACTAACAAATTACCTACCTAACAGATGCACTGACTGACTGACTGACTGACTGACTGACTGACTGACTGACTGACGTAATATCTGACTAACAAATTATCTACCTTACAGATGCACTGACTAACTGAATTACTAACTAACTAACTAACTAACTAACGTAATATCTGACTAACAAATTATCTACCTTACAGATGCACTGACTAACTGAATTACTAACTAACTAACTAACTAACTAACTAACTAACGAACTAACTAACATAATATCTGACTAACAAATTATCTACCTTACAGATGCACTGACTAACTGAATTACTAACTAACTAACTAACTAACTAACTAACGAACTAACGAACGAACTAATTAACATATCTGACTAACAAATTACCTACCTAACAGATGCACTAACTGAATAACTAACTAACTAACTAACTAACTAACTAATTAACATAATATCTGACTAACAAATTACCTACCTAACAGATGCACTGACTAACTGAATTACTAACTAACTAACTAACTAACTAACTAACTAACTAATTAACATAATATCTGACTAACAAATTACCTACCTAACAGATGCACTGACTAACTGAATTACTAACTAACTAACTAACTAACTAACTAACTAACTAACTAATTAACATAATATCTGACTAACAAATTACCTACCTAACAGATGCACTGACTAACTGAATTACTAACTAACTAACTAACTAACTAACTAACTAATTAACATATCTGACTAACAAATTACCTACCTTACAGATGCACTGACTAACTGAATTACTAACTAACTAACTAACTAACTAACTAACTAACTAACTAACTAACTAACATAATATCTGACTAACAAATTACCTACCTTACAGATGCACTGACTAACTGAATTACTAACTAACTAACTAACTAACTAACATAATATCTGACTAACAAATTACCTACCTTACAGATGCACTGACTAACTAAATTACTAACTAACTAACTAACTAACATCATATATGACTAACAAATTATCTACCTTACAGATGCACTGACTAACTGAATTACTAACTAACTAACTAACTAACTAACTAACGAACTAACGAACTAATTAACATATCTGACTAACAAATTACCTACCTAACAGATGCACTGACTAACTGAATTACTAACTAACTAACTAACTAACTAACATCATATCTGACTAACAAATTATCTACCTTACAGATGCACTGACTAACTGAATTACTAACTAACTAACTAACTGACTAACTGACTAATTAACATAATATCTGACTAACAAATTACCTACCTTACAGATGCACTGACTAACTGAATTACTAACTTACTAACTAACTAACTAACTAACTAATTAACTAACTAACTAACTAACAAACATAATATCTGACTAACAAATTACCTACCTAACAGATGCACTGACTAACTGAATTACTAACTAACTAACTAACTAACTGACTAATTAACATAATATCTGACTAACACATTACCTACCTAACAGATGCACTGACTAACTGAATTACTAACTAACTAACTAACTAACATCATATCTGACTAACAAATTATCTACCTTACAGATGCACTGACTAACTGAATTACTAACTAACTAACTAACTGACTAACTGACTAATTAACATAATATCTGACTAACAAATTACCTACCTTACAGATGCACTGACTAACTGAATTACTAACTTACTAACTAACTAACTAACTAACTAACTAACTAACTAATTAACTAACTAACTAACTAACAAACATAATATCTGACTAACAAATTACCTACCTAACAGATGCACTGACTAACTGAATTACTAACTAACTAACTAACTAACTGACTAACTGACTAATTAACATAATATCTGACTAACACATTACCTACCTAACAGATGCACTGACTAACTGAATTACTAACTAACTAACTAACTAACTAACATAATATCTGACTAACAAATTATCTACCTTACAGATGCACTGACTAACTGAATTACTAACTAACTAACTAACTAACTAACTAACTAACTAATTAACATAATATCTGACTAACAAATTACCTACCTAACAGATGCACTGACTAACTGAATTACTAACTAACTAACTAACTAACTAACTAACTAACTAACTAACTAACTAACTAACTAACTAACTAACTAACTAACTAATTAACATAATATCTGACTAACAAATTACCTACCTAACAGATGCACTGACTAACTGAATTACTAACTAACTAACTAACTAACTAACATCATATATGACTAATTAACAAATTATCTACCTTACAGATGCACTGACTAACTGAATTACTAACTAACTAACTAACTAACTAACTAACTAACTAACATAATATCTGACTAACAAATTATCTACCTTACAGATGCACTGACTAACTGAATTACTAACTAACTAACTAACTAACTAACTAACTAACGAACTAATTAACATATCTGACTAACAAATTACCTACCTAACAGATGCACTGACTAACTGAATTACTAACTAACTAACTAACTAACTAACTAACTAACTAATTAACATAATATCTGACTAACAAATTACCTACCTAACAGATGCACTGACTAACTGAATTACTAACTAACTAACTAACTAACTAACTAACTAACTAACTAACTAACATCATATATGACTAACAAATTATCTACCTTACAGATGCACTGACTAACTGAATTACTAACTAACTAACTAACTAACTAACTAACATAATATCTGACTAACAAATTACCTACCTAACAGATGCACTGACTAACTGAATTACTAACTAACTAACTAACTAACTAACTAATTAACATAATATCTGACTAACAAATTACCTACCTAACAGATGCACTGACTAACTGAATTACTAACTAACTAACTAACTAACTAACTAACTAACTAACTAACTAATTAACATAATATCTGACTAACAAATTACCTACCTAACAGATGCACTGACTAACTGAATTACTAACTAACTAACTAACTAACTAACTAACTAACTAACTAATTAACATAATATCTGACTAACAAATTACCTACCTTACAGATGCACTGACTAACTGAATTACTAACTAACTAACTAACTAACTAACTAACTAACATAATATCTGACTAACAAATTACCTACCTTACAGATGCACTGACTAACTGAATTACTAACTAACTAACTAACTAACTAACTAACTAACTAACTAACTAACTAACTAACATAATATCTGACTAACAAATTACCTACCTTACAGATGCACTGACTAACTAAATTACTAACTAACTAACTAACTAACATCATATATGACTAACAAATTATCTACCTTACAGATGCACTGACTAACTGAATTACTAACTAACTAACTAACTAACTAACTAACTAACTAACGAACTAATTAACATATCTGACTAACAAATTACCTACCTAACAGATGCACTGACTAACTGAATTACTAACTAACTAACTAACTAACTGACTAACTGACTAATTAACATAATATCTGACTAACACATTACCTACCTAACAGATGCACTGACTAACTGAATTACTAACTAACTAACTAACTAACTAACTAACTAACTAACTAACTAACGAACTAATTAACATATCTGACTAACAAATTACCTACCTAACAGATGCACTGACTAACTGAATTACTAACTAACTAACTAACTAACTAATTAACATAATATCTGACTAACAAATTACCTACCTAACAGATGCACTGACTAACTGAATTACTAACTAACTAACTAACTAACTAACTAACTAATTAACATAATATCTGACTAACAAATTACCTACCTAACAGATGCACTGACTAACTGAATTACTAACTAACTAACTAACTAACTAACTAACTAACTAACTAACTAATTAACATAATATCTGACTAACAAATTACCTACCTAACAGATGCACTGACTAACTGAATTACTAACTAACTAACTAACTAACTAACTAACTAACTAACTAATTAACATAATATCTGACTAACAAATTACCTACCTTACAGATGCACTGACTAACTGAATTACTAACTAACTAACTAACTAACTAACTAACTAACATAATATCTGACTAACAAATTACCTACCTTACAGATGCACTGACTAACTGAATTACTAACTAACTAACTAACTAACTAACTAACTAACTAACATAATATCTGACTAACAAATTACCTACCTTACAGATGCACTGACTAACTAAATTACTAACTAACTAACATCATATATGACTAACAAATTATCTACCTTACAGATGCACTGACTAACTGAATTACTAACTAACTAACTAACTAACTAACTAACTAACTAACGAACTAATTAACATATCTGACTAACAAATTACCTACCTAACAGATGCACTGACTAACTGAATTACTAACTAACTAACTAACTAACTAACATCATATCTGACTAACAAATTATCTACCTTACAGATGCACTGACTAACTGAATTACTAACTAACTAACTAACTAAATAACGAACTAATTAACATATCTGACTAACAAATTACCTACCTAACAGATGCACTGACTAACTGAATTACTAACTAACTAACTAACTGACTAACTGACTAATTAACATAATATCTGACTAACAAATTACCTACCTTACAGATGCACTGACTAACTGAATTACTAACTTACTAACTAACTAACTAACTAATTAACTAACTAACTAACTAACAAACATAATATCTGACTAACAAATTACCTACCTTACAGATGCACTGACTAACTAAATTACTAACTAACTAACTAACTAACTAACTAACTAACTAACTAACATCATATATGACTAACAAATTATCTACCTTACAGATGCACTGACTAACTGAATTACTAACTAACTAACTAACTAACTAACTAACATCATATATGACTAACAAATTATCTACCTTACAGATGCACTGACTAACTGAATTACTAACTAACTAACTAACTAACTAACTAACTAACTGACTAACTGACTAATTAACATAATATCTGACTAACAAATTACCTACCTAACAGATGCACTGACTAACTAAATTACTAACTAACTAACTAACTAACTAACTAACTAATTAACATCATATATGACTAACAAATTACCTACCTAACAGATACACTGACTAACTAAATTACTAACTAACTAAATAACTAACTAACTAACTAACTAACTAACTAACTAACATCATATATGACTAACAAATTATCTACCTTACAGATGCACTGACTAACTGAATTACTAACTAACTAACTAACTAACTAACTAACTGACTAACTGACTAATTAACATAATATCTGACTAACAAATTACCTACCTAACAGATGCACTGACTAACTAAATTACTAACTAACTAACTAACTAACTAACTAATTAACATCATATATGACTAACAAATTACCTACCTTACAGATGCACTGACTAACTAAATTACTAACTAACTAACTAACTAACTAATTAACATCATATATGACTAACAAATTACCTACCTAACAGATGCATTGACTAACTAAATTACTAACTAACTAACTAACTAACTAACTAACTAATTAACATCATATATGACTAACAAATTACCTACCTTACAGATGCACTGACTAACTAAATTACTAACTAACTAACTAACTAACTAACTAACTAACTAACTAATTAACATCATATATGACTAACAAATTACCTACCTAACAGATGCACTGACTAACTAAATTACTAACTAACTAACTAACTAACTAACTAATTAACATCATATATGACTAACAAATTACCTACCTAACAGATGCACTGACTAACTAAATTACTAACTAACTAACTAACTAACTAATTAACATCATATATGACTAACAAATTACCTACCTTACAGATGCATTGACTAACTAAATTACTAACTAACTAACTAACTAACTAACTAACTAATTAACATCATATATGACTAACAAATTACCTACCTTACAGATGCACTGACTAACTAAATTACTAACTAACTAACTAACTAACTAACTAACTAACTAACTAACTAACTAATTAACATCATATATGACTAACAAATTACCTACCTAACAGATGCACTGACTAACTAAATTACTAACTAACTAACTAACTAACTAACTAATTAACATCATATATGACTAACAAATTACCTACCTAACAGATGCACTGACTAACTAAATTACTAACTAACTAACTAACTAATTAACATCATATATGACTAACAAATTACCTACCTTACAGATGCACTGACTAACTGAATTACTAACTAACTAACTAACTAACTAACTAACTAACTAACTAACTAATTAACATCATATATGACTAACAAATTACCTACCTAACAGATGCACTGACTAACTAAATTACTAACTAACTAACTAACTAACTAACTAATTAACATCATATATGACTAACAAATTACCTACCTAACAGATGCACTGACTAACTAAATTACTAACTAACTAACTAACTAACTAATTAACATCATATATGACTAACAAATTACCTACCTTACAGATGCACTGACTAACTAAATTACTAACTAACTAACTAACTAACTAACAAACATAATATCTGACTAACAAATTACCTACCTTACAGATGCACTAACTAAATTACTAACTAACTAACTAACTAACTAACTAACTAACTAACATCATATATGACTAACAAATTATCTACCTTACAGATGCACTGACTAACTGAATTACTAACTAACTAACTAACTAACTAACTAACTAACTAACTAACTAACATCATATATGACTAACAAATTATCTACCTTACAGATGCACTGACTAACTGAATTACTAACTAACTAACTAACTAACTAACTAACTAACTAACTAACTAACTAACTAACAAACATAATATCTGACTAACAAATTACCTACCTTACAGATGCACTGACTAACTAAATTACTAACTAACTAACTAACTAACTAACTAACTAACTAACATCATATATGACTAACAAATTATCTACCTTACAGATGCACTGACTAACTGAATTACTAACTAACTAACTAACTAACTGACTAACTGACTAATTAACATAATATCTGACTAACAAATTACCTACCTAACAGATGCACTGACTGACTGAATTACTAACTAACTAACTAACTAACTAACTAACTAACTAACATAATATCTGACTAACAAATTACCTACCTTACAGATGCACTAACTAAATTACTAACTAACTAACTAACTAACATCATATATGACTAACAAATTATCTACCTTACAGATGCACTGACTAACTGAATTACTAACTAACTAACTAACTAACTGACTAACTGACTAATTAACATAATATCTGACTAACAAATTACCTACCTTACAGATGCACTGACTAAGGGAATTACTTACTGAATTACTAACGAACGAACGAACTAACTAGTTAGTTAGTTAGTTAGTTAGATATCTAGCAAGCAAGTTAGTTAATTTCTTTCTTTGCAGATGATATTTTCGTATTAAACACAACATGCCTTCATTAAGTAAGATTAACTTTAATTTCTTAAGCTAAAAACTGAGGCTAAATACATGTCTATGGAGGCTCTGGAGCAGCAATACAAAAACATTTTACAGATTGATAGTGGTGTTTGTGTTTAAGCAAGCTAGCTAGCTAACTTTCTAACTAACTAGCTAGCTAACTAACTTACTAACTAACTCACCAACCAACCAACCAACCAAACAACTTGCCAACTAGCAAGCACGCAGGTAAGTCTGTTAGTTAGGTAATTAGTTACTTAGTTAGCTAGCTAGCTATTTTGCAAGTATGTTAGCTAGCTAGTTAGTAAGTTATCTATCTATCTATCTAGCCAACTAACTAACTAACTAACTAACTAACTAACTAACTAACTAACTAACTAACAAGCCAGCTAGCTAGCTAACTAACTTACTAAATAGCTTGCTCACTAACTTACTAACTAGCTAGCTAGCTAACTAACTAGCTAGCTAACTAGCTTACTAAATAGCTAGCTAACCAACTTACTAACTAGCTAGCTAGCTAGCTAACTACCTATCTAACGAACTTACTAACTTGCTTGCTTGCTGGCAAACTATCTAGCTAACTAACTAACTTGATTGCTTGCTAGCTAGCTAACTATCTAGTTAACTAGCTAACTACCTAACTAACTAACTAGCCAGCTAGCTAGCTAAATATCTTGCCGACTACCTTACCAACTAACTTAGTAACTTACTTACTAACTAACTAACTTGCTTGCTAACTAGCTATCTAACTAACTTACTAAGTAACTTGCTTGCTAGCTAGATAGCTAATAATCTAGCTAACTAACTTTAATCTAACAAACTAACTTAACTAAACAACTCCCTGAGAAATGGATTAACTATTTTGCTAATCCAGAAGCGTTATAATTATTCCCAGGTCCTACTGTTCATATTAAAGATTACAGTCTTTGAGCACGCTTAAACAAAAACACCACTATCAATCTGTGAAATGTTTTTGTATTGACCCTCCAGAGCCTCCATAGCCATGTATTTAGCCTCTGTTTGTAGCTAAAGTAGTTAAAGTGAATCTCATTTAATGAAGGCAGGCTGTGTTTTATATGAAAATATCATCTGCAAAGAAAGAAATTCTGAACCTAAAGTATGTGTGGAAAGAGAACTATAATTCCCTCTGAAATGCACATCTCTGATTTTACAGTGCTCATTAAACATGAAGGACATGTAGAGGGAGGAGAGAAACAGCTGCTCTCCTGCCGCCGGTCTTCAGAGCTGCTGCAGTTATGGATGCGTTTTGAAGGAATCCGGCGGAGCATCGACCTCCTGTTCTGGTCTCCAGCATCTGAACACCTGTAGCTCTGACCAGAACCAGGAGAGAGAGAGGAAGCCCTCACCCCTCTCCCCCCAGCAGCAGCAGCAGACACCGCTCTCATCAGGATGGGTCGCGCGGAGAATCATCAGCAGCATCAGCACCACGAGCCGCTCCGTCTGCGTCCAGGTGGCGCGAGGAGGACGAGCTGATCCTCCGAGAAGAAGAAGAAGAAGAACAAGGAAAGAGGAGGAGGAGAAGAAGAGGAAGGCGGAGGTGGAAATCCCGCGAGAAAGGAAGAGACAGACGGACACATACACGCAGAAACACACAGAGAGAGAAGATAGAGAGAAACCGCCGCACGTGAGGTGCGCGAGACCCCCGGGGAGAGGGGACTAAATCGTTAATTTGGAGGAGAGCGAACGTTATTTCTGTTTTTTTTTTTACACAGAGACGGAGAGAGAAGGTCTCCGAAAAGGTAAGAAACACCAAAGAAGGACTATTTTCTTCTTCTTTGGCTTTTAAATGCGGATTGAAGCGCTGAAAAGGTGCGGATTAACACCTGTAAGCATCCATAATTGATTAATTAAGTACAGATGTGTGCGCTAATATGTTTGGAATAGAAGCGCAGCTTGAATTGTGCTCGGTTTTGCTACAGGTAATGATGTTTCCTAAAATTAAACGTCGGCCATAATGTGGAATATCAGTTTAAAGCCGTGCTTTCAGAGCCAGTGAAGCTGCGCGTGAGACTTTAACGCCTCTATTTTGTAGTTTTCTTCAACTCAAAGTGCTTTTGGCTCATTTGTGTTGTGTGTAAACCGCTCCAGAAAGCCTGGATGTGCTGTGTTGTGTAATTATAAGGCATGTTCTCCCCATTCCTCCCACATGTCCTGACTGTATTACACCTTCACCGGAGCTCTGAAGCGCCCAGCTCCTTTTTCCTACATGCTGATGAAGCTTTCTGTGTGTTGTTTACACAGAATCCTGCCTTGCTCTGAGGAGCTCCGCAGGTTTTCTGGTGCTTCAGCTGCTGCAGGTTGCTGTTGCAGAGAGGAGAGAGATGCTTTGGGTGACTGGTGGGTGGTTTATGTATCCTGACTCTATTGACTAATGCTGGAAAGAGAGGGGGTGCAGAGAAAGTGTGTGTGCATGTTTGTGTGTGTGAGAGAGAGAGGGGCGGGCTGCAGAGTTTGTGTGGGTCTCTGTGGGCTCTGTTCTGTGCGCGTGCGTGTGTAAAGATAGAGGTTGTGCAGATATCGTGCGTGTTTGTGTGATGGTGCAGATCTCCTGTGTTTATATACAGAGAGAGAGAGAGAGAGATGGATGGAGCTGCAGGATGTGAGCCCAAAGGGTTTCCCCGCTTATTAAACCCTTCCTCAGCCCTCGAAGTGTTTCCCCGGTCCACCTGAAAGAAAGCCAAAACATGAAGTTTATACCCCTGCAACACACACCTGCAGAGATCCAGTACAGTCGCAAACAGAAAATCAGCTGTTTGATCATCCAGCAGAGGAGGAAGTGTAACGCTGTGTTTTTGCATCTTCATTATATAACATCAGCTCATCTGCAAATTTGGGAACACTTGCATTGCTTCATATTGATATCCATCCATCCGTTATCTATAGCAGTGATTTTCAGACTTTTTTCGCCCAAGGCACACCTGGAGTCAAGCCAAAATCTCAAGGAACACCAAATTAAAATCGATACAAAATAGACTTGTTAAATAATGTTACAGTCAAGGTGGCCTATAAGGGGAGATAAAAGGGAGAGCTTTCTGGGGCCCAGCCTACTGGGGGATCATAGAGATGGCAAAAGGTGGCAAAAGGGGGTTAAAAGTGATGGAAAAACATGGCAAAATTGAGCAAAACAAAGTCAGAAATGGGGAAATTTGGTGAAAAAGTGGCCAAACAATGGCTTGAAATTGGTAAAAACTTGTTGGAAGTGGCAAAAATGGGTTACATGTGGTCTGAAAGGGTTAAATGTTGTAAAAAGGTGGTAAAAATGGTCTAAAAGTGATTTAAAACAGGGCAAAATTGGGCAAAAAGGTGGCAAATATGGGTTGAAAGTGTCAAAATGGTGGCAAAATAGATCACAAGTGGCAGAAAAATGGCAATGAAAGGGTTAAAGTTGCTAAAAGGTAGTAAAAAGGGATAAAAGTGAGGGGGGAAATGGCAAAAACAGCAAAATTGGGTGAACAGTGGCACAAAGGAAGCAAAAATTGGTAAAATGTGGCAAAAAGTACAAATAAAGTGGCCAAAATGGGTCAAGACTAGTAATAAGAAGTGGTAAAAAAAAAAAAAGCTAAAAAGCAGTAAAATTGTTTAAGTTGTGAAAAGAAGTGGCAAAACTGGGTTAAAAGTGAAGGAAAAACATGGCAAAATTGGGCAAAACAAGTCAGAAATGGGGAAATTTGGTGAAAAAGTGGCAAAACTATGGCTTGAAATTGGTAAAAACTTGTTGAAAGTGTCAAAATAGTGTCAAAAATGGGTTACATGTGGTCTAAAAGGGTTAAATGTTGTAAAAAGGTGATAAAAATTGGCTAAAATTGATTAAAGAAAGGTCAGAATTGGGCAAAAGTGGGCAAAAATTGGCAAAATGGTGGCAAATATGGGTTGACCGTGATCCACTGATCACATTACAAGCAGCTTAAAAACACTGTAATTCTACTTTCTGTGGGTGAATCAGTGATGAAAATAATCTAAACCCTGTGAGCCCTATCTTATTTTTTTAATCATTTAGTCTCTCCTGGACTGTCAGTCTTTAAAAGCTTGTACAACATCACCCTGTGGTCAAGCTCTAAACATCCTTTTCTTCAGGACAATCTGGGCTTTAAGAACATATGTGCTGCAGTAACGTCACTTGAATATCTAAATAAGTGAAGGGACTAAAAAGACAAAAGAAAAAGAGACTTAATGGAAATAAAAACTCAAGGATTTGGGTGTTTTATGCACAGTAAATATTAATGACTAAGGTTTATTTTTTTTGCACATACTTGTTCTCCTGTCTCTTTGGGACCAAAAAGTAAAAAAAAAAAAAATCCACATTTATCTAACAAAAGTCCTTACTCTTTGGGGAATTTGAGTAAAGCAGTTCCTGTCTGCAGTGACTGTGAAGGACACGTCCCGGCCTCTCTGTGTCTCTTTCTCTCCATTAGGACTCATTCAGACTCTTTTCTCCAGGTTCTAAGAGTTTCCACGTGTCACATGAAGTGTCGGAACAACCTGCCATTGGTTGTCTCAATCAATCACAATGCATTGTGGTGATAGCAAAAGCCGCTAACTGCAGGAACAATCTAAAAATTCATTAGAAATTCCTAAAAAGACATCCCATATCGGAGTTACTGGTATGGATTTAATCTTCAAGAGTCCCTAGACAGTCAGCCAAGCAGTTTTTGGGAAAATAGCAATTTTGTTGTTAGGACCACAAGTGTGATTTTTTGTTTTTTTTTGTTTTTTTGTTTTAATCTGACACAGCAAGATAAAAATAATGCATCAAAATCAATGTTGCTGCCAACCACCGCCCTTTCTCAGGGCTTTTAAATAATAAAAATAATAAACAAATTCTCCTTGAATTGCATTTATGAAAAAAAAAAAAAAGATAATAATCTGTGGAGTTGTGTAGACACACTGGCGTTTAAAGGGTTAAACCCCCCAAAATATCACTTGTATTTGATAAGTATATTTTAGGCTGAAATAATTTTAAAAGACTGAGTTGTTAAAAGTGGGAAAAAAGTAATACAGAATATTTTTACAGCAGTTTTTGGGAAGTGAACATTTTTTGTCCTGAGGGCCAGGAGTGTAAGTTTTTTTTTTTTTTTTTTTTAAATCTGACACTCCATTAAAAAAAAAAAAAAACATTAATATCAATGTTGCTGCCATTTTTTTAACCATCTCAGGGCCTAATAATAATAACAATTATTATTAAAATAATAAACAAATTCTCCTTGAAATGTATTTTATGTAAAAAAACAAAAAAATAATAAAAAATACATAAAAAAACTATGGAGTTGTGTGACCATACTGGCATTTAAAGGGTTAAAACCCCCAAAATATCATTTATATCTGATATGTATATTTAATGCTGAAATATTTTTAAAAGACTGAGTTGTTAAAAGTGGGAAAAAATTATACGTAATATTTGTACAGCAGTTTTTGGGAAGCAGACATTTTTTGTCCTTAGGGCCATGAGTGTGATTTTTTTAAAAGACACTTATATAAAATTACATTAAAAAATCTAAAATATATTTCAGGCTGAAGTAGTTTTAAAAGACTGACTCATTTAAAGTGGAAAAAAATATATATATATTAATTTTTCATTGTTTTTTGTGAAACAGACACTTTTGGTCGTTAGGGTTCTTGTCCATCAGCAGCTTCTTTTAACTTTCTTTGACAGTAAACATGTTCTTTAACATTCATAGCCAGTGTTTTTCTCGTTCCTCAGCGCGATGTTCTTCCTTATCGTGTTGATTGTGTAATAGATCACACTTCCCTGATCTCCCGTTCCTCTCCTTCCACATTTCCGTGCTCCATCCAAACTTTACCTCAGCAGCTGCAGAAAGAAAAACCTCTGAAACAAACTGATCTGACGACTTCTCCTGAAGAGCCTCCTTCCCTCACAATAAGTAATAAAAGTTTATTAATGTCTCTCAAAGACAAACACTTCTTAAGCACATAAACAGTCAACACATGCTGTGAGATAAGTGGAGGATGAAAAGGAGATAAAAGTGATGAAACTGAATCAAACTGGAGACCTCAGAGACGGGAATGAAAGCGTTTGGAGCGAGTGCTTTAACATGAATGTTTGTTTGAAGAAGGGATTTATCTGAAGTCTGAGGCTTAGCCGTGTTCAGAGCAGAGTCGAGTGAGACTTTCACACGTAGAAGGATGTCAGACAGGGGAGAGGGATGGATCAAATCTGAGCTCAAACCCACAATCACAGATTTAAAAACGCCTTAAGCAGAGCACGTGTCTCCAGTAGCTAATTCTCGCCAGTTTGTTCCTCATAATGGGAAATGTCAGCGCTGGGAGGATGAATAATGTCTCTACATCAGATCTGATCTCTGCACGCTGGAGCAGTATCAGCAGATGGCTGCAGCTTCACTGCTGAGCCCACATATAGAGATGTAAAATAAGATCACCTGGGGCTCTGCCTTTGTTTATCATTGTGTGTGTTATGGTTATGTGAGCGCTGTGGAAGTGTGTTTTCTATTACCTACCACGTTATGTTCACATCTGGCTAAAGCTGGCCTGCAGAGATTTACAGTCCGGAAAAGTTCTGTCTGGATTTCTGGAGAGTATCCGCAGGCTGTGACATGATTATGAAACGCTTTAATCCATGCAGAAAAGTTTAGAAATACCAATATTTAGGAGTTTTATAAGCCATGCATCTTGTAGAGCTCTTTCTCAGCTTTCAATCATTTTATCCCCAGAGTTAGCAAACTCTGCCTGATTAATAGTTAGGATATGAGTGATCACAATAAACCTGCAGCAAGAGCCTGAATTCACCCCAATAAGGAAGAAACCTGTCCTGTCTGAGCATGTGCACATCAGTAATGGTCACTTTTCAAACAGTCCAAGTCATGTCTTAATTTATGCTTAATCTGGTTAATCCCTAGTTGTCAGTTTTTTTTTTTTTTTTACCTGTTTTAGATTTTGGTGATCTTTTGCACATACACACCTCTGCACAGTGTCTCCATATGGTTGATTCTGCCTACCATGCATCCTTAAAATTGTAAAGCTCTGACTCACCATCGTGAGTTGTACTCTCGGGTTGGATGGCCCGTTTTGGCAACCCACAGGCTCATACACTGGTACACCTTTATTTATAAGGCAATTCTTGGTCTGCTTCCCCTCTAGTTTTGTGTTTTTATCGTGCAGAGAAGTACCGGACAGTATTCTTTGCGTTCTCAGGACCTTTTTATGCTCTCCGTCCCAAACGCTCAGACAGAAAGTGGGGAAATGGCTTTTGGGTACTCTGCACCCTCAGCCTGGAATCTGTTGCAGAATGACTTAAAGCTCAAGGAACCGGTGTCCTTAAATGTTTTTAAATCTAAAATGAAAGACATGGAAGCAGATTCTATCGGATGTCGACGTTTTAGCTCGGCTGTTTGAACAATTGATTCCCGGATATGACTCATAGATGGTTTAAATCCAAAATGTTGTGCTTTGTAAATTGTACTTTGTCTCTCTTTGTATTTAATGGTTAAATAAATGAAATAATAAAAAAAATATCCCTATCTGTCACCAAGACCGCCCATGAAGGGAAGGAAAGGAGACAGCTTTCTGGGGCTCAGCCAAATGGGAGGTCAGGAAATCCAAAGTCCATTGTTAAGTTAAGCTGTGATAGCCATATTTACCCTTTATCCTGAAGAATATCCACTCTTATCAAAGCAACAAAACGTAAAGTCCACTTTTGCTGTAGTATGGTAGAGCTAACCTTGCAAAGCAGATGGATACGCCCGTTTCCTTGTTTCTCACTCGCGAATCCATCTTGCAAAGCTTCTGTCCGAAACATTTGGGCCGGTTAGAAAGTGACAGGACCAATCAGTGACGAGGGGCAGTACTTTCAGGCACAGCAGAGTCGTGACGTAAACAAGTAGCAACAAGAGCTGGTGCAGTTATGGAGGAAGAGATTAGGATTTGGATGCTGCTAAAGCGCCAGTTTTATCAGAACTTGACAACATTTCTTTGTTAGAAGAAGAACAAAGAACAGCAGTGATTAGTTTTCAAAAACGACAAAAGTTGAGTACTTACATGTCTATAGTTGCCATGTTACGCGTTATTCCTCAGTAGCTGTGCACTCGCAGCTCGATAGTGGCTATGTCACTTGCTTTGTTGCTCTTATTGGTCCGTAGAGATGTGACAGACAGAACGTTAACCCAGTCACACTCCGAGTTTTTTTCAAAGCCTCTGCCTTTTCTTAAGCGTTTCTTATTGAAGCTTTTCCAGATGGATGTGTTTCACACATCCATCTGGCATGTCAGGTTATAGTAGAGCCTGATTCAAATGTAAACCCCTCTTCTGACATGAAAAAAAAATCCCTTTTTTGCTAATTTTAACAATATGCATAGGCATGATGACTGAAATATTTGGAACGTAATGTCAGACGTCATAGCTAAACTATGATGTTCACAAATGTCAATATGAAACAGAATAAAGAAGAGGAAACTGAAATAGATTAAAGAGAAAAATAATGAAATAATTGAGAAGAGTTAAAATGGGTTAAGTTAGGCAAAAATGGGTCAAGAAGAGTTAAATATGGATGGTAAACTGTGGGGAAAAGTGGTAAAAAGTGATTTAAGGATGCAAAAATGGGTGGGAAAGTAATAGTTGGGAGGTAACTTTTGTTTAAATGCAAACATTGCTGACATAAAACGTAAATGTTAGCTGTAAATGTTGAAATCTCTGACATAAAACGTGAACGTTAGTCAGCTGTAAATGTTATAATCTCTGACATTAAACGTAAACCTTAGCTGTAAATGTTGAAATCTCTGACATAAAACATAAACATTGGTCAGCTGTAAATGTTGAAATCTCTGACATAAAACATAAACATTGGTCAGCTGTGAATGTTGAAATCTCTGACATAAAACGTAAATGTTAGTCAGCTGTAAATGTTAAAATCTCTGACATAAAACGTAAACGTTAGTCAGCTGTAAATGTTGAAATCTGTGACATGAAACGTAAATGTTACACAGCTGTAAATGTCAAAATCTCTGACATAAAACGTAAATGTTAGTCAGCTGTAAATGTCAAAATCTCTGACATAAAACGTAAATGTTACTCAGCTGTAAATGTTGAAATCTCTGACATAAAACGTAAACGTTAGTCAGCTGTAAATGTTGAATCCTCACATCCAGCCTGCAGGAATGTTTGATGAATTAATCAGGTGTGATGGATGAAATATTCACTAAGTTTCCATCCCTAAAACTGTGTCTCAGCTCCATTATTGATCCTGTTACTGCCAGCTAAAGACAGGTGTAAATGTCCATGTGCGGAACATTCATGTGAGTGATGATCTGCAGCCGAACACAAAGTTTCAAACCCTTTCTTTCTTTTTTTGGGTTGTGATTTTGTTCGGCTCTGACCTGTGTGGGCGAGCACTTTTTTTAACTACCACTAGCATCTCTTTCTCTCATCACTCCTCCCTTCCTCTCTTTCTTCCTCCCCCACTCTTTCTTTTCTTTTTACCAGATAGAGAGGGAGGGGGGTGCTCGGCTGGTGATTGTTTTGTGCAGCAGAGTGAAACACAGGCAGCGTGGACGCTCTGCTCTCTGTCTTTCCTCCATCTTTTCCTCCTTTTCTCACTCATCTAACCATGCTCTCCTTCATCCCTCTCTCCTCCCTCTCTTCTAACACCTCTCTCCTCTGTCTCACCATGCATTGTTTTTCCTCGTCTGAAATTCTTACTTAACTCCTAAATTCTCCTTTTAAGTGTTTACACGGGCTCATTATTTATTTCTTCTTCTTTTTCCTCCTGTTTCTCTTCCTCCGCTCCCTCTCCTCTCGACGCTGTACTTGGCGTTAAGTGTCTCTCATGCAACCCCCTTTCCCTCCTCTGGTCTCTTCATTTTCTATTTCTGTTTGTGTGATCATTCCTCCTCTCCTCCTCCATGCTTTATTTGATTGTTTTATTTTATAGATTTTTTTTTGCACATTGCCTCCTTCATTGTTTTTATTCTCAACCCAGCTCTTTTTTATCGATGCATCCTTTACCCTTCTGGTTTGTTCTTTCTCTTGTTTACTCTCTTGTGCATTCTCATCACCTTTCATATTTCATCCTCACTTTTCTTATTTCTCTCTTTTATCCCACTTTAAATCCTTTGTTCTCCCCTCGCTCTGCAGCTTGTCACACGTAAAATTCAGAACTCAGTGCTTGATAATATTATCGCTACCTGATTGTTGACTTGTTTTTTATGAAGACCTGAAAGTGGAGTTATTTTTCCCTCAGAAAAATAAATACGATTTTCAAGTTTCATTACTGATAGCAAGTGAAACTGCTAATACTAAACAAAATGATTCTTCAGTCTATTGGCGATAAAGGCAAAGGGAAGTGGTTTGTTTCTCTTTATCAAAATAAAGGCAGAAAGCCTCCAGTGTATCTTTCTAAAAAAAGGCAGAAAACATGCAACGTGGTCAAGTTCTCTTTCTTTCCTGATTATTTCTCCTCTTTTCTCTCAATGCCGTCTTCTTTAGTCACATCTTGAGTTCAGGTTATTTCGCTTGGCTTTATTGGCAGATTTCAACATAATAGCCAAAGCAATGTACAAGCTTTATGCTATAAAGGAGGAGGCTGGGGTGGAGGAGGTGCAGCTGTATGCTATAAAGGAGGCGGCTGGGGTGGAGGAGGTGAAGCTTTATGCTATAAAGGAGGCGGCTGGGGTGGAGGAGGTGAAGCTTTATGCTATAAAAGAGGAGGGTGGGGTGGAGGAGGTGAAGCTTTATGCTATAAAAGAAGAGGTTGGAGTGGAGGAGGTTAAGTTTTGCCAGCAGCAGCAGAGTGGTGGATCAGCAATAAAACTAGCAGGGACTAGTTTAAGTTTGTCATATCTAAGTGCAGAGAAAGAGCTTTGATTGGCTGTGGGAGCTGGGAGGTGTCAATTGGATGTTTGTCTACCCTGTCCTGCATTCAATAACGCTAAGCTTCATTAGCAGAAAAAAGGAATTATAATTGATGTCAGAAACTTGGTTAAACCAGCAGATATGGAAGCTTCTGTTGGTCGTTCATCTTGGTAAAATGTTTTTATTTGCTGGTGAAAAGTCAAAAGGACTCGTCTCTGATGTTCTTGTTTAAAGGACAGGTGATTAGAAAGTGTTTCCACCTCCTGTTGGCTGCAGCGGGTGCACAGTCTGTCTACTTTAGGGACCCATCTTTGTCTGTGGCGTCTCTCTCGGTGAGATTGTGCTCGCTGAGTTTGTTTACAGGCAGACATTTCCTCAGCCGTGGATCAGTCACAGTGCTTTAGTATTCTGCAGCTGCATGTCCCCCATCAACTCTGGCTCTAGCTGCAGACACTTGCACTGCCTGTGACATCACATGCAGACCCTCTATACAACAGATTTCTCAAAAACACTGCATCCACCAAAGATTGCAACAACATGAGCACTTACTTCATCATCCATCTAAACTTTAAATGTCAGAACTTCTGCACTGACTTCACTTTCAGCATGCGACATGGCTGCTCAGCTGGACAGAGTGGTCTGGGACACAGCTGTTTGCTTGAAGGGGAATGGATGAAAATCAGACTTCTATACACTTAAATGAGGAACTTTCAATGAATTTGAGACAGAATAAGCCAACATAAAAGTGACAGATTTACAAAGATTTTTAAATTTTTATGCTCATCAGACTTTTAAGTAGCTCACAGTTTTCAAGAGCCTTTTTCATGGGGCTATTTCTCTCTCAGATTATCATATGGATCATTTATTCAACTGCCTGCTGGCGTGGTTTAGTAGCTATTGTTATCCAATTATTTTGCCCTCTTTCTCCTTTTAATCCTTTCACATCTGCACCTGACAACTTCTAGAAAAGTTCAGAAGTAACTCACATTAAAAGGATGCTGCATATGTTTCCAAACGTCAGCCCACTGTAAGGTAACAAGTTATTTTGAAAGGGGGAAATATATGGAGCTATTATTGTTGCATGTGCATACTCAGATCTGCTCACAAATCTACAAATGTGTGCATGGATCTACAAGTGTGTGCAAAGATTTGCAAATCTGTAATGTGATTAGCTAATATGTATAAAGATCTATAAATAAAGGCACAAATCTGCAAATGTGTAGACCGTTTTGTTAATTGTGTTCTCATTTTGCTCTCCGCTGTCAAAATACTCACAAGACATCAGTTACAACTGAAATCTGCCTCTTAGTTGGCTGTCATAAAAATTTCACTGTTGCAACACTTCTGCTGTGTACGGTCTTCAAAAGCATACTCAGGTCTTTAAGTATGAAATATGGAGCTATTATTGTTGCAAAAGTATTTGCAAAGGCGTACAAAGATCTGCGGACAAATCCACAATTGCATGCACAAATCCACAAATGTGTATACAGATCTGCAAATCTTTACACAGATTTGCAAATGTGTGCAAAGTTTTTCAAATTTGTACAACGATCCATAAATGCGTGCCAGTTAGCACCGTGCAAAACCGACTATCTTTCTCTTCCTGTTATTTATATAAATATAAATGTTACAGACCACTCCATCAATCTTATTGCTAACATCACCCGGCTCATACAGCGTCATAATGGGCATTTCTGTTAAATACAACACAATGAACCCCTATCTTGTAGAGATGGCAATTCTGTGATACCATTTTGGAGAAAAGGAAGTCATTATTTTATTCACTCTTTCAATGAAAATATGAATAATAACAATAGCAGTATAATACGATAACATTTCTCCTTTCACACTGACGTTATACAGAGCCGTTACTAAGTCTTAACTGCTGCCTCCTGTGTGATTGCTGATGTGAAGAGAAAGGCAGCCTTGCCTGTGAGCCTGCGCTGAGGGCAACAGGCCAAGCCTGTATGCTTACAGATCTAAGTACACGCTTACAGATCTAAGGACACGCTTACAGATCTAAGTACAAATCGTGCATGGTACAAGTGTTGCAAAAGTCACGTGTGTATGACAGCCAACTGAGAGGCAGATTCTGAACCAAAATGAACTAAGTCCACAATCACAAATTGGTCTACATATTTGCAGATTAGTGCACACATTTGTGGATCTTTGTACAAATTTGCAAAACTTTGCACACATTAGTAAATCTTTACTCAGATTTGCAGATCTGTGCAAACATTTGTGGATTTGTGCACAGATCTTTGTACGCGTTTGAAAATACTTTTGCAACAATAATAGCTCCACAGTAGAAGCCCTGGCCTTTGATGTCCTCAGCGCAGGCTCACAGGCAGACTGCCTGCCTCATAGCATGGACCAGTATGAGCCAAGCAGCAGTTTAGACCTAATTAGATCTTTTTACATATTTGCAGACCTTTATACACATTTGCAGACCTTTGCACACATTTGCAGACCTTTGCACACATTTACAGACCCTTTGCACACATTTGCAGACCTTTGCACACACGTACTGAACTTTGTATGCATTTACAGACCTTTGCACACATTTGCAGACCTTTGCACACATTTGCAGATCTATACAGAAATTTGCAAATCTATCTCCACGTTTGCAGATTTGTGTGCAGATCTTTGTATGCATATGAAGTAGTTTTGTGACAATAATAGCTCCATAAAATCAATGATAAAGTTAAGAAATGTGCCTGTTTGTGTTTGCACATGCAGCACAGCCTGAATATTCAAGGACATTTTTAGCAGGGCCGTGCATGAGTGAAAAGGCCTCTTATCTCTCCTCATCTCCTTTCCTTGTCTCCTGGTCTTCCTCCTTGTTTCCCGCCCCTTCCATCCCTCCACAGGTCTCATTTCCTCCTCCTCCTCCTCCTCCTCCTCCTCCTCTTCTGCTGTAATAACAGTCACAATGACCCTCTCAGGAGGCAATTGGAAGGCAAATGATTGCAACCTGTACCAAGACAGATCACTGTGCACACATACATGCACACACATTCTCTCACACACCCATTGATGCATTTGTTGCTGTGCAAGCTTGACAAACAGTGATGTATACTGTACTTAAAGAGCTGCAGTTCATTTAATCATCACGCTGCGTCACTGATCATGCTGAACAGACGAAGACACACACACACTGTCATACAGCCTTTATTAGTCTCTAACGCACTCTCACAGCTGGGAGTAGAGTTGTTTTAATCAGTGAGTAGAGTGACATCAGCAGCAGCCATTGGAAAACTGCAGAACCAACACAGTGGTCTCTTATCTGCTAATGAGCCGCAGGAAACAACAACACACTCGCGTATACAGTACACACACTTAAACAAAGCAGTTTTTCTGAATAATATACAGAATATAGAGCATGTGACTCAAGGCTGCTGTGTATGAAAGCTTTAGGAGGACAGGGACGGAGATTGAAGACAGTCATCCTCGTTGTTTAAAGCAGGTGTTAACTTTTGATTCCTGAAGGTTTTTTTTAATAGAAATCCAGTGTTAAAATATTCTAGGTTAGCAAACTAAATGAGGTTACACAATGCTCCATTATGATGTGATTAAGGTCCACTTTAATTAACGACATGATTGACCAATTTGTCACTCACAACTTCCATCCCTAACCTGGATATATGATTCAGTGAATACATGTTACAGGCAGAGTTCATTTGTTGACTCATAATGTTACTTGACTACCTTTCTTCCATGAGGAAGACTAGTCTAAAGGCGGAGTCCGCCGTTTAACCCTGTGTGCCGTTCTAATGACGCTGTCCACGCCTTCATAGCTCTTACAGAACTTTTATTAGTGAGCCTGGAACTTGGCTGACTGTCCAGAGTTTTAAAAATTAAGTCCACACCAGTAACTCCCATATCAGATGCCTTTTTATCCATTTATAATTCAGTTTTTGATCTGCAGTTAGTGGCTAATGCTGTCACCATATTGTCTCCTTGTGTCCCAGAATGCATTGCGACTGGGTTGTGTCAACCAATGGCAGGCGGTTCCCTTGTCACATCATGCTTCTGAATGTGCACAGACTTTGAAACATGGTAAGAGAGCCTGAAAGACTCATAATGTCGAGAAAAAGACACAGAGAGGCTGGGATGTGTCCCTCAAGTCACTACAGACAGGAACTGCTTGACTGTGCAAGGACTCTTTTTGTAAAATGTGAATATTTTGAGAACTTTTTGTCACAGAGTGATTATTTTTTGACTTTACGGTCCTAAACAGATGAGATAGCAAGTCTGTGCAAAAAAAAACAATCCTTAGTCATTAACGTTTATTGTATATAAAACATCAACATCTTTGAGCTTTGATTTCCATTTAGCGTTTTTCTTTTGTCTTTACAGCCCCATAACGTCTTTTAAGTTCCAGTGACAGTACTGCAGCACACATATTCGTAAAGCCCAGGCTGTCCCAAGTAAAAGGATGTTTAGAGCTTGACTGTGAACCACAGGGTTGAGCTTTTGAAGACAAATAGTCCAGGTGAAATGAAATGGTTAAAACAATAGGGGCTTACAGGGTTAAACAGGTGATTGATTATTCAGGGCTGCGGCTGCTGCTCCCTTCTGGCTCACTCGCTCCCTCTTAAACACCACATTTGCCTGTGGAACCATGAAACATAATACAGAAAGGAGAAAGTTTTTACTCACAGCTACGTGACAACAACTGAAATAAAAGTTGGGCCCCATCTCTCCAACTTGGCAAAGCGCTATCACATCCTAGCTTCTGCTTTATGAGTTCTGTTAGAGGTGTATGTAACCAGTGTGTTTTTTCTATCAGAGACAGAGGATATCCAAGTCTTTGAAACTAAAATGTTAGTGCGACTGTTAGACATTCAAAATCCATTATATTTGTCAACTTTGCAAATAAGGTATTTCTATATTTTCATCTTTGTATTGTAAATCTATTTAAGTGTTGATAGTGCATTAATATCAGGGTTTAACATTTATATTTATTTTTACAATGTGGCAAATTAAATTAGGCTTTTCTCACTAAAACTACAAAGGTTTTAAATAACTGAAATGCAAGCAAAACCAAAATTGATTTTAATTGAAAGGCTGAGACTAAATTTAAAGTAGCGGCCAAAATAAACACTGCCTGTGCTGTACTGGTTAAACTGGAATGACAACTCAATTCAAAGACATGCTGTGAGGGAGTTGTGATGCGTCATTCATCAGTGAGCTGCTTCCAGGAGCTGGCTCTTCTTCTAAATGCTGAGAGTGGGCTCCTGTTAGGGATGTGGTCGTCTTTTTCTATTTTGTTGTGTTTAGATGATATAAAAGGGCAAAACTGTACCAGATGTAAAGCTGTTTGGTGACAGGAAGACTGGCTGTCATTACTGAACCGAATCAAAGGATCTGGATCCCTGAAAAGAGCCACAGTTTCATGACTCTGAGCAAGGTTGGATGGTTGTTAATAAATCTCTGTTGATTTTGTGTACTAGAGCAGTGGTTTTCAAACTTTTTTCACCCAAGGCACACCTAAGGTTAAGTCAAAATCTCAATGCACACCATATTCACATCAATACAAAATAAACAGTCAAGGTGGCCCATAAGGGGGGATAAAGGGGAGAGGTTTCTGGGGCCCAGACAACTGGGGGTGGCAAAAGTGGGCAAAAGGTGCCTTAAAAGTGGCAAAAATTGGTTAAAGTGATGATAAAACATGGCAAAATTGAGTAAAAAGTGGCAAGACAAAGTCAAGAATGGTTAACAATTGGCATAAGGGGCCAAAAAATTGGTTAATAGTGGCAAAACATGTTAAAAGTGTCAAAAAGGTGACAAAATGGGTTACAAGTGGCCAAAACGGTTAAATGTTGTAAAAAGGTGGTTAAAAAGGTTTAAAAGTGATTAAAAAATGGGCAAAATTAGGCAAAAAAGTGGCCAAACAAAGGCAAAGTGAGTGAAAATTAGCAAGAAGGTGGCAAAAATGGGTTGAAAGTGTGAAAAAGGTGACAAAATAGGTAAAAAGTGGCAGAAAAGTGGCAAAAATGGGTTGAAGTTGCAAAAACACGGTATAAAGTGATGAAAAAATTGGCAAAAAAATGTCCAAATAATAGCAAAAGTAGGCAAAAACCATCAAAAAGTTAGCAAAAATGGATTAAATGTGGCAAAAAAGTTCCAAAAAAGTAGCAAAAAATGGGTCAAAAGTATTTTTTAAAAAGTTGCAAAATTGCAAAAAAGCAGCAAAAATGGTTTAAGTTGACAAAATAAGTGGCATGATTGGGTAGAAAAATTGGTTAACATGGTTAAAAGTGGCATGAATAATGATCATTTCAACACCAATTTCAACTCAATAATAGCTTTCCAAATGCTGCAAATGCAAATGGAAGCCTAATTCCCAAAGTACACTGTTTGAGAACTATTGTACTAAAGGAATACATTGGATCACCTCCCGACCACCTCTCTTTTCCGTAAGAAAACCTCCAAAAAAACAATTGTTTGTGTTTTTCACATACATTTCAAAATACAAAAATTGCACAGCTGTATCCTTCAAATTTGTAAATGTAAAAAAGTTGTACAATATCTTTTAGAACCACAGAAAATTTATTTGGAGTCTGTACTTGCTTTTTGAGGTATAGTCAGTTTTGTAACCTGTAAATAAACCGAGCTAGATGAGTAGTTGGACTCTTCATCTGATGCTGCAATTAGTTCAAAAGTTGCGCCAGCTGTAAAACTGTTTGGCATGACCAGGTTTGTGTGAATCCATGACTACATATGTGTGGAAGTGTGTCAAATGTGTGTGTGATGGATGTCTGGCATGTGTGGGTTGTGTGTCTGAGTGTTTTTGTAAAAAAGTAGGGGTGAAACGACAGTGAGAGCGAGTATGTGTGAAGGCTAAGTTCTTCCGTCTATTACGTGGAAAAAACTACAACTCCTGGGAAAACACGCCACTTCCCGTTGTTGAGGGGGGCTATCGGGTAGGGACACGTAAGAATCATGTCACAGGTCATGGCCACAGTGTGATGATGTTGACATGATCATTAACAGATAAGCCCGAAACGCCCCATCAAAGAGGTCTGAAGCCACATCCTCATGAGCAGTGTTTCTCAACTGGTGGGTTGGGTCCCAAAAGTGGGTCGCAGAGCAGTTTCCAGTGGGTCGCAAATGTGTGTCTGGAAAAAAATGGTGGCAAAAGTATGAAAAACATGCAACCATACCATTTATTACACTCAGTTTTATTTTGATCATGGGTAAATTAGATATTTATTGATATTTCAACTTATTTATTTTTTCTTTTTTCCTTTATTCCTTGCAATGAAAGAACTGCTCTTACCGTGTTAATGCAGTCATTTCTCAAGATGTCTGGAACATTGGCTATAATTGAAACGTTATCATGAGGAAAGGGGGTGTAAAACATGAGTTTTGTCCTGTCTCTTGTTTCTGTAGCTCACAGCTGTTTTTCTCACCAGCATGTCTCGTCTGGACTTTTTGTCTTAAAAGATTGTAAAACATCAACCCTGTGGTGCACAGTCAAGCTCCATATATCTTTTTATTCATGACAACCTGGGCTTTAAGAATACATCTACTACAGTAATGTCACTTGAATTTTTAAAAGGTTATGGGACTCTAAAGGCAAAAGAAAAAAAAAAAACAAATCGGAATTTAAAACTCACAGATTCTCATTGATAACACGCAGTAGATGTTAGTGACTAAGCCTTTTCTTTGCACAGACTTGTTGTCTTGTCTCTTGGGGGCAAAACAGTGAAAAAATAAACATTTTATTACAAACGGTTGTCAAAATATTCACAAAGAAAAAGTCCGTGCACTTTTTTGCAGTTAGATTCATTTGGTCCATTCCTCTATGTAGAGACGCAAGTGGTCGACTGCCCCTCTCACAATGCAACATGTCAACAAATATGGTGCTGCCTACTAAAGAAAGCCAAAGTACATGATTAAAAATGGATTATAGATGGATAAAAAGATGCTTATTTCTGGATGTAACGCTGTGGATATAATCTCCAAAGATCCTGAAAAGTCTCCAAAATTCCAGGCTCGCTACAATGGCGTCTGGTAGAGCTACAGTAGCACTACTGATAGCAAATAAATGGCAAAATTGTCAGCTTTCAGAAGAAAAAAAAGAGTAAGTTTATATGGCTTATGGTTCAAAAGTTATCAAAATTTTAGTAAAATGTGTCACGTATTGTATACAACAACACCGTCCTCAGAGACCCGGGAAAGTCAGCCAAGTTCCGGGCTCAGAAGAAAATGTTCTTTAAGAGCAACGAATGCATGAAAGACACGATTAGAACGGCACAACGGAGAGCTTTCATAGCAAAAAACAAGTTAGTGCCTATGACGTACGGTTCGAACGTTACCAAGTGATTTATAAAGGGATGTGCCCACGTGAGCTCTAAAGGCCCATTTACGCTCAACATTAAATACGAATCCAGATACAGACGGAGCCTTCTGTCCGTGCTCCACGTTAATTTCATCCGTATTTCTGCATGCTTCCATAGAGCTCACAGGTACGGGCCAAACAGAACAGTACCACCAGAAACCATGGGGGCAGTGTAGCTGTTACTACCCGTTACACAGCTCTAGTGAGACACGAAGAAGAAATAACAATGGCGGAACTTTTTGAGGGAAAGTTGTGTGAGTTGGTTAGGAATGCTGCCTCCGTTTTTGTCTTTTATGCAAGAGGTACATTATCGATACCTCCTCCACAGTCGCCATGTTTGTTTTTGAGTTTGTTGTGGACATAAACTTTTGGAGCAGTGACAGTAACATCGTTTGAAAAGGACGTATACATATTCGTACGTGAAAGGAGTCTAAGCCGACCTTAAGGGTTAAATTCTGTTCCGTCCGGGATCTTATGTGCCACATCTTTATTTACTTAAACCTTTTTGGGTCGTGATTTGTCATGAAAGATGTTGGTGGGTCCTGAGGCTAAGAACCACTGCTCTCGAGACTTTAGCCTGATAACGTCAGCTGAATGAGTGCAGGCTTAAGTTTTACAAAGTGGTCACTACATATGCTCCCTGCTCTCCCAGACTTTATAAGGAGGTTTTTATTTCATGTCTGCTGCAAAAAAAAACTATTCATGTTTTAGATTTAAAAAGCTGGTGTTTTTTGGTGTTTTGTTGACTGTTTTGACCAAAGAGCATTTTTGCAGTGACATATTTCACCCTGCTGTCTTTTTTCAGTGGTTTTGTATCTTTTTGCAACACCTGAAATAAAAAGCAGAATGGACACATATCGGACAATTTCTCATTGATGCATATTTTTAGGGGCACACACAGTGAGAAAGGAAGATTTGACAGCATTCCTATCAAGTCTTTACAGACTTTTATATTATTTTTTGGGGTGTTTTCTGAGAATAACAGAAAATATTCCTCAAGACAAGTCATGAAAATGTCAAGGAAAATACCCTGCCAGTCAATTAATAAGAAAGATCAAACAGTATTTCTTTCTAAAACCCCGTGGTGTTAATCTTAAGATCACTGGTTTTCTGTGATCTTGATCTCATACTTGTTATTCTGCAGACATTTCTGCCCAATCTCCCTCCAGTTGCGTCACCCTGATTCACACCAGAGTGGTCCATGTTGTTGTTGCCTGGAAACATTAGCTAATGAAACATTTTATCAGGAAGCATGAGGGACGTCAGGACGCCTTCCTGGTCTCCAGTGAGCCGAGTTTAATGGCGCTGCTGTGGCTTTTCACTGGAGCATAATAGAATCAAGACCACAGACGAATAGAAAGCACAAGGTAATAAAAATTAAAACGGCGGGCTGCTGAAATGAGCAATTTGTCCAGGATCAGAACGCTGTTGACCGTCTGGTTCTCCTCTTCTTTTTGCTCCTGAAAATAAAATGCTAATTTGAAATGCATGAGGTGTCCTCCTCAGCCTTACATTCTGCTCGTCTTTGTCTTTGCCTGCCTGTCGATTAAGACGCAAATCAAACCAACAGCCAGCTGCAGGCATTATTGTAGAGAGAGCGGCACTGAGGGACGACCTCAGGGGTCCCTTGGCTTCCTGTGCTCACGATTAATGAGCTAATGTTCCCCACAACCCGACACAGTGCTTTGAATTTGGAATGATATTGATTAGGAACAATTCCATTTCTTATGGATGGTTTTTAGGATGTTTTTTATGGGTTTGTGGATACCACAGTGGGTTTCATTACTTCAAATGGGCTTAATGGAAATCTGTAATCAAGCAGATCTCTGTGGATGTACCAGAGAAAACACAGTTTTGAAGGTCTACGTTTCAGCATTGCTACTTCCTTTCCAGATGTGTGAGCTCACGCCATAGCTCTCTAATGCAACCTCATACCATCAGAGATGCAGGCTTTAGAACTGAGCCAGGAGAACAAGCTGGATGCTTTAGTCCACAGGGTACTGCAACCAAGAATTTGAAATTTTGATTCATGTGACCACAGAACAGTTTTCCATTTTGCCTGAGTCCACTTTAAAGGAGCTTTGTCCCAGAGAAGATGGCGACGTTACTGGATTGTGTTCACCTTTGACCTCTTCTTTACAGCTCTAACTCTCATTTATAGATGGCATGACATTCCTGAGCCCATGCAGTGATTTCCAATACACAGTCATGCCTTTTTTGCGATGCAGTTCCACCTGAGGGCCCCAAGATCACCAGCATCCAATACTTACCTTTAGCCTCGTTTGCAGAGATTTCTCTGGATTCTCTGAATGATTTTGACTTCTATGTACTGTAGATGTACCCCCTCCACCCCAGCCTCCTCCTTTATAACATGAAGCTTTACCCTTAGAGCTCACAGCTATTTTTTTCACCGTCATGTCTTGCCTGGACTGTTTTCTTAAAAAGCTTGTAAAACATCAACCAGTCAAGCTCAATACATCCTTTTTTTCCATCCAACCTGGGCTTTAAGAATATATCTACTACAGTAATGTCACTTGAATTATGAAGAAGTTATAAGACTCTAAAGACAAAATAAAAAAGCAAATCGGAATTTGAAACTCAAAGATTTTCATTGACAACACACAGTAAAAAATAGTGACAAAGCATTTTCTTTGCGTAGACTTGTTCTCCCATCTCTTGGGGACAAAACAGAGAAAAAATAAACATTCTCTGTCAAACGGGTTTCAGAATATCTAGAGAATATCTATAGAGAAGCAACTGGTCAACTACAACTCCCACAATGCTCTGCATCTAAACGTTGCCCTCAACATATGTGGCTCTGCCCACTGAAAAAATCAAAAGTACATGATCAAAAATGGATTAAAATGGACAAAAAAATGCTTGTTATGGGATCTAACACCGTGATTAAATATTTAAAGACCCCGAAAAGTCACTGAAGTTCCAGGCTCACTATAACAGCTTCTTTAAGGGCTATGGAGACATCAAGGGTAGCAACGGCAATGGCAAAATGATCAGCTTTCAGAAGAAAAAAGAGGGTCTACAGCATATGGTTCAAAAGTTATTAACGTTTTTCTAAACTGTGGTGCTTCTTGTATACGACAACCCTGTCTTCAGAGACCCTGGGAAGTCAGCCAAGTTCTGGGCTCACTGGAAAGTGTTCTGTAAGAGCTACGAATGCATGAAAACATATTTAGCAAGACAAAACACAGAGCTTTCACAGGGAAGAAATAGTCCATATGACTTATGGTTCAAAAGTTACCAAGCAATATACAAAGGGGTGTGCCTCCGACACGGAGCCGTGCCGCTGGAGCTCTAAGGGTTAACCTCCTCCACCCCAGCCTCCTCCTTTAAAGCTTGAAGCTTGTTGCACCCTCATATTCAGATTCTTGCTACTATGGATAATCGCTTTTTAACTCATTCTATCGTATTCAGTAAGCATCATTGCCTCCGCCATGGAGGTTATGTGATCGAGTGGGTTTGTTCATTAGTTAGCAACGTAACTCAAAAAGTTGAGGACCGATTTTGATTAAATTTTCAGGAATTGTCAGAAATGGCATAAGGAAGAATTGATTAGATTTTGGGACTGATCCTGATCACCATCTTGATTCAGGAATTTTTTGAAGGATTCTGTACTATTGGGAGATAGGGCTAATGGCAGAGGTCTGCGCTGTTACCACTTTACACAAGGAGATGGCGGACATGAGTAACTTCAATCCCAGCAGCATTTTTGGTGTGTTTCTATTCAAAGTTTTGGAGTTTATAAAGTTTGAAAGACGCACGCCCGGTCAAGGAGATGAGTCAGAGCGTAACAGAGAGAAAGACACCGAATTTTAGCGAGAATACTCACAATGCTGGGAGGAATAGACGAATATTCACCCCCTGCCATGACTTCAAGTCGTCCAGTGAGACCATGGGTGAGACTGCCAGTGCATCTGTTGGCACCGGCAGGCAATGCTTCCACCCTGACAGTCCACACGAAGTGAAGCCAATGCTTTGCCTCACCATGTTTCCACCCCACCGGGAGGGAGTGATCGGTGAATGCCGTGGTGGGGGGCACGTGGGGACGGATTAAGGAATTTTTTTGAAGGATTCTTCACTATTAGGAGATAGGGCTAATGGCGGAGGTCTGCGCTCTCTGAGTGCTTTTCTAGTTATAAATGTATCCAACCATATGGGGGTTTTCAGCCATGCACTCCCTAGAAAGTTAAAGCATGCTTGACTAACACAGGGAGCACCTTTAGAGCAAAGCCTTTTCAGCCAAGTAAAACTGCAGATCAATTTTTTAGTAAAATAGTTTTAACATGTGACAGAGTGCTCCTGAATGATTTGTAGAGTGTTGCACTTTTTGATGACCTCATGAGAAGCTTTTGTCTGGGTTGGCAGTTCAAACATGTTGACAACTCAGTGTGACCGAATGATTTTCAGCCACTTCACCACGACTGCACACGGCCAATTAAAACTGTCATACGGCATCAGTTTGGACGCCCAGTGTGTGGAGAGAGGAGAGAGAGGCAGCTCTGTCAGTTATGTCTCATTTTACACTGCTGTCACTTCCGTAGCTTACGTTTCCAGCCAGAATGATGTTAATCATTCCTTTTTAGTTGTCAGTTCCTGTTTATGTAAAGTACAAGCGTGGGTGTCAGCGGTGGGATTTGAACCTGCACCCCGGGCTGAGCGGAGCTCCGCTGCTGCAGCAGAACACTTCTATTTTTAGACGAATTAGACGAACAGGTTAATGTCTGCTGATTTGTTTGTGTTACATCACACGGCAGACACAACAGGCTGAAAGCTTCCAACACATCCATCACTGTCGCCGTTTCATGACCAACACGCACTCATCGGCTCACTAGCACACGGGGAGACGTGGACACCTGCAGAAACATGATGACGGGGCGTGATGTGGAATTGTCTGGAGAACGGTGTCTAGACATCTGATGAAGAGCCTTTGACCTCTGAAGCTTAGTCATCTAGGCTCTGGAGGAAGGTGTGAGGGATGACAGACGGAGAGTCAAAGACAAAGCAACTGCTTTTCACAGACTGAAGAAGAGGAAATACTTTATTCTGGAGGGGAATGTGTACAGTTCTAGATCCATAAAATGGTTTATAATCCTGTTTGTTTTTGATGTCATCATCCTTGCTGATTAGTTAGCCATTAGTGAGTGAGCTGTGGTGCTAATACAGAAATCCCCCTATAGCTTTTATTTTGAAGGTATTTTATTTTGAAGGAGTCTGATAGATGAACGGCTAGTATGTGAAGTGTTTTCATGTTTTATCTTGACTGTTTTGGGACAGTGGTTCCCAACCTGGGGTTCGGGTACCCTTAGTGGGGGCTCCAAAGATCTTGGTAGGGGGCTGATGTTTACAAAATCAGATGTCCTCACGTTCTTTGATTTGGGATGAATTTCTCTCATTACACCGCTTTCCACATTATTAAGTAAGTGACATGTTTCTCTTGTTTTCCAAAATATTAATGCAAATGACAGAATATTTTTCAAGTCATCACCATTAGAGCATAATTCAAATGTTTTTGAACAAACTTCATTATGATAACCATTATTTTTAAAAATAAACCCCCCAAAATGCACTGTTCCACATTATTAAGCAAAACAGAGTTTGAAAGGATTTTGAAGGTTGAAAAGAACTTAAAATGGTTTATTGAATTTGCAACATTAGGAGGTCATATTTACTGAAATCAAAGTTATTTCAATCAAAAACATCTTAACAGGACAAGTTCCATGTTAACATAGGAGCCCTTCTTTGATATCACCTTCACTATTCTTGCATCCATTGAACTTGTGAGTTTTTGGAGAGTTTCTGCTTGAATTTCTTTACAGGATGTCAGAATATCCTCCCAGAGCTGCTGTTTTGATGTGAACTGCCTCCCACCCTCACAGATCTTTAGCTTGAGGATGCTCCAAAGGAGCAGAGGGATTCTTTGCAACATGAGATGGAGCATTGTCATGCATGAAGATCATTTTGCTACAGAAGGCACTGTTCTTCTTTTTGCACCGTGGAAGAAAGTGGTCAGTCAGAAACTCTAGATCATAGATCATTTTCACACCTTCAGGGACCCTAAAGGGGCCCACCAGCCCTCTCCGCATGAATCCAGCCCAGAACATGACCCACCCCCTCCTTGCTGACATCACAGCCTTGTTGGGACATGGTGGCCATCCACCAACCATCCACTACTCCTCCATCTGGACCATCCAGGGTTGCACGGCACTCATCAGTCAACAAGACTGTTTGAAAATGAGTCTTCATGTATTTCTGGGCCCACTGCAACCGTTTCTGCTTGTGAGCATTGGTTAGGGGGGGCTGAATAGTAGGTTTGTACACAACTGCAAGCCTCTGGAGGATCCTACACCTTGAGGTTGGTGCCAGCAGCTTCAAATACATGTTTGCTGCTCTGTAAGGACATTTTAGCTTCTGCTCTCTTAATCTGATGAATTTGTCCTGCAGAGACCTTCCTCATTATACCTTTATCTGATCTGAATCAGCCACAAATGTCTTCTATATTAACATGTTACTTTGCCTGTTGAGATGTTTTTGATTGAAATAGCTTTAATTTCAGTAAATATGACCTCCTAATGATGCAAATTCAATAAAGGACCATTTTCAGTTCTTTACAACCTATAAAATGTTTTAAAACTCTGTTTTGCATAATAATGTGGAACAGTGCATTTTGAGGTTTTTATAAAAAAAAAAGTTATAATTATGAATTTTGTTCAAAAACATTTGAATTATGCTCTAACGGTGATGACTTGAAAAATATTCTGTCATTTGCATTAATATTTAAGAAAACGAGAAAAATGTCATTTGCATAATAAGCGGTATTTTATTATTATTTCACATAATGATGGGACCAAAAAGGGCATGTATCCATTGTTTCATCTTCCCATAATTTAATAAATATCTGAATAAAGTGGATTGAAGAGTGAACATGATGCTACGAACCAGAATAATCACAGCCTTGAGGATTAAATCAAACTCCCACAGTGTTGGTTACAAGAAAACGGCAGAGAGCAAAATTCATTTGTTAGTTTCTCTTTAATTTAACACTAGACTTAATTTTCTCTTCTGTCTTGCCTACATGGAGCACAGAAAATGTGTTTGATATTAAATGCAGTGATCCCATTAGACTTGATGTAATGTAACGGAAGAATTGTAAAAGGGCAGCTGTTAGACAATGAGAGGAGAAGAGGAGATAGAGAAGAATACAGAGAGGAAGAGTGGTGTTAGGAAAAGTTCCTTCACGTTAAAGATGCTCCAAATGTTTTCCATTAGAGTAATGAGAGAAGGGGACAGAGCAGTAAAAGAGAATTTATTTCAGTGTGGACGTTGGTACGTCATGTTTTATGTGTCTGACATGTTCAGACGGATATCAGCCAGGAGGGACTGGTCTGATAGAGGACGCGCTGGACAATGAGGGTGAAAAACTTCAATGAACAAATATGCTCTTCTTTTATTGTGAAGGACAATATTTATGAGGAAGGGGAATCCCTGCGGCACTACAGTATTTTATATTTCTACAGTTATTTCATGTTTTACACACAGATTCTACTCATTCCTGCTCAGTCTGTCTTTAGTGAACTTTTTAGGCACAATAAAAAAGGACTTTGGACGCCACTCTGGCCTCATACGATGGCACCATCAATGTCACAAAAAACGTGCAGAATCCGCAGCTAAAGATTGAAAAATACTGACAGAATTTCACTAAAAACTACTGCTTTACTCGACATAGTTTTACAGTAAATAACAAAGGAAGTTCTGTGAGTTTTCAGCAAAATAGTGATTCATATTTTTGTGCCATGTCTCATTTTTATGTCTCTTCACATTATTAATAAAATTATTATAACACATAAGATGTGGCCACAGCATTTATGAGCACTGGGACAAGGATGGTGAGTGTCTGCCATGTATCTGTGACTGCAGCAGCATCCTCTAACATTTTCACAGGAAGGCTGGTGGTGATATTATCAAGGCCGGGATAAAAGGGAGAGCTTTCTGGGGCCAAGCCAAACCAGGGGCCCATGGAGGTCAGCGAAATCACGGTCGACTATAAAGATAACCTGTGATAATGGTTATGTTGTTTTTGTCCTGAATAATAACCACTGTCATCAAAGCAACAAAACATGAATTTTATTTATTTATGCTGTAGTAGAAATAAAGCCCTTTTCTAAATGTTAGCCCCTATTCTGAAAACAAAATGATGGGTAACAGTGTAGAAAGGCACACTGAACTACAAATCTGGAAAGTAATGGTGGACTTCAAAGCTTGGCAATAAATGTCAGGATAAAAATAAAACAAAAAGAATTTGACAAGTTTAAAGGAAAATAATCACAAAATTGTGAGAAAAGGCAAAAAGAAATGGTAAAAATGAGCAAAGAGCAACTAAAATGTGGAAAAAAGCCGCAAAAATGCAACATAAATGGACAAATGGAAGTAAAGTAGCAAAAATTGAAAAAATAGCCCCCCCACAAAAAAAAAAAAAAAGAAAAAAAGGGGGACAAAATGGAAAAAAAGAGGCAAAAATTGGCCAAAAATTGCATAAATTGGGGAAAAAAATACTGGCATTTAAGGACCAAAAGCATTTTTAAAAAGGGTTAAAAGAGGCTAATCAGTGACAAACATTGACCTCAAGTGGCAAAGAGAGAATTAAAGTGGCAATAAAAGGGGTGAAAAGCAATTAAATGGGTAAAAAGCTGCAAAAATGCAATATATAATGGAAGTAAAGTAGCAACACAGGAAAAAAAAGCAAAAAAAAAAAAAAAAAAAAAGAAGTGGCAAGAATAGCATAGATTGAAAAAAAAAAAAAGATCAGAATTTAAGGGCCAAAAACATTTTTAAAATTTGGTTAAAAATGGCTAATTAGTTGGCCTTAAGTGGCAAAGAGGGAATTAAAGTGGCAATACAAGGGGTGAAAAGCGATTAAATGGGCAAAAAGCTGCAAAAATGCAACATAAATGCCAAAAAGAAGTGGCTTAAAAGTGTGTAAAGTTGCAAAAGCGCAAGAAAAATGGCAAAAATAGTGAAAAACGGGGAACAAAATGGCAAAATACTGCAAAAACTGTCATAAATTGGCAAAAGAGTGTCGTGAAGAGTAGCTAAAGACGTTTCAACCATGGATGTGGAGTGACAGAGAGATTTAAAGTAGAAAGAAGGGGTGAAAAGCAACTTAAATGGGCAAAAGCATCAAAAATGCAACATAAATACCAAGAAGAAGTGGATAAAATGGGTGTAATGTTGCAAAACAGAGGACAAATTGGCAACAATGGGTTAAAAGAGTGGCAAGAACAACAAAAAAATGTAAAATGGCAAAAGAGTGGCATTTAAGGTAAAAAAAAAAAAAATACAGAAAATGGGTTTAAGGTGGCAAACATTGGCCTGAAAAAAAAGGGTGAAAACTGACCAAAATGGGCAAAAGGTGTCAAAAATGTCATATAAATACAAGAAAAGTGGAAGAACATGGGTGTAAAGGTGCCAAACAGAGGAAAAGTTGGCTAAAAACTACAAAAAAACTGGCATAAATTGGCAAAAGAGTCATCTAAGGGCAAAAAAACAAAAAAATAGCTTACAAGTAGCTAAAGAACGTCAAACATCGGTGTAAACTGGTTTAAAAAGTAAGTAAAAAGTGGCGAATAAGAGTGAAAATCAGCCAAAATGAGTTAGAAATGGCAAAAGAAGTAGCAAAGTGGTTGTTAAAAATGTTGAAAAAGTTGCATGAATAGATAATTTAAACATCAGAACCCAGTAACAGTTTGACATACCTCTCTGGTCCAACATGAGGAAACTGTTAGCGGTGATGCTAGCAGCAATGCTGCTGATCCAACACACGTGCACTGAGATCATCGTTAAGTCACATTAAATAGGAGGCCCATTCTCTGGGTGTTTCAGGAGCCCAGCAAAGTCCGTGGGCAGGCCTGGATATCAGATGGACTTTTTTTAAGATTAGTCACGGAAAATCTAAAAAGGCTGGTGTTTGGGCGCCGGTTTGGCTCAGTTGGTAGAGCAGGCGTCTAAGCTGAGGCTTTGGTCAGACCCTCCCTCAAAAATAACAGAGGTGGCAACATGTGCTCCCGGTCATGTGACACTTCCTGGATGTGACTAAAAAACATAACCTGATAGAGTGGTGATAGAGGAAGGGTGGTTGTTCTTTAATGGAGCATGGGTAAAGTGGACGTCCCTCACATGTAATTTTCATTGTTAAATAAAAGCGACCATCATTTAAAGGGATCTGGCACAGGCCTCTCAGTCATGCTCGCTGGGCCCTCCCTCCTGATGTGCATTGATGCAGGTTGATGGAGTTCATGAGGCAGATGGCGCCTCTTCTTCACATCCATGAACCTCAACATGGAGCGGCTGACCTGTGAACTTATCGGCAGCCTCATTCACATGCCGCAGGAGCTCTCCATCTCTCCTGATGATCATTCCTCTCATGTCTCCTCCACACGTGTGTTCATGTGTGCACGGCTTTTTAAACATGTGCAGGTTTTCTTCTGCTCATGTGTGTTTTTATCTTCATGTTAATATTCATACATGCACTCCTGCCTGCGTTCCTGTTCATGCCGTAAACATGCAGCTCTGCTCCATCGTGATTCATAACCCACTGACTCTGAGAAGGAGCGTCGTTCACTTCAAGATGAACACGGAGCATGATGGTCCTTCATACCTGCATAAACATGTTAGTACACATCAGACCTCTCTTTAGATGGCTTTGTCGACATTTTAAACCTTCTTCATTGCATGGAAAATACATCTATTGTAAGGGCAATGGGGGGCAAAGGCTCTTTGTGCTTATTGAGGATTGAGAGCGAATGCTAGCACTCTTTAAACAACAGATCATTTAAAGTCTTCTAAGCAGAAACAGATGGTAAGCAGTCAGATAGCAAAGACAACCAAGAACCACCATGTGCCAAGACTTCCTTTGTCAGGCCCCATGTTTAGAGAGGAGCTTTAAGAGGAGAACGTTCAGGTGTTTATCCTCCAGTATTCTGAAACTTTTTCCCTCCTAGAAGCCTGAAGTCTACACTACCAACATGTTAGCGTGCCTTTCAGTGGAGGTGTGTGCGTGAGCGTCGCGTTTGTGTGTGTCACTCAGCATGAAAGCAGACGAGGAGAGGAGAGCGGCCAACGCTGCTGCATAAAAGACGCATGGATGGTTAAAGAGACGTTAGGAGAAAGAGTGACGGGGGACAGGAGCTCATGATGGAAAAATGAAAAACCGAAGATTGTGCACAAGTCTCAAATCGAGAGTCCAAGTCGAATCTGGAGTCTTTTGCGCGCGAGTCCAAGTTGCAGACTCATACATTAACACAAGCAGGCACCCGTTCCCCCTCAACTATCACACAGTCATGCCGAAGCAGGTCAGGAGAAAAGTGAAAACATCTTTCCCAATGTGAAAACCTTTTAGGGTTGTTTTTATTCTTTATTTCAAACTGAAAGGTGGTCCAGTTCTGGTTAAACAGAGGCTATGCTAAAGCTACATCTGAGTATTTAGAGCAGTGGAGGCAGCCATTAGAGGGCTTTCAGTCCCACTAAACCCCACCCATTCTGTATGTATGGCTCCAGATATCACAGTGGAGACTGCCATTGCAACATTCAGTACAAGCAACTGAACTCTGTATGGTATGGCTTTGAAAATAGGATCACTCAGTCAGTCAGTATACGGACAGAGCCATATCTAGGGCTGACCTCAATGTTCCAACACAAATTCCTTTTGAAATTCCAGTGACATTACTGCAGCACACATATTCCTAAAGCCCAGGTTGTCCTGAAAAGAAAAAGGATGTTTAGAGCTTGATTTTATTTTTTACAAGCTTTTTTCAAGACAAAAAGTCCAGGTGAGACAGAATGGTTAAAATGTAGCTTAGAGCTCAAAGGGTTAAGAACTCTTAAAAGGGTCTGAACTTTGATTTTTAGAAGTGCACAGCAAACCTAAGTGCGCCAAAGTATTCTGGTATGAACATGAAGTGCAGGATTGTTGATTATTGTGTTTTCTGTATCCCCACAGCCTGATGGGGTCTATGCAGTTAAATGCAAAGTGTGGGATTTTCTCAAACACTCCTTGCACAGGCAGATATGATCTTAGTACCTTGAAGCATTTTTCTGATTCAATAGAATAAAAATGTCAGCATTTTGCAGGAACCCCCCACCCTTAAAGAAATGAGGGGCAAGAGTCACCCCATCCACCCCCACCATCATCTGCGGAGCAGAGACCTCGATTGACAGTTGAACTGAATGTAAAACACCAATCCATTACTCGACAAAGACCAGCCGGCAGCAGGACGACCAGCGTGTCCTCGTCAAAATAAAGCAATTTATTTTCAGCTTAATGTGGCGGGAAGCGGTCATCCATGATTTGACGAACAATGAGCACCAGGCCATTACAAAAACACAGCAATTACTTTTGGAGATAATGGGCTGAATTTGTGCTTTATGTGTGCCGGCATACCTGTCTGTCTCTCTGCGTGTGTGAGTGTGTGTTTGTAGATGTGTGTCGGTGTATAATAGTGTGTCGTCTGCGTACACACATGATCAGAAGTGACTGATGCTTCTGTCCTTCTGTTCATAATTGCAGCAGCAGTGTGCAGCTGCTGGCTCTTAAACATCAGAAACACAGCGGAATAATAACGTTCCTCTTCTCAGACTACAACCCACCAGTGAGGACGTAAAAGAGAGAGCAGAGCGAGAAAGAAAGAGATAATATGTGAGAAAGAGGACGCATAACTCCACTGCATCAGCGCTGTAGTTCTGTCAGACTTATAAAATCACACACACAGTCAACAGAGGAATAGAAACTCCTGGCGAGCAACGTCAATCTTTTCTGGATGATTCCCAAAGATTCTACTTGGACATGCTTGATGCAAGGTTCTTAAGCATATCAGCTTTTGTGCAGATTGATTTTTACAGGTCAAAGGTCAAGTTGACCTCCTGAGACTTGAGCTTTTGTTTGGAATGTATTTTTATTTTTTCCCACTTATTTGGCATAATTTGGACCGTATAAATCTTAAAGCTCAGCCTTTGACTGTGAAAAATCTCAGAAACATATTTTTGTGAAGTCTCCCATAAAAATCATCCTAAATTTCTTTAAAAAATACTTTCAGTGAAACTTTGTCATAAAGCCTAAATTTGAATGAAAATCTACCTCCATATATTATTTACATTCATGAAAAATTCTCAAAGCAAACTCCCCAAAACGTACAAATGTTTCCCAAAATTCCATAAAAAATGAAGGAAAATTCCCCAGAGTTTACCAACAAAAATTCCTTGAAAGTTAAAGTTCAAGAAATTTCAAAGGATCCCCCGCTTCCCAAGTCACAATCAAATTGCTAAAAATTAAAAAAATAAATGTTCCAAGTTTTGATGAGCACACCTAAACATTTTAAAGCAACATTTTACCAAACTGGTTAAATAAAATGCTCCAAAATTTCCCAAAAATGATAAAAAAAAAAACATTTCCTAAACTAACACAAAATGAATGAAAATCAAACAATCCCTCAAAAATAGAAAAAACATGCAAATACTTTCAGCACAAAAACATTGTATTGAAGCTCCCATAGATATCCAACAGTCTCCAAAATTTTCCATGAAAATTCTGGAAAATTTCCATGATATATTCCCAAAATGATCACTGAAAATTCCTGAGAATCTGAGAGCAAATTCTCTCAATAATTGAATGGAAAATTCCCCCCATATATTATTGACATTCATGAAAAATTCTCAAAGCAAACTCCCCAAAACATACAATTATATTCCCCAAAATTCCATTAAAAATGAAGGAAAATTCCCCAAATTTATCAACAAAATTCCATTCAATTCAAGAATTTTCAAAAGGTATCTCGCTTCCCAATTCAATATCAAATCGCTAAAATTAAAAAATTAATGTTCCAAGTTTTATGAACATACCTAAAAATTTCGAAGCAGTGTTTCTCTAAGTTGGTTAAATAAAATTTCCCCAAGATTTCCCAAAAAAGAGAAATACATTTCCTAAACTAACTCAAAATAAATGAAAATTCAAAAAACAATCTCCCAAACATCCATAAAAAAAAAAAAATCAATTTTTTTCATGCAGATACTAAATAATGTCAACACAAAAACACTTCTACTGAAGCTCTCAAAAATAAACAGTCTCCCAAATTTGCCATGAAAATTTGCTTTGCTTTGGGCCTGAACACGACTAAACCACTCCTTAATCAAGGTGGTGTAGATAACTGGAGTCTTTAATGTTAATGTGTGGTCAGACACACCTTTAGACGACTTATTCTAAGAACCCTGTTCACATGTGAAAACTTTAGGGGTCTACAGGCCTAGTCTGGGTTTTCTCCAAGAAAACTTTACCATTATTTCTGCTGGGCCTCAACATTTCAGGGCTATAGTAAAATTATTATCGGTTAGTTGTGCATCTTTCATAACACAGTTAAGCCTAATGATTTTTAAAATGTGAAAATTCGATTACAGTCATTTAAAAATAGCGTTTATTGTCTTTGAATGTGAATAAGCGAGAGAGCGGTGCTCAGTTATGTGGAGAAGGGAAGAGGCGACCGGTATCAGAAAGTCGACAGGTTGGAAATTAAACTGAGAGGATTCAGCCGGAGGGTGAGCGCTGGTGTGAAATACAAATCAGGCCAAACGTGCAGAGCGATGAGAGAGACAAACCTCCGTGACCTTAAAGTCCCTGTAAGCGAGATATTTACTACTGCTGTTGCCACAGCAACAGAGCCGCTCACTACCGAGCCTCCTGTTGTTTTTCTGCAGTTTCACTTTTTTTATTTTTGGTCTTCTCGCTCGCCTCAGAACATCTCACGGAGCTCAAGGGGAGGTCTTTTGGTTTCTGTTGATCTGCCTGGGTGAAGATATAGCTGGTGGCTTTATAAAACTTTAAACCAACTAATAAAACTTAGAAGAAATTCACATTTTGCATATTTTGATTAACTGGAGTGCTTCACACCATGCACATCTACCTGGCCATGCATGGATGGAAGAGGTTGGCCTCAGCCCGGTATGGTCGGCCCTGCAAGCACGTAGCAACTGACCTAGCAACATGACGGGGACATGACCTACCATCAGTGCAAGGAGATGCACGGCTTGCATATTCAAATCCAGCAGCTTTACCCTAAAATAAACATCTTTAACATGAGTATCCAGGTTTGAATGGCTCAGATTTGCAGAGATGGATGAATTGTGACAGATGCCATCTCTTATTAGAAGATAAAAACTGATTGATGTCTTTACTGTGATTGATAAAAACAAAAGTAAGCAAATAAAGAAATGACAGAAGCGATAAAGAACTCAAGTGTGAAATCACAAAAGACACATTCAACAAAGAGAAAGGAGAGGGATTGTTTTACTGACTTTTACCTTCTACTTCTACTACTGAATGGACAGAAGTATTTCAACCTCCAACCATTACACCGACAGGGTCAGTAATGTGTTCAAATACATGTTCTTTAATATGGAGTTGGCCCCCTTTTGCAGCTCTAACAGCCTCCACTCTTCTTGGAAGGCTCGCTACAAGATGTTGGAGTGGGAATCTGTGCCCATTCATTCTGTAGAGCATTAAAGTCAGGCTCTGATGCCGGACCAGAAGGCCTGGCTGGCATTCTCTGTTCAAGCTTAGGGGTTTGATGAAGTTGAGGTCAGGCTCAAGTTCTTCCACTCTGAACTCATCAAACCAGCCCTAATTCTTACTTTAATACTCGTAAATGTGCATGAACCAAAAGTTTGAATTTTCGAGATTCTAAAATTGGACTTGGTGATGTGCAGCTTGCATGCAGCTGTTACCATAGAAACCCATTCATGAAGCTCCCACTGCAGAGTTTCACATTTACATTACTGCCAGTGGAAGTTAAGGACTCTGCAGCAATGAAATCAATAAAGCGTTGGCGAGTTTTCCGCACTCTAGCAATGGTTAACCCCACTCTGTGACTTTACATGATCTCCCCCTTCATGGTTGAGTTGCTGTTGTTCCTAAACGCTTCCACTTTCTAAAAATCTCACAGGTGACTGTAGCAGGGAGGAAATTTTACAAAATGTCTTATTGCAAAGTTGGCATTCATAACAGACTGCATAGCTAGATGGTTGCAGGTCTGACTGCAACACCTGAATTCAACAGTTAACAGGTGTGGCCAAATACTTTTGTCCATACAGTGTATCTACACCGCGAGAAAGTACACTTTTATAAATGTAGAGACAAACAGAGGTGATTGTTGTTCCCTGTAATAATGAAGCATTAGGAAACCTGTACACTCTCATTAGCATACGCTAGCGGCCTCCTCATTACAGCGTCTCACACGCAGAGGATCGGCCTGCAGATCAATAACCTCAGAGCAACTGGAGGAGCAGCATTAAATTCAGCTTAGTCCTCAGGTCTGCCGAGGGATTTATCACAGCAACAATCTAAATCTCCGAGCTTAGGATCCACCGTCCTCCACCGGCGTTTAAAGAGGCTTACACCGAGAATCAGTCAACAGAGCCGCCTTCTCACCGGGACGACGGATTTAAAGACAGTAATGCTTCCACGTAACAACCTCTGAGCAGCAGGAGGGTGTTTGAAATCTTTATTTATTCCATTCAGGGCTTCACCCTCCGCGCTCAGCCTCAGCCCTGCTTCATATTCACGCTGGGCGGATCGACAGGTGTCACTCAGGCTTTCCCGCTTTGGCGCCAGTTTCTCCTGAGATTCAAAGCAGCATGCAGAAACAAACATAAAGAGGAGGTTCTTTTTATAAAGTCTGTTATGTCTGCATAAGTGATACTGATGAGCTACTGAACTAGAACTGGTAGTTACAGTAGCTGGAAAGTAAAGCTGCAGTGGTGGTGGTTAAATATCTTTAAAGCACTGGATGAACATGAGGCCCGATGAACTTTAACCTTTAAATGTTATAAATTCACCCTAGATTAAAAGTGAGTTATCATGTTCATAAGCCAGGGATAAACATGACCTTGGCTGTTGACCTATGACCTCTGAAATCTAATCGGCTCATCCTTGAGTCACAGTGGACATTTGTGCAAAGTTTAAAGGAAAATTAGTCTCCTTTAGGAGATGTGGATTATTTGGTTCATCTCAGTAATAAAAGCTCTAAAGCTGCTCTTCATTTACTACTCTTTTTTCCTTCTTATGTATTTAAACAGCTACAAAAATGGAAGCAAAGAAACTGTCTTAGAACCGGCTCATCCACATGTAACACATCCTGACTCCATCCTAACTGATCTTGAGTTGAGTCGTCATTTCAATCTCTCCAGTACTGCTCAAGATTTGTTGGCAAAGTAGTATCACTTTGTCCTTTAAAGGCATGTTTATGGCAAAATGAGGGAGAAAAGCCATTAAAGAGGCCCCACTAGCTTCTTAGCTTGTGGCTAATTCACCCAGCAGCTTCTGTGAACACTTTGAAGGGATACTAAGCCACAGAGAGTGACTCAGAAATAAAGTACAGGCTGTTGTTTGCAGAAGAGGCGGCGGGTGATATCAGACGTTAAGTTAAAACCTACTGTAGTCCTACATGCTAAAGTGCAGCCACTCAGTGCCTGATAGCTCAGAAGGGACCATTAATCACTGATAATGCATCGTCTAATCAGGCTTTCTCCCTAAGCTAACAAAACTACCAGGCAACCCAACAGCTTTGGCTTTTTAATAATAAGCTTTTGCAAACATACCCGTCAGCCTCCCTAGGTCTCAAGAGGATCCTCTGCAGACCTCTACAATGGGGCGGGGAGTGCCGTATTAACCCTTGTTGGGTTTTTCCTTAGTTTGTGGTTGTGTTTATTTTGGTTTACCCCCATACCCTAATCCTAACCTTTAGGCTTCGTGTGTCTAACCCTAACCCTCTTGAGGTTTTACTTGGTTTGTGATATTTTTAATTCTTTCCCCTTAACCCAGTGACTCTCTTTAGCCACATGTGGCTTTTTTGTGATGATTTGTGGCTCTTTCACGTCTTTATTTGAAATATTTTACCCCAGAAAACCTTAAAAAAGGTCAACTTTAACCTCAGAAATTATCCATTGCAATTTGCATTAATCAGTTTGTTTCTACTCTTATACAGTTGGCGTAAATTGTTAACCTTTATTTTTTTTGTTTGTATGTTTCAATTGCCCTTAGTGCCATTTTCCCCTTTTTTGCGACTTTAATCTATTTTTACAGCTTTTTTAAGCCTAAGTTCACCACTTCTTTCACCCCTTTTAACCAGTTTTTGCCTTTTTGTCCTTCTTCCAATTTTTTGCCATGTTTTGCACCTTCTCTGCCTTTTTCCATTGAATGCTACTTTTTCCCATTTTAGTCTCTTTTCACTCATTTTTTTGACACATTTTTACAATTTGTGACCATTTTTGACACCTATAACTCCTTTCTTAATCCATTTTGCCACTTTTTCTCCCAGTTTTTGCCAATTTTCACCCATTTTTGTCACATCTTTGCCAGTTTTTGACCCTTTTGCCCATATTAGTAACTTTTCACTCGTGTTTTGCCACATTGTTTGACCACTTTTTCCAGCTGTAATTCATTTTTTATCAGTTTCTGCCTTTTTTCACCATTTTTTGCCTCTTTTATCTTGCTCTCTGCTATTTTAAAAATTTCCTCTTTTAGCCATTTTTTGCCCCTTCTTGCAAATTTTAGCTGCCTTTTGCCATTGAATGCCACATTTCCCTTGTTTTTGCCACTTTTGCCCATTTTGGCTACTATTTTTTGCCACATTTTTCAGGTTTTGACCATTTTTGTCACCTATAGCTTATTTTTTAATCAATTTCTGCCACTTTTTTTCCCCATTTTTGCCAACATATACCCATTTTTTTCCCACTTTTTTGCCACTTCTTGTCTATTTCACCTCTTTAACTTATATTTATTACCACTTTAACCCATTTTTGCCACTTTGCCATTTAGTCTCTTTTTGCCCAATTTTTGCCACATTTTTAGTATTTGTGACCATTTTTGCCAAGTATAACTCATTCCTTAATCAAATTTTTGTCTGTTTTTCTCCCTATTTTTGCCAATTTTCACCCATTTTTTGCCACATCTTTACTGCTTTTTGACCAATTTTGCTTCCTGAAATTCATATTGTTATCAATTTCTGCCTTTTTTCACCACTTTTTGCCTCTTTTATCTTGCTTTCGGCTATTTTAAAGATTTCCTCTTTTAGCCTTTTTTTGCCCCTTCTTGCAAATTTTAGCTGCCTTTTGCCATTGAATGCAACATTTCCCTTGTTTTTGCCACTTTTGCCCATTTAAGCTGCTATTTTTGCCAAGTTTTTCAGTTTTTTGACCATTTTTGTCGCCCGTAGCTTATTTTTTAATCAATTTCTGCCACCTTTTCTCCCCACTTTTGCACACTTATACCCACTTACACACTGACCTAACCCTGACCTTTAGGGTCTGGATGCCTTACCTTAACCCTCTTAGGGTTTTTCCTCAGGTTGTAGTGTGTTATTTTTGTTTAATCCTCCATACTCTTACCCAAACCCCAAGTTTTCCATAGTTTTTGGTGTGTTAAAATTAAATTTATCTCCCCCAGTAAATTTTTAATTTCTGTTCATAAAATTTTGCTGTTGTGAACATGTCCATGAAATACTACTGTTGGATCTGACTATTAAATATTGATCTGAATTTTGGAACTCTAGCTCTCTTTTAGATGTAGTTTCTATTTCAGATTTATTGCCAGACTTTAATTATCAGGAAGGAAACATGGTATCAGACTATTTCTAGTTGCCTGAAGGAGAATTGTTTAAAGCAATATAAATCTAGGAGAATCAGAGCTGTTTATTAAAGCTGCAGCCATTGAATACTTAGCATATTAGCAGAATAAATGACTGAAACTCTCAGTCAGTTTATGTGATTGTTGGGGATTTATTTCTCCACATGCACTAATTGCTTCAGCCCCTCAGGGAATAAGCTCAGAGATTTGTGACACTTTGATCGCGCTGATTTGATGTTTTAGATGGAGTATCATTATTTTAAATGTGGGTTGTTATTGTCAGAGAAAATACAGAGGAACAAATGTCTGACTTTTATGCTGTTCTTCCTGAAGTGAGCAGAGCCGGGTCTCTGTCTCCTGTCGTGTTGTCTCTTCTACTTCTCACCTCTGCTGAATGTGTGCATGTGTCCCAACATGCCCCGTCTCGTCATTTCCCATCTCTCCCCGTATATCTCCCCTCTACCCTCCCTGTGCTGTCTCCTCTTGGCTGTCCACAGCCTGCAAATAGGATTAAAAATTAACACCCAGCCTGTGTGTGGTGTGTGTGCGTAGAAGTGTGTGATAAACGGGGGGAGGAGGGGCTGCTGAAGCCATTGTTTACCACATTTAAAGGTTTGTTTAGACACTGTTTACCTGATTCTGGCACCTTCTTTCACCTCGTATTGTGATATTTGAAGGCACTTTTCTATCCTGGATGCACCCTCAAAAACTTAAGACGACCAATTTTGGCCCCTCTGGGGTTCCATAGGATGATTCTTTGATGTTTTAATCCAGCCTGGAAATGACGTTTCTACTAAATATAGCAGCCGTGATGGTTCAGGGCTGTTCAGGAAGCAAACTTTGAAGTTTAGAGTACAAAAGCCCCAAAAATGGGACGTTGTGTAAAATATGAGTTAGAATACAGGGATCTGTGAATCCTTTTCATGCTCCAAAAAAGTTGGGGCAGAGCATGTTTACGACTGTTATATCCCCATTTCTTCTAACACTAACTGTCTGAGGACTGAAGTCACGGATTTTGCAAGTATTGAAACTGGAATTGTTTCCCATTCTCGTTACTAGATGTAAGTCTGAAGCTGCTCGACAGAGCAGGATTTCCATGATGTTCTTTCACACTTTATACATTTTTAATGGGAAACAAATCTGCACTGCTTACTGGCCGCTCTAGGTCCTGCCCTCTTTTACTGTGAAGCCATGCTGTTGTAACGCGTGCAGAATGTGCCATTGCATCATCTTGCTGAAATAAGCAAAGACATCCCTGAATGTAGCATATAGCACTAAAACCTGTTTGTACCTGTCTGTAATGATGTTACCTTCACAGATGTACAAGTGACCCACGCCATGGGCACGAGTACACCCCCCCACTATCCTATCACATATGCTGGTTTGGGACTCAACGGTTATCTTTTACAAAAACAATTTCAAATGTGGAGTCTAGACACTGGTGGTGGTGTTGATGAGGGATGCAGGATTGGATAAGGAGTAGACTTCTGAGAAGCTGGACCAGTAAATGAATGAGGAGGCTTGGAAGAAGAGACTGAAGACAGAAGGCTGAGATTAATGTCAGAACTCTGGGGAAAAAAGTAAGAATCCTGAGATTAAAGTTAGAATGCTGACTTAAATCTCAGCATTCTGACTTTAATCTCAGCATTTAATTTCAGAATTTGATTTCAAAATTCGGACTTTAATCTAAAAATTTTGGACTTCAATCCCAACATTTAAACTCAGAATTCTGACTTTAATGCCAAAACTTGGACTTTAATCTCAGAATTATTTCAGAATTATTTCTAATCTCAGAAATATTTAGCGTATTAATGTTTTTTGTCAGTGGCCCTAATCCCCTTCTGTACTAAAGGGCTCTTGACACATCAGAAATTTCTGATCAGTGAAACTGAAAGGACAATCACAGCTCTGTCTAGAGTTCTCTTGCTGCCTTTCTGATTTAAAATATGACTAAATTTTTAAAAATTTTTCAACACTTTCAACATTAACGTATCAGAGGTTGTCCTGTTTTTTAATAATGAATTTTAGTTTGAAACATTTTCAGCACAGATAGTTAAAGAGAGAATCAAAAGCATAAAGCAGCAAATTTCAACATAAAAACTTCCACACAGTGCTCCTAAGTTTCCCCAGATGTATCAGAGTTGTTTAGCCCCCGATCAACTTTACGACTCCCCCTCCCTCCCATACATCCTCCATCTTTACGGTCCCTGACAGGGAACCTCAGCTTCACCTTACAGCGGCGCCTCCTGCCAAACTGCAGCTCCTTTAAAACGTCGATCACACAGAAGAATTAGTGGTGGAGGTGTTTAGCAGCAGCTCGGCTGCACAGACGGAGTGTGAAACAGGAGCGTTTTTCCTGCTGTCCTCCGGTTTCTGCTCGGCTTCAGAGAGAACATCAGCTCAGCAGGGATCCTGGCACCTAGACGGGGTGTTAGCACGGCCGCTGTACCTGACAGAATCTACTTTACATTTTAGACTGATCACACAGACGCACGGTCCGAGAGCAGAAATCAGCTGTTACCATGTTCACATTATCAGCCTGGAAACCTATTTTTTCTCATGATAACGCACAAGGTGTCTCTGTTTTTGTGGTTTTAGTCTCACATTAATGTGGGCGGGGTTTAGATGATGTCAGATACTGTGTTTGCCTTCAATCCTGTCTTTTTTAGGGGCTTTATGCTAAACTTTCAAGTTTGGAAATCATTAACATATATTTTTCTCTACCGTCAATCATAAAATGGTTGCAGTTTCAAAATGCAATTCAAAGTGCCCTCTTAAGTGCCCTCTAAGTGGATTTATGACAAAGAGTCTCTAGGCCGCCTGTAAATGGACAATACATGATGAATTGGCCTCCATGCTGCCTTTCTAGTGGACAATAAGTGATATAGTGCCCTCAAGGGGTTTCTTTAAGGGGACCAAACCACATCATGTAGGTTTAATCATGATAAAAATTCAATCAGGAACACTCTTTCCATACATTTAACCATTTTATAGTAAAATGGATGTACAGTTTAGTTTGGTGGACAATGCTCTGCTCTAAAGATACTTAGTTAGTTAGTCAGCATGCTTTGAGTTTCCAGGGAGCACGTGGATAGAAATCCCAAACGGATGGAGATGCATTCATGACAATGCATATGGCTTTATGCTATAAAGGAGGAGGCTGGGGTGGAGGAGGTGAAGCTTTATGCTATAAAGGAGGAGGCTGGGGTGCAGGAGGTGAAGCTTGATGCTATAAAGGAGGAGGCTGGGGTGGAGGAGGTGAAGCTTGATGCTATAAAGGAGGAAGCTGGGGTGGAGGAGGTGAAGCTTGATGCTATAAAGGAGGAGGCTGGGGTGGAGGAGGTGAAGCTTGATGCTATAAAGGAGGAGGCTGGAGTGGAGGAGGTGAAGCTTGATGCTATAAAGGAGGAGGCTGGGGTGGAGGAGGTGAAGCTTGATGCTATAAAGGAGGAGGCTGGGGTGGAGGAGGTGAATCTCTAATCTATCAAGGAGGAGGCTGGGGTGGAGGAGGTGAAGCTCTAATCTATCAAGGAGGAAGGAGAGAAGCTTTGCAAGTAGCAGCAGTTTGGTGAAAAAAGGTTGGGAAGCACTTTTTTACAGGATACGTTGTATCAACACTTGTTTAGTCACCATCAAGAAGTTCTGTCTCACGTCTGTCTTATTTTATGCGTTGTGTTGGCTGTGTTTGTTCTGCTTCCTCCTTTGGTCAGCTTACTTCCTGATTGGCTCATTCTGCTCTACGTAAAAATCCTACTCATGTCTGCTCTGCTGTCTCCCACTTAACAGGATTTCCAGTAATGAATCACTGAGCATGCCACACACCACAGGAATATCTGTCAATATTATCTTTATAACCATCAGATAATTGGGTCTTTGCTGACTTTGGTTGGAAGGGGAATACATAGTTTTCTTGTAGTGTGTGCCCTGCTTTAGAAAGCCGTACTTTACTCCAACAGGTATCTGCTAGTTTCAATAAATTATTTCCTGGGGTCATGTTTGGATTAACCTTCCCCTGGGCATTTATCTGACTTACTTCAAATGAATTGAACAGCTAGATGACACTAAGAAAATCCATTTTTCTTTTCTTGTATAAATGTATTCTTTGTGTGAGTCCATAATGTTTATTCCTTTAGTGAAAGGAGTACAAACCCTTAGGGACTGTTTTAATATTGGTCACACACAGGCTTCTAAAAGCAAAAAATGTGCTTTTCAAATAGTAGCTATGAATAATATTATATATTCAAAAATTTTCTACTTTGAGCTATTGTTTTGTTACCTGCAACTGAACTCATTTTAATATCAATTTTCCATTATTTTTTAAAGATTATAACCTGATGAATGCAAATTTATTGTCATGATGCCACCATGTTTTTTGATGAAAAAAAAATAGAAAAATTAATTATTTTTAATATGCTATTTGTAAAGTATTTTTTGTGTTTAATTATTACAGACTGGGATATACCAGTGGTTTTCAGCAACACTGATTTTCATGCATTATTAGTTTTTTGTGCAATCTCACATTCTCTCTCTCAAGCTGCTAAATGCCAAAAATGATCTTTTCATACGGTAGCTATAAAATAAATTATATGTTAATATTTTAACCTAATTTCTTTGAGCTATTTTTCACCTACAATTTAGCTATCATCTGATATCAATTTTTATTCATTTTTAGACATTTTAACTGTTTCAGTTCCAGTTTTTTGTCACAATTCCACCATGTTTTTAAAGGGAAAAAAAACTAACAAAACAAAACAGAAAAAATCAATCATGTTTAATATGCTACATGCAAAGTAATATTTTTTGTGTGTGAAATTATAACAGTGATCAGCAGTTTTATTATTTATGCATTATTTTTTGCACGTTTAGCATGTTTTTCTCCATGTGCCAAATATGGTCAAAATGGCGCCATCTGGTGAAGACTAGTTAAAACGGCCAAATCTAAGCCAAAAGCCCAGATTGACCTCCAGACATAATAAAATGCATGTACCATGCTTTAATGGAAGTGAGATTAAAAAATGTCAGTTTGAATGGGTCTCTTTGGAGCATTTTTGGCCCTTAACAGCTTGAGTGTAACTCTTGCTTGTAAACAGTGTATTTTTGACCTACTGTAGGAGCTGAGCTCAAAATAACAAGATCAGGTAAAAATACACAATCTAGCCAAAAATCATGCCGTAAATATAAACACAGCCAAAATTATCAACATGTGAATGAAAAGCAGTTAAAATGTGCTCAACCTCCCCTGTGGGTTAAAGTTGTCTCCATCATTTAGCTTTAAAATTGCAGTTTATTTCATGACATGTAGCTTTGTTGACCAAAATAAAGCCATGTAGTCAACTTTGAAGTCAAGTTTTTGTCATTTAGTACTGAGAAAAGGGAGAACTCTCACATCTTTATGTCTTTTATACACACACTATTCAGAGCAGCTACACATGGCTTAAGGAGCTGCGGTACCATATTCATGAAAATTCCTGGTGGACCACAAAGGACATTAAGGAAGAGGCAGAGGTCAGTAATTAGATTGTGCTGACTCACATCAATACGTGTAGCCTTAGTCTGAACAGAGAACATTCAAACATGATTACTCAGGATTCTTCAAACCTGGAAAAACAGGCGGATCAGACGCAGCAGCTGTGGACTTCTCCGTCACTCTTTCCATATTTCTTGGCAGCAGGCTGTGCTGAAATGACTCTCTCTATGTTATTGATTATTTTATGTTCTGTTTGAGTGCTTTATACCCTTTTTGTTCTTTTTTTCCCTCTTCGTGAATCCTATTACTGCTGCTCCCACAGAAGCTCAGTTATTCTTCAGAGATCAATACAGTTTAATCTAATCTAATCTGGAGAGAGACGTTGCTGTAGTTATGCAGCCTTTGCAAGAAAGACATCAGCTTTCACAGCTCAGCAGTTAGAGAAAACAGCAGATGTCGATGTGGACGAGATTCAAATGGCATCAAAGTTAACACAACAGGCAAACCTAAGAAAGGGCCGGTTTGGTTTATTTTGAACTGTTAAACCTTGAGCATGAGTTAGGTAGAGATTTTCACATGCTGTTGTATCGTTCTAAAACATTTTATCCTTCTCAAGGCAAGACTCGGTTTGTTATAGCAAAAGATATCCCAGTATTTTATTAATGGATCTCTTTCTTTTACTCCTCGAGTTCAGCAGATCTTATCTTCTGTTGTGAATGAATAATGGGTTTATGAGGTTTACAGATCATTGCATTGCTTTTATGTTCATTTCTCACAGCGCCCCAACTTTTCTGGAATTGGAGATTTGCACATGAGTGCTTACTGATAAAGACTGCAATCACAATTACATGATTACCTCCACCAAGGAGGTTATGTGATCTGCACAGTTTGTTAGTTTGTTTGTTAGCAACATAACTCAAAAAGTTGAGGACCGATTTTGATGAAATTTTCAGGAAATGTCAGAAATGGCATGAGGAAGAACTGATTAGATTTTGGGACTGATCCGGATCACCGTCTGGATCCAGGATTTTCATAAAGGATTCTGTACTATTTGGAGATAGGGCTAATGGCGGAGGTCTGCGCTGTTACCACTTCACACCAGGAGATGGCGGACATGGGTAACTTCAATCCCAGCAGCATTTTTGGGTGTGTTTCTATTCAAAGTTTTGGAGTTTATAAAGTTTGAAAGACGCACACCCGGTCGAGGAGACGAGTCGGAGTGTAAGAGAGAGAAAAACAGCGAACTGTAGTGAGAATACTCACAATGCTGGGAGGAATAGAGGAATATTCACCCTCTGCCATAACTTCCAGTCATCTGGTGAGACCATGGGTGAGACTGTCAGTGCATCTGTTGGCACTGGCAGGCAATGCCTCCACCCTGACAGTCCACCCACAGCGAAGCCAATGCTTTGCCTCGCTGTGTTTCCACCCCACAGGGGAGGGAGTAATCAGTGAATGCCGTGGTGGGGGACACATGAGGACGGATCCAGGAATTTTTTTGAAGGATTCTTCACTATTGGGAGACAGGGCTAATGGCGGAGGTCTGCGCTCTCGGAGTGCTTTTCTAGTATTACCATTACAGTGCTTCCTACCTTCCTTATTAGGGCTGAACGATTATGGAAAATAATCTAATTGTGAATTCCCCCCCCCCCCCCCAGTATTGCAATTGCGATTTGGTATGCAATTATTCTTTAACTTTCTTTTATTTTTCAACAGAGATTGAACAATTCTTTTAAAGTGTCTAATCCTGATGATTTTGACTCTTATTGCAAATTGGATATGAATTATTGCATTGAAGTGTTTTTGTCATTCTTATATTTAATAAGAAAAAAGCACAAAAAGTGAAGACTTTTTTTTGCAACATCTCTGTTGCAAAAAAAAAAAAAAAATTAAAACTGGTATTTTGACACAAATTTTAGGTCAAAGAAGTATTGCACCTTTTGCAATTTGAAAATTGCAGCAGGCCATATTATGATTTAATCTAATTTTTGATTGATTGTCCAGCCCTTCTCCTTATCATATTTTATCAGAGCCTGCTGTCTTGACTTGTGTTATCCTCATATATTCAGATATGACCTAACTACTGGCTGAACTTAGTTTTAAAAGTCTTTTCAAATACAGAGAGATTTAAATCATGTTGTGAAATGATATTTAGGACAATATGTGTCATACTTGATTAGTGGGAGTACATTGGTTTGGTACTACTATGGACTGCCTGGTCCTGGTACCAGTACATACCATACAAGTTATTATGTGGCATGATCTTAAAGTAGAACATGATTAAAAACAAAGACTTCAGCATTCTGACATGTTTTTTTTTGTCAAGAATACTAGGAAAGATCTCCAGTCCTATGACTTGAACATGGATATATTCTAATTTGCAGGGTTACAGTAGACGTTGAAACTCACAGCAGCCATGTCTTCATGCTTAAATGGATTGATGCTGCAATGGGATTGGCTAATTAGATAATTGCATTAACGAGCTGTTGAGCATGCATACTTAATGAATTGTCTGAATGTAGTTAAACAACTAATGTACACATACACCAATAAATATCTGGAGTGTAGTAAACCTTCAAAATAAAAGCACCAGAGGTTATGGTTTTATTCAGCTGTAAATGTCCCTAACAGGAAGTATTTAAATAAAATAGCCCTCCAAATCTGGTTAATTTCCTAATCCATTAAAAGTTCTACTGCTCTATAATTCCTCCACAATGATGGAGTTTAATTTCACTTTAATTTATGACTGAAATGAAAGGTCTAATCAGACTTGGGGAAATACAGATTGTGCTCTTATTTTGAAATATGTTTCCGTCACTAACTCCACTGGCTTCATCAAGCTGTTCTGCTCTTTCATGACTTTTTATTGGTCATTTGTCCCGCGTTAATAGGGACATCATATTGATTTACATTGAATTTTTCCTTTTATAGACAGCTCAGCTAATGAAAGATGGATGCTTCAATTATTCATCACATCCTTTCCCTCGTACCGCCGCTGTGGGGCTCGACACGTGAACCTGAAATTATTTAACATCTCCTAAGAATACTCAGTCTGAGAGTCCTGACGTTGAGATTTCTGGAGTGTTTGTGTTGTGAGTGTTTAACTGATGCTCACACGGCGCAGTGAAAGAGCAGGCAAAGGTGCAGCTTGTTACTCAAGGACACGCGACTGTCTGACTTTAAAGAGAAGAAGAGGTTCTTCAGCTGGAGAGGTTTCTGTTCAATTTCAGCAGGAAGACAAGCCTTCAGTTCAGATTATTCTGTTAAATACAGGTTCTTTTAAGTGCAGAGGAAATATCTAAAATGATAAGAGATGGCTGCCTAACGCTGGTCTAGTCAAATATTTATTAGGAGCAGTAATAATGTCTCCTGTTCCCTCATTTTACCTCTCTATTAGCAAGGGTACAAAATGTCTTTTCAGCATCACACACATGGTTAATATTTAAAATTTAACATGTAGCTTTCTTGAATTATTTGTCCTAATTTAGAGGCTTCTCTTCGGATAGGCCGTAAAGTCTTGAATTATTTGTAGGATGCAATTCAGAGAGAGATTAAGAAGCAGCTTGTATAATTGATTGTAGTGTAAACCGTTTGCCAAACCTCTCCAGACTAACAGTCCTGGCGTCTATGATATGCAAACCTGCAAGAACAACCATGTCCAACTGTATGTTTGACAATCTCACGCTGTGGCGGAGAAGAGTGAGTGAGTTGATTTCCTGTTTTTGTAGCGTCATCATTTTTCAGTAGCCTTGGTTGTTGGTGACAGGAGTTTAGCCTTCACGTGTGTTGCACTCTTGCACCAAGTTTCATGAAAATGGAGACCTTTACCCAAGAACTCTGCTGACCATCAAATGAAGAAATTGTGGACTTATGTTGGATTTTCTATGAGTTTGACTTCAGTTTCCAGAGTGTTAGGTATCATCAGTCCTGGCTGGGCTGGATGGCGATGCAGACCAAAATTGCATGGCTTCTTTCTCAACCCATGCTGCACTCTTCTAACCCTGCAAAGCAGATGGATTGTGCATATCACACAAAGCTCCAATCTGCAAAAATGTTTTTAAACCAGTTATTTCCCTGTAATGCCTCAAATCCCTTGTACATGTAAATGTTCTTGCGAATAAAACTGACTCTGATTGTGATAATGATGTCTGTCCTGGAGCAGTAACAGTGGGAGTACTTTTTTGGCAATTTTGGACGGTTCTTGATCCATCAAGTGATGAGGGGTGGTCATTTTTTCTCCACAGGTTATTCACGCTGATGATACGCTTATTTTCAGCTGTAAAACTCCTTAAAGTCCTGGAATCTTTAAAAGCCAGTAAAGTCATTCTGATGTGGTGTTTTGGGAGGTTAAAAAGAGCTTTGAAACCGAGTACATCACTTGTCATACACTCACTGGCCACTTTATTAGGTACACCTTGCAAAAACGGGGTTTGACTTCCTTTTGCCTTCTGAACTGCCTTAATTCTTCTTGGTATAGTTTTGACAAGGTGCTATAAATATTCCGTGAGATTTTGGTCCATCTTGACATGATAGCATCACTCAGTTACTGCAGATTTGTTGTCAGTTGCTGCAGATTTGTCGTCCGTACATCCATGATGTGAAATTCCAGTTTCAGCACATCCCAAAGATGCTCTGTTGGATTGAGTTCTGGTGACTGTGGTGGCCACTGGAGTAGCAAGTTTTGAGATGATTTGAGCTTTGTGACATGGTGCATTATCCTGCAGGAAGTGGCCATCAGAAGATGATACACTTAGGTCATAAAGGGACGGACATGGTCAGCAACAATACTCAGGTAGGCTGTGGCATCCAAACATTGTTCATAGTCACTTAAATCCTCTTTCTTCTCCATTCTGATGCTCGGTTTGAAAGTTGTCTCAACCATGTCTACATGCCTAAAAACACTGATTTGCTGCCGTGTGATTGACTGATTAGCTATTTGTGTTAACAAGCAACCGAACAGGTGTACCTAATAAAGTGGTCGTTGAGGTTATAGCTAGTCTAAGGAGATCTTAACTGATTGTGTGGTTGTAAAACATTTTTTTTTTTACTTTTACCAAGAAAATATAAATCTAAGAGAACTTGTCTTTGCAACACAGAGCTCCATGAAACTAATTATTGAATTAAACTTCTATTTTCTGAGCTCAGAAAGGAACAGAGGAACTGTTAAGTCGGACAACCAAAGGATAGAAGAAAATCCTCCACATGAAGGATTCTTTTTTGTCCTTGTCAGACTTTAGGAAAATCCTTGAGACCAGTTTTTTCTCCCAGACTTTACTGGGTTATCAAAACATGACGGTCATTAATTATGCCTTTATGCAGATGATGTGCTTGTTTCAGATCGAAAAAGTTTCTAAAAGTCACCAAAAGTTTAACTGCAATAGAAGCATTTAAGTGTGGAGTGATCAGATGGGAAGGAAGCTTAAAGAGAGACATTAAAAGGGTCTTTGAAATCCTGTTGATCAGCTGTCATTTCCCTTTTCGCCGAGCACAAGAGGGACTTAGATTTCAGAGTGTTCTGGCAATTTTATCACAGTCGACTACTCCCTGTTTCTTTAAAGCTTCACACGTTTGGATGGCACACTCAGTGAAATTTTTATGACATCTCACCCTTAAAGGACTGCTTTAGTAAGCAACCGCTGAGTGTAGTATATCTTAGTGAAGCACAGAGAGCTTTGACATTTAATTTAAGTGTCTGGAAAATCAATAGTAGATAAAAAGGCCTCTCAACTCCTTTACTATTGAATGTATTAAAGCCCATGATCATAACTTGTGTCTGCCCAGAGATAAATTAACCTCTGAGGATAGAAAGGAGGTTTTCATTATGTGAACTGTGGTCTGCTCCAGAGCAGCTTTGGTTTCTCCTCTACAGTATACTTTATCATAACACTGTTAATAAAAATAGCAGGAGGAGGAGGAGGCCATCGCTCTTTTAGCATTCAAGAGACCTCACAGCAGGCGCTTCAGGCGGGACGTGTAATCAGTAACAGAAGGTCAGTGAAGTACAGGAACAAGAATAGGTAAGAGGCAGGTGAATAACAGGCTAGGGCAGGTTAGATAAACTGAAGCAGCAGGAGATGGAGACACTGTTTGCCACAGTGCATGCTCGTTTCTGAGCAAAACATGGAAAAGCTTAAAAACTGAGGTGATAACAGATTTCTAAAGACGATAAGATAACTGGAGTTTGTAGTTGGAAATGGAATTAGAAAGTTACTGACATTTTGGGAATAAAACTGATCTGGCTGTTTTTTAAAATCACTTTTACACTGCTGAAACTAAATCTTATCAAAGCTTATCCAACAGGTTCAGGTTTTCAGTGTTAAATCTTTATAAAAACAGAAAAGTTTCAACTGAAATCTGCACTTTATTAGAAAAGGAATAAAATAATCAAAGGGTAGTATAGAGTATAACTGTTTTATATACAACACTAATTCCAAAAAAGTTGGGACAGTTGGGACAACTGAATGCAATGATCTGCAAATCTCATAAACCTGTATTTGATTTACAGCTGGGAAATTAATCGCAAATGATTAAATGGCATGCTGCAATTTACAAATCACAGACATTGCAATATTGCTTTTACTTGAAATGTGTTAAAAAAACAGTTTAATACATTCACTTTCTGCAGCTGCAGAGATTATATTCACATTTTGCAGACATTGAGTTGTCATTTTTTTATAAAATGGTTTACAAAAATTGTCTATTTCGTGTTTTATGTATGCTTTTCTTAAGCAACTGAAATCTGAATTGCAATATAAGCAACATTAGATATGTTTTTTGATTGTTATGCCCTGGTTTCTTCTATCTAATATTGATAAAGCTAAGCGTTAGTTCATGTAAGTCATAACCCTAGCTGCAATTGACTGAGAGCCAGCTGACACCAATTATCGCCTCCAAACTCCCACAGCCAATCACACCTCTTCCTCTCAACACAGCAGTCCATTTAAAGATGCCGTGCTGCTCACTAATCCCTGCTGGCATCACTGCTGATGCACCACACTACTGCTGGCAAAGCTTCACCTCCTCCACCCCAGCCTCCTCCTTTATAGCATCAAGCTTCACCTCCTCCACCCCAGCCTCCACCTTTATAGCATAAAGCTTCACCTCCTCCACCCCAGCCTCCTCCTTTATAGCATAAAGCTTCACCTCCTCCACCCCAGCTTCCTCCTTTATAGCATAAAGCTTCACCTCCTCCACCCCAGCCTCCTCCTTTATAACATAAAGCTTCACCTCCTCCACCCCAGCCTCCTCCTTTATAGCTGAAAGCTTGTTGCACCCTCATATTCAAATTCTGCTACTATGGATTAATCACAGTCGAATAATTTCAGTGAATTCAACATACAGCAACATACCAGATGTTGAAAGTGAGACATTCTACCAAATCGGGTATTCCTGATGGTTGTGACAACAAAAGGCTGGAAAAGTAAATGGTACCAATGAAACATGGTAACAGTCCAATTAATTGCATTGGCAGCAGGTCAGTAACATGACTAGGTATAGAATGAACATTTTAGAGAGGTAAAGTGTAATACAGCTTTCCACTTTTTCTTCAAAACACCAAGAGTATATTTTCTTAGTCATCCTGCTGACAAACAAAACAATAGCATGCCTCAGTCAGATTATCTCTGTTTAATTGGTCAGTGCTTTGTAGAACTGTTTGCCATGAGTTGGACCTTGAAAATTGGATGTGTACTCCATTTGCACAACTTTTCACCAAGTCAAGGTGGTATTTAATCAGTAGTTCTGCAGATAAACATATCAGACACTGCAGATTTTATTCAGATTTTGCACTATTTAGGTGGTAGCCAGTTGTGTAACTGATATCACTGCTTGCTTCTGGGACTACCACATGAACAACAAAATTAAATAATGCGGGCAGAGCCTGATCAATCTGAAAACAACTCGGTCAAATTTGGAGAAATGTCCTTAATGTGAAATTGCTAAGACTGTTAGTATCCCACCATCTACAGTATCATCAAAAAATTCAGAGAATCTGGAGAAATCTGTGAACAAGGGACGAGGCTAAAGGTCGATATTGGATACTAATGATCATGCATGGGCTCAGGAACACTTCCAGAAATCATTTTCTCTCAACACAGTTGACTATGCCATCCACAAATGACAGTTTAAGCTGTAAGAAGCAAAGAAGAAGCCATGTGAACACAGTTCATAAATGCTGCTGTCTTCTCTGAGCCAAAGCATTTAAAATGGAAAACTGTTCTGTGGTCAAATTGAACTGTGAATGCTGTTTTAGAAAACTGTGGACACAACAAGAGAGGGACCATCCAGCTTTCTATCAAAAGCCTGCATCTCTGATGGTATGGGCTTGCATTATTGGCTATGGCATGGGCAGCTTACACATCTGGAAAGGAACTATCAAAGCTAAAAAGTAGAGAGGTTTTAGAGCGACGTAGGCTTCCATCCAGACAACGTCTCTTTCAGGGAAGACTTTGGATATTTCAGAAAAACAATGCTAAACCACATACCACATCCATCAATCATTGCATTCTGTTTTTATTTACATTTCAAATGGTGTCCCAACTTTTTTTGAATTGGGGTTGTATTCTGTGCTGCTGTTGCTTAGCTATTTATCTGTATTCTTTGGTTTCATTTTGAAATCTTTGGCCGTCATCTAATCGATTGAGCTTTAAAAAAACAGGACGGGGCCAGATCAGGAGGTATTTTGTTATCAGGTCATCAGTCCAGACCATTCTTGTAGTCATGGTATCCCAAAAACGCCTTGAGGGATTTTCTTCCAACTTTGCACAAATGTGCTTCTGAACACCATTTGGAAATGCAGAAACAGAAAAGTAAAAACTGTTTCTACAGCAGCGCCTCAGCTCAGTCAGCGGTTGTCATGAATAATCTGAAAAATGGTTCCATTTGAACCTTTTGTGAGTCCAGATGAACAGATCAATGGCAGCTGTGATTAAAAAGCCACAGATCAGTTACTCTGCTAAATGAGCTCCCTGAATGTCAAGCACTTTTTCAATCACCAGGTTTTCAATGTCCAGAGACGTCATTTATTAGGACAGACACTGGCTGTCTTTAATTAAACAGTGTTCAAGGCCAAAATAACTTCTCATTTATACTCCATTCACTCAGGCTGTTGTTGGCACAAACTCAGTGGTTGTTTTCATTTTTACATAAGGAATTTAATTTACATTTGGCTCATTTGAATGTTGCAGGATAACACTGATGTTGTTTTTCAGAGTTTTCTGTTTTCCATTTTACAGGGTGTTTGTTCAAATCAGTAGCTACTTTTTCTCCATGCACGTTTTTTTTTTTTTTTCTTGAGATCAAATGGAAATTTCTCCTGAAAGACCCCTGCAATTAGCAGTACATTTAAGTTTATCCCTGCCCTGCACTGTGAGTAACCCAAGAATCTCTTGTACAAACGCACATATTTAACAGCTTTTCTCCCACACATTCCAAGACAAAGATATGCCCAAGGCCAAAGTGCACCCAGACCAAGACAAGACCAAGACTTTTGGCAAGTTGAGACCAAAGTCGAGACTGAGACAAGCCAAGAGTTTTGGCGGTTCAGACCATGACAACCTGAGACCAGGACATGAGGCCAAGACTTCTGCCAAATGAGACCAAGGCGAGAGCGAGACAAGACCAAGTCTTTAGGCGGTTGAGACTTAGGTAAATATTGGATTTGCCTAAATTTAATGGTGGCTTTGAATATATTAAGTTGGATCTCTGTTGTGTCTCCATTGTAAGTGGATCATTGCATTTGGCTGTCTACAAAACCAAAGACCTAAACTGTGGACTTTCATGACATTTTAGTCGCAGAAATTTGAATTTCAGATTTAATAAGAGTTAATCTCTCAATCAAATGTCCCATCTTTAAAGAAGCGCTGACTAACTCTGCATCCATTAAAGCTTCCACCTACATGAATCAATGAAACAGTGCAATCTGTGTCTCCTCTTACTATAGATGAGGGTGAACTGACCGCCTGCATTGACGGGTGATAATGTAGCAGCCATGTTTGAAGGCTGCTGCTCTGATTGCTCCGTATTGATATTTCCCCCGTCAGAGCCGTAAACATGTCCACGCTGGTTTACTGCTGGTCAGCCGGAGCCTTTGGAGAAAAAAGCCAAACTGCTGCAGGTTCAGCTCTGCTGAGAGTCAATCTATACATTGATCTCACACACTTATACAACACACAGAGCCGAGGAAATGGTTTCACCTTATAGAGGTACAACAGCTTTACGCAGCAAACCAGAACAGCCATACCCAGGAGATGTTGTACTTCCTTTACCATCTCCATTTTTCCCTCCACTGATGCTTCGTCACGCCTCGCGTGCTGATTGTGTGGTCTAGAGTCTGTCATTCGTCTTGTACTGTGTAATCCCACCACGTCTCTTCATGAACACGAATCCCACCAAGACAAATCTGACGTTCATGACGCTCTGATGCATAATTCAGAGCAGAAACATGCAGAAATCTGCGGTAGCCAAGGCTATATTTAAAAGCTCTACAGAGGATGGAAAGAAGCCTGACAGCTGTGCATTGTGCATGAGCATTGAACATTATCTTATCTTTTCTCCATCAGATATTGATCTGTTTAAATCTCTTCATCATACTGTAATAAAATACCTGTATTCATATGTGGTTAGACCTGAATACTGCACATTTTATCACACTGTAAACTCAAAGGCCTGACTCTTAGAGCAAGGCTTGAAAATGAAATAACACTATAAGCTCTCAGTGCAATTCAGCAGTTTAATGCTGTGCATTAGAACCAGGCTGATATGCATCATCACAATAATGACTCAATCTCAGCCAATTTATTAGAGTAACAGGATCTTCTGTCAAAAATCAGAGATCCCAAACATCTTCTACCATCCTGTCCATAACAAAATAAAAGTTTACTGTCGTAAAAACGGAGATAAACTGGAAAATTTTTACATTTCAGCCACAAAAAAAGAGTTTTTTGGTGTAGTTTATCCAAAGAAATTGATCTAATTTTATCAGTGTATCATCAGTGTAGTTGTGGACGTAATATGTCAAAAAGGAGAAGCTTTTTACACCCAGCACTCATGTTGGTAAAATTACCCAGGGCTCCTGTTTGCACCCACAATTGTGTCTGTATGAAAATGAGGAGCGGTCAGGAAAAGCTGGTGAGTTTGTGACTTAATAGAGTAGTTCACGACCTGAGGGGGTCACAAGACCCTGAGAGGGGGTTGCCAGATGTCTTCAAAGAAACTAGGAATAATTTTTCGATGATTTAAAACTGTATATTTAAGCCATTTCATGAGAATATATACATAAAATTAGTTAAAGGTCACATAAAAAAAATGGTCATTTGGTGAGATTTATACTGAAATCAAAGTAAAGTTGAAAACATCTGATAAAGTCTGCACACAGATTTGGCTGGACCCCTGACAGACCCAGAGAGTGGGCCCTCCCCATTTGTGATTTTATGATACCTATGCATGTGTGTTGGATCAGTAGCTTTGGTGCTAGCATCCTCGCTAATAGTTCCCTCCTTTTGAAGCTGAAAGGGTGTTAAACTATTGTAAGGTTCTACTGCTGAAAGTATTACGTAACATTATTTGTGCCACTTTTAAACCACTTTTCCCATCCAATTTTGACACTTTTCATCAATTTAGCACAATTTCCAACCATTTTTGCTTCTTTTTACCATTTTTTTGCATTTTTAACACCAGTTTTGCCTCATTCTATCCTGTTTTCATCACTTTTTTCCTTCCAATATTTGTCACGTTTGCCAAATTTTTGTCACTTCAATTCCATTTCTGCCACTTCTTATTCTAATTTCACCACTTTTTCTGCCAATTTCTGCCACTTTTAGGCCAATATTTCCACTGTTAACTCCTTTTACCACTTTTTAAGTCAGATGTTGCCACTTTCCTCTTATTTTCTGCCATGTGTATCTAAATTTTGCCTCTTTTGACCCATTTCCGCTCTTTAAAATCCAATTTAACCTCACTTTCCTCCAGTTTATGTTGTTTTTGACCCATTTTATTTCTGTTTAGAAGAAATGGAATTACATGTTTAAGATGGCTATATACTGCAGCTCAAATGAATAAAACTATATATTTGTTGCTTTGATCAGAGTGGTTATTATTACCGCCACCAAGGAGGTTATGTGATCGGGTTTGTTTGTTGGTGTGTTTGTTTGTTAGCAATGTAACTCAAAAAGTTATGGACGAATTTTGATGAAATTTTCAGGAAATGTCAGAAATGGCATAAGAAATAACTGATTAGATTTTGGGAGTGATCCAGATTCCCGTCTGGATTCAGGATTTATTTTAAGAATTCTGTTCTATTTGGAGATAGGGCTAATGGCGGAGGTCTGCGCTGTTACCACTTTACACCAGGAGATGGCGGACATGGGTAACTTCAATCCCAGCAGCATTTTTGGTGTGTTTCTATTCAAAGTTTTGGAGTTTATAGAGTTTGAAAGACGCACGCCCGGTCGAGGAGACGAGTCGGAGCATAACATCAGAGAAAGACAGCGAATTTTAGCGAGAATACTCACAATGCTGGGAGGAATAGAGGAATATTCACCCTCTGCCATAACTTCCAGTCATCCAGTGAGACCATGGGAAAGACTGTCAGTGGATCTGTTGGCACCAGCAAGCAATGCTTCCACCCTGACAGTCCACACGAAGTGAAGCCAATGCTTTGCTTCACTGTGTTTCCACGGTTATCGGTGAATGCCGTGGTGGGGGACACATGGGGACGGTTCCAGGAATTTTTTAAAGGATTCTTCACTATTAGGAGATCGGGCTAATGGCTGAGGTCTGCGCTCCTCAGGTGCTTTTCTAGTTCAGGTAAAAAAGTAAAATTTAGTCACAGCTTAACTTTACAGTGGACCATGATTTTGCTGTCTTCAAGAGGCCCCCAGCCTGGCTGGGCCCCAGAATGCTCTCCCCTTTATCCCCTGTATGGACAGCCTTGTCTGCACATGGCTATTCTAGAGTGTTCATGGCTGTGTTCAACCACCGTCAGGTACAGTGGGGGTCCCCGGTCTCTGGTAACTTTATTTTGGGGGTCATGGGCTGGAAAGTTTGAGAACCCCTCCTAAATCCACCAACAACCTGGAAAGTTCAGGAAACAGTATTTTCATGATGTTTAGAGGATGTGTTATAGACCTGAACATACACCGACCTTTACTGAGTTTGATTCACACACAACTTTTCCACAACTCAAAATCAGTAAAGTCTCTGATACATTCAAATGAAGTTTCACTGGAAATGGAAAGACTTTATTTCTGTCTTATCTCTGCTCTCCTTCATGTGTGTTTATCTGGACACACTCACAGAAGCACACACACTCTCATGCAACAACTGTGACTGTTGGATTTATAACAGACCTTATACAGAACTGTCACTCACAAGAGTACCAACAACAGTACAGCCCACAGAAACTGTATAATACTAATCAACCAGTCAATCAATCAAACTTTATTTATATCAGACCTTTCAGACAATTTAATTAAGGTCCAAAGTGCTTTACAAGAAAACAACAGAAGTGATTGACAAAAATAAATACTGAAAGATTTAAAGCAGGGGTTTTCAAAGTGTGGGAGAGTGAGCCTCCCCTAAGAAGAAATGATTCATCTGTTGGACAACATTTCAAATATTTATGTCTAATCTTTAAACATTTTTAACATTAATATATTTTGGATATTTTGGTTTGCAAATGTCCTTAAACATCTGCCTTTCCCTCTTATTCGGTTATAATGCCATTAAAGACCCCTTTTTCATTTTTTATTGGCCATTTTACAACTTCTTTTTGCCACTTTTCCCCATTTCTTCCACTTAATACCATTTTTGCCCATTTAAGCTACCTTTCATCATTAAATATCCCATTTTTCCTTAATTTTTTGGTTCATTTTTTGATGTGTTTTTGCCACTTTTATGCCATTTTTTGCAACATTTTGTCTATTTAAGCTACCTTTTGCCATTAAATACCACTTGTTTCCTTTTTCCCCAATTTTTGCCTCTTCTTTTTGCCATTTTCCTATTTTTCCCTTTCTCACATTTTTTTTGCCACTTTTTGCCCATTTAAACTACCTTTTGCAATTACATACCACTTGTTTCCTCTCTTTTGCCCATTTTTTGCCACGCTTGACTGATTTTTTACCCATTTTACTCACTTTCCACTCATTTTTTTGTAACTTCTCACCCATTTCTGCTACTTTCTGACCATTTTTCCACTTTTTCGCCCCCTTTTCACCCTTTTTTTTTTTTTTTTTTTTGCTGCTTTTTGACAATTTTTCCACCTTTAACCTATTTCTATTGCTACTTCAAGCTGTTTTTGTCACTTTTCACCTCTTAGATTGTGGCTTTTGCAACAGTTTTGCTCTTTGGTTGAGGGTTGAGTAACACTGCTCTATATCCTAGTCTCTATAGTAACTATAAGTCTATCCATTTTCCTCCATGCACAGCAGAGGTTAGCAAAGAGAATTACCTTTTTTCAGGTTTATGGTTCCGCGCCTCCCCTGAGGCTCTGTGGCGCCCCCCAGGGGAGGCCCACCTCACACTTTGAAAACCACTGATTTAAAGAATAATGCACACTAATATCAATTTTATTAAAACAGATGAATGATTTAAAAATAATACAATATTTAAAAGGCAAAGAAATAAAGGAAGGAAAAATAATAAATTACACGAGAATAATAATGAAGTAAATATTAATGGAAAATTTAAAATGATTGTTTCTAAAATGAAAGACAAAGTTGATTTAGTCATAGCAAGAAGAAATAGCTATATTAAACATTAAAATACAAATGTAAAAGGTTAAATAGAAATGTGGTGGTTATAATAATTAAATATAATCATGAAATTATAAAGTACTAAATAAAAGTCAGACTGAATAAATGTTTTTATATTGTGTTTAAAAGTTTTTGTTGTCACCCTCTTTGAGATCCATTTAGATTCTATAAACTATAAAAACATTAAATCAGAGGTTTTAAGCAGAGAAAATAAGTAGATAAATGTGTACGTTAACCTTTATTTCATGTTGAGCTCACAGAATGTCCATGTGTCTGCTGATTTTACTGATTTAGTGCCCCACTGCATCTTTTTAATTGTTTCTGATGTTTTGGGAATGCTTTGGTAAAAAATAACTTCAATCCTCTTTTAGCATAGTGTTTGATGTGTGTTTTGATTTTCAGAGGTACAATGAAAGAGGTTAAAACTATTAAGAGTCTATTTGAAAAATGAAATAAAATCTGCAGTGTAAATACCAACGTGTCAGCTTGCAGGCACACCTGGCTCTGCTTCTCTCGCTGCCTCAGGCTTTTCCTCATCAACACAGGATATTAAAGGAAGTGTACTTCTCCTGTTTGATGCTGTCTGACCAGGGATGCAGCTTTACATCATTAAGTTATCTCTGTCTGTAAAAATACATCAATATCACTTTGACAAAAACAAAGACTAATAAAAATGGCTTAAATCTGCTAATACAGCGGATCTTTTCTTAACCCTTCACCTTCCCCCTTTTCCATTTTCTGACTTTAAACCAAAGTCATGATAGATTTCTTTAGCTTTAGGTTAAAAATGTCTTTATCTATCTTTGTGTCTTTATATTTCATTGTTCGGCGCTCTCCCGTCTGCATCGGAGTGTCCGTCTCTGCCAGTGAAATTAAATTTGATCTGGAGCGTCTCCTACGGCGAACGACAACACACACATTAACCTTACAGCTGTGTGAGTCACGGAAGGAGATGAATTTTGTGCCGCTGACGGATCATATTTATTCAGGCCTCAGGGGAACATTTAAAGGGGAACAAAGGGTCAAGCAATCCCTTTTTATCGTCTTTCAGGAGAATGTTCAGTGTCATTCTGTTATCAATTAATTAAAGAGGAAAATGAAAACAGGATAAAAGCTGGGAAGGACTTTCTGCTTCCATCGACTCTGGGAGGTTTTTGTCATTCAAATGACCAGGAATTAGAACGGGACAGGTGGGAGGAGTGTGCAGATAATGAGCAAATACTTAGGTGAAATATCCTGTATGCATCTTTTCAGACTTTAAATTAACCTCATAAAGGTATCCTTTAATTTAATCATTATTTATTTAGATAGAATTACAGTAGCTGTTCATATAAACACCTAGTGCTTATTAAAACGGCATTGCCATTGGAAAATGTTGTTTTAGGCTTTATTAAATGGCCTTATATGCATCAGGTCTATAAGGCTGAGGTGTTTATAATATAACCCCATAATAAAGAAGACCACAACTCTCATAAACTTATCTCTAGTTTTGACCTGCGTGTGTAGGATGAAGTTCAGAGGCCTTCTATAATAAACACTCTAAACAACAGGTTACTACTACTACTGTTTTTGTTTTATATTGATTGAAACAATAAAAATCTAAATTGAAAAACTAAAGCAAAAATATAAACATGGAAGTATTAGACATACAAAATTTAATGTTTGGGTGATTTGGAACAAATATTATATTAGGATTTTTTTCACAGTCTCGATTTTACCAAGAAACTTTAAAATGTATTTTTTGTCACAAATGTGTAAGTGAATGACCATAAAAACCAAACGTATTCCACAAATAATTTATACAAATTACACAAATGCTGTGTTTCAAATTCAAGCATTTTAAGTTTTTTTTTCTTGTTCTTCTGCAGAAAGCTGTTGGTCAATGCATGAAAATTTTAGAATTTGCAATTGCATAGTTGGCACCATCAGGTAAGGGGAGTCTGGACCAGGGTTATTATAGTGAACTAAAACAAACTAAATAACTAAAATTTGAAAATCATTTTAGTTAACTGAAACTAAATAAAAATTAAGCTTTACCAAAAAATGAAAAACTAACTAAACCTGTACAGAGCGCTTACAAAACTAAAGTAAAATAAAAATAGAGAGAAAATATCCTTAGTTTTAGTCTCTGACACACCGTACTGACTGGTACCTACACCAGAGTCTGAGGAGAGTAAAATGGTCAGATCTGATTGGCTAAGAATTCACACAGTGGTAGTTTTATGTTTGGAGTTGTATTCAAACATCAACTTTAAATAAATAAATGAAAAGTGAAGAGTAGCCTGTTTGAATATGTTTTTAAAAATGTATGAGCCCTCAGCCCTGATATCCCAAAAAAACAAACACTAAAACTATAAAAACTGAACTAAAGCAAAGCATTTCATAAAATTAAAACCAAAGTAACAAAACAGCAGTAAAAACTAATAAAAACTAAACTGATATTGACTCAGAAAGTAAAAACAAAATAAAAACAAAACTATAAAAGATCCAAAACTATTATAACCTTGATCTGGAGGATGTTTAAGAAGCAAACCTTTCATTTTTCCATTTCTCCCTGAACTCAGATCTGTTCTATGGAAACTGATTCTTTATTTTCTGCACCACTTTAACATTATGATTTATATTTCCTCTTTTGTTTTTAAGTGTTTTTCATTCACAGTGATTTTCATTTGACAGCATGTTGACGTTAACACAGTTCCTAGCTGTGTTTACTCATAATCAAGGTTATAGTGGTTTGGGATTTTTCATTTTTATTTTAATTTTGTTTTCACTTTCTGTTTTCAATTTCAGTTCAGTTTTAATTAGTTTTGACTGCTGGTATGTTAGTTTAGTTTTTATTTTGCAAAACGATTTGTTTTAGTTTAGTTTTTAATAGTTTTCATTTGAGCTTCAATTAGTGTTAGTTTTAGTTTTTATTAGTGTTAGTTTTAGTTTTTATTAGTGGTAGTTTTAGTTTTTTAGTTTTTATTAGTGTTTTAGTTTTTATTAGTGTTAGTTTTAGTTTTTATAAGTGTTAGTTTTAGTTTTTATTAGTGTTAGTTTTAGTTTTAATTAGTGTTAGTTTTAGTTTTTTAGTTTTTATTAGTGTTAGTTTTAGTTTTTATTAGTGTTAGTTTTAGTTTTTCAGTTTTTATTAGTGTTAGTTTTAGTTTTTTAGTTTTTATTAGTGTTAGTTTTAGATTTTATTAGTGTTAGTTTTAGTTTTTATTAGTGTTAGTTTTAGTTTTTTAGTTTTTATTAGTGTTAGTTTTTATTAGTGTTAGTTTTTTAGTTTTTATTAGTGTTAGTTTTAGTTTTTATTAGTGTTAGTTTTAGTTTTTATTGGTGTTAGTTTTGGTTTTTTAGTTTTTATTAGTGTTAGTTTTAGTTTTTATTAGTGTTAGTTTTAGTTTTTTAGTTGTTATTAGTGTTAGTTTTAGTTTTTTAGTTTTTATTAGTGTTAGTTTTAGTTTTTATTAATGTTAGTTTTAGTTTTTTAGTTTTTATTAGTGTTAGTTTTAAATTTTTTTTTAGTGTTAGTTTTAGTTTTTTAGTTTTTATTAGTGTTAGTTTTAGTTTTTATCAGTGCTAGTTTTTGTTTTTATTAGTGTTAGTTTTAGTTTTAGTTTTTATTAGTGTTAGTTTTAGTTTTTATTAGTTTAAGTTTCACTTTTTCTTAGTTCTAGTTTTAGTTTTTAGTTTTTTAGTTTTAGTTTTTATAAGTTTTAGTTTTTAGTTTTAGTTTTACTTAGTTTGAGTTTTTTTTGTTTTAGCTTTAGTTTTTCTTAGTCCTAGTTTTAGTTTTTATTTTTTTAATTTTGTTTTTTCTTACTTTGAGGGGTTTTTTTTTGTTTTAGTTTTAGTTTTTATTAGTTATAGCTTGAGGGTGTTTTGTTTGTTTTGTTTTACTTTTCATTTTTAATTGTTTTAGTTGTAGTTTTAGGTTTAGTTTTTTGAGATACGTGAGGGCTGAGTGAACATCATACATTTTTATAAACATATACTCTTCACTTATCTTTTTATTTTTTTTACAGCTAACATTTGAATACGACTTTAATCTCCCACTGTGTGAAGTCTTAACCAATCAAATTAGGCCATTTTACAAAAACTTTACCCCTTCTTAAAAATGTTATTTGCAGTTTTTTGTTGTTTTTGTTGTTGTTGTTGTTGTTGTTGTTTTTTGTATTTTTTTTTTTTTTTTTTAAAGAAAATGAAGACATGAGAAAATGGATTGTTTTTCTTTTTTTCCCATATTTTTAAACAAACAAAGGAAAAACTGTTATATCAAGGTTTTGTCCTGATTTTCTGAGGCTGGTTTCAAACAGGAAATTGAAATGCAGAAATTCATGACCAGTCCCGCCCACTCAGGGTCGGACGTGACCTGTTGGCACTGTTCATCCGAAAAATTAAACTTTACAAAGAAAGAAAATCTTTTTTCAACATCGCACAGACCATTTCCAGTGAAACAGGAAGTAGGAGGCACACTTACGAAGGGCGTATTTGATTTGGTCTGCTCTGGAAGTAAATAGATCCTGCTACTTCTTTATTTACTCAGTTTATTGAACTTAATTGAAGTATAATTAATGAAAAGCAATAATATAAAAGCTACAAACTGTAGAATCTCCAAATTAATCACAATTATTACTCTTATTTTATATATTTTTGTTGATAATACTTCAAGTATTTCCACCCTTTCAAAGCCAGAGAAATCCTGAAACTCTGTAGTTGTATCAGGATGGGTCTTGTCTGCTGTTGAAACCCTGCCACCAGAAGTTGCCTTTCTGTTGTTGTATCGCTGTCCTGTTTTATGCTACTCACTTGTTATGGACTATAATTATTCTCAGTCTCATTCTGACGCTCAGACTCCCATGATTCCTGTCTGCATCACATCACCTTCTGTTGTTATTTTGACTCAGAGCAGCAGAATTTACATACATTCAATCTGTTCAATACTTATCAAACTAAGGCTCAGGAGCAGTCGTTAGTCAGTGTCAGCTGCTCGTCTGTTTAATTCCTTTGTTCCTCTGACACCAAGGACGGGACCCTGAACTCATCGTCTGAACTGTAAACGCTGCAGCTCTGCAGGAGAGGAAATGTACAAAATGTGCATGTGAGTGCTGCAGAGGGGAGCTGGGATCAATAGGCATGAACGCTCCTCCTTCTCCTCACCAGTGCTCCATCTCTTTAACTACTCATTGACCTTTGCAGCCATCCAAATGTGCATGGCTCCCTGCAACATTTGTGTTTACTTCCAGCTTTATTTGTGTTTGTTTGTGCATGTGTGTCCATCCACGCCCCCTCGGGGAGATCCGTGGTGTCAGTAGCTGGTGCTTGTGACTGATGGACAGCCCTCTGAGACCGCTACGGCTACACATTAGCTCTGATTGGATCACATAACCACACAGAGAGAGGGAGAGTCTTTGTGTGTCTTCATGTACGCATACACGCTGCTGTACCGCAGAGGAGGCACACACACTTGTGTGTGGATGTGAGATCAAAGAGAGGCACGCTGGGGAGGTGGCATTTGTCAGTGCTGGATGTGCACAACAGTGTTTTTCTTATTATTCCTAATATTTGTCTTTATATACAGTATGAGTGTGTTTCCACTTGGATCAGTTCAGTACAGTTTGGTACCATAAACCCTGTTCTTGTTGTGTTTCCATGCCTTACTTGGGTTAAGCCAGCAGTGGGTCGAGCTCCATCCTTTAAGGTTGGATAGGTACCCTTTGTGCCAAAAATGTAGGAAAGTATGGAAAGGTTATTCTGGTCAAGTGCTTTTCCACCACATGGTTCGGTTTACGCAATTTGGTAAGGCTTGGTTTGGTAAAGTCTGTAGGACAAAAAGGATTAAGTATTTTGGGACCTTTCCCATGGTGTTGTCCCTTGTCGTGTACGGTGTATTTGTGCGATTAAGATTTTTGTGTTTCTTGGTACACGCCCGGTGCATTTCCCCATCATGGTTCGGTTTAGACAAGTACTCTCTGGTGGGGCTTGGTTCGGTAAAGTCTGATTCTTCTTGTGTTTCAAAGCCAACCAAAACCTTACTATGAATGCAGGCATGCTGGGTAACACTGAGTCCAGCTCCATTCTTTAAGGTGGGACAGGTATGCTTGGTACCGCGACAGAAGGGTGCCAAAAACTGGATTGGTTCGTTTGGTCCTTCACTCAACGTTTGGCAGAGGAAACCCAAATTACTGCAAACGGAGCAGGAATGCTTTATGAAATTAATTTTTAAACTATTTTTGTTTTCATTTGTCCTTGTAATGCATGCATTTGTTTGGTTGTGTATTCATATGACAGGGGTCATCAAGTAGGTTTGCACGAGGGCCAGCTTCAGTCCTGACAGAGACTTTGGGGGCCGGACTTTCAAATAAACAGAAGTGAAACAAATACTTTGGTCTGATTAACATATTGTTATATTAGTATTTGTATTTTCTTTCAAATCCCAGAGAATCCTCCCCGGTTGAGATTTAGCACCAGTATTAACTAGTTTTTGACACTTTTTACCCTCTTTTCAATACTTAATTCAGCCATTTCTGCAAAATATTTGCCACCCTTAACCCATTAAGATTGCCACTCTATAACCCCTTTTAGCCACTTTTCTGCCAATTATTGCACCTGTGTGCCACTTTTTAACTCCTTTTCACTACTTTGCCAGGTTATTTTTGCTATATTTTTGCCACTTTTAACTCATTTTTGCCCCCTTTTGCCTCTCTACCCCATTTTTTGGCCATTCTGTGCCACTTTTTTTTTTAAATCCATTTTGCCACTTTTCATCTATTTTGCTGCTGTTTAACCTCTTTTTATTACTTTTTTGTACCATTTTTTTCGACTTTTTAACCATTTTTGCCACATTTTAACCTATTTTCACACATTTTTCCTACCAGTTTTTGTCCCTTTGTGCCGTTCAACAACCCATTTTGGCACTTATTATCCATTTTTTTGCCATTCCCTAACCCCCCTTCATCATTTTATGTGGACATTTTTGCAACATCTCTGCAGGCTTAGCCCATTTTTATAAATATATATTTTAAAAATATTTACCAATACTAGCTGACAAGAAAATTTCTTTATAAACAAATGTTCAGTCATACTAGAACTATTTAAATATTAATCATTTTTTGGGTGGGTTTAGCAGATATTTAAAACCACAACATTTTCTCCTCCTTTTCTGAATTTAATGATCTTCTTGGGGCCGAACAGGAAGCTTTGGGGGGCCTGATTTGGCCCTTGGGCCGCAGGTTGATGATCAGTGTCATATGAGCTGTCAGCATTAAGACGTTGATTGAAATGACCTTAAAGTCCAGTTCTTATCCTCTTCTTACTAAGGGTTACCCTTTTGTGGGATTGAGCACTGCAGTCACGTCACCATGTTTTTGGCTGGTCCTGTGTTGTTGAATGTGTGAAAGGAGGCTGACTCACTCACTGTAAACCTAATCTGCCCACGGTATGCTGTTACTTAGCCTTACTTTACCTTACCTTACCTTACGTTAGTCTGAAAGGAGCTGGATGCTGCTCTCTTTAGTGTCTCCTTGCTCCCACTCTGTTGAAATACATGGACTCTACTGAACAAGCCAAAGGACTCTGCAACGTGAGATAACAAACATTTCAGCTTTTTTTGCACCGCATGGAGTTTACTTTTCCATCTCTAGGACCTACTTTTCCTGTGCTTAAGTCAGTGGTATTACCCATCAGTTCTTTATTTTCCATTAAAATAAAAGCATTTTCCCTTTAAAAATAAGGCGCTTTCAGCTCTAAATGGTAGAAATTACAAGGTAAGAGATACCAGGTTAGACTGAACCAGTTTTTAAGTAAATCTTTTGTCTTAATAATGAACTTTATCTGGGTTCCTCAGAGAAAGGCAATCTTGCATATTTCATAATGTTTATCAATGTCAAACAGTGTATTTGGTAGAATAAACACACTGAATCTGCCTCCCAGCGCAAAGTCATGGTTTCAGACCACACTGGTGTAGCAGTACAGCTCCACCCATCCATCCATTTTCTATACCGCTTATCCCGTTGAGGGTCGTGGAGGGGGCTGGACCCTATCCCGGCTGCACACCCTGGACTGGTCACCAGTCAATCACAGGGCTGACATATAGAGACAGACAACCAGGCAAGCTCACATTCATCTACGGCCAATTAAGAGCGATTAATTAACCTAATGAGCATGTTTTTGGTGGTGGGAGGAATCCAGAATATCCGGAGAACAAGCAAACTCCACACAGAAAGACCCTGACCAGGAAGCGAACCAGGGACCTTCTTGCTCATTAAAAAAAGAAACAAAAACAGAGCCAAAAGTCAACATCATAAAACGCGTCTGTTTGACTTAAATTTCAGTTGGGACCACTTTGTCAAGAAACACACGTGATTTATGGCTATAAATATTTCTATAGCACTTGTGCTGTTGTTTATGTTTGCTGGTGTGGCTCCTCAGGGATCCCAAAGGCATTCCTATGCCGTTAGGAATCATAAAGCAGGGAGAGAAGCAGCCAAAAACCCAGAACAGGCATCAACGACAACAGAATGACACTGATTAAGTCTGATGAAGGAGGAGCTGGGGTGGAGGAGGGTTGCAAAAAGGGGCTCGCAGAGTCAGCAGTAAAGCTTAGCCAGGCTGGCACAGTTTAAATGAACTGATAGCATGCAAAATAGTGAATTTTAAGGCATGATAGAAATTGATAGAATTGCTGATCAAATGTCAGTGAGTCATCATGACGAAATTGTAATAATTTGACGGCCCTCGATGGAGTAATTTGAACATGTGCTAAGATTTAGATTTTACAGGTGTTTGCACAGATATTCTTTTTTCTGTCATTTTTAATATTTTTGTGTAATTTGTTAATGAATTGTTTTGTATTGTTAATAGTTATCTTTAATGCAAACCCCACTCTTTGTGCAAGAACTCTGCACCTTTGTGTTTTGATTTTCTTATTGTCTGTGTTTGCATGCATGCTTATGTGTTTGTGCATATTTTAAGTATCTTCTGTTTTTTTCTTATGCTGCTGTAGTGTGTTTGTAAATATTTTCTGTCCTTTTTCTGTATTTTTGTTCATATAATACATGCTTTAGTTTGTTTGAGTGTACATTTTGTTATTTTAATGCATGTCATTTGCCATTTTTGGTGTATATTTGTCCATTTATACCAAATATTTGCATCGGTTTTGGTATTTTTGATAAATGCTATAGCTTGCTAGTATTTGTGTGCATATTCTGAACACTAATTTGTCCTATTAATGAGCACAATACTTTTGCAAAATATATTTTTTACACATTTCACCATTTTATTAATATTTCTCCTATAAATATATGTTTTTTGTAGGTTTGTGCACATATTCCCAGATTTAATGTTGATTTTTGACATTTGAGTGCTAATTGTAATGTGTGTTTGCAAGTTTCTTTCATATATATTTGTTTTATTTGCTGTTTGAATGCATGCTTTAGGATTATTTGTGTGAATATGTAGTAGACTTGTTTGTTCCAGTACATTTAAAGTGTGCCATGTTGTTTTGTTGCACAGCTTGTTGGTGTATTTATGTGATCTTTGAATGCATGCATTTGCGTGAAAGTGTGTGCTTGTGTTAGAATATTTATACTTGTGTGTTTAAAATGTGTTCTTTGTGCACGTGTGAGTTTCTAAGAGCTGTACTACACCGACACGCTTGGCTCTGTGTTTTTGCGTATTTCAGTCGTGTGTAGTTTCCAGAGTTTCACATCTGTGAGTGTGTTCTGGTATGTGTGTGTTTCTCCAGGCATGTATGTCATTGTGTGAGTGTGCGTTCGATGTATCACACACAGACAGTTTGTCCCCCGACGCCGCAGCTCTGTACGACACGCCACGCTTGTTGTCAGGCCTGCCATGCTGGTTACCATGACAGCGGCGGTCATTAGGGAGCCGCGATGACCCTCGGGACAGGAGGTGCTGTCACGTCTCACGGCCTCCCGTTCCTCCCTCATCCTCTTGTCTCTGTCTTTTTCTCTCGCTCTCATTTCCTCACATTATCCTCCCCATCTTTGTGTTTCTCTCACTCCTAACATCTGCTCTGAGGTTACATTTACACAGAGGTTTGGTTTCTGGAAAATTCAGCTTCTACTGACAGATTCTGAGACGCTTGCACAGTGTAGTTTTCACTTCTCCTTTAGATCTTTATTTTTGAAGAAGAGTGCTCTGTACTTTCAAACTTAAGGCATCTAATGTTGGGGTATAATTCTAAAACATCTGGAACTGAGCTTAGCAGCTTGTTTTAACTACTGAGATTTTACAAACGCACTAACTGAGAAAGACAGGAAGTTGTTGCACCAACTAAAAAATACAGGAAATTGTTGCACTGATCATTAAGAAAGGAATTTGTTGCACTAACAATAAAGACAGGAAGTTGTTTCACCAACCAAAAAGCAGGAAAATGTTGCAATAACCAAAAGACAGGAAGTTGTTGCACTAACCAAAAATACAGGAAGTTGTTGCAGTACCCAAAATACACTTGCCAAAAAGACAGGAATTTTTGTTTCTATCCATAAAGACAGGTTTTTTTGTTGTACTAACCAAAATACAAGAAGTTTTTGCACCAACTTAAAAAATACAAGAAGTTGTTTCATTGATCGTTAAGACAGGAATTTGTTGCACCAACTAAAAAGACAGGAAGTTGTTGCAATACCATAAAGACAGGAAGTTGTTTCACCAACCAAAAAGACAGAGAAGTTGTTGAACTAACAGAAATTACCTGAGGCTGTTGTTCCAACCAAAAAGACAGAAAATTGTAGAACTAACCAAAACGACAGGAAGTTGTTGTATCAACCAAAAAGACAGGAAGTTGTTGCTCCAACCATAAAGACAGGAAGTTGTGTCAACCAAATAGACAGGAAGTTGTGTCATTTACCAAAAAGACAGGAATTTGTTGCCCTGACCAAGGAAGTTGTTCTATGTATTAAAAGGTCAAATTTGACTTTTCGCTACAACATTTCATTGGTCACTCAGCCATAGTCACAGTTTCTTTGGTTGTTGGACTTAGTTTTTTTTTACAAGCCAAGTCTTCATCTTTAACAAGGTTTTCATTTTGCACTCAGCCATTTTATCAGAACTCATTTTCCTCACTGCTAGATTGACTAGAAAATGGCATCGTTGAAACAGCACCACTGGACTCATACGCTGGAAATATGATGGTGCTTATGAGTGATTTGCTACCTTCATATGAGCAGTGTTTGTACATCCAGATTCTAGGGAACGGTGTGAAGAAAATGTAAGACTACATATGTGGGTAAAAAAGTGCTCTCACTAACTCTGTATGTGTAGAGATTGGGAAAAAGGCTTTGATTAAGTTTATTTTCAAAGATCCACCTGGATCTTGAGTGATAGATAATGATTTGTCCCTTGTTCTCTTGTCTTGGTTGCTGTCTTACCTCTCACTCCGTCCTCACTTCCTGTCTGCCTGTTTTGGAGAAACTAAAGGAGACGAATCCAGCGCGTGAACAGTTAAATAACTGTGTGACTCAGTGTCAGTCAGACGTTTATCTGCCACTTTCCTCCTCAAACATGAATATTTAGACTGAAGCACAGACTCACTGATGTATTCACAGTTTTTAACCCAGAACAGATCTTATTAAGGACTATTTTTTTCACATCTCCCCCATCTGTCTCTGTTTTTTTTTTCCTGTGGTGTTTTTAATCCCTCTCTGTCCTCACTATTCAAGCACTTTTACTGGAATCATCCATATTTTAGAGAAAACCTCCTTTATTTCTCCCATGAGCTGAAATATTCAAGCCTTTATGGTCATTTTTGTCGTTTAAGTGACATCTCTAATCGTTTGAGGACACAGAAAGCATTCCTCTTTCCTTAAACGCCTCGTCTTTCCAGGTACAGTGATAGAAATGTGCAGTTTTTTACGACAGGAACACATCAAGGCTTTAAAAAGTGAGCTGACTCAGTGGTCCCTTCTTTCTCTTTGATACCTCTCTCCCTCTCCTCCTCGCTCTGAGGCTCTTTACAATCAGGGTTTGATGTTTTTGTGGTTTGTCTGCCAGCAGAGTCCGTAATGAGCTCCTCAGGGCTAATAGCCACTTAATGGACAGAGAAAAGCGCATCGCTTTACTTTTGTAGGGAAAAGAAAGAGACACAATTTAATTTCAAAGCCACGTCATTAAAAGTTACTTAAGCTGAGATGGATCAGAGTGTGAGAGGAGCCATCAGGAATCCATCACTCAGCCTCTGAGCCGGGACAGGCGCGCACTCTTCAGGACGCTCCCATAGAGCTGATGTATGAGACGCTTATGAACATGATGTGTCTGTGTGCATGCTAACGCCTCAAACTGACTCCATCATGATGGGAATCTGATGGATCTTTTCAGCCAATATTTATTTATTCATTTAGATTAACCTCCTAAGACCTCCTAAGTTTGAAATCTGGGGATAATATGCTGTCTGGATATTTTTGGGAATTTGCTTGGAAATTATGAAGTATTTTCTTTGAAATTAAGGGGATGTGTTTGTATATCTTTAAGAGTTCTATTTCAGGATTATTTTTTTTTTATTTTGGCATTTTTGTAGGAATTTGGGAAATTTATTTGAAATTTTTGGGGAATTAGATTGGATATTTGGAGAAGGAGTGTCCTTTGAAATTTCCAGGACTTTTCATGGACATTACGGGAATTTTGTTTAAATATTTAAGTATTTCCATCATTTCTTTAAAAATGTTTGTATAAAGTATTTGGCCTGAACTGACAAAAAGTCTGAATATGTCTGACTGACTCAGAATTTTCATGTTGACCACAAAGGGACCTGATTAAAACCGATAAGCATGTCTGTCCTCTTAAGCCCTAGCAGGACCAAATTTGGTGCGCTCTATTTTTGCACAAAAATAGTCATGTTATGCATCAAATTAAACAGAAGAAGCTCAGCTACAAGCCCAGATAAACCATTTTTACCTACACCACTTCCAACTCAAAAAGGACTCAAATCAATGAGCACATATCAAAGTGGCCGTAGTGCTACGTAGCAAGACACTCACGCCCCCTACAGGATGGTTCCTGGTACTACAGACACAAACATGGTCTCATTTGAAAGTCCAACCTTTACTGAAAATTCTAGTCATGTTTGTGCAGTTTCCAACAGTTTCTTTTAGTTTTCTGCACTTTATTTTGTGTTGTTTTTTGTGCCATTGAAAATAAATCTGCTCCTCCTGGTGTCAAACTTTAGTTCCTTGGTAAGACTTTCTTTGAAAGGGAACCATATGGAGGTCTGGGTGATCTGAGGGGGGAAAAAAGAATTCCATGAAGCAGTGACCACCTATAATGGCATATGAGTAAGAAACAGTTTGATACCTGTGAATTTTTAAAGGGCAGAGATTGTGCCAAATTGGGCCAAAATGGCACATGAGGGATAGTCTTTACTAAAACCTCTCTTATTTTGTCCTGATAACCCTCTAGTGACATGAAAGATGGAAGAGGGAATGTCAAGATGTGGTGCTTTGGCCTACTGGAGATTTTTGGACTTCAAGTGCATTATTTCTATGCTAAAAAATAAAAAAAAAAAGAAAAGAAAAATTAGGCAAATATGAAATTTTTCATAATGTGTGTGTCAACTTGATTCACTCTGACCCAGTAACAAATATAGCCTATACATATTTACACTTTTGAATATTTTCGCAAGTGCCCTTGTCATTGTTGTACCTTGATCTTTCAAATAGACCTTATAGTTACAGAGTTATACTCATTTAAAGATGGACTGGAAATTTTGAGCAGTAGCCTAATAAAAGAGGCTAGGGCTTAACAGGTTGAATATGGATATTGACTTTTGCATAATTACCATATTTACAACCATTTTTCCTTGGACACCCCAAACCACTTTAATCTAAGACCAGCTGAGCTCCCTGGGACCCACATGAGTAAAGAAGTGTTACACTGTTGTCAAAATTTAACATCTCTAAGAAAATCAACAGTCCTCTTACCAGAATATCTTCTGATATAAACTTTTTGAGGTTTTTTCATGACTTTAGTTAAAATGTGCAAATCTAATTTCACAAACTCCAGCAAGCAGCAGAGCACCAAGCCTCACCCTCCTGGAACCAAAGGTCCAGTCTGTCCACAGTGAGAATGAATCTATGTATGCTTATACGGCTGTGGTGCTGTCCATGGTGCTGAATTCATACACAATGCTTTTGTTCATTTCTCTCTCAGTTTTCTCTTCTGTTAGCTATCTTTGGGTCTATAATGGTTCATTTTCTGCATATTTCAACATTGGATTCTACTCTGTGTTGTACTCTTTGTACTCTATGTAGTGAGACCTTTGTGCTTATTAAAGGAAGGAGTTTGAAGTCCAAGAGTAATGAGGCTATCATAGTGATGCATTGCTATGACATCTTTTTCATATAATCATTCAGTAGGATGGTTGCTGTTGGACTGTGAGACTGACAGGTGGTTTAATGCAGCATAAGCAGTGTTGTTGAGCTGGACTGTTGTGGAGAAGAGGGAGGAAGAATATTTAACCCTGGCATTTTTGGCTCTAATGTCCCTTACAGTGGGCTAAATATGACAGAACTGTTGGCGCCATTCCTTTGTTGTCCTTAATTTGTAAAGTAACCAAACAAATTTTACCAGATATTTACATAGCTGGCAGTTACGTGGCATAGACGTATATTATGGTGCATTTTACATAAAAAGTGTGTGCTTATCTAAAAAACAAACTGTCAAAATGTAAACCTTAAGAAGAGGTTATTGGCCCAGTATAAAGAAAACAACCATGGGCCACTAACCCTTTTCTATGGGCCGGTGCTTAGCAGGAAATAAAAGATATATAATCTGTATTCCAGTTTGCTAGTCCAGGCGTGGAGGTTGGGCATCCAGCAAGCGCTCAGAGTAGACCGGCTCCTCCCTCTGCACTGGAAAGAGCCAGTTGAGGTGGTTCAGGCATCTGGATCTGATCCCTCCTGGTCACCTCCCTGTGGTTTCTTCCATGTCCACTGGGAGGAGACCATGGGGTAGACCCAGAACTCGCTGGAGCGATTATACTGTATATCCCATCTGGCCAGGGAACACTTCAGGATCCCTCAGGAGGAGCCAGGCGGCGTCGCTGGGCAGAGGGATGTCTGGGTCTCCGTATTATTCCTCAGCCCATTTTTATCATTCTTAATCCCCGGCTGTGTTTACACTGACACATGCTCACGTTAAATAAAGGCAGCACAGCCCTGGTTTGTGTTAGTCTGAGTTTGTATCTCAGGGCTTCATAATTAGAGCGCCCGCTCTTCTGCTGTCAGAGCAGTAGAATTATAATCTGTGTGTTGAGTGGAGACTAAAGTGCATATGTCAAAATCAAACCTGCTGTTGTCATCTCTGTTTAGAAAGTGTGTGTGTGAGTGTGTGTATCTGTGGTAAGTAGCTAGCAGCTTCAGATCAAAGAGAGCTCTCTAACATCTGCCTGCTGTCTTTCTGGCTAATTAACCAAACACACAGACACAGGTTGTGTACAGTGGGTACTAATTAGCCTGTGGCCTGTTTTTATAGAGACTTGTGTGTTTATGTGTGTGTGTGTGTGTGTATGAGAACATGACTGACATGTTTACCCTTGTTACACTCACGTCTTTAAGTTCATCGCTGACATTAACACCAAAGACTGCTTTCATACTAGCTTACTCTTGGGCTAACAGCAGTTACAGTGCTGAGGAAAAATGTTTGAAGTCCTCTTGGGATCATGGCTTGATTTGGGGTATAGGAGTCAAACCATGTAGGACATGAACCCTGGAAACCCGGCCAGCAGGGGGCGGCCAACACATGGTCATAAACTTTCTCATAGAGTACAAGATGACCAACACAGTACACCACACACGCACAGATTCATTCGACAATAATCAGGGTCTCCACTCTCAGAGCTCCAACTTCTACAGTCAAATGCGACTTTAGCATAAACAAGCTAAATCTGGCTAGCTGTTAGCTACCTGCTACATCCTTTATGCTAGAGATTTCAGTCCAACTCCCTCCCGTCATTTGGATTGTATACACGTTGTATAAACACTTCTAGTATGTTGTCGCCAAAAATCAAGAAGTTGCACCTCCATTTCTGACATCCATCTTATGCTTCACATTTACTGTCCTGGCTGTGTTTGTTTTGCTTCCTCCTTTAGTCAGCTTGCTTCTTGATTGGCTATTGCTCATTTCTATGTAACAACCCTGCTTATGCCTGTTTGGCTATCCTCTGTGTTTCTGACTGGAAACGGTGAACATGCTTAATAGTAACCCTTAAGAGAAAATGTTGTGCCATTCATTTTTTATTTTCAAGTCATGTTGGATGTGTTGAGTGAATCCAGCTCAAATTTGCTATAGGTTATTCATTTTTAAAAAATGTTTACACTTGTAGCCTCAGTTCCTTAAATTAGCCTAAAATGGCTAAGCTACACAAAAACTGACACATTTGTTCCTCTGGACAAAAAATGTCCCATTGAAAACCACTGAAAATGACATTTTTTGATCCCACATTTATCTCAACATAAACCAATGCATATCTTTTTGTTAATATTTTAATTTGGACTACTAGCTTTAAATTTTTTATTTTTGTATTTGTCCATCAGATGGCGCTACTTTTCCCCATTCAAAGCGTGCAGCAACATTTCCCACTTTCTACTGAGTTCTACAAGAGTGGTTTGCAACTGAAATGATAATTATGTGTCACTATAGATGCAGTTTTTTCAATGTAAAAGAAACTGTGGAGTTTGTAAACATTCTGGCCTCTAAAGGGTTAAAATCCCAGAAATATAATTGATATGTGATCTATTTATTTCAGGCTCAAGTAGTTCTAAAAAAACTGACTATGTGTGCATACAAACATATATATATATATATATATATATATATAGTGAGCAGGCTCACTGGGCTTCTCTGAGAAATCAGAAATAAATCCAGCATAACATTCAACCACTAAAACTCATTTTTTTCTTCAGGAATGCAAGCAAATAACTAAAATTTGACATATTAATAAAGAAAAACGTTAATGTGCTTTGCTATTTTTTCAGTTTTTTGTAAATCAGTAAATTTGAAAATTCATGGATAACAATAATAATTATATTTTAGCATTAAAAATATCATTTGGGATAAAGAGCTTCTACATATTGGTGTATTAACCATTGCAGAAACATAAAAAATGATTTTGGTAATTACCAATGCTGTTAATTTAGGGCAGCTGTGGCATAAACCTTATGCCATATATGTGTATATATATATATATATATATAAAGATCATTGACTCATCTCAGGTCCTGATAGTAATAAAAATAATAATAATAATAATAATAATAATAATAATAATAAAATCCTTCCAATTTATTTTATGGATTTTTTTGTTTGTTTGTTTGTTTGTTTGTTTGTTTTTTTGTTTTGTTTTTTGTTTTTTACAAAAACTGGAGATATGCAAACAAACTGGTCTTTAAATGGTTAAAACATCACAACAAAATATAAACAATACTTAATCTGTATATTTCAGGCTGAAGTAGTTTTAAAAGACTGACTTGTTTCAAGTGGAAAAAAAAAATATCTATCTGATTTTTACGTCAGTTTTTGGGAAGCAGGCATTTTTGTCCAAAGGGCCACAAGTGTGATTTTGTTTGTTAGTTTGTTTTTTTTTTGTCCTAAGGGACAAATGCTTTAGGATATTAAAGGAACTGAACTAAGAGTTAAAGAGCTCAGTGGCTCTGATTGTCACCTGATCAGATCAGGGAAGGTAAATTTGGTCTTTTGAGCCTTTCTATGACTGAGGCTTTGCTGACTCTGGTCAAAGAGTGGAGCCAGGTTGTAAATCAGAAACATTATCTCAAAGTGTGTCTCCATCTTTACACTACTACTAAACCCCCCAAAATCTATGGGAAAAGGAAATCCAGATATTGATTTTGAATTATGAATCCAGGCAGCCTGTTTCACTTCATCATCTAGGTCAGATTTGTTTTCAGTTATTGATATTATTCATGATAGAAGTTCTTAGCTTGACTGAAAGTGGCAAACCTTTTAGACAAAGCTTCTGCTTCCAGCTTTAACCTGATGCTAGAATAAAAAAAAAATGCTGCTCTCTGATTGGCTGACTCCAACATTGTTTCCATGTCGACCTCTCGCCTCCTCCTGTCATGACTCAGCACGGCGAGAGACATGTGAACACGCAGCAGCAGCACTTTACAAGGAGCAGGTTCTGTTGTGATTGTCTGTGTCACACACACACACACACACACACACACACAGGAACGTGCTGAGAATCCAAAGGTGTTACTGCAATCCCCCCAACACACACTTCTACACAACGACACCAAAACTACACACACGCCGTCACCTCACGTAGACGTGATAATAGCTCAATTTATCACCGTTTAGGATAATTCCCTGTGTGTGGGTGTGTGTGTGTGTGTGTGTGTGTCACTGTGAGTGTGTGTCTCACTCCTTTAACGCCAGGGCCAACAATGCAGATCAGGTCTCACTTTCACTCATTGATTAGAGAAAAAACACACACAGCAAACAAACCCACATTTACTGATGCTCAGCCTCACAAACACACACCTACACAGACACACACCTACACAAACACACACCTACACAGACACACACCTACACAAACACACACCTACACAAACACACACCTACACAGACACACACCTACACAAACACACACCTACACAAACACACACCTACACAAACACCCCCCCCCCCCCCACAGAAATGTGGAGACCAGGCCAATTAAGAAGACTGATGTAGCGCAGCAAATTTAATTATGGCTCCTCGTATAATTACGTATGACTAAATTAAAGGCAGGAAGGACGGAGGGAAGGAGGGAAGGAGGCAAGGAGAGTCAGACAGAAGGATGAATGGAAGCTCGTCTTATATTTGCTTTAAATGTTTGTATTTTTGTTTGTTTATGTCTTTTACATCTCCACAAACGCCTCATTTGCTTCGTACCATCCAGCTGACTGTAACAATGTTTAAACCATTTTCCCCAGGAACATTTTAAATCTCTCCACAGATTTCTGAGTTTTTCACGTGTAATGTCAGTACCAGGTACAGTTGTGTGTGTTTGTAGCGGCCATGTGTTTAGGCTGGTGGCGTTCACTCAGTCATGGATATCAGCTCAGCGGTTTTAGAGCATCACAGCTGTCTGAACTGATCCCACAGAATCGTCTGTTCCCCTGATAGACCCAGCAGACCCAGGTCCTCCCCAGCAGTGATTTATTTATAAATCAATACATGTGTGTTGGATTAGCAGCACTGGTGCTAGCATCCTGGCTAACAGTTACTTCATGTTGGTGAAAAGTTTGTCAAGCTATTATTGGGTTCTGATGTTGAAATAACTGAAGTGCTGCTCTTTGACCTCTTCTGTCTGTTTCTGTTTATTTTTCCACATTCTCCACTTTAATCACATTGTAGCCACTCTTTAATCACTTTTTGCTATTTTCCAACCAATTTTTGACCCTTTTTGCCTCTCTTGACCCATTTTCTCCTCTTTTGATCAATTTTGCCAATTTTTAACTGCTTTTCACACTTTCCCTTCCCATTTTCCCCCTTTTTTTCCCTTATTTGACCCATTTTTGCCACTCTTTAACAATTTGCCCACCCGTTTTTTGTGCCCTTTTGCCTCTATTGACACATTTTTCCAAGTTTTATCTGATTTTTACCACTATTTTCACTACTTTCTACAATTTTTCCATTCCATAGCATTTGTCATTGCCCCTTTTTGCCTCTCTTGGTCCATTTTTGTCTCTTTCAACCCTTTTTTACCCCCTTCAAACCAGTTCTCCACCATTTCCCACCCGTTTTTGTCCCCTGTTGCCTCTATTGACACATTTTTCCAACTTTCATCTGATTTTCACCACTTTTTGACTACTTTCTAGAATTTGTCCATCCAGTTATTGCCCCTTTTTGCCTCTCTTGGCCCATTTTTGCCTCCTTTACCCCTTTTTTTTTTTTTTACCCCTTTTAAACCAGTTTTCCTCCATTTTCCCACCCATTTTTTGCAGCTTTTTGCCTTTTTTGTCCCATTTTTTCACTGTTATTACATTATGGCAACTTTTTAACTATTTCATAATTTTTCCCTGCATTTCTTGCCCATTTTTGCCACTTCCAAATGCTTTTTACCCTCTTCCCTCCCATTTTTGCCCAATTTTTAACCTTATTTTACCTATTTTTGCCTCTTGTAAAGCATATTTGCCACTTTTTAACTGCTTTTCACCATTTTCTCTCCCCTTTCCTCCTTTTTGCCTCCCTTGACCCATTCTTGTGTCTTTCAACCAATTATTATAATTTTCTCTCCCATTTTCTGACCCTTTTTTCCTTATTTTGTCCATTTTGCCTCTTTCAACCCATTTTTGCCACTTTTAACCAATTTTCCACCATTTTCCTACCCATTTTTTGCCCCTTTTTCACCTTACCTGCTCAATTTTTGGCCTTTTTTAACCCTTTGTTTCCACTTTTTAACCACTTTAAAAAGTATTCTCAACCATTTTTGCCATTCTTGACCCAATTTACCCACTTTTTTCAAATACTTCCCACCATTTTTCCACCTTTTTTCCCCCCTTTCTTAGGTCTATTTCATTATTTTCCTCTGAATGTTCTTTCCTCTATTTTATTCTCTGGAATCCTGATATTTGTGCTCATCATGGCTTATCAGTAAAGTCAGACATTACTCTCCAAATATTTAAGTCAATATGCCCATGCACACTGTTAACGTTAGCAATAAGACAGGAAATTTCAGTTTAAGAAAAGGGGGTCACATTTTAATGAGGCTGTATTGTACTACAGCAAATATCAAGTTCATGATTTAGCTTTGATAAGAGTGGTTATAATTCAGGTTAAAATTAAAGAATGATTGGCTGGGCCACACAAAGCTCTCCCCGTTATCCCCCCTTATGGGCGGCCATGACAGCAAAAACCCAAACCTGCTCGGTGCAGGTTGAAGCTCAGAACATACAGAGGCCATAAAGAGACTGTTTTAGGAGACACTAAAGTTAGAGTGGAATATGAAGACCCAGCAACCAGTCTAGTAATAATGATAGAAATAGGTGATATTTATAAAGGGTGACCTGAGGGTGCTACAAAGACAAACACTGAGAAGACATAACCTGCTGTTGTGTTGCGGTTGTGTGATGACGGTAATGGGATGTTGAAATGAATATTTGTCTGAACCGAAAAGTTTCCTGTAAAGTTTTCTCTTTTTTCAGTTTGCCAAAGGCACCTCCAGTTCTCCTGAATGCTGCTGATTAATGGTCTCATTTTTAGACCAATTATTTATGGTTTACTGTTAAGTGACTTTTAATCACGCCGGCCTGAACCAATCAGGAGTCAGATGTCTTGCTCAAAGGCACCTCAGCAGTCTGAACCAAGGTTACAGAGAGATTTACCTCCTCAGGAGACTGGAGCACAGAGTTACAGCAGCTTTTTTTTGAGTCAAGTTAACCTTTTGATGACTTGAAGACTTTCTGAATGAAGTCACTTTCTTTTATCTTCATTCAAGAAGAGCAGCTGCCTCATCTAGACCCTTGGTAGTTTCTGGTGGGTGCTTAAAGACTGTATGATCTACATTTTCTAGTCAAGCTGGCTTCAGACCGGGTACCTGGGGGCCAAACTGTGCCTCAGAGCAGCATGGCTAGATTTTCATTTCAGGACTTCCAGACTGCCTGCATGAGTGCTGCATCATGAAGTGCTCTTCTCAGACCTGGAGAATCTAGAGCAGGGGTTCTCTGATGGTGTGGCAGAGTACACAAGTTTGTTATACAATAATTTTAGTTGCTGTAACGTGTTTTAAAAAGTCTATTTTGATCTAGGGAATAGAGGGCTCGTCTATTTTTTTCTGCCAGGTAAATAGTCGTCGTATTCCCCTTGTTGTAGCTGACCTACATGTCCACACCAGTAGAATATGTTTACTATGTTTATTGATGACCCTGATGAAAACCTCCAGCCTAAATGTGCAGGTCTTTTAAAGTTATTCTCTGAACTTTAACTTCAGATTAAATGAATTTTAATATTAGACAAAGATAACCTGAGTGAATACACATGCCAGTTTTTAAATGATGATTTATTTATTAAGCAGTCCAAACCTACCTGACCCACTGTGAAAGTCTTTGTCCCCTTGTGTGAAATCATGACTTAATCGTGATTAACCAGGAAAGCTGAGCTTAAGCTCACTAACCACATCCAGACCTCCATGAAGTAGTGGTTTTCAACGTGGGGGTCGGGACCCCCTCGGGGGTCACCAGATGCCTTAAAAAACTAAGAATATCTTTAAATGATTTCAAATAGTTTATTTTATCCACCCATCCATCCATTTTCTATACCGCTTATTCCGTTCCGGGTCGTGGGGGCTGGAGCCTATCCCAGCTGTCGTCGGGCAAGAGGCAGTGTACACCCTGGACTGGTCGCCAGTCAATCGCAGAGCAGACGTATAGAGACAGACAACCAGGCACGCTCACATTCACACCTACGAGTCATCAGTTAACCTAATGAGCATGTTTTTGGTGGTGGGAGGAGGCACATTTTTGACACTTCAAAACAAATCATTTTCACCTGTTGGTCTCCCTGTTGACCCATTATTACCACAATTATCCCTTATTCACCATTTTTTACACACATTTTTGCCCATTTTAACCACAACCGCCATTCTTGCCAGTTTAAACTTAACTTCGCAAAGCAGATGGATTCACCCGTTTCCGTGTTTCTCACTGGTGAATCCATCTTGCAAAGCTCCCATCTGAACCGTTTGGGCCCGGTTAGAAAGTGACAGGACCAATCAGCGACGAGGGGCAGTACTTTCGGTTACGGCAGAGTTGTGCCGTATGCAAGCAGCAGCAGGAGGCCGGTGCAATTATGGCGGAAGAGCTTAGCGTGGATGCTGCTAAAGCCCCAGTGTTATCATAACTTGACATTTCTTCATTTAAAGAAAAACAAACAAGAGCAGTGATTTTTTTTTTCAAAAACGAAAAATGTCGAGTACTTACATGTCTACAGTCGCCATGGTTCACGTTATGCAGTTTTCTATGGAGTCTACTCCTCCATAGCGGCTACGTTACGTGTTTTGTTGCTCTGATTGGCCCGTAAAGATGTGACAGACAGAACGTTCATCCAATCACCCTCTGAGGTTTTTTTCCAAAGGCTCTACCCTTTCCCCAAACGCCGTCTATGAGAGGTTTACCAGATGGATGTGTGAAATAAATCCGTCTAGCGTGCCAGGTTAAGTTTAAACCATTTCTGCTTATCTTTCTGGTTTTTACACATCGTTGCCAGTTCAGACCAATTATCCCCACTTTCACCACCTTTTCCACCCATTTTTACCCCTTTAACCAGATTTTTGCCTCTTTTTCTACCAGATTCTGCCACTTTTAGGCCAATATTTCCACTGTTAACCACTTTTTATGTTCGTTTCTGCCACTTTTATCTGAAATATTACCAGTTTAAACACATTTTTATGCTGTATAAGAAAGGGGAGTTTTTGTGGCTTTGATAATAGTCTTTATTATTATTCTAAATATTTATATTATTATATTGTTATAAAATGTATATATATCACAGCGTAACTTTGTAATGACTCCTTAGGCCCCCAGTTAATCTCCCTCCATGGACGGCCTTGTGTGCACATGACTATTCTTGAACATGCATGGCTGTGTTCAGCCACCTTCAGGTCCAGTGGTGGTCCCCGGTCTCTGGCACCTTTATTTCGGGGGGTCATGGGCTGAAAAGGTTGAGAAATTCAAGACCAGATAAGAAACAAAAGCATGGACATCTATCAGTCTGGAAGGGGTTACACTGGTACACCGGTAAGCTATGGTGAGAGCCATTACCCACAAATAGAGAAAAACTGGAACAGCTGTGAACTCCCCCAGGACTTACCAAAATGACTCCAAGAGTGCACGCACGACTCATCCAGGAGGTCCCAAAAGAAACAACTAAAGTTCTGATCTTTTCAAACATTTTTAGTCAATTAGATGTAAGAATTTTTACGATGGAGATCTGGGGTTAAAAATATAATTTCCATTCAAGCATCTTCAGCTCATTTTTGAAGCTTTAAACACATAAATGTTTCTTTTTCCCTACGTTTGAAACGCTACATTCGCGTCCAAGTTTTGTTGTTTTTTCTAATGAAGGCAGCTTTAATCGTCTCCAGCTCCACCAGCGGCGTCCAAAATTCACTGTTTGTTTCTCTTGCCAAGCGAAAAGGATCGGCTGCCAGGATCTTCTTTGAATTTAATTTTTGCAGCCAAAATAAGAGAAATCTGTCACATCAGGAGCGGGCGGCATTAAGAGATGAGTAGAGTTTTAATTAAAGCTTACTCGCTCGTAACGACGCACGAAGTTCCTCCGAGTGCTGGAGACTCTAAATGAGAGCGCGGGGATTTGAGGTGGAAAAACAAGAGTTACTTGAAAATCACGTCTGGGGAAGTGTTTTATTGTTTCTGTCGTCTGAGGCGTTTATTAAAAAAACAGCCACCGCGAGCCGTCTTCACTTTGAGTGCCGCTCCCCTCTCAAGAAATACGACGGGTGAAAGAGAGGAGACGGAACAATGAGGAGGATGAGGAAGAGGAATGTTAATGAAATCAGGACAGGATGAGAGGATGAAAGGGAAGGATGAGTCAGAGAGGAGAAGAAAGGGAGGGAGGAGGAGGATGAGCGAAGGATTTTGGGGATAAATCATAAAACATGGCAGAAGAAGGGATGAAAGAGAGGTGGAGAAATGAGGGATTTATGGAGGAGGATGAAGAGGAGAGGGATGGAGGGAGGAGATGACAGAGGAGATGAATGAGGAGGTGAGCAGGGACAGGTAGCAGATGGCAGGACGGATGAAAGGTGGAGGGTTGAAAGATGGCAGGAAGTAAGAGAGAGGGCGAGGAAATGGAGAGATCAGACCAAAGGAAAGAGATGGACGAAGACTCTGACAGGAAGAATGGAGGATTCTGAGAGAAAATCCACAGAACGGTGTCTCAAACATGGAAATAAAGCTCTGTGTTGTGGTTCGGTTCAGTAACCAGCATGCAAATCCACAGAAGTTTAAGCCATGAAATGATGTCTTCAATGCTGCAATTTCACCCAACAGGTGTTTTAATCCTGAGAGGAAGTGCAACACAACCTAGAGAGCAGTGGGCAGCATTAGTAAGAGCTACAAACCGCCACAAGTCCCATCAGACACAGCTAATGCCATGCTGTGCACATGGTGGTTCCCAACCTGGGGTCCAGGCCCCCCAGCATCTCTGCCATCAGGCTCCAATCTACAACATGTGTGCAGAACCGAACACAGCTCAGACCAATCAGCATCATTAGAGGAGGACAAGGCGGTAGCTGTGGGCGGGGTTTCGGTGTACTCAAAGCCGTTAGCAATGGCTGCCTCCAGTGTGGTGATTAGCTCAGATTTAGCTCCACTATAGCAGCAACTTTACCAGACCTGGACCACGAGTCTGCATGAAGTAAATATTAAAAACAACACTTACAGCTTTTCATGATGGAAAAGGTGTTTTGGCTCTTCTGCTGGTCTGACTCGGCGTGAGTTTGTGACAGTTACAGGGGAAAGGGTTAGTAGTTGTGTGACTGGTTGAATACCAGTGGGTCTCAAATGGTGTGGCAGGGCATTCTGGTGTCCCTCGAGGCAAGGTTAGGTGTGCTCGGGAATCTGTACAACTTTACGGTAAACTACAACTTTATATCAAGAACTGTAACCAGGTCTGCCCCTGAAAATCCCAGAGAATAGCCCTCCCCATTGTGACTTATTGATGTCAGTGCATGTGTGTTGGATCGTTAGCATTGGTGCTAGCATCCTGGCTACCAGTTCACTAATTGACACCTTTAAACCATTTCGCTGCTTTTTGGCATTTTTGCAACTTTTTACCCACTTTTGCTATTGTTTGTCCATTTTCTTGCCACATGATTTTTTAAATCAATTTTAACCCCTCTAAACCACCTTTTTACAACTTTTAACCCCTTTTGACCCTTCATTGCCATTTTAACCCTTTTTTGACACCTTTGTTTCAATAACCATCCACTTTTGTCTTTCTGTGCCAACCTTTTGTGACCATTTTGCCACATTTTTCAACACTTTTTACAACCTTTTTTGACACTTTTTTCCACTTAAAACCCATATTTGCTACTTCTTTGCCATGTTAACCCATTTTTGCCACCTTTGTGGCACTTTTCACACTCTTTTTCTATTGTTTGACCATTTCTGTCACATTTTTTCATGACTTTTAACCCCTTCTCACCACCGTTTTATATCTTTCCATCCTTTTTGCCACTTATCACCCTCTTTTCTTTTGTTTTGGCCATTTCTGTCACATTTTCATCACTTTTTATCCCATTTTTCCACCTTCTTGCAACTTTTAATCCATTTTGCCACTTTTTTTAACTTTTAACCCATTTTTTCCCTTTTTTTTGCCTTTTTTCATTCACTTTTGCTATTGTTTGACTGTTTTTTTTATCACCTCTAACCCTTTTTACCACCTTTTTGCAACATTTAACCCTTTCATGCCACTTTTTTTGCACACACATAACCTACTTTTGCCATCCATTTGACACTTTCAACAGATTTTTGCCACTTTTTAACCCATTGTTTGGCAACTTTTTTGCCATTTAAAAAACAAACAAACACTGTAACCAATTTTTTTTGCCACTTTTTGCCTAAATTGACCACATCAAAAACAAATAAATAAAAATGTGATTCTGTTTTAAAGGGATTGCAACTTTATGAAGGTAATATCTTACCAAACATAAATAAATAAAACTAATGTTTTTTTTTTAATCAGAGTGTTTATTATTCTGGTTTTATATATTGATTATCACAGTTAAACTTAACGATGGATCATGGTTTTGCTGACCTCCATGATCCTCCAGTTGGCTGGGACTAAGAAAGCTCTCCCCCTTTTTACTCCCTCATAGGCCACATTGACTGCAACATCATTTAAAGTGTGTGATTTGTATTGATATGAATTTGATGTGCCTTGAGATTTTGGCTTAACCTTAGGTGTGACTTGGTCAAAAAAGGTTTGGAAACTGCTGTATATAATGCCTGCTAGTGGAGGGATTAGCTCGGGCGTAGCCACAGCGGCAGTTTAGTCGGAACTGGACCACACTTCTTTATAAAAGGAGCACAGAGCTGCATCAGAAGCTTGTCTTGGCAGAGAAGATGTTGTTGTGTGTCTCCTGACCAGCCTTGGCTTCAGTTTGTTTGACCCAGAAGCTCCACAGTTAACAATCTAAGGCAGCGGTAGCCTGTCAGCTCAAGAGAAATGCATGTGTATAACCTCATTTTGACCTGTCGCTCTGATTGGTCCGAATGATTGTCACAGACGAAACCGTCAGAGAGTTTTTGGAAAAGTCCTGCCCTTCCCAGACGCTTCCTATGGAAGCTTTCCCAGATGAATGTGAAACACATCCATGCTATGGATGTTTGAAAGTTGATCTGGCGTGTCACATTAGATATTTACTCCAGTTGTGCCTTTTTATTTTTTAAATTGAGTGTTATTATTATTTTGTCAGCTGTCCTGTGTCCTGGGCCAGATGAATCCTGCTCACTGGCTAGGCTGTATGACACCCCTGATAAAAAACAAGCTTTTACACTTAGTTTGCCTTTGCCAGTGTCTTCCAGATTTCTGGATAGAGGTTCCTCTTTGGGGATTTGAGTGAAGGTGTCCTGTCCCGCCAGTTTTCCTGGTGTCCACAGGGTTAAAAGAAAAGAAGTGGGATTAGAGCTGAAAGGGATGAATGATGATTGGCTGAAGGGAAAGTGAAATCAGTCACGGTGAAACGAAACCAAAAGGCTGAGAGAGAAAAGGATGGACGGATGAGGAGGAGAAGAAGGGGGGGATTAGAGGCGGAGAGAGAGGCTCCCCCAGGATCTTAGGTAGCGCTGGGGTTGAGATATTTTCAGTTCAGCTGGCGGTCCCGTCTCCCCAAAAGCTGAATGCCTTTTGGTTCTAAATTTAGAGCGTTACACAACAAAACATTGCATCATCTGCCAACAGAGTTTCATTTGCCAGAATTTTTCCTCTCTTGTTTTCTCATTCTGTTGGGTCTGCCTTCTGCCAGGCTGAGGATGTAAATAAGAAGTTAGTTTGTAATTAACTCGCTTGTTAAGTGTTACTGCGAGGTTAAACGAGATGAAACACTGTTTACATGTGCTGTAAAGCCCTCGGAGAAGAGGCTTTTTCAGCTTCATGTTTTGTTTTTGTATGGGAGTCTTTTTTATTTCAGGTTCAGGTGTGGTGCTGTAAGAAGGTTTAGAGGGCTTTTTAGTGCACGCTGCTTTAACTTTAAGAGTCAGGCAAATGTATCTGTAAGGCTCAGAAGCACTCATTCAATCACTCATTTACCTTTGAGACATTATCTGTAATACTACTAACTCTATCCTTAAAACTTTAATTCAGACTATGCAAACACTCTGAAACCACTTTAAGTGACAAACAAGAGAGCAACACTTTGAGTGCTTCACCTGTGTTTGTAGACATGATGTTCTAACCCTGTTAAATAACAGAAATATTAATAATAATGGCTGTTTGGAAGTAGAGAGTGCATGTTTGGCAATCCTGGTACAAGACTAGACAGTGTAAATATGTAAAATTATTCTAGTGGATAATTACAGTCTGTTGTTCCTGTTTTAAAGCACAAACAAAACATGCAAATAGGTAAAGCACATGTCTCATAGAGAGGATTTTATAATTGCATAAATAAATACATACATGGAAATGATCATTTAGGATGTTGTCTGACAGTTTACCCAGGAAAACAGTCCCCCAAAGTTGTTTATTCTGCTCTCGTTTCTGCTCTCACTGTGAAGTGTCTGGAGTCGTACGACCAAAATATAAAACATGCCAGAAATCCATCCGACCAGCAGGTAGTGGGGTCGTAGTCAGGCCGTGGTCAGCTGTCATAAGCCCCTGTACCCTGGACTGAAAAGTCGGCCCGACTTCAAAGTGAGACATGGGAGTCAAAATTCGTGGCTGAATCGGAGGAAAGTCCCACAGTGTATACCTGGCTTTTTTATTTTATTTAACCTTTATTTAACCAGATAAAACCCAGTGAGATTGAGATCTTTAATGTTGAATGACCCAGACTTTGCATTAAATACAAAAGTAGAATCCATGACTCTAACTCTAAAGATGTGAACTATTTTTGGGTTTGACATTATGCCGATGATGTTGCGTTCTATATAACAGTTTCCCTAAAAGCAGGATCAAAATTATTGTAAATCTCCTAGTTTATTCGAAACTTGTTTTAAAGTATAAATTAGATGTAAGATATGGAAATGCAAGATCACTATTTTATTGATTGATTTTATGGGAAGGAAATTGTTTTTCATGAAAATCAAGTGTTCATCCAGTCACCCTCTGAGAATCTTCTTTAAAGTCCTGCCCTTCCCAGATGCTTTCTATGGGCATTTTGACCTGTCCTTAATAAAGGGTGGGTCTTGTTTATTTCAGACAGATAGATGCTTCTCATAGAGATTCAAATGGTCCTTATAGCTGGATCAAAAGTGGATCAGAGACACAACATTTTGTGGACTTCAGTTTTGATTGTGACAGTGTGCATTTGCTGATGAGTCTCATTAAATGTGGAAAGCTAAGGCTTTACCAGTGACAAAGACAAGTAATATTACAATATTTTGCAGGACTTGCAATCAAAATGTCTATTCTCTTGTTCCGTTGCTCTCTCTTTTTCTCATCCTAGGGTGGAGGAGGTGAAGCTTTATGCTCTAAAGGAGGAGGCTGGGGTGGAGGAGGTGAAGCTTTATGCTATAAAGGAGGAGGCTGGGGTGGAGGAGGTGAAGCTTTACCAGCTGCAGCAGCAGGGTATATTAGCATTCATTTAAGCAGGGATTAGTGCTAGGCTTCATTTATTACCCCCTTTCCTGTTTCCTAGCCTTCTCCATCACTGTTTTCCTCCACCTTTGAGCCTCAGCTATTGTATCAAATAGAACAGAAACAGGCTAACTGGCTTCTTTTCAGCCTGGTTGGTGTGTGAATTAGAGACACAAAGCTATATGCCAGAGTTACATTGTGCTGAAAGCAGGTGACCAGGGTGCTCTGTGGAAATGGGATGGACCCCATTCTTCCCGCTGAACGTTACTGAACCATAAGTTTGACTCTGAAGCCACTGTTTTCAGGTGAAAGCTTTGCTTATTGTCTTTAAGGTTTTGAAAATTAAAGTTACCAGATTATCAGGATCCAGCACAGTGGACAGATTGTAAATCCCTCTCTGTAAACATCCGTACATTCATGATCAACATGTTGTCCAGTCGTCATCATCCAAGCTCTGTAAAGGAGTTTTTCTGCTGATGCTCAGCATGTGCACTCATCAGGTTTGATTTCTAGTCTGCATGTTAAATCTCCCCTGGACTCCTGCTGTCAGCTCACTCTTCACACCTCCATCCTCCTCTTCAATCAAAGCTCGGCTCTGCAGCTGCAGCACACTCTGGCTCTTCAGGTCAGATGTTTTCCAGGGTTAAACCTGTTCAGGGACTAATTAAGATTCCAATTAAGATCCCCCTTTGACCTGCTTTTTAAACCGTTTTCCCCTTTCTCTTACTGTGGTTCTTGAAAGCACCACAATAAAGAGGTTTTTTTTTCCCTACATATTCAGCTTCTCCCCTCCCTCTGCTCTGTTTCACCAAATTGGTTGAAATTTTCAAAGTGTTGTTCAACAAAAAACCACACATATTCCTCCGCCAATCCGAAACTTTGGTGATTAAAGCAGACCAACTCCCACAGTGGTGTTGTTCCTGTGAGCATTGATGCTGATGCTGCAGTTTTTCCTGCAGGTTTGATAAAGAGCTGCTGCTGCAGGAGCAAGCAGAACCAGTGTGGTGCTTTCTCGCTGCTGTTTCTTTTCTCTCTGTGATGTGACCCCTCGCTGTGTCCACGCCGTGTTCTCACTAAAATGAATGAGAAGGCCCGTTTGTTCGCCACAGTGCTCTTTTTGGTGTGAAAAAACTCATAAATCACAAAGATGTTGTTGCATTCCTGTGGGGTCTGAACCTCTGGCTATTGGCTGTTTGAGTCTGCCGTTAATATCAACAGGGAATTTAGGTATTTTTAATCTGGGCTCTAATGTTTGTACTCGTAATCCTAAGGGGCCAATTATGTCTGAAAAGGGCTTAGAACTGGCTTTTAGAGTCTGATAGTCACTGAAACTATTGGACAGCTTGCAAGGAACAACCATTACAGGAACACAAAAACCCAATTATCATTTCTGACTACTGCAGAGAGATTAGTTCAGTCAGAAACACTCTCCTCAGACATCTTACCATTTTATTGCAAAATAGACAGTTTCACTTGGGGGCTCTGCTCAATGATGCTCCCGGGTTAGTCAAACAGAATTCTTTTAATTTCCCTTGTGGGCAGATACATTCATGATAATGCATATTGAATACAACACAATTAGTTCAACATTAATTTATCCATAGTAGAGCAAATCTGAATATGAGGGTGCAACAAGCTTTATGCTATGAAGGAGACAGTTAGGGTGGAGGAGCTAAGGCTTTATGCTATAAAGGAGGAGGCTGGGGTGGAGGATGTTAAACTTTATGCTATAAAGGAGGAGGCTGGGGTGGAGAAGGTGAAGCTTTATGCTATAAAGGAGGAGGCTGGGGTGGAGGAGGTGAAGCTTTATGCTATAAAGGAGGAGGCTGGGATGGAGGAGGTTAAACTTTATGCTATAAAGGAGGAGGCTGGGGTGGAGGAGGTTAAACTTTATGCTATAAAGGAGGAGGCTGGGGCGGAGGAGGTGAAACTTTATGCTATAAAGGATGAGGCTGGGGTGGAGGAGGTGAAGCTTTAAAGCTATTAAGGAGGAGGCTGGGGTGGAGGAGGTTAAGCTGTTCCAGCAGTAGCAGCATTAATGCAAGCAGGGATTATTGAGAAGTACAACATACTTAAATACACCTCCGTGTTGAGAGGAATAGCTGAAGACCAAATCTGGGTCATGACAATGTGAGACCATTACAGTGTTTAGATGGAATACCACTTTAAACAGGTGGATGTGATGAGATAAAAGCCAGCTCAACGCAAAGCAATACCAGATCCTGGAGTTAAAATGCCACAATTTAATCTGATTCACATACTGCTACCCTTACATAGCATTTTATCTATCATTACCCTGCAACGTCGCCCCAGTCTCCTGTCTGTGATCATGATTCATGCTCTACACTCCTCTATGAGGGTCCATCCATCTAGAAACAGATTTTTCAGACTATCTGAGGCTGTAAATCTCCTGCTGTGTCACATTTATTAATGCTACTCACTGATACCCTTTAAGTGAGTACGAATATCATCTTTTTTCCCTCTTCTTTCCTATCTCAACCCTTCTTCCTCTTCTGCATCTCATCTTCCATCCCTCACTCCATCAATTTACCTCCTTTTTTATCTCTTCTGTCAACCTAAATATCAACCGTCAGCCACTTCATCTTTCTCTAATCCTCACTCATATATCTGCTTCGATTTCCCTCTCTCTCTCCCTCCTCTTCGATCTCCTCCTCTTCCACTTCACTTCTACCATCCCCTCATTCATCGCTGCAATATTCCTCCATTACTTTAGCCATTTGTCTCCCCTCTCCAACTCCACTCCATCTCTCCTGTTGCCCTCTGGTAGTTTTCCCCCAACTGTCTGCCTCCATCTCTCCTGTACTTCATCAAACTCTCTCTCTCTCCATCTTTAACTCCCACTTTCTGCCGCGTAGAAGTCTAATCTGTTTTCAGGTTTTGGCTTAATCCATTTTCTCTGCTTTCTAAAAACTCTCTCTCTTTCTTCTCGTCTAATTCGCTCTCAAACTTTGGTGTGTGTCTCTCTCTCCTCCTGTCAGTGATGCTCCTCTTTATCTCCATGCTTCTCCTCTCTCCTGATCTGCATTCATCTCGCATCCTCGCCCATCTTTTCCTCCCTCAGGTCCCGCAGGACCCCCTGTCTTCCTCCCTCCCCTCTCCTCCCTCCATCTTGCCCTTTTCCTCCTGTCTATAAAGAGAAGAGTTTGCATAAAAGAGAGAGGGAAAGCCAAACACACCCCAAGCAAAATAAACCATGATGCATTGTGTAAAACATAGTAAATCTACATGAGCTCCCTGTAATGGTGAGAAACATTTTGTCATTCTTGGCTTTGCCATGTCTTGGCTCTTGTATTTTACGCACTGTCCCTTCAATGTGTCCTCACATGCTCTCCTTATGAAACCATCAAATGAAAGCTCAGCAATCAAATATGCTCAGATATGTCAGACAAATCTGGTAAACAGTAATCTCTGTGGCTTAGGACAGCAGAACACAATTGACAAGAAAAATCAAGATTACAGGGTCGGTAGGCCATCATAGTGGACGTGTCATCAACAAATACATGCTAAAGCTGGATCATGCAAAAAGAAGCCATATGTGAAGAGGATCCAGAAACACCACCAACGCCTCTGGGCCAAAAGTAGTCACTTGAATCAAAGTGTGAAATTCTTGTTGGAAACCATGGATGCAGTATCCTGTGGACTAAAGCATCCAGCTTGTTATCCTGGCTCAGTTCTAAAGCCTGCATCACCCCAGCCTCCTCCTCTATAGCATAAAGTTTCACCTCCTCCACCCCAGCCTCCTCCTTCACAGCATAAAGCTTCACCTCCTCCACCCCAGCCTCCTCCTTTATAGCATAAAGTTTAACCTCCTCCACCCCAGCCTTTTTGATCTGATTGGATTCCCATTGCACTTTTAGGTCCTGACCCAATAGTTGAAAACCATTAATCTAGACCAAGAACATTTTTATTTACCCATTCTGTCACTTTAATCCCATTTTTGCCATTCAGCCACTGTGTAAACCCATTTCACCATGTCTTTTGCTGCCAAAATTTGCAATTTTTCATCATTTTTTCCATTTAACCCATTTTTGCTACTTTTAACACCTATTCATTTTGTAAGATTGCCATTGTTGCCACTTTAATGCAGCTTTTCACCATTTTTTCTGCCCATTTTTGACCCCTTCTTTGCTATTTTTTTTTGACATTTTTTTTTCTCGTTTTTTCTTCCAGAACCCATTGTTACAACTTTCTACAAATTTTTCCCACTGTTACCACTGTTCACCACTTTTTTTTCTGCAAAGTATGGCAACTTCTCACCATTTTTTTTCTTTTTTAACCTATATTTGATTCTTTTTAACACCTTTTCACTACTTAAGCCTATTGTGCCTCTGGAAGCCACTGTTGCCACTTTGACCCTTTTTTGCCACTTTTTAGCCATTTCAAACATTTTCCCACCCATTTTGACCCTTTCTGCCATTCTTAATCATTTTTTTCTATTTTATCCCGCTTTTGATTCTTGAACCCATTTTTGTTACTTTCTTAAAAATTTTTGCCACTCTGGTACCACATTTCATGACTTTTTTCTACCCAATGCTTCAGATTTTCCCTTTCTGCTGCTTTTTAAAACCTATTCTGTACTTAAGCTGCCCATGTTTGCCTCTGTAACCCGAGGTTGCCACATTTTACCTATTTTTTGCCACTTCTTGCCCATTTTTGACACATTTAACCCATTGTTGCCACATTTTAGCCGCTTTTCACCACCCATTTTTGACTCTTTCTGCCTGTCTTGATTAATTTTTCCCATTTTATGGCCTCGTTTTCCTCTTGAAATTACTTTTGCAACTTTCGGCAAATTTTTGCCGCTCTGGTTCTGCTGTTCACCACATTATTTCTGCCAAATTTTGCACGTTTTCAGCATTTTTTTTTTCATTTTTAACCTATTTCTGTTGCTTTTTAACTCCTTTTCTCTACTTAAGCTGCCAATTTTTGCCTCTGTAACCCTTTGTTTCCACATTTCACCTATTGTTTTTGCCACTTTCTGCCCATTTCTGACACACTGAAACCTTTTTACCATTTTTTAGTTGCTTTTAAAATGTTCCCTGCCCATTTTATGAAACCAGTAAGTGTTTAAGATCAGTGTGTATTAACAAGACTGCTTGGTTTGTTGGCTGTGTCCTATCAGGCCAAACTTGGTGTTTATTCCATAAGATGAAGAATTATGCTTCTAAGATGTATGAGTAGATCCATCATGAATCATGCAAGCTCTGCAGTAAGTGTTTAAGATCAGTGTGTATTAACAAGACTGCTTGGTTTGTTGGCTGTGTCCTATCAGGCCAAACTTGGTGTTTATTCCATAAGATGAAGAATTATGCTTCTAAGATGTATGAGTAGATCCATCATGAATCATGCAAGCAGAAAACGACCTCTCTGTACTGACAGAAAAGGTTTGCATGTGCTCCTCCGAGGACTCGTTGACCCTCCATACAGGGAAAAAGATCTGTCCGAATAAATGTTTTCATCTTCCCAAACGCACCCTGAGTTAGTGAGCCAGAAACGTTGGGAGGCTTTTCTCCGTGTCACGGAGCACCTGAGGAGCCTAATGTGAGCGTTTATGGAAACGTTTGACCCTGATTGTTGTTGAAGCTGCACGGCGTGGACGTAGGCGCGCAGGGATGGAAGTAAGAGCAGGAAAGAGAGAGGTGAAGAGCCGCTGTAGAGGGATGAGGGTGTGAGGAGGACAGAGAAGGAGTGTGGGGGAGACGTGTGAAGGAGGAGAGGGTGTTTAAGCTGGAGGGGAGCATTAGAAAGAGGAGAGAGAACCACCCACGCTGCATGAAGCGCAGTGAACATTTGGCTCCTAAGTTCTGCTGGCAGCACTTTCTGCTTATTCCACCGTTTCCTGCTGCTGTTCAAACATATATCTCATGTCTGCTGATGATACGTTCATTAAAAGAAAGCATTCATTAGAAGCTCCTCGTGTTTGCAGCGCTCTGCAGTCCAGATTTATCCACGCAGGCTTTTGTTCTGTGGTCAGAGGAGGAAGAGCTTTGTCTGCAGTCTCAGACCCTTCAGCTCTTATCTGATGTAGTCGTTTCTGCTTCCTCTGCCTGGACGGCCTGGTCCAATCATGGATGCCTGATTTTATCAGCATGATATCAGAACGACAGATATGAAAATGACTGCTAATATTTATGGCTGCTATACCAGCCTCACACATGCATGTCTGCAGTATAAATCATTCATTCTGCTTAAATATCGGTGAAATACTCCAGAGTACCATCAGGTAGAGCCTCAGGTGCTACACAGCCTCAAGGAGGCCCTGCATGAGCTCTGAGCATTTTAGAACCTAAAAGAACCTCCAGACTGTTTCCTGCTTTCAGCTACAATGGAGAAAAACAGACACAAACACACCTGGTGAGCACAGAAGACACTTTATGGCCTTAACAATGAGAAAAATACTTTATCATTTACAAGAAACATGATACAGTCAAGGCCGCCTATAAGGGGAGATTAAGAAGAGAGCTTACTGGTCCAGCCAAACTGGGCTCCATGGAGGTCAGCAAAACCATGGATCAGTCTAAAGTTCAGCTGTGACATCCATACTTTATTTATAACCTGAATAAAAATAACTACTATCAATGGAACAAAACATGAATCTGATTATTTATGCTGCACAACAATAACGCCTTTTTAAAAAATGTAAACCTCTTTTCTTAAAACCAAATTAACGTTTTATCATGTGAACAATGTCGATTTGCACACTGAACCTTAAGGAAAGCTTTGTCAGCCTTTAAAGCTGAGCCATGATGTTCACAAATGTCAGGATGCCAGAAAATATGAAGTTTCTACCCTCTGGACACCTCCGAGGCAAAAATGTACACGTACAAAAACTGCTGTTAAATCACCATACATCAATATTTTTTTCTCCTTTTTTTTCATAAATCTTTTTAACAACTTCAGACCTTCTCAAAACTACAAACAAATAAATAAATAAATAAATTTTAAATTTTAACCCTTTTAATGCCAGTTTGATTATTTGAAATATTTCATTTTTTACTGAAAAAAAAAACCCCACAAAAATTGAATAATTTTCCATATAATAAATAGTAGAAAGATGAAGCTTTGGGGGTGATAAGAGCCTTGGATGGGTCAAAGATCAGCAACAAAATTGATTTGAATGCATTTATATATTTTACATAATATCAGAAATACCCTCTTGACATCGTTGAGGCAAAAATGCCCCCATTGATTTCCATCAAAACAACGTTTTTTAATCTCACTGTCATTGCAGTATAAAATCATGCATTCTTTAATGTCAGCATTTCAATGTGAAGAAATCTAGTGAAATTTGACATTTTTATCGTATTCCATCAGATTCAACCATTTACTCATTGTAGGACCATGCACCAGATTCTTGTATGTTTGCCTGTTATAATATGGAGAGTTTTTGTGTGAATTTAAAGGGTTAAAATTTTGAGAATTATTGAATATTTGGTAGTTTTGAGCAAGTCTGAAGTTGTTAAAAAAAAATTTAAAGAAAAAAAGTAAAAAAAATTATTAATGTATGCTGATTTCATAGTAGTTTTTTGTACGTGTACATTTTTGGCCTCGGAGGTGTTCAGAGGGTACAAAATTCACTGAGAGAGTATGAATGACATTTAAGAGTAAAACATGTTGGTTTTCAAAAATTTAACTAGAAATAAAAGTTCCTGTAAAAATTCATGCCACAAGCTGTAAAACTGACAAAATGATCACAAATTAAAAAAAAAAAAAAAAAAAAGTTGAGAAAAATGGCCAAAGATACCCGAGGAGGGCACAAGGGTTAATGTACAATAATTACATAATTCTGAGAGCAGGCAAAAATAAAAGATTGGTTTAAGGTGGCTGAAATGGGCAAAAAGCTGCAAAGTGGTGAAAAGGTCATAAAAATAGGTGAATAGTGGCAAAACAATAACAAAATGGCCATAGAGTGGCATATAGAGGTTAAAATGGCAAAAAGTGGCAAAATATCACTTAAAAAATGCTGAAAGGGCAAGAAAGTGTTATTACTGTGTCAAAAGTGATCAAAAATTAGATTAAGGTGCTAAAAGAAGTGGCAAATATGGCCATAAAATGGCACAACGGTGTAAAAATGGCCATTGGGCAGCAAAAAATTGGTTTCTGTAGATAAAACGCTAAAAATGGGTGGGGGAAATTGCATTAAAGGCAAAAAAAAAGAAGCAAAGAAGGACTAGATAGTGCAAAGAAAAAATTACAGAAAGGGTAAAAAAGTTGCAGAACTGTGGCAAAAGTGGGCAAAAATTGCAAAAATGTAATTAAAGTGCCAAAAGAAGTGGCAAAGATGGCCTCAAAGTGGCAAAACTGTTGCAAAAGTTGGTGTAAAGAAAGCCAGGTTAAAAGGGTGTGGAAACTGTGGATACAGGGCAGAGAGTAGCAATAATGGGTTAAAATGACAAAAAAACAAAACAAAACAAAAAAAACACTAATATAAAAGGGCAAAAAAAAGCAGAAAGGGCAAGAAAGGGGTAAAAGTAGGCAACAATTGCAACTGAATCAAAGTGCCAAAAGAAGTGGCAAAGATGGCCATAAAATGGCATAAAATGGCAAAACTGTGGCAAAAATGGGTTGAAATGGCAAAAAATGACGATATAGGGCAGAAAGTCACAGAAAGGGGTTAAAAGTGTCAAAACAGTAGCAAAAAGAGATTAAACATGGCGTTAAGAAATAGCAAAAATGGGCAGAAAAGGGGTTAAAAAGTGGTTAAAGAGTGTCATGAATAAATAAGACATCTGTAAGATGAAGTATAAGAAGTAGGATGTCTGAGTTTTTGCAGGTGTAGCTATTTGTTGTTTTAGCGAGAGTTTCTCCTTATTATCACACTGATGAAGTGGAAGAACAGCAGATCGATGCTGGTCTCGACCGGTCTTGACAGAAAATCCTGAGTCCAGCCAGTCTGAGACCGAGACAAGACCGAGTAAAAATGCTCGCAAGTCCGAGACAAGACCAAGACATTCAAAATGTGGTCTTGAGACTGGTCTCAAGACCAAGACTCTTCTTGAGTTCTACAACACCAGTTAGCCGGGATGCTAGCACTAATCCAACACACACTGATATCAATAAATCACATCTAGAGACTCAGTTTTTAAGGGTCCAGTTCTGCACCAGCCCTGAATAAAGTTCTTAGATTAGTGGTATTACATAAATGTTTTGAATGAAAAGAAAACTGTCATACTTCCTGATCCTCCTCATACTCCCTGTTATTTTTAACATTAAATGAATGTCTTTTGGATCTTGCATGAAACAAATCCTAAGGATGTCGTTAACATTTGTCTGACTGTTACTTAAACAAAAACAAATTGGCTGAATTTCACAGAAATTAAAAGTATCCTTCATCACATTTAGGAAAAAAGAGAGAAAACAGGAAAACTAAAAGTATAAAAGGAAAGAAGAAGGCAGGGAAGCTGGAGAGACCAGCAAACAATAGGAGAGCTAAACAAAGGCGCTGCTATTAATAGGAGTGTTGTTGATGTTGGGTTTAGAGCCGCCTGTGTTTCCTGCTGCTCTGTGGACTGCAGAGAGGATGAAAACTGGTCCTGGATTTCAGTTTGAGCTTAAAGAACAGAGCCAGAGGATCTGAGGAGAGCTGGGCAGCAGGCAGGTCATTAATACCGTCACACCGCTGCCGTAAGTGTTAGAACGTCTCTGATGGTCTACTGCAGCACAGATGGACACTTCAGTGTTCTCTACAGAGCTGCACAGCCTCTGAGGTTGTTCCTCTCACAGATCGTCTATCAGAGACTCCTGACTGTTCACACACAAGGACATGAAGTTAGGGAGTCTGCTCACGGCTCTGCTCGGCTTCTTCTCAGGTCACATGACTGTGACCGCTGTTGTTTCCCTGCATGACAAAGAATGGTGTTTTAGAAGGGCTGAGGCTTTCAGATGAACAACTCAGAGGGTGATTGGACAAACTTTCTGTCTGTCACAGTCATTAAGGGCCAATCAGATGGCACCACTGAGGTCATGCAGCCTCGACAGACAGGCTAGTACACGATTGTTCACCATCACTGGAGCCCATACGTCAACGCAACTCACCGAGGAGTCTGGAGAGGAGTTAAAACTTCTCGTGTGGGTCTCTGCTCTTCTTTTAATAGATATGTTGTCAAGTTCTGATCAAACTGCCTAAGATTAGTCTGATCATTCTCCAGGAACAAGTGTGTCAGCTCAAACATGTAAACCTCTTCTTCAACCAGAATCAACTTTTTATCAATGATGTGGACACTGTAGATGTGTTTAACTAAAACTAAACCATCAGGATGGTTACGTCAGCCTTCAGAGCCTGTGCACAAACATCAGGAAATAAAGCAGATAATAATGATAACAACTTACATGTGATTCTAGGAGGAGGCAAAAACAAGCTAAAAGTGGCTAAAATGGACAGAAAGCTGCAAAAGTGGGTTGAAAGGGGCAGAAAGGCCATAAAAAATAAGTAGAAAGTGACAAAACAATTACAAAGGGGAGAAAATGAAGGGGTAAAAATGTCAGTAAAGTGGTACAACAGTGCAATGATGGCCATAGAGAGGCAAAAAATGATTTAAATGGCAGAAATATGGCTACAAAAAGTGCTGAAAGGCAAAATGAGCATAAAACAAGCGTTGAATTTAAGTGGGGCAAAGATGGCCATTCAGTGGCAAAAATTGGTTGTAATGGCACAAAAGTGGCAAAAAAGCCTGAAAAAAAAATGCAGAAGTTGGTCAGCAGAGTGACAAACTGTAGAAAAGTGGGCACAGAGTAGCAATAATAGGTTTAATGGCAACAAAAAAAGAGGAAAAAATTAGGGGAAAAAATGCAGAAAGTACAACATGGCAAAAATGAGCAAAAATTGAATTAATGTATCAAAAGAAGTGGCAGAGATGGCCATGAAATGGCATAAATGGGTTAAAATGGAAAAAGTGGCAAAATAGGGCAAAAAACAAATGCAGAAGTGGGTATAGAGTAACAATAATGGGTTAAAATGGCAAAAAAGAGACAAAATAGGGCAATAAAAATAAAGAAAAGGCACAAAGCAGCAAAAACTGCAGAAAATTGAATCAACATGCCAAAAAAAAACGTGGCAAATAGTGCCATAAAGTGGCAAAACTATGACAGAAATGAGCATAGAATGGCACAGATTGGTTAAAATAGCAAATAATGACACGACAGGGATAAAATGCAGATCAGGCAAAAAAGAAGTAAAACTGTGGTAAGTGGGATAAGAAAAGTGGGGTGAGAAAATTGCCTAAATTGAATTAAAAGAAGTGGCAAAGATGGCCATCAAGTGGCAAACCAGTGACAAAAATTAAAATAGAATGGCAAAATTGGTTTAAATGACAAAATAGGGCACAAAAAAAAAGCCAAAAAATGGCAAAACTGTTGCAAAAATGGTCAAATATTGCCAAAATTGAATTCATGTGCCAAAAGAAGTGGCAAAGAAGTGCATTGCATGGCAACAATTGATTAAAATGGCAAGAAAGTGGCAAATGTGGCTACAGAAATGCAGAGGTTGATTAAGAGGGTGGCAAAACTGTGGAAAAGTGGGCAAAGAGCAACAATAATGGGTTAAAATGGCTAAAAAGAGATAAAATAGGGCAATAAAATTGCAGAAAGGGCAAAAAAGCAGCCAAAGCGGGCAAAAAATTGAATTAATGTGCCAAAAGAAGTGGCAAACATCGGCAAAAAATGGCAAAAATTGGTTGAAATGGAAAAAAAAAAAGCAGCAAAAATTGCAAAAAATTGAATCAACATGCCAAAAGACGTGGAGAGATGGCCATAAAGTGGCAAAACTGTGGCAGAAATGAGCATAGAATGGCACAGATTAGCTAAAATAGCAAAAAGGAAAAGACAGGGCAAAATTAAACGCAGAGAGGGCAAAAAAATAGCAAAACTGTGGTAAAAGTGGGCAGAAAATGCCAAAGTTGAATTAATGTGTTAAGAGAAGTGGCACAGATGGCCATCAGGTGGCAAAAACTGGTTTAGATGGCAAAGAGTGGTCAGACCTGTGAGGATGTGGACTGGATGCTGATGAACTGAATGGAGGTAGCTGGGGTGGAGGAGGGTTGCAGCATCTGCGCTGTAACGACAGATAGGATGACAGAATTTAAAATCTGACAGCTGCGTGATGATTGGTCAAACAAGGTTGTGGCAGAATCTGATTAGCTGAGAGTGAACGCCCATCATGAGCTGATCGCCACAGCGGGAAGAGAGAAAGATAGGAAGAAGGATAGACATGGACGAGTGGTGGTCTTCCTGCTTGAACTTTTGCTGATCTGAGTTTACAATTAAGGGGAATCTGTCCCTAAAATCAGTTCTTTTCTATTGGCTGGTATTGATCTGACTAAAGAGGCTGGGGGAGGAGCCTGCTGTTGGTACCAGTTAGATTTGGTGGTCTGCTGACAGTCTCGACTCCAGTGGGCAGCTTTGACATCAAGTTTGCTACCAGGAGCAGGTTTTTTCAGACCCATTGGTGGTTGTTTGCTTTGCTGTCAGCTGAGTGTTTTCCAGGTTGATAGGCCAAACGCTCCCACATACCAGCAGAAATATGTATTCACACTGACCCTTTCTCGGCTCTTAAGGCCGCCCCGCTGGGAGACTGGAATTGCTGTTTGTGGTTTCCATTCAGCGGCCTGTCACGGCGTGATTGTTGGAGTCTGTTTGTGTGACACGCTCCTGGCAGGTGGCTGCTCGCTGCATCAATCCCCTTTCTTATTCTCCAGCACCTCAGAGAGCCTGCCATTGTCGGGCACTGTCCTGGGATCTGCACCTTGATTACTCCTAAGTGGGGTGCATCTTTTGCGTGCATGATGCTTCGTGCTCATGCATTCACCAAGCTGCCTGGGAAGTAGGATTCTGATGAGGAAATTTGCAAAACGGGGGCAACTCAGCATGATAATTGGGTTTTGATGCTCGGCGCTAACTGTAAACAGCCGTTTAAAAAATGCACGAGGATACGGAGGGAAGCAATGACACGAAAAAATATCAGAATCAGAGGAAGGAGCGAGTTCAAGATGGAGAGAGCAAAAGAGGAAACAAGAGATGAAAAATAGAGCAGAAAAAGTGAGTGAAAAATGAGGATGTGCATGCTAGAGAGCGATTTCAGCAGAGGAAAGATAAGAAGAAAGAAAATCGTGGAAATAGAAACATGCAGGCGGGGGGATAAAGATGTGAAGGGAGATGGGATGAGGTAAAAAAGGGACGCCGTGTTGAGGCTTCAGGAGGGAAATGAAGGTACAGGTGGCGAAGAAATAGAAGCACAGACAGGAAATTACTCAAGAGAAAAGAAAGGGTTGTAGTGGGTTTCTGGTGAGCGGAGGGAAACTTGTGGAATAAAGGAGAGAGGGGAGCGATGGAGGGTGATAGGAGCCGAGCTGGGAGTTTATCTGCATTGCCGTAGCACAGTCAGTGGAGCATTGTGGAGCCGTCAGCATAAATTCCCCTTCACTATGCAGATCTTAAACGCATCTGCATTCCAGTAACCGCACGTCGGCCACTGCAGGATTAATCTAGCTCACGTAATTTAATCTCGTCCATATAATTTAGCTGTCAACACACCCTCGGCGGCGCATCCCTCAGCAGCTTTTACTAAATTTGTTTACTTTTCCACGCCATTGAGGAGTAACAGTGTGGAAAACTGAACCTAAGTTTATTTTTCAGCTCAAAAATGAAAGATTTGGACCAATTCAGACTACAAACAAACAAAGGTTAAGTGAAGTTATGCGGCGGAAATGAGGGAAGAGACCTCCACTCGTTTATTTTGACCCTATTTTGCTGAGGAACCCAAAGGTCATCCTGAGTTAAGGCCTGGTGCTTTAATATAAGGGAAGCTCATAACAGTGTAACCAGCCTCTGCAGCCTCAGCAGATGTATTAGACTTTCCTTTAATTGAGTCCAACTCAATTGGCAACGGGGCAATAAGAGCGCTGCAGTTCCTGGGCCCGCTCATGAAGTTTCAGTTCGGTTTCATCACCTCCTCGTAAACAGGATCTGGTCAGAAATAGTTTTCTAGTGGTTATTAAAAGTTTTCAGGCTTATCTTTAAGTGTTCAGTAATAAACCGGGGTGTAAAATTGGCCATTTCTGTACTGATAAGCTGTTAAAAAAGTAGTTTGCAGACAGCTTTTGTGGCTTAAATGAAATTGAAGGATGTGCATAACTTTGATTTCCCAGTGGTGATGGGCTTCGGCAGGTTTCAAGTTTTTGCAAGAAAAAAAAGAAACACCATACAGAACGGTGTAAAGCAGGGGTCATCAGCAATGTTTGTTTAAGGGCCAACTTTTTCCTCTTCTACCAGTTTAAAACAGGAACTCCCCCCTGCAGCCTGCCGTTATTTTCAAAGGTACCTTCAGAACCATTTTACAGTAATCTATCTGCGTGTTCCGGTCCAGTTTACTCTTGTCCCGTTCTGTTAATCCCAGCTCTTTCCAGACGACTGCCGTCCTGTTGTGGTCACTAAAGGTCACCCTGGGCTTGAACTCATTTACTGCAAATAAATGTGCCAAATTAAAATGGCAAACTGCAGCTCATTACAAAAAGGTCAGACGCGTACAAGACGCTAAGGTCGTGGTGTTTCCTCCTGCCTTTCCTCTACGGATAATCGAGTTTAATCAGCTTCATTATTACTGGAATAAAGTACAGAGTATACACACTCACACTGTCAGGATCTGGGACTGTCAGTGAAGCAGTAACCCTCTGAAACATTTCTACTTGAATGCCTTTCCCAGTCAGTATTCTCAGTCTGCTTGACAACGCTGGTATCTGCAGCCATTAATTTATCTGTCAGCTGCTGATAAAAGGTCCTCTGACAGCAGATACGTCTTCCTTTTCTTTGTCTAAACACAGTACTTTAACAAAAATGACAATGTCAATGGAGCAAAACATTTGCATCAATCTCAGCCTCCTAAATCTTCAGTGAGTAAACCTGACGGGGCGTTCTTACAGGATTCTTTCAGGCAGACTCAGATGCTCTACGGTCAGGTGTCAGACTCTGGACTTGTTTCTTTCTGGCAGAGTTGTCGATCTTCTTCAGCAGAGAGCTGTGTTTGAACCTGACAGGAAGAGGAGCCACAGGTGTGTTTAGCTGCCGAGTGCTTGCAAGGATTTGAAAAGGCTTCGGGTCTCGACTAGGACTTCGCTTCACTTGAGCTGAGGCCGTGAGTCAGCGCTGAAAATTTCTTTTTCTTTTCAGCTTCATTAGAGCTCTTTGACTGCAGCAGAGTGGCAGGAAACTCACCTCGCTCTTAGGAAGGAAAGGAGTGTGACTTATGAATGCATCTCTGTGAGAGGACTCAAGGATTTAGATACAAGGTTAGAGGGAATATCATAAACACGTTCAAGGTTTTTGATCTGACCTTTACAGTTTAATCTGTTAGGTTCTTTTAACTGTGGTTCAGTTATACCCACTCTTAAACCATTGTTAAATTAAAAAGCTGTAGGTGGGATTATGCTTTTAACTTAATTATTATTTCTGTAAAACAAAATGTTGAGATTACTGTTAGCCATAGAAAATGCTGGTGTTGAAGTAGTTAATCCCTACAACACTTATTGATCAATCATTTATTCTGTTAGGCTGAGATTTATCCAGAACTTGAATCACAGACAAATTTCCGCTTAGGCATATTGTATCATACTGCACCATACAATACCATACTCTCCTATACCATAACGTCACTCTAGTCTATTGTACTGGGGTGTATCGTATTGTACTATATTGCATCATACGATACCTTACTGTACCATCTCTTATCATCTCGTGCCATACCACAACGTACCACACTATCATATCAAAGTTTATCTTATTGTATCATACTGTATTTTATTGTATTGCATATATGTAATTGCTCTCTGTCTTATTGCAACTTAACAAAACGTATGGTAACATTACATAACAATACGTAACATAATGGAATATTCCAGATTGTGTATCATATAGAAACATACTTTGTATCATTTTGTAACGCAACTTAATGAAATGTAACGTAATGTATGACTAATGTAACTTATTTTTTTCAAATCATATTGTCATGTATCGTATCACACATATTGTATCATATACCATAATGTTGCGTCACGTAAGGTGACATTACGCAATAACATGATATAGTGTTTCGTATTGTATCAAATCCGATTATATTGAAAAGATATCTTATCACACCTTATTATATCGTAACTAAATGTTACTTAATGTAGTATAACATAATGTAACAATGTGTAAAATGTAATTGTTATGTGATGCCCCATAATGATGCACAACATAGCATTACATAACATATAATATTGTAGTGTAACTCATTGATTCAAATCCTACTATATTATACTGTTTAATCATATAAAAAGGCACTGTATCATATTAAACCATAACATAGCGTAACGTAATGTTATGTATCATAACATGTTGTATCTTATTGTATCAAATTACTTTGTATTTTAAAGATATCTTATCACACCCTGTTGTGTCATACCTAAATGTAACTTAATGTAACATAACATTGTATGTTACATTAGGTAATTTAACGTTATGTTATGTAACATAACAATGTAATGTAAGGTAATGTCGAGTAATGTTACATTACAGTGTAGTGTAACCTTTTATTTTGTAGTGTATGTTAGTGTGTAAAATCACACTGTATTATACCATATATCATATTGCATCATTTTGTATTGTGTCGTAACATAAAGTAACTTAATGCAACATAAAATAACTTAATGTAAGAACATCTTTTGTAACAAAGTATATTGAAGTGTATTGTTTTGTATCAAATCTTATTAAATTATTACATTACTTAATTAAACATAATGTAATGTAATGTAACTTACTCAGTGTATGTTATTGTATCAAATCAAAGTGTATTGTAACATACAACATATTGCACCATGTGGTATTGTATCATAACATGAAGTAACATAAAGTAAAAGAATGTAATAAAAAATGATATAATGTAATGACAGGTTATGTAACATATAATATTGTAGTTTAACTTATTGTATCAAATCAAAATACTGTTTATCATATAACAAGGCACCATAGCATATTGAAACATATCAGAGCTTAACATAATGTTTTGTATCATATCATGTTGCATTTTATTGTATCATATCCTTTTGTATTATAAAGATATCTTATGGCACATAACTAAACTTAACTTAATGTAACATAATGTTACTTAATGTAGTATCACATAATGTAAGATAATGTAATGTTATGCAACATATCGTTATAAAATGTAACATTACAAAATTAAATGCAATGTATTGTAACAATGTAATGTAAAGTAATGTAACATAACAGTGTTATGTAATGTATCAAATCGTAGTGTATTATACCGTTTATCATATTGCACTATCGTAACATGATGTCACATAATGTAACATAAGAATGTAATGTTTTGTCATGTTACATACTAAGTGATATTGAAGTGTATATTATTGTATCAAATCCTACTAAATTATACTGTATATCATACAACAAAGTATTGTATGACATTGTACCGTACTGTAACATAACATAACTTCAGGTCACATTGCATTATATTCCATTTTATCCATTTAATATCTGGTTTTATCTTAGAGAAGGTTTCTTTTTGTAATCATATCATGTATAATCATATACAGTGATGTATAATTCTTTCCTGTAGTATCCTGTTGTAATTGTCTTGTATCATATCATCCCGTATCTTGTTGTTCCTGTATGATGTCATCATAGTAGTACTGTGTCACATGGTATTATTTCCTGCAGTCCCAGTGTAATATCATCACCAACATCATCGTTTTACTGCTCACTCAGAGAGCTGCAGTAAGAGAGTATTTGTGGTCACATTAATTGATTGGCTGGTGTTAATTTTCAGGATTCTTTTGCCTTGTGTTTGTTTTTGACGGCCTTTTCAGTCATGAATGGAAAATCTGGACTTTTTATACTTAAAGACATGAGCACTGGCTGTTGGGTAATGTCCACAAACCAAAATCCACACTGTTGGATTTCTTGGCTTAACTGGATAAAAACCTGAATGTGTAATTGTTCTGGTGTAATGCTTTTATGTTGTGTGGTAAAGAAAAAAGCAAACCTTTCCGTTAACATGCTGAGCCATGCAGTGTTTGCATTGATTCACCTCCTCATGTGTTTGTACAGCAGAGAAAATGAGTTTAGGAGAGCATCAGTGCAGAGTTAGCATTCCTGTGTTCAGAGCATGTTTAATTCATGACTTCAGATTGAATGTTTTTTGTTTGTATTGTCATTGTTGGGTATTTTCTATTATTACTATTTCCCAGCTTTAGTAATGGGCGCTTCCTCTCTCACAGATGGCGATCAGCATCTTTGCCTCTAAAATCATTGTGACGGCTCCCCACTGCTCAACATTGATCCCACACTGCGTAGGACAATGAGTAATAACTAAAACACATAATCTGTCTGCAGAATAAATGAAAGTGGGGTTAATGAGGGAGGAATAAGTCATAACCTGCACAAAGACCCGTCTACACATTCTGCTGGAGGCAGCGGTTCATGGGGATTACATGTATTAACACGACTGGAGCCTTTAATGCTGCAGGATGAGCCTTATCCCAGTCCGTGGGCTGTTTATTGAGCTAAATGTATGTAGAGTCTCTAATCTGCTCTGCTTCAACTGTCGGCCCGTCCATCACTGCCTCTCACTGTCGGCTCACATTCAGGTGGACGACTTGTTTAAGAGAAAGCTGCACTCCGTCTGTCTGCTGCTTCTCCTTCAAGCTTCAAATGTCAGACAGAATTAGTGGAGCTGGATGTTATTCACCAGTTTGTTGTGTAGGGTTTATGTCGATGATGCTCTGCTGTTTCTATCCGCCTTCACATTATCCCCATTATTCTGTATCCACAGGCTGAGTCACATAGCATCAGCTGAGCAAAAGCACACAAGATTTAAGCACCTGTTCACTCCGTTTAGCCCTCAGGCTTAGCCAGAGGTGATACACCGTATGGACATAAGTATTCGGCCACCTGGCCATTATGCTAACAGGAGCTGTAATGACTTTGTTTTCAAATCAATGCACTTCAGTATAAAGTTGGTCCCACTTTTGCAGCTATAATAGCCTCCACTGTGCTCGGAAGGTGTTTCTGTGGGAATTGTTGGCCCAGAGCATTTATGAAGTCCAAGTTCTTCCACACCAAACTCATCAAACTATTTCTTTATAGTCCTTGCTTTGTGCACTGGGGCACAGTCATGTTGGAACAGAAAAGGGCCTTCGCCAAACTGTTGCCACACAGTTGGAAGCATAGCATTGTCCCAAATGTCTTGGTGTGCTGAGGCATTAAGATTGGCCTTCACTGGAGATAAGGGGTCTAGGGCCAACCCTGACAAACACTCCCATCCCATTAACCCTCCTCCACTAAACTTCACAGGTGGCATGATGCGGGTAACGTCCTGCTCAAACCCAGACCCCCCATCTGACTGCTACAGAGGGAAGCGTGACTGGCCACTCAGAAGAACACATTTCCACGGCTCCACAGTCCAGTGTCAGTGTGCTTTACAGTTCATTGGTGGCATTGGTGGTATGAGGCTTGCATGCAGCTGCTTGGCCACTTTTTGCCCAAATTTGGCACAGTTTTATCGCCTCAAACATATTTTTGCTGCTTTTTGCCCATTGTTCCCACTATTGACCCCCAGTTTTTCCACTGTATTACCACCTCTTGCCAATTGAAACCATTTATTTCGCTGTATTTCATCCTTTAATACTACTTAAAACCATATTTTGCCACTTTAGTACATTGTTGCCCATTTTTGTTCATTAATGGTACTTTTTACCACTTTTAACTCATTTTTGATGTTTTTTGTCCATTCCTGCCTCTTTAAATGCACTAAGTCCATCTTTGCTACTTTTCCTGCCACCTTAATTCTGTTGTTGAACTTTTTTGCCAATCTTTCATGTTTTTGCCAATTCAGACCCATTCCGAGGCTTTTTGTTAATTTTAACCCGTTGTTACTGCTTTTACTTCTTTTTTTTTTTGCCATGTTTCACACAGTTTTTTCACTGTTTTTCCACTCTCTGCCCATGTAAACAACATTTTTGCAATTCCTTCCATTTTGGGCCACTTATTTGCTCATTTGTTGTTTTTATCCCTTCTTTGCCTATTTCAGCCACTTTATTTTGCCAGTTTGAAACCAACTTTTTTAACGTTTTGGCCATTTTTGCCACTCTTTTGCCAACTTTTAGCTTCGTCTTACAATGATTGTGAATATTCTCCATTAAAATTGTCTCAGTATTTTCTTTTCCAGATGTTTATGCACATTATGGCTTACCTTTGAAGTCTGACATTACTTTCTAAATGGTTTCCATGCGCCCATCCACACTGCTAACATTACCAGTGAAAGGTCGTTCTGTTTCATACATTTGTACTACAGCATAAATACTACTAGCTTCTCTGTTGCTGTGGTAAGAGTGGTTTTTATTCAGGTTAAATATTAAATATGTATATCACAGTTTAACTTTACAATGGACCATGATTTTGCTGACCTGCATGGACCTCCATGGCCGGGCCCAGAAATGGCCCCCCTTTATCGCCCCTTATGGGCGGCCTCGCTCTCCACTAAGTCATTTCTGCACTTTGTATTTTTATGAGGAATGTATCCATGTAGATTTTAATAATCTAGAAAATCTCTTCAGTTAAACTCATTCTCTGACACTCGTGGAATATGTGGAAGAGGCATACAACCCTAAAATAGTTCAGGTTTTTTGTGCTTTGAAGATTTCTCCTGCTGTGATGTCCTAGTTTTTGGTAATCTGAGGAAGTTTAAGAGAACATTTTTAAGGAACTATTAGCTGCCAGAGAGACGGCAGTATGAAGCCGTGGTGACTGACTGCAATTCAGTCAATCTTTTGTACTTAAACTATAAGACAAATAACACCTTATCTAGTCATACTTTCAGGTAAAGATGATTCTCAAACTGTGTGCAGCTTTCAAACCTGCTGACTTGTTATGCCAGTCTGATTCATCTTTATATAATATCTCTGCTCTGATCCTGGGACGCTCGCTCTCTTCACACCTGGACTCATGGGATGGGTCCCTCTGCTGTTTGCTTTCGGGTGGTTGAGCAGCTCCAGTGTCTGGTAGAGCAGATCTCAGTGCTTTGACTCATTCTAAACAGTGGCGGTTTGTTATTCTCCTTGTGAGGAAGATGAGGCCCTCTATAGGGAGCGTGTTTCTCTCTGTGTTGGATATAAATCTGTATGTTTTGAGTTTTGCTTCCTCCTCTTCTATTTCCTGCACTAAAGTGTTGACGCTCCCCTTCCCGGCCTCGTGTAGTAACACTCCTTCTGTCTTTGTTTCTTCCAGACGGGCACGATGAATCCCATGACACAGTTGTACTACAAGAAGGTGAGTCAAACACACAGAGATGGATCTTTCAGAGCACTTTCTGGTATTACAGTACATCCCTGCAGGCTTTTACAAACTTGTGCAGATTTTTGACTTCCTGAAGGATGTTTCCTGTAAAGGTTTGATGGTCCACACAGAGACAGATAAACACTGGAATGAAACCAGGTCTGGCAGTCTCTTCATCTTCTCTTCAGTGTTGGATCATCTGAGAGTGATACGCTTCCACTCTGCTGTTATTTACTGTAACTTCATGCTTGCTTCAACGTCAGATTTATGCGGCAAAGCACGGCCTCAGTTCTTTTATGCGTCTCGTTCACCTCTATGTGATGATGGATGACGGCGGCTCTCTTGTGACGACTTACATAATGAAATAAAAAATCCACCGCTGCATAAAAAGTGGCACCTGATCTTGGATCTAAATTACAGATGTGACAGAGATTTTATAAGCCTGTTTGTACGCTCACTGCTGAGTTTATTTTGATTTTATACGCTTTTTTAAACCCTTAACCCAGGGGTTCTCAACATTGGGGTTGGGACCCCATTTGGGGTTGCGAGACGCTGAAAGGGGGTCTCCAGATGCCTTAAAAAAACTAATGAACATTTTTGAATCACACTGTTGCCACTTTTCACCAATTTTGCCAATTTTAACATATTTTTGCAACTTAAAACCCATTTTTTTGTCCATTTTAAAGCATTTCCACCACTTTCTTCTGCCTGTTGTTGCCACTTCTAAACCAAATCTCTGCCTATTGTTGGCTCTGTTGACACATTATTGCCACTATTAACCCCATTTCCCACTTTTTAAGCCACATTTTTTGCGTGTTTTTGACTATTTTGGCCTCCGCTAACCCTTTCTTGCCAGTTTATATCAATTTTCATTCTGTTTCACCAAATATCCACCTATTTTTGCCACTTTAACGCCATTTGAGCCACTTTTAAATCTCCTTTTACCCCTTAATATGCCCATTTTTGCCAATTTAACCAATTTTTGCCATTTTTTGCAACTTTTATCTAATTTTTGGCATTTCTTACCCATTTCTGCTACTTTTAAGATCTAATTTCACCACCTTTACAATTTTTAACCAGTTCTAGCTATTTTTAAAGTATTATAATTCTGTTTTTAATGTTCATGGCTGTGTTCAGCCACCTTCAGGTCCAGTGGGGGTCCCTGGTCTCTGGCACCTTTATTTTGGGGGTTGCAAGCTGAAAAGGTTGAGAATCTCTGCCTTAACCAAACCGTAAAATGTCAGCAATATACAGTCCGGACCAGTCGATCTCAACTACACCGCGTTCCAAATTATTATGCAAATGATATTTTTCTCTCATTTTCCTAAATATTAATGCAAATGACAGTCAGAATATTTTCCAAGTCATCAGCCGTTAGAGCATAATTCAAATGTTTTTGAACAAACTTCATAATGATAACAATTATTTTAAAATAAAAATAAAAAACTCAAAATGCACTGTTCCACGTTATGAAGCACGACAGAGTTTTAAAACTTTAGAACTGAACTGAGAACTGAGAACTGAAAATGGTCATTTGTTGAGTTTGCAGCATTAGGAGGTCATATTTACTGAAATCAAAGCTATTTCAATCAAAAACATCTTAACAGGCCAAGTTCCATGTTAACATAGGAGCCCTTCTTTGATATCATCTTCACTATTCTTGCATCCATTGAACTTGTGAGTTTTTGGAGAGTTTCTGCTTGAATTTCTCTGCAGGATGTCAGAATATCCTCCCAGAGCTGCTGTTTTGATGTGAACTGCCTCCCACCCTCATAGATCTTTAGCTTGAGGATGCTCCAAAGGTTCTCAACAAGGTTAAAGGTCAGGGGAGGATGGGGGCACACCATGAGTTTCTCTCCTTTTATGCCCATAGCAGCCAGTGACACAGGGGGATTCTTTGCAGCATGAGATGGTTCATTGTCATGCATGAAGATCATTTTGCTACAGAAGGCACGGTTCTTCTTTTTGTACCATGGAAGAAAGTGGTCAGTCAGAAACTCTATACACTTTGCAGAGGTCATTTTCACACCTTCAGGGACCCTAAAGGGGCCTACCAGCTCTCTCCTCATGAACCTGGCCCAAAACATGACCCGCCCCCTCCTTGCTGATGTCACAGCCTTGTTGGGACATGGTGGCCATCCACCAACCATCCACTACTCCTCCATCTGGACCATCCAGGGTTGCACGGCACTCATCAGTCAACAAGACTGTTTGAAAAATGAGTCTTCATGTATTTCTGGGCCCACTGCAACCATTTCTGCTTGTGAGCATTGGTTAGGGGTGGCTGAATAGTAGGTTTGTACACAACTGCAAGCCTCTGGAGGATCCTACACCTTGAGGTTGGTGCCAGCAGCTTCAAATACCTGTTTGCTGCTTTGTAATGGAATTTTAGCAGCTGCTTTCTTAATCTGATGAATTTGTCTGTCAGAAACCTTCCTCATTATGTCTTTATCTGCACGAACCTGTCTGTGCTCTGAATCAGCCTCAAATTTCTTCACAGTACGATGATCACACTGAATGTTTTCATTCCTTGTCCGAGGCATTGCACTATTTGACACTTTTCTGCAGCAGAGATTCTTTTTCTTTAACATATTTCTGAAACCTGTAGCCTGCTTAATAAAGTGGAACATCCTTCTTAAGTACTTTTCCTTTCTTTGGATCGCCTGGCAAACTAATGATCACAGGTGTCTGAGATTGATTTCAGAGATCCAGAGAGCCCTGAGACACAATACCATCCATGAGTGTAACTGAAAAACAAAAAATGTAATGTTTATGACACTAAAATCCAGTTTGCATAATGATTTGGAATGCAGTGTAGACCTAAAAGTGGGTCCTGGAGCCCAAAAATGACAATTAAACCCTTTTAAGACATTCTTGAAATTGAGGGAAGAACATGAGGCCTGATGACCGTGACACTGACCTCAAAAATGTCATTGGGTCATCCTTAAGTCAGGACTAACATTTATGCAAAATATAAAGAAAATTGCTCTTTAAATATTAAATTTGATTCATGACCTCCAAAATGTCATTGGTTCAGATTTTTAGACTATCATTTCTTGAACAGCTCTTTTTTTCATTCTTTACTGGCTGTTCTTATAGTTTTCTGTTTTCTGTTGATGTCTCAGGCGACGTACTCGCCGTACCGCGATCGCATCCCTCTTCAGATCGTTCGTGCTGAGGTGGAGCTGTCAGCTGAGGAGAGAGCATACCTGACCGCAGTGGAGAAAGGTAAACTCACACCTCCCCGTCCATCCTTCTGTGTGTTTTGTCTTCATTGTGCTGATCCACTCACCTTTAAATGATGCTGAGTCCATGTTTCCTGATGGCCAGGCAGCAGCTGCTCCGAGTCTCTGCTGAAGCCAACATTTCACAGGTGTTATTACTGATACGGCTGACATGTGCCGCAGCCGGCCGGTGTCCTGTCAACGTGCCCTCCAAAAGATGCTGAAAGCCAAAATGCTCACTCAGCTGGAGAAACCATTCAGAACATACTGTACCTGTTTAAGATGGTAGGAAGAATAATACTGTAATGGGAATGATTCTTGATATCTCACTGTGTTATCATATCAAGATAGTGAGGCTTGTTTGCAAAGGATGTTGGGAAAATTGACTTTAGTATCTGAAGAAAACAGAGGACAAGTTTATCAGTTGAATCATTACTGTAGTTAGGGAAACTTTGAGGCTTATATGTTGTTTGCAGATAGTGTTGTGAGCTTTTGAGTCTTGAAAGTAGTGATATACAAATGAGACACTGAGAATTCAAAGTCTAAAGCCTGAAGGAGTAGAGTCAGTAAATGCTTGTGTCAGACAGTTTCCACCAGTTGGTCCAATTCGGTTCGACAGTTTGGCAAAGTTTGGCACAGTAAAACCTGATCTTGCTTTTGTTTCCACAGCTGATTTCCAGAAACTGTCTCTCAAATGGGAGCCAGCACCTGTCATTCATGTTAAAGAGCCGGCTTGTGGAACTGCTTTGTTTAAGAACATCATATCATTACTCGATGAAGAGCCCAAACAGCTCTTCATCTGGCACCTGTTAGATGTGGATTTAATGGAAGAAAGGAAACGGTATCTCAAATGAGAGCCAGCCCCTGCCATTCATGTTAAAGAGCCCATTTGAAGAACAAGTTTGTTACTGAATGTCACATCATGACTTGGTAAAGAACCCAAACAGCTCTTCATTTGGCACCAGTTTGGGTTTTTAAATATGGGTTAAATGGAAGAAAGGAAACTGTCTCTCAAACAAGAGCCAGCACCTGTCATTCATTTTAAAAAAAGCCCAGCCTTTGAAACCAGTTTGTTCAAGAGCATCACATTAATTCTTGGTGAAGTACCCAAACAGCTATTCATCTGGCACCAGTTTGGCTTTTTTGAAATGTAAGTAAAATGGGTGTAAGGCAACTGTCTCTAAAGCAAGAGCCAGCACCTGTCACTTTTATTTAAGAGCTGGCATGTAGAACAAGTTTGTTACTGGACATCACACCATTACATGGTAAAGAACCCAGACGGCTCTCCATCTAGTACCAGTTTTGGTTTTTAAATATGGGTTAAATGGAAAAAAGGAAACAGTCTCTCAAACAGGAGCCAGCTCCTGTCATTCATTTTAAAGAGCCAGCTTGTAGAGCAGGCTTGTTCCTGAATGTCACATCATTACTTGGTATGGAGCCAAAGCAGCTCTTGGTTTCTTTAAAGTGGGTTAAATGAAAGAAAGAAAACCGGCTCTCAAATGGGAGCCAGCTCCTGTCATTCACTTTTAACAGTCGGCTTTTCTAACTGGCTTGTTCATGAATGTCATGTCATGTACTGAATATATTTGCAACTGTAAGACAGAAAGACCACTCGACTGTACTGGCTATAAATGCTGGAAAAAAAACCTGGAAGCATATGCACCTTTGATATAGTTTTTTTTTCCACACTCTTTTTTGGCTCGCTTCTTCTTCTACAAGATTCAACCACTTTAAACACTCGATCATCATGGCACTCAGGTCAATTAGGACAACACTGGTATGCCTTTTTACCATCTGCATTGTTCAAACATTTGGAGATATTCACTGTTTACCAAAAACGTTGGGACTATTAGAAAAAGGACAGAATGCTTAAAACATCTTTTTGTCCTACTTTTTCTAACATCATTCAAACCCTGTGATAACATTTTGCTTTTACTGTTTCCTTACTTCCTTTAAGATCGATAACAAGTTCATGTCATGATCTTGGATCTCCTCGAAGGTCCTCATCAAAAACAGTCAAAGTTGGCTCAGTATAAACCAGAACTTTCTCATTTCCCCATCTCGCCGTCTCTCCAGGTGACTATGCGGGCGTCAAACACGCCCTCCGTGAGGCGGAGGTCTACTACAACATGGATGTGAACTGTCTGGACCCGCTGGGCCGCAGCGCGCTCCTCATCGCCATCGAAAACGAGAACCTGGAGATCATGGAGCTCCTGCTGGACCACGGCATCCACACGGGCGACGCCCTGCTCTACGCCATCAGGAAGGAGGTGGTGGGCGCCGTGGAGCTGCTGCTGTCGCACAGGAGGCCCAGCGGCGAGAAGCAGGTGCGTTTTCACCTCTGTGTTTGTGAGCTAACCGTACCCTGGAAGCATATATGCTAATGTGCAGCATCCAGACGCATTCATGCAGGCACGTGTTTGAATCCAGTCATGGGGTTATGTGCAGCAGCGTGTTAATGAGTCCTACATCCATTCATCGTAGCGCTCCATGCTACATTCTGCTGAGATGAGGTAAATTAAGCAGCTCGTTCCTGCAGACTCGCTGTGAAATAGGATTTAGAGACAGACAGAATATTTGTCTGCAGCAACATTTAGAAGTGTTTGTGCGAGAACGAGAGAGAGGGAGGGAGCGTGCTGCACGGTTCGCTCCGTGTGTAGGAGTTAATGGTGATCGAGAGGAAGAGAAACTGAGACATTTAGAATCATAAGGCAGTGCAGATGAAAAAAAAGGGCGAGAGACATTGAAAAAGAAAAACAGATCAGAGGAGAGAGAGAGAGAGGGAACAAGGCGACATTTTTGATATAAAGAGACAGAAACTGATAAGAGAGGAGATAAACACTCTTCTTCTTCTCCTGTATTAATTCCCGGACCGTCTGAGGCTGTAAGGTTCCGCGTCGTCATAGCAACCACCCCTTGGCCGAAGCAGAGGATTGTGGGAAGGCTTTTGGTCGCCTCTCAGTTGGACGAGGATGGAGACTGATCTGATTCTTCTCTCTCTCATCTCATTTTTCTCCACATCCTTTTTTCTTCTTTCTTCATTGTTGCTTAAAAAAATACTATTTTCTTATTTTATTGACCCCAAACAGTGATTACAGACTACACACATTTAAAATAAGTAAAGAAAGATACTAAAAATAAATAGATTTAGATGATAAATGTGCCACACAGCAACAACAGCACCTATAGGTGTTGTTTTGTTTTATTGTGACAGCATTATTATTACATTTAAAAATATGCAGTTCAAAAAATAAAGCTGTAATTTTGCAATAAATTGACACTAATGAGCTGTGATATATTGAATAATGATGACTAACATATGCATTTGAGGTGATAAGTGAATGCAAATCAATAGAGAGTAGGTTTGAGTGATGATCTGCTGCTTTAAGCAACATTTTGTTCTGAAATATTTCATGTTCATGACTGGAGAGCTCTTAAAAGTTAGGAAAAACAAAACAGCCCATACAATGTAGAGAGATAAAACTCTATTCTAACTTTAAAATTATTGTCATTTTTGAAGAAGACTTAAGCTAAATCTTCTGATATGCAGCCAACGGTGTTAAACTTAGCAGGGCATAAAGACGTCTGCATATCAGGTAGCATAAGCACCACTTACACGTGGTTGAAAAGACAAATTTAGATTTGAAATGCTACCAAATGTCTACATCATTAAGGCATAAATGATGCAGTTCAACCTATACCTGGAAAACATTAGTTAACCCTTAAGAAATCCAAGGGACAGCTCCTTAAATTAGCCTAAAATGGCTAAGCTACACAAAAACCGACACATTTGCTCCTAAGGACCAAAAATGTCCCATTGAAAACCATTGAAAATGACATTTTTGATTCCACATTTATCTTAACATAAACCAATGCATTCATTTATGTTAAGATGTCATTTTGGACTGCTACCTTTGAATTTTTAATTTTCATATTTGCCCACAAGATGGCGCTACTTTTTCCCATTCAGAGCATGCTGCAAAATGTCACTATTTCCTGCAAGGGTGCTTTGCTACTGAAATGATAAGAGTTTTTCCAGTGACGTTGGATAATGGTGTGAGTGTAAAAAAAAGTGTGTTTGTAATTTATTTGAATTTTTGTGATTTTGTTCTATTGAAAACAGTGGAGTTGTGGAAACATACTTGGCCTTTAAAGGGTTAAAATCCCAAAAATATAATTCATATTTGATAAGTTTATCCCAGGCTGAAGGACTTTCAAAGGACTGACACAATAATGTTGAAAAAAATATCAAAATATTTTTGACTTTTTATGTCCTTATGGACAAATGTGTTAAGATATTAAAGGGGACATAATTTACCCCATTAAGACAAGTTTATATCGATCTCAGAGGTCCCCAAAACATGCCGAAGTTTGTTACAGTATTGGATTTCTGCATGTCTAAAAACCCCATTGTTTCAACCTGCTCAGAATGAGCTGTGTCTGTGGCTTTAAATGTTAATGAGCTGTATGACTCCGCCCTTTTTAGGAAATGGATGTGGCTCTCCTGATCCAGGATCAGGAGAGGAGGGCGGAACTTTCTTCCAAGCGGGGAGGGCATTGAACCTATGGGCGGGGCTAACTCCCCACATGACATCATGAGGGGAAAATCCAAGAACGTCATGTTTCGGCACACATTTCCTGAAAGGTGGAAAAAGAGAGGGGGGCGGATTTTTTCTGGAGCTTGAGGGGATTGTGGACATATTTTTGTCAGAAAAGCCTGAAAAAGTGATTTTTGCATAATACGTTACCTTTAAAGGAACTTCATCGGGTTAAAACTGACACCATCATTTAAATCGAATCGTTCTCAAGAATCCTCACCATTCTAAAATTACAATTTATGTTCACAGTCAATAATTTTCATTTCTGCCCCCAAAAGTGGCTCAAACTGTCTGATGTTGATTTTCTTCATTACAGAAGGAAGGAAGGAATTTAAATAAAAAAGTAAAATTTACAAATGGAGCAACTTATTTAATAGAAAGATATCACAAGTCAAATTTATGTGCATATTGCTTCATAGATTAAATCCAGAAAAAGCAAAAACCTGATACATTGTTATAAAAACAGTCTGATGGTTTTTTTCAGTTTGACTGCAATAATGATGTTTCTGTGTTGTAGAGAGAGGAGGGAGATGCAGACAGAGAAAATGCCAAAAAGACCACAGTCAACAGCATGTCATCATCACTTTAACCAGACTCATTTTCAGGATTTCTTTCTTTTTTTTTTCTTTTGTCTTTTGTAAGACAGGCCCAAACAGCTGATAAGTGCTGAGGTGGAAGAACACATTGCCTATTTTTGCGTCACAACATAGAGCCACAGAGGCTCTCTGGAGGACAGATGAAACACATTAAATGTTTGTGTTTATGTAGTTCATTTAAGCCAGCCTTGATTTTTGGCCTTTTATGACCTCAGATTTGCTGATTTAAGCATCGGTCTCCATCTGTATCACTGTATAGCCTAGCTTCCTCATGAGCACTCTGAGCTTTCTTTTCTAAAAAGGGGGATGCAGACTGAAGACTGAAGTACCTTAGATCAGTGGTTTTCAACCTTTTTTAGCCCGTGACCCCCAAAATAAAGGTGCCAGAGACGCGGGACCCCCACTGGACCTGAGGGTGGCTGAACACAGCCATGCACATTCACGAATAGTCATGTGCAGACAAGGCCACCCATAGGGGGGATAAAGGGGCGAGCTTTTCCGGGGCCCAGCCAAAGTGGGGGCCAGCAAAATCATGGTCCATTGTAAAGTTAAGCTGTGGTGTTTTATATTTAACCTGAATCATAACCACTCTTCACAAAGAAGCAGATTTTAATTCATTTGCGTGGTAAGTAGTCCTCTTAAAAATGTAAATCCTTTTGTTAAAAACAAAATTAAAATATGTTAAAAATAGCTAAAATGGGTTTATAATGGTAACAAATGGTGGGAAGTGGTGAAATTAGATTTTAAAAGTAGTAGAAATGGGTTAGGAATGGTAAAAAATAGATAAAAGTGGCAAAAAATTACCAAAAATGGCATTTAAAGTGTTAAAAGGGGGATTCGAAAGTGGCAAAAATAGGTTGAAATTTGGTGAAATGGGATGATAAATGATATAAACTGGCAAAAATGGGTTCGCTGAGGCAGAAATAGTCAGAAACTGGCAAAAAATCATATATCAAAATGTGAAATGTGGCTTTAAAAGGGGTAAAAAGGGGTTAATAGTTGCAATAATGTGAGAACAGAGCCAACATTATGGTGGAGAGTGGCAAGAGTAGCAAAATCATGCAGAAAAAGTGGTGGAAAGAGTTAAAAATGGACAAAAGAATGGGTTTTAAGCTGCAAAAATTGGCAAAATGGGTGTAAAGTGGCAATAGTGTAATTCAAAAATGTCCTTACATTTTTTAAGGCATTTGGAGACCCCCTCTCAGTGTCCTGTGACCCCCAATGGGGGTTGAGAACCCCGGCCTTAGACAACATAGCTTCAGAAAGTACAGCATGCACAAAGAGAAAATCAGAAATTAGATTAAAGGCAGCTTTGACCCATTATTGCCAGCATTTATGTGTATACAGAAACTCTTCTATCGCTGCTTTACTACAGAGTTTGGAGGCTTGATCTACCTTCTCAGAGATGTGGATTTAACGTGCAGTCAGGGAATGTTCTAGTGTTTCATCTGCTCGGTTAAAGAGGCGCTCCATGTGTGTGTGTTTGCATGCGGTTCCTATATTAAGATCTGGATGTTTCTAAACTGTTCTTTCCACGCTGACAGGTACAGTCGATGTCTTTTATCTTCTCTTGGCGAGCAAAAACTGTTGACCTTTCTGCCGTTTCTCTCCATCTGACTCAATCTGACTCCCCCTCTCTCTCTTTTATACCTCTCTCTCTCTCTCCATCCTCCCCTCTTCCTCTCTCCTCTTGCTTAACCATGACTGAAGCAGTTTTCTACATCGGCAGCTCTGGAGGAATGGAGGTAGCAGAGCAAAGAATGGGCGATAAAACAAGGAGGAGAAAGGAAAAAGAGAAACAGAATAGTAGGACAGGGAGGAAGAGTCTAGAAAGAGAGAGAGCGAGAGAGAGAGAGAGAGAGAAAGAGAGAGGGCTATGCAGATGAGGAGAGGCTCCAGCTCACACTTCCCTTTGAAGTGTGAAGAGTGTGAAAACAGATAAAGAGAGTGTGTGTTAATGGGGTCAGTGATCAGTTTTTGCTTGTTTTCATGTCTGAGCCGTGTTTCTGCTCTGATTTCAGACCATTAAAGGCTCCATTACTGGCTGTTAACACCGCCATTAAAAGGCTTTAAAGAGGGTCAGCTGGAGCCGCCGGTAGACAGTCAGGTGAAGAATCCTCATCAGCAGTAGCTTGACGACAGGCAGGGAGGACCACCGGCATCGTCAGGGTTACTGTAAATGCCAGCATTCTCAAATATGACCAGGCTTTTGTTACCATGGCAACAAATTAATATCCACATTCAGAGAGCAGCTGAATAAGCATGCTGTTCACCTGCCCCTTAGGCCAAGGCTGCCCACGAGGGGGGTGAAGGGGATTTGTTGGGCCCGTGGGGTTAGGCTGGGGTCAGGAAAATCACAGTTCATTGTAAAGTTAATCTGTGATAACCATATTTTATTTTCAACCTGAATGATAACCAATCTTATCCAAGAAAATAGTAACTTTTTTAAAAATATAAAGCCCTTTTCTGACAATAAAAATACTTTTTATTGGTAATGTCAACAATGTGGATGGGCAGACTGAAGTAAACAATTTGGGAAAGTGATGTTAAACTTTATAGCTGAACCATGATGTGCACAAATGTCAGAAATATGAAATGAAATGAAATAAATTTAAGGGGAAAATACGTTATTAAACTAATTGGCAAAATACAGTCAGAATTTGTTAAAAAAAAAGGGCATAAAGTAGCAAAAATAGGTAGAAAAAAGTGGTGAAAAGCGGTTAAAGAGTGACAACAATAGGTAAAGTGGGGCAAAAATGGAATAAAGCAGCATTTATGAGTTAAAACACATTTAAAAAAGTGGAAAATTTGGTTAAATAAGGCAATGATGTGATCAAACCACAAATATGGGTTAAGAAATAAAGGCTCAAAATAGGTCCAGAAATGGTAAATGGGGGTTAAAAGGTGAAGAAATCAGATATAAGTGGCAAAAAAGGGTTGAAAATAGCAATAAACGGCTGAAATAAGTGCGGAAAAGTGGTTAAAGAGTGGCAGAAATGGGTCTAAAGTGGCAAAAATGGCATATGGGATAAAATATGGGTTAAGAAATAAAAAAAGATGCAATTAGGGTCAGAAAAATGATTAAAAGCAGTTACAAAGTGGCAACAATTGGTTAAAAGTTGCAAACATGGGTTGCATGTGTAAAAAATGGGTTTAACAGCAAATATGGGTTAATTTCGTCGACTAAAACTGACTAAAAATGTTCTTCAACAGCCTTTTTCCATGAGAAAACTAGACTAAGACTAACGAAAATAGATCTGCGATGACTAAAACTGACAAAAAGTAAGTTTAGTTTATATCAAGATGACTAAAACTAGACAAAAACGTAATGTAGTTTTCGTCAGACATTCAAAGTCCATGATATTTCTCTACTGTGGGTAAATCTGTTCTAAAACAATGCATCTGTAGTGATTCTGCCTCTCATTTGTAGAAAGCAGGGACCCCAGGTTTGGCAGAGTGTATAGAACACAGTACCATGATGTAGCACCAGATATATGCAAGAAAATAAATGCTTGGTAAAGTAAAGACTAAAACGTGTGGCCCTTTTATGGACTAAAACTAGACTAAAACTAAAAAGGATAGAAATGACTTAAATGTGACTAAAACTGAAAGGCATTTCATCCAAAGACTGAGACAAAAATTAAAAATAGCTGCCAAAATTAACACTGTAGCAAATATGGGATAAGAAAGAAAAAGGGGCTAAAAAGATCAGAAAAATGGTGAAAAGCTGTTAAAAAGTGGCAACAATGGGTTAATGATGGCAAAAAGGGGCTGAAATGGGTGGCTACAGTAGTGAAAAGTGGTTAAAGAGTGGCAGAAATGGGATAGAGGAGCAAAATAGGTTAAGAAATAATAAAAAAGAGGCAATAAAAGGTTAGAAAATGGTGAAAAGTGGTTAAAAAGTGGCAACAATGGGTTAATAGTTGCCAAAGGGGGCCATAATGGGTGGCTGTAGTAGTGAAAAGTGGTTCAAAAATAGCAAAAATTGCAAAAAATGCATTTATTTGGAAAGAAATGTGGCAAAGTGGATTGAAACAGTGATGACAAGGGATTCAAAAAAGCTTGCACTCAGACATCTAGCTTGTAGACCTCCAAATTTAGATTTCCTGAACATGTATTTCAATTTAGACAGACTCAGTCATGTGGAGGGGGGCTTAAGTCAATCTTGACATATGCTGGGGCCCTTAGGCCCTCCACAGCAACCCTACAACCCTCCTGGACAGTACCCTAGGCCATGTGTACTCACATTCACCCTTAACTCCACCTTAAAGGTGCGGACTTTGTTATTTTTCCAACCCATCCTCCTGGTTAAATTCAAGGACATCCAGAGCACGGCCGGGGTTGTGTCGATGCCAATGTCCCACCTCATCCACGTCCCGTCCCGTGAGCACAGAAGTTTCTCCAGGTTCTCTGAGTCTTTTGAGGATGTTACGTACCGTAAATGGTGGAAACTCAAACTCTTCACTACCTTACATTGAGGAACATTTTTCTGACTTTGTCCCACAATTTTTAGATGCAGTTTTTGTGCAGGAATATTTCTGGTCTGCAGTTTTTCAGTTATTTCCCATCTGCTCTGAAAAATGAACGATTCTATTTCTCAAATATCAAACTATTCTTCCAAGGACCGTCCCTGCTGACTGCCCCAGGGTCCAGGTCTGATTCACTTGGACTAAGAGACTACATTTCTCTCAGCTCTAAAGTCAACTATAAGAGCAAACTGAAATATTTCAGTGTTCTTTGTCTTATATGGGTCAGTCCTGGTGGGAGTGTTTTCTGAACAGTCCAGCAGCATAAAACAGGATTATCCAGAAACATCGATCCAATCCTAAATGATTTTCCTGTGAGCTGGAGATGAATTTGCTCTTATTTACCTGAGCCAGTGAGTGACGTTCCCGTCTCATTAATCAGAGAGTGACGGCGGCCCGTGGCAGCTGTTCTCACACTTCTTATCACGCCAGGAAACAAAGATGAGAGATCAGATGAGGAGAGAAGGGTTTGGCAGCGCGGAGAGAGCGACAGGATCAGGAGAGGAGGAGGAAGGTAGAGAGAAAAACAACAAAAACAGCAGGTCAGATGAGGAGAAAGATGATGATGAAGATGAGAAATGTGAGGGTATGGAAGAAGAGGAGATGAGAGGGACACAGAGAAGCCCTCTGCTTGGTTCTCCCTCAGAGAGATAAAAGAGTCCACACATGTTCGCTCCTCTCCTTCGTCAGTCCCTCCTCTTCCTCACACTGCTTCCTCTGATGTCTTCCTCTACTCTGAGTGTCAGTGTGGATCTGGAAGCCTTGTGCTTTGTGGGTAACACTCCAGCTTGACACTAGATTGTATTTTTGAGTATTTCTCACAGAGTATGACCTTTTAATTAGCAGAGGACGGCGTGTAAACTGTGTTTTTACCCACTTCCTGATTTCTTCATTTTTGGCATATTTGTCACACTTAAATGATCCAGATCAAAAATTATATTATTGGACAAAGATAACCCAAGTGTTTATTTTATAAATGATGATTTTATTTGTTAAGAGGAAGAAGCATCCAAACCTGCCTGGCCCTTTCTGAGGAAGTCATGGTCTAACCCTAACCCTAGCCCTAACCCTTGTTCTACTTTTGGCTGCAACAACTGCAGGCAAGCATTTGTGATAACGTCTGATGAGTCTTTCACGTTGCTATGGTGGCATTTCAGCCCACTATTCTTTGCAGAATTCTTTAAATTCAGTCACATTGGAAGGATTTCAAAGCATCTCAATCAGATCTCAGTCCAGATGTTGACTAGGCCACTCCAAACCCTTCACTTTATGTTTTAAGTCATTCAGAGAAGGACTTGCTAGCGTGTTTTAGATCACCCGCAGAAATAAGTGGTGAAGAGTGGTTCAAGAGTGGCAAAAAATGGGCAAAGCATTGGTCAAGGTGGGCAGAAATAGTAAAGCAGCAAATGGGGGTTAGCAAAGAAAAGGAGGGGAAAGAAAGGACTAAAAATAATGAAAAGCAGTTTAAAAGTGGCAAAATTGTTATAAGTGGCAAAAGTAGGTTGAAAGTGGCAAAAGTTGCCAAAAATAAGGGGTGAAAAGTAGTATACAGTGGCAAAAATAGGTTAAATAATTCATAAAGTGCAGGAATAAGTGGCAAAAGTGCAGCAAATTGGACTAAAAGTGGCAAGACTGTGAGGAAAAATATAAATATTAGTGAAGAAAGAGAAACATGGTGTATTAGGTCTGGAAAACATGGGGAATAGTGGTTAAAAAGCAGCAAAACTGGGTTTTAAGTGTCAAAGTGGTTCAACAGTGGCAAAAATAGGTTAAAAAGTCTAAAAGTGGCAGAAATAAGTGGTGAAAATGGTTAAAGAGTGGCAAAATTGGACTAAAAGTGGCAAGAATGGCAAAAGCAGCAAATTTTTTAACAAAGAAAGGGGGGCAAAAGAGAGCAGAAAAATGGCGAAAGGCTGTTAAAAAGCAGCAAATGGGCTAAAAAAGTGGCAAAAATGGGTTATAAGTGGCAAAAGTTGTCAGATTTAAACGGTGATAAGAGGTTAACAGTGGCAAAAATGGGCAAAACGTTGGTTTAATTAGGCAAGAATAATAAAGCAGCAAATGAGGGTAAGCAAAGAAAAATGGGCAAAAAAGTACTGAAAAAATTATGAAAAGCAGTGAAAATGTGGTGAAAACGGTTGTAAGTGGCAAAAGATGGTTAAAAATCGAAAATGTTGCCAAAATAAGGGATGAAAAGCGGTTAAATAGTGGCAAAAATAGGTTAAATTAGTCATAAAGTGGCAGAAATAAGTGGTGAAAAGTGGTTAAAAAGTGGAAAAATTGGACTAAAAGTGGCAAGAATGGGAAAAGCAGCAAATAATGTTAGCAAAGAAACGGGGCAAAATGGGTCTGAAAAAACAGTGAAAAGTTGTTAAAAAGCAGCAGAAATGGGCTTTAAAGTGGCAAAAGTGGGTTAGGATTGGCAAATATTGACAGAAACTGGTGAAAAGTGGTTAAAACTGGCAAAAATGGGTTATGAGTGGCAAATGTTGGCAGAAATAAGTGGTGAAAGTGGTTAAACAGTGGCAAAAATGGGCTGAAGTGGTACAAATGGCTTAACTAAGGCAAAAATGGGATAAAGCAGCAAATATGGGTAAAGCAAAAAGCAGGCCAAAGGTCAGAAATAAGTTGTTAAATGGGCTCAAAGTTGAATAGATGGGTTACATTAGACAAATGAATTTGGTGGAAAGTATGAAAAGGCTTTTTAAAGCAAAATATAGCATTTTAGTCAAATTTCAGTCCAAAAACCTTCATTTAGTGTTTAAGCCATTCAGAGGTGGACTTGCTCATGTGGTTGAGATCACTGTGCTGATGCATAACTCAAATGTTCTCTCGAGCTTAATGTCAGAAACTGATGGCATTTTCCTTCAGGATTTTCTGGTGGAGAGCAGAATTCATGGATCCGTCAATTACGACAAGTCATCCAGGTCCTGAATCAGCAAAACAGCCCCAGACCCCCAAACCACCAAATGGACTGTGTATGCTGACCCCATTTAGACTTCTGTTGCTGTTCTTCTTCCTCAGGTTCCCTCTCTGATGATGGACAGTCAGTTCTCAGAGTTCACCCCAGACATAACTCCCATCATGCTCGCTGCTCACACCAACAACTATGAGATCATCAAACTCCTAGTACAACGCAAGGTGACCAGACTTAAATACCTCTCTATAGAAATCATAATGGAAAACAAAATCTGTGGATATGAGTGTTAAAGTTAAGTTCAGCCAGGGACACTGTTGTCATACATTTTACCATTTTATTGCAAAATGCATATGAGGGTGGAACATGCTTAAAGCTATAAAGGAGGAGGCTGGGGTGGAGGAGGTGAAGCTTAATGCTGTAAAGGAGGAGGCTGGGGTGGAGGAAGTGAAGCTTAATGCTGTAAAGGAGGAGGCTGGGTGGAGGAAGTGAAGCTTAATGCTATTAAGGAGGAGGCTGGGGTGGAGGAGGTGAAGCTTTATGCTATAAAGGAGGAGGCTGGGGTGGAGGAGGTGAAGCTTAATGCTGTTAAGGAGGAGGCTGGGGTGGAGGGGGTTAAGTGTTATGCTATGAAGGAGGAGGCTGGGGTGGAGGAGGTGAAGCTTAATGCTGTAAAGGAGGAGGCTGGGGTGGAGGGGGTTAAGTTTTATGCTATGAAGGAGGAGGCTGGGGTGGAGGAGGTGAAGCTTTATGCTGTAAAGGAGGAGGCTGGGGTGGAGGGGGTTAAGCTTTATGCTATAAAGGAGGAGGCTGGGGTGGAGGAGGTAAAGCTTTGCCAGCAGCAGCAGCATGGTGCAGTAGCATTAATGCAAGCGGTGATTAATGAGAATAAGTGCTAGTGGTAATTAGACTCATTTGGATGTTAGCTGATGACTGCTGGGCGTTTGACTACAGTGTCCTCCATGAGTTAATGCTAGACTTTATTTATAGCAGCCAAATGTCAACTCAGGACAAAAAATGTGTATTTTACTATAAGCAGCCTTTTTGATTCTTTGTTCTTTTGCGTAGGTCACCATCCCCAGACCACACCAGATACGTTGTGACTGTGTAGAGTGTGTATCCAGTTCAGAGGTAGGTGGTCCATTTACAGGAAAAGTACCGTTTGTCTTGGTTTGCAGAAACCTCTAATTTCTCTGCGGCTCTCTTTCTAGGTCGACAGTCTTCGGCATTCACGCTCTCGACTCAACATCTACAAGGCTCTGGCCTCACCCTCCCTCATCGCGTTGTCCAGTGAAGACCCCATCCTCACGGCCTTCAGACTGGGCTGGGAACTCAAAGAGCTCAGCAAGGTTTGGACATGCCCACGCCTTCAGAGTTTGTGTTCATAGTTATGTTGTTGCAGGTACATTAGTTCTCTTGTAGAAGTTACGGAAGGTTTAAAATATCCTAATGTACAATTAGTTAGACATCAGTGGAAAAATCCTTTTCAAATGGAACATCTCAGCAGGATCTCAAAGGCAATAGATGCATGCTTGCATGATTATTTCCCTTTGTTTTAGGTGGCCAGTCAAGCTTTTGCAGATGACACTTGACACATTTTTGGTGCTAGCCAGATATTGGTGATAGCTGGAAGTTAATGGTATGGCCATTGTTTAGACCCATGAAAAATCCTCAGACAGTTTCCTACCTGCCTTGAAGCCCTTACTACCGTCCTTCTCAGGTGGAGAACGAGTTTCGTCAGGAGTACGAGGAGCTATCGCAGCAGTGCAAGCGGTTCGCCAAAGACCTTCTGGATCAGGCTAGGAGTTCTAGAGAGCTGGAGACCATCCTGAACCACAGAGACAACGACCAGAGCGAGGAGCTGGACCCCAGACAGTGCCACGATCTGGCCAAGCTCAAACTGGCTATCAAATACCACCAAAAAGAGGTAAGGATGCAACATGTTTAAGGACGGCCTTCAGACTGGGCCTTGTATTCATAGTGTTTCTCTGGAGAGGATGTTAATGGTGTAGTTCCTTTGAAAACTCTGTTCTTCAGATGATCTAACTGTGGTTTATTTGGACGCTGTTAAAGTTGGCGTTTTGAATACAGAAGGTTCTTCAGCTTGCAGAAGCAATGTTGCTTTCGTGCCTTGAAATCTTCATGAATGCATGGTCCGAGGAGGTTTTGGCTTGGCCTGTGGGCCTCTGCATGATTCTGACTGTACTCAAAGTGCTGCTGTGTCAAGGTTGGTTATCAAATATTAACAGCTAAAGATCTGGACATTCAGTGGTTGAACACAGCTGCACTTTTAAGAGGAAAATGCTGCTTTAGTTTTGTTTCTTCAGATATGGAAGACTGGTTTTTGTTATTTCTTTTGTTGGTTGTGTGGGTAGGAATAGGCTGAGCCAATCAGAGGCAGAGTAGGGTCGGTCATACTTAGCCTTTATCTGAGATATCTAGAGGAGTTAAAGGAGCTGGTGGACCAACTTTCTATCAGCTGGTTGCCCTCATCTTGATTTTAGAAGGATCTTGACTACCTAAAATCAAGCAGCATAAATTGAGTGTAAATGTGCAAAAACAAGATTTCTTTCAGGCATACTAAATGTGCAAGAGCAGTCTAAGACAAGCTGTTTGTCCACAACTGGATGGGTTGCCTAAAGAATTTAAGACTTACACTCCTGAGACCCAAGCTGTTGTTTTGAAAGCATTTTTAGTGCTTTTATTTTTTAGTACTTATTTGTGATAATTAGGACCTGTTAAGTTTAGAAGGTCATCCTCATCTTTGAACAGGGATTCATTTTGATGGCCAATATCAACAAAAATTCCCTAAAATTTCAGAGAAACTACCTAAAATTTCTGCAAGAAATTCTTCAACATTTTTTGAGCATCCCCATAAAAAGTACTCCAATATTTCTTCAAATATTCCTCGAATGTTTCAGTGAAACTTGATAATAAAAGCCTACATTTTGTCGAAATTTCTCAAAAAATTCAATTTAAATCCCTGAAAAATTAAAAACAAGGGAATTCCCCAAAATATAAATGCAAATTCCCCCAAACATCCTAACAAATATCTTGAAATACAAGCCACCTCCAAATTCCCAATCAAATTCCCAACATCAAAAAGTATATTCCCCAGGTGAATACCTGAAAGTTTTCAAAAAATGTAAATAAAATTTCCAAAAATTACAAATTTCCCACATCTACACAAAAATGCCACAAATTTTACCCCAAAAATCCCCCTGAACACCCTAAAAAACAAATCCTTATTTTTCATGCAAATAATCAAAAGTTTTTCAGTAAATTCCCCCCCAAAACATCCATTAAAACCCTCCAGCATTTACAAACCTATCCCTAAATTTACATGAAAACACTTAGACATTTCTAAGATATATTCCCAAAGGAAATCGTCCCACCAAAAAATTCACATTAAATTCCCAAAAGCTACAAAAACATTTCTCTAAATTGCAGAGAATGCTTGAAAATTTCCCCCCAAAATTCAAAGAATTCCTTTATGCAAATACTCAAAAATGTCATTGCAAATTTCCCCAAAAAACTCCAATGAAACTCTCTAAAATTTACAGACCTATCCCACAATTTCCCTGAAAACACTTGATAGTGTCAAAGATATATTACCAAAAATATTACACACATCCACACACCCAAAAAAAATTAACATACATTTCCCAAATTTGTAGAAAATTGCCCAAAATCCCAATTTTTTTCATGCAAATTGCACAGCAAGATCCCATTTAAAACCCCAAGAAAACTCTCAAACATTTACAACCCTAGAAATTTCCTTGATAGTGTCAAAGATATATTACCAAAAATATTAAATGCAATCCTGCCAAAATCATCAAATAAAATCCCTCCAATTTTTATTTCCCAAAATTGCAGAAATATACTTGAAAATTTACCCCAAAAATTCCCACAAACATCCAAAAAAATTAAAATTTTTTAATGCAAATTCTCAGAAATTTCCCTGCAAAGTCCTGTTAAAACTTCCAAGGAAAATGTCTGAAATTTTACAAACCTTACCCAAATTTTACATGAAAATACTGGAAACATTACAAAATTTAATCCCCCCAAAAATTGAAAAAAATCATAGAAAATTCCCAAAAGTTACAATTATATTAAGAACAATGCCTGAAAGTTCTCCCCACAAAATCAAATAATTCTTTCATGCAAATGCTTAAAATTTTCACTGCAAATTTCCCCAAAACCCTCCAATGAAACTCTCTAAAATTTACACACCTATCCCGAAATTTCCTTGAAAACACTTGGAAGTGTCCAAGTTATATTCCGCAAAATATCAAACAAACTTCAGCCAAAAAATACAAATAAAATACCTCCAAAATTCAAGTACATTTCCCAAATTTGCAGAAAAATGCCTGAAAATGTTCCTACAAAATTCTCACGAACATCCCAAAAAATCTAAATTTTCCATCAAATTCTTTGGAATTTTTTTTTGCGAATTCCCATCAAAACTTCCCAGGAAACTTTACAAACCTTCCACAAATTTCACAGCAACTTCTCCCGGTATTTCAAGCAAAATACTTGAACTTCAAAGGATGTTCCAGACAATTATCTCAAAAATTCTAACTGGGGCTAAATTGCTGAAACATATAGAAATGAAATATCTAGTCAGTGCAATATAAATATGTTGTGCAGCTTAGAATATACGCTGTTATAACATATACAACATGCAGAAGAATGCTGTAAAGTCTTTATTCAAATGGACCCTCCTGTCTGCCGTACTTCCCTCTGTCAAACACAGTCCTGCAGAGCAGCATCCCCCTGTCTTTGAGGAATTGAGGACTTAGTTGCTCTCCTTGTGGGACTTGTCAGAGGAGAGTGAGAATGTGAGAGGATGTAGGAAACAGAAACAGAAAGCAGAGGGAAGTGGAGTTAGCCGGCGAAGAGGGAGGATAAGTGTGGCGATAGAAAGCACAGGACTGAGTGAGATAATGAGCTGGAACAACTGTGAGCGGATACAAAGAGAGCAAACATGGAGAGGGAGATTTAATGGGATAGAACGAGAGGAGAATAGAAAGCTGCAGGGATCAAGCGGACACATGGGAGAGAGAGAGAGAGAGAGAGAGATGGAGATTTGATGGGATGAAGTTAGAGAAAAAGAGTCAGAAAACCCCCTCGGCGGCATCTCCTCGTCCACCTGTCTGTTCGCTGCTGTTTGTGCGACAGGAGGAACCTGCAGACAGATGTGAGAGGAGGAGAGGAGGATGACAGCAGCTGTGGGATGATGTATGTAGACGGACTGAGAGAGACAGGGAGATAAGAACAGGAGGTGAAGTGCTCTCTCCCTCCTGAGAAAGGCGGGCTGACACAGGTAGAGATCTGACGATGGGAGATGAAGAGGAGCGCAGGATGGACGGGTGACAAGATTCCTCCTGTGGGGGGGTTAGGAGTTTGCACCAAGTAGGGGTTTCTGTCGTTCACGTTAGGCTTTTAAACAGGAGAGTGGATTCTACTATAAGGAGCTTGGATATCTTACTTTATGACTGCTGGATCTCAAGATTTACAAAAAGTCGTTAGAGTGACCAGCATGGCCTGGGATGGAGTCTCACCCTCATTACATTTTTAGGCATGGAAAACATGTGTTTGTATTCCCAAAGTAGTACAAAGACATTATTATCTATATATTTATACAGTAGCAGCAAAAAGGCAGATTACAGGATTATGACAGCTTTATTTACCAAAAAAATAAGGTTTGATTTTAGAAAATTACAGGTGGAATTTCAATGTTTTTGCTTAAGATAGTTACAGATTTGTAGGTTAAACTATGGTTTAAAAATAAACTTTTATAATATGTAAAATTTTGGAGTAAAATATGTAGAAAAAATATGTAGTGGCATTCTACACAATAGCCAGTTTTTCTCTTTCCAACCAAGGGCAGCAACGGCCAGATTATCGTCTCATTTTAAAGATTATCTTGCCAGATTGTCCTGTGGTCCGTGGCGTTTAACGAGTGATGTTTCCTTCTCTCACTGACTGAGATGACAACTGGAACCACTTCGACTTGATACCATAAATATCAAACATGTTTGATATCTATGATCAGAAGTCAGCAACGACAGCTGAGCTAGCATTAGCACGATTGCTACACAGAACACAATGAGCCAATCGGGAGGCGAGCTGAGAGAATGAGGAAGTACAACAAACACCACCATGACATTGTTAGTAAACACAAAGTATACAGTTAGATGGATGTCAGACATCAAAGGGGCAACTTCCTGATTTTTGGTGACAACATGAGTGTTAATATAACATGTCCTGTAAAAATATTACATTCCAGCTGACAAGGAGAGGAGCTGGATGGACATTGCTACCCAAATGGATGTAGCAGGTAGCTAACAGCTAGCCACATTTAGCTTGTTTACTCTAAAGTCACGCTTGACTGTGTGGCGAGATTTGGAGGTTTAACCCCTGAGGTCGACATTGTTGTATATATCAAGAAGTAACAGGTTAATTAAAGTTAAAAAACTTTTAAACCATAAATCATATCCACTTACTTTTTTTGTCCTGTTGTAGCCTGCTGTTGTGCCTTTCTAATGATGCTATCCATGCTTTTGTAGCCCTTAAGGAAGTGTTTCTTGGAAGCCTGGAACTTGGGTGACTTTCCAGGGAATTTGAAGATTAAATCCAGAACTTTAACTCCAATATTGAACATTTCTTACTTATTTTTTAATCTTTTTTGATCATTTCTGACGCTAGCTTAGCATTAGCCACCATATTGCTTTCCAACAATGCTTTTAAGCCTTTTAAGACAGTAAGTCCAGGCGAGACATAATGGTTAAAATAGCTTCGGGCTTGAAGGTTTGAGAATGGACACTCTGGTTGTTGGTGAATAAACCTGTTAGTGTGTGTTGTGTTTGTCATCTTGTTGCTCACCTCACATGAGAGCAAATTGTAAAACGCCATTTTTTTTTTTTTTTTTTTTTTTTTTTTTTTGTTCATGTTTCAGGTCTCTCACATTTTCAAAATTATGTACAATTTTAGAAATGTTTTGTTTGTGCCAGCCAACAGGAAGTTAAAGCAACATATGTGAAATACCAGCACAAGGTGTCACAGTAAATATCAAAATAGATAAAACTGAAAAAAGTATAAAAACTAAGATTTAAATATGTAAAAGCTCTTGCTAGGTATGCATTGATGGTATGGTTGCAAGGTGTGTGAAGGGTGCAAGAATGCTGACTAGACATGACCAAAAGTATAAATATTAGTAAGGATGTGGGTAGATTTAGATGAGGTAGATAGCATAAATAAGATATACTTATGTTAACTAGTGCAAATATGCATGTAAGGATTCCAGCAGAGGAAATAAGAAAATAAATGTTCACAGCTTACATGTAGAGCTCACTCTGATTGAGCAGCATTACTCCTGGAGGATCCTGGTGCATTGTTGGGTTGATGTTACACTTCTGTCCCTGAAAGATGGCATTTGTACCATGCCTTATTTATTGTTTCTGATGTTGTGGGAATGTTGTTAAAGATAGCCTCCATCAATGGATTATATACAGCGTCCATTGTTCTTTATGTTCAGGTTTATAGAGTCAGCTGGATTTAACTCTATTGTGCCCTAAAATCAGCCATTTAAAAACCAGCCAACATACACGCTCCATTCCTAAAGGGAATGAGACGTTCTGATTGGTTTGATTCATGTTTTTCATTTAAAATCAAGCCCTGTAATTCAAACTGACTTTGCACTAGAGATGTGCACTTTGAAGATGACCACATACTTAGCACGTGAGCTATTGTAAAAGAAGTTGCAGGGACCGACTGAGTTATTGATAAATCCAGAGAGTAAATGGCTTTTCTCTCCTCTGGAGCCACGGTTAAGTACCAACAGATAAAATGACAGTGTGATGATTAAACGGCAGATGAAAGATTTAGAAGGATGGATGGATGTAAAGACATAAAACAGCTTTTTTTATCAGGCGTGAGCGGTGGTGTGGAGATTTAGGGCCAGCTTTATGTCTGAGGTGGACAAAGGTGACGGAGGAGGAGAGACCGAGGGATAAATGGAGCGATAGCTGGCGTTGCTGATGGGTAGTTGTGTTGAAGAGAGGGAGGAGGAGAGCTAACTTGTCCTTGTGCGGCAGAGACTGAGGTGGTGATTTAGAACATAATGCTGGCTTAGTAAAGAGCCAGAGATGACTGGAGAAATTAGCATATAAATTGAGAAGTTAAAGAAAGCTTTAAATAGATAATTCAATGTGAAGCTTGAACATCATCTCAGTATCGACTCAAACGTTTTCTATTAATGTTCACAGCTGGTGAGCGGTGAGTAACGGGGACAGCGCTGCTCTGACGGCTTAGATACACGCTATATACCTGTGACGTGTTACATATGTGTACAACGATTTCTTATAGACTCTACTTAGCAGGTAGAATGCATTTTACATAAATACATGTTTAGTTTCTCAGCAGTTATGGATAAGAATCAAATCTGTCTCTGAGATTTCCTGGAGAGGTACAGGGTGATGATCAGGTCAATTTATGCTCCTATAAATCTGATGGTCTGTATGCTGCAGACCAGGTTTGGAAAAAATTCTGTCTCTGTCATCAATAATCCAGAAGCAGCATTTCCTAGTACCAAGGCCAGCTATAAGGAGGGATAAAGGAGAGCTTTCTGGGGCCCAGCCACATGGGGGGCCATGAGGAGATCAGCAAAATCCTGGTCTGTAGTAGAGTTAACCCGTGATAGCCAGATTAAATATTTAAATAATAGTAGCACTTATCAAAGCAAAAAAGAAATGAATTGTATTCATGCCATAAGATAGTCTGTTTCAAAATGCAAACCCCCGTCTCTAAAAAGGATTACTTTTTTGGGTAATGTAAAAAACATGGATAGACCCATTGAAATAAATGGAAATTTATTCTAGACTTCAAACTGTTCAGCCATTATGTGGCCAAATGTAAAGATGATGGAGTTAGAGGGGGTTAAAGGGGTTAAAAAGTGGTTAAAAAGAGGCAAAGAGGAGCAAAAATGGGTTAACAAGGGAAAATAAGGACAAATGGTGCCAAAAATGGGCTTAAAGTGGTCATGAAAAAATGTCATGAAAATATCCAGAAACAGTAGTGAAAGGGTCTAGAGAGTGGTCAAAGTGGGCTAAGAGCGGCAGTGAGGGGCAAACAGTATCAAAAATGGATTAAGACTAGCAAAAATCTTACAAAAGAGGCTGAAAAAAGTAGCTAAGAGGGGTTAAAGAGGGGTCAATAGGACGCAAAGTTGCCAAAAAATCGGTTAAAAGTGTCACAAAGAATCAAAAATCTGTTACGAGAGCCAAAAAGAAAATACAATACAATAAAAATAAAATAAAAAGACAAAACTCTTGTGAAATAGACTTTAATCTCAATGGTTCATTATATGGTTATATAAAATACAATACAATATATAAAATAAAATAAAATAAAAATAAAATAAAATAGAATAAAATAAAATAATTAAACAAAATAAAGTAAAATGAAATAAAATAATAATTAAATAAAATAAAATAACAAAACTCTTGTGAAACAGATTTTAATCTTGATGGGTATTTATCTGGTTAAATAAAATAAAATAAAATAATAATAATAAAATAAAATAATAAAATAAAAAAACAAAATAAAATGAAATAAAATAAAATAAAAGAATCAAGTATTGAAAATGGCTCAAGGGTGCCAAATATTTACTAAAGAGTCTGAAAAAGTAGGGCATAAAGAGGCAATATTGTAATTAAAGGTCCAGACATGTTAAAAAACGGACTAAGAGAGGCAAAACTGTTGCCAAAATGCTTTGATTAAGGAGCAAAAAATGGGTTTAAAAAGGAAAAATTGGAAAAGGTGGCAAAGATGGCTTTAAAGAGGCAAAAGGGGCAACAAGTATTAAAGATGGGTTAAGGGTGATAAAAAAAATGTTGTCAAAATGTAAGCATAAAGTAGTGAAAAGTGGTTATAGAGCTGTACAAACAAGCTGGCAAAAACAAACAACAAAAAAAAAGAGTTAAAAGGGGCGAGAACTACCAGTAAAGGGTTAAGAGTGGCAGAAATGTTGCAGGGGTCCAGTGGCCAGGCTAGATAAGGAAGTGAAAAAGGGTTGAAAGAGTGGTGACGAGGGGTGAACAGTGGCAAAAAGTGAATTAAAGGAGCAAAAGTATCAAAAACGAGTTAAGAATGGCAAAAATGTTGCAAATTAGTCTGATAAGTTAGTCAAAAATGGTTAATGAGTGGCAAAGATGGGTTTAAAGCTGCAAAAGAGGTAATGAGTATCAGCAATGGGTTAATAATGGCAAAATTGTTAAAAGTGTCCAGATAAAGAAATGAAAAGGGCTGAAGGTCAGGAAAAAGACGTTAACGCAGACAAAAATGGGTTAAAAGGGGCAAAAATGAGCAAAACTCGGTTTAATGTGTTGAAAAAAGTGTTGAAAATAAAGGCCAAAAAAGTAGCGAAAAAAAAGTTAGGGATTGGTAAAAAGGGGCAAGAATGGGTTACAAGAGGCAAAAATGGGGGAAAAAATAGTGAAAGGGTTAAAGAATGGAAATGTGGGGCAAAAAAGCGGCATAAATGGGTTACAAGTGGCAAAAATATTCAAAAAATCACAGGACAAAGAAGTGAAAAGTGGCATTTTTGATACAAAAAGTATCAAAAATGGGTTAAGAGTGGCAAAAATGTTACAGAAGTGGACCAAAAAATTATTAGAAATCAGTTAAAAAACAGGCAAAAATGTGAAAATAGTAGGGGGAAATGGTTCAAAGAGGGACAATGTGGTGTAGATGGGTGAAACAGTGGTGAAAAGAGGTTGAAAAGTGACACCAATAAATAATTTCAACATCAGGTCCCATTTCTAGTTTAACACACTTTTCAGCTCTTAATTAAAGTAAATGATAGCAAGGATGCGAGCAGCAGCGCTACTGATCCAACACACATGCATTAACATCATTACTGAATGATATCTGGAGAGGGCCAATCACTGTGTTTTCAGTGGTCCAGCCTGTCTAGTAGCTTTATTACATCTGGTGAAGCAGACTTAAAGTCAGTAAACATGGTCACTAGCAGAGAGCAGCTACAGATGTAAATATTCAGCACAGCATTCTCTAAAATGCTGCAGAAAGTTTAGTCTTATCCAAACAAACAGTGATAACGCCTTATTATCCTCAGTGTTCTGGTCCTCTGAAAGAACCCCTCTAATTAAATACCCATCATACAATCTGACTTACTCCTCGCCTTTCTGCTGCTCTGCCGTCAGCGGCGATCTCAGTCCTCCCCACCTTGCTGGGAGGTATAATTGGCTGCAAGCTCGAGCAGAAAAGTCCTGTGAGGGAGACTCACACAGAGAGTCTTATTTCTGCAAACATCCTGTGGCGATGTGGAGACCGCGGAAGCCACTTTCCGTCTTAAAATAAGACATTCTCTCAAATTTAGACTGGAGGGGAGACGGAGGAAATAAGAGGGGAGAAGAGAAGGTGTAAGGAGGTGGAAAACAAGACAGAAAGACGCAGTGAGGAAGAGAGAGCTGTCAGCAGATAATAAGACTCAGGTTGTTGGAAAGAGAGAGGAGGAAGGTTGGAGAAACAGACACTAGAGGCTAAAATACTTCATGTTTGCTTTACTGCTAGTTTTACCCAGTGAAATGTATGCTTTGTAATGATGTTACCTAGGGAAAAATACACATTTGTTTTGAATGATAAGGCCTGCATATTGTCTGAATGTTTTATCACCAACAGCTTTCAGTGTAGTCGTTGTTACACTGCAGACTCAGCAGATTAGTTGTTTATTATGTCCCTTTATGTGAAGACTTGCCTGTGAAGAATAGATGAGAACCAAAGTCTCTGGCATCTATCAGTCTGGAAGGGTTACAATGAAATTTCTAAAGCTTTGGAACTCCAACCAACCACATTGAGAGCCATTATCCACAAATGGGGAAGACTTGGAACAGTGGAGAACCTTTCCTGGAGTGGCCATTCAACCAAAGATATTCCAAGAGTGCATCGATAATTCCTCCAGGACTCATCCAGAGCAACATCCAAAGACCTGTTGACTGTGCTCTGTTGGCAACTTTTGATAAGTGGGTGGAAGTGGCAAGGAGCAAGGAGCTTTCCCTTGCTCCGTGCCACTTCCACCCATTTTTCAAAAATTGCCAACAATTGCCAACTTTTTGGCAAAAATGGAGGTAAAAAGGCCTGAACATCCACCTCTTCACCAACCTTCAGTTCACTGCATTTGATGATGACATGATAACTGCCAAAATTTCTAGACACTGCCTTTGAAAATGGCGCCATAAAAGCACATAAAACATTCCATCCATTTCTTGTGATGATGTCAAAAAGTTTGTAAAACATTTAGTCCACTGCCTCTGATGATGATGTCATTAAAGCTTATAAACATTCTGTGCACTGCCTTTGATGATGTCATCAGAGCTGATGAAACATTCTGTCCACTGCCTCTGATGATGATGTCATCAGAGCTGATAGAACATTCTGTCCACTGCCTCTGATGATGATGTCATCAGAGCTGATAGAACATTCTGTCCACTGCCTCTGATGATGATGTCATCAGAGCTGATGAAACATTCTGTCCACTGCCTCTGATGATGATGTCATCAGAGCTGATGAAACATTCTGTCCACTGCCTCTGATGATGATGTCATCAGAGCTGATGAAACATTCTGTCCACTGCCTCTGATGATGATGTCATCAGAGCTGATGAAACATTCTGTCCACTGCCTCTGATGATGATGTCATCAGAGCTGATGAAACATTCTGTCCACTGCCTTTGACAATTATGTCATATAAGCTTATTAACATTCCATTGGTTCCTTTAAGGACCTTTAGATCTTGTTTTTGGTTCTTTTCTGACCTCCTGAATGAGTCACTGATTTGCTCTCAAAATAATTTTGGTAGGCAGGCCACTCCTGCAAAGGTTCACCACTGTCCCAAGTTTTCACTATTTGTGGTCAATGTCTCTCACTGGAGTCTCAAAGCTGGTAAAATGGCTTTGTACCCCTTTACAGACTGATATATATCATGTATTTATTTCTTATCCATTCCTGAATTTCTTGATTATGGCAAGTGTTGCTTCTTGAGTTAACATTTTGTATTTATTGGGTTATCTTTGTCTAATCTAATCTTTGGATCCACTGACAGCATAAAACCTTTGGATCTGTTCATGATGTAATACAAACACTAGCTGTGTAGTCAGACCTTGTGTTTGCCTTGTTTCGCCTACAAATCTCTAAATCCATTCTGCTTTATCAACTCCAGGACGGTTTTAAAGTCTTCAGACGGCAGATGTCTCAGTGAATTTAAATCTTGTTTGGCAGTTTTGTCTCACATCAGATTCGGTGCCAACAGAAGTGACTGAATGACAGAAACAGACGCTGAGAGAAAAACTGAAAGACGAACAGAGACTGAGGAGGAGAGAGAGGGAGAGAGATGTCAGCTAACATGTTTTTAAGTCTTTGTTAATTAAATATGAAAAATGAGAGAATGTGCTCTCATTCAGGGTGTCCTATTTAGGAAATTTCTCAAATATGTCCTCCTTTTGTAGCTCTCACTTCTCATTTCATCCACCTTTCCTTTCCTCTTGTGTCCTTCTCTCTCCTCTTGTTTGCCTTTTCCTTGTGTCCTCTCTCTTTTTGCTTCCTTTTTTCATGTCTCCCTGTCTCCTAGTTGACCTTCTCTACCTCTCCTCGCTTGTATTCTTCTCTCCTCGTTTTTATCCCTTTCCTTCTCTCTTTTTGTTCACTCCTTGTCTTTAATTTTCTCCTGTCTCCTCTCTGGTCTCCTCTCTAGTCATCTCCTCCCCCTCCTTTATCGATGTTGTCATGATTATTGATCCAGCCTCTCCTCTGATGAACTGAACAGAAAACGACAGAGAGAGAGAGAGAGAGAGACAGGAGAGGGAGACGAGTGAGTCGACTCTTTGAAATGTGAGCTGTTACGTAACCCCAAAGTTACTTTCGGTTTCAACTCACTGCCTCCAACTTAATGGGTAAAACGCACGCGTGCACGCACGGGCCACAGGTTACCCATCATGCTGAGCGGCTCCCAGCCCAGAAATAAGCTCTGTGATTGGCCGTTTAACACAGCGGATGTAATGAAGTGTGTCCAGCTGGCTGTCAGGGAGGTGTGGGGAAAGTGGCAGACAGCCTTCACAACACCTCTGCAGTGCATTCTGGGTAAAAACGGATAAATAAGCGGAACAGGAGAAAGTGAGAACAGGTGGAAGAGGAGACGAAGACGAGGTGTGGAAGGAGAAAGAGGGAGTCGGGGATAAAGCAAGATAAAGCTGATGCACGCCAGGGGTCTTTGACTCGGACGTGATCGTGTCACATGATGGACTACTGGCTGATGATCTGGTCTAGGATCAGCAAGGTGTCGTGCTGTATCAGAAGATCTGGTCTAGGATCAGTAAGGTGTCATGCTGTATCAGAAGATCTGGTCTAGGATCAGTTGTCAAGTGATTACAGAGAAGTAACATCAATATAGAGTGCAAGGGCTTTCTCAGGACAAATTTATCTCCTAATTCATGACTGCCTGGCTAATACCACAGTATGGCAATACTATTAGGATTATTTTTTAATTATGTGATTAAAACTACTACACCACTGTGATAAAAAAAGAGCAGAAATGATTAATTAATTAAGCAGGTGTTTAAAAATAAAGGAAAATACACAAGGAGGAATGTCAGTGAATCTGTGGCACTTTCTCTGGTAGTGGGCAAGTGCCAAAGTGGGCACTTTGTCATTTGGAGGTCAATCCAGAAGGCACCTCATCACGTTTATCCACCAAAAGGTAACTAGACAAGTACTGTGTAGAACTTTGTCCAGTTGGAGGGGTCCGAATAGGGCATTTCGTAAAACTTTGACAACTAAGGGGGCACCATATCAAATTCTGTTCATCTGAAAGTTTGACCAGAGGGCACATGGTTTAACATGTCCCTTTGGAGGGCACCCAGAAGGCACCTCGTCCCATTTATCCACCATAAAGGTATCTAGACCGGCACTTAGTGGAATTTTGCCCATTTGGAGGGGTCCAAAGGGGGCACTTTGCCAAGTTTTTGAGACCAAAGTGGGCGCTTTGTCAAATGTGGCCATTTGGAGGGCATCCTAGAAGGCACCTCATCACATTTTTCCACCATAAAGGCATCTAAAAGAACACTTTTGCAACAAAATGACAATGCTTTGGTGAGGTTACTTTTAAGAAACTATGCTACCCATCAGCTGTAAAGACTGAGTACAGTCAGAGTCCTGGCTGCAGGTTTAATTTTGTCAGATCTTTGCTTTTAGATTATTTTGAAACTACACCTCAAATTCCCCAAAAAGTGGAGGCGCTGCATAAAAAGTTAAATGTTTTTTCACAATAGAGCATGAACAGCATATATCAGATGTTGAGACTGAGACATTTTAACATTTTTATGAAAAAATCTGATGGCAGCATCAAAAAAGTAGGATTGGGGCAACAGAAGGCTGGAAAAGTAAGTGGTGCTAATTAAAAGCAGTCCGAGGAGCATTTTGCAACTAATTAGGTTAATTGGCATCAGGTCCGTAACATGACTGGTATAAAAGGAGCATTTTAGAGAGTCAGGGTTCCTCAGAAGTTAAGATGAGCAGAGGTTCACCAATCTGCATTTAAAAATGAGTGTAAAAATCATGGAACATTTTTTGAATAATGTTTCTCTGTTAGCTGCAATGATTTTGAATATAGACAATGTCTTTCTCAGGGAAGGCCTTGTATATTTCAGGAAGACAATGCTAAAACACATACCTCATCCATCACAACAGCCTGGCTTCACAGTCGAAGAGTCTGGGTGCTGAACTGGTCTGCCAGCAGACCGTTCACCAATAGAAAACATTTGGAGCATCATAACACAAAAATCTGGCAAAGACGACCTAGGGCTAGCCAGAATCCTAGACAAGACAAGAATGGGACAACATTCCTCTCCCAAAACTCCATAAACTTATCTCCTCACTTCCCAGATGTTTACAGACTGTTGTTACACAATAGCAAACATGACCCTGTCCCTACTTTTATGAGATGTGTTTCTGCCATGAAATTCAAATTTTTTTTTTTTCTGAAATGCTAAAATATCTCAGTTCCACCATCTGATATGTCGTTTTTGTTGTATTGTGAATAGAATCTTGGTTTATTTTTCATTTATTTTACACAGCAACCCAACTTTTTTGTAATTGTGGTTGTAGAATCAGAGAGAAAAATCACCTCCACTCATGTTTGCTTTGATTAAATGGACCGATCCTTGAACATGCTGCCATGTCTTCAATAATTAACACCATGATTTAACTGTGAGTGTCTGCACGGATCACTGAGGCTGATAAACACAGAGACCAGAGCAGGACGGTCTAAACGTGCTTTTATTGAGTGAAACTGAAACTCCTGAGCTGAACGTCTGCCCTGCTTTAATCTCACGCTCTCACAGGCTGCAGCACGGCTGCCTCGGGCTCTGATGCTCTAATGATCATCTGTTTGAAACCTGTGGCAGGTCCCAGGTGAGGTCAGGGATAAAATGATGACAGTGGCGTAATTGTGGCGCTGTCGATTCCCCTGCCACCGCCTGAGAACGATTCACAGACCACATAAATAAACAACAAATATTGACTCGGAGAAACAAATCTCAAAAGTGCTGCGTCTTTAGTAATGAGATCTGCATTTTCAACAATGGGGAATTCTCTCCCTTTACTCTGTCTTTAATGGGGCTTCTGCATGATGTTGCACTGCTGCAGAGCAAAGGTGCTTACCCACTAAATGAAGAGTATCCCTAGACATTGACCCCTTAGGTAAGAAGAATAATACACCTCTGAAAAATCTGTTTAAGCTATCATCGTTTTGTGGGACGTTACACGGTCCTGTAATGAATGGTACCTGCTACTGTTGCTGTATCCCATTCATGTTTTGTGCCGATTACTTGTGGTCGTGATTAGTTGGCATCAGCTGTTCAATCTTCCAAGCTTACCCCCATAATGAAGAGCCCTGTCCCCTACCTGATACCTTAGCATTGTGGCCCTACTAGACATTTCCAGGCTGAGGAAAGCCCAGTCGCTGTTTATCAGTCCATCGCCACTGTTTTATCTTGTTTTGAATTGAGGACTTTGGTCATTTATACCACATTCCATATGGTTTATTTACTAAATAGTACACACAACTTTGGTAACATGGACAGTGGCGTGCACAGACTTTTTCAAGGGCAGGGGTGAAAAGAAAAAAAGGGCACATACAGCGTGTTCTCGCCACTGAAGAGGGCACTAAGTTTCGTGTGTTTTCGAGGGCACTTTAGACATTTTTATATGTTCTACAAATGGCACATTATATAGCCTTAAAACAGACTAACTAGACAGACTACTCAAGTTAGTCTGTAGTTAGGATCAGCATCCACAACAACTGTGTAGATTCAATGTTGGACTGGCACAATATAGATCAGAAAAGGGCCCAACACGAAAGTCATTGCAACAGTAATGTTTCATAGTATTTCCTGGTCCTAATGGTTCTACTGGAGTTTAGTGTGTTTTCTTTGCCCAAGAGGGTATTTTAGTGTGTTTTGCCAACTTTGCCACTTTAGCATGCGTTTTGGCTCTCGAGGGCACTTTAGCATGCGTTTTGGCTCTCGAGGGCACTTTAGCGTGTGTTTTGGCTCCCAAGAGGGCACTTTAACACGCATTTAGGCTCCCAAGAGGGCACTTCAGCGCACGTTTTTCAACAATTGGGCCATGAGGGGGGTTGACTGCCCCCCCTGCACACCACTGCACATGGATGAATTTCAAATAGTGAGGGAGAAAAGCTGTTAAAAAGTGGCCTGAAATTGGCCTAATATTGACCTCCATACTCTTCCATTACCATAACACGAGTCTTAGTTTATCTGTAGTTGCATAAGTGGGACCCTCTCAGGTAGCTAACTGGGTTTCTTAAAACTGGTGTAAAGCTTATCCTGGTTTTTGATCCAGAGATTTGATGGATGCTTAAAAATTTGGATCAAAACTGGGATACTTAGGTTAGTTTAAAGCGCTCATCTTTTGCGGAGACTTGATCAAAGCACAGCCCAAAACTCTGGCTTTGTCGTGACCAGATTTTAGATTGCCTTGCCCAATCTCTGTTTGATTTCAGCTCAATCATGACCCACTCCTGGCCTGCTCTTAGCAGGATTGATTTACCTTAAATTGCACACAATCTTTGTTAAAACTCACCCAGATCACAACACAATACCAGCCTTTTCTTGGCCAGATTTCATCCTAAATCAAAACCATCCTATTTGAAACCTAGCCTAATGTTTATCAGTACCTCGCCAAATTTCAGTCCAGCTGCTACCTGATCTCGGCCCAATCTTAGCCTTCATATAAAGCTTAATCACAACCACTTCCTTTCCTAATCTTTGCCAGATTGTAGCCTGATTTTGGCGGCACTGCAGCCTAATCTTGATTCAAACTTGGTCCAGTTACAGCACAGCTCTGGCTCCAGATTGTTGCCTAATCACATGCCACTAAGCCAAATTTCCACCAGATTGTACTTTGACCTTCGCCTGATAATGATCCCATTTTGGCCCAATCATGAGCACTCCTTTGTGGTGCATTCTGGGTACTTCTGACCAGCAAGGATAACAGAAGAAAGTTTAAAAGAAAAAGGAAATGGAGTTAGGCAAATAAATTCTGCAGCACTATTGAGACAGTATGCTAATAAAGAAAGAAGTTAGTCATCATCAAAGAAAGGAGGCATATTTAGAGAGTAGGGGAGAGATGACAGTAGAGGACAAAATGAAAGCAGAGAGAACAAGCTGGTGCTAAATAATGAACCACAAATCAATGCTTCCTCACTGGGCTGCTGGCACTGTTAAGAGCTGTCTGACAGTATGTGTACCTGTGTCTGTTAATCCATCCAACACTGCTGACAGAGAGAGGAGGGGGAGTCTGGAGCCTCTCCAGATCAGCCCAAATTATTCCCTTTATGTTGGCGCTGATTAGAGAACGATTAGACCAGTCTTGCATGATCTAAAGTTGCTCAACAGTGTGAGGGTTCTGTTGCCATAGTGAAATTTTCAGGAAATGTCACAAAATGGCATAAGGAAGAACTGATTAGATTTTGGGAGTGATCCGGATCACCTTCTGGATCCAGGAATGTTTTAAAGGATTCTTCACTATTGGGGCTGATGGCAGAGGTCTGTGCTCTCCAAGTGCTTTTCTTGTTGCATTCTGTTTTCATTTATACTTTACACTGCGACCAAACTTTTCTGGAACTAGGGTTGCACCCAGTCATGGTACTATCATCTTTTACCAACTAACCCACTGATCACTGGGAAGTTCAAGGTGTTTTTGGAACATGTGAGAACTTCCCCAGTCTTTTCTTGCCCCGTCCCAACTTTTTTGGAAAATATTGCATGTATCAAATCCAGAATATCAGTTTGATCATTAGATGTGTTGTCTTTGTGCTGCAAACATTTGAATGGATGTGGAAAATGGCTTGAAAATCACTGGGGTTTTTCTTGTCTTTTTTCCTGCTTCACACGATGTCCCAACTTCTTTGGAATCAGAATTTATAAAAACTTATTGTCCAGGGCGTTTATTTACAACATATCTGTAATTTTCTGACTGAAAAACATCCTGATGCAGGTTTATAGAAGGTAAAAAACTACTTTTTACTGGTTGGTCTTTTAAGAGAAGATCCTTAAAGAAGCGTCTCACTCTGTTGAAACTCCTAAAACCCTTCAGTGGTGTTTAAAATGTTTATGAGGCTTCAGTTGATGAGGGGCAACCGATAACTGAGAGCAGGTGATAAAACCTGTGAGAGAAAGAGAGAAGGAGGGGAGGATGAACGAGAGACGCAGCCAGAGACGGACAGGAGTGGAGGTGCGGGGCCGACACAGCGGCCGGAGGAGCGACGTGAACAGCAAGAGAAGAAGAAGAAACAAACCTCGAGTGAGCGAGCGAGAGGAAGCCAGCTCAGAAATACAGTCAGCAAAAGAGCGAGTGACTCACACTCTGCATGGTTGGGGAATTTATTTTATTTTCCTGTCTGTGTTTCGTTTTGTACTCGAGTAACCTGCTCAGGGAAACATCTAGAGAAAAGGCAGAGAGGACAGGAGGGGTGGAGGGATGTAGAGACGGTCGTTATTTTGGGTAAGAGCTGCACAAGAAAAGTAGAGAAGAAGAAAGGAGGAAGAGGAAATGGAGAAAACGACAGAGTAACAAAGGCAGACGGAAGAAATGAAGCAGAGATTAAAAAAAAAAAAAAAACAGGTTGAAAACACATTTTATGAAAAAACAGTGACGAAAGAGAGACTTTAGGAAAAAAGGAGCAAAATTTGCAAGACCTGGAGGGAGTGGAGGTGTTTTGATTTAATAAGACTTGGACTAAAATTTTCAAAAAGACAGATAAGTGGTGATAGAAATAAAGTAGATAAAAGAGAGAAAAATCCTTAGCTTTCAATACTCTAAAAGTCACAAAAAGATTGCCAAATTTTCTTTGCTAGGTGACAAAACAAAACAAAAAAATGCAGTTCCTTTAATGACCACTAGAGGCCTGTTGCAAGAGTGAGCCAATCCCCATTTGGTTCCATATTAAAACATCAGTTTCTACAGCAAAATAAAAGATGTTTAAAACCTGATTAAAGAGACAAATTTAGAATCAGCTGGTCATTTTTTATGCCTTCACACTTTACAGGAGATGCTGATAATGCTGAGGACTCGTGGGCCATTGTCTAGGCCAGTGTTTCTTAACATGGGGGTTGGGACCCCATAAGGGGAGAGGGGGTTTTCAGTTGCATTAGAAAAACTAAGAATAATTTTTTAATATACAAATTTGCCACTTGACAATTTTGCCAAATGTTTACCCATTTTCATCACTTTTTTTAAACCCATTTGGCTACTTTTCATGCCTGTTTTTGCCATTATCTGCTTATTTTGTGCCATTTTAATCTAATTTTTGCAATTTCTGCTACTTTCAAAATCCCATTTCACCACCTATTCCACCAGTGTTCACCATTTTTAGCCCATTTTAATTCTGTTTTTAAGAAAGGTGTTTACATTTTTAAGAGGAATATTTACTACAGCATAAAAGAATAATAAAACATTGGCAATTCTTCAGGTGAAATATAAAATTTGGTTACCACAGCTGTACTTTACATTGAACCATGATTTTCCTGAGCTCCACAGTCCCCCAGTTTGGTTGGGTCCCAGAAAGCTCTCCCATTTGTCCTCCTTTATAGGCAGTCTTGTCTGAACATGACTGTTCTTGATTGTGCATGGCTGTTCAACCACCTTCAAGCTTGGGGGGGTTCCTGGTCTCTGGCACCTTAATTTTTAGGGTCATGGGCTGAAAAGTTTGAGAACCACTGGTCTAAGTTTTGTGAATGGGAAATTCCACAAATGCTTTGGCTGATTTTTGACTGTGTACATCATAAAAGGTCCAAGCTCAAGGTTATCAGGCCTCATGGTCAGCCCTTGTTAATACTATTTAAGTCACACTATCACTGGTACCACTACTGTACTCTCACTGTCTGGCCAGTGGATACCTAGCAGAGGCACAGCTCTCAGTCTCATAACTGAACAGAGGCATAGAGGGCAAAAAGAGTGTAGGTCATGGAACTGCAACACTGGACATTTTATTCTCCATCTTACTGCTATAGTTGGCAGCTTGTCTGTCTGTCTGTGTTGACTTGCACACCACTCCATTGCTCTAATTGTCCTTGAAAGCTCTCAGAAGACTTCTTCAGAGTCCTGCTTTAAAACTGGTGCCATAGACATGTACAGATTTTCAGTAAAATCCAAAATTGTTGAGCCTTTAGCTTAAAGAATCCGTGCAGGATGCAGACAGGATTTGACACACCTGTTCCAAGTACAAGTAAAGGTGGATTTAAAAAACTGCCAAATTTGTATTTTTCTTGCAGTGAAAATCATGCAAGAAAATGCAATTTTCATTTTTTGGCTCTACAGTAAAATGAAGCTGAAGTGGCAAAAAGAAAAAACTGCAGTTCCTTTACTGTCCACTAGAGGCTTAGTGCAAGGGCGAGCCAATCCGCATTTGGCTCTTTATGACAACATAATTTTTTACAGCAGAAAAAAAGATGTTTTAAACCTGACTGAAGAGACAAATCTAGCATCAGTTTGTCATTTTTTTATGCCAACATGAGAATTTTTATGCTGGTAATAGTGCTAGAGCAGGTGGTACTGGTCAGAAATCCAGATCAAGAAAAGTGACCCGTATGCTAACATACATGAAGACTGCAGAAAAACTGAGATTTTAATGAAACCTGTGAGTTTTAGTACTTTGGACTCCTTACAGCACAGGGACACTATATAAAGCTCTAAAACCAGAAAAGTTCCAGCTGCCACTTAGCTTTAGCGATGCTAACATACTGGTTAAAGACAGCATTTCCAATATGGCCACCACTTTTGTCAAGCTCAAGCCTCCATATCTGCATCCACTTCTCAAGAACCCCTCAGCTCTCTGCAACTTTTTTGCAGCTCTGAATCAAATATACTCTATTGAAACTACAAAAGCGGAGAAAAGTCCCGTATTCCAGTCCTCTTTGAGCGATCCAGTCTCTTCCAGTCAAAAGAACATCCTGACATTCATGCTTCATTGCTTCCTCCCGTTTCCTCCTTTATTTCTCTCCCTCTCCTCCATCCGGTCCACCTGCAGATTAAAGGGGACATTTAGCAGAAAAGTGTCTCTTATTTTCACCATTTAACCTCCGTTTAACCCACAATCTCCCCTCTGAAACTTTAATGAGCGAGTGTTAGATAAAGGCAGTGAGTGTTTGTGTCTTTAAATGATTGAAGCGTCTTTTTTCGGCCTGTGATACCTGCACTCTCTTCATTTAATCATGAGCTCCAGTCTCAATAATAAATGAATGTGTGTTTGTGTGCCCACACGTGTCTACTCAAGTGTGTGTGACCGGATCTGTTTGCATGTGTGAGTTTGTGTGTGTGGTGCGGTTGTCTGTAGCAGCAGCTGAATAATATATATTTATCTTCATCCATGTTTTATTCAGCACAACCAATGAATTATTACGTTTATTAATCTACGAGCTCAGTTAGAACAGAGACAACACACACGCTGGGTAAAGCTCACACAGCATCTTTATTTGTCGCTTTAATTTACCGTTATTATTGTAATAGTTTGGTTAATTTACCTGAAAGATAAAGAAGCCGTTCTCTTAATTAAAGTCAAAATAAGCAGAAGGTACTAATCATAATCAACACAAACAAAGTTAGAATTCATTTGGTGCAAACTGTTTTTGATGGGGCCTGTTTTGGCAGAGTTTGCACGCTCTTCTTGTGCATCCGGGTTCTCTGGCTTCCTCCCACCACTGAAGACATGCTCGTTAGCTTAATTGGTCTTAATTGGTGACTCTAAATTGCCCATAGGTGTGAATGTGAGAGTGCCTGGTTGTTTTTCTCTATATGTTAGCCCTGTGATTGGATGGCAGTCCAAGAAGAGCCCCGCCTAGTGCCTAATGACAGCTAGGATAGCCCACCCCCCACATAACACCATAAGGACAAAAGTATTTGGCCACACCTGTTAACTATGGTATAATTACTGTGATGGATGCCACTCTTGCAACAAGACCGTTTGTGAAATTTCATCCCTGATGGATTTCCACAGTCAATTTAAGTGATATTATAAGAGAGTGGAAGAGTTTAGGAACAACAACCATGAAGTGGGAGAAAACATAAAATCACAGAGCAGGGTCAACAACTGCTAAGGTGCATGGCATTAAATTGAGTACAAAAGCTGCAGGAGGAAAACGTTGCAAAAAATGGGTTCAAACTGGCAAAACAAGTGGCAAACATGGTGAAGGGGAGGCAGTAACAATGGGTCGATGGTGGCAATATGGACGCATAGCATGGGTTAAAAGTGGCAAAACCGTGTCAAGAAATGTGCAAAAGTGGCAAAAATGTGCATAAAGTGGTAAAATGATGGGTGGAAAAAGTGGTATACAAGGGTAAAACCAGAAAAAAAATGGTTCAGATGGGAAAGAAGTGGCAAAACAGTGGCAAAATTGGGAGGAACAGCAGCCACAATAGGTGAATAATGGTAATACTGTGTCAAAAATGGGCAAAAACTGGATGATACAGGATAAAAGTGGGAAAAAAATCACAAAAAAGAGCATTAAGTGGAAAAACTTTGGCAAAAATGGGTAAACAGTGGCAAAAAAGATCAAAGGCATTAAAAATTGGTTAAATTGGCAAAACATCGGCCAAATGAGCAATAAAAAGGCAAAAATGTACATTAAGATGGCAAAACAGTGGCATAAAGAGTGAAAAACAGTTAGAAATTGGTTTATATGGGAAAGAAGTGGCAGAACAGGGGCAGAAATTAGGTAAAAAGTGGCAACGATGGCCAAAAAGCATCCAAAAAGGGGATAAAAGTGGCCAAAATTTGCTAAAAATGGTATAAAAGTGGTACAAATGAGTAAAAAGTGGCAAAAATGTACATTAGGTGGCAGAACAGTGGCAAAATGATGGCATAAAGAGTGAAAAACAGCAAGAAATTGGTTTATATGGGAAAGAAGTGGCAGAACAGGGGCAGAAATTAGGTAAAAAGTGGCAACGATGGCCAAAAAGCATCCAAAAAGGGGATAAAAGTGGCCAAAATTTGCTAAAAATGGTATAAAAGTGGTACAAATGAGTAAAAAGTGGCAAAAATGTACATTAGGTGGCAGAACAGTAGCAAAATGATGGCATAAAGAGTGAAAAACAGCAAAAATTCATTTGGATGGGCAAGAAGTGGGAGAACAGGGGCAGAAATGGAAATAACTGCAGCAACAGTGGTTGAATAGTGGTAATACTGTGTCAGAAATGTGCCAAAACCTTCAAAAATAGGGTAAAAGTAGAAAAAATTTGACAAAAATGAGCATTAAGTGGAGAAACATTGGCAAACATGGGCAAACAGTGGCAAAAGGACTGAAGGGGATAAAAGAAACGATTAAAATTGGTAAAGCATTGTTGCGAAATTCGTTTGGATGGGCAAGAAGCGGCAGAACAGGGGTAGATATGGGGCAAAATGTGGTAAAATTGGACAAAAAAGCATCCATAAAGGGGACAAACGTGGCAAAACTATGTCTGATATGGGCTAAAACGGTATAAAAGTGGCAAAAATGATTAAAAAGTGGCAAAAATGTACATCAGGTGGAAAAATGGCAAGATAAATTGTGAAGGACAGAAAACACTGGTTTGGATGGGCAAGAAGTGGCAGAACAGGGACAGAAATGGAGATAATAGCAGCAAAAGTGGTAATACTGTGCCAGAAATGTGCAAAAACTGGCAAAAAGAGGGAAAAAGTGGCAAAAATGAGCATTAGGTGTCAAAACAGTGGCAAAATAATGGCATAAAGGGTGTAAAACAGCAACAATTGGTTTGAATGGGCAAGAAGCGGCAAAAATTGGGGGTTAGGGCAGCAACAATGGGTCAGCAGTTACAAAAAATGGAAAAGGTATGTTTAACAGTGGCAAAAATAATCAAAAATGGGTTAAATTGGACAAAAACTGGCTGAAGAAAAAAAAAAGAAAACCAAATAACAGAGAACAATGAGGTGAAACACAAAGTTCAGATCCAGAGCTGCTCTGCTGTGTAGAGATGTGCTTACTGTGAGGTGAAAACGTTGTCCTGTCCCTTTAACTCATCAGTCAGCCTTCATGCTCCTTCTCTGTTTAAAGGCTGGATTTTGGATCTTTTGGAGCTCCTGGCTCTAAAATGTGACTCTACAAAGAAACTCCTGTTCTCAAACATCTCTCTCTGAGCCTGACCTGCTGAAAGTGTGTGTTCACGCGTGTGTGTGTTCACGTGTGTGTGTGTGTGTGTGTGTTATGTAGCGCTGCTGCTGGATCCGTATGAAAGCGTGCGGTTTCTGCGCTGCAGGCTCTCTGAGATTAATTTGAAGACTCGGCCCTCTGCAGGTTTCACATCACTGACCTGCTCTGTGTGAGACACGCAGACCGTAATAATCAATCCAAGACCGCCAGGACTTTATCTGCTGGGTTCAGGGTGCTTTCCCGCCGCTTTGAGGAGAAACCAGCTGTTATTAAAGAGAGCAGAAATCAAAGATATGAAGAGAGGGAGATGATTAGCTTAGACTAACAGGCACAGATATTCAAATACACAGAGAAAGTGTGACCGTTTACGTCTAAAGGCTCATTAGCATATCGTCAGAGTTCAGACAGTTTCTGCCCTGAATGGGAGAAACTAAACAAGTGGAACGACACGTTAATGATGGAGCTTTAGCCACATTTTTAGAGCTAATGATGAACTCAATGATTATGTTCAAGTAGACAGTCATGATGCTGTGACTGGGCGAGATCTCATTAGATCTTCTTTACTGAAATGCATTATGGGATTTGTAGTTTTAAAAAACTGAATAATCTCTGGATGTTCAACCAGCGATGTCTCACTCTGTTCACAAAGCAAAGCAACAAAACCCAGTCATGTCTCTCTGATCCGCTCCCTCTTTTCCTTCAGGGTCTTTTGTTTCTATTTCTAATCCGATCCTGCTCTCTGATTGGTCGACGCTGTAGTCGACAACACTGCGTTTGAATTTTTTTGTCTGCATAATGATCTGTGACGGGGATATTTGCTGAGTGAAGCTGGATGAAATCCAGACTGTACCAGAGGAGGAGAGGAAGGAGCAGACTGCTGGAGTTCAGAGGGAACCACAGATCAACTCCCTCATTAGCATAACGCTGCCATGGCAACAGGAAACCAAACTGGAGCTGGGCGAGGGATGCGGAGGGAGAGAGAGGGAGGGATGGATGAGAGAGGGATGGGAGAAAGGAGAGAAGGAATGAGTGTAGAGGTGGAAAAGACAGGAGAGAGAGGAAGAGGAGGTGCACCGTGATTACTGACAGGAGGAAAGAGGAAGAGAGGGGGGCGAGGAAGAGGAGGGAAGGGGTATCAGAGGTGACACAGAGATGGAGGAGAAGAGGGAGGTGGAGGAAGAGGAGAATAAGGTGGCAAAGAGAAGGAAAAGGAGGAGGTTAAGGAGGAAATCAAAGAGAGTCAAAGCAGGATAGAGAGGATGAGAAGAAGGTGAAGAATAATGTGGATGAAGAGGAGGAAGGAGGAGGTGAACGATGAGACCAGGAATGACAGGCAGAGGATACGATGCTGGAGAAGGGATAGAGCAGAGTGTGGAGGAAAAGGGAGAAAATAAAGGAGGATACTGAAGAGTAGGAAAAGGGGGAATAAGCAGAATGGCGTTTAGCATCCGCCGCTAGCAGCAAATGATCAAAAGTAGACTAAAAACAGATGAAAAGATGTTCAGTGTCAGAGTTACTGGTGTGAATTAACTCTTTAAAAATCACCCAAGTTCCAGGCTTTCTAGAGAAGCTTCTGTAAGAGCTACATGGGCGTGGTTAGCGTCATTGGAACGCCTAACAGCTAGCTTCAAGAGGAGGAAAACGTAAGAGGCTACGATTTATGGTTCAGGAGATGTTTTACGGAGATGTTTTTAAGCTAAATGCAAAGCCGGAACTACACTCCAGACATGGCTGCTGCACTGTGTCACTCCGCCCAGTGGTTTACTCAAGAAATAGTTCTGAGTATTTGCTTCATGCGTCATAATGTTACATAATTATACGTTATTATTTCATAGCGTGGTGAATGTGCAGGTCACAACTTGTCCATGAGAGCGTTTTGGAGTTGTTGGATTGTGTATTTGATGAGTTTGATGAGGGAAAGCTGGAATACCGTCTGCTTACATTGAGTTGGCACAGCAGGTCTGAACTCGGCAGCGGCCGATCTAAAAACAGCTTGCACCGACAACTGAAGGTAACAAACCTATTACTAAGACTATAGGGATTATGGCAATGGACGAATTTGCCAAAATGTTGAAGTATCCCTTTAAGATCAAACAAGCTAGACGTGGCTAGCTGTTAGCTTCCTGCTACATGCATTGTGTTAGCAGTTTCCATCCAGCTCCAGTCCTTGTCAGTTGAATTGTGGTTTGATTTACAGGACGTGTTATATATGAACTTTCATGTTGTCGCCAAAAATCAAGAAGTTGCTCCTCCATCTCCGACATGTGTGTTGATATGTATTTATTATATAATACAAAATAAATGCTGACTATGGATGGACAGCTTTGTCCATATGTGTTCGTATTTCAGATCTAGAGCCTGTGCAGGCTTTCAGTAGGGGTGTACTATATTGAATTGTTGCTGATGTTTCCAAACTCATATTCGCTGATACAGATATATGCACACGTTTTTGGGGCTTCATTCAAAACGTCCAGACCGCATGATGAGGTTCTTTGAATGGGACCCTACACCTGATGGTGCATTTGCCCATATTTAACCTCCACATATGCGTACATTACATTTTGGCTGTCCTACAATATAATCAAGATTTATTCCATCAGAATTTTCTAAAATGATTATCAATAATGTTTTTTAAGTTTTCAGTAATTAGCTTGAATTCTTTGGATAGTTTCCTGTTTAGATATTTTGTGTAATTTCTTGGAAATTATCAAGTATTTTCATGGACATTGTATATTTTGAAAGTTTGATTGAAAGACTTGGCAAAATTGCGTTACATTTTTGGGGGCAATTTATGAGACTTACAAAATAATATTTTAGATTTTTTGGGGAAATTAATTTGGGTATCTGGCAGCAGGGATGTCCCTTTGAGATTTTCAGGAATTTTAAAGAAAATTTCAGGGAATTTCTTTGGCTGTTTCCAAAATTGTTCATGGACGTTTGCATAATATATGTTTAATATTTTCAGGGAATTTGCTTGTGAATTTTTAGGATCTTGCACAGAATTATGGGAGGATTTTTTATTAAATTGTTTTGGCTTTGTGATAAATTTCCACCGAAAGATTTGAGAAACTTTGGGGTACTTTAATGGAATATTTTAAAATGATATTGGAGAATTGTTTACAGATATTTTAGGTAATTTCTTTTAGTCTTTGGAGAATTTTTGTAGTGTTTGGAAAGAAAAAAAAACAAGAAACCCCTGTTCAGAGACAAGGCAGATGTCTGAACTTATCAGATCCTGATCATAGCAAATAAGTGGGAGAATCTAAAAACACTTTACAAACAAAAGCTCATGTCTCAGGAGGTTAGAGCCGATTTTTAATTTCTACCACTGATGTGTGTGACGGATTCATAAGAAGATATTTTTATTTCTGGTGAAACATTGACAAACCTTTTAAGCTAATATCTGCACATACCAATATCACATCAGTGACATTGTGCATCCCCACTTCCTGTCTGGACTGTTGCAGTTGACTCCCGTTTGGGATCACAAGCAAAGCCCTGAGCAGGCTCCAGTATAAGCTGAACTCAGCAGCCAGGGTTCTAAATCCCAAAAAAGCTGGGACAGCTCATCACCCCCACCCTCATCCACATTTACCCAGTCCTGCATCACATACAGAATCCTCCCCTATCCTCTGGTCCTTGAACCCTGCCCTGCTCTTCACTGCCCACGCCAACCTGTGGATGTTTGACTCCATGTGGTGATCCACCCTCTGAAACTCTCTAAGATCCACTGACATGTTCAACTCAGGCTATACGTGGTTAACTCATGTTGTCAGTGTGTTTCTGGTGCATCCTTGGGCTCCTTAAAGGAGCTTTTTACAGTCCGCTTATTAGCATTAAAGACGAAGAAGAGGGGGAAAGACAAGGTGAGGAAGAAGACGAGGAGAAACTAAAGAGAAAGGGATGGTGGTGAAGCAGAATTAGGAGGTGTAGGAGGAGGAAAGGAGGAGCAGGGACCTTGGTTTGACTTCCACTCTATCTCCTCTCCTTCTTTCGTTTCTCATTTCTTCCTCCTCTATCGTTTCATCTTTATAATTAAATCCTCTTATCCAACACACACAGTAATAACCAGATAAGAGGTCAAACAGCTCTCTCTCTCTGTGCTGGAGGAACACATGACAGGTTTATCTGTGCGTGTGTAGCTGTGGAGTATTTGTGTAGCTCTGTCAGAACATGATTAAACTGGCTGTAGAACCTCCTCCATGTTACCAGATCAACACGTTTTAAGGTGTTTTTACACCTTTAGCTCGTTTGTTTGTTCTGATTCAGAGGATAGAATAACTCAGTGTTAGATTGTCTTTCTCTTTGCTCATTTGTGTTTACACTGCAGCCATTTAAAGCAGTATGAAACCACCAGCCATAGCCCAGCCCTACTCTGCCTCTGATTGGCTGATCCTGATAGTCTCACCCAATCAGCTAATGAGTCCTAGCCAATCAGAGGCAGAGAGAGGTGAGTCATGCCTAGGCCCATCCAAGAAAAAAAATGCCACATGTTACTTAATGATGAGTATCAGAGCAGATTAAGAAGTTGGTATACAAGCATATTTCCAAAAAAGTTGGGACAGGGTCATGTTTATCACGGTAGGAGGATTGTTGTCCCATTCTTGTCTGATACAGGGTTCTAGCTGCTCGGCAGTCCTGGCTCTTCCTCGCTGAATATTTCATTGGAGGAAGGTGTTTTCTATTGGTGGAAGGTCTCCACTGCAGGCACGAGTTCAGGACCTGGACTCTCTTATTGTGAAGCCATGTTGTTGTGATGTATGTGGTATGTGGTTTAGCATTGACTGAAATTTGCAAGGCTTTTTGCTCTAAAACCTCTCTCTACTTTTCAGCATTGATAGTTCCTTTCCAGATGTGTAAGCTGACCACGCCATAGGCACTAATGCAACCTTATACGATCAGGGATGCAGACTTATGGACTGTCTCCTCTTCAGTCTTCAGGGTACAGCAGAATTTCACATTTTGATTAATGTGACCACAGAACAGTTTTCCATTTTGCCTCAGCCCATTTTAAATGAGCTTTGGCCACGAGAGGACGGCTGTGTTTCTGGATCATGTTGACATAGGGCTTCTTCTTTGCATGATCCAGCTTTGACTGTCATTTGTAGATGGCACGGCCAACTGTGTTGACTTACAAGGATTTCTGAGGTTGTTCCTGAGTCTATGCAGCTATTTCCAGTACACAAGCATCCCTATTTTAATCCAGTGCTGCCTGAGGGCCCCAAGATCACCAGCAGCCAATATTGACCTGCAGCCTTGTCCCTTGCTCACAAAGATTTCTCCAGATTCTCTGAATCTTTTGATGATATTATGGACTGTAGATGGTGGGATATTAAAAGTATTTGCAATTTTATGTTGAGGAAAAATTCTTCTGAAATTGTTTCAAGATATTCAGACACAGTATGCATGGACACAGTAGTTACATGCCCAGCCGGTATCTGCTGACGGCCAGCATGTGCTACTTATCACCTCCCAGCTCCCACAGCCAATCACAGCTCTTTCTCTCAACATAGTAGTATATTCAAATATGACACACTTCTCACTAATCCCTGCTTGAATTAATGCTGATGCACCACACTGTCGTTGCTGGGAAAGCTGCCTCTCCTCCATCCATGCCTCCTCCTTTATAGCTGAACACTTAACCTCCTCCACCCCAGCCACCTCCTTTATAGCATAAAGCTTCACCTCCTCCACCCCAGCCTCCTCCTTTATAACATAAAGCTTCACCTCCTCCACCCCAGCCTCCTCCTTTACAGCATAAAGCTTCACCTCCTCCACCCCAGCCTCCTCCTTTATAACATAAAGCTTCACTTCCTCCAACCCCAGCCTCCTCCTTTGTAGCATAAAGCTTCACCTCCTCCACCCCAGCCTCCTCCTTTACAGCATAAAGCTTCACCTCCTCCACCCCAGCCTCCTCCTTTATAACATAAAGCTTCACCTCCTCCACCCCAGCCTCCTCCTTTATAACATAAAGCTTCACCTCCTCCACCCCAGCCTCCTCCTTTATAACATAAAGCTTCACCTCCTCCACCCCAGCCTCCTCCTTTACAGCATAAAGCTTCACCTCCTCCACCCCAGCCTCCTCCTTTACAGCATAAAGCTTCACCTCCTCCACCCCAGCCTCCTCTTTTATAACATAAAGCTTCACCTCCTCCACCCCAGCCTCCTCCTTTATAGCTCAACGCTTCACCTCCTCCACCCCAGCCACCTCATTTATAGCATAAAGCTTGCTACACCCTCATATTCATATTCATATTCAGGGGTTTCTGGCTTGACTAACTCAGGGAGCGTCTTTTGAGCAGAGCCTTCTCTGCCAAGTAAAACTCATCCATTTAGCAATAAAATGGCTTAATATGTGACAAGAGTGTTCCTGAACACCGGTTGTTTTCCATACTTTTCCAGCCTTTTTTTTCGCTTTCCCTACTTATTTGAGCCACTTTGCTGCCATCAAATTCAAAATAAGCTAAAATTTGTCTTAAAATGGTAAAAATGTCTCAGTTTCAACCTCTGATTTGTTGGTTATGTTCTCTGATGAATAAAACACAGGTTAATGACATTTGAACATCATTGTTTTTATTTACATTCAACACAGTGTCCCAACTTTTTTGGAATTCATATGTTAATCCCAGTAATTTTACTTCAGAGAACTATTTGGGTCCTGTGGCCTTTTGTTGTTGAAAGAAAGCTTAAAAAATAAGTGAGATTTGTCCATTAATTGAACTTGAACTGTACAGTACAGCTGTTCAAATCTGCCGATACCAGTGATTGACATTTTTTGCTGTTATCTGCAGAAATCAATACCATTCCTTTAATACCATGCATCCTTATGTTTGACCCTCTAATTCCCAGGTTTGATCCAATAGATCAGCTCGTACTCTGCTGGATTATTTGAGTCTCTACTGACTTTCCTGGTTTGTTTCCAGATCTCTGCTAATGATGGAATGGTGTGGCTGTATAAAGTTAGAGGCAGTGATGTAGAAACCAGAGCGACAGTCCCACACAGACATCTACAAACCAGCTCCAAACTCTCAGATTAAATGTGCCAGGATCAATAATTAATGAAAGTCGCTCACACTTGTAGAAGAAAAACAAGGAAGTGTGGAAATGTGCGGCCGACACCAAATGTTCAAACCCGAGTCTGCTGTTTGATTGACGCCTTCAGCTGCTGACCCCATCCTTTCTCTGGCGTTTTGCCTTTTTAAGCTTTTAGCTAAATGTTTGCTGGATGACGGCTGCGTGTCCTTGTGTGAAGGATGTGCAGAAGAGAGTTTGTTTGGCTCGTTTATTTAATAGGCTGTTTGTTGGAGGGGAAAACACTCTTTTTATGTTCTCTCTCTCTCTCACACAGCTCATACACGGTGATAGATAACCTGCCGTCTGCCGGGTCGTTTGAGGTGATCACACAGAAACAGCTTAGGGTGAAAAAAGAGAAGGGGGAGTTAAAAAAAGACAAGATTTGGCAGCAGAGAAAAAAGGAAAGGAGGGAGAAGGAGAGGATGGATTTGAAGACACAATAGGAGGGGTGAAAAGACAGAAAGAAGACAAAAGGAAGGAGGACTCTGCTGCGTCTCTGTGACTCAGAGGGCGGCTGAAGGGCTCTGGTTTGACGCCAGCTGTGTGAGACGATGAGCTGTAATGAGATGTAAATGGAAGCGACCTGAACAACAGAGCCGCCTCACTAGTGCCAGGACCGTAGGTGACCTTTGGTTTGTTGAAGCAGGACGATAAAACTTGTGCTGATTCAGGGGTTTGAGTCTGGATTCAGAGTGTTTGGAGGAAGATGGAGTGTAAAGGAGTGGTTTAGTTTGGTTTGCTCCCTCTCAAACATAATAACACACTTCCTTTCATTTCCTCTGACTCCATCTTTTCATTTCAGACTGTTGTTGAAACTTCCCTCTGTCTGCCCCTTAGCTCCTCTGTGTGCTTAACAGTGAAAAGACACACCAGGTCAGTACTGTGTAGAAATCAGGGTTTAGGGAGAGAGTAAAGTCATGTCAACTCACTTTTAATATGCTGGAACTTAGGATGCATCAGTATTGAGGCTTATTCTACCATTTTATCACCTGAATATTTTATATCCTTAAAATCTGTTAGGCCTACAAAACAATAGTATTGTATTTTGTATAGGTTGTGTTATGATACAATATGAAAGGATAGATTGTGTTAAAAATATATAAAACATCACAGTACAATATGTTATTGTACTATATGATATGACATTATACAATACCATACATTATACACTATGATATGATATTATATGATACAGTACACTTTTATTTGATAAAATATGAAATGATATGATACTTTACCTTACAATACAGCATTATGTACTGTCATAGGATATAATATGATCTGTAAGAGTAAATTTGATAAGATATGATACAATATGGTACCATACAGTATAGTATGATACCATACAATATGGCAGGGTAGGATACGATAAGATCTAATGCAGAATGATATGCCACGATAGGATATAATATGATCCAGTTCATATGATTCAATATGATATGATACTATCATGTACAATGCAATAAGATACATTACAGTAGAAAATGGTACGGAATTATACCATATGATACAGCACATTATCTGCTATGATAGCATATACTGTGATAGAATACCCAAGAGTTTGATACAACACCATACACTAGAGTACAATACCGTTTGGTACAATACGATGCGAGGCAATGTGATACAATACGCTACGCTACGGTAGGATACGATAGAATATGTTATGATCCAGTGTGATACAAAACCATTGGATACGTTACGATACAATACAATACGATACGATATGGTACAATACAATACTATAGGATACAATCTGGTACAATATGATATGATAAGATATGGTTTAATACTATATGGTTTAATATGATACAATGAATTATAATACGATATAATACGAAAAGATAGGATAGAATAGGATAAGATAAGATAAGATAAGATAAGATACAGTACAGTAAGGTAAGGTATGATACTATATGATACTGTAGGATACAATACAATACTAAAGGATACAATCTGGTACAATATAATAGGATATGATATGATTCAGTGTGGTACAATATGATATGATAAGACACAAGACAATACCATACCATACCACACCATACCATATAAAACGCTAAAATAAACTTGTAGCACCACATTATGTAATAACACCACATTATGTAATATCCCTAACCATAGGACTTAGTGTGGGCTCCAAGGTATGCCCTACCCAACTACCTTGCCCTAACTCTATGCGCTTAGTGACTTATGCCTAAACCTAACCCCCGTTCAGGGCTCCAGACTAAACACCTAACCTTAACCCTAGGACTTAAGGTGGGCTCCAGGGTATACCCTACTACCTTAGCGTAACCCTAACCACTTAGTGGCTTACAAAATGCGGCGTTATTACATAATGAATTGAAAATGTATTACATTATTACATAATGCGGCGTTATTACATAGTGTGGCGCTACAACACTACAATACGATATGATACAATACAACACGACATGACACGACACAATATGATACCGTACCAAAAGACTGGAAAGGATAGGATAGGATAAGATACTATATGATACGATACAATACTAAACGATACAATACAGTCAAATATGATGGGATATGATTTGATAAAGTGTGATATGATACGATACGATACAGTAAGCAACAGTCCAATTGGTTACAATTCTATCAGATACGGTACGTATAGTATGGTTCTGTTTGGTATGATACGATACAGTTCAATCATGTATGGTACAATACCATTTGATATGGTTTATTACAAAAGGATGTGATAAGATTGGTTCAATCAGATACGCTACAGTATGATGGGATAGGATATAGTACGGTAGGGTATGGTACGGTAGGGTATGGTATGGTAGGGTATGGTACGGTAGGGTATGGTACGGTAGGGTATGGTATGGTAGGGTATGGTATGGTAGGGTATGGTAGGGTATGGTATGGTAATGTAGGGTATGGCACGGTAGGGTATGGTACAGTAGGTTATGGAACGGTAGGGTATGGTACGGTAGGGTATGGTACGGTAGGGTATGGTACAGTAGGGTATGGTACGGTAGGGTATGGTACAGTAGGGTATGGTACGGTAGGTTATGGTATGGTAGGTTATGCTAGGTTATGGTACAGTAGGGTATGGTACGGTAGGGTATGGTATGGTAGGTTATGCTAGGTTATGGTACAGTAGGGTATGGTACAGTAGGGTATGGTACGGTAGGGTATGGTACAGTAGGGTATGGTACAGTAGGGTATGGTACAGTAGGGTATTTTACGGTAGGTTATGGTACAGTAGGGTATGGTACAGTAGGGTATGGTACAGTAGGGTATTTTACGGTAGGTTATGGTACAGTAGGGTATGGTACAGTAGGGTATTTTACGGTAGGTTATGGTACAGTAGGGTATGGTACGGTAGGGTATGGTACAGTAGGGTATGGTACAGTAGGGTATTTTACGGTAGGGTATGGTACAGTAGGGTATGGTACAGTAGGGTATAGTACGGTAGGGTATGGTACGGTAGGGTATGGGACGGTAGGGTATGGTACGGTAGGGTATAGTACGGTACGGTATGGTACGGTAGGGTATGGTACGGTAGGGTATGGTACAGTAGGGTATGGTACGGTAGGGTATGGTACAGTAGGGTATGGTACAGTAGGGTATTTTACGGTAGGTTATGGTACGGTAGGGTATAGTACGGTAGGGTATGGTACGGTAGGGTATGGGACGGTAGGGTATGGTACGGTAGGGTATGGGACGGTAGGGTATAGTACGGTAGGGTATGGTACGGTAGGGTATAGTACGGTAGGGTACGGTACAGTAGGGTATGGTACGGTAGGGTATGGTACAGTAGGTTATGGTATGGTAGGGTATAGTACGGTAGGGTATGGTACAGTAGGGTATGGGACGGTAGGGTATGGTACGGTAGGGTATGGTACGGTAGGGTATAGTACGGTAGGGTATGGTACGGTAGGGTATGGTACGGTAGGGTATAGTACGGTAGGGTACGGTACAGTAGGGTATGGTACGGTAGGGTATGGTACCAAACTGTACAATATGATAATGAAACAACATTATCTGCCATGATAATATAGCATATGATACACTATGATTCAATATGATTCAAAACAATAAGATATAATAAGATAAGATATGAATGGTACAATACAACATTATATGCGATGATAGGATATAATATGATTTGAGTATGATTGGATGTGATATGATTTCGTACAATATGATATGATATACAACAAAATAAGGAACCTCAGGTAGATCAAAGATGATGATCTTAACCACAGAAGAAGAAACTTGTTCTGGACTGTTGAGGAAATAAGGAACAGTAAAAAGGAAAATGTTTGATATGACTAGGTGAAGATGTCTGCTGACTTCTGTTAGGTTTTAAAAGTGAAACTTTACATTAAGGAGCAGTGGTGGACTTATTTTACATCCGTGGCTCCATGGAGGAGCTGCTGAGGGTTCACCAGTGTTGAAAGTCTTCTAGTTATGTGCATTCAAATTTATTTTCTAAAATACTGATAGAAAATCTTTGATGCACAGCTGGAGGAGAGCTTAAAAAACTCAAACAGAAAAAAATGTCCATGAAAGTTCGTTTTACTCTGAAGGCCAGAGCGTTCCATACAGTCAGCTCCATGAAATAAAACAACACTTTTTAGTGTTTTGAAGGTTACCCGGTTGGTTATCAGCAGCTTTTTTACCCCCAAAAGTCTGTGAATGATACATGAGCCAGTTTTAAAGCTGCTATCATCAGAGGAGAAGATAAATGTTTGGCTTTCAGGCTTTTTTTACTTCTTCGATAACAACAGAAGGCCCATTTATTTCCAGAAAAGGACAATTAAACTCCTAACACTTTCTCTCTCTCTGTCTCTTTCTTTAGTTTGTGGCTCAGCCCAACTGTCAGCAGCTCTTGGCCACGCTTTGGTACGACGGCTTCCCGGGCTGGAGGAGACGACACTGGGCGGTCAAACTGGTCACCTGCTTCATCATCGGACTTCTGTTTCCTGTTTTCTCTCTGGTATGAAGGGGAGAGGGCTGGTTAAATAGAGGTTAAAGAGTCACTCATCTTTGCCTCAGAAATTTATTCAGTTTGAGCAGAAGCAGGAACAGGATGTATTCCCATCAGAAATGAAAGTTAATCATCAGAGAGGTGGAAATCAAAAACAGAGGGTTGTTGTGTTGAAAAGATAAAACATTCAGGAGTCGTTTGAGCCAAAGATCGCCTTTTAAAATGTCTGCCTTTGTCTCTTCCCGTGCTTTTAACTCTTAGTGTTAAACAGCTGTTGCATAAAGTCACTAATTTAAGAGACGGCAGAGCCACAGTTCCTCTTTGTTTGCCTTCGATGATTCAAAGCTGCCTTCATCTTCACCTATCATTTCTTCTTCTGTTGTCTGTCTTCTGTTTGCACCTTAAAAATGATGCCATATCAAAGAGTTTTCACTACAAACCTGCTTCTCTCCTCCTCAGATCTACCTGTTGGCTCCTAAGAGCGCGCTGGGTCGCTTCATCAAGAAGCCCTTCATCAAGTTCATCTGTCACACGGCGTCCTACCTAACCTTCCTCTTCCTGCTGCTGCTCGCCTCGCAGCACATCGCCCGCACCAACCTGCACATGCAGGGACCCCCACCCACCATTGTAGAGTGGATGATCCTCCCATGGGTGCTGGGTATGTAGAGAAACTTTACCTGAACTTAATGCACCTGAACCATTTCACAGAGTCACAAATATGGGCAGACACTTCACCCAAACCTGCCCGACCCTATGTGAAAGAGCCGTCAGTGGACCCCCACCCACAAAAATTAAAATTGAAAAAAATAATAATAATAATAAAGTTTCAAACATTTATGTCTAATTTTTAAATATTGTTAACATTAATATATTTTGGATATTTTAGTTTGCAAATGTCCTAAACATCTGCCTTTCCCTCTTATTCAGTTATAATGCCATTAAAAAACCCTTATTCATATTTTTTTGGCCATTGTACAACTTCTTTTTCCACTTTTCCCCATTTTTTCCACTTTTATCCCATTTTTGCCCTTTTTCACCCCTTTTCCCATTTAAGCTACCTTTCACCATTAAATATCCCTTTTTTCACCAATTTTTTTGCCCATATTGCAATGTCTTTTTATCACTTTTTCCCTATTTTTGCCACTTTTATCCTACTTTTTTGCTCTTTTTTTTCCATTTTTCTGCTACTGTTTGTCCATTTAAGCTACGTTTTCCCATTGAATACCACTTGTTTCCTTTTTTCCCAATTTTTGCCTCTTCTTCTTGCCATTTTTTCCCATTTTGCCCTTTTTCACATTTTTTTGCCACTTTTTGCCCATTCAAACTACCTTTTGCCATTACATATCACTTGTTTCCTCTTTTTTTGCACATTTTTGCACATTTTTGTCACTTTGCACTCATTTTTTGTCACTTCTCACCAGTTTCTGCTTCTTTCTGACCATTTTTCCACTTTTTCTACCCATTTTTAACCCATTTCTTGCTGCTTTTTGACCATTTTGCCACCTTTAACCTATTTTTATTGCTACTTCAAGCTGTTTTTGCCACTTTTCACTTCTTAGATTGTGGCTTTTGCAAAGGTATTTTCAACAATTTTGCTCTTTGGTTGTGGTTTGAGAAACACTGCTCTATAGCAGACTCCCTATAGTAACTATAAGTCTATCCATTTTGCTCAGTGCACAGCAGAGGTTAGCAAAGCAAATCACCTTTTTTCAGGTTTATGGTTCCACGCCTCCCCTGAAGCTCTGTGGCGCCCCCCAGGGGAGGCCCACCTCACACTTTGAAAACCACTGGACTAGACCACTCCAACAACTTCATTTAGTTTTCTGAGCTGTTTAGAGTTGGACTTGTTGGTGTTTTTTGGACCAAGCGCTCTTGAGCTAATGGTTGCAAGATAATGGCCGCACATTCACCTTCAGGATTTTCTGGTAGAGAGCAGAATCCATGGTCTGTCCAGGTCCTGAAGCATCAAAGAAGTCCCAGACCACCACACTACCCCCACCATGTTTGACAGCTTGTATGATGATGTTTTGATGAAATGCAGTGTTAGTTTCAACTTTAACTTTTATCTGGTAAGTCTACAGCAAATTTTCCCAAAAGTTTCGGGGATCATCAGGATGTTTTTAGTCAAATGTTGCTGATTTGACTAAAAGCTCATATTTTTAGTCTTCAGGATCTGTGGGTAGCAGAGATGACGAGCCATCAAAAGCATCCTGGAAGCTGCTGAAAAGCCTCTTTAGATGTTCTGAGTTCTTTTCTGACCCCTTGGATGAGTCGTTGATGCTCTCTTGGAGTCATTTTGGTAGACCGGCCAATCCTGGGAAGGTTCAGCACTGTTCGCAGTTTTCTTCATCTGTGGGTAATGGCTCTCACTGTGGTTTGCTGGAGTTCTGAAGCCTCAGAAATGGCTTTGTAACCCTGTCCAGAATGCTGAAAGCTGGCATGAGTGATTTTAAGTGAATCAATGTTGAGCACATGCCGATGACTCCAGGATGTGATTCAATTCAATTCAATTCAATTTTATGTATATAGCACATTTCATACAAACGTAAACCCAATGTGCTTTACAGAGGATAAAAACAGACGTAAAACAAGCAAACAGCAGCAAAGATACACCACTGAGTCAAGAAAAACAGTAATTTCAGGCGAAATAATTAATGATCTTGGACACACCTTGCACCAATCTGTACAACATTTTACAAATACTAATGTTGTGGTCTCCTAAAAGGAGAATATTCAAATCCATGAACAAGTCCGAACATAAAGATAACCTAAAATCCAAAGGCTTGAGAGAAAAGCAGCATTTTAAGGCCACTTTTGAAGGAACTGTTTCCGCAGATCTCAGGTCAGCAGGCAGTTTGTTCCAGAGGACAGCACCATAGTGACTGAATGCACCTTTGCCAGATTTAGTTTTAATTTTAGGTACATTGAGGAGACACATGCCTGATGATCTGAGAGGTCTGATGGGATGGTAGTCAGTGAGAAGGTCAGAAAGACTTTGGGGTGCCATAGCATTCAGAGATGTATAGGAGAGGGAATATTTTGAAATCAACTCTGTATTGAAGAGGAAGCTAGTGAAGATGTTTTAGTACAGCTGTAATGTGTTCTGTTTTCCTTGTAAGCATTCTGGCAGCAGCATTTTGGATGAGCTGGAGCCTTCCAACTGACTTTTTAGGAAGTCCAGCAGTAATTTAACCTGCTGGATATAAATGGCTGAACCAGCTTTTTGGTTTTCAATAAACTAAGGCCGGTCACACACTACAGGATTTTAAGCCTGATTTGAGGCAAGATTTGCCTCCCCTGACGATCGTGGGGGCGTATCCCCAGAGGAGCCTCGTTGCAAACGACTGTTTGTCTGAGTAGTCTGCATGTGTGTGGCGTCAACACGATTGTTTTACTGCTCTAATTTGCGTCGTAGCCTCCAAAATCCCAAATTGTAAATGTCAAACACATTTGATATTTACGATTCTAGGTCGTAGTGCCGCTGACGGAGTACCCACTACAACCAATGAGAGCGAGCACACCGGGTAGCGTCAGAGCTGGATCATACGTACTTTCACCGCTCACAACCATAAACACAACTTTAACTTAATTCCAGCCAGGATTTCATCCTGAGTCTTTCCCTTGTTTTATGATTTTTGCTTCACCTGTAACACACGCCAGGACAGCCTGTTGTGGAGAGACAGCAAGATTGTATCGACAGACATCCATGTTTTTTTTTTTTTTGTTTTGTTTTTTTTTGCTGAAGTCACGTGATCACGCAAGGATCTTAGGCAGGTCGGCAGGTGTGTGGTCTCCAGTGATCTGACAGTCTGGCTGTGTCATCTAGTGTGTGCGTTCAGAGGATTAAAGATGAAAAATCTTTGGAAATTGTCCTGAAGTCTGCGGTCTCCCACGGTTTAAAAATCGTTTCAAATTAAAAAATCGTTTGGTGTGTGGCCGGCCTAAGTCTGTAAATGGAAAACAATACCACATTCATTCAGGAGTTTGGAAACTTGGACATATGATGACACTGATTTTGGATGCTGTACCAGAAGACAACTGGTGCTTCATCTTTTCAGCTGATCAACTGACTCCGGGTACCAATGCCCATTCTGTTGAACCTTTCTGGTATTTTGAGGGCTGAATGCAGGCTCTGTGCTTTTTGTGGAGTGTTAAATTACAGAGCCAAAGCAGTCAACCCATTCAACCAGTTCTTGTGTAACTTGAGCTTGTTTGTAAGTCAACGGTTCTTTGGATGGTGTTCTGGGTTCTTTTGGGACCTCCTGGATTTGTCGTCGATGTCCTCTTGGAGGACTCCTGGGAAGATTCACCACTGGTCACACTTTTCTCCATTTGTGGATCATGACTCTCACCGTGGTTGGCTGGAGTACCAAAGCCTTAGCGATGTCTTTGTTAGCCTTTCCAGACTGATAGATGTCAATGACTTGATTTCTCAGCTTTTCTTGAGTTTCTTTAGATGGCGCCATAATGTGCCGCCTGATTGCTTAGTTATTTATTATCTCCGTTTGTGCTTTCTATTAATATCGAGCATGTTTGACATTTACAACTCAAGATCAGGGAGGTTCTGACGTACGTGGGAGCAGTAAAATTATTGTAATGGCACCACTTGCTTTAGGAATATGCAGCTATGATCTCAATGCTCTGTTATCGGCCGAATGACAAAGAAAATTTGTTAATTTTTCTACCAGAAAAGAGGCTGAGATCGGCACTGAGAGAAACCAGAAATGGCGATTCGAGCAGATACCATGACGTCTGTATGATGGTGGCTAATTTCTGTTGGAATTTCTAATTTCCAGCTCAAGTAGGGACAGACTGACACAGGATAAGATGACCTCTGCTATCATTACAATTTACTGGATGTATTATCGGCCTTCTCTGAGCAGCCCAGAGGGCTGTAATGTATCTGATATTCACCGTACATGCAGGATAAAAATGAAATGCGTCATAGTCCAGTGAGCAATCATACTCATGTTAAAAAAAACCTTCTTATCTGTTGTATTTTTTCCTTTTGATTGCTGCTCATCAAAAAGACTGTATCTTCGCCGGTGTGTAAAAGTGTGTTTGTGCCGTGGGTGTGTGTGTGTGGTCGGATGCTCGCGAGTGTGTGGAGGAGGCGGTTGTGGTTGTGTGAGTGTGGGAGTGAGATTGAGTGATTACATCTCCATATTCTCTCTCTGAGCTGACAGCAATCATTTCCAAATCCCGACCATCATCCGCCATGATCGCTGAGAAAAACACACAAAACCATCTGTTCTCTCTCCATCTACTCCTGATTCTGTCTTCATCGCTCTCAAGCACTCAGATACGAAACGCTCTGGATGAGAAGAAATAACACTTCACATCAGCTGTTTGTTCAGGATTACAACAAGAGTGTGTGCTGACTTTTATCTCTTAATGTAGTGGTTCATCGCAGAAGAAATTAAGCAGGTTTAAAGGCTCAAATGTGCAGCATTCACTGAAAATATGAGAGAAAGGTTTCGGTCTCCACTGTTTCTTTGGACAAATGAGTCTCCTGGTTTCAGCCCTGCCTCTACAATAGAAAACAGATCAGCATCAGCAAGTCCAGTAAACCAGTGGTTCTCAACCTTTTCAGCCCATGACCCCCAAAATAAAGGTGCCAGAGACTGGGGACCCCCCACTGGACCTGAAGGTGGTTGAACACAGCCATCAACATTAAAGAATAGTCATGTCCAGACAAGGCCACCCACAAGGGGGGCCAAAGGGGCGAGCTTTCTGGGGCCCAGCCAAAGTGGGGGCCAGCAAAATCATGGTCCATTGTTAAGTTAAGCTGTGGTATTTTATATTTAACCTGAATCATAACCACTCTCAACAAAGAAACAAATAGTTTAAAATAGCTAAAAGGGTTCATAATGGCAACAAATGTTGGGAAATGTGGTAAAATGAGATTTTAAAAGTAGCAGAAATGGGTTAGAAATGCTGTAATTTAGATAAATGTGGCAAAAAATAACTAAAAATGGCAAAAAAAAATGGGCATATTAAGTTTTCAAAGGGGATTTGAAAGTGGAAATTTGGTGAAATGGGATGAAAAATGATATAAACTGGCAAAAAAGGGTTCGCTGAGGCAGAAATAGTCAGAAACTGGCAAAAATGGGCATATCAAACTGTGAAATGTGGCTTTAAAAGGGGTAAAAAGGGGTTAATAGTGGCAATAATGTGAGAACAGAGCCAACAATTGGCAGAGAGTTGCAAGATTTCGTTTAGAAGTGGCAAAAGTGGGAAAAGTACAGCAACAATAGCCTGGCAAAGTGGTGAAAAGCTGTTAAAGAGATGCACACAGGGGCAATAATTTGCAGGAAAGTTGCATAAAGGGGTTGAAGAGTGGCAAAATTGGTTTTATAGTAGCAAAAATGATCAAAAATTGGTTAAGAGGGTCATAAATGTTGCAGAAGCGGCCGAATGTAGCAGTGAAAATGGGTTAAAAAGTGTTAAAAATGAGTTAATATTGGTGCTAAAAAGCAAGTTTATGCCAAAATGAGGGAGAAAAGCTGTTAAAGAGGTCCTGCTTGCCTCTTCACTCTTCTCCTGTGGCTGTACATGTAGCAGGAGGTCTGCTGGACCGAGTCATATTATCGATCACCTTCATGCCAGACAAAGCGACCTTTTGGAAAACATCTTTAAGGGGCTTGAGTTTTCAATGTCTTTTAACAAAGGTGACGATTTCTCCTAAACCAGCAGAAGATAGATGAATTATTTAATGTGAATTTGTCCAAAATCAGTGAGTCAAACAAACAAGTTGGCCCTATGCTCCCTGCCAGAGGCTTCCAAAACAAAATATTCAACAAACTCTTCTTCAGAGAGAAACAATGCAACCACAAAGCACTGATGGATGACACTAAAATGCCCACACACGTGTAATAGAGTATGTGTGTGCTTGTTAATCACTGAAAATGTTTGTGTTTGTTTTTTAGGCTTCATCTGGGCAGAGATTAAGGAGATGTGGGACGGGGGGTTCACAGAGTACATCCACGACTGGTGGAACCTGATGGACTTCGCCATGAACTCGCTCTACCTGGCCACCATCTCTCTGAAGATAGTGGCGTACGTAAAGGTAAAGGTTTGACTTCTGGTGGAGTGAATGATTTATCAGATTGATTAATGGGAACTTCATGCAACAGGCTGCCTTTTTAGTGAAATTTCTTTTCCCTTTTTGCAGATGATAACACCATTATATTTCCCACTTGAAAGACACTGCCCACAGTCTCTATAACACCTGCACATGACCTCTTCACTGGTTCCCTGCTGGTTTTAGAATCCATTTTAGTTTTTAAATCCCTCCATGGCTTAGCCTCCAGTTTCTGGATTTTTAATCCCCTATACCCCAGCACGGTCTCTCTGGTCTTTGCGTATTCCCCAGTGGATGTTCCCTCAGGTCCAGCAGAAACTCACAGGTTTTTCTTTTTCAGAATCAGCCCCCTGTCTTTGGAACCACCTACCAGCCCCATATTAGAAAGACAGAGCATTATCTCTAGCTTTTTTTAAACTACAACCAAATTTCCAAAAAAGTTGGGGCACTGTGTAAAATGTAAACAAAGACAGAATGCAAGAGTTGTCAAACCTCACAAACCCATATTCTATTCCAGGGGTCATCAGCTATATTTGTACAAGGGCCAGCTTTATCCTTAGTAGACTCCAGTATTTGTTTCTCTGGAAGTCCGGGGGCTGGATATATCAGGGAATTTGCTTGGAAATTTTCAAGTATTCTCAAGGAAATTCAGTGTAAATGTTTTAACATTTTATAGCGATGGATTGGAACATTTTGGGTAAATTTGCAATGAATTTTTATTTTGGCATGTTCATGGGAATATGGGAAAATTGTGGGGATGTTTGGGAAAATTTGTTTGGAAATTTCCAAACAAATGGAATGGTCAGCTTACACATCTGGAAAGGAACTATCAATGCTGAGAAGTAGAGAGAGGTTTTAGAGAAACATATGGTCCCATCCAGACGACGTCTCTCTCAGGGAAGGCCTTGATAGAAAAAATTTTAGAAAACATCATGAAACGAGGAAGACCCAGGATTATTACGCATCTAAAATCCTACATCAGACAAGAATGGGACAACACTGTGCTCCCAAATCTCAATCTACTAGTCTCCACACTTCCCAGATGTTTACAGACTGTCATTATAAGACGAGGTGATGCTACACAAGGGTAAACATGGCCCTGTCCCTATTTTTTTGAGACGCGTTGCTGCCATCAAGTTCGAAATGAGCTGATATTTTTCATGAAGTGGTAAAAAGTCTCAGTTCCAACGTCTGATATGTTGTTTTTGTTCTATTGGAATAAGATATGAGGTTTAACAACCATTCCATTGTTTTCATTTACATTTTACACAGCGTGCCAACTTTTTTGGGATTGGGGTTATACTTAAATTTATGCACAAGGTCTTGTTCCCTCTTTTTTTGTGTGTTCTTTACAATGTTATGATGCCTGCCAGTGATCTTTGGTGTTTAAATACGATGTCTTTATCTTATTTTAATGCCCAAAAAGGTCGTCGTAGCGAAAATAAAACGTCGAGTACAGACCATTTTAGACGTCGCTCCATCATGCTGTAAAAATAACTGGCATATAAAGTTTAATCCTGAATAAATAAGTGAATATTTGGATGTTTTCTTTTCATTTTTGACCTATATTTGAGCCAAAAATACAAATGTATTTATTTTATCACCATCGTATTAATTTTAAAATCATGCTAAGAGCCTGATTTAGAGAGTTTGCCACTGCCATGCAAAAAAGCAGCAATAGGAGATTTAAAAAAAAAACAACAATTTTCTGGTTTTCCTGCTGTGAACATCAGCTGTAACCTTTAAGAGTTTGAAGGGTCATAATTCTCGGCGTACATCTTCATTTAGATCAGGGGTGCCAAACTCAATCACAGCAGGGGCTGGATTCTGAACTTGGATCTAACCAGCCTTCCAGGGTCAATATTTAACCATAAAATGTCGACCTTATTTTCACTAGAAATGAATTATGGAGGTTAAAAAAAAACTTGGCAATGATAATGAATAATTTTGTGATTAAAAGGTGAACATGATAAGTTAAAAACTCAAAATCTGAGATAAAAAGTCGATCTTACACATTTAAAAGGTAAAAATATGACTTTAAAGGTCAAAAAAATGTTTTATAAGGCAAAATATGAGATAGAACAATGAAACCATGAATTTTAAAAGTAAATAACTAAGATAAAACTCCAAATCATGATTTTTAACAGTCAAAATACGAGGTAAACATCGAAATCATGAGTTTCAAATGTCAAAATATGAAATAGAATTAATAATCGTGAATTTTTAAGGTTAAAAAAATGACATAAAAGTGAAAGTCAGGAGTTGAAAAAGGTCAAAACATTAAATAAAAGTCAAAATTTTAAATTTTAAAAAGTCAAAATATGAGGTAAGCATTGAAATCATGAGTTTCAAATGTCAAAATATGAAATAAAATTAATAATCATGAATTTTTAAGGTAAAAAAGTGACATAAAAGTGAATGTTGGGAGTTGAAAAAGGTCAAAAGGTGAGATAAAAGTCAAAATCATGATTTTAAAAGGTCAAGATAGGATTTAAAATTTACAGTTATTAATCTCGAAGGTAAAAATATGAGATAAAATGTTAAAGTTCCATCAGGGTTAAGTTCAAATTTTTATACTGTAGAAAATCTGCAGACCTCATACTGGTGGGCCAGTTAGAACAGAAATATGAGATCATCTTGCAGGCTGGATTTGACACCCCTGATTTAGATGTTTTAATGCACTAATTCCCTCCTTTAAAAGCACAGCTTTCAGCCTAACTCATACGTCCCTAGCTTTACTGCATACATACAGATATATTTATTTATTTATTTATTAAGAGCGAGGGGTAAACACAGATGAACACACACCAGACGGCCGGGCCATCTGCAGCAGCTGTGAGTCACTGATGGTGGCGGGCGGCCCTCCTACACGGGGCCCCGCATACGCACCGTTTTATATCGCACACATGTAGATACAGACACACAACTGCACACACACTAACACAAGTCGACAGGAAGTTACACAAATCTACGCTCAGGAGCAGCTGTCAGAGCTGCATACTTTTTTTTTGTCTTTTTCCTTGAAATATTTAAAGATTTTTAAATTTCTCCAGAGAGCTGGCAGCTTAAATTTGCTCCGTCATTGTGTCTCTGTGTTAGAGAGAGAGAGAGAGAGAGAGAGAGAGGATGCAGGAGAGTCTATAAATTAATGAGTGTGCATCTGTGTGCATGCTCCTGTTTCCCCCTGTGTGTGAGTTTATGTGTGCGCCCATGCTAATGGAGGCAGAGTTAACAAGACAGACGTCCTGTGGAAGTCTAATGGCTGAATTCTGAATGAGGAGGAAGCCAAGCGAGAGACAAGCCGGAGAGAAAGACAGCGAGGAGGGAGACACATGACGCGGATAAAGGGGGGGAAATACTGCAGGAACAAGGCATGCTGGGAGAAAAGCTCGATACAGAGGGAAAGTGATAGTAAGGGAAACGCTAAATAAGAGAAGAGGAAGAGGAGGATGTTGAAGGTCAGGAGAAGAAAAGGAGGAAAAGTCAAGCGTGAAGTGAAACATGAGCGCAGAGCTTCAGGGGGATTCAGAGGCTGTCACAAAATCATGAGTTTTATCTTTGAGGAAGACTCCGGGGAAATAGTTTTAGAGAGAGACAGACGTCGGCTATTGTTAGACTCAGCCACGTTATTGCTGAAAATGAGACACGTCAAATCAACATCCAACAGCTTTCAGGGAGACGAGTCAGCAGTTTAAGTCACCTGGGCTTAGGTGTTCAACTAGAAGATTCTGCAGAAAATAAAGACAACATTCATGCAGTCCATGCTCCACATATATATGAGGAAATAATGCTTCATTTTTGTTTTTACAACAGTTATGGTATAAAGACACTTTTTAAGTACTCTTTTGACAGAACTCTGCTTAAAACTGGGTCTTCTTCCTCAAGTATTCCTCAAAGTTTCATCTGAAATTCCAGCTGAATATTCCCAAAAGTTTAGGTGAAAAAAATTGCTACTGAGAATACCCAAAAAGTTCTAAAATTCACCAGAAATTCCCTGAAAACTGGCAAAAGTTTCAAATTACATTTCCTATTTCCCCCCTTATTTCTGGCTGAAAATTCAAGAAATTTCTTTAAATTTAAAAATATATAATAAACAAAATATACCCACTGAAAAATCTTGGTCATTTCCCAAAAATTTTCACTGAATTTTTACAAAAAAGTCCAAAAGATTTTCATGTAATTCCAGCTACATATCCCAGAAAGTTTCAAGAAACTTTCACAATCCATATGCCAAAGGAGTACTCCAGCCAAGAAATCCTTCAAAACTTCCTGAAATTTCCACCGGAAATTCCCAAAGTTAAACAACATCCTTTCAAGAAAAAAAAAATCAGAAAATTTCCTAAAAGTTTTCAAAAATACCTGCTGAAAATGTATGTACCTTTTTGCTGAGAAATTCATCAAAGATTCCAGAAAGTTCCACTGAAATTTTCCAAAAGTTTTAGATAATTTCGACAGAAAATTCCTGAAAGATTTCAAAATTTAATCTGAAATTCCAGTTGTGAAATCAACTGTTTTAAATTCCCAAACAAAACCAAGAATTTTCAACAGAAATATTTTCAGAAAGATTTCAGAATTTTCTCATAAAATTCCCAGAAGTTTCAGAAGAAATTCCTCCTACTACATTTGGAATTAAATTTCTATTAACATTTCTCAAAAGTTTCCAAAAACACCTTTTGAAAGTTCCTGATCCTCTCTGAATAATTCCCACTAAAAACTACAGAAAAAAAAATCTCAAAGGTTTCCACAGATCTTGCTGAAAGTTCCTAATATTCCAGAGGTTTGACAATTAGCTGCCTTCAATCTCAAAACATTTTCAATAAATTTCTACAGAAATTTTCTCCTAAAATTTCAGTTTTCCTATTTTCAGCCACAAAAAAATGCCAAGGTTTCCATAAAATTCAATTCAAATTTCCCAAAAGCTTCGAAAGTCTCCATCTTATTTTTTAAGAACGTTTCAGAAAACCTTTCTCCATTTTTTAAATCAACCCCTCGTGTCTCCTGTCTGCTTCCTCCAGTATAACTCCTCTCGACCCAGGGAGGAGTGGGAGATGTGGCACCCCACGCTGATAGCCGAGGCTCTGTTCGCCATCGCCAACATCTTCAGCTCACTCAGACTCATCTCCCTCTTCACCGCCAACTCTCACCTCGGGCCTCTGCAGATCTCACTGGGCAGGATGCTGCTGGACATCCTCAAGTTCCTCTTCATTTACTGTCTGGTGAGTGGCACAGATTACAAACTGTCTTCATGAAACATTTGTTCTACTTCACTATGCTAACTACAAAACAACAGGAAATCATTAAACAACTTGAGTCATCTTCTGGCACTAACTCAGTAACATCCATCACATTCTAGTGAAGATACTAGACTTTAAACCATCCAGTTATGGTGTGCATCTATTGCCAGTTTTCCTAAAGAGCTCTATTCTCAGAGTGATCAACATGCTGCATCTGTATCCTTCATCGATGGTAGAAGGACACTCCAGGCCTATTTCTCTCAAACCTCATTAAGTTATTCTCTAGGGAACTCCTAACCTACAACACGATCCACATGAGAACCCTTTAGCTCCCTGAAGTCCTTAAAATCAATCCCAGAGAGCTGGAGGCACAGAGGACACGTCACTTCATGGCCTGTCATTATCAGCTTTACGTAACGTCACACTGCTGATATCCTGTTTAAGGATAAGGGTTTTGTTTCAGATCACCCTGTAGGATTCGAAGGTCAATCCCTCTAACTCAGTAAGGATGGGGCTGCAACGACTCAACAACGTCACAAATAAGTGATGTAAAATGACGTGTCAAACTAAAGGTCAAAAGGTAAAATGGCGTGTCAAACTGAAGGTCTACTGGCACTTGGTCCGAAATTATTCAAGCTGTACAAACTTGTCAGGGCATGAATGTGTTATGAAGGGAACTATCTGTCCTGTGTAGGTCCTGCTGGCGTTTGCTAATGGTCTGAACCAGCTGTACTTCTACTACGAGACAAAGGCCTCAGAAGAACACAACAACTGCAAAGGCATCCGCTGTGAGAGGCAGAACAACGCCTTCTCTACGTGAGTACCAAACACCAAATACACTCCATGTTCTATGTTTAACTGACGGCAAGGGAGCAAAACACGAGAATTAAGCTGACTAGAGGAATTCCTCCAGTCCAAATGGCACCTAATTTGCACCCCCTGAGTTCACACAGCACCACATTGTCAAGAAACACCTATAATTGGCGGTGTGGCTGCTCTGGAATCCCCCCACCCTTTGACGGGCTTACGTAAAAGTATTAAGCAGGACCAGCACACAGTCCTGGTTTTCTTACGCTGATAAGGAAAGCATAAGGCAGGCAGAGAAGCAGCAAAAATCCCAGAGCAGAGCAGGCATCAATGACAACAGAATGACAGAGATTACATGAGAAGCAGCATTATGGGGGAAGGTTGCCGGGCAAGAGCAGCCAATTGTGTGTAGAGCAAATCAGCTGGTGGTCAGCTGATGAGGGCTTGCATTAGATCTCAATTATGGCGGAGCAAATAATGGCCCAGTAGTAAGGTTGCACTCCACGAAAGCAGTGCAGAGCCGGCCTGTGGCTCCTTTTTCACATGTCGTTGCCCACTCTTTCACTCTTGTTTGTATCTCTATGCATGGTCTTCCTAACCTGACACAGAAAACCTCTTATAGACTGTGTTTGGGAAAGGGCAGAGCCTTTAAAAAAACTCGGAGTGTGATCGGATGAACATTCTGTCTGTCGCATCTTTACGAGCCAATCAGAGCAACAAAACAGGTGACGTCATAGCCACTAATGAGGGGTGTAAGCTGAAGAAATGTCCAAGTTCTGGTATAACTGGCGCTTTAGCAGCATCCACACTAATGTCCTCCGCCATCATTGCACCAAACTCTTGTTGCTGCTTGTTTAAATCACGACTCTGCCGCGCCTGAAAGTACTGCCTATCGACGCTGATTGGTCCTGTCCCTTTCTAACCAGGCCCAAACAGTTCAGATGGGAGCTTTGCCAGATTGATTTGCAAGTGAGAAACACAGAAACAGGCATTCCCATGTGCTTTGCAAGGTTATGATCTGCAAGAAAAGCCCAAAACCTCAGAATAAGTATGCCAATTCTGCGTGACTTGTCTATGACTGATCAGGGTTTGCATTGCTTTGTTCTTGCTGCAGGCTCAGTTGGTCTTTACCATCATACAAATCTCAGTTTTCAATCACCTGGAAATGCAAGCACAGTAGAACATTTTATGCATCAAGAAAATTTAGAAGAAAATGTAATAGAAAGGCTTTCACAAACTTCATACTTTCTTACATTTGCTTTCAGAAGGGTCCATTCCAAAGCATGTTTATGAACACAGCTCAAACAATCATGGTGTTACTATCTCTTGGATGTGAGTTTGGAGTCTATAGTCTAGTCTATAGAGGTGTTTGTTGCTCATATGCAAACACAAACGTGGGTTTGCAACATGGACGAGACATTTTTGCTTGCGGCACATTTGGCTGAATTGTCTCCTTGAATAATTAAGAAATCCAGGGGAGTCACAGCCATATTCCATGAGCTTGGTGTCTGCACACCGAAGCAAACCTCTTGATTTCCACTTAATAATTGTAATACCACAGAACACACTACAGTCCACCCACAGCTTGTGCCAGAAGCACCACTTCACTTTGCTCTGTTAAAGGTATGCACCAAGTCTGGTTCAGTAGAGCTCACTTCCAACAGGCATCAATCCATGTAGCTCAATTAAACCAAACAGGGTGACACATGGGAATGCACAGATGATCCAGTCAACCTGAAAAATAGAGGGCTGTGCACAAAAAGCCAAGTCATTTGTCATCTTTATATAAATATGATGCCAAAAATAGGTGTGTCCATCCTGCCCACATCCCGCACAGATTCAGAAATTCTCTGTTAAATATTCAGAATAACAGTCAGTGCCTATAATTAAAGTCAAACTAGTACATTCACTGAAGCACCACCTCGAAGCTTCCTCTCTGAATGAAGGAAACCCTGAGAATGCGTGACGATGCCACACGTGGATGAAACAGCAGCTGGGAGACTGATTTAACACCTGAGTATGGCTTAGTAATTGCAATATTTACAGACCTTATTTACAAATCATTTATCAGCATTTATTTTTAAATCATACAGAGGTGGAATTGTTTCTTGATCTCTGGAAAATTTGGGCGTCATAAAAACTGCTGCACGCTTCCATCTGCTTTTGCAGACAGTAGGCTAACCTTTACTCTATTTATGCTGACTGATTATTGCCTCGTCACTAGATGCTTAATGCAGTAAGGCCAAATTGAATGAAAGGGGGTGTGTTTTCCCCAAATTAGTGAATAATGACTCAGCATCTCTGCACACCAGTGCGTATGTGCAGTGATAGACCAACAACACAGAAAGGGGAGCATTAAAGCTGTGACTTTTGACTTATTAACAAAGTTTTAGTGCATGCACTTTTTGTGGAGCATTGATAAAGCATCTCCATGCAAATAAAACACGTTCAACCCGAGTGACCTAATTCCCAGCTCCGATATGCAACCTCAGAGGTAAATGGAACTCAGCATAAGTTCCCTAATGATGACTTGGTGCAACATTTTAGAATTTTATAGAAAATCTGTGCATATTTATGAGTCTTTTATGGCACCAGTTTCGATTCAGTGCACCAAAGAAGTCTTCTGAAAGGAATCGAGGACAACTGGAGCAACGGTGTGGTATGCAAATCAACACAGACACACAGACGTGGCGCCAATTATAGCAGTTAGATGGGCTGAACTGGTGAAAAGTTGCTACGCATTTGCTGCCTGTGGAAATAAGTGCTTGCTTTTGGAAATTAGCTGCTATTTCAGATGAGGCCTATTTGCTGAGGGAGAGCTCACATTTTTTAACAGGCACACCAAGGACGCTGTTTGCTCAACAGATCAGTCTTGCATGCAGTTTTATTGATGCCCCCTTCATGCATGCTCTGTGGATCAGACCTTGTCTTTTTCTGCCCTTTTAGTACATGCAAAGCGCTACTCTTTAGTGCACTGGTTCTCAACCTGGGGGTCCGAGACACTGGGAAGGGGTCGCCAGATGCCTTGAAGAAACTAAGAATATTTTTTGCACAACTTGAGCCAATTTTTGCTTCTTTTTACTCCTTTTTTGCCACTTTACACCAAATTTGTCAAATTTTAACCTGTTTTCATCACTTTTTCTTGCAAATTTTTGCCCCTTTTAATACACTTTTGCCACATAACTCCTATTTCTACTACTTCTTCTACTGCTACTTCTTAATCATATTTTAACACCTTTTCTACACATTTTTTCCACCTTAAGATATTTTAGTCACTTGTAAACCCTTTCCATCACTTTTCCCACCTAATTTTGCTTTTGTTGACCTATTATTGTCACTTTTAACCCCTTTTTTTACCAAATTTTACACCTATTTTGCTAATTTAACTATGTTTCACTGTTTTTCATGCCAATTTTTAACCAGTTTCCCTACTTTTTTATATCCCATTTCGCCACCATTTCCCTCATTCCTGCCCGTTTTAAGCCAATATTGACACCAGTAACCATTTTTATTACTTTTGATGCCAGTTTTTGACACTCTAACCCTTTTTTGCCACTTTCTACCAACATTTTAATTTAATTTTTGCAACTTTTAACCCATTTCTGCTACTTTTGAAATCCCATTTCACCACCTTTGCCACTATTTTTTTTGCTATTTTATTTCTGATTTTTAAAAAAAGGGATTTACATTTTTAAGATGACTATATACTATGGCACAAATGAATAAAAAACACAATTTTTGCTTTGATAACAGTGGTTATTGTTATTCAAGTAAACAAATTAAATGTGGTTATCACATACTTGATAACAATAGACCATAATTTTGCTGACTTCATGGCTGGGCCCCAGAGAGCTCTCCTCTTTATCCCCCCTTATAGCAGCCTTCTCTGCACATCATTATTCTCGGTTTTTTATGTCTGTGTTCAACCACCTTCACGTACAGTGGGGGTCCCTGGTCTCTGGCACCTTTATTTTGGGGGTCACGGGCTGAAAAGGTTGAGAACCCCTGCTTTAGTGGACTATGCTAGAAGTCTGTGAAGTTGCTGCCATGTTTTCTGTGTTATTTTCTGTAGCATTAACCGAGCTCTGACCTGGTTGGCTTGGAGCAGTGAAGGTGCAGGCCAGAAAGGGACTGAAGAGGGGGGGCAATGTGCTTTGACATGGGACAGGCTATCTGGGACTAATGTGAGGACATCCTAAAATAGTAGTAAGAGCTATACTGTACATCTGAAATTTTTTTTCATTCACTTTTAAATACAAAGTTAAAAACACCCTCCTAGAGTTGTCACGTCTTCATTAAAAATAGACGTAATCTCCTTTAATCTGCAGAAGGTAAATGAAGCCTGATGTTTGGAGAAAATAAAGTTTTTCTGCCTGGGTTTTTCCATCAGTGATTCAAACTTCCATTTAAATGCCGTTCCGATCCATGAGTGAATATTTTATGACCCATAGACAGAGAGAGAGTGTGTTTTCGTGTGTGTAGGTTCACACATACGGAGCTCGCCGTTCTGCTCCGTTGCTCCGGATAATGATATGGAAACGATTTTAGGTGTCAAGTAGCTCCGGCTCATTCAGTCGACGTGAAGAATATCAATGTTTTTTGCGTGAGTCGGAGGTTTTTGCAAATTGGAAAGTCAGTGGAAGGTTCGGGCTGTTCAGGGACAAAGTTTGAATTATGGCCGCTCTAACACACAGAGACGGAGACGATCTCTGCTGATGGAGGGCAGGCCAGAGCCAAGGCGAGGCAGTGGGCCGAATATTCAGCAGGCCTGAGGTTTGTTTAGATAATAGCTGTATTGATCTGTGATTGAATCCATTACAGTGAGAGTGGTGTGAGGAGAATTAATGCTAAACAACTCATCACATCTCTAACTTTTGGTCCAGTCTGCTTTTATTACAGACAAAAACCTGTGGAAGTTTCTAGATAAACAGGATATCATGTTGTTTTTATGAGTTAAATGCTGGATAGATTCACTCTAAAACACATTTATATGGAGCTGGAGTAAACCAAACTCGTATCAAACTACAACCCCAATTGCCAGGAGAACAAGCTGGATGCTCCCAATCTTCTTTTGTATGCAGGACACAGCGTCCATAATTTCCACAAGGAATTTCAAATTTTGATTCAACTGACCACAGAATAGTTTTCCATTTTTTCTCAGTCCATTTTAATGAGGTTTGGCCCAAAGACAACAGCAGTGTTTCTGGATCCTGTTTACATATGGCTTCTTCTTTTGGCTGAAAAAAGATGGCAGCATTTCTGGATACCAACCACCAGCCTTGTGCCTTGCGCACAGATTTGTCAGATTCTCTGAATCTTTTTAAATTGCAGATGGGAGGACATTCTACAGAGCCCCGTAAGGGACATAGGAGAAAAAAAAAATTCAAGGAAGAATTTTTTTTTTCTTTTTTCTTTTTTGTAAGGGACATAAAAAAAAAATGGGAGAATTTTTTTTTTTTTTTTTTTGGTAAGATCTTGCAAAAGTAGATTTAAATGACATAGAAGTAACTACTTCCGGGTCAAACCAACCAAAACAATGGAGGGCGAGCATCTGTGGGGGAGATTCATTGAATTTTCCTTCGAAATTGGCCTAAAATTTAAAGAAATTCAATCCATGCTTAGTCGCAGGCATGCATGTTGTCTCAGAGAAAGGCATTTGAAGGCATTATGGGTGAAAGGGGACCGTTTCGTCGTAAAACTTACTCGGATAAGGCGTACCTGGTCGAATTCATCAGCAACCAGTTGCAATCCTCTGGACAGCTGCACGGTACAGATGAGTGTGTGCCAAATGCAGAGAGCTAATATTATGTGTAAGTAATGAAAACGTGCAAATGGGTTTGAAAGAGATGGATCCAGGACGGCATTCAGTAAGACAACCAAGCCGTTTAAGTAAATGGAACTACTTTGCAAAAGGAGCTCACTTCATCTGGCACCTGGATTCATACGATAAACTGAAGCCGTAATGAATATGTATCAATGGGGGCATTGTTGGCTTTTTAAAGAAGGTCAAATGCCTACACAACATTTGGCATACACTCATCTGTACCTGTGCAGCTGTCCGGAGGATTACAACTGGTTGCTGATGAATTCACCCAGGTACACCAGATCCGAGTGTTACGACGAGAGCCCCCTTTCACCCAAAATGCCTTCAAATACCTTTCTTTGAGACGAAAAGCATGCCTGCGACTAAGCATGGATTGAATTTCTTTAAATTTTAGGCCAATTTCAAACTTCGGTAGTGTTTTAAAGATATTCACAGGTTCGGCATTTCCAGCATAATAACTCAGCAGAGGATCATCACATTTACAAAAACCCTCAATCACCGTACATATTATGGTATGATTTCAATCTACTATGTCCCTTAAGGGACTTGGTAACATTCAAAGTCATGGAAACTTTTTTCTTGTATTGTTCCAAACTTTTTAGACACAGTTTTTCACTGGTGAAGCTCTGCCCATCTTTACTTCTGAGAGACTCTGCCTCTCTGAAATGCTTCTTTTATACCCAGTCATGTTACTGGCCTGTTGCAAATTAAACTAATTAGTTGCCAAATGCTTCTCCAGCTGTTATTTCAGTTGTGCCACTTACTTTTCAAGTCTTTTTTTTTTGCCCCGTCCCAACTTTTTTGAGGTGTGTTTCTGCCATCAAATTCTAAATGAGCTAATATTTTTCATGAAATAATAAAATGTCTCAGTTTTAACTTCTATTGTGAATAAAACATGGGTTTATGAGACTTACAGATCATGCCATTGTTTTTATTTACGTCTTACACAGTGCCCCAACTTTTTTGGAACTAGGGTTGTATATGCTGTAATTGACCATCCTTATGAGGAACATGAAATATTTCTGTTTGATCTGGAACATTAGATGCAGCCACCAGCATTAAAACACCAACTATACATATTTTTACCCATAAAGCCACTGTGATAGTGCCGCTGAGACGTGAAAGTAGAGAAACTCTCCAGCTGATCACAGCTGTACATCAGTTTGACACATTATGCAAACAGAGCGACCTGCAGCCTGCATCAGCATTCATGAGTTTACAGAGCCTGGATCATTTCCTGTTTGTAATTCTCACACACTTCTCGGTGTTAGTGAGTTATTTGGCGAGATCATTTCCCGTCTTCTCTCAGGTGTCTCACCTCTTCGTCTCCTCCCTCCTCCTCATCGCGCTCATCTGTACTTCACACGCTCTTATCACCATTTATGTGTTACATCCATTCACACCAACAGCTAGGAGAGAGTCTCAGTGTTTGTCTCCACCTCAGATTCACACAATATTCCTCTTTCATACTCACACATTCTTCCTCCTCTCTCTCTCTCTTTCTCTCTATTGTTTCATAACTCCGACACGCTCTTCTGCTTCATTCATCACTCATTAATTTCTCTCTCTCTCTTCATTAATGCACAAACACTTCACCTCTGTACGTCTGCAGAAACTCACACCATCACTCTGCAGCTGCATGCAGCCACACAGACACTGTTTACAGACTGATATAGTGATCATTCGTACACCTTATAACGACAAACAAACACGAAAAGCTAGCACACAACAATAAATGTGAGTATAGGGATGAATATTTAATGCAGCACAAATAAAACAGCCTGCAGACACCTCCTCCCTCTCTCTCTCCCTCTCCCACTCTCTCTCTCTCTCTCTCTCTCTCTCTCTCTCTCTCTCTCTCTCTCTCTCTCTCTCTCTCTCTCTCTCTCTCTCCCACTCTCTCTTTCTCTCTCTCCCACTCTCTCTCTCTCTCTCTCTCTCTCTCTCTCTCTGAATCGTTGCTTCATCAAAAATTCAATAACCTCGTCTGTAACCGTGACTGTCACACAGGCTGAAGACAGATCAGGGAGCAGAGGAAAGGGAGGGAATAAAAACAGATGAAACGGGGAAAAGATGGAGGAAGAAAGTAGAGCTAACGCACGCTGGTTAAAAGCAAGGATTTAGGTTCAGTGACCTTGACCTGTGACCTCCAAAATATAATCATGTCATCCTTTGTTGGAGTGGACATGACTTAAAAACAAGGCAAGTCTATTGTACAGAACATTTCAGCAACAAGGCAATTTAAAGTGCTTCACACAGGACATTAAATAACGATGACAGAGGGAAAAAGAAACACAATGGAAACATGTTAAACAAAACATGTAAAAAGTGATTAAAAACAGCAAATAAGACCCACAAAAGATAAAAAACCTGGGTTCCTCTATGTTTCTTCCCTTTTTTTTTTTGTTTGTTTGTTTGTTTTTTGTTTGTTTTTTTGTCAGAAACAACCTTGGTCTGTAGACTGGTTTCTGTCCCAGACAGATTCACATTACTGACCTATCCCGGATGCCTGAAACAACTTTGGTCTGGTGACCGGATCCTGTTCCAGACAGTTTCATGTTTCTGGCCGATCCCTCTATGTATATATGCCAGAAAGAACCTTGGTCGAAGTCCGGATTCTGTCCCCACCAGTTTCACGTTTCTGGCCAATACCAGATCCATATCTGAGCTCCAAGCTCTTAACTTAAAACAATTTAAAAGAAACATGTAAAAGGTGATAAAAACAGCAAATAAAACCCCAACAAAGATAAAAACACACATATTAAAGTAAAAGTTACAGTGCAGAGTTTGAGCGAAAATAGAAAATTTGAAAAGTAAAAAGTTTTTTAGTCAAAGGCAGCAGTGGACAGGTGTGTCTTTAACCTTGATGTAAAAGAACTCAGACTCTCAGCAGACCTGATGTTTTCTGGGAGTTTGTTCTAGATATATGAAGCATAGAAAGTGAATGCTGATTCTCCATGTATAGTTCTGACTCTAGGGACACAGAGCAGACCTGCACCAGACCGCCTGAGTGGTCTGGATGGTTCATACTGGAACTAAACCATTCAGTGCTTTATAAGCTAACAGGACTATGTTAAAGTCTATTCTCTGAGAGGCAGGGAGCCAGTGTAGAGACCTCAGAACAGGACTGAAGTGGTCCACTCTCTTGGTCTTAGTGAGGACTCGAGCAGCAGCGTTCTGGATCAGCTGCAGCCGTCTGATTGACTTTTTAGGCCGGGTGTCACATGTAATTCCACCAGTGATTGGCCCGTTTTGCTGTCATTTGAGAAATGCTAGCCATCTGAAATTTTGAGCATTATCTGAGCACTATCCCGCCTAGCAACAACAGTGATAGAAAAGTCTGATTGGATGAATGACTTACCCCACCAGTTGACTCTTTACAACAAATAGAAAAGGTGTTTTGTGTGTTTATGTTTAGATATTGACTGTTACAACCCAAATTCCAAAAAAGTTGGCACACTGTGCAAAATGTAAATAGAAATAATGCAATGCATTGACCTGTATTTTATTCACAAAAGGTTGGTTGCAGTCATGTGATCCAGAACGTCTGTTTGGGGTCAGGAAGTGGGGGACAGCCATTAGGAATGATGGGAATGGAGGAAAGTTAGTACTTTACAGCTCAAAATGGACCTGCACGCTGCGGTTAGCATAGTAAAATTTCTACGTGCATTGAGTATGCTCCCTACATTTTAAAAAACACTGCTTTTTGCCACCATTTAACTGATTTACCTTAAGTGAAGGCAATCGATATCCCAAATTACTCCTGCAGACCTCAAAGCCTCTAGTGTTGTCAGTCAGATGAAGGGAGGTTGAGGGTTGGATCCCCAGCTTGGGCAAGACTCTTGACCCAAATTTGCTCCCACTGCTTCATCATTTGCGTGTAAATGGGTATGGAAGCATATTAATGGAATAGGCGAATGCTGACAGCAAATTCTCCATAGCACCCTCTGCCAGCTGTGAATGGGTGGGTGTGACCTGAGTTGAAGAAACACCTTGAGTAGTTGGACGACTAGAAAAGCTCTATACGAGCTCAAGCATACTCACATTTACTTTAACATTAAAAGGAAATTCTCCTTTCGCCAAAGTCATGCCTTTAATTGAAGCAAGGATGTCCTATCAGCTGAATAAAACTTGTGGGAGGAGTGACTGAGAGATGATGAGCTGTTCATGAACAAGCCTGTTCTACAGAATGGCTCATTTATGAGCTCCAATTTGAGTGCCAGTTTCCTTTCCTCCATCCTTATTCGTTATTTAATCCACATTTAAAAAGCCAAACTGGTACCAAATAGAGAGCCATCCAGCTCTACTGAGCTGAGCTTAAAGATCTGGATCTCTAAAAAGATACCGTTTTTCTGAGCGAGACAGAAGGTTGGTCAGCTTGGGAAACACGAGTAAAGATCAGAGTTTAATGTGCCAAAACAAGAGAAAACTGGACTGAAGTGAACTGGACCGCTTTGTGCAAACAGACCACACAGTGCTTTTTTAATTCCTGCCTGCTGCCATCTCTCCAAGAGCTTTTTAAAGTTTTTTATGCCTGCATATTTTACTACTTTAGGGACACAAAAGTAGCTTAAGAAATACGAATGTTTATATTTTCACAGTTTGGACGCTTGGCATATTCAAAAACAGCTCATAGCATGGCCTTTTAGGCAGCGTTTATCCATGCAGAAATCACCAGTTGCCCCCCAAGGGGAGTTTTCTGTAGCTGTGTCATGTCAATGAACCTTTAACCATAAAGTTATTATTTACCAAAGTATTAGAGTTCCAGTAATCTGATGTGAGTTCCTTATGCTTGACTATAATTTGGTTCTAAGACAGTGAACCGGGTGTTGTAATAGAATATAAAATAAAATAATGGTATTTGAGTTCAGTTTTCACAAGGTTCTTAGTTAAAGGTGATAACTCTGATCTGCCAGTACAGAGGAAGACTTTTAAAGACTGTTTTTGTCTTTAATCCGACCATCCTGACCCTGACAAAGATGGAGGATGATGATGGTTTATGTGGCGTTATTTCTTTGAATGATGATAAAAGAATTAAGTCATAACTAACTAAATAACTTTGAAGCAAAAGTTTGTTCAGTTCAAGTCTGTGAAAGCATTCTTTCTTTATGATTAAAAATGTTTTTGTCATTTGAAGTTCTGTTTGTCTCCTTTGAGGGTCTTTGATGAGTCTTTGTTCTCTTTACGCTCTCTCTTTGAAGAATCCTTTCCAAATTAAAAGTCGTCTCTTGTTTATTCCCTGTGTCCTCAGGTTATTTGAGACTCTTCAGTCTCTCTTCTGGTCCATATTTGGGTTGCTGAATCTCTACGTGACCAATGTGAAGGCTCGACACGAGTTCACAGAGTTCATCGGGGCGACCATGTTCGGCACGTACAACGTCATCTCTCTGGTGGTTCTGCTCAACATGCTGATCGCCATGATGAACAACTCGTACCAGCTCATCGCCGTGAGTCACTACGTTAAATTAACAGCCCATGATTAAAGGGGCAAAACTTGAGAAAATCTTTGTCTAATATTGTCCTAAAGTCTCTGAGATTTTCCCATGTTCTTGTAGGTTAAGCCCTGCTCTCTGTCTTGCAGGATCACGCCGACATAGAGTGGAAGTTTGCCCGCACCAAACTATGGATGAGCTACTTCGATGAAGGCGGGACGCTGCCGCCGCCGTTCAACATCATCCCCAGCCCAAAGTCCATCCTCTACCTTCTCATGTGGCTCCACAACAAGCTGTGCCGGCGAGGCCAGCCGCCCGGGGACGACTCGCACAAGTGTGAAAACCTCCGAGAGTTCACGGTAAAGCTCCTTACATTGTCTCTGCGGACCGGTTTAGAAATATCCGAGGTCTTTAACAGAGGTCTGGATAATATTCTGAAAACTAAAAAGTCTAAAAATGTCCCACTGGTTCTGCTCGGAGGGAGATTTTCTGAGTATTGTTGAAGCAGAGCTGCTTTGGCCGTTTCAGCACCACGGACAGCGACAGCGCTCAGCTCATATCTACAGGGAGCGTTTATTTTTACATCAGTGAAGCTTCGTCCCTTTTTTAATTTATCTCAGACTTTTGGGGATTAGACTAAGGGGTTTATGTTTACTGGATAACAAACTTTTGGACAAATGGCTTTTGGGTAAACTGGGAATTATTTTGGACCACTGAGGTTTGGGAAAAAAGTGCTGTTAGAACAATGGAATGGCACCATTTCAGAACATTTTCATCCCCTTATTGTTAATCAGGTTTTTGTTTATTCAGTAATTTTATCAACAGTCACAGGAGTATCTAAGTAAAGTTTACAAACCTCAGTTCCAAAAAAGTTGGGATGTTGATATCCCACAATGTAAACAAAAACCAAATCCAGCCATGCAAATCCGTTTCTACTTAAATTAAAGTGGATACAGCAGAAAGATAAATATATTTGATGTTTAAACTGATAAGCTTTATTCATTTTCCTCCTTTTCATCCTGCAATATTTTCCAAAAAAGTTGGGACAGCAGCATGTTTACCACGTTACCTTTTTGAAGACTGAAGTCACCATAGCTGTTGAAGAACTGAAAGTAGAATTCTTTCAGCTGAGTTTAATTATCAAGTTCATTAAAGTGTGGTGAAGCTGTTGTTGTATTTTGGACTTTGTACATTTCCTGTCTAGGCCCCACCTTCTTATACTGTGAAGCCATGCTGTTGTAACTCATGCAGAATGTATTGGCACGGTCTCAATAACATAAGCAGGGATGTCTCTAAAAAAGATGTCTAAATGGAAGCATTTGTTTCTCCAAAACCTGAGTGCACCTCTCAGTATGAATGCTGCCTTTACAGATGTGCAGGTGACCCATGCCATGGGGGCTAGTAAACCCATACCCCATCACAGATGCCGTCTCAGATGAGCTCAGGCCCAGAGAAGTCGGTTTGTATTGTATAGTCTAAACTTCCATTTTTAGATGCAGAGACATACTGTGTATTATGTATTGACTGACAATGTTTTTTGTGATGTTTTTCATGTTCTGTTAGATTTGACTCACAGCATGATAATAATGATAATACCTTGGTAAGAGGTCCATGCTATGATATTTATTGCGGTATCAAAGCAAACAACAAATGAAGACCTGGGAAAAAAGCAGCATTGACATTTATTAAAACAGCAGTTGCACTTTAAATATGCGAATATGTCAAAAAAGTACCATAGGTGTCCATTAGGCTTTAAAATATAAACTTATACTTAGGCTCCAGTGTGTTTACTAACCTTCTAAACCTTCGTTGTCCATTGAAAACAGCTGTAGGTCTTAACCCTTGTGCCCTCAACACGCATTTTTGGCAATTTTTCCCAACTTTTATTTTTTGTTTTTATTTTTTGTGATCATTTTGTCAATTTCACAGCTTGTGGCATGAATTTTTACAGGAATTTTTCTTTCTAGTTAAATTTTTAAGATCCAACATGTTTTACTCTTAAATGTCATTCATACTCTCTCGGTGAATTTTTTACCCTCTGAACACCTTTGAGGTAAAAAACTACACGTACAAAAGACTGCTATTAAATCACCATACATCAATACTTTTTCTACTTTTTTTCATAATCTCTTTAACAACTTCAGACTTGCCCAAATCTACCAAACATTCAATAATTTTCAAGATTTTAACCCTTTAAATGCCAGTTTGATTATTTTAAATATTTTATTTTTTACTACAAAAAACACAAAATGTGAATTATTTTCCATAAAATTAATAGTAGAAAGAAGGGGCTTTGGTGCTGATGAGAGTCTTGGATGGGTCAAAGATTAGCAACAAAATTGATTTCATTGCCCTTGTATTTTTTATATTTCATAATATAACGGGCAAAAATATAAGAATTTGGTGCGTGGTCCTACAATGAGTAAATGGTTGAATCTGGTGGAATACGGTAAAAATATCAAATTTCACTAGACTTTTTACATTGAAATGCTGAAATTAAAGAATGCATGATTTTACACTGCAATGACAGTGAGATTAAAAAACGTGGTTTTAATGGAAGTCAATGGGCACATTTTTGCCCTTAAGATGTCAAGAGTGTATTTCTGACATTACATGAAAAATATAAATGTAATCAAATCAATTTTGTTGCTAATCTTTGACCCATCCAAGACTCTTTTCACCCCCAGTGCCCCATCTTTCTACTATTTTTTATATGGAAAATACTTCACTTTTTGCATTTTTTGCTGTAAAAGATAAAATATTTCAAATAATCAACCTGGCATTAAAAGGGTTAAAATTCTGAGAATTATTGATTTTTTTTTTTTTTTTTTTTTTTTTTTTTTTTTTGTAGTTTTGAGAAGGTCTGAAGTTGTTAAACAGATTTATGGAAAAAGGGTAGAAAAAAATATTGATGTATGGTGAATTAATGGCAGTTTTTTGTTTTTTTACATGTACATTTTTGCCTCGAAGGTGTCCAGAGGGTGCCCTAATGTTAAAGCTGGCACTACAAAAAAATACTGATGCAATGAAATCAATTTTGTTGCTAATCTTTGACCCATCCAAGACTCTCATCAGCACCAAAGCCCCTTCTTTCTACTATTAATTTTATGGAAAATAATTCACTTTCTGTATTTTTTGTAGCGAAAAATAAAATATTTCAAATAATCAAACTGGCATTTAAAGGGTTAAAATCTTGAAAATTACTAATTGTTTGGTAGTTTTGAGCAATTCTAGAAGTAAATTGAAATATTCTCTTTATAATCCTAGAGCTATAATTTAATCCTAAACCAGTATCCTTCATTTTTCAAACCTACTCTAGATTTATTTAAATGCACCAACAATAGTCTGGTTTCAATTGATTTCATTTGGTGGATTTTCAGATCCATAGTTTCTGTCATGACCTGACACATAGGATTAAAACGACTGACTTCAACAAGAGACAATGCACAGCAAGGGATCAAACTGTAGTGGGAGTACTGGGAGCACTGGTTTATCCTCCCCGTCTCTCTGTGGCCCTATAAAGCGTCAGCGTTCTTAAATGTATTTATTCACGTGTAGGCTAATGTGCAGCAGTGACCATGTGTCTGTCACTGAACACGCAAACAGGCTGCGTGTCATGGAGCCGTGTGCAGAGATTCATGTTAACAAGTCACAGGAGGATGGACTGATTTACATGATCGCTCAGGTGAGGTTTCTGTGGACTGGGCTGTGATTTCAAACACACACACCAGGGAAAGACGGAGCTCTCTGTTAGAGGGAGATTCACTTATCAGTGTTTTACTCTCACTGAAGAAAAACACCAGAATCTGAGATTAAAATAGGATTATAGATGAGCCAAGGGTTGTTTGAATTCCTCATGTAGATGTGTAACCGATGTTCTGCAGGTGACAGCACGTCACAGCAAAGATCTCCAGATCGAGGCAGGCAGCAGGAGCATGTAAATGATTTAAAAACATCAGATTATAACAGATATTAACCTACATGCAAGCTCCATCTCCTTCACTGCCTCCCTCTCTACTGTTAAAGCTGGTGTGAATTTCCACCAGATGCATGATGGGAAATAATCTCCAAAGGAATCTTATTCTAGTCTTGTAGTTACAGACCCCAAGTCGTTTCAAAATCTTAGCCTGAGGCTAAAATCTCAGCGACTTGCTGACAGATGATCTTCAGATGTGGGAGGGAGGGAGGGTGCATTTGTTGCTGTTATCTATATTTGGTGGTTTGGCTGTTCTGGGATCCCCCCCCCTGTCCTTCCACAAAACAACATGGAAAGCATGAAGTAGGAACAGCACACATTCCTGCAACTTCCTGTGCCTACAGGGAAAGCCTGAGGCAGGGAGAAAAGCAGCAAAAACCCAAAGCAGAGCGGGCATCAGTGACAACAAAATCACACTGATTTAGTCAGGTAACGGAGGAGCTGGGGTGGAGGAGTGTTGCCAAAGCAGCATGCAGAGGAGAGGACAGCTTAAATATAGCGGCATGAGTGCATTTAGCCAGTAAGAGGCTGGCAGTCAGCTGATGAGGGCTTGCGCGAGATCATCTTATTTCAAATGAAACGGCAGCACTTGACACCATGGCCAGAAGTAACACTGTATGCTTACTTTGTTGTATAGTTTTGGCAATAACATTGCATGAATTCTCACGGCACACCTTGACTGGCCTCACACCAGTGTGAAGTTTGGAGGCTCAGGACAATTATTCTCTGTATGTTTGTTAAAAGACCTTCCAGACCAACATCACATTGTTAAAACTCAAATAGCTTTTGAACCATAAATCGTAGCTTCTTATTTGTTATTCCTCTTGAAGCTAGCCATTGTACCATCTTATTGACGCTATCCATGCCTTTGAATCCCTTACAGCAAACTTTCTAGTAAGCCAGGAACTGAGGAGACTTTTCAGGAGGGGAAAGATCAAATCCACACCAGTAAAACAGATATTCAACATCTTTTTATCCATTTTAATGACTTTTCCATCATTTATTACTGCTAGCTTAAATGCAAACTATCATATTGTTTTCCTTCCGTGGGGGTCTGTCAACCAATGGCAGGCTGTTCCTTTCCTGCCAAAATAATAAAAAATATTAATGAAATATATATCTAATATTTTTTAAATAATATATATATGAGATATAATAAAATAAAATGAATATAAAATAAAATAAAAAATAAAAAACAATAATTTAAATAAACTGATCCAAAAATAAAATAATATGGAACTGATAATCTTTTTATCCATTTAAATGACTTTTCCATCATTTATTACTGCTAGCTTGAATGCTAACCATCATATTGTTTTCCTTCTGTGAGGGTCTGTCGACCAATGGCAGGCCGTTTCATTCATGCCAAAATAATAATTTTAATATATATATATATATATATTTATGTATATACAATATATGAGATAAAATAAAATAAATACATGTAATATAAAGTAAAAAATAAAATAAAATAATTTTAAAACTGATATAAAATATAAATAAATAAATAAATAATAACAATAATAATGATAATAAAAACAACAACAACTACAAAAACAACAATAATGATAATAATAAAAATAATTTGTTGTGGCTAGAATTGTTGGCTAATAATAAAGTAATAACTTGGTAAAAAAAAATTTCTGCACTAAACCATTATAAACTGGACTTAACTGCACTGGATTGTTTTGTGGAAATGCACCATAAAGTTTTAGCAGCAATAGCAGAAAAATGGTTTGCCTTTGGATAAAAATAGGAAAACCAGCTTTTAAAGAGGAGTGGTGACAGCAGCACAGCTAGCATCAAAAATAGATCAATTCAAAGCCTGAAATCAATCAGAGCAGAAGAAATAATGGAGCATCCTGCGGAGGAAACCAGGGAAAAAAGTGTTTATTTTTACATGACTGTAATGATGGAGCACATGGGGAGAGACATCAGCTGTTTGTCTATACCGTGTCTATAAGCTCAGAAGAACATCAGCAGAAAAACACGACCTGATAAACACGCTCAGCAGCCCCGTCATCCAGAGACGCAAACGCACACGGTGCAGCTGGCATGTTCACCTCAGCTGCAGTCGGCTGAGTTATATAAGCCCACCAGCCCACATAGGTTCACAGAGCGGCACAGCACTGCAGAGAGCTGATGGAGGGAGGGAGGGTGTGTGTAAACAGAGTAAGCAGAAAAGCAGCATGAGTTATAGAGAGCCATGATGGCTGTGAAGAGGGGGAGGGAGAGATTGTTAGAGGAAGATGAGGGAGGATGGATGCATGTTTGTGTGTCTGTGATAGAAAAGGCATTAAAGTGTGAGTGCGTTTGTTTTTGGACAGCAGGGAGCGAGTGAAAGACAAATGAGAAGCGTGGATGGAGTTAGACGATGAGTGTGAAACATGATGAAAGGGAAATGGAGACAGAGAGGTGAAACTCTGAATATGAGATGAATAAATTGAAAATGTGCGGGGAGGATATGAAGCAGAAAAAAACCTGAAGATATGAGGATGATGGATGTGTTTGTGTGTTAGAGTGGAGAGAGTTATTCAGCACGTCCTCATTCCTGAGGCGACGTACGCCACACTTTGTCCCGCTGCTGTAGCATTTTATAAACTTACACTAATTACATTATAAACCCATCCCTGTTATCTTTAAACCCAGGCTACATGGGCGTGTCTAAGGGGTGGCATGGCCCCAGAGGTTAAAGAAGTAGCAGCACATGTCAAGAGGGTTTTTTATAGGTGTGGTGATGATCCATGTGGAAATGAAGAATAATAAGCCTAGGTTGAAAGGTGTGTGAGGGACAGAACGTTTAAAGGTGTTTTAAAGGACAAATCAAAATTCAGAGGAGGAAATGATCAATTTCCAGAAGGGGGCGCTGTGCCATAGTGATGAAATTTATGCATAAATGTATCCGAAGTCAAAGTGTGATCATCCTTGTTAAGTTTGGTGATGATCGACTTAAGCACTGTAGAGTTATACAAAATCAGAATAGTTGGGACACTACAAAAAGTATGGAAAAAGGTTTTCCAGCTTTGGTCCCCGATCACAGCCCAGTCCTTTGGTGGAAACTTAAAGTTTGTACAAATTTATATCTCCATCTTGTCTAGAATAAGCACAAAAAATTTGGAGACAACCTGATGAAACCTGTTGGTGGAGCACCTTCATATGTGACAACAGTGATGCTGCTCAAAACAGCCAAAATATGACCTTTATCTTTTTGTCGTGCGTCTCCTGTACATATTAGAGGATGGACCCGAGAGGCTTTTTATTTTTTCTAGATCTGATACATATGTGTACCAATTTTCATGTGGCTTGCAGGTCACAACTTGTCCAGGAGAGCGTTTTGGAGTCATTGGATTGTGTTTGATGAGTTCGATGAGGGAAAACCGGAAATACCGGAGGCCTCTGAAGCTGGCATATCAACCCCCCAGATCTAAAAACAGCTTGCACCGACAACTAAAGGAAACAAACCTATTACTAAGACTATAGGGATTATGGCAATGGGCAAATTTGCCAAAATGTTGAAGTATCTCTGTAGCACCACATTATGTAATAACCCTATCTATAGGACTTAGTGTGGGCTCCAAGGTATGCCCTACCCAACTATACCTTGCCCTAACTCTAACCGCTTAGTGGCTTATGCCTAAACCTAACCCCCCTTCAGGGCTCCAGACTAAGCACCTAACCGTAACCCTAGGACTTAAGGTGGGCTCCAGGGTATACCCTACTACCTTAACTTAATCATTAATTACATAATGAATTGAAAATGTATTACATTATCACATAATGTGGCATTATTACATAATGTGGCGCTACAGTCCCTTCAAGTAAAATACTTCACCCAAAATATGCTTAAGTAAAAGTGAAAGTAGGGATTTTAAAAATTACTCTAAAAAGTACAAGTACACAAAAAAGCTACTCAATAGCAGTAATTTGAGCAAATGTAATTAGTTACTTCCCCCCTGCATGGCCGTCCCTCCTGAGGCCACCCTAGGTGATACTGACATTGAAAAGCTGATGGACTGGGCAGGTTCCATGTCTCATCAGGTGGATCCACCTCAGGAAGCTTCAAATTGTTCCCGGTCTGAGAAAGACTGGTCCAATCAGTGTCGTTTGAAGAGGAGGAGAAACACTCGTATTAGTATTACAGCAATACTGGTGTGTTTCATGTCTGATAAGCTGCTAGGTTGAGGGGTTTTTTTAGACCCCAAGAAAAAAAATGGAACAATAGCATGCCATATTTTTGCCCTCTAAAATTTTCTGAATTTGATAATCCTTGATAAGCCGGATGGGAAACTGTGGGGGGCCAGATGTGGCCCCCAGGCCTCCAGTGGATTATCACTGGCCTATGGCATGGGCAGCTTATACATCTGATGCTGAACAGTAGACATCTCTTTCAGGAAGACCTGGCATATTTCAGCAAGATGATGCTAAACCACATCACACATCCGTCACAACACCATGGCTTCACAGTCGAAGGGTCCGGCTGCTGAACTGGTCCGCCTGATCTTTCACCGGTAGAAAATGACATTTAACAAAAAAATCCAATAAAAACCAAAGACCTATTGAGCAGTCAAGACAAGAATGGGACAACATTCCTTTCACAAAACTCTAGCAACTCGTCTACATGATTACAGATTGTGCACTCCAACTTTTTTGGAAAGACAAGACAGAGTTTGCTCTTATCTTTGGATTCACAGGGGTCTGATTTCCTTCATGCAGCTTCACCTGAAGATGACCGCTGAATAACTCCACATCATGAATGACTGTACCGATGAATGTCCTTAAAGCAGCCCGTTTACCTCCAACATCAGCATCAGTCATCATCAAACATGAGGGGAAAGCACTGAAGAGACTAAGCGTCCACACCAGGCCTCAATTTAGACAATCTGATCTGTTATTAAAGAGGAAACTGAAGGTGCAAACACTCTCTTTATTGTCGTGTACCCATTAAGAGAGGAGAAAACCGAATAAGTGGAGTTCATTACTCACTCATAAGAAGGATCCAGGCTGTAAATGTCAGCCTTTCAGCTTGGAGAAATCCACTGCCTGTTCTCTTTTGTTCCAGTTTGGTGCTATAAATCATTTTTTTGAATAAAATGTCAATGTTTAAAAATTTAAGAACAAGACCTGTTCCATTTTGGAATGAAATTAAAAGTAATATCGGAGAGGAAAACAAAGAGGAAGATGGATGGAAAAGTACTGAAAGCAGGAATACACAGAGGGTTTTTGATAAATGTTGAGACGCTGACCATTCAACGTTTTTTTTTTTGTTTTTGTTTTTCTGTCTTTGCAGGAACGGCACGCTGACAGTCTGATCCAGAATCAGCATTACCAGGTCAGTACGTCCCTCTGCTACATGTTTGTGGTGTCAGTGTCTCTGTGGTTCAGAAGGACTTCAACAAAAGGTCCCAAATCTAGCATTCTAAGTGGTACAACTACTGAAAATGATTATATTTTTTCAGAAAAGAGACTTTATTTGTCTGCCAAAACATTAGACACCACCCTATCTCACTGTATATTAGCTATAGCCAGATAAGTGTTAGCCTAGCTTAGCTAATACTGTCATTACAGGGAGCAGCAAACATAATTACATCTCTATAGTTTACACATCTTAAGGCTAGCTAACAAGCTTTCTGTTCTCTATATTTTATATCTTTACATGACAGGTAGTAGGAGTAACTGTGGCTCAGTAGGTGGAGTCAGTCTGTGCATCACATGAAAAGTAATCAGAGTACTCAGATTACTTTTTTGTTGTAACAAAAGACATAAAACATTATTTTACCATTTCAAGTAATCCATTATTAGTTACCTTTTATATAAAAGTAATAAGTAACAGAAGAAAAATCCCCCATTTCCTTTCTCTTCTGTGGCCACAAAAAAAGAGAAAAGAAAAAAGGAAGTGGACCAAGTATCTGCACTGTTTCTGTTTCTCTCCTTCCTGTTGGCAGACAGCAGCATGCCAGCAGAAGGTAACCAAAGCTGTCAGTGCATGTGCATAGCTAGCTTATTGAGCTAGTGAGATGGCAGAGAGGAAAGCGTAGAATTATCCCCTTTATGTTGGATTTTTAAACGAAAGGGACAAATGTAAGAGTAAAATCTACTGTTGTTTTGTTTTCATCAGGTAAGCTGCCCTTCAAATGGATGTGTGGACTTATTTTGGCTGCATAGACTTAGGCCCCGTTTATACGACAACGTTTTGCTTCGTTTTCCGTTTTCCTTTCCAAAAAGTTCCACGTTCAGACGGCAACGTTTTCAAAACGATCTCCATTCACACGAGACTGCGGGTATTACCCTATCCAGGTTGTCTAATGTAAATTGGCTGTTTCTCTGGAAAATGCTTCATTTTAATCTTCATTAAAGTGGGGGTATTATGCCTTTTTTCAAGGCTTTACACCATCTCTCTGACACCCACGCAGTAGCTTCACATGGTTTACAGTTCAAAAAACTCCTCATGTTTCTCACACTGGCGTCCTGAAAAACCCTTATTTTAACCTCCGTCTGAAACGCTTCGTTTTCATGGCTGTCTCTTTAACACCCCCCACTCCACGGACCTGCTTTCCTCTGATTGGCCGATTTTCCAGATGCTGGCCGGCGGCAGGACTCAATGTTTTGTGCCTGCCCCCTCCAATGTGGCTAATGTTGTTATGCTAGTAGTTGAAAACTTTGAATGAACCGGTCCAACTGAGGAAAATATGGCGAATTTTGATATACGTCCGTACGTGTTAGACCCGGAGTCTGACCCTGATAGTTTGGAGAGAGAGGGGGAAGAAAACCAGCAGCAGTGAAGGATAGAGCGGGACGTATCTGTTTGGTAAGTGTTTAATTACTGTGTAGCTAAATGGCTAAATGCTAAAAGGCCTTGTGGGGGCGGTCTGTTCCGCTTTGCCGGCAGCACGGACGAACCACGAACCAGTCAGGAGATCCTATTGCGATGACCTCATCAGTTTGCTCCATCGAAATCTCGTCTCAGGAGAATCTTAGAGAGATTTTCACCGGACCGTTTTCATCAGTTTACACGCTAATTCCAAGATTTCTGCCGCATACGTTTATCTTGCGGTTTGAAAATTTGCATACATGGAGTATGGACACCCAACATTGTGACTTTATGTTTATGTTTTAAAATCGGAAAAGTATAATACCCCCTCTTTAAATGATTTGCAGGCATATTATACTAATATTTTACTTTCCCTGAACTTTCCTTGCACAGAATGTGCACTACACAGAATAAAGTTTGGAATTTGCCAAAGGTAAATGGACTTGAGCTTGTATAGCACTTTTCTAGTCACGTGACTTTTAACACAGATGGTGTCGCACCTACCTATTCACACACTGATGGCAGAGGTTAAACGGAGAGTTTGCCATCAGTTGTATTTAATGACGCATCAACACAAATTAACATACCATCGACACAGCGGTTGGAACAATTTGAGGTTAAATGTCTTACCCAAGGACAAATCATCATGTGACTGTGGCAGCTGGGGGTCGAAGCCATGACCTTCTGATAGCAGGGCGACCGACCCTACCCGCTGCTCCACAGTCGGCTGTCTGCAGACAGCAGTTTTTAGCACAAGCATTCAGTGAGTAACAGCTTTCTGACATGCAGGTGGGAGTGAGACAGTCTTTATAAAATGGAAGGGTTAGGCTCATAACGCTCCTTAAAAACAACATTTTGATGATATTTGTTTGGATTTATTCAACATGCTCAGCTGAATGTCTGCAGGTGTTTATAATTAGACTACTCTTGAGTTTAACTGGTATATAAGGGAGACTCTGACACAGCAGGAAAAGTCCAGACACAAATAAACCCCCTTTCTGCAGATTCACCCTCGTTTTTCTCCACTGTAGCGCCCGGCATCTTTCTCACACACAAACCCAGAGCGAGCAGATTGCATCTCCCCCAGCTGTGCATCTCTGGCCATGTCCAAACTCAAACCGCTCCCCTGTGGATCCACAAAGCGCCTCTGAATGTGTGTAGAAATGTGTTTGCTCGGCTAGCCGCTGTATGTTTAGGCAGCTGTTGCTCCTGAACACATCTCTGTTGATTTGTTTATGTAGAAATGACAGAGGAATACAGAGTGTCAACAAGAATAAAGCTCACACATTCCAGGAGATTTGCAGCGATAAATATAGCTTTAAGCAGAAAGTAAACTCAGTTTTAGTATTTAAAGAGGCAGAAACATCATCAGGTTTGATCCACACATCAGACTTTCTCCTCTACTATCACTAAAAGCACTTTTTACTCTTTAAAAAGCCAGATTAGTTGGCTCCAGCGTGGCTGTTTTACTGACGTCCAGTCTCTGAGGAATTTTTTAAGAATCTGTTTGATAAACTGCGTTTTTTGCACCTCAGCACTGGCAGCCATTAGAGACACATCAGCGCCAGTACTTTGTGTTTGGCAGATCGGATTGTTTCTCTGATGTCCGTCCACGATTTTTAAGGTTCGGTCGTAAGATAAGCGGCCCTTCGCTTCGCCGGTGTGTGGTTTGTTCTGGCAGAGGCGGAGAGTGACAGCACGCCAGAGCGTCCTGTTTGGCAGTCGCAGGTGTCGTCCGTGGGAGGATGCAGTGTGTTAACGTGTGTGTGTTTGTTGATGTGTGTGTGTGCGGGGTCTGACTCACCACCCACTGAACACCAAATGCTGGTGAGATTTGTCTCTGCTCTTTAAATCAATAAGAGCTGAACGCCTCATTGGCTGATTGCTTCATGACACAATAACATTTCAATCCATCAGTCGGGATGAATCATTTCACATTGAACAGTTTTAAATGATTACATAGTGAGGCTTTTTTATATTTAATCATTCAAAACAGCTACAGCCATGGCTGCTAGAGGATGTTTGGCTGCTGTTACATTCGTACGAAAAGTTAAGACGACAGTCACAGAAAAGTGCTGTACTTTAGCAGCAGGAATCTCACTCTGTTTCTTTTTAACCTTTCATGAAAAAATAAACTCAATGGCTTTTAAATTCCATATTAAATCCTGTCTCTTGCAGGAGGTGATCCGAAACCTGGTGAAGAGGTACGTGGCGGCCATGATACGCAGCGCCAAGACAGACGAAGGGCTGACAGAGGAGAACTTCAAGGTGGGTACTATCAAACCTTGTTGTCTCTTTTTCAAGACTTTTCTGGTCTGGACAAGCAGCTGCAGTTTTTACAACCAACAAAGAAGACTCAATACAAGAAATTTACCTTTAAGTCAGAGGTGTCAAACTCAAGGCCTGGGGGCCAAATCCGGCCCGCGGTATAGTTACACCTGGCCCACAAGATCATATCATATTATTATTATAACTGGCCCACTGGTATGAGGTCTGCAGATTTACTGCAGAATAAAAAGGTAACTTAACCATGATGGTTTAAAATATCTTTAAGTCATAAAATTAGAAAAAGTAAAGAGCAGAAATAATTTTGATTTAAAGTCAAGAGCATGGGAAAATACATTTGTGTTTATATTTCATATTTTTAATTCATAATTTTGACTTTTTCATCTCATATTTCAACCTTTTAGATTCACAATTTAAATTTTCAAGTCATATCTTGACCTTTTCAACTCATGCTTTTGAATTTTATCTCACATTTTTACATTTTCAAATCCTAATTTGACTTTAAATCCAAAATTTTGACCTTTTAGACTCAAATTTAAATATTATGTCTCATATTTTGACCTTGAAATCAAATTATTTTGAATTTTATCTCTTTTTGACTTTTAAAACTCACAATTTTGAATTTATCTCGTATTTTGACCTATAAACCTCATGATTTGAAATTTATGTTATTATTTATCTTTTAGACTCATGATTTTGACGTTTATGTTATAATCTGACTTTTAAAACACATGATTTTGAATTCTATCTTATTTTTTACCATTAAAACTTGTGATTTGGATTTCTATTTTATATTATGACTTTTTAAAATCAGGGTTTTAAGTTTCTACCTCATATATTAACCTTTTAAAAACATTATTTTGACTTTAAATGTCATTTTTTGACCTTTCAAACAAATAATTTTGTCTTTTTTCTCCGAATTTGAGTCTTTAAAAAGGTCATTTTGACTTTTTAAAATATCCAGATCATCTTAAAATCATGCCTTTTTTCTTTCCCAATAATTCATCACTGGTGAAAATGAGGTTGACAGTTAATGGTTAAATGTTGACCCTGTTAGGCCCTCAGGTTAGGCCCAAATTCAGAACTCAGCCCCTGCTGTGACTGAGTTTGACACCCCTGTTCTAAGTAATTCAACTTTCTCTTCATCCATTGATAGCATGAAAATTTCAGGTCAAAGTGCAATTTATTCCAAGCATAGTTAGAAACGAAGTTAAAATCCTTTTCCCCCAGTTGACCCTCTTTTTGCGGCTGTAGCCATGGGCGTAGCAAAGGGAGGGTTTTACTGATGACCCGGGCCTACTGTAGACAGGGGGGACTTGAGAAACCTGAAATAAAAGTGTGTTTTTATTAGTTTTGTATGTTTTTATTTGTAATTAGTGTCATTTTTGAATCAAAAGTGACTTCAAGGGGACATATGCAAAAATCCCTTTTACAGGCTATTCTAACAACAATATGTGCCCTGTCCTGTTCAAAATCCCCTCAAGTACCCGCCCCTCTCAGGAGCTTAATAGATGTGGCTAAGTGGAGGGAGGGTGGAACTTTCTTCCAAGCAGGCAGGGCCAACAGAACCTGGGGGCGGGGCTAACTCTCCACATGACATCATGAGGGGAAAGAGAGGGTGGAAGGGAATGGATTTTTCTGGTACTTTGGGGGTGTTGTGGACAGGCCAGGGGTACATATTTTTATTAGAAAAGCCTGAAAAAGTTATTTTTGCATAATATGTCCCCTTTAACCAGGAAAACCTAATTCAGATCCGTAATCTCATTTACAAGAGTGTACTGGCCAAGACGTGGGGATTATTGTCTCATACTTTTGGAATAAGCTAATAAGCATGGAAACTAATATGAAGGAAATAATACAAGGTTTGGTTGCCCAGCTAAGGGGGGACCTGTGTAATTTTCTTTCTGGGGTCCTAAAATCCCTAGCTATGCCCCTGGCTATAGCTTCTACTCTTCTTGGAAGGCTTTCCACAACATTTTGGAGTGTTTCTGTGGGAATTTGTTCCCATTCATTCTGTGGAGCAGGGGTTCCCAAATGTTTCAGTCCGCAACCCCAAAATAACGGAGAGAAACTTGGGGACCCCCACTGTCCCCACTGTAAAGTGGTTGTGGCTTTTTAAAAATTGATTTGATTTCAGCATAAATCTCAACAAATGACCATGTTTTTATTTCTAATTTAACCATGCATGCATATATTTCTACAGAAATGCACAAAATACACAATTTAAAACCATTTAAAAGGACGCTCTCTTTCCTATTACTCCTATACATAGAAGGCATATAAGAATGACTTCATAAATCACTCCAGTGTTTTTAATATTTTAGTTAGAAACTAGTGACACAGGCAGGCATAGTTTTTCTTAAGACACTATAGATTGTGGATAATAAACCTCATAAGATAAATCATGTGGATGCCCTGCAGCCCGGTCTGCAGAATGACTGAAGCACAGACTCGTTTTTTTTGTTTATGTTGCGATAAAATGTCCAGTTTTTATTGATGCCAACGGTAGAGAGGGTCCTCACTGCTACATACAGTCAGTAAAAGAGTAACAGATTTAATAAGCACCACCTGCCAACTCTCCATCACTCCTTCAGCCCACGATCCTCTGATCAATACCAACACATCACTGTCAATAATCCTCCTGGAGACTGCCTTTACCTCCTCTAAACCTCGTCAAATTATTCTCAGCTCCACAGTTTCCCATGATGCATCAGCAGCCCGGCCGGGGCTTTGAAGTGTAAAGTTCCTTTGGGCTTTTTTTCAGTGCAAAAACAACATCAGGTGCACATGGAGCCGCATCACGTTCAAACCCCGAGTGTAATAATGTGAGAGACGAGGAGTCACAAAAGCAGAGTTAGTGTGTAACAAACATCAGGTGCATGTAGACATAAACCGCTCCCTCATCCCTCCTGGAACAACAGCACATGTGGATCCCATATGGAGAGGGAGAAGAGAGAAATGAAGTGGCTGTGATTGTTTTTGGAGAGTAGAAGGTAGCTGTGAGAGAGAGGAGATGACAGTAAAAGAGTGTTTATGTATGCATTTATGATAATCTGCTGTAAAAGCTTCAGGCGATATTGGAGATTGTGTGAAGTGAATCAAAACAAAAATCATCACCATTCCCCTGAGGAAAGACTTCAACACTGAGCAATAAACCAAACACGCTGCATGTTATCTTCTAATACATGTTTCTGTACAGAGATGAAAGAATAAACAGCACACAGATGGTGCTGGACTGATGAACATCACATCAACATCAACCTTTTCATGTCCAGTCTCTATGGAGCTATTATTGTCGCAAAACTCTTTGAAATCACGGCGATAGATCTGCAACTGCATACTGTAAATAAATTCACAAATGTTTCTTCTGAGTTTGAATCTGTCTGTAAATCTGTTTACCCATCTGTGGTTCTTTTAACCCTCTAAACCACGGGTGTCAAACTCAAGGCCAGGGGGCCAAATCCGGCCTGTGGAACAATTATATCCGGCCATATCATATTTGAATTCTAACTGGGCCACCAGTATGAGGTCTGCAAATTTTCTCCATTACAATAATGTAAACTTCAACTTGACTGAAATGTCCTTGTTAGCCATAAAAATCAAGATTTCATAAAAATTTAGGAATCAAGAGTGTCAATAATTTGTGTTTTATTTCATATTTTCAATTTGTATCTCAAGATTACGGCTCAAACTTATGATTCTGACTTTTCATATCATGCTTTGACCTTTTCAAATCATAATTTGGACTTTATATCTCACATTTTTATCTTTTAGATTCCCAATCTTAAGTTTTAAGTCATATTTTGACCTTTTCAACTCCTTACTTTGGCCTTTCAATCCCATATTTTGACTTTTAAACACGATTTCATTTTTTCTCATATTTAGTCATTTTAAATTCATCATTTTTACGTTTTATACCATATTTTTACCTTTTAAACCCCAAATTTTGAATTTAAATCATATTTTTTAACTTCTTAAGTCATGATTTTGAATTCTAGCTCTTATTTTGACATTTTTTACTTCTAATTTTGGCTTTTTAAGACTCACAATTTAAAATTTTAAGTCATATTTTGATTTTTAAACCCATGAGTTCAAATTTGATCTCATATTTTGACATTGTAATTTCATAATTTTTACGTTTTATATCATATTTTGATCTTGTAAACTCCAAATTTGGAATTTAAATCATATTTTTATCTTCTTTTGTCATGATTTTGAATTCTAGCTTTTATTTTGACATTTTCTACTTGTAATTTTGGCTTTTTAATCCCAAATGTTGAACTATCAGACTCACAATTTAAAATTTTAGGTCATATTTTGACATTTAAACCCAAGATTTGAAATTTGATCTCATATTTTGACTTTTCAAACTTATGATTTCAACTTTCTCCTTTTATATTTATGCTTTAAAAACATTATTTTTCTGTTTCCTAATATTGTGTTGTGATCTTTTGAACTAATAAATTCGAGTTTTTATCTCAGATTTGAGCCTTTAAACTTATCTTTTTTTGTTTGTTTGTTTGTTTTGTTTGGTTTTTTGTTTGGTTTTGTTTTGTTTTTTTTTTTCATATTTTATCAATGGTGAAAATGAGGTTGATGGTTATGGTTAAATATTGACCCTGTTAGGCTCTCAGGTTAGACCTTAATCCAGAATCCGGCCCCTGCTGTGATTGAGTTTGACACCCCTGTTCTAAACCCTCAGCTATTTTAGAAACATTTGTTGCTCCTGGACTTACTGTCTTGAAAAGCTTGTAAACCCCCAATCCTGTGGTGCACAGTCAAGCTCTAAACATCCTTTTTCCAGGACAACCTTAGCTTTAAGAATAAACTTGCACAAACTTGTTCTCCCTTGTCTTGTGGACCACAAAGTGAAAAAATAATCATTCCATGACAAAAAAAAAAACTCCTTGCAATTCTTTATATTGGCTCTATCTGTGCCATTATTCAAAGCAGTTCCTGTCTGCAGTGACACAGAGGGCAACGTCACAGGCTCTCTGTCTCTCTCATTCTCTCCATTATGAGCTATTCAGGCCATCTCCTGCATGATTTAATTGTAAAGACATGCATCGTTTGGACAAAGCATGACGTAATGACGGACCAGCCTGCGATTGGTTGTCACAGCCTATCAGAAAGCAATGTGGGATACAACATGATGGTTAGCATTAGCTGCTAGCAGCGGCTCAATCGATCCTCAATTGAGGATCCTGGAAAGTCAACAAGGGCTACAAAGGCATGAGTAACGTCACTGGAACGGCAAGAAAATAAAGTGAGACGCATTATTTATGGTTCAGAATTTATCTTTGATCTCAATGGGGCTAGCCTGGTAAATTAAAGGTTAAATAAATAAATAAATAAAAATTTAATTTTATAAATGGCATCCTTTCTTCTCACATGTGTCGTAGCAGAGGTCTAACTCGTTTGTGGTTATTTAACATTTATAAATTGTTTCTGGTAAGTCAGAGTACATTGTCTTTGTCGTGGAATTTCGTAAACATGGTGATGAAGCCTACAGTCTTTCAGAACTTCCCCAATGTAATGCGTTCCCGCAAAAGTAATAGCCAAATATAACATTGTTATCCAGCAGTTGTTGCACAGGCAAAATTGAAAATGAAGCTACTGTGGAAGAAAACAATAGAAGTAAGCTAAAGAGAGCATAACTGTTTTTAACCTGAATGTAAGCATGTTGAACATTTTAGAATAGGACTCTATTGGAGTTGACTCACTTTGTAGCGAGCCTCAAGTGGACACTTTGGGAACTGTATTTTTTTTTCACACCTCCATAGGGGTTATATTTTTCATTGGGGGTTGAAACTTCAGTGTGTACATAACATCTAAACTGCTTACGTTAAGGTCAGACTCCAGAGTTTTATTCTACTAGCTGCCAATTGATCATTAAGCCTGTAACCTTACGCAAAACAAATCTTTGTTTTAAGGTTGTATGATCATGGCATGTTAAGAATGGCATATTTTTTTAAAAATTGATGTTGAAAATGGATGAGGCAATACCGAAAACCAAGATTTGAATGCACTTGGACCTGAATCCAATCTTGTCTGGATTGACTGACCTAAAGTGGAAAACTGTTCTGTGGTCTGATGAGTCCAAATTGTTAGTTTTTTTGGAAATAATTCCGTTGAGTCCTCTGCACTAAAGCGGAAAAGGACCATCCAGAATGTGATCAGAACAAAACTCAAAAGCCAGAATCTGTGATGTGAGGAGGTGTATTAGTGCCCTTGGCATGGGTCACTTGCACGTCTGTGAAGGCACCTTTAATACTTAGAGTTACAACAAACGCTCCCATCCAGACATCTACTTCATTGATGTCCTTGTTTATTTCCCCAAGACAATGCCAAGATACACTTCACATGAGTTACAACAGCATGGCTTCACAGTAAAAGAGGGCGGAGCCTGGAATGGCCGGAATGCAGTCTCGTCCTGTCTCCTACTTAAAATATATGAATCACAGAAATATTAAAACGGAAATCTCACAACTTAAGATGTACATCAAGCAATAATGAGAAAAGATTCCGCTTTTAAAACTTCAGTAATATCTGCCCTTGGTTCATTGAGCAGTGGTTGGCACCCCGCGGCCTGGGGTCCACATGCAGCCTTCGACCTCGCTCAATGCTGCCCTGGAGTTGATTCAACAAATTTTAGAAATGAGGAAACACCTGACATGAAAACATGCCTAAATAGAAACATTTCTGTAATCACTTTTAATTATTGGTAGATGGAGGCAAAAAACAGATGTATATTGGTTTTAAATATATTAAAATGCATTTGCATAGAAGCTAGATATGCAATTCAAATAATCATTAAGTGTCATGTTCATTGCATTATAAAAACAGTTTAAGTTAGCATAAATTCTGTGTTAAGCTGATTAATTTTAGCACCACCATTTGCATTTGCATGATGGCAGCTAGATATTGGTACTTTTGTGAAATTAGAATTTTAAATGTCAAATTGAGAGTATCCTATAATCTGTTACCATTTGGCCTGCGGATAGTGAGAATAAAAATAGCATTGCCCATCCCTACCTGAGAAGCTTCAAATTGTTGCTCCCATCCCAACTTTTTTGGAACATGCTGCAGGCATCAAATTCAGAATGTGGGATTATTTCCACAAAACTCTTAGTTTCCTGTCTTTCTGTTTTATTTAGTTGAATATAGGTTGAGAAGGATTTACAATTTTTCTATTCAGTTTTTAACCAAATTTAACACAATGTCCCAACTTTTCTGGAATTGGAGTTTGTATTTAATTTTGCCAGAATAGCATTAAAACTCACTCTGAGTTTCTCTGAGTGGCGTTCCTCTAAATCAAGTCGTATTCTAGTCGAAGTCAGGGGTATTTTTCTCCAGTCTTTCAGACCGTCCACTTTCTCCTCAGTCAGACATTCCTCTCTCTTTTTACACTCCCTCTCTCTTTCTCCCACTTGCTCATCTCTTGACCTCGATCTCCCCATCTTTGTCACTACCCTCTTGAGTCCTTACCCTCCTCTTCACCCTCTGCCTCTACAAATTGATGTTTCACCTCCTCTCTCTCGCTCTGTCACCCGTCACACATCTCATCTCTTCCACTGCTCCGCCTCGCTCGCTTTTTCTTCACGGTTTTCTCGCTCATGTTTTCCTGAGAATATCAGATTATTTTCTATTAAAGTCGATGTTAAAGCCCTTCAAACAGATAACTTCTTTTTGGTTAAAGTCTTCTAAAGTTGCAAAAAGGGTATAATGCAAACAAAAATGTTGTCTGTTCTTTTCCAGGAGTTGAAGCAAGACATCTCCAGTTTCCGCTACGAGGTCCTGGATCTCCTCGGGAACCGGCGTCCACCCAGGCGACATTACTCCTCCTCCAGCGATGCAGCAAAAGACGACGGCGCCGCAGCATCAGAGGATGACAGCGAATCGGGGGACGGCAGTGGGGGCGGAGGTGGAGGCCAGCGATCCAAAGGCGTGACCTTCATGACGCCGCTAGAGGACGACAAGTCACCAGAACCAGAGCAAGGTGTGTCCGCTTTGGTGCGCTCCATTTCAGGAATGACACAGATAGAAAGAACCGGAGAGGATGACGAGGTGGATCTGGAGGAGGGCATCGGATGGGGGGAAGAGGAGGAAGAAGAGGATGGGAAACCAAAGAGCAACGGGCTGAAGACAAACGTCATCCCTCCATCGTCCACCTCCGTCCTCCCTTCTCCGTCGTCATCATTCGCCACAGCATTGTCATCATCACTCGCCCGTACAAGAAGTCGCCTCCAACGCCTCTCATCTCCAGGAACAAAGACGGACTCTTTCAAGCGCCTCTCATACCTGTTCTCTCGCTCCAAACGCAAAGCCCCGCCCCTGCCTCTCCCTATGCAGTCCCCGCCATCTTACACCATCTCCGACGGGTTGCTCCGCCCTCTGGGGACCCACAGCCACTCCGACTTCGGACTCAGTGACGTGACCAGAAGCGAGACTCACCTGAACGAGGTGGGCCGCTCAGTCGACATCAACAACCCCTCGTTCTCCCCGCGGAGATCGAACGGGCGGGACTCCCTCCTCACTCTGCCCCTCCCACCCCCGTGCCCCTGCCAATCCCTGCACTGTGCTTCCAACATGTCCGAGTCCAGCTCGCGCCTCCTGGACTCCAGCGAGGACGTTTTCCAGGGCGGAGGCGTGGGGGGGTCGGGCGAGGGCGGCATGGATGGGGGAGGAGGGGGAGGAGGAGGGGTGATGTTAATGGGCGGGTGGGTGGGACCGTGTGATGATGTCATAGAGGACAGCTGTGAGGTCATAGAGGACTCTGTCACCACACAGCTATAGGAAAAAGGGACAACCAAACTGTTTTTCTTTGTTTGTTTGCATATGGCTTCACACAGAGAGGGACAGAGCGAGAGAGAGAGGTGGGGGGACCAGAATCCCACAGAATCTGCTCTAGGGCTCGGCACGATGGATTCTGGAAGTCTACTGTGGAGTTCTAGAAGGCAAGATTCCAAGATCTAAGCAGCTTCAGTGATGGTTCTGGATTCAACTGCAAGGACAAAAGGGAATCTGAACTGGCAGATGTTCATAAAGACCTAAGAGGGTGGTCTACATCCAGGTCACATCCATCATTGTCCATTCTTGTTAAGTCCAGAGCAGATGCACTGATTAGATAGCAAGCACAAGTACAAAGTCAACCAGCTTGGAAAACTTGCTAGGGAGAAAGAGAGTTGCCTGAGTGACTTGCAAATTGGCCAGCCTTCTAGTGATGGAGCTAACCAACAATAGCATAATCCCACTTGTTATCTTAATCTCAGATGAGTCTGTTAACACACTAGCGAGGGGCAAGCCACCAAAGTCACGAGGTCAGTGGAAGTTTCACAATCATTATGCCCTTGAATTTACACATGCAGTGTGCAATTGAAAAATATTAGTGTCCCAATGCATGGTTTCACTTTAGTGTTATGAAATTGTGGCACTGCGGAGGCCATACTGGCTCCATCATTATGCATTGCCATTAAACCACACCCCTACCATCATGAGAGGGGTCTGGCTGCAGACCATTCATGTGAGACACCACATATCTCAGAAAGGAAGTGTCGTAATTTTCTAGTACATTATTTTCCACATTGCAAATGTTACAAACTTTAAAAAAAAATTTCATAAATACAATAGAGAAAAGACCAGAGGTCTAATCTGGGATTAAATCATGTATAGACACGTTTTAGAAGCAGTTACACAAATGGTGGCTCACTTTAGCTTCATTAGTTTTAGCTAACAATGCTATGCTAGCCAGGGTTAGGGTTAATATATATTAATATTACCACATGACCAGTAACATGCTAATGTAGCTACATAGCTATCATACCTACATAGCTTACATAGTTGCTTTGTGAGCTTACCTTAAGCTAGGTTAGCTACATGACTCCATTAGCTACGTAGCTCAGTTATCTATGTAGCTTACACAGCTAAATGAGCTACGTCAACTACGCTGGCTGCTTTAGAATCTTGTCATGGAGGACAAGCTTTTCCTGTAAGCAGACTGTTTACTCTGATTTATTAAACATTTTGTAATCAGATTTTGCAGGTCGCGATTTTACCTTTTACTTTAGGTATCCGAACCCTTACCTCAGCCTTTACCCAAACCTCAAACAGAAGGTTAGTCTGATTCAGTTTGAAACTTTAAGCATGTATTTCCACTGTGAGATATACAGTGTCTCAGATGAACGATCTGTAAGAGTGGCAGAGATTATCAGTCTGCAGCCAGACTGAGTTGATCATCGTGAATTGTTAGTGCGTGTATATATGTAGTAAGTAGCAACTGTCTAGTGAGCGAACACTACAGGAAGTGACCTTAGTAGCTGGAGAACGAATGTGCTACCATATAACAGGCTAGCTAGCTAAGCTTCCAGTGATTGTGATATCCAACCCGAGACTACTTGAGTGACTGGCCAGTGACCAAAGTCCCTAGTGATTGTGCTTAAAAGTGAGAGAGCTTTCTTCTTTATGATTACCAGTTACATAAGCTAGAAAGTGGAGGCCAGGTCAGACTACACAAATTTAGTCAGATTTTTCCCCAGATGCATTCTCATAACTCATAGTCAAAACGTTTGGCCTGAGTATGGAATAACAAACATCCCTGTATAGCATGACGTAACAATGCCTGGAAGATGCCCTAAAACCACAATTCAATCCATCGAGTGTGACACTGACTTCATCTACGTGTACCGTAATGCCTACCAACCAGATATTTTCTCCCTTTATTTGTTTCATGATTTACCAGAGTGATATTATACATGTCCCATCATTTTGGAGATTCTTTGTGTACATATAGCATTAGCATTTGTATCTTCTTCGTTGTTTTCTTCTTTTCAGTGCATAAGACTGCTAGCATTACACAGAGCGCTTAACCTTACCCCGAACGACATGTGAACTCTGTCTGGTAGAGAGTCAAACCTTTAGCTTGGAAGCTAACAAGCTAGAGAGTGGGGAGACTAAACTTTTTAGAGTTGGAAACAAGGAAGAGATGGAGTGGGGAATGAAATGCAACAAGAAACCTCAGGGCAGATTTGAACCTGGGCTGCCTGCCTGTAGTACAGCAGATTTCACACATGGGCCACGAGGGCATGACCACCAGGCTACTGGCACCCTTAGGCTTACCCTTTCTTAGGTGGGTTTACTGGCAATAGAGTCAGGTAGAGTGGTGAGATAGATAAACTCACCTCTGGTGAATAAGCTTTTCAGCTAGAGACCTGCTTGTGAGTGTGCCATTCAGTTGCTGTGCTAATTAGCTTGAGCGTCAAGGAGCTCCCCAGTTAGAAAGCTAAAAAGCTACAGAGAAACCCACTTATGAGGAAAAAGAAAGTTGTAAGTTTAGGCTTATGTGGCTTACCTGATGAGAGGGCAATGAAGTTTACAGTGGAACCTGTTTGTCAGCTAACACTTGTAAGCTAACACTTGAAAGCTAACACTTGTAAGCTAACACTTGAAAGCTAACACTTGTAAGAGTTAGCTAACTGGCAGGGAATATGGCGGCTGCTGGACTGCGAGTGAGCTAGCTAGCAAGACAGTAAAGGAGTAACCAGAGTGCTAACACTTCAGCTAAATAGCTGACAGTGTAACTTTGAAGAAACTGACTTTTTTAACCAAGATTTTGAAGTTCGTGACAATCTTGACTTGCACATTGAATGCGTATAACTACTCGGCTAGTCTTTTGGTGAGTTTTTACGTTTCTTAACTGCAGTTTTTGGGTGAAATCTGCAGCCACTCTAGCGTCATATGTTTATTTTTCTGTGCTTTTAATTTTTTATCATGTGCTTGCCTGAAAATTGACAGGCATCGTCATACAATTAAACCACCAAACTGTCTTTATGAACATCTGCCAGTTTCCAAGTAACGGACAAAGGAGGAGATTCGAAGTGAGGGTAAAAATTTTCTTCAATCCTCTGGGACATTTAAAACGATTTCCGTGGGATTACAAGCAACCAAAGCGACTTTTCAGAAGGGAAATATCATCAACCGTCAGTTTGGTTTGAAACACGATGCTGTCTTTCCCTTTAACCAAACTTAAATGGATTAAAAATGGAATTAAATCCTCTTAAAACTACTGGAATTGGAACGGAACCACGCTTGAACTCAGATTTTTACCTTCTGCCAAGTGGAACTGTCTGAGTCCCACTCCTAAATGAACTTTTCTTGAACTTTAAAATGTTACGGGACGAACGGAATAACCTCCCCTTTAACTCTGGAATTTCATGGATTAAACTCTGACCGAATCACTGGGATAAAAAGGGAAACGGCGTGGAACCACTGCTCTGCTGTCGATAGCCTGCACCCTCTCTCTCTGCATCAACAAGGGCCAAGGAACTTTTATTTTATCCTAATAACAGTTATACTAGTAATAATAATAACGATCATAATAATAATAAGTGACTTCTAATAATAGTTATGAGGACTATTCTGGTTTCTTAAGACTGTCTTTGCTTCTATTTGAGTTGCCTACAATATTCTGGCTTCTCGTTCAGCTCTTCCTTAATAAGTACACTTTAACCTGATGAATAAAAATATTCGGTGATATTTCTTGTGAGAAGGAGGGATAATGGAGGGCAGAGCTGGTTAAGGGAATGGTGAGAGACGGGAACACATGAATGGGAATGGATGAGAACGAGGAGAAAAGAAAGAGTTTGAACACACTTGAAGGAAAAATGAATGGATGAGGAACAGATGGAGAAAGTGGAGTTTGCCTTTCTATCAGGGGAAATCTATTTTAAAGGGAAATTTCACCAGAATTTCATCATGATATATATTTTTTTCTCTCTTGAGGTCGCTCGGCGCGGCGACTTCAAAAGGTTGGCATGAGCAGAGGCTGTTGAATTTTACTCTGGTTAATATACGACTGTCGGCGATGAAGTAGAGAAATTATGCATGTTTGATCAAAAAAAAAAAAACACAGTTACCTACAACACGCAAACACATACGTACAAACACACGATGCAAATGCCAGCATGTGTGATGAGTAGCTCATAGCTATCAGAATTTGTCCTCACTTCCAATCCTGTCTCTGCTTTTTCACTCCCTTCTCTCCTAACACATTATTAAACAAACTCAGCCCTCAAACAGACGCCGTGACCTCACCACCAGCTGTCTTGGCAGCGGCAAATACCCACCAATGAATCAGCATCTCCAAAATGTCACGGTGTAACGATGGGGACCTGATTACTCTCTCAACATCCTGTAATCATAATGTCACGTCCTGAGCCAGATTGCTGTGTGAGGCAGACTCATGCACCGCCTGTTGCCCAGCCACCATTACGAGGGGTGGTTCAGTGGTTCGTGGTGATATCTGTCGCTTTTGTTTTCAAATACAATCAGTTTTATGTCGCTTTACATTCCCGGCAATGACACTGGAAAACAAATGTGTTAGAGTGGAGAACATCATACTTTGACCCTTACTTCATCTACAACATTACATGTAGAAGCTAATTTTAACAAACCCAATGTTGTCACAGAATCAGAGATGTATTTCTGGATGAAGCAATAAATAAATATCTAGACATGGGCAAAGTTCATCAGAGATTAAACTCGGTTAAAGACACAGTATGAAGAATTTCAAGAGGCATCTGGGGTAGGAAGTGACAAACTAATGTGGTTGGGATTTTTCATAGGTTGTGGTGTGCCATTTTTGCTTTTTATCCCCCTTACCCTTACCCTATCCTTTAGGGTCTGACCCTAACCCTTTGGGTTTTCCTTGTTTTTTTTGTGTTATTTTTAATTTCATCCCCCCTGACCCTAACCTTTAGGGTCCGGGTCCATAAACCCTAGCCCTCTTTGGGTGCTACTTTGTGGTGTGTTATCTTTAATTTCACCCCCTCACTCTTACCCTAACCTTTAGGGTTCGGGTGCCTAACCCTAACCCCCCCCTTGGGTTTTCCTTAGTTTGTGGCGTGTTTTAATTTTACCCACTTCCTCTTACCCTTACCCTAACCTTTAGGGTTCGGGTACCTAACCCTAACCCTCTTTGGGTTTTCCTTAGTTTGTTTGTTGTTATTTTTAATTTAACCCCCCTTACCCTAACTTTTAGGGTTAAGGTGCCTAAACCCTAATCCTCTTTGGATGTTACTTTTTGGTGTGTTTTTTTTTTTTATTTCACCCCCTCATTCTTACCCTAACCCTAACCTTTAGGGTTTGGGTGCCTAACCCTAACCCTCTTTGGGTTTTTCTTAGTTTGTTTGTAGTGTTATTTTTAATTTTCTTTCCCTTTACCCTAACCTTTAGGGTCCAGATGCCTGACCCTAACCCTCTTTGGTTTTTCCTTAGTTTGTGGCATTTTAAATTTAACCCTTTAAAGCCAGTTGTATCATATTTGATACATACTTTTTGATACCTCTGTCTAATCAAAAATGATTAACAATTTTCTAAAAAAAAAAAAACTTTTGTATACAATCATATAAATGATAAAAATGCCCTCTGGTGGATTATCAGTTTCAAACAATTCCTAATGTATCAAATGTGGTACAAAAAAATGTATATGTGAAATTGTATGGCCTTATTTCTTTTTCTGGATTCCAGTAAAATAAACATCTCATTTCCACATTTTCAAAAAATAGAATTTTCTGGCTATTATTTGAGGTATCAGGCTTTAAAGGTTAAATTTAACCCCCTCAGTAAATTTTAGATTTTCACCCATAGAATTTTGCTGTTGTGAAAAAGAGCAGCTTTCTGTAACCCCTGACAATCAGCAGAAAATATATAAAATATTGGCAATGCACATCACTTCCTGCCCCAGCATCGCCCCACCATAGAGATCTGCAGCCAAGTTCAATTGAGAATTTCTGCACTAAAATCTTTATCCATCTAAAATGGTGACCATTCCTATAACATATATATTTTATTTTATCAACTGAGGTCTTATGGTGTCTCAAATTTCCCAAAGTTTTCAAAGACAGAGAAATTTTTAATTCTTTAACTGTAACAGGATGTGTCCTTTTATGGGGTCCAGTCACCCAAACTCACCTCTGTGACATGGAGCCCCCCCCACCACCTGGTACTTCCAGCAAGTTTTTGACTCTGTTCAATAAAAACGTCACCTCATAAGGGGTATTTACTAAACAGAAAACTGACGTTTAGTTTACATGAACTATTGCTTCATAATGAGGGAGAAATGCACTTTAAAAAGACACTTCCAGGTTCATGCATACATGCAAATCCTGGGACCGCTTCCAGCATGAATCCAGAAGTGGCTTTTGAATGCATTTCTCGCGCATTCTCAGAAATTCATGCACGGAAACAAAACGTTGATTTTCTGTTATGTAAATATGAGTCGACATGAGTTGATGTTTTTATTGAGTCTTAAATTCGAAACAAGATGTTAAACAGTGGAGATCAGCGAAACTAGACAGCCACTCTCAAAACAAATCATTTCACAAATCACATTTTAGTCTAGTCCATAAAAAGTTGTCACATTTCAGACATTACTTTTAGTCCAAGCATTTATTTTCTTGCCTATATCAGGTACCAAATCATGGTAGTGTGTTCTCTGCACTCTGGGGCCCCTGCTTTCTACAGCTGAGAGGCAGAATAGCTGTATGCATTGTTTTTTGACAGATTTACTCACAGTGGAGAAATATCATGGATTTTGAATATCCGATGAAAACTACATTACATTTTAGTCTAGTTTTAGTCATCTTGACAAAAACTAAACTTACTTTTTGTCAGTTTTAGTCATCACAGATCTATTTTAGTTAGTCTTAAGGTCTTTACACACTGGGTCCGTTATTTTCGGATAAGTTTTTTACGGATCCTTAATCCGAAAAAATGTCATGCACTTGGACCTTGCACACTGGATCGATGCGTCTTTATTTTCCTTCACTGTGAAAATTCGGAGAATGTGGTAAATAGTTTCGTACTGCGAGCCTGCGTCTCCGTCACTCCTTTAAAATCCTGCTGGATCCATCTTGACAGAGAGCTTCATTCAGCACCCATTCATGTGTAACAGTGCTGAGCCACGTTGGAGAAATACAGAGAGCAACGTTATAAATCAGTCTCTGTTACGAGCTGTGAGTAGGTGACAACGTATGCCTTTATCTGTTATATTTCCATAGCCGATATCCACATAATACACCGGAAAACAATGGTGTTTGCAGCGAGAGTTCGGGAGTGGGAGAGAGGAAGGAGCTGGACAGGGGTGAGTGAGCGTGTAGGAAGCAGCGGGCACTGTTTAAAATCATCACTCACCCATTGAAATGACTTGGACTGATGCAAAATTTCGCATAAAATCGAACCTGTTCATAAAAATATGACGGACGAATATTTCAGTGTCAGTCTGCAAACATCATTAGAACAACATGAGCTGGATTTTATTTTTTAATGAGTGAAAAATTCGGTCGAAATAATCGGATCCAGTGTGCCAAGGCCTTTAGTCTAGTTTTTTGTTTTATGGGGGGAAAAAAAGCTGTCGACAAACATTTTTAGTCATAGTTTTAGTTGATGAAATTTAAAAAGTTACAGACTAAGTAATACATAATGAAAATGGAGAGAAGGGTCAGAGATTAAATCCAGGGATAAATTAAGTACAGACCAGTTTTAGAAATATTACACTAATGATGGCTTGCTTTTCTGGTTTTACTGACTTGAACAGTGTCCCAGGTGCTGTGTAAGGATCCAGTGGGACAAAAAGGTTCAGTTTAAATTAGTATCTTAGGTTTTTTTTATGGTTGTAAGGTGATGCATAGTTTTGATTAGATAGAGAATAAAATGCTTGGTGCTGCAGCTCCACCTAGTGGTCAGTGGTGGCGACTATTGTTCTACGCTCTTTTTGCCCTCCAAGCTTTCACACTGGACATGACTGAAACGTACGAATTAACCATTTATTTTTGTAAAGAGATGTAAAGAGAGGATAAAAAACGACCGACAGATAATTTTTTCTTGAATTTAAATCTTTACCCATCAATACTTCTTATACTAAAGGCCCTCATAAAGAAATCTCTTCAAGTTTCTTCAGTCATTGGCTCCTTTATGGATATACATTGTTGGCACAATATAAACCAGGACATTTTTCCTGATAATCTGCCAGTGTGGCCCATTCACTCATGAATATTTAATATTACAGAGAGATGTGCCAATTTCTGGGCATGCAGTGAAAATCTCCTGTACCTCTGAGAACATTATCAGACTCCTTTTTCTTTATTTTTTGCTCTATTCTCATCAAACCTGTTTTTTTTCATCTGCACAAGTCCTCCCAAACTTTAAACATTCCCAGAGCATGTCTTTTCACTGTCCCCCCATGTCTCCTTAAGGTGTAAGGGTGCAGCTGTTCACTAATTTACCCCTGGAACCATTTCATATTGTGAGACCATCTCCAGGCTGCTGCGCTGCCCCCAAGTGGCCAAAAATAAACCCAGCTTCACATAGTGAGGGTTTAAGAAAATGCAGATTAATCTTTAAATAATCTTATGATCCTGTGTAAGGCTCCAGACGTTTAAAAAATCGATGGTTTGATGTGTTAGCTCAGCCTCACACTGAGCGGAGCGTGTGGGGTTTTGGGGATTTTATCGATTCCTGAAAAGTGGAGCTTGAAGAGATTTCACATTTAATCAGCGGTGCTGATAAATTAAAGCTCAGCAGTGAGCTTCAGATTGATCGCAAACTGTTAAACTGTTAATATTCAGGACCGCAAAGGTTAGAGCCGCTGCAGGAGCAGATCAGTGTTTAAGGAGGGTGACTGTGTCTGACAGAGAAGGTGAAGAGGGAGGCAGATTCAACACAGCCTCTGAATTAAACAGTTTCAAGTTTTCTTAAAGGTGCCAGGAGTTTCCACACTATTTTGGCTCACAGTGACAATCCACTGATATGTCTGCCCAAACGTTTTGACTTGCAGTGTTTACAACATCATTAAGCTAAAAGCTTCAGTTAAGCTACGCTACATATCAGCAAGTCTTTGACAAGCTAGCCAGGAATCATTTCCCCTTGAATATGTTTGAAGTTGGTAATACCATTAGCAAGGCTGCTACCTTAGCTTAGCTAGCTGCAGCTTAGCTATGCTTAATAAAATCAAGTGTTTATGCCTATTAAACTATCTGATAAAGCAGTTAACATGAGGCAACCATGATATGCGCTGCTGTAGAAGACATAACGTAGTACATCATCAGCCTCAGTATGGTTTGTCCTTCATCTCTGGGAGAAGAATTATAATACCCACAATCCTCGGGTGTCACAGTGACGTGTCTGGAATGTTTGCCAGCACCACAATCATGAGCTGTTGTTCTGACATTAGCAGTTATTTTTTTTACTTTCACTTTGCTAGATGGTTCCAGAGAAGTAGAAAGGAAGACCCGCCCTACTCTGCCTCTAATTGGCTGACCCTGGTCTGCCTTCCTTTCTACACCAATGCAGTAACACAGATTAACAGTGTATTTTTACTCTAGGAGTTCCTCAGGGCACACATCTAGTTCCTCTATTGCTTATAGAAAACCATGAATAATTTTCATATATCTTATCTATAGGTTATTTCTTTTGAGGAAACTTTTTACCAGCAGATGTTGACCTTAGGCTGCTCCTACTATAGCTAATGTTTATTTTTAACTACAAAAGATATGAATGAAGAAACTTTGCTCCAGTGACTGTTGACTTTTGTGATTTTGAAAGCTGGCACCATAAACATCCCCTGCCTCCAGATCAGCCAATAGAAGAATGTAATTACAGCAGCCTGTTTAAACCTGTAGGTGGCAGCCACTGTGCATATTTATAATTTAAAAAAAAAATCAGAATTTAAATACTTTGTACTCAACTGTTAAGATTTGGACCCAGACAGATCACCAGCACTGCTAAAATGAAATTGCATTTGACCAACTAGTCCAAAGAGGAGAAAATATTTAATAACCACAATGATAAAGATTACTTTTACCAAGAAAAATGATTTATTTTACAGTGTTTTAGCAGAGGTTCTTAATTACCATGGGGGCAGCATAGTGCAGACAGGCAAAGACACAAACGGTTCAATACTCAAGTCTGCAGGGGCACCAGCAGAGGGCGCTCATGTTTCTAAAAGCTCCAATCCAAGCAGAAACTCAAATGATCTTGTAATGAACGATATTTACACAACTAAAGATGTAAAACAAGGAAAACGACCCCCAAAAAAAACAACAAAAAAAAAACGGCTTCAGAAAAGGTGAGAATATGACTGGGTGTAAGGAGTTCCTCAGGGTGTATACATGGGTCCTCTTTTGTTTAAAAAGAACAGAAATAATCTTCAGATATCTTTCAATTTTAGAAAAAATATTTTCCAAAGATGTAAAGTGAAGGAGAAGGATGCCAAAAAACATACATGGAAGTGAATATACTAACTACTTGATAGTGGAAAGCGATTTAAAGATATTTGTGCTAACTTCAAAATAACATCTGAAAATGGCAACTCTGAAATGGCCTAAAACTAGTGAGAGCAACAGCAGATAAACCAGCGAGCAGGAAGGAGGCAGGAAGACAAAGCACCTTGATTTTCAAGGCCATCAGCCCGCGTGTCACCACCCCATAATCAGGGCCGCCCAGCTCAACACATGCAACAACCAGCTGCTTAGATCATCAATCACTTAATCAATTCAACCACACATTTTCAGTGTAGAATTAATACAGATAAAGATAAAAATCTTGTACTTTTATTTTGCAGTGATTTATTTTGAAGTTAGAGGAAGTGACTGTGAGGATTAAAGCAGTCATGTATTGATCGTGTAAAGGATAACTTGATTGATAACCGTACTGTAGCCTTGTATGTGCTGTCACCAAGGTTTAAGGGTCGCACCGGTTATTAACACCAAACACACACACGTGGTCACACAGGAGCACACACATGAGGCTGATAATCAATCACTCTGATAGATCAATATTGATAATACCTGTCTGATCCAGGGGCTTTTTTAGGCCCCTGTAGGTTATGTGTGTCGCCCAGGGATTATTGATCCAGCCTGAATCTATTCTGTTGAGCCGCTCATTGATTATGATTTATCAGATAAGACTAAAGTGTGTGCGTGTGAAACTGAGCATCATGAAAGAGGCAGAGGAGTTTAAGCTTTGATAACAGCAGACATGAGGAAAGAGAAGCACAAACTTGATCTCATGCATTATTAAACACACAGCAGACAGATGTATTAGCGCTGACCAGCTGCAGGGTTGGTTGTGAATTGTTCAGGGCGGCTGCAGTCCTCTTTAATAACCCTGCGTGATCTCTGTAATGTGACTCACAAACACACAATCCATTAATAGAAGCTTCAATCCACCTGCAAGGCAACCAAGGACAGCCGCTCTGTCCACATTTATGGATCCAAGACATGCAAGGGGAGGGGAAAAAGGCATATCATGACGCTAAATCCATCAGGAGAAGGCCACCTGCAGGGAAAATCACATGAAACATGCAAACAAATATGTTATACATTATGTAGGGGTTGCTTCAGTGCAGTAAGTGTACACAGCAAAAAACATGCCATCCATTGCACTTTGGAGCTAAAACTTTCAGTTCATACAAACTTACCAGTACCATGTGTTTTAAGACAACAAAGTCTCAGTTGAATATGATGAACAAGAGTATCGAAAGATTAAAAAGAAGTCAAAGAATTATTTCTACTTCACAGGACGGATCTGTAGGAAGGGAATAATTCCAGGACTTTACATAAGCATCAGCTGTCTGCAAAACAGCCAGCTACTCCCCAAATTACAGCCAGTAATTTTTCTCAACTCACTTTTTTGTGTTTGAACAAAACTATAGAAAATATTAAAAATGAATTTAGGAAATATGTCTATTTCAAAAGACAGATCTGCAAGAGAGGAAATCATTCTAGGGCTGTCCTTAAACATCAGCTTTCTGCAAAACAGCTGGCTACTCACTGAATTAGCTGGCTATTTTCTCCTCTTGAAAAGTTGCTACTCACTTTTTTTGTTCATGGATATGAGTATCAAAAAGTTTATAAATAAGTTTGAGAAATATGCCCATTTCATAAGACAGATCTGTAGGAAAGAAATAAGTCAAGGACTTTTCATAAGCAACAGCTGTCTGCAAAACAGCCAGCTACTCCTCAAATTACAGCCAGTTATTTTTCTCAACTTTTTTGTGTGTGAACAAAACTATAGAAAATATTAAAAATGAGTTCAGGAGATATGTCTATTTCAAAAGACAGATCTGTAATAGAGGAGTTTAATCCAGGGCTTTCCTTAAACATCAGCTTTCTGCAAAACAGCCAGCTACTCACTGAAATAGCTGGCTTTTTTTCTCCTCTTGTCATCTTGAAAAGTTGCTACTCACTTTTTTGTTCATGTAAAAGAGAATCAAAAAGTTTAGAAATAAGTTTGAGAAATATGCCTATTTCATAAGACAGACCTGTAGGAAAGGGATTATTTCAGGGCTTTCCATGAGCATCAGCTGGCTGCAAAAGAGCCAACTACTCACCAAATTACAGCCAGTTATTTTTGTCTTCTTCCTTTTTTGTGCATGAACAAGATTATTGAAAAGACCCAAAAAGAAGTTTAATAAGTATGTCTATTTCAAAAGACAGATCTGTAGGAGGGAAATAATTCCAGAACTTTCCATAAGCACCAGCTGTCTGCAACTTTTGACAGCAGATTTAGGCCCCGTCCACATGAAGACGAATTCAGGAGTATACGCATGTTTTTTGTCGTATCGGCATTTGATCCACACGGAAACGGTGTTTTGAGAGGCCGTACATGCTACTTTTTGAAACCGGGTCCCAGAGTGTACAAATCCGTAAACGACAACTGTTTCGTCTCCATGTGGACAGCCAACTGCATCTTTCTTGAAACAAATACGTCACACGTAGCATAGGCCACTTACCCCCCATGCACATATCATACCAAAATAACAGTGGCGGACTACAGGGGTGCATTCGTGCTGCAGAAGCTACTGAGCTTATTATGGCTTTTACAGCAAAATGGGATGCCTCTTTACCACCACCGCGAAACGCATGCACCAGATGTTCATAGATCCACCGTGGAGAACAACCAGAAGGGCAAATAGAAGAAAGTTTGTGCCAGTTTTCTGTGATCTTCTTCCCTCTTTTGGTGCATTTCCGTGGCAGCAATACAGCGCCATGTACAGGCTTGGCATATATACCGCAGCATTTCCAGTTATGTTCAGAGGTTCTGTGTTTACACAGATATTTCCTGAAATGGTCCCGTATTTACAGAAAACTTTTTCAAAATGAAACGGAAATATATCGTTTTCGTCTCTGTGTGGACAAAGCTTTGCCCCTACATTCATAAGGAATAAAGGACCTAAACAATAGGCTATGTTCCTCATAGACTTCTATGAAATCACTAACCTTTCTTTGACCGATGCAGTCGCCCCTCACTGGCCAATAAAAAGACTGAAGATTTCAGGTATTAGTCTGATCTGTTCTTAAAAAAAAAAAAAAAAAAAAAAAAAAAAACAGCATGCCAAAACCATGTATTCATCTCATTAAGAGTTGTTTGTGTCCGCCTTGATGTTTGTGCCTAAACCTCTCCAAACTGCCACCACTGAACCACATTAACCATTTGTTTTCAATGAGGTTATTCTTTGACAATCATTGGTTTGTGTCATTTGACTGTTACTGTCAACCCACATGGTTTTTCAGACGTGAGAACAAATAGCAAAAAAGGCGATAAAGCAACTGTGAATCTCTAACTAAAGAATCAACAGGAAACGGTCAGCATATTTGTTGTTTTTTTATGTTGCTAGTTGGTCCGTAAAATCATATTTACGGTCCTAATTCGGCATGGCTACTCATCACACGGATATATTCACATAAACATCCACAGTTAAAACAAGCATACACAGAACACATACTATATGATATTATTCAGGTTCCCCTTTCACCTTCTAAAGAGATTTTGAGCTTTAAGAATAAAAACCTGTCCTTGTTTTTTCTTTGTTTTTTTGGATTTCCACATGGATGAATGTATGACTGTGTTATTTTTCTAGAAGCGGACGGCTAGCGCACGTTGTTGACTCTTTAATAAAGGCATCCTTAGAAAAAAAGTGCCATGTTTGGACTCTTTATTTGGCTTTAAACCTTTTCTTTTGTATGGTAATGTTGAGTTAGGGTGAAATGGTACAGCAGTATTGATTCTAGACCATAACAGTGCCATTGATATGAAAACTCACTTGGCAGTTTTTCCCCTCTATGACTCAAAAATATGAACATAATTTCTTCAACTGACCTGTAGACTCAGATGGGATGTAGAAAAGGGCAGTTTATTTATTTACTTTAAAAGCTGGTGAATAAAAGAGGCAAAATCAAAAGGATGGGATAAAAAAGGGCATGAATCATACAGGAGTGAGCAGAAAAAAAAGACCATTTTAATAAGGAAAAGAAGGATTCACGAACTGGCAACATAAGGGAGGAAACACAGGGGTCAAATATGCAGACAATCAGGGAATAAAGACACAAAGGTGCAGATAATCAGGGGCAGGAAAGGTGCAAAATAGCAAAAAACTTGGGAGATAAGAGACAAGGGTAAGTGACTTAAAAAAGAATACAGAATAATCGTGAATATTTACATGAAAATAACAACATAACCAAGGTAACTTGATGATTACTTGGTGAAAGTGTATCTCCTGAGAAGTTACACTGTGGCCTCTCAATATGAAAGGAAACAATGACCTTTGACCTCCAATTTCTAATCAGTTAATCTTCAAGTCTAAGTGGAAGTTTGTACCAAATTTAACCTAAATCCATCAATGCATTCTTAAAATATTGGGCTCACAAGATTTGAGTTTAGAAAACTTTGGCCAATGACCTTAAAATCATATCTGGCCATCTCTCCAACATTCCTGAGCTATTCACAAGTAAAGGATGAACAATGGGTCAATGAAATTGTCCTTAAATCAGAGTGGACATTCATACAAACTTTGAAAATGATCACGGAAAGCCTTCAGATGTATGGTTCACCCTAGAGCCCACAGACCTTGACCCTTAACCCAGGCCCTCCAAAATAAAATCTTTTTTTTTTTATTCAGTCAGTTTAGACATTTGTGAAAAGTTTGATGAAAACTCAAATTATTTTGGAGAAATAGAGTTTGCAAGAGGAGGAGATCATTAGACCCCGTAACTATGAGCATTAGGCCCCATGACTCTGCAGATTAGGCCCCTTGACTATGACCGTTAGGCCCCATGATAGAGCATTAGGCCCCGTGACTCTGAGCATTGGGCCCCATAATGCTGAGCATTAGGCACTGTGACTCTGAGCATTAGGCCCCGTAACTATGAGCATTAGGCCCCGTGACTCTGAGCATTAGGCCCCATGACGCTGAGCATTAGACCCATGACACTGAGCATTAGGCCCTGTGACTCTGAGCATTAGGCCCCATGACTCTGTACGCCCTCCAAAGACTTGACAGCTCAAGTTCCAATTGGACATTTGTCCTAAAAAGGCTTCCTTGAGAAATGTTTTTATCTATAAACAAGTGAAGGACATGAGGCCCAATTACCCTGGCATTTTGTCCAAAGATTTTTGCACACTGATTCCTTTTGGATGCCTTTCTTTCAGATCTGTGATCCAGTCTTTGTCCATTGCATTTTATTTGTTAAAAATTGTGCAATGTGGCAAATTGTTCCATACTGCAACTAAAACACTGTCACTCCTTGAAAATCAGACTGCATCCATCCATCCTGGCAGAGCTTCATATGGCACCAGATTGCATGTGCTGTGAGAACAATCTTTGGTCTATATCTATAATATATGGTTGATGTTCATGTAATGCATGTACAAATCACTGTTTAAACTGAGGTTTCAGGGCGAGAGAGAAAGAAGTAGCAGGTGCTGCTCTGAATCATCAATCACCATCTAAATGATTTGGACTGATGCAAAAAAAGCGCCGAAAAATCTGTCAGGAGACAAAATGAAAATGTTCTAAAAAACACAAAAAAGAAAATACCACTATCATTTTTCTCTGTTAAACCAATTCACGTTTCAGGAGCGTAAACTTGTAAATGTTTCCCTGTTTCTCACTGGCAAATCCATCTTGCAAAGCTCCCGTCTGAACCATTTGGGCCCAGGTAAAAGTGACAGGATCAATCAGCAATGAGGGGCAGTACTTTCAGGCGCGGCGGAGTCGTGACGTAAGTAAGAAGCAACAAGAGACCGGTGCAATTATGTTGGAAGACATTAGCGCCAGTTTAATCAGAACTTGATGACATTTCTTCATTAAAAGAAGAACAAAGAACAGCACTGAGTTGTTTTCAAAAATGACAAAAGTCCTGTACTGACATGCCTACAGTCGCCATGGTTTGCGTTATGCAGTTCTATATGGAGTTTACTCCTTGGTAGCTGCGCACGCACACCTCGGTAGTGCCAATGACATCACGTGTCCTGTTGCTCTGATTGGCCCTTAAAGATGTGACAGACAGAACAATCACCCAATCACCCTCCAAGTTTTTTTCGAAGTAGCTCTGCCCTTTCCAAAACGCTGTATATCGAAGGTTTTCCTGCATGTCAGAAAAAAATGGAGCTCTGTGACTGGCCGACAGGCTAACAGGAAGTTGTCTTTACTTCCTGAGTCAAAATGGAGGACTGATTGCAACACTGCTACATTTTCTAATGCAAAAAAAATGTCATAAGTAGTCATATTGTCATGGATTTGCAGCATCAAAGCTCTGAATCAACACTGTGCTTTGCACCTGGGCTAAAAATGTTCTGGAAGGGATGTCATCACCAGGAGTCATTCGTAGATCGGCAAAAAGGTAAGCTTTGATCAAAATTTTTTCCATCGAGGTCTGTCTTATGGGTCATGAGATTCAGCGAGGTTTGGAGGGTTAATTGTAAGAAGTTTTATAAGCCCCAATAGCTTTCACTTTTGTTTATATCCTCCAAAATCTAGACTGGTTCTCCTTAAGTTTGAAGTTGGAAGAAGGTCCCACAAAACATTCTAAAGATCCAATCACAAACAAAGGATGAACATGAGGCCCAGTGACCTTGACCTTTGGCCTTTACACTCTAAAATCTAAGCACTTCATCTTTGAGTCAAAAAGGATGTATGTGCAAAGTTTGAGGAAAATCTCACAAAGCCTTCCTGAGTTATTGCATTCACAAAACTGTCCCTGATGGATGGACAGACAACCCAAAAGCGTAGCGCCTGCAGCCCCGGCTGTCACTGGTGTGGAGGCGTGAAAACAGATAACGTGAGCCATGCTGTTCAGACACGAGCTGAAACAGCTAAAAAAAGGTGATGTTTGAAGTATTTTGAATGAACTCTTCTTCACCTTTTGGAGATAATTTGTCGCCTGTAGCAGCACCCTCCAATGCCTCCATCATTTTAAAGCTTCCTCCCAGCACCCGCCCACGTCTCCAGACCCAGACACCTGCTACAAGTCTATAAATTGTTGCCACAAATCCAAATTGTCGCTGACAAAAGTCGCATTTTAACAAGAACACTTGCCTTGTCTGCTCCAGCTCAGCAGCTCGGGTTATTTTTAGACACCGTTTGAGACGAGGACTCCGTCTGAGATGCCTGACTGTCGGCTTTGACGGAGCGGGTGCAGCGACTTGTAAGAAACCTGCTCACCATAACGCTGTGAGGATGTGGTTTCTAATCCCAAATTTAGGCTGGATCTGTGTAAATCAGGTCAACAGCAGTGAGTTTTCTTATGGGAGCTCCAATGGAGTTTTACATGTACTTAGAAATGATTATTATTCATTGGATTTTTCATAAATTATGTATGTTGCCATCACGTGCAGCCTTTAACAATGTTCCCATTTAAAAATGAGACATCGGGACACAGTCTAAAGACAGTGGAAACATGCATCCATTACTCTATTTAACAAGTAATTTCCAGTTGTTTTCTGCTGACCTCCACTTATTTATCTCATATCCCAGAGCTGCAAAAACACAAAACATGAAATAATTTTAACTTCCTCTCATTAGTGTGTTGTGGTCTTCTTAACCATGGTGTCTGCATTACTGCTTTATGTTTATAGCCAGAAAATGTGCACATTATCATGAGAAAACAAGGTTTTTAGACCAAGCTAAAGAGATAAAAAGATCTGTTATAATGGGAAAACCAGCCTGTTACCATGAGATAATGAGAAGAATAAAATAAGGGTATTTATTAATGCATGATAATGAAGCAAAAGTGTGGATTCTTTGAACATTCACTACGGCCTTCTATAGATTTTGACTGAAGATAATAGCGCTGATTTTTGGCCTGATTTTCCTCTTACAATCAAAATCAGCAAAGGCTCAATTATCTGACAAATATAACCGTGTGTATTTTATCTTATAAATATATCTTATGTAGAACCCAGAAATAGTTAATCAGGCAGCAAACTGACAAAAGAAGGAGGAAGCAAAACAAACACAACCATGGGAACCAGTAACTAGAAACTATAAGAGTAGATCGACTTCAGAAGTGGAGGAGCAACTTCTTGATTTGTGGCGACAACAGTGTCCTGTGAAACATATCTCAATCCAAAGGGGTTGGACTGAAACTGTTATTGCGATTGACGCAGGAGGTAGGAAACAGCTAGCCACATTTAGCTTTTTTACTCATCAGTGGAAGTTGCAGATAGCTAACAGTTAGCCCCAATAAGCTTGTTTACTTATCATGAATGTAGCAGGTAGCAAACAGCTAGCTACATTTAGCTTGTTTGCCCACCAGTGGCTGTGAAAGGAGATAACAGCTAGCTACATTTAGCTTGTTTAATTATATGAATGTGGCAAATGGCTTACTGCTAGCTACATCTAGCTTGTTTGCCGACCAATGGCTGTGAAAGGTAGCCAACAGTTAGCCATATTTATCTTACTTACTTGTCAATGAGTCTCTAACAGTCTGCGTCATTTAGCCTGTGTACCCATCAACAAAGCAGCAGACATTTAGCCATATTAACCTTATTACTCATCAGTGGATTTACTAGATAGCAAACAGCTATCCTAAACCAGCTTATTAACTCATCAGTGGATGTAGCAGTTTGCTAACAGCTCGCAACATTTAGCTTGTTTTATTTCCCTAAAGCTGAAGTAAGTAGCTAACAGCTATATATTTAGTCTGTTTACCTACCAAAATGTATGGAAGCTAGCTATCAGCTAGTAACATTTTACTTGTTTAAGTTTTAGTGGATTAAGCAGGAAGCTAACAGCTAACCACATTTGACTAGTTCACTCATAAATGGATGTAGCAGGTGGCTAACAGTTAGCTACATTTTTCTTGTTTACTCATAAATGGATGTAGCGGGTGGCTAACAGTTAACCACTTTTATCTTGTTTACTCTTAAATAGATGTAGCGGGTGGCTAACAGCTAGCCGCATTGATCTTGTTTCATTATCAAAAGATGTAACTGGTAGATAGCTGTTAGCCACATTTTGCTTCGAAAAATTAAGCCTGTAAACTCATAAATGGATGTAGCAGGTAGCTAGCAGGTAGCTAACAGCTAGCCACATTTAGCTTGTTTACTTATAAATGGGTGTAGCAGGTAGCTAGCCTTTAGCCACTGTTGCTTGTCTACTCATAAGTGGACGTAGCAGGTAGCTAACAGCTCGCCACATTTAGCTTGTTAACTCATAAATAGATGTTGCAGGTGGAAAACAGCTAGCCACATTTATGTTATTTACTTATCAGTGAATGTAGCGGGTAGCTAACTTTAGCCACATTTAGCTCAGACAACTGTAGCTTCTTAACACACAAATGGATGCAGCACTTATGTGAACTTATATGAACTGCTAGCCACATTTATCTTGTTTACTCAGCAGTGGATGTAGCAGGTAGCTAACAGCCAACCAAACTTAGCTTGTTTACTCAAAAATGGATGTAGCAGGTGGCTAACAGCTAGCCACTTTCATATTGTTTACTCATAAATGGATGTAGCAGGTGGCTAACAATTGGTCACATTTACCTTGTTTACTCATAAATGGATGTAGCAGAGAGCTACCAGCTAGCAACATTCATATTGTTTACTCTTAAATGGGCGCAGCAGGTAGCTAACGGCTAGCCACATTTATCTTGTTTACTCTTAAATGGGCGCAGCAGGTAGCTAACGGCTAGACACATTTATCTGTTTATTCATAAATGGGTGTAGCAGGTGGCTAACAGCTTTCCACATTTATATTGTTTACTCATAAATGGACGTAGCAGGTGGCTAACAGGTAGCCACATTTATGTAGCTAACATTTAGCCACATTTAGCTTAGAGAAATTTAGCTTTTTAACTCATAATTGGATGTACCACTTACGTGAACTTATATAACTTAAGTGAACAGCTATCTGCATTGATCTTGTTTACTCAGCAATGGATGGTGCAGGTAGCTAACAGTTATCCCCATTAAGCTTGATTTAAAATAAGTGGATGTAGCAGGTGGCGAACAGCTAGCCACGTTTAGCTTCTTTACTCATAGATGGATGTAGCAGGTAGCTAACAGCCAGCCACAATAAGCTTGTTTACTCAAAAATGGATGTAGCAGGTGGCTTACAGCTAGCCACATTTAGCTTGTTTACTCTTCAATCATGTTTCACCATACAAGATTTATCATTTAGTGGCAATTAGTCTTCAGTGTCATTGTTTTTACCGAGCATCAAATGATTTTAGAACCTTATTAAAGGTTAAAAACCAACAAACAAAATGAGGGCTGGACAAAGCCAGTGAAATGTTTATAAAATATTCTTAAAGTTGGCATTAACTGCTAAATGACAGACTAAACTGGAATAGATATATAAGAGGATAGCTGTTCAAAACTCTGTGTACATGTTAGCCCATTTAAGGGTTAAAGTAGCACCTTATTTAAATGTAACCTGGCTATTGTGAACGGGTACATTCAGCATAAAAATGGGAGGACAGGCCTATTAACAATAACCAACAACACAGGATGGATCATTGGTTTTCATGCAGAGTAGATGAATAATGAGTACAATGGTGCTGTCTTTTAGGGGTTATGTGAACTTTGACCCTGTTTCAATCCATGCTTCAGATGAAGACAGGTTTTATTTGAACACAAAGCCTCATATCAAAGTTGTCTCCATTCTCTGTTGTTTGTGAAGCTTTTAGTGATCAGGTTGCTTTCATTGTTTCTCTTCAGCGTTTGTATACATGTATAGAGCGGTATAAACTGTTAAAAGCTGCTCCTTTTTTTAATCTTTTATACTGTATGTGTGGAGAGCTTTTCAACAACCTGCCATGTAATCTGAATGCATTATTATTTTATTCAAGGAACGGCTGAAAAGGAGAGAGAGAGAGAGAGATGAGAGTTTTTTTAACAAAGTCTCTCTCTCGACCGTTGTGTGGGCTGCACGGCTGAATAAAAACCAGCTTTCATCTCTCCCTCTCTCTCTCTCTTTCTCTCTCTACATCAACCTCCCCTCCACCAACTCAGTGTCAAGCTCTGCTATGAGACACACAATGATCTGTGAGTGTGTGTGCGCTGGAATGAGGAGCTGGCTGTCCTTTTGGCAGGCAGCGTTATACTGAAGCACCTCTCAGAGAAACCGGACTATTATTGAACTACTGAGAAACACTCTTATCTCGCACTGAAACACACAGCGCTTTCTCCCTTTCTCTTTCTCTGTCACACACACATTTGTGCAGTCAAACACACAGACTGGCAGTAAATTCTAGACTCACAAATACAGGATGGAGAAGGTCAGAAAATGAACTCAGTGAGGCGTTCCTCAGGGCACATACGTAGGTCCTCTACTGTTTATAAAGAATAGCAATAATCTTCAAATATCTTTGACTTTTAACGAAGAAAGCCTTGAACAGTTTTAGCTGAGGTGCCAAGAATCTAAAAAAAATGACCTTAAAAAGTCATTGACAAGGCTAGGAGGGAAATAAGATATACCTGCTCACTTCTTTGTACCATCTCCATTCATCATAACTTCACACAGTTTAGGCTGCATTACAGACTTGACTATTATCCATAATATCATAACCATCCAAGACAGACTACCCCAAGTGAATTACAAAACATTTCAATGGTCGACTTCATCTCCACAACCATGGTAACCAGAAATGTGGGCGGTAACAGATGAGCTCCATGTTTACTAAAGCTGGCCTCACAAACTGTCTCCAGATCAACCAATAGAAAAATGATGTTGTAGAAGCCAGGTTTTAACCTGTAGAGGGCAGTGGCTATGTATATTTCTAAAACAAATTATAGAATTCAAATACTTCAAATGTTTGAATTTAAAAATGTATAAGATTTGAATCTGTGTTAAAAACAGCAGTTTAGGGGAGCAGGTGGCCTAGTGGTTAAAGGCGCTCCCCGTGTACGCGGGCCGCTTGGGTTCGAATCTGGCCTGAGGCCCTTTACAGCATATGTCTCCCCCACTCTTGACCCTGTTTCTGACTCTATCCACTGTCCTCCCCTATCTTATAAAGGCACAAAAATGCCCAAAAATAAATCTTTAAAAAAAACAACAACAAAAAAACAACAGCAGTTTAATTCTGACTTTAAGAATAGTGGTCTGACAGTTTTATTCAATTTTGGGGTGTCCATCCATCCATCCAGCCATCCATCCATCCTTAATCCATTTAACATCCATCCATGAATCATCCAACCCTCCATATATTTAACATCCATCAATCCACCCAACCCTCCATCCATTTAGCATCCATCAATCAACCAACCATCCATCCATTTAGCATCCATCCACCCATCCATCCATCCATCCATCCATCCATTTAGCTTCCATCCATCGACCCAACCATTTATCCATTTATCTATTCATTCCTCCATCCATCCATCATTCATCCTTTGGCATCAGTCGGTCAATCATCCATCCATCCATCATCCACCATCCATCCGTTTATACTCTATCGTCCACCATCATCATTCATTACATCCATCCATTTAGCATCCAATGTTTAATCCATCCAGCCATAAACATCAATGTGTCATCCATCCATTCATCCATCCATCATCCATCCATCCATCCATCCATCCATCCATCCATCCATCCATCCATCATCCATCCATCCATCCATCCATCCATCGATTCCATCCATCCATCCATCCATTCATCCATCGATCCATCAATCTATCTATTCTTCCGTCCATCATTCCATCCATCCATTTATTCATCATTCCATCCATCCATCCATCCATCCATCCATCCATCCATCCATCTGTCTATCAATCATCCATCCATCCATCCTTCCATCCATCCATCATCCATCCATCCATCCATCCAGAGAAAAATATCTCTACAAAGGGCCATTTTAAAACAAACACCAGCATTACGATTTAATGATTTGCACCTGATTTGCACCTCATTAAGAGACTAATTAGAGGGTCCCTCTCCATGAGGACACAAGGATGTGGTCTTAACAAAGGTGGTGATGGTTAATCAGACAAAAAGGAAACACATCTTTAGTGTTATCAAGGGAAGGAATCAGGACAGCAGAGAAATCCTCTGAGATGTGATCACAATTATAGAATCACTGAGTGGTGCTTACAATCATCATTTAAGGAGGGATAATTCAGCACACTTTATTGGTTTGCCTTTTAATTAGTTTGTATTTTTAATTCCTGTCTAGGTGATAGATAATAGATTAGTTTTGCCACTGAGGGAAGATTATGATTCATTCATTTAGTGATAATGTTTAATGTCATTGTTGAGTGTAAGGACTGCCTCAAGCCCTGTGCTCTTTTTCCTGCTCTTTTTATCCAAGCACATAACAGTTACAGATTAAAAACACACGAACACACACTTTTAACACACCTTCAACATTACTCAGCTTACTGTACGCTGTTGCATAACCACACAGCACTAAGCTTTAGATATGTGTAAGGTGCCCTCTATTGGATAAATCTGTGTATTACAAGTGATAGTATTGAAGTCAAAGATTGTCTGTTTAAAAGATGAGTCACTAATTTTGCCCTTTCATTAAAGGTGTATTCTTGGTAGAAATCCACCTCCTTACATTTCCCAATCATAACCATTTTTAATGGAAAATTGGGCAGTTTTAACAAAGCAATAAAAAAAGAAAAAACATTGTCTTTTTAATATACAGGCATTTTGGAAAAGAAAGAAAGAAACACAGGAGTTAAGGGGGATTTCTCAAGCCATGTGGAACCCCAAAGACAATTGACTGGCCTATTTCATATAAGCTTACATAATGCTTGGGCATCCTCTTTTTGTCTTTCGGTTTTTAGTTTTATATCCTGTAACTACTGCTATTTAAATTTTAGAGAAGTATAATACTTCCCTAAACGTAAACCACAGATAGAGCAAAATTTCTATTTCTAAAAAGAAGCTAAAAAGAACAAATACACCAAATGTGAACTCATTTATGGTAACATGAGTGCATGTAGTTATACCTTTCCACCCTTGGTATTATAAATAGTTAAAAGAATATGTTCCCTCACTCCCCTTAGTGAGGCTATCTGTTTTTGAAATGAAAGACTGTTTCAGATATTTCACTCTTGGAACCTGGCCTTTAATTAAGTGCATCTTGTTCTGCAATTTGAAAAAAAAAAAAAAAAAAAGACCTTCCACTCAACAAAACGAATAATATTAAATACACAAAATTCCACCACTTTTCCATCAACATCATGACTTCATTATTGATTATTTAAAATATATGCTTGTTTATTAAAAGTATCTTTGTGTTGGAACAATGCCCTCATATTCTTAAATATTTCAAATTAAATACAAAAACGGCCCAGAAACCAACAAAATAAGCATACACGGTATTTTATACCACCAAAAAAGTGCGCAGAGTGATACCTCTTTAATTTTACTGCCTCTTTGGCCCTCCTCTGCCTCTGATTGGTCCAACCGTTGCCACTTCTTCCTCGCTGATTGGTCCCCCATCTGAGCGTGCGCCGCGCCCCAAGCGGAAGTGCTCACTGTCAGACAGTGCAGCTGTGATGAAGCAGAGGAGGATGTGGGAACAGAGAGATAACAGACAGTTGAGGGCCTTTTAACGACAAAAACAGACTTTTAGAAGTAGAACAGGAGTCAGACGGAACCGGTGAGATGATTTCAGCGGGATTTGTGTCGTTTTTGTTGGTCATTTCGTCGGTTGTAGCGGGAAAAGGCGGAGGAGACGATGATTGGGTTCATCTTCCAAACAAATGTGAAGGTAAATGTGACAGTTAGCCGCTTTTGGTGAACAAAGAATGGTCCAATGAGGTCCAGAGTGACACAAAATGATAATTAATGAAATATGATCACTTTAGGTTCAGTTTCTGTCGACATATAAACACAAGAAGCCGTTACGTTGGTAGGCTGGAGCTGTAAACAAGTCAAACCAATGTTTACATTTAGCTTTTCTATGTCAGCTGTGTCCTCCGTTGTCTACAGATCTGGAGTAAACGTTATTAATGGACCAGGTAAAGGAGAAACACCCTGACCCTAGAGGTCAACCAGAAAACATTTTTATGAATGAATCAAACATAAAAACACTTCATGTGACGCAATGACATCTCCTGAAACTCAAATACATTTAATAAGTTATTTTTCATTAATATTTTTGTGTTTTGTGAAATGCCTTTTAGGTTTTTATAATGTTTTTTGCATTTCATTAGATATTTTGCATTACATTGTGTCACCACAATTGGTAAATACATGCATTAAATCTAAAAAAAAATAAGGGACTAGTTAAAATAAATGTTTTCAAAACCAATCTCATTCTTGACCTTATTTTCAAAATTCTATGATTTAGTAATGCTATAAAAATGAAAAGATGTGTTTCGGCAATTTTTTGTAATAGGTTGTTTCCAATCATGCGAAGTGGGGGACAGCCATTAGGAATAAATGGGAATGGAGGAAAGTTGGTTCTTTACACCTCTAAATGGATTGGTACGCTGTGTTATACTCGAAAAATTTCTTCATACATTGAGTTTGAAGTTCTACACTTTACAAAGATGTGGTTTTTACCACAGTTTTACAGATTTACCGGGCGTGGAGGCGATCTATACAGTCGTAAACCACTACTTTCCCCCCATTGGGAGTTCTCCACTGCTGTGTAATGTCATCTGCAAAGAACCTATTTACAGTACTGCAGGGAACTTTTAGGTACGTTTGGACCAAAACTGAGGCTGAAGTAAGGCGTAGATGTGGCGTGTAAGCTGCCTGAAGGCATCATTAGACAGGAAGGAGAATTGACTCAACCCTGGATGCTCTGGATGTCCTGGGAAAATAATCCATCCATCTTTTTTCTATACCGCTTATCCCGTTGGAAGGGGGGGTTGGAGCCTATCCCAGCTGTCACTGGGTGAGAGGCGAGGTACACCCTGGACTTGTTGCCAGTCAGTCAATACGGGGCTGACATATAGAGACAGACAATCAGGCACGCTCACACTCACACCTATGGCCCATTTAGAGTCACCAGTTAACCTAATGAGCATGTTTTTGGTGGTGGGAGGAAGCCAGAGTACCCGGAGAGAACCCACACATGCACGGGGAGAACATGCAAACTCTGCACAGGAAGGCCCTGACTGGGAAGTGAAACCAGGAACCTGCTTGCTTTGAGGCAACAGCGCTAACCCCTGCGCCGACGTGCAGCCCTTGGGAAAATAATCTTTTGAAAAAAAATAAACTCCCCAGAGTAAGGGGTTGATGTGAAGAAATATGGCCTAGGGTACTCATTTCAAAAGTCTAGGTCAGAACTCACAGTTAGGTCATGGGAGATTTTCTTTAGGTTTTCAGAATTTCTTTGGTTCAATATTTAATGTAACATTTCGCCTGCAGTACACATAATAGCCACATGGTGGGCTCCACCCCATAACACTCACCCTGTGCAACAAGGCTTTACCAGCCACTGGATGGTAAAAACGCTAAGGTCACAGTAACTCACGCTTAGATAATAAGAAAGAAACACATTGTTCCAGACCAGACGGCCACTGAAGGCCCAAGGGGCCTATGAGAGAGTGACAGGACTTCTTTCAGGCTTGTTAAACCAAAAGTGCGAGGTTAGGACCAGATTAAGTCCAGGATTGACGTCATCCAAGCTAGCACCAGCCATCAGCTCAACCAGTCATCTGAGGACGACACAGAGGGCAGACTAGATAAGCAATAATGAATGGAAAAAAGTTTGGGAACTAATGACCTTGTGAACCATCCGGGTGGGTAGTAGGGTTGCTACAAGCCTCTGGTCACATTGTGGATGTCTTAAGGGTCTGACAACCGTCAGTGGTCTTTGGCGTATCACCAGTGGTAAAAAAGGCCCAGACAAAAAAGCTTTAAAACAGCATTATTAATTTTCTATTCAGGAAACTTAAGTAGACTCAGATTAAAAAAGTGTTTCTAGCTGTAAATACTTCATAGAAACCTGCAGTCTTGTGATGTTTGCAGAGTGTGATGTAAAGCCGGGTAAACACACTCTGTCTCTTTCTGTGTCCAGTGTGTAAGTTTGTCAGCATTGAGATGAAGTCGGCGTTCGATGAGACGGGGAAAACAAAGGAAGTCATCGACAGAAACTACCGCTTCATCGACAGCAAGGGGGCGCCACCCATCAAATACGTCAAATCGTAAGTTTGATTTTACCGTCTTTAATTCTCCCTGTTGTGAATTTATGTGAGGTATCAGATGTGGCAAAGAAGACAGGTGTGTTGTGAAGCCCTACAGTAGAAACTGATCCTCCATCCTGCTGCCTGTGGAGGTTTTCTGGATCTTTCTCTCTCTGTGTCACAGAACGGCAGCAGGGGACAGGAACTTGGTCAGGTCTCAGTTCCTGTGGAGGAACTTTTAATAGAACAGGGAAGCTGCTGAGCAGGTGTTGGTGGGGGTGTGATAACAGCTCTGCCTTTTAGCCTGACAGAAGATGAAGAGCAGTTTTTATAATATCGTATTTAAGTTCACTCTTTAATGATGGAGGCTACCAGCATTTCAGTTTCACAAGATTGTATAAATGTAGTTATAAATGTCTTTACCTTTAAAATGTTGATTACTCATCATTTTCTAAATCCTCAATCCAGTCACTAGTAGAAGATTTTTAACATGGTTCTGATGTCATTGCATCCCTCATTAACTTTTTGTCGGACCAGAAGGATCATCAGGTCACCGGTCTTCTCCAGAAAGTCTCGACAAACATTGACCCGGTGCTCCTTCTGGTCGTCCGACGAAAGCTTGGTCACTATCTCGGCGCCACCTTCCTCATCCCCAGCTCCAAGATGGTCCGCACTGACCCCCCGGTTCAGGCTGATCCCCTTCACTATCAGGCACATCAACCTGCGATTGTCTGCACCAGCTGGTTCACTCTGTCAGTGTTCTCAGCCGTCTTCATGGAATCTCTTTAAGTGTTTGTGCCACTCGAAGACTCGCAATATTGCATCTTCTCCATAAGCCTCTTAGAGAGGTTTCAGCCACTCTATCAGAGCATTTCCACAGTCCGGCAGTGGCGCGTCCCTTGAGTGCCACTCTGCTCTGCGTCATTCGAGATACGCTACAAGTCTATTTTCAGAGCTGGCCGCGAACAAACCGTGTCAATACCCGCCGATCAGAAAGCACCAGAGGAAGTCACAATCGTAGAATATCCGGTTCTTTCAAAACACAACACTAATGCACGGACTCCCAGTCGCAAATCATCAGTATGTCAACGTTACGTCTCATCCTGCAGCAAGAGCCAATGGTCAGCAAGAGGTCAGTGGGTCACAGGGCTACAATGGAGAAGTTAACTTTTAAAACCACAGATCCTTTAAGCAAACATTAACCTTTTAACTTCCTAATGTACTCACCCAATGAGGGAAGCAATACCATCATGGACTTATACCGGAAAGGATGACGAATTAACTCCAAAAGGTAAAATAGTCTGCTGTTGACATACTATTTCTGCATGAACTCGCAGTTCTCCCGTGATCTTTGCCCACTGATCAGGGCTTTCGCGCCACGGCGCAGTGCTCTGGACTTGCTTCCGGTGATCAAGGTCGCTCACCCTTAGTCGTAGCAAACCCGCAGAGCTTCGGTGCGCGACACAGTCGTCCTGTGTGGAAATTGCGGGTGAAGGGTGTTTTGGGTGTTGCATGTTGGCAATGGATGATAATTCAGAGGCAAAGTCTACGGCGAAGGCCACAAATAAGGGTTTAAGTATGATATTAAGAAAAGTTTCGTCTCCTCTTCTGTCCACATGTACCGCACCATGTTGTCTCAGAGTGAACTGGTCACGTGACCCTGTACGTTACATCCTGTGACGTGCAAATGTGGAAAAAGTGTTTCCTTTACACTTTTGCTATACATTTCAATATCAATATCAATCAGAGTAAAAAATTTTGAGTGATATTTAATAGGGGTGCACCTATTGCAATTTTCTGGCCGATCACCAATCACCGATCTTTAAAAAGCCTGACCTGCCAATTCCAATTTGGCCGGTACTGTTTTTTTTTTATAACTGACAGCATACACCTTCAACGTTCCCATCTTATTTTATTGAATAACACTGAACAATACCCGTGAAACAATACAAACTTGTTGTTTTAACTGCACGAGGTAGTTCTCTCAGATATAAATGAAAAGTTTAAAGCATTGCTGTCCAAACTACTAAATTATATCAGCTCCTTTAGTCTTTCATTTTTCACATTTTAGTAGGTAGAGGCATATGAAACCGATCTTATCCACCGATTTTATTTACAAGGATCGGCCGATTGCCGATCTCCTAAAATTAAGGAAATCAGCACCAATACCGATTTTGGCCAATTGATCGGTGCACCCCTAATATTTAAGAGGTATTTTTTTCATAATTCAGGTGTTTCCATTACCAGTTTTTTATTGCGCTGTTCAGATTTTGCATAACCTGGCATGTTAGATGGATTTGTTTCACACATCCATCTGGAAAGCCACTCATAGATAGCGTTTGAAAAAAACTCGGAGGCTGATTGGATGAACGTTCTGTGTGTCACATATTTACAGGCCAATCAGAACAACAAAACATGTGACGCTGATTGGTCCTGTCACTTTCTAACAGGGCCTAAACGGTTCAGACGGGAGCTTTGCAAGATCCACCCAAAGTATCCATCTGCTTTGCAAGGTCCATTTGTAAGTGTAATGGAAACGCAGCTACTGTGACATTAGCAGTTAGCCAGTTGGCATCGAGTCATTGGCGTGGCTGCCACAGTTTCGTTTCTTTACTGTCTCACTTCATACGCTGTCACGCAGATTAAACACAGAAACATAAATCAGGATTTAGGCTGGCTTTACACTGGGACTGGTTCTCAATTGGCCAAGCCTTAAGACTCAGCTAAATGGTTTGATTTGGATCCCTTTGACAGCGCCAGAAATAAAAGTCAGTTAAAGTGTTTTTTACAGGGCTGAAAGGTTGATAAGATTTGAAGGTTTATGGTGTCTTCATTAATACCTTACAATGTATCTGTTGTGCAGACAGGAGTTCTAGCTTTCCACTCATAAAAAACAAATAACAGTAAAACCAATGCACAGCATAAAACAAAAAAGCAAACTCTGCTAAAACAAGCCTCATTGATAAAAGAAGCCCTGATAAAGTGCTGTCAAAGACAGCCACTCTGAAGTCTGCTTTACAAGAGATTAAACTGACACCATTAGTGTGAAAAAACCTATTAATCTTGTCTTTTGCCTTTTTCATCTCCTTGTTCCTCCACAGAGACCTGAGATTCATCGAGGTTGTAGAAAATGTGTGTCAGAGGCTGCTGGAGTACAACCTGCACAAAGAGAGAAGTGGAAGCAACCGCTTCGCCAAGGTCAGTCTGCACGAATCAGAAAATATTTGCCTTGTATCACTTCACTGTTCGCTGTATGTTAAGTCATTTAAATAAATTTATTTAAGTAGAAACACAGTATAAGATGTAAGATTCCCACATTAAATAACCAAAGACTTGTTGATCTGTGCATGCTGTCTTAAAGGTTTGCAGCTCAGAGAAATCCCTAATCTCAGCTACACATTTTAGTGTCTCTTTGCTCATTTTTTTAGTTTCCCATCATGCTCTGTTGACATCTCTGTTAAATCTGTGCATGGTCATGTGCAGGGCATGTCGGAGACGTTCTCCACCCTCCATGGTTTAGTGAACAAAGGCGTGAACGTGGTCATGGATATCCCCTACGAGCTGTGGAACGAGACTTCAGCTGAGGTCGCTGACCTAAAGAAACAGGTGCAACCATGCTCTTAAACTTAACACTTCAACTTTGTTCAGTTTTGTTCCTTTTCTTTCTTCTATTGCAAAGCTACTACATTATAACTTCAGAATGATGCTGCTAGTGGGCTAAAATGTCTTGTAAATCTGCACAGGTGCAAAAGTGTCAAACATGAGTTGTGCTTTTATTGTGGTGACATGTACATGTTTGTGTCAGTGTGACGGGCTGGTGGAGCAGTATGAGGAGGTGATTGAGGACTGGTACAAAGGGAGCCAGGAGGAGGACCTGACCACATACCTGTGTGAGAAACACGTTCTCAAAGGACAGGACACAGGTATATGTTACCCCCTTTTCTTTCCCTTAAACCTGATTTATTTTCCCCTTTTTGTTTTCTCTACAGTATTTTGTTAGTGCTGTGTTTACATGGACATATTCTGAGGTATTACTGTAGAATAAATTCTGGCTGCAGCCCTCAGAAGAACCAGACTGAACTGAAATGAAAAATAGCCTGGCCTACAAAGGATTCCCCTCTGGGTCACTAGCCAGCCCTGTCATCTCACAACCTTTACAATCGCACCATAACAAGCTGGTATACATTAACCCTGACTCTGATCACCAAACAATTCATCCACAAATGTAGATTTATTCTCTGTTATTTATTCATGAAGACCATGGAGGATTCACTGGATGAGTCTTATGTTTGACAAGGTAGAAGGCCATATTTGGAGCAGCCTTCGATGCTCTGCTGTTATGCAATCGGCCTTCAAATGAACACTGTCAGCTGCAGACTCTGAAATGGGACAGAACCAAAGAGTACAGATTTCCTGAAGTTTTAACAGCCACTTAAGGCTGGCCTTACACCAGAGGACGTTGCGCAAACTTTTAAAAGACTCTAAACAGACTGACACCTGAGACCCTCTCACATCTGAACACAATTTGGCAGCAAGCGGTTGAGTTTTTAGTCTCAGACTGAGATTCTGCAAAGACTGTGGGTCACTAACTACAAGGTTAGAATACAATTCCTTATGAGACTATTTCCCATCATGCATCTGGTGGAAATTCTCAACATTTTTTTAAGCAGAGAACAGGATGTAGAAAGAGATGGAGATGACAATTTTGTTAATATCTCTTATAATCCGATGTTTTTAAATCATTTACATCGAGTAGAAATGAAAGGAAAGTTAAACGCAGAAGCAGCTTTGCATGCTACTGCAACAACCGAGGAACTAACCCGGAAACACTTCAGAGTAAAAGTACTGTATGAAATCCCGAGTTGTCTCGCCACAGAAACTAACTGATCAGGCTTTTACTTTGAAAATCCCAGTGACAGACAAGAAACACAAATACACAGTGCAAAGATCTGACTGCAGCTCTGAGCAGAAGTGGTTTAATGTGCTTATGCATAACACCATCTCCCATTGGTCGGAGATGACGGTTGCATCACTAAGAAACACAATTTGCTCTGGACCAGACTAAAGACTTACATCAATATCAAACATGTTTGATATTATCGTAACGCCTACACTGAAGAAAGACCGCCTTAAAACGGCTAAAATCAAGTCTTATGACCACCTTACACCTAACGACTAAGTCAACAGGAGAAGCTGAGACTTAAGAAAGACTCCCATGATTTTACACTGACTCTGGAATTTTGTCTGCGACTTTGAAATCAGTGGAAAAGTCATTGGGTGTAAGGCTGCCTTAAAGAAGGTTCTGTTTTTATTGCAAAAATGTGAAAACAAAACAATGAAATTAGATATTCCAGCATTAATGCATTGTTCTCAATTCATAATAAGTGCATTCCTAATTGCATGAATCCCATACTTTATTGTCCCTTTAAACACACATCAGCATCTCCCTGCAGTCACAGGGATTTAAAATAAGTCCACCAATGCTCCTTAATGTCTCGTTTCACTTTAAAACTCGCAGCTCAGAGGACATGTCAGAGGTCATCTGTGCTATCAAACATTTACCTTTTTACTTCTTTTACTTTGTTTTCAATCCATAACAAGTTCCTTTTTCCGTGGTTATCAGTGTCTGCAGGGTCTGACAAAGTATTAGAAGTTGATCAATCAATCTATCAAAACTAAAGGCTTTTTAAAGTCTTAAATGCGAGACCATAAGATCTTTAATGTTGCAGCTGTTTTCAGTTTTTAAATTTGTCGAAAGATTTTGCCAGTTTTTTATGCTTTTTATTTTCATATTTAGTTTGAAGCACAAAAGTGAGATTCGGATGAAACTTCACCAGCTCTGATACAGTCGGTTGTTTATGTTCTGGCTCACTGGTTCTCAAATGGTGTGCCTTGGGAATTTGCACAACCATGCCTGATTAATATGACTATACAACAACCAAAGATACTTGTACATGTGTTTGCACTGGTATTTTTGGATTCTATCAATGATTAAGATAACTACTGTGAAGATCTGTGTCTGTTAGGTTAGACTGTAGTCAGGATCTTTAAACTTTATTTGATTTCTAATGTCTTTTGCTGTGTATTTACTCTTAGTGTTGTAACTCTTCTGTGGTGTTCTCTTAATAAACATTTCTTGCCGTTTCCTTCCTTTTTTTTCCCTGTCTCTTTTTTGTTGTTCATTTGTTAACCCCATCTTTTCAGTCTTTATGCTTTCATCCTCCCTCCATTGTCCTGTTCTTTCACTTTTTTTCACCGTTTTTCTTTCACTTTCTCCTCCAGAATGCCTGAAAGAGAACTACATGAAGCAGAAGAAGGGCGACCAGGCCGCCATCGCCGAGGACAAGAAGAAGAAGAAAAAGAAGAAGGGAGGAAAGAAGGGAAAGGGGAAGAGCGAGGAGGGAGAGGAGGGAGGAGACGGCAGCTCGGAGGGCGAGAAGACGACGAAGAAGAAGAAGAAGGAGACGAAGGCGAAGAAGAAGAAGAAGAGCAAAGCTCCGGTGGAGAAGGTGGACGGAGGAGGGGTGACGTCAGACGAGGAGATCCAGCCTCAGGTGCCTCTGAAGACGGAGCTGTGAGTCCTGGATCATTTATCTCCAGTGAAACTAAACTGTTAGTAGAAGAATCTGCAGCTTTTTTAAAGGTATTCAACTGTCTTCAAAACAAAAGTTCAAGACAGTGAATTCAATCAACAAGATTTGGTACTGTTACACAGTTTTAAAGTCAATTTTCAGTTTGTTGCAGTTGTTCAGAGTAATTTTATTTTGAAGAACTTTAATTTAATTTAACAGCTGTTTATATTTCCTGCCTTTTATCAGGAGGTTTTTCAAAATGTTCAATACTTTCTCAACCAATTTTCAATGCAAAATCATACAACCTCATTACTTTTAAGATCTCCATACAGAATCAAAGCTTCAATGAAAGTTCATGAAACAGGGGCCTAGAAGAAGAATGGATCCATCTGAAACTGCAGAAACTTATCTATGCTGTGGTGGCAAACAGGAATCAAATAATGTTGGATATTAACTCTTACCATATCAACGTTTACATTTATCAATCAGTCATTTCTCAAGGTTATCAACAAACTTTTACTGGATAAAAAGAATTTTCAACCGTTGTATGGGACGTTAGCTTGCATGCTAGCAATAGCCAATAAATCTTCCCATCTGGCCCCTAGAACTTCATTAGATTCAGATGATGTCAAGAGGAAAATATGTGGTGGTAACTCCAAAAACATTTGAGATTGAAACAGTTTCATCAGGAATGACTTAATGTTTCATCTATTTTTCAGAAATTCACCAGTCAGCTGTTACTAGCCAATATAATGGAAGTTAAACATATTATCAGTCCTTTCTTGATAAAAACTGCCATCAACTTTGGGCTTCTGGTGTTTTGGGAGTGCAGTTTTCCTTCTTATCTCTTTTACAGTATTTTTTTAGCATCAAACCCAGTGATGGGCGACATGACAACTCCAGAAATATTCTTTGAAAATATCTCTATCGCCCCCTGGTGGCTGGCTGTGGTGCAGGGACTGAGCACACTGTTGGAAGGAAAATACAAATATTTAAACAAAAACATGTTGATTAGACCATTTAACTCTTTATCTACTGAGTCTAAAAATGGCGATTTGGACATATTTTGTTATTATGGCTGTAAAATAGTCAGGAAATGCCCTAAATCTGAGAGCTTTGGTCCCTTTTCCCAGGGGTACTTGAACTTGACTTTTCAACATCTGGTTAATGATTATTGCACATTATATGGAATTGTCAGCAGTTTAAAAGAAGAAAAACACAAAAACTGATTTGTTTTTCATGGCTTTTATGAGGAGAAGTTTTGTTATTGCTCATGAAGTTTTGATTTGACATTTGAAATGTGAACCTATACATGTTTAGAACGATCACCAGTCATTTTTTTGAGTCTAGGACTCTGGATGTGCAAAACACAGTGCAAAAGATAACTATATACATAGGCGACAATTAGTGCAAATAAAGGTGGAAAAATGCATTCTCAACATTCTCAAGTAACATGTTGTTATTGCACATGACAGACACACACAAATGCCACTATCTAACACTATTTTTTGAAAACAAAACACCACTCTCGCTCGCTCTCCTTTTACTCTCTTCCTTCACTCTCCTTTCTCACTTGTCTTCTGCCAAAGCTGCCGTTTTCACGGTGCTGTTCGACATTACTGTAATATATATAACACGAATCATATGAAAGCACAGATTCTCAGCTCTCTGTCAGCGTTGGAATTTTTTAGATTGAGCAAACTTTTGAGGAGTTACACTGTTGAGAATCTGTGTAGCGGTCTGGCGATACTTCTGGTGTTTTGCTATGAATGCCCACGTCATATGGTTGCGAGTACTGTAATGAACCATATATGTGTGCATGCCCACAATTCTCAGCTTTCCAACGCCGTTGAAATTTTTCTTATCGGACAAACTTTGACAGATTTATAGTAATAATACTCCGGGCATATAAAACACAGCACCAGCGCTGGGTCAGTAGGTAAAGGGTTAAACATTTTTGAGTTCATTTGAAAGTTCGGCCCCCAGAGTGCCTATGAAGGAAAAAGCCGGCCCTGGTACAAATGTAGTTGATAACCCTGCTCTAAAAAAGCTTAAACCATTTTAAGTCAGCTCATAAACACACATGTAGAGCTTTTTTTGTCTAAACCAGGCCTGTCAAACAATAAAATATATCTTAAAACAGCAGCCAAAACCATCTGCCAGCTAATAAACAACTTGAAATGTCACTAGGATGCTTTTTCATTTTAAAATTAGCCATATCTTTAGCAATCTTTACAAAAATATGATGTGCTCTCTTGTTAAATTTATTGAAAACTGCTAGATTTGGTGTGTGCACCACTGTCTGATTGATTTAAAAGCAAAGTAAGTCAAAGGAAAGTAATTTGGGACATTTTAGAACACTGTTTTTGGCAGTTTTTTCTTTTTTAGAGACTTTTTATCAAGTATAGATGAAACATAAATCTAAAAAAATGACTGACTACATAACTAGATGTAGTTCTTTAAAGCAGCAGTCCATAAGCACCGGGCCATGGACCGGTACCAGGCCATAGAGGAAGACTTAACTTATTTTAATTCCATTTTATTGACTATCTCTCTGACAGATGTTTCATTTTACTTGGAAACATAACTGAAGCCTCTTCTGTTGAGTCACCTGTCTGTGCGTTGTGACCTCTTCACACGTCTTGGTCACATGACACCCAAAAATTAAACCCACAAGCTCGCTAAAATGAGTATAAAACCAACGTCATTGCAAAACTCAATGAGGAGACTGAATTAGTGCCTACGCCTGCCACGAAAAGAAAGCTGCATTCAAAAGACAATAGTTGCATTTTTTCTTCAGTTGGTTTGTTTTAATGCCGTTCTGTCATATCCTCGCACATTGCTGGCCAGACCATGAAAATGTCTTTCATAAAACGGTCCAAAAAAACATAAACAGCACAGAATCTTTAATGGCTCAATCTTCTGTGAAACAACAGGCTTTATTTCCCTTTTCTTGTCACCTTAGCTGTAAAAACTCAAGTTTAAAGGGACATTTTAGCTCTGGATCGCTAAGCCCTGCACACAGACCCAAGGAGGCCTGAGAAATCACCCACTAAAACCTAAATATATTTGTTAAAAACCTCTAAAATCGTAGTGTTTTTTTAACAGAATTTCAATGTTTACTTAAATCTTTATTTCTGAGCCTCTGAAGCCAATAGAGACAACATAAACTTACCTGAAAGCTGAAAGCTCCTTGGCTTGACTGTAAATCAGTGGATTTACTCCAAAGGTCTTGAATGTTTTTTTAAATCAAACAGATAAAAAGGGATGATGTAACAATATAGAACCCCCGAGATTCAGTAAGAATTGTTATGTCCTCATTTATGTAACTGTTACCATCTAAAATAACGCTTTAGTCTGCTTGTATGTCATTCTACTAGCTCAGGTCATCAGCCATTAACTTAACTTCAAAAAACATTTTTATCAATCCGATTTCTCGTGTGGAGGCCAAAGAGGCTAAAACATAGGGAGTCAATTATCCAGTACACCCTCCACATGTGCATTTCAGAGAATCACATTGCAGTTTATTCATTATGCATTGTAAAAGCGGAGAAGTCTGCAAAAACATGCAGACTTTACTCTCAGTTTCAAAGGTGTATAAATGCAAATGTTGCATCTGCTCTGTAAATAACTAACAAATAAGCTGGTTTAATACTGATATGAAAATGGTCCTTTTTGTACTGCAGACACAAATGGAAATGAATCTCAAAGTTATGTAGATCTTAGGAAGCCGCTCCATCAGAACATCTTCTTCAAGTCCCCGATGTTTCCCAGACATTCCTGTTTTTACTACCTAAATATATTTAAGTGATTTTGGAGAACCTGACCCTCGAAAATTACATTAGACTTGATTTTTCTTTCTCTTTGTCTCTCAGCTGAATGTATTTGTAGATTTATAGTTGTTCTGCTCCTTAATGTGAATCTGTATTTTTGTTGTTTTTTTTATCATCTCTGCTTCTTTTGAAAGTCTTGTTTTTTCCTTATTTCATTCCCTTTAAAGCAGAGACTTTTAAGTTAAGAGTGATTTGTTTTTTTTATTGACCTTCGTGAATGCTGAGGTTAAAACAGTTAAAACTCGACCTGTATTTATAATATGTTCAGGAGAGTTGCTTGAACCTGTAATGTTTTTAATGCTGTACTGAATCAAGCTGTTTTATATCAACTGTGGAAACTGAGTAGCAGAAGTCTCAGATTCAGTGTAGCCCCCCTTTAGTGAATGAATAGGTACCCTTTTTTTGTTTTAAATGTCAGTGATTTATGTTTGCGTGATTGTTTTATCAGTAATTTTCCATTATTGTTTAGTGTATGCTGTACAAAAGCTGCTATTTAAAGTGTGTTTGTGTGTGCCTGTTGACGGACGCCCAAGAAGAAGGTGAGGTTTCAGATCTGTGTGTACGACTGTTTTGCATTTTGTGTGCGTTTTTACAAATTTTTATTCTGGAATAAAATGCTGGCTGTGTTATGTCAGAGTTGCTTTTGAAACTATGAGCTGGACACATCCATGAATGAATAAAAAGTGCTTTAAAAACTCTGTGCACTTTGGTTGCTCATTCCCACACTTAAAGTGTCATTAATTTTCCAACTGCTATTTTTTTTAATGAATATATCAGAAGTACATTGCCTTGTGGTATATTTAAAAAGTGCACCGTGTATACCACAAGAGGGAGGCAGACTACCTGCCAAACTCAAATGAAAACTTGGTTATTATTACCGTCGGGTGCGCCCAGGATGGAGGAATGTGTGTAAAAGAGCGCAGAGGACATCCGCTGAGGCGCGTCTCTTCAGTAAATCCATAATACCTTCATAGAGGTGTGCTGTCTGGTGTTGAAGCTTCTAATGCCCTCGTTTTAACACATTTCTTCAGTCATTTCCTGCTGATGCTCTCCCATACTCGTATTTGATGATGACTTTTGTGATGCGCATCATCATCAACGAGCCAAACACACACGGATCACATCTTACAATAATGTAAAATTGAGCAAAACTTGTCCAAACGTGGGTGTTTCATTTGATGTTAAATGTACTAACGATAAATACTGTCAAAAGGGCAGAAACAGAAAAATGAAAGCAACAAACTGTGAGGGGGAGCTGCAGGTGTGAGGCAGGGCCGGTTTAAGCCATTTGGAGGCCCAGGGCAAAGAAACAACATGACGACCCTCCTCCTTTAGCTAGAGGTATCAACAATTAGAGAAAAAATAGAAAGCATCCCTTTAAGTTTACAGAGTCACATAACTACAGTAAATGTCCAAATACGAAATATAGATATCCAGACACCCATAATTCATCAGCTATTTGAAAAGCTTCTCACAGCTCTAAGGGGGGGGGGGGGTTGCGCCCCTGTGTCTTGTGTATGAGTATTTAATATCTGTAGCAGAGAAACTACTCTATTTACACTCAAGTACAACTAAAACAACCTGCAGAGAGGCAGGAAAACATGGAACATGGCACACAGACATACACGCCACCCACAGAAAAGCAGAATGTCTGCGGGCACTCAAGCAATATATGCAGTATGGCAGAGGTTTTAACTGTATTATTTTGAATTTCAGCTTTGGGCCTGTTTTTGGGCTAGTTTTATCGGTCATTGGGCTGGTTTTGTCACACAGACCTGGCAACCCTGCTTCCAACCGCCGACCTTTGGAGGAACTGTTGCCCAGAGATAGCTTAGCTTCTCCAAATGTTTTGCAGGTTTTTTTCTACAACACACTTTCAGAAACGTTTCAAACGTGTGTTATGAGGAGGAAAATACATGATAAGACTGTCCGTCTTTACTGAAGACGTAGCCCTCCTCCGTTTTTGTTTACAAGTAGGTACCTAACTTTGACAAGCAAACATGGCGCCGTCAATCAGCCGTTAAAAGGTGACAAAATAAACTGCCAACAATGGCGAACGCAGATGGAAAAAGTGACCATTACGACGATGGAGGATTGGCTTAAAAACTCTTGCTGACTTCTTCGAGTTTCATAGTAAGAAACAACAGTCACAAAAGTGTTCAAAAGCTTGATTTGGGATTGAAATTGAGGATTGAAGTTGATGCCGAATCATTGGACCGTTACCCCTGACCATCCTGAAAGGTAGGAGATACAGTTTAATCTATGCTAGCCATTTTTGGTGTCATTTTTCTGCACACGTTTGGGATTAAACAGTTTTCTTATGCTTCACATAAAATTGCAAACCCATGATGTAGAAGTATTACATTAAAATGTAAACATAGTTAAAAGGCAGTAATTCTTCAAATTGTAGCTTAAGTCAAACCAAATGTCACCCTCTTAAATACAGTAAAATGATTAAAACAAAAGTTAGCAATGATTTCAGAAGCTTAACAAACTTACTGGTATTTAATTAGGGATATGGAGGCCCTAGGCAAAAAAAAAAAAAAAAAACACCCTGACAGCCTTCACCAATTAGCTATAAAAATTATTGTAGGTGAAGTGCATATTTTGGAGCATCTCTTTCTGATAACAAAGCCAAAGAACTACAGGAAACACACAAATCTTTAAAAGAAAGAAAAAAAAAACACCTAACAGCGCTTTATGTTTTTTAAGCCAGGTGAAATTTATATATAAAATACAATCTAAATACATCAAAATATATCAAATCTTTCGTGTTTTTTAATTATTGTATGCCAATTTACTATGTAAACCACCATTCTCTGTTTCAGTATGTCTTTAGTTTCTACCTGTGTGTAATCTGATTCATATGAAGATATTTTGGGGATGTTTTAGGGCAGTGATACTAAAAACGTGGCTCTTTTGTCATGATCTGTGGCTCTTTAATGTTTTCATTTGAAGTAGTTTTTCTCCCAGAAAACCTTAAAAAAGGGAAACTTTGACCTCAGAAACCATCCACTGCAAGCTACACTCTTGTGCAGCGATATCTTTGTCAACCTTTTTTTGTCTGTATATTTCTATTGCCATTATTTGCAATCCCATATTTTCCTTATTTTGTCACTTTTGATCCATTTTTCTGCTTTATAAGCCCATTTTGCCACTTCTTTTAGCCTCTTTTATCCCATTTTGGCTTTTTTTTTAACAATTTTTTGCCTCTTTCATCCTTCCTTTTTGGTATTTGAAAAATTTTCACCCTTTTTTACCACTTCTTGCCCATTTAAGCTGCCTTTTGCCATTGAATGCCACTTCTTTTCCCCATTTTTTCCACTCTTGCTGCTTTTTGCCCATTTTAGTCACTTTTCACTCATTTTTTTGCAACGTTTTTACCGTTTTTTTTTTTATTTGTTTTTTTTTTTTTTTGGTTAACATTTTTGCCACCTGTACCTCATTTTTCTCTCCATTTTTGCCAGTTTTTACCCAGTTTTTGCAATTTTATGCCTAGTTTGCCTCTTTTCACCCATGCTTTGCCACTTCTTTGCTGCTTTTTAAACATTTTTCTCAATTTAACTTATTTTTATTGCCACTTTTCACTACTTAGATCGTGTCTCTTTCAAAGGTATTTTTCAACCATTTGGTTGTTTGGTTGATCAGGGTTGAGTGATACTGTTTTAGGGGCCTCGGCCTTGCTGTCAGGGCCAGGGGTCCTCCTAAGTGACTTTTTGGGTAATTGTCATGTATTTTAATGCCCATTTATCTACCCTTGCCCCTTATTCACACACAAAATGCATGTTTTAGTCACTGAAATGAGTTTTAGGTGTATGCCTCCTGTATGTTGTTCATCTCATGTTATCTTGAGGTTCCATGGAGCACGAGGCCCTGAGCATATACCATTGCCTTATGGCCTTATGCCTTCTATTAGAATATATATAATCTATCAGAAAGTTTCAGCCAGTTTCAGGCAGGATATATATATATACTTTTTTCAGTGCTTTTGTCTGGTAGGAAATTTAAATGATTAAACATGGAACTCAATGCAATAAAGAGCAGGTGTATGCATGTAGTACCCCCTTCAACCAGTGGGTGTCACCCTTTCATTGTTGTTGCAGCAGTTTGAGTTTCACCTTCCTCTGAACTGACCAACAGTCAGATCCATTCAGGCTGACTTTCAGTGCAGTGGTCTGTTTGTGTGCTGTGTGTATTTTAAACTATATCTAAAGCCAATTTAATCCATCAGAGTTTTTATTTTTTAACCTCAAGGGTTTGAATCCACACTCTTTAAGATTTGTTGTTTTTATGTTTGTTGGTTGTTTTGTGGTATCGGCTCTTTTTGACATGTCAGCATCTGTGTGCGTGTGATTATTCTGTGAGTTTTAAATCATGTTTTTGTATTTGTATGAATACGTTTGTACACATGCCACATCGACATTTTTCGGTGTAGTTTTTCTTGCTCAGGTAATACAAGCCTTTTTCATTTTTATTGTTGAGAATTTCTACGATTGTCCCTAAAATCTTCCCATGTTGGTTGTTCATACATGCATCTCATGGCAGGAGACTCTCTGTCTGGAGGGGGCCGCCTCAGGGGACAAGACGTGACGTAGAAAATAGAAGCAGAAGAGACAGAAGAAGAAGATATACCTAATTAATCCCTCAAGGTGAAATTCAGTTTTTACACTCTGTTATTGAACATGCTAAACACACCTAAGCTGAAGTCCATGCATGCACAAACAGAAGCCTCTAGAAGGCTCTAATGAAGAGCTTTGGAGGGCTGCGGCACATGAGGACGTGTTTCCACTTGGTCCAAACAGGACTTGAACTGGCGTTTCTCAAGTTTCCAGACCAAGTCCTTACAGTCTGAGCTGCTGCCACCTTGAACAGAAGTGATAAGGATAGCAGTGTGAAAATTTGCCTTCATATTAGTGCTATGTGTATTTCTACATTTTTACTGTATCAACAAAAAAACAGAATTATTTAAGGGTGAATGGAAAACATAATGAAGCAGTTTTATTACGTGCATGAATGTAAGACTGTGGATTTCCCACAGACTTGTGATACAACACATATCGCAATAGAGAGGCCACAATACAATATATATGGCAATACACACGTTCTGTGGATAATAAATATGTCCTGCTCAGAATTCTCTACAGCAGCTGTTCTGAATTATCGAGGGTTACAGTAAAAGTTGAGTTCAAAGAGGTGGCTCCAACTATTTTCCTTGGAGTCCACCCATTTGTGTCTAAGAAAAACTGCCCACCCCCATCTATCAACGTTGATTTAAATTAACAAAACACAGGACTAAACATGTATTTCAAAAGAACTATTGAATAAGTGTTAAATCCTGATTTAACATCATATTTGTGTATCTAATTTTGATAATCTCTCTCTCTCTCTTTAAAGGCCCAACCTAGAGGTCCTGGGCTCCAGGTTGGGAACCAATAGTTTAAAGAGTGGTTCTCATCGTGCTCCGAAATAAAGGTGCCAAAAACTGGGGACCCCCGCTGTACCTGAAGTAGGGCTGGGCAATTAATTGAATTTTAGATTAAGTCGCAATATGTCCTACTGCGATTTTCAAATAGCAACAGGTGCAATATTACTTTGACCTTAAATTTGTGTTAAAATACCAGTTTAATTCAGTTTTTATGCAGCAGAGAAAGCCTATGTTCCACCCATCGTTCAAACATTTAAGTGTCATTTTTTAGAATAGTTTGCAAAAATCCTACTTTCCTTATTTTTTCAAGTTTTTTCTTATTCAAAATAAGAGTACCATAAAACTGATCATTCCCTTTAATGCAACATTTGATATGAATTTTCAATACAAGTCAAAACAATTGCAAATTGTTTTGCCCCAGTTCAATCTGTTCAATATTGTTCTAGAATAATGTTTTACTTGTGTTGGAGGAAAAGAATTGGATAAGGAATTTAAAAATAATTGCACATTAAATCGCAATTGCAAAATTGGAAAAAAATAATCGCAATGAGATTATTTTCTTAAATCGTTCAGCCCTAACCTGATGGTGGTTGCACATTCTAGAGTAGTCATGTGCAGACAAGGCTGCTTGTAAGAGGGGATAAATGGGAGAGGTTTCTGGAGTCCAGACAAACTGGGGCACCATGGAGGTCAGCAAAATCCTGGTCCACTGTAAATGTAACCATATTTTATTTAAACCTGAATAATAACAGCTCTTATCAAATAAACCCTTTCTTTTCATTCCTTTGTGCCGTGGTAAATAGTCTTCTGAAAAATTTTAATCCCAGTCCTTTAAAATAGAATTTAATGGGTTAAAAATGTCTAAAATTGGTTCAAAAGGTGGTGAAATAGGACTTTGAAAGTAGCAGGAATCAGTTACAAGTGGTAAAAATTAGATGAAAGTGGCCAAAATGGGTTTTAAGGGGCAAAAATGTGTTACTTGTGTTAATTGTGATACTTGTAATGAAGCATAGGCCACTGTAGCTGATAGATGTGGGAAAATTTACCTCACAATGAACAAAAACAGCATATAGCTGCCGTTTAACTTTCAATAAGGCAGTGACATCATGCATCATGTGGTTTAGCATCATACCGTTTGCAACTGTGCCACTTCAATGACATCTGTAGTACCTGATGATATAGAGTATACGCCTAATGAACCCTGCACCTGTTGTTGCCCATTTCAGGGTATCAGCATCACCCCCCTCCCACTTGCTCATGGTAAATTTTCCTGAATATTTCTTGCTGCGTCTCACATCAGTTCACCCCGACCTTACACAGAAAAACATATACGGGGCATTTTCTAGGAAGGAAGATGAAAACTCTTCGTGTGTATAGTCAAGTGTGTCTCCGTGTGTGTGTGAGGGAGAGAGAGAGAGGTGTTTGATGTGTTTATTTGTTGAATAATTCACAGCTGGGTGTTTATAGAAGACTCTGTGGCCTCAGAGCTCCAATAACACAGGACAAATATTGTGACACTGACACGCTCTCTTTCTCTCTCTCTCTTTATCAGCCATCCCAGGGTTGACGGTTTATTTGGACACTGTGGACAGTGGAAATGGAAAAATACAGAGACAGAGTGGACTAGCATGTACGTATGCACATGTACTCACCCGTTTACACAAACTGATCTTACCTATGGAGACACCACGATGGCCTCACATCCAGTATTTTCATCTACGGTGAGGCCGCTGGGCCATCTCTCTCTCTCTCCCTCTCTCTAACGGTGTTGTAGATGCTGGTCGTTTGGTCGTTGATGGACCAGAGAGAAACAGTCTCCTCTAATCTGTAGAAAATGAAACAGACGTTTGAATGGAAATATTGATTCTTCCTCCCATTTCAATCTTCATCTGGCATTATCTGCTCCCTCTGTGTGCGTGTTATTGAAGCTCACCTTTCTTTGTGTCTCACACGCCCTCTGAAATGATTTTCTGTCCCTTAGAACAAGAACACAATAACTACAAAGCTGAGTCTATGTGGAGTTAAGTGTATTATAACTACACGATACTTCATATTAAATATATGCCACATTTTGACCTGAATGAACAGAGAAAGCTGTGATGTTTGGAGTTTAACAGAGGCAGTAGTACACGTCCGTGAATCAAGTACGCTCTGTATTAAACAGTCATTGATGATTTGAAGGAAATGTTCTTAAGTATGTGCCATATTAAAAATGGTTAGCATTGTTTTAATATGGTCAGCCCTAATGAACACGATGCTTTGGCTGCCTTGTGCTGCTGTGGCTGCATTTGCTGCTTCAGCACTTTTATGCTGCTTTGACTGCTTTTGCCTTTTTGCGCTGCTTTAAATTGCTGTGGCTGCTTCAGCACCTTTGCACTGCTTTGGCTGCTCTGGCTGGTCAGTTCTGCATCTGCTGCTCTGGCTGCTTTTTGCACTCTTTTTTCTGGTTTTGGCTGCTTTGCATTTTCTTGCACTGATTTTTGTGACTTTGCCTGTTTTGCACTTTTTTGCACTGTTTTTGTGACTTTGGCTGCTTTGCACTTTTTTTGCGCTGCTTTGGCTGCTTTTCCCTTTTCTCAGTTATTTTTCTCGATTTGGCTGCTTTGCACTTTCTTGCACTGATTTTTTGTGACTTTGGCGGTTTTGCACTTTAATGCACTGCTGTTTAGGTGCTTTGCACTTTTTTGCACTGCTTTCTGCATTGGTTTTCTGCTTTGCACTTTTTTTGCACTTATTTTTGTGGCTTTAACTGCTTTGCACTATTTTTTGCACTGTATTAGCTGCTTTGCACTTTATTGCACTGATTTTTGTGGCTTGGCTGCTTTGCACTTTTTTGCACTACTTTTCTGCTTTGCACTTTTTTGCACTTATTTTTGTAGCTTTACCTGCTTTGCACGTTTTTGTGCTGCTGTAGCTGCTTTGCATTTTTTTGCACTGCTTTGGCTGCTTTGTACTACAAGGGAAACAACTGAAATAAGTTGATTTGGTAATTATTAGGTTGGAATGGTTGGTCTCATATGAGTTTGTACTTTTCCTGCTTCTTTCATTGTTTCTCACAGCTTTGTTACCAGGTCAAACATTGGAATATTCAGTGAGAAACCATTTCTTGAAACTTTGCATCAGCTGTGATTTTCCCATCTTTCTGGACTTGTTTATTAGGCTATATAATTCCAAAAAAGTGTTAGTTACTGAAATTTTTGAACTATTAGCTATAGCTGTGTCAGTCCAGGGGATGTTCCTTGGCTTCCTTTATGGTTTATCTATCAGTTCATGGCACCATGATGCCCCATTTGCCTCTTTGTTTGCCAGTGCATGGCAGAACTTGTGAGAAAAAGCATAGCAAACATGCAGAATCAAAGAATATGGAGGCTTAAGAGCTTTCTAGACTATGAAAAAATGTTGCTTCTGCCGTCACCTCCTAATGTTTCACTCCTTCACCTCCTAAACTGTTACCTTGGACTGCCAACAACTTAAAACTTCTTCCACTTTTAAACGACAGCACCAAAATGCCATCCTTCCTCTGATTTGACCTGAATTTGACATAAAGGAAGAAATAAATGGAGAAAACTAGAGGAGATGATAGCAATGACAAGAGAGCAGGAAACGAGGAAACATTCAGGAGAAGATGGTTAAATGAAGAAGAACGAGATCTGTCTGGAGGAAAAGGAGCAGATTTCTGACCCTTGAAGACTGGACAAACAAACCCCATCATGTCTTGAGCTGCAGAGTTTAAGATTAAATCTTTCTCTGGTCCTGTGTTAACTGTAATCCATTTTCTTCTATTTTGTTTGCCGGTGCTTTGTTTTGTTTTCATGTCAGGCAGGTTAAACAGCTGACAATCTGCTCTGCTGTTTATCCAAAACCTTTCTGCGAACCCAGAGCTGACCTCAAACACTCCATTACTCTCAAAAACCATGCAGAGAAACTTGAAAAAGCTCAAGAAAGGCAGAGAAAAGGCAAATAGGAAGAGAGAATGAATCAAACTGTTTATATCCTTCAGTTAGTCTTCTCTCTTTCCTCCAAGTGGACAGCCTCGATGCTCCAATTCATCTTCGTTCCCCTCACAGTGGTGTATTCAAGGAAGGTCAAAACCCGGAAAATAGGCTACACACGAGGCATTTTGTCACCAGACACCCTTCACCTGCCTCCAAACACCACAGAGCCGCACACAACTGGGACACAGCCACGGCCAAAAATACATCAGGTGGAGCGGAGCAGCAACACTGCATGCATTTACACCGCATTCGTTCTGCATTTACACCGCATTTGTTGTCCTTTTAGAGAGAGCAAAGGAGCGGAACAAGGTGACATTTTGATGCTCATCGTGTTGAGGGAATTTAATTGAATTATTGGCCGCTCACGTGTGGAAGAGATGATTTCTCATCCAGGGTTTTCACTTTTCAACTAAGAGTAGGTCTCCTAGTCAAATAGATTAAAAACCGTTGCAGTTACCCCAATGGAAAAATTGTTTTAGGAGGTTATAGGGATGCGCCATGATGGACATTTGCTGACATCTGATATACCAGTATTTACAAATTCATTCTAAGATACTGGTACCAGCACTAATATATGAATGTAGTTCAGACCGAAATTTTCACTCCTTCAGACAGACTTCAAGGAATGACAGTGAACAAAGAGAAGGACCTCAGATGAAGGTGAAATCTCAACAAACATATTTTTATATAAAGCCGATATTACCAGGCGATATATCAGCAAATTAGTTTGAAAGCAATTAATCAATCATAGAATGAATCTCAGTATGAGGGTGCAACAAGCTTTATGCTATAAAGGAGGAGGCTGGGGTGGAGGAGGTGAGGCTTTATGCTATAAAGGAGGAGGCTGGGGTGGAGGAGGTTAAGCTTTGCTATGAAGGAGGAGGCCGGTGTGGAGGAGGTGAAGCTTTATGTTATAAAGGAGTGGCTGGGGTGGAGAAGACGAAGTTCATTATAGTTAAATACACTGCTCAGATGAGACAAGGCGATGCGATTGGCTGTGGGAGCTAGAAGGAGAGAATCAGGATCATCTGGCTGTCAGCTGATCATAGATAGGGGTATGAGTAATGCGAGGCTTCATATATAACAGCATTTTACCATCACCAAAGTAAAGTTCTGGTTGGGACTGATATTTTAAGTGATCTGAGTAGTGTCCCTGTAATGTATAAGGATTCAAAATTTACAGATTAAGTTAACATTTCCACTTTCTGTGGTTTATAGGTGATGTTAACGTGTTGTTTTGAAGAAATGGAGGATTAAGATGCCTGGTGCTGCAGCTCTACATAGTGGTCAGCGGTAACTGTCGCTGTTTTCTGCAGCGCTGTACTCCAGGCCTCTGTGCCGGTCATCTGACTGAATACATTTATAAGTGTGCAAAGCTCCTTTAAAACTTAACCCAAAATTTAACCTACCAGTCCTCAAGCTAATTCTGCATGTGAGGTTGGGGTGTGATGTAAGAACACAGCAGGAAAATTCAGCAGTATTCATCACAGGCAACGTGGGGCTGATAGTTTTTGCATTCATAAGGCTGACTCTGTTGCTCTGTCTGCCACGTTCTGTCATTCTTTTTACGTCATAACTTTCCTCCTGAGACATCTTCGTCCTTTCTGACAGGGATACTCTCCTGCTGTGAGGTGCAACTCAAGTGGATTTCAGGGGCAGTTTGCTGGAATTTTCCTGGGTGTACGAGTGGCTTTACATTGATCACCTGAGCGGTGTCAAAGTTGTCCTGCCTGGACTGAAGAGGTTTGCATTAATACACTCTGTAGACCTCAGAAGATTCAACAGAAAAACATTTTTTTAGGTGGAAGCAGTGAATGGAGCGTCGGGTCAAATATCCGGACGATCCCTCAGCCCGGCGCCCTGTGGGGATGAAACAGCAGCGACACTAATGGCGGGTTACATGGCATTTAGAGCAGAAAGGTGTGACATGCAAGCCTTCACACTCACTGTCTGTCTGTCTCACACACATTAGCATACAGAGTCACTCCTCGGGGCCTGCCATTAATAACAGCTGACCTTTGCACGTTTAGGCTGTGAAATGATAGTAAAGACGACCTGAGGATGGCATATCACACTTTCCTTCATCACTTCATCCCTCCATCTCTCTGAATCGTCCCTCCATCATCCATCCGTCCATCCCCCCATCCATCCGTCATCTCTGCCCCTGTGGAGATGCTGTTGTCTGTTTGCTATTTTTGCATTCTTCAGCTCAGTTAGGATCATTGTAACAGCCTTGTACTTTATATAGTCTCTGTTTAAAAACAGGTAACACTTAAACTTCCTGGAACCAAACAGCCTTTTACAAGCATGAAGTAATTGATCTGTGTTGATATGATATAACTCACTGATAAATTTCTAAGTTTAATTGGGAAAAAATGAAAATTTCTCTCACTATCAGGATGTCCATAAGTCATTGATTTTATTTTGACTGTAAAATCAACATTTTCTTGGTTGTATATTGTTGTTCAAATGAAACTAGCTGCATTTTTAATGCCTCTATATTGGCAGAGCCATTAATAACTCCATGTAAATATGATTTAAATTCACCAAAGCAATCATAGAAAGGGCTATGCAATTCTTTTGTAAATCTCAAATTTTGGATTTTCATATGCAAGAACATATTCCTAAATAAGAGTTATCATAAGGTTTTTATAAGGAGATTTGACTTCATCTACAGATTAAACTGTATGCCAGTTTCCCACACTGCCTGAGACCTAACACGATTAGAATTCACCCATTGACTATGTATAGCAAGCAGCCTCACTGCTGAAAACATGCTGAAATAAATTACAGACCAGACCTGTGGGGTGTTAGCGTCACTTTTTAACCGCTTTTCTTCCTTGTTCAGTCATAACCGTTCTCGTATTTTAAAGTTAGGTTGTATACAGTATTTTTCAATAGTAATTGCATTATCCTCTTGTGATTTCAGTAAGTGCTGCCCCTTCACCTCATTTCCAGTTATGTATGTGACTGATGTCTGTAAATATATGGAGGATGCCTCCCTAAGTCCAATGCAAGGAACAGCACTTTTTTATACATGGATAAATAGCTGATTAACTACTTGTGACTAGGAATGGGCGATATCCTATCGTTTGTGATACACCGCGAAAAAACTTTCCACGATGAGCACTGTGCAAATTATTGTTGTCTGCTCCACGTCTGATTTCCTCTAACCAAACCATTTCCACATAATTTTTGTATTGTGTATTTTATTGTATATTCTTTTTTCTGTGTTTCATTGTATTTTAGATATTTATTATGCAAGCTATTTGATACCCGAATTTCTCCGAGGGGATAAATAAAGTATCTATCTATCTATCTATCTATCTATCTATCTATCTATCTATCTATCTATCTATCTAATTGACGTAGCTCCTCATTCAGTAACAAACTCATCCTCTGTTTCGTCTCCACCTGCGGCCATGTTTGTTATGTTTCTGCACGTGAGTTACGAGTACGTCGCAGTTGATGACGTATGTGTGCGTGACGATCGCAGACACATACGTCATCAACCATAGTTTATCGTTATTATTGTTAAATGCCATTTTCTTTATTTTAAGATCCCCTATTCCTCCGTTTTACAGCCGCGGTAATTACGCATGCCCCCACCGTTCATACTAGGACATAACGGAGCACTTAGTCTAATATTTAGAAAGATGAGTAAAAAACTTGCATCTCATGTAGATTTTCTCTAAGGTTAGCATAATATAACATTTACACCAACATAGAATGTACATAATAAGAAAGATAACATTATGCATGTTTATTTTTATCAGCACTGTGGGTTCTGTCTGTCAGGTACAAAGTTGTGTGTCTTTTGTAGACACCTCACAGACAGCAGACAGACAGAAGTGTATGATGGAGGGACAGATAAACCTTAAAGCACCACACTGTATGTGCTATATCTAAAAAATGTGACTATTACTACTACTATATTAGAAGCACCAGTGTTATTATACATCGTGGACTTAATCAAACTTAGTTAAAAAATATATATGTCAAATTTACTTAGTCTGATTTTTATTAATTTAACAACAAGAGTTTCAACTTGGACCCGCAGTAAGTGACTTATCTCTGTAAAAACAAACATGGTGGAGCCTGGCAGCTTTGTTCCACTGAAGTAACATCCAGACTTTAAAAAGGATATCAGACTGCATTTTTGATTGAAATACTAGAGATCTAGGCAAACTGGACAAAACAGACCATATCCAGGATGGGCCATATTGAGGTAAAATAGTGCTGTAAATACTTCTAGTTTAGGGTCAAATTTAAATGCTAACACTGAAATTTTTAATAATGTGCCAAGTTGGAACATTCTTTGTACTATTTCCAACTAAATATTTCTTTGAATCTCTTAAATGTAGAAGCAACATAGTTTTTTAATAAAATATCCCTACATGAATAGATATCTATTTATATAAATATAGATATATTTATGTTTCTATATTTATATGTAGCTGGTGTAGTTAAGCAGCCAATTTGATACATTTTACCTAGCCCAAAAGGTTGTGTTGAATGGTTGAATGGTGCTATTTTTTAGCGTGAGTTAAATCGTTATCGCAATAAATACAGCAAAATATCGTGATAATGCCCATCCCTACTTGTCACCACTGTGGAGAGTATGACAGCGTCTGTTTTTTTTTGGGGGGTTTTTTTTTGTTTTTTTGTTTTTTGCCATTAAGCAGGTTGAATCAGTGTTTACTGGAATTACTGAGATGAAACAGGACTGATACTTCATATGAGGAAATAATTGAAGAAGTTGGCCAACCAGGAAAGCAGCATATATTAGGCATTAGGATATGAACACCTGAATGAGCTAAGCTAACATTTTTAGTCATTCAAATGTTCGTTTACATATTAAATAACTCATTTATATTGAATCATCTCTTCTAACTGCTCACTTAAATGTTTAAATTTGTCAAACACTATGAAAATGAGCTTACAACACCTCATATCTACTTGTAAATCCTGATGTATTTTAAATCAAAGTTGTTTATATGACTGCATATCATGTCACCCTTACAGATATGGCTCATCGTAGCCTTTACCCAGTTAGCAGCTTGGCCAGCTAGCACACTGCCATAATTTCTCTCCGAAAGCTTCCACAAAAGCTTTTTTAAAAATTTTTTTAATGTATTTGCTGCACACTCCAGAAGAAAACATAGAGGGGGGGAGGAGTTTCGCAGGCATGCTGGACATCATGGAGATTCCCATAGGAATGAGTGGACTTCCTGTTGACTTCCCTCCTTAACATACGTCTGTGGAAACAAGGTGTTTAGTATGACGAACTTTGGAAAGCTAGGCTATATAGCGCCACAGACGCGTACGCGTATTGAGCAAGTTTAGGGTAAAATGGGCCAAAAAACAATGGCTCTATTGTAGGCTGCATCGAAAATATTTTACATTTATTTCGTGGTTCTCTAACTGTTTGTGTTTGCCACTTTTTTTTGCGATGCAAGCTTAAGCTATGAGCTACGTGTTCTTCTACCTCAGCGTATCCGATTACCGGATCAGCTGTTTGGGTCTTTCAGCACCAATGGAGACAACAACCAGTTAAAGTAAAACTAGTTCAGCTCAATTTTTTTCTTTAACAGCTGACACATTGTTTTCATAAAGAAAGTAAACATGGTCTCCTTAAAAGAATCAATGCTGTCACATTGACTGGGGATCATTGGAACTCAGTCATTTTGTACATGCGCTCCTGCATGTTTTGTAACATATAACAGCTGTTAATGTGTTATAGCTGTCTCCTATCTAAATCAAGGCAAATGGCTTCACACTGTCAACATGTACTCTTATGTTGAACATTTTTAGAGTGCAAAATAATGGCTCAGAAATCCTACTTATGAATATGAGGGATATTCAGTAAGTTTTCAGAATGCACTGGCATCATTACTTTCTTCTACCCACTGTCTTAAAAAAAAAGAAGTACATCTTTGAGAACAGTTTGACGTTCTTTGAAAAGTTTGTGTTTGGTAATATGTTCACTTTCAGTATCCTGCGATGTGTCTTTACTGTCTCTTAGAGACTCCAGTTTGGACCCATGATGGTGGGCACTTCATAAAATCTACCCAAAATAATTTGACACGTAAAAGAAGTTTTTTTGTGTCCAAAGTCGACCAGCGTCTAACTTTCTGTTTCAACTCTTCCTTTTAACTAAATTCAAAGAGGACTTTTTTTATTTGGCACCGAAGTTAAAAGGAATCAGCTCGGCCAAACTCACAGTTTACTTTCTTCTTCAGTCGAAGTGAGGGCTTTATTTGGATGAAAGAGTCGCTTGAACAAAAAATATATATTTGCCAAATTCGTTTCTCTCAGTTCAGCTGAGCCATTTCGGCTTTTTCCTCTCAGCTTCCTTTCCTTCCAGAGAGGTCGATGAGCCTTTTGTCGCCTCTCTGTGTCTCTTTTTCTCTCTCCATCTGCTTTTCACATGGCTGAGATGGAACCAGAAAACAAACCAAAACTGTAAGAGACGAGCAGCTGCTGTCTTCGAAAAGGTCAACGAGGAATCCAAGGCCGCCCAGCTAAAACAACAAGCTCACACACTCACTCCCCGAGGATCCATTTCAAACTCGTCTTTTTTACAGCTATTTTAATTCATCCATCCATCCTCGTTCCCTTTCTCTTTCTCACGTTCTCTCTCTATCTCTCTCTCTTTTTTATCTCTCGTTCTCTCTCGTTAAGAGGTTCATCCCGCCTGCCAAGTCCTCTCGGTCCGTTTGGAAAAAAATCACTGTTTCTAATTTGGTTTCAATCTGAAGAGTCCAGTTTGTCATTGCCCTGTCTCTCTCTGAGGGTGTGTGTGTGTGGTTTTCTGGTAATACTCCCATGACACCATATGGCCACACACACACAAACACACAGACACGTTCCCACCCCCAGAATCGTATCTGACAGAAATAGTTGTCCTGACATTTTGTCTGATGAGATTCACATCCTGTTGTCCATGTTTACAGCAGTGTCACTGTTTGTCTGTCTCCTTCTCCCTTTGATGGGTTTCAATGAGGAGCTTTATAAGATACTCAGAACCATCATTTATCTGTTTATTCTCTCTAAAACATCAACTGTCTGTAAACATTAAGGTGTTCTTTATGCAGAATTTTACAATGCAGTTTGGATGGTAGCATACAGTTAGCATTAGCATTATTTCAGGCAGGGCACAGAGTCAAGCACTGCAATGTAAGTGAGATCAGGTGACTTCATGCTTGCCCTCATCAGCTGATGCCCAGCTGATGCCCCCTAAGCAGGAGTTTTTAAGTCTCAGGCATGAGCTTCGGCATTTTATTTTGTATTTCTTTGACATTTTGAAAATGTTGTTTCTTAAAGGGGACGTGCAAAAATCACTTTTTCAGGCCTTTCTAATGAAAATATGTGCCCCTGGCCTGTCTACAATCGCCTCAACTACAAGAGATCAGGACAGCCACATCCATTTCCTGAGAGGGGCGGAGTCAGATCAGTAACATTTACAGCCACAGACATAGAAACAGCTCGTTCTGAGCAGGGCTGAAACAGAGGGCTTTTTAGACATGCAAAAATCCAATACTGGAGTGTTTTTTCAGCAACAAACTTCACAAGCATGTTTTGAGGACCTCTGAGACCAATATAAACTCACATTAAAAGGGTAAAATATGTCCCCTTTAACTTACACCCCATGCCAATAATGTACTGTGTACCAAGATCCTGACGTTTGTGTCCCTAGCATCTCGTTTATTCCCATCTTCTTCCTTTATAATTTGATTTTTTTTTTTATCCTGAAGCCAGTAGAACATAAAAACATGCATGCAACAAATGCCTGGGACGTTTCTTGGGTATTTTTGTGAAAGTTGTAATTCTCATTATGTTCCAGCAGATGGCACCATTTCCCCATTGCAGTGGTTCTGAGCTGGTCTGGCCTCAGGACCCACCAATATTTTTGATGACAACTTGCGACCCAAATTTCCATAGATTTTCAACAATGCATGTTTGGTAAATAAAAATGTTGCTCTAAAGAACAGAATGTATGACAGGAACAAGAGACAGGATAAAACTGACATGCTTTACACCCTGTTTTCCCCATGATCATGTGTCAATTTTAGCCCATTTTCCAGAGATTGTGAGAAATTACTTCATTAACATGGTGAAAGCAGCTTTTTTACTGCAAGAAAAGGAGATAAATGAGTTGAAATGTTGCTAAAACATTCAAATTTACCCATTATCACAATAAAATAGAGTAAATTAATGGTATGGTTGTGTGTTCGTCATATGCTTTCCCAGACACTGGCGACCCTTTGAAAACTGCTGCACGACCCCCTTTTGGGTCCCGACCCACCAGTTGAGAACCACTGTCCTATTGCATCTCTTTGGGCTAATAAAGGGTTAAAAATGATGAAACTTAACCAATTTTTATAATAACAGTAGGTGTTGTTTAATACATATAACTTTAAAAAGTAAAAGAAAAAATTAATACATACATTGCTTGGAGTGTTCTTTTATCTTTATAGTGTAATGGTAGCCAGGAATACTGATTAACCAGTGACTGGACCTTCCTAACATAGGTGTCTTTAAACTACAATCACTCACTGCACTCAGGTGATCCCTGTTTCACTTATTATGAGACTGCTAGCACCAAGGCTGCGTCTCACTTCTTCTGTTATAGGGCTTGGGTCTTCGGCGTGGGTCTTTTTCTTGAGTCTTAGTCCCGCCCACCAGAGACTCATGGAGAGACTGGAGGAATCGACACGGAAGACTGAAGCCATAAGACCGACAATTGGGACGTCCTTCCTCTGCAGCGTCACGTGAAGCGACATCAGTTTATGATGACAGTGCCGGCTGATCATCAACCAGCTGTCGGAGGCAGAAACAGCTGATTGTGTCTCCATAAATTTGTTCATTTATTCTAAACAAATATCACATTGAAAGTGTTTGGTCTCAGTGTGGGATCACAAACACATATGAAGAGAAACCTGCAGTATATCAAAAAACATGCAGACTCTTTCTACCAGCAAATAGTTTATTATACAATTATTTGTTATCCTAATTATTCAGTGTGAAGGCTAATAATCAAACCTGACGCTCACTAATGATCAGACTGATAGAAACTTTATTGATCCCGCTGAGTTAAAATGTTTTTCTCCCTGACAGACAGACTGCTGCTGTCTGACTTTAATTCTCTTCATAATCTAATAAACAGAAATAACTACCAAATAGACTTCTAACCCTCCCAGCAAAAAGAAAAGTTAAAAAGACATTAAAAAAACATCTCCTCTATGTCTAAACAAGATCCAGATTTAAAAGACAAGTGAAAGGTGAAAAGCTGTAATTTTCAGGTTGTTGAAAAGACGTCGCTGTAATATGGTCATATTTTTTAACGACTATTATTGGGCTAAATTCGGACTAAATCAGACGGACAAAACATAGCACAATTTCCTACGACTATTTTTGACTAAATTAAGGCTATGACAGCCAAATGTAAACTTAAAACAAAAAGTAAGGTAATTTGTGTTTGGTACATTATTTCTTTGTTGTAATAATGCTTCTTGGTAATAAATCTTATGCCGTTGGAAAGCCTGTTTATTACCCCTTTAAATGATGCCACATTCGTAAGGATCATGCATTTGTGGGATGAGCAGCAGAGCTGAGTATGTGGGTTGCGCCCATGAAAAATGTGCCACATCTTCTCTGACGTTCCCTGTTATATAGAACTTGGCCTTCAGTTTGGAGATGGTACAAGGGTTCACTTCAAACAATGCCACAACTTGGTTTTGTGGAACACCAGCTTGAAGTTGACCAACCGACGGGCCCTATCCAGATAAGTCGAACGTGGCATGCCGATTCTTGAAGCAGACATCTACTGACCACTCTAGCAGGGCCCATGCTCACAGGCAGGCACCTGATTGGCAGCACCTGGGGGTACCAGAAGCTCAAAACAAGAGTCAATAGCAACAGCAAAATCAGCTGTTTAGCATTGGCAGAGAAGATGTGGCACATTTTTCATGGGCGCAACCCACGTACTCAGCTCTGCTGCTCACCCCACAAATGCATGTTCCTTACAAATGTGGCATCATTTAAAAGGGTAATAAACAAGCTTTCGTGCTGTATAAGATTTATTACCAAGAAGCATTGTTACAACAAAGACATGACGTACCAAACACAAATTGCCTTACTTTTGTGTTAAGTTTAGAAAAAAACGTCTAAATGATGTCGGTGTTTGGTGGGAAAGGGAAGATTTATATCTGATTCTGTTGATTTTATGAACTTTTAACATGTTTGATGTTTGACGGTGACTCGGAAAACTAATCAAATACAAAACTCCATACTGATTCACTCTTTATTATTGATTTTATTAAATGTATTCTCAGTAGTTTACTGAAAATGCTTATTTCAAACACTTATTTAAAATCCCAGTCCATCAGTTACTAAGCCTTTTAAAATTTCTGATGTTTATATTCTGTTTAGAGTCCATTTAGTCCATTTATCGTCTGTTATAAACTCTGTTTCTCCTCCATTATTTATCTCTGCTGGTGCTGTGAAGTTTCACTGACTGTGGAGCAGCGTCCAATCAGAGAGTGCTGTCCAATAAGGGGGCGTGTCTTTGAGTAAAAAGAGTTCCTGCTCTCATGTGTCTTTGCTCATCGGTCTTCAAATCTCAGTCCTCGGTCTTATGGCTTGGGTCTTAAAACCACGTAAGGGTCGTTGGGACGGTCTTTAAGATGGCGGATCAGAAACTACTTCCAGTTCGAGCGAATCCCTAGGACCGAGGACCGATCTACTAGAAACTTGGAATCCAGTCCAACTGGCTGGACCTCTGTTGAATTTGGTCAGGCACTTTAAAGTTGTAGTTTATAAATGTTGTAGAAATCTGTTTTCACTTTAACATCTAAGAGGTTTTTCTGTGTAATTTATTTGTCAAAATAGCCTGATTTTATCAACCGTGATTGATTTATAAAATATACAAAATGGTTAAACATCCAAGGGGGCGAATACTTTTTATGGGCACTGAATAAAAGACCTAATATTAACATATCAGCGCAATATAAGAATAATTAAAATAGCCTAGGAACCCCCACACATGTGGTATAATCTACACCAACCCCATCAGAGAGTCATGTGACTCTTTAGCTGCTGGATCTCTGCTTGCTCTGGGGATCTTGGTCTGTATTTAATGAGCAGAGTCGTACTCACATTTCTCAGCTCTTAGAGCGTTTAACCGGCGGCTGCAGGGTCACATCCTCCTCTGCCGCTCATGCTCTCTGTCCATTTGTCCTCTGCAGAGATAAAGTGATGTTTACACTGCAGGCCACGCAGGAAATCAGGCACACGTGCATGCTTAGACCTCTTTGGTGGTGGCTTTTCCTCCTTTAAACAGTGCTGAAGTTATAATTCAAGCAGCAGGTTGAAGTTAAATCAATACTGATGATTTGATTTGCTGTTTTTTAAGCATATCTGTTCCAATTTTGTAAAACAAATTAATTGCACTTATGCAAAGACATTCCTTATTGTGCGTACCGTCTTTGTGTGCTTGTGTGTGTGGGGCAGGTGTTTTGCGTCACCACCCACCATCCATCAAGTCAAATAGACGAATGACAGGAAGAACAAAAACAAATCCCTCGCTCCGGCAAGAATAAAACGACTGATGCCGACCAATGACAAGTGTTTATTGTGTGTGTGAAAGAGATGAAGGTATATGTTTGTTTGTGTGTTAGAGTGTGTGTAAAGAGTGTGTGTGGGTGAAACTGAAAGAGAGAGAAGGACAAAGCAAACGAATGTGAGAGAGATGGAGAAGAGCGTTGATGTTTATTGTTTTACCACTTTAGTAGGCGGACACACAGTTGTTATCGCAGACAAAGTAAATATTTCCAAAATGACCGAGTCCAACAGTCAGTCCTGGTTAAGCTCAGGATGATAAACTCAGTTTTATCGGCAGCACCTGCAGGAATAAAAAGTTTATCCACAGCAGCATGATCAACCTGAGGAGCTGACTTTGATATAACAACTCTAGTAAAAGCTTTAATTCTTGATGTCTAGATACCCTCAGTGATCAACAACCAATCATTAATGGCTCATTTATGTCAACATACATGAAGGAAATATTGAAAATAATGCTTAGAGTCACACATCTGATCCCCTGGTTAATGCTCTGATGTCTGTGGCTGAGAGGAGCATTGTTTGTGTGCTGTGGTGTAAGTATTAAGGCTAATTGAGCTGTCAGCTCGTTAGTATTTAACCAATCAGCTTTTAAATCACATTAAACTGAAACGCAGCCCACTTACAATAACGCTGCTGCTCAGTCCTCCGCTTCAGCAGCTGGTGAATTCCTCCAAACATAGTCTGGAGTGTCTAAAATTTAAAAAAATATTTCAACCTCAGTTTTCAAAAAAGTTGGGACACAATCAGAATGTTAATGCAACAGGATGCACTGATTTTTAAATCTCATAACCCCATTCTTCATTCACAATAAAACATAAACAACATATCAGATGTTGAAACTGAGACATTTTACTATACTATGAAAATACTAGCTCATTTTTAATCTGATGGCAGCAACACATCTCAAAAAAGCAGGGACGTAGTCATGTTTGTTTAGCATCTCCTTTTCTTTAACAACAGTCTGTAAATATCTTGAGGAGACAAGTTGCTGCAGTTTTAGGAGAGAAATTCTTGTTTGATGTAGGATTCTAGCTGCTGGGTCTGCTTTGCTGGATTTTCCTTTTTATGGTGCTCTAAATCAGTAGCTGGGTTTCCATTACAGTTTTTCGCAAAATAAAAGTAATGGTGGTGATGTTAAGTGTATTACCTTGCTGTTAAAAGTTCTATTCATTTTCAAATGAAATCATATTTTTACAAGAATATGAAAATCTGATCAAAATATTGATTTTGTCTTTTTTTTAAGCTTATTTCAGTGTTCGGCCCCCACAGAGTCTGTCAAGAAAAAGTTTGTCCTTTTCAGAATGGTGTTGATGTCCCTTGCTCTAAAGCCTCTCTCTACTTTTCAACATTGATAGTTCCTCTCCAGATGTCTGAGCTGCCCACGCCATAGACACTAACCCCGTACCATCAGAGATGCAGGCTTTAGAGCTGAGCCAGGATAATATGGTCCCTCTCCTCTTCAGTCCACAGGACATGGCATCTGTGATTTTAAAAAGGAATTTCAAATTTTGATTCATGTGACCACAGAACAGTTTTCCATCTTGCCTCAGTCCATTTTAAATGAGCTTTGGTCCTGAGACAACGAAAACCAGATAGTCTACCTTGAGTGGTCATGATTTTGTGGCTAATGATCAGATCTAAAGAGCAGCATAGACCAAATGATGTTGTGGTTGATAAGGGACAGTGAGAGTGGGTGGCCATGACATTGTGAAGGCACTTTCTGAAATGTAAAAGGTGTTAATTAGGTTAAAGTTGAATTAGGGAGCCCATAAGGTCACAAAGAGTTCTTCTAAGTTCTGTGTTTGTGTGTGTGGTTGTGTGTGACAGGGTAGTGATGACCTCCTCCAGCTGTCGGCGGATAATGAGAGGCTGTCAGCAACGAGAGGACAGAACACAGACATGCATTCATGTTATTTTTGAAATCACACACATACACAGTCCTCTGACTGACTGTATGTGGAGCACTTAAACCGCATGTAGTGGCTTTTATTTTGAAAAGAAATGGTTTATTTAACTTTTCATTGAGAAGAGACAGAACACACACCACTGACAGCAGCATGGGACAGTCAAGTGGAAACAAGTGGGGCAGCACCCTTTAACTAAAACTTCATAAGTAGACTCCACATCCTTGCAACTTTAAAAAACTAGAGATTTTCTCAAGTCACATTTTTACAATTAGGGCCACACAAAGAGAAAAACGAAAAGAAGTAAAACTTTTCTTTTTTTGACATTACGAGAAAAAAATTGTAATATTATGAGAATAAGGTCGTAACATTATGACTTTTTCTCCTAATGTTACGACTTTTTTCTCGTAATATTACAACTTTATTCTCATAACGTTATGAGAATAAAGTTGTAACATTGCGACTTTTTTCTCCTAATATTACGACTTTATTCTCGTAACTTTATTCTCGTAATGTTACGAGAATAAAGTCGTTATATTAGGAGAAAAAAGTCATAATGTTACTACTTTATTCTCTTAACGTTATGACTTTTTTCTCCTAATATTACGACTTTATTCTCGTAACATTATGAGAATAAAGTCGTAACATTGCGACTTTTTTCTCCTAATATTACAACTTTATTCTCGTAACGTTACGAGAATGAAGTCATAACATTACGACTTTTTTCTCCTAATGTTACTTTATTCTCGTAACGCTATGACTCTTTTCTTGTAATATTATGACTTTATTCTCGTAATATAAAAAAAAATTTGAATTCTTTTATTTTTTTTCTCTTCGTGTGGCCCTAATACTCCGTCATACTTTTTAATGTTTAGTTGACTAGACAAAAACTATGTAAAAACAGTCCTAAATTTAGCATATTTAGCATCTTCAACACAGGAAATCAGCTTTAACAGGTTGTTTAGCTGAGTGCAGCTAACATTAGCATTTCTAGCACCTCCTGCCTTTGGTGCCCCTTGTAGGTTAATGCCTACAAGCATGTGGCTAAATGTGGCTAATCACCTATAAATGTGTCTATAACCAGCTCATGTCAAATTTTAACTTATATTCTTGACCAAACTGCCAAATCTTAAAGCTCCAGCAACTTGTTAGCAATGCTGTCCAACCACTGTTCTTATGTGTAGATAATGAATATTGTAACTGCATGGCATTAGCTTCACCATAGCTACAGTCACTACTAGTGGCAGATGCCTGCATTGCAGTTTAGACAGAATATCTGACTGAGATTATGGGCCTGAATCAATATAAAATAGCAAATATTAGATTTAACCAACTGGACAGGCCATTTTCAGCTCTCCAGAGTGACTTTGCCCCATTTGAATAAAAACACATGCATTTAAAAAGGGCTTCACTTAGGCTAAAAGATGTAACTGATAAAAACTAGCTTTGACCACGCTGTCAATCTGTTTTTCAAATTTAAAATTACTGTCAAACACAACCCCAAGGTTTTTTACAGTTGACTTGAGCTCTGAATCGAAAAAGACTGAAGTCAGAAAATGCAGCATTACCAAACAAAATATATTTAGGGCCCGAGCTCCGAGTGGTGCGAGGACCTAATTGTATTTGCTACGATTATTTTACTTACGCATTTGCTATCATTGCATGGACTTTTGAGACCTTTACAATTTCTGAATTCACTGGAAACTTTGCACATACATCCGGTCTCATGAAAATTTTGATATTTTTTAGGTCTCCAACATGAAAATTCAGAATTGCAAGATATAGCATCCCCTAACAGTTTTCAAAGTTAAAGCCTCCTCCTTTGACTTTGTCATAGATTCATGAAATTTTGTGTGCAGGTGCAGGTTGGGGAGATCTACAAAAAAGCCTCTTAGGCCTACACTCTATCTCCAACAGGAAATCCGCCATTTTGAATCAATGTGGGAAAAAGGGGCTGCTTTTGGCCTTTTCCAGGGGTCATATCTGGATTAACTCCTCTGAGGGATTTCATCCAGTCGACTTGTACTTCGTCACAGAGCTACATGAGACTTGGCTGATGAAAAGTTATTCAAGGTTTTCTCATTAGTCGAAAGGTGTGGCCATGGCGAGCCCTCAAATTTGCATATTTCTTTGGTAAACAGGAAGTAGTTTATAACTCAGCTGTGCCTTGTCCAGTTGGACTCATATTGCTTCAAATTTGTGTCAGGAAGGACTAAAGAAGTGAATTTAGCTTTATGACAAATAAAATTGACTTTTCGTCAGAGGGCGTGGCCTTGGCGGGGCGACAAAGTCAAGAGTTGCCATTTTGTCTCACCAAAAATGTTTAAATATTCATAACTCTAGTATACATGATCATATCTGAGACAGATTTCATGTGCTTGATAACAGTCCAGGCCAGAACTAGTCCATACTTGAAAATTTGAAAAATTGTACAGCGCCACCCTCTGGCAACCGAAAGTCACTACTCCTGAATTTCACATCACAGTACCTACATGGTTTGACAAATCATTCTGAAATTCACTCAGGCTGTTCCCAAGGAGTTGGCCTTACACGTATACAATGATCAAACGGCTATGTTAAAGGGCGTGACCATGGCGATTTTTTTGTTTGCCATGAAACAGGAAGTAGATTTTTCAAATGCTTTTCAGACATTTAGAGCAATGAAACTTGACAAAAAAGTCTCATTGGCATTCTGAGATCATTGATGTTCATTTGTAGGTGGGCGTGGCCTATTGGCTCAATGGTGCCCCCTACAACATTTAAAAAAAATCAGCCCCCCCAGCAGGTTTAACCTAGGATTTTGAACATGTGTGGGCAGATGCATCATGTCAGGACGCACAAAAAATCCTCTTGGACCCATATTGTAAGTCAAAAGGAAGTCGGCCATTTTGAATTTTTTGGTAAAACAAGCCATATTATAGGGGTCGTATTTGAATGCCTAGGGGCGTTCATCCAAACTACTTCATCTTTGGTGTAGAGCAAGAAGAGATGTCTTAGCTCCAAAGTTATTCAGGGTTTTCTCATTAGTTGAAAGGCGTGGCCATGGCGGACCCTTAAATTGAAATGCTTCATCATGTGATAAAAGTGGTTGGTGCTCACTAAAAAACTTCCATTTATTACAAGATTGGCCAAATCCTGCGGAAATTAGCCCGGGCACATCCCTCAAGGCTGATATTACTCAAATTTGAAGGTCAAGAGTCCTTACCTAAAATGGTGTGGCGGTGACAATTTTTCACTTGCCATGTAACAGGAAGTAGAATTATCTAGTGCTTACAACACTTGTAAAGCCATGAAACTTGCCAGAAAAACCCCCAGTAGCAAAACGAGATGATTGATAGGATGATTGTTGGTGGGTATGGCTTTTTGGCTCAGTAACGCCCCTACAGTAATTTGAAAATTCAGCCCCTGCAGCAGGATTATCCGAGGATTTTGAACATTCTTGAGCTTATACACTATTTTAAGTTCTACAAAAAAGCCTTCAGACTCATGCAGTAAAACAAACAGGAAATCTGCCATTTTTATTTTTGTGGTCAAAAAGCAGCACATTTAGCATAATTATCACTACAGCCATTCTTACACAAAAACTATCCTCTGAGAACAGAATCCCTTTTCCTTCTTCTGTTTTTTAAGGTTTGGTGTTTAAATGTCAATCAAATCCACTAATGTGCCTGAAACTGCTGTAGTATGCATGCCAGGCCAGTAGTTGGCAGTTTGACTGACAATGAAACACATGCATGCACACCTTTCCTTCCTCCTGGTGGTGTCAACAGACAAACATGGCTGACACACAAATGTTTGTGTGGACAGATGAAGTTGGGTTGCTTCCTAGTGACAGTCAACGACAAAATGAATAGATATTTAAAAATGGGAACATATAAACGTTGGCAGGAAGTGAGCAGCACAAACAAACAGCACATTTTTGTGTTGTCTGTGCAGCACCAGACCAAGATCAAGTCTCTGATGGACTACATGCAGAACATGGAGCAGAAGAAGAGACGGCTGGAGGAGAGCCAGGACGCTCTGACCGAGGAGCTCGCTAAGCTGCAGGCTCACGGTTCGCACATTTATATTAACCATTAAAACGTCTTAGCTCAAGTAAAAACAGGCTAACTTGATGGAATTTTCCTCTTTGTTTTTCATCAGAGAAAAAACATGAGATGTCAGGAGAGGAGAAGGAGGACATCGGTAGACATGATGGGGACGGGGACATAAAGGTGAGGAGGAAACACGTCACTGAGAATCTCTGTTACAAAAATGTGAAATAGCTGAATGTTTTTGTGTCTGTGTGGCACAGAAAACTCTGGAGGAGCAGCTGGAGAACCACAGAGAGGCTCACCACAAACAGCTGAGCTGACTGAGAGACCAGATCGAAGACGAGCAGAGGATGCTGGACCAGCTCACAGAGTAAGTCTGACTGTTTTAAATCAAACTACATTTTTAAAGACGTTAGAGACCACAGACATAAGTCTGCAGTAAAATAAGCATACTAATTATTTAGACCAGTGTTACTGAAAACTGCTCAACCAAAGAGCCAAATTGTTGAAAAAAACCTTTGCAATAGCCAAATTTCAAATGATGAAAAGTGGCAAAAAAAAGAATTAAAAGAGGCATAAATGGTCAAAAAGCAGAAAAAATGGTATAAAGGTTCAAAATTAGAATAAAATAGCAAAAACTGGGTGAAAAGTGTGAAAAAAGGAGTTACAGATAACAAAAATGGTCAGAAAGCAGCAAAAAATGTGCTATAAATAGTAAAAAGTGACTAAAATGGCCAAAAAGTGGAAACAAAAGGCAAAAATAGGCATTAAATAGCAAAAACTAGGGTACAAGTAGCAAAAATGGGAGAAAAGTGATTTAAAAGGAGTTATGGATGATAAAAACAGTCAGAAGCCGCAAAAATGTGGTAAAAAATAGTAACAAGTGACCAATATGGGCAAAAAGTGGCAAAAATGTGGTGAAAATTAATGAAAAGTGACTAAAATGGTCAAAAAGCTGCAAAATGCGGTATTAAATGGTGAAAAGTGACTAAAATGGCAAAAAGCTAAAAAAATGTGGTTAAATAATAGTGTATGGTGACTAAAATGAGCAAAAAGATGCAGAAATATGGTAAAAATGAATGAATAGTGATTCAAACAACCAAAAACAGCAAAAAAAAAAAAAAAAAAACGGTGAAAAGCTGAAAAATTTGAATAAAATGGCAAAATCGGGTGTAAAGTGGCAAAAATGGGTGAGAAGTGACATTAAAAATGGATTCACAGATGATAAAAATGGTCAGAAAGTGGCAAAAATGTAGTTAAAAATTAATGAAAAGTGACTTAAATGGTAAAAAAAAAGTGGCAAAAATGTGGTAAAAAAATAGTGAGAAGTGACTTAAAAGGTCAAAAAGCAGCAAAAAAAATTGGTGAGAAGGTGCAAAAATTGGAATTAAATGGCAAAAAATGGGTGAGAAGCGACATAAAAAAGGAGTTACAAATGATAAAAATGGTCAGAAAGTGGCAAAAATGTGGTAAAATAATGGTGAAAAGTGACTTTAATTGTAAAAAGCAACATGTTGTAAAAAAAAAACTGTGAAAATTGAGTTAAATAATCAATAAGTGGAAAAAATGTGGTAAAAAAAAAAAGTGAAAAGTGACTAAATGGGCAAAATTCTGCAGAGTGACAAAAACCTAAAAAGTGTCATTTAATGTCAAAAAGCAGCTTAAATTGGGTGAAAAGTGGCCAAAAAATTGCCAAAAAGGGGAAAGAATTGCAAATAGCAAAAAGCAGGATGAAAGTGGCAAAAACTACAAAACTGGCAAGAGGAAGTGGCACAAATGGGCTAAAAGCAGCAAAAATGGATTAAAAGTGTCAAAAAAAGGAAAAAAATGGAGAAGAATTAGAAATAAGGGTGATGAAAAAAACTAAGAGAAAAAATAAAGGTTGACAGGTAAAGCCTCCTGTAGAAGAGTGGGAACAAACTGATTAATGTGACCTGATATGGATCAAGGTGGAGGTGAAAGTTTTTTAAAGTTTTCTGGGGGAAAATATTTGAAATGAAGACATAAAAGAGCCACAAACCATCCCAATGAAGCCACACGTTGAGTTTTACTCATTTAGACTAATAACTGTTTGTGACAAGACTTGAACTGGATCTGGAATTTAGTCTAAAACTGTCTAAACCGGGCCTAAAATTTAGACTTCAAGTCCACAGCGACAAATGAAGCAGTAAAAAAAACAAACCTTTTCATGTTTGATGTTTTTTTTAGATCTGGGATATTTCCACAGATTTGATTGGTTTTCATTGAACCACTTTATTCTGGTTTAAATTATCCTAAAGTTTGTTTTTTATTGTTTTTTCAAATTGCTGACAGTCATTACGACTATCTACTGTGTGTGATCCTCATGAGGAAGGATGTAAAATCCTCGTACCACTCCTCTTTACTGAGCCAGGAACTTTTAGCTGCATATGACTGTAGTCTGGCTTTACACTGGCTCTGAAAGTCTACACACACCTGTTACATTGTTGTCATTTAAAGATTCCCTACCTGGGGTCCAGGCACCCCTAGGGGGGGCGCCTACAATGAACTTTTATTTATAGAGTCATGATTGAAAATGTGATGTAAGAGGAAGTATTAGAGCCCTCTTAAAGGTCAAACAAAATAAAGAGGATCTGTACATTTCTTGGAAAAAGGTGACATTTAAAAGTACATTTTTGAGATGATAAAGTCATTTTTTTCAAGAACCTGAACTCAGAATTTTCTAGTTCAAAAGTCCTAAATTATTCCATCATGCACTTTAAAATGTCAAGTTTTTAATGTCAGGATTGAACATTCTAAACTAGTGAGTTTACAAGGATTAGTCGATCAACTGTAGGACTTATGGAAGGAAAACAGCTTCTTCTCTTGTCATTTTCTTTTTCCACGGCTCTTTTGGATTTTATGTCAAAAAAATTCTACCTTTCAGTTGACATAAATTTCCAGTTTTCTTTTTCTGGTAAATTTATGACTTGTTTAATTGTAAGTTTATGAGATTTTACTTAAAAATTGACTGAACCTTCTCATTTTTGTATTCTTATGGTGGCTCTAAATGCCGTTGTAATAATGGATAGTTTATATGCAGATATTTATTAAGAACTCGTTTATGCAGGCCTGTTATGCTGGGATTTAGTCAATAAAACAATTAAAAATGATGTTTAATTTCTCAGAGATTGTCCTGGGGGGCTTTAGAGTATTTAGAGTAGAGGGACCACAAAGAAAAAAGGTCTGGACCCACTGATGTAAAGGTCTATCATTTCAGAAATGTTCTGCCTTGTACCGTTTTTGAAGCCAATTAAGTGTTTGGAGAAATTCCCAGAAACCAGATGAACAAAATGAATCTATGTTGATGTGGTTTGTCGACATTTCTCCAGACAGTTACTCTGCCGTTAAAAAGCGTCCAATCAGAGCTTAGCGAGTGTCTCCTCTCAGTCTGAACCAGGGTCTGCTGCTGGAGCAGGAGAGGCTGATGTCAGACTACGACAGACTGAAGACTGAAGAGCAGGAGAAGGACGCCAAGCTGCAGAAACTCATGTGAGTAAAGGACTCATCCGTACGTTTATTTATGCTGAATGTGAGTTAATGTGGTTTTTGTTTGCAGGCCAGAGAGGACCTGAAGGGCCTGGAGGGTCAGGGTACCAAAGTATCATTTATTTTGAAAGGGCATTTGAACGTACGGAAATCAAGAAAACGGACAACTTCACTCATTTGTCCAGAATGGACAAATGAGTGAAGTTGTCCAGAATGGACAAATGAGTGAAGTTGTCCGTTTTCTTGATTTCCGTACGTTCAAATGCCCTTTCAAAATAAATGATACTTTGGTACCCTGACCCTGGAGGAGGCGGGTAAGTATTTCCTGTTTCTACAGCGGAGGAGGAGATGATGATGAGTGATCATCCATGCATGCAAATAAAGACTCCATCCTGTAAAACTCCTGCTGTGTCTGCGTTTTTGTTGCATAACCCCCTACTTACATCTCTGACGGCTCCCCAGGGGGGCGCCGCACCGCGTCCCCCCTCCTCCATCAGGCATGCCTTGATCCAGGTACCGGCCACAGTGGGGTTTGAACCCCAGCATCCCCGGCAGAACTGGTCTAGTCCAGTCCTCTGTGTTACTGCCGCCATACCTTTCACGCTACCACCTCTTCTCCTGGCGCATTTATCCTCTTTGTTCAGGATGTGGCTTTAAAATTCACTGAGACCAAGATGGGAGTCGAACCTGGAACCTCCAGACTCTGAGTCAGTCCACTATCTCTGTAGACTACAGAGCCAGACATGTAGCAGAGCCTCAGAGGGGCTTTACCTTCTTTATCTGGACTCAAATCTTGAAAACTTACAGACTGGTTAGATTTGAAAGGCCACGTCCTGTCCAGGTCTCCTGAAGTCTAGATTTGGACTCAGACTTTTAAAATATATGAACCCATGGTAAGATTTGAACCTCTGACCTTCTGATCCACAGTCAGTTGGCTTTTCCACTAATCCACTGAGACACACACCTGTTCATGTTTCTCACAGGATCTGATCTCCGCTTTTGAGAACTGGACTTAAAAATGCACCAAGAATCAAACCCACAACCTTCCAACTCTACAGCAGTCCTCTTTGCTCCTGAGTCAGCGATTTACAGCAGCAGCTTCAAAAATCCACAAAAGATTTGAACCAACAACCTCATGACTCCAGGACAGTTACCAGTCCAACTGAGCTAACACAGGCTACAGCTAGCTGCACTTTCTCTGACACTTCACATCTGAGGTAGAACATCTCTATGATTGACAATCTTTGCTGCTGGAGACCATTTTCATACTAGAGTTGCACATCTCCATGAGTGACAATCTTTGCTGCTGGAGACCATTTTCATACTAGAGTTGCACATCTCCATGAGTGACAATCTTTGCTGCTGGAGACCATTTTCATACTAGAGTTGCACATCTCCATGAGTGACAATCTTTGCTGCTGAAGACCATTTTCATACTAGAGTTGCACATCTCCATGAGTGACAATCTTTGCTGCTGGAGACCATTTTCATACTAGAGTTGCACATCTCCATGAGTGACAATCTTTGCTGCTGGAGACCATTTTCATACTAGAGTTGCACATCTCCATGAGTGACAATCTTTGCTGCTGAAGACCATTTTCATACTAGAGTTGCACATCTCCATGAGTGACAATCTTTGCTGCTGGAGACCATTTTCATACTAGAGTTGCACATCTCCATGAGTGACAATCTTTGCTGCTGGAGACCAGTTTCATACTAGAGTTGCACATCTCCATGAGTGACAATCTTTGCTGCTGAAGACCATTTTCATACTAGAGTTGCACATCTCCATGAGTGATAATCTTTGCTGCTGAAGATCATTTTCATACTACAGTTGCACATCTCAATCTTGAAAACTTAAAGACATTGATTAGAGTTGAAAGGCCACATCCTGTCCAGGTCTCCTGAACTCTCGATTTGGACTCAGACTTTTAAAATAGATGAACCCATGGTAAGATTTGAATCTGTGACCTTCTGATCCACAGTCAGTTGGCTTTTCCACTAACCCACTGCAACACACACCGGTTCATGTTTCTCAGAGGATCTGATCTCTGCTTTTGAGAACTGGACTTAAAAATGCACCAAGAATCAAACCCACAACCTTCCAACTCTATGGCAGTCCTCTTTACTCCTGAGTCAGCGATTTACACCAGCAGCTTCAAAAATCCACAAAAGATGTGAACCAACAACCTCATGACTCTAGAGCAGTTACCTGTCCAACTGAGCAAACACACACGCTACAGCTAGCTTCACTTTCTCTGAGACTTCACATCTGGGGTAGAACATCTCCATGAGTGATGATCTTTGCTGCTGAAGACCATTTTCATACTTGAGAGGAGATATAAATAGATATAAAAGTACCGACAAAAATGACGAAACAAACGTGTACACATCTTGAGCTCTTTATTTACTCCTGTGGTCAATCTTCATCACCAATGATTGGAACATTCAGTTAATGCTTTTAGCCACTCGGTTTTTCTTCTTTGAAGTGATCGTGCACACAAGGGAGGGGGAGTGAGGCTGCAAGCATGCTAGAGAGAGAGAAAGAGAAACAGTGGCTGAGCCAATTACAGCAGAAAGAGGAGCTGTGAAAATGACATTACAGTGATTTGTTCATAATTTGGAGCTGCATTCAAAATTTTCAGGGTGCATGCCTCCTTCCCGTTAGTTTTACTGCCAAAGTAACAGCAAGTTCTGGAAATTAATGACAGGTATCAACCTCTGTTTCTGTGACAGTGTGAGTGTTGCAAAGCTCACATAACCCATGGGTGCAGGGCGCCTTGTTGCTGGCATGCAACAGTTGTTACTATCCGCTTTCGCGTAACACCTTAACATGCAACGGGTTGTGAGGGCCCGTTATCGCTGCTTGCAGCTTTAATTTTAGTTAGTTTTCATTTTTTCAGTAAAGCTTAGTTTTTTTTTAGTTTCAGTTAACTAAAATGCTTTTTGAATCATAGTTTTAGTTATTTAGTTAGTTTTCGTTAACTATAATAACCTCGAGTCGGACAACACTCATATATGGTTTGTTTCCATGAAGTGATAGGGTTTGGTTCAGTACAGTTTGTCAAAAAAAAAAAAAAACATGATCTTGCTTGTGTTTCTTCAAACAATGTCTTTTCAATGGGAAATCTGTCTCTTAGAGATCAGGATCATTTAGCTCAGTTCTTCATTCAGCACCAGTTTGGCGTTTTAAAAGTGTATTAAATAATGACAAAAATGGATGAGGGAAGCTGGCTCTCAAACAGGAGCCAGCTCTTGTTGTTCATGTGGCAGAGCCGGCTCATAGAGCTGGATAATTCCCTTACCCAAAAGATTTATTTGATTAATAGTGCATCACTGTTTCCATACGAGACAAGAAGACACACGAAATGAAAAGTTAAAATACTTTTGAACCCTAAATCGTAGCCACTTTGTTTCTCCTCTGTTTTGCCGTTCTAATGGCGCTATCCATGCCTTCACAGTCCTGATGGAAGGTTTTCTTGTGAGCTTGGAACTTGGATGACGTTTCTGGGTCCTTAACAATTAAATTCACACCAGTAACTTCAAAATTGAACGTCTTCTTATCCTTTTTTAATGGATTCAAAGCTTAGCTTAGACTGCGAGGACAAGGCCTGAACAGCTCATAATGGAGAGAAAGAGAGACAGAGAGCCCGTGACGTGTCCCTCTGTATCTCTGCAGACAGGAACTGCTTAGATAAAACATTTGGTCAGAGAGTGATTTTTTTTTTTTTTTACTTTTTGATTACCAAGTTTTTTGGTTTCTTTTGCCTTTTAAGTCTCGAAACTCTTTTAAAAATTCCAGTAACACTACTGCAGCAAATTCCCTTTTAAAGCCCAGGTTTTCTTGAAAAAAAAAGGATGTTTAGAGTTTGACTGTGCACCATAGGGTTGAGTTTTACAAACATTTAAGACAAAAAGTCCAGGTAAGACAAAACGGTTAAGGAATGGCTCAGGGCTCAGGGGGTTAAACGCATGTTTTTGACAAAATGGAGGGGAAAAGCTGTTAAAGAGGCCTTGCCTTGTATCTCAGGAGAAGACTCCTCGAGACTCTTGTGTTCCTTCTTCTGGATAGACGTGTGGTAGGTCTGCAGGACTGAGTCTGTTATCGCCCCCATGTTCAAGGAAAAAAATCACTTCCTGCCTCCCTATCTGACATGTGTGCATCTTCAGGATCATGTGACTGCACGCAACTTTAAACACTGAGGGCATTTCAATTAGACATGCTTCAAATGATAATGTTGTGTCATTCCCTGTTCAGAAAAGTCAATAAATCTGTTCATCTTGCAGACCATTCTGTAAAACTGTAAGTTTTTTTTATATTTGAAGCTTTTAAATCCCTAAAGGCTGTTTTTTCTTCCATTCCTCTCTATTGAATCAGATGGAACACTCCCACCACCGTTTGCATTGCTCCTCCCGTGCTGACTACTGAGGGATCTGATCTAAACCGACCAAACTTTGTTCTCCAGCCTCACATTTAGCCTCATCAACATCTTTCCATTTTCAAATCTTTTAATTTTCTCTCTCTGTCCGTTAAATCACCGCTCAGCTCGCTCTTCTCTCTACGTGAAAACTTCATCATCATCATCGTGTGCACGGGCGTCTCATACTTTTTCACATAGACAGCTGCTGTATCCTGTAGAAATTAACCACAATTACACACAAACACACACACACAGGCAGGTTGGACCCCAGGGCTCAGTTCTGGAGGAAACTCCCTTTCTAATTTTCCTCATAAAGGCTCTAATGAAGACTAATGACGGAGCGAGGTGTGTGTTAGTGTGTGTGTGTGTTTTAACAGCCTGGCACTTCTGTCTGGGAATGTCTCTGTTCTCTTCTTCTTCTTTTCTTCCTTCCTTCCATCCCTCCTTCATTTCATTCACTTTTCCATTCCTGCTTGTTGCCTCCATATTTTTTTTATCTATTCCATCTCCTTTATGTTTTTAAAGTTTTACTTTTCAGCTTTTAAAGTTTATTCTTTTCCATCTCTGTTTCCAAACTTGCAAGAAAACAGACCTTTAATATTTGTAGTTAAGATCAACATTTAATGATGCTCAATCCAGTTAGCTGTCAGTTCACCTCTGGAAGAGAAAACATCAGAAAAATAATGCAGAAAAAAAGTGGTAACAGTGGCAACAGTTGGTTCAAAGAAGGGAAATGCTAAGAAGAGTCTTAAAAGGGGCAAAAATACTGGTAAAAGTACTGAAACGTGGTTACAGAGTGGCAAAAATTGGATACAAGATGCAAATAATTGGATACAAGATGCAAATAATTGGCTAACAGAGGCAGAGAAGGTTTAAAAATAGCAGAAATTGGAGAAAAACAACTTAAATTGTGCAAAAATGGGTTAGAAATGGCAAAATAAATTGCAGAGAAATGGTAGCAGGGTTGCAAACATTGGCTCAAAGCAGCAAAAATTGGCTTAGAAAGGCAGAGAAGGTCTAGAAATTGGAGAAAAACAACAAATTGTGCAAAAAAAGAGTTGGAAATGGCAAAATAAATTGCAGAAAAATGGTAGCAGAGTTGCAAAAATTGGCTCAAAGCAGCAAACATTGGTAGTGAAAGCTGGAGATGAGTTAAAAATGGCAGAAAATTGGGCTAAGTAGCTTAAAAGAGGCAGAAATGGGTTAAAAATTGAAAAAATGAAAAAATAACCTAATCAAAAGTGGTTACAGAGTGGCAAAACTTGGTTAAGAAAGGTCGAGAAGGGTTTATAATGGTCGGAAAATGGGGGAAAAGCAGCTAAAAAGTAGCAAAACGGTTAAAAGTGTCAAAAATGGGCCACTGAAGTAGTGAAACAGAGTTAGAAAACAGCAAAAATTAAGTTAGAAAATGGCCAAAATTGGAAAAGAGGCAAACATCGGTCAATAGGGAAAACCTTTAGAAAAAAAATAGGCAGAAACAGTGGGTAAAAGTGGTTAAAAAGTGGCACCAATAAGTAATTTGAACATCAGAACTCAATAATACCTGACACAGTTTTCACCCTAAAATGAAGTAAATGTTAGCCAGGATGCTAGCACAATGATCCAGCACAAACTGATATCAATAAATCACAACTGTGATTTGTCCCAGCTAATTCTTTGGGTGGTCCGATCTTCAGTCCAGCTAGTTAGACTTCACATGAGTAACTACACATATGATTAATAAACTGAGATACTGCTTGAACTCAACACTCTGACTGCATCATACCCCATGTTCAGAAGAATTGAGTCTTTAAATCAGGATTTCCTCTTTTTAAGATCAATACTAAACCTTTTCATGAAGAGTCACAGACGTGTTTCTCACTGTTTATCTTTTCATTACCCATCAGCCCCTGCTCCCCTGTCTATCTTTGCTTTTTAAACACACCTCATTTCATCATCTCCTCCTTGTATCTCCTGCTCCTTTTTTTCTTTACTTTGTCACGTCCTCTCTCCGATCCTTCAATCTCTTTCTCCCCACACTGTCACCTTTTCATCCTTCCTCGTTGCCTCCTTCGCTCTCCATCCATCCTTCTTCATCTCTGGCTGCTCTTCCTCTCCGTCCATCGCTCTGTGTTTCCGCCTCCATTAGGGGAAAATGGAAAAAGTGACATCAGCTATTTGGTAAACGGAGAGAGATGGAGGGAGACGGAGAGAGAGACAGAAGAGGAGATGAAACGGAGGAGAGAAAAATGAAAGGCAAGGATCAAAAGAGTGACATTAGGAGTGATTGTGAAAGAGAGGAAAGGAAAACAAGAGAGGAGAGGGAAAAGTGACAGAGGTGAGAAGGATTAAAGGATGAGAGAGAGCGGGCGAGAGAGGTAGGGATCCATTAGAGAGAGAGGGAGAGAGACAGAGAAGCTTCACCTCATTAACCTCGTAATGCAGAGTAAATATACAGTCTAAATGGAACAGAGAGCACGAGTGTGTGTGTTTACTCTCAGGCTTCTGTGTGAGCCAGTGTTCATGAAATGCATCAACAGAATCCCAGAGCCACGATCTGGATTTATACCACAGAGCCAGTGGACTCATGGAAAGCTTAAATGTTTGCTGAATTTTTACACCTGACAAACCTCTGTTTCAGTCAGTCTGGCGACAGCTTTTTATAGCAGTTATTCTGGTTTACTTCTATGTAAAATAATTCCAACGCAAGAAGATTTTCAGGTCAGGAATGGGAGCATATGCATGTCAACTTTGGCCTCCTGATGGCCACCATCCAGGTCTGCTCCAGGCCCATGCCCCATCTCTCCGGTTTTCTCCCAGAGGACCTCTCCACCCGGCCACCCTCAAGGCTTGGTCCATCTACTGGGTCTCAGACACCTACTATGCATCAAGGCCTGGAAAGGCACACCAGGTGCTTGAACAGTCCCTGCTTTCCGATGTACGTCAGCTTAGAGACATGATCTTGTCAATGATACTCAAAAATGCACCGAGGGGAAGTCGTCACAAAGGAGTCAAGCTGCGACCTCTGCCCATCAGTCAGTGTCCAGACCTCACAAGAGCCAAGTAAGACCGGGAGGACCAGGGACCAAAAGAATCTGATGTTTGTCCGCATGCTAAGATATCAGGAACACCAAACCACCTTGCCCAGCCAACCCATCGCTCTGTGTGCGAGGCCAAGTCTGCAAGTCGGCAAATCATTACGGTGCCAAGGTAGGGGAACTGCTCCACAACTTTGATGCTCTTACCATCTATAGACACAGATTTGGTGGCAGCATCCAAGGCGTCCCTGAATGTATGGATCTTTGTTCTGGCGCAGGAGATGCGTATTCCCAACAGTTCAGCCTTAGCAAGTTAAGTTCCCTACAAAGACTTCTACAGTCTGCGCAACGTTTGTCTGTCCAAAATTAGACCCAAGAAAGTTGAGCGACCCTCTTGTTAATGTATCAGAAAGGGAGACATCTAATGTTACTTTCGAAACTCTCCCTGTTATTTTTTACAGTTTTTTTTTTTTTTTGCAGTTGCTGCTGTGAGTATTATTCCGCTCTTTAATTTTGGGTCATTACGCATCCACAACCCTCTGCGCACAGATCAGCTGCTGCAGCCTAACCACTGAATGTTAAATGACAAATTTCAAATCGTAGATTATGCATGAAGTGTGCGGCTAAGTAAGTAAAATAAAACAAAGCCATTCTAACAATTAAGCTGAAAGCTACTGAAAGAGTAGCACTTTTTATGACTAAATGTGTCAAAACTAAAGATGTTCCTCAGCGTCTATTTCTGTATTCAGCTAAATACTAATTTAAATTTAGTTTAACCGACTATTCTGAAGAGGAGATAATCCTGTATGATAATTACAAATAACAAGAGTTCCCTAGGTAATCCTAATCCCATGCGAATAGGGCATAAGAATGCCAACTCTTACATGAACTGGAACTCAATATTAATCTCTGATCTACCAAGAGATCCTTATTTTTTCTAAATAAAAGCAGATCTGTATCAAACAGGAAGTCAATTAACCATAGTCTAAGAACACAACTTCGATCAGATAAATTATTTTAAATCCAAAATTGTGAAATTTCAAAATGTGAAGAAAAGGAGATTAATCATGATTTGACAGACCTATAAAAATGCATTAACCTGAACATGTTTTATTGTGATTTTTAGAATCAAATAATGATTTACAGCTCTGTAGTGCACAGCAGACTTAAGCAGATCCTGATATAATCACCTCTTTTAAAAATAACTGGATATGTGTGGTGAATCTGGAACCAGTGTGAATTGAAAATCATTTATGAATCGAATCCTGACACTCAGAATCGAATCATGAGATATCTAGACTCCTCTGTATGACTAGCACTTCCTGTGCCACACAACTACTTCAAAATGAAACTCTAGGAGGCTGTGAGTGTGTGAGAGATGGTAAAACACGAGCAGACAGGGGTCATTATAATACTGTATATTTGCAGTCAGCTCAAACCCAGAGAACAGTGACAGACTGAGAGATCATCAGGAGAAAATAATCATGAAACAAAAACAAGAGAACGCTGAATGTTGTTTCTATCTACAAGGAATATCCCTTTAACCCGTCAAACCCCGCCCACCCTGCACTTACCCTCCCCTCCCCACTAACCCCTCCTCATCCTCCCTCCCGTACACATTTCAAATAGTAAATAACAGAAACAAACGAATAAAAACACACGGTGGAATAAACAAAACTGCAACACAACAGTCTGCACTCTTAATAGGTCAGAAATCAGGGGATGGTGTTTGATCTAGACGAGAAGCACTTGATTTCTGCACCTGAAGTGCTGTTTGTTACTCCATGTGGGAATTTCAGGCTTAGATTTCCAAATTAAATTTTGTGTGAAGTGATGATAAATCAAGCTCTCCTCGTCTGTCTTCACAAACACATTAAACTCGACTACAACGCTTTAGGTCACAGGGTTCAAACAGGGCTCAAAAGATGAACATGTCCAAAGTGGAGGAAGATAATTCAACGTACCTTTTTAGGATATAATATCGTGTCTAAAAACCACTCCATCGTAATAAAAAAAGGGGTTGTTTTTTTTTTAACTTTTGCATTGTTTGAGAAACTGATTTCACAAGTTAAGGGTGATAGAAAAAATGTCATACATTGAAAAGCTGCATCCAACATTTTCAGAATAATGCCTTCTTATATAGAGAGAGAAGAAGAGAAAATAAAGGAGAAAGAGACGGGAAAAGGGAAGGAGTTTAGCAGAAAAGAGAAGATTTAAAAGCGGATTTAAAGAAAGAAAAAGTGAGTTTTTGGGGGGGATAAAATAAGCCAAATGACAACAGAAGACAAGTTTTCCCATGCATTTTTTTCAGTCCCTGTACGGAAAAACAAAAATGAATGAAACATGAGAGACAGAAATAGCCTCTCAAGTTGTTTTCCGCCTGTTTTTCTTCATTTTTTTTCCTATCAGTGTTTTTATTCCACTTCTTTTTCTAAAAACGCTCTTCCTCCAGTCCTGAGCTCCTCGTTTTGGCTGGATATTGTTGACCATCAGCCAATAAGGATAACTTAAGTTCCTTCAAATCCAAACATAGGTCATGGAACTTGACTTGTCTTTTGAGAACATAAAGAAGAACCTCTAGTGTTTTCATCACATCATTTTTGTCTTTCCTTCACCTTCAGAAACAGCTGTTCGCCATTGGGCGATTCAAAATGTCAAATTATGTTAATCCAAGCATTTCCTTCTGGTTGATAGTGAATATGTCCATCCATATCCAGTCCAGTTCGTTTCCTTTGTAGTGATACTTTAGTCCTTCCTTTTCCCAGGAAATATTCTTTACTTTTCAGTTTTCGTACCAAACAAGAAATAGAAGAAGTCCCGATGCAGGGAGGAAAAATGGGATCGACTGGAGTAAAGTTTGTCTAAAAAGAAGAAAGAGAAGAAAAGTAGACACACAACCCAAAAGTGGTCCAAATTTGGGCGTTTGCGTCCCTTAGTAGTCTTGTAGTTTTTCGTAGCAACACTGAAAAGTTTGCAAAGAAACTATCCCGCCTGGGGAGGTCATTGCTGTGGTGATCCGGGCCGCCGTAGAAGCCGTGGTTGCTGTCGAAACGGGCTGGTGGAGTTCTTCTGTGCAGAAGGGGGAAGGTAGACGTCGGGGGAGGGCAGGGTTACAGGAGATGGAGTCTTGCGTCTTTCTAGAACATCATGGGAGTCTTAAGAAACGGCCGGGATTCTGGGGAAAAACAAAGACAAATACATTTGTGAGTAAGCATGTCAAAGGCTGTTTTCGAATTCGCCTACTATACTAGCAGTGCGTACTGGTTGCCCAAAATGTAGTATATAGTATGCGAACAAATACGAAAGTTGCAGTATGCCAAAAATACCTGGATGACGTACTGATACGGGAAAATTTCACAGTATGAATCGGACCAGTCTGCTTCACCTACTGTAACCCACAATGCAAAGCGCCGGGTCAGAGTTCGTAATAGTGGAGAGGGGCAGAACTTTCACTGGAGCGGCTGATGGTTACAAAAAGTGCCATTACCTTTTATCTTTACCTTTTTAACATGTACTATAGCGAAATAAGTTGTAATAGGGTCACTGTTGTTTTTGTTTTGCCGTTACGACTCGTAACGGCCCGAAAGGTGCTGTCAAGTGTGTCCTTTCACTGCACTATACATGCTAAGCTAAAAACAATGGCTATAAAAATCCCAAAAAATCAAATAAAAACACTTCCCAGATTTTTTCTGTACATAAATGGATGGAAAACACTGTAGCGTTGTTTAATATTGACCAGGGTATGACGTACTTCTGTATACCAGAAACCAGCTAAACCAGGCCAAGCATACTACACAATAAAGTCTGACTGGCAGTCATACTGCATACTACTGTCGAACGCAATGCGCAATACATACTCCCTACTGCATTTGACAGGAGTATGCAGTAGGCCAATTCGAGAACAGCCAAAGTCTTTTTATATTCCCTCACTACAACTCACTAGAGTTGGTTGTCTCTTAACCTTAAAGTTGAGGGTTCAATCCCCGACTCCTGAATGAACAACTTCAATTCGATTTAATAAAAAAACTGCAACCAACTGCAATTAAGGGTGTTCTAACTACTGTACCCTCCACCAACAAAATTTTAAGTCCTACCTAAACTTGCAAAGTTCCCCTTTTCTTACAGGAAATTTTAATCATAAAGTTAACTGTTGTGCTAATACATGATGATTAAATTTAATGTCTTCTCCTGCATTAGTAACAAAAAGTCTAGATTTTCCCCTGCTGTTGAGCTGTTTTGGCCTGCTGCAGGATTTAGAGGTCCGTTTATTGGATCGAGAGGGGACACTGTGACCCTGCTCCTTCTGAGAGCATCACTCTGTTTTCATGGCCTTAAAACATGTCATACTGAGACAAACAAATCTGTCATGAAAAAAAACAGCTCACAGAGAAACCAAGGCAGGCAGGAATTTAAATAAACCACCCTCTAAAGCCTGAATGAGTGGAGTCAGGACACCGCCCATGTATGGTCTGTCTCCATTAAAAGGCATATTAAACTCTGGTTTCCTCTGCTGATGTCTGTCCAGCCTCACTCATTGTGACTAAAAATCCATCTCTTTCAAGAGATCCACATCTTTTAGCTCAGCTCAGCAGAGCAGATTGTTTGGCTCATAACGACTTTATTTGGTACCAGTTTTTTAAGGCCTTGTCCACATGGAGACGAAAACAATATATATTGCCGTTTAGTTTTGAAAAAGTTTTACGTAAAGACGGGATCGTTTCAGGAAATATCCGCGCAAGCGTGAAACCACCATGGCTAAAAACTTTTGCGTATACACCTGAATTCGTCTCCATGTGGACGGGGCCTAAATGTGGATTAAATGATTACAAAGGATGTAAGAAAGGAAACTGGCACTCAAATGGGAGCTAGCTACAGTGGCTCATATTACAGAGCCATTGGGTATAACAGGTTTGTTCGTAAGCATCATAGCATCACTCTGTCTCTTACTCCACAAGGTTTATTCGGTTGATAGTACATCGCTATGTCGATTAAAAGCATGTTTGTGACAAAATGCGAGCCTCTTAGCTTAGCACAAGATTACACAGAAGAATGCTAGAATCAGTTAAACTGTGGGAAAAAAACATCACATTTTTGGAAAGTGCAGGGATTGCACTCAAGGTATATAGAAATTTTCTGATGATAATTGCCGCGTGGTCCATTTAGAGCTGTAAAGTACTAATTTTCCACCGTTCCCATTCATCCCTAATGGCTGTCCCTCTCTTCCTGCCCCCCATCAGGTATTCCCACATCATCGGGATCATGTGATTGCAAACAACCTATTAAGGATCTTGTCTGATGGGATAAGTTCACCGTTCGACCACATGGCACATTGTGTTGTCCTACATCCAAAGCCCATTGAGGATCTGTCCATACTTCACACCCTCCGCTAGGATTATAAACCAACAATAATCCATTCAGATCATCTAAAAGAGGTAACAGAATCCAAACGTTCAACACCATCAATGCTATTTTTGCACTACAAGAGTCAGCAGGTCAGTAAAAGCTGCATTGGTATCGTCGGCACTGTGTCACAGATATATGATAGATTAGGCCTAAACAGATTTAAGGAGGCAGAGCAGAGACACTGAAATAAAAAAAAGCTGATCATGCTCTGCTGAAATAAAACACTGCACATAAGTTAAAACGAGGGTCACGTTCTGGTGGAGGGGTACCAAAATGAAGCACCAAAATCTGTTTTGATTCGGTATCAGACATTAGGTACTAAACCCAAAGGGTCTCTCTAGATCAGTGGTTCTCAACCTTGGGGTCGGGACCCCCTTTGGGGTCATGAGACACTGAGAGGGGGTCTCACTGTTGCCACTTTACACCCAACAATTTTAACATTTTTTTGCCTTTTAACACTTATTTTTGTCCATTTTAAACCCTTTACACCACTTTTTTTCTACCTGTTTTTGCCTTCTGAACCAATTCTTGACACTTAAGAATAATGTTGCCCCAGAATAATGTTGCCCCCGTTGACCCATTATTGCCTCTGTTAACCCATTTTTACCACTTTTTACACCCAATTTTTTCCCATTTCAAGCACATTTTACTATCTGATATGCACATTTTTTGCGAGTTAACCAAGTTCTCCCACTATCTGCCTATTTTTTTCTTGCTCAGTTAACCCTTTTTGCCAGTTAAATCAATTTTTCATCCCATTTCACCAAATATCCTCCCATTTTTGCCAATTTAAAGCCACAACAGTCACTTTTTAACTACATTTTACCACTATTTATGTCCATTTTTGCCACTCTCACCCATTTTTGACATTTTGGGGGGGGGGGGGGGGTTGCTATTTTTATCTCATTTTTTATCACTTCTTACCTATTTGTGCTACTTTTAAAATCTAATTTCACTACCTTTTCCACCATTTTTTGGTGGGATTTACATTTTCAGCGTGCTATTTACACAAACTATTTGAAAATAAGTGGACAAAAGTGTCTGCTAAATGACATTGTAACATTTTGCTGGCCTCCATGGGCTCCCCGTTTGGTTAAGGGGCCAGAAAGTTCTCCCCTTTATCCCCCCTTATGGGTGGCCTTGTCTGCACATGACTATTCTTAATTGTGCATGACTGTGTTCAACTACCTGCTGGTACAGTGGGGGTCCCCGGTCTCTGGAACCTTTATTTTGAGGGGTCGCGGGCTGAAAAGGTTGAGAAGCTCTGCTCTAGATAGCAGCCTTCGCCATCAGTGTGTGAATGGCTGAGTGTGACCCTTGGTGTAAAAAGCACTTTGAGCAGTCAAACAACTAATGAATAGACAATAATAATTGAGATATCAGGTTTTACCAGAGCCAAAAGTTGTATTTTTCAATTTCAAAACCAGGAAAAAAACTGAAAAAAATTGAATCTTAGAGTGATGTTATAAAATTTCGACCTCATTTTCTACAAAAAAATCTTCAAGTTTGTGCCGTTTCTTGTGATAAACCTTCATCCCTGTGTCTTCAGGCCAGTTTAGCAGATTGAGCGTGGAACACATTGAAAAATGTAAAACCTTAAAGCTACATGAGTACACTCACTTCCATCTTTGATGATTATTAAAGCGTTTTTATCTCAAAGTGTAGCGTTTTATTCTCCCTTTATGCTTCATCCGTTTAAGATCCAAATCTCAAATCTCCAATTTTGCCCCACCGTCTCCTTCTCTCCCTCTCTTTTTTTGCCTCTCTTTCTTTCCCTCTCATTTCACCTCCGTCGTTCTCCTTCCGCTCCCCGTAGTGCTGTTTCTGCACCCACCCACGCCGCCTCACGTGCACGCTCACACATGCATGTAGCACCGACACACAGCCGTGCACCTCTTCCTCTCCCCGCGGTGTCATTGTTTTCTGCCAACGTTGCAAAGTGTTTACATTTCTGCATAACAGCAACCATAAAGCTGCCCTCCCTCCTCTCTTCCTCTTCATCTTAACCCCTCGTTTTGTCCTCTATTCATCACTTTGTTTTTTAAGACAGAAAACTGGTTCCAGGTCTCGGTGTTGGACGGGAAAAAAAAACTTTTTTAAATTTTCTCTTTCATCTCTGGCTCGTCTCTCGTTTCCTCCTTCGTATTCCCCTCCTCTCCTCCTCTTCATCTCCTGCCCTCCCCTATTTTTATCACTCAGACCCCCTCCTCTCCTCCTCTTTCATCCCTCTATTCTACATGCATCCCCTCCTCCTCCTCCTCTGCTCCCTCCTGTCCTCTATCTGTTCCTCTCGTATTATTTTTATCCCGACCCATTCTTCTCTCTGTCCTCTCCTGTCCGCTCCTTTTCTCCTGTAGGCAGCAAAAACTGTCTGAAAACTTAAAAAAGTCCCCGCTTTGATTCCCCTCACTGTTGTCCTTAATACTAACGTTTGGAGCAGCACTATTGGGGTATTTAAAAAAATCTTGACCAATAAATGTTTTGATAAATGAATCAAAAAAGGCTCCAGATTTTAAAAAAAAAAGGGTCAAGACAAACTTAGAAACTTAAAGTTCTATTTCTGTCCTATCAACAGTCAAACACTAAAACAGCTTTAATTTACAACACATCAAGTAGAAAACAACTGAAATTGGTGTGTGTTCAAAATTGAAAAAGAGTTGGGCACTGAAGGTCAAAAAGGTTATATATTTTATCTTAGAAAGGTATTTTTTTTGCATCCAAAATAACGTTAAATAGTGGTGGGAAAATATTTATTTTATTTAGAAAGTTAAAGGTACAGTGCGCAATATTTACCCCAGTATTTAGTGGAACAAAAATGGTAAAAAATAATATTATTTTTATACATAGGCCTGTCTAAATGAATGTTCAATCATCTGAATGTTCATAGAACTGATCAGGATGATGGGGAAGTCCATCAGTGCAATATATCACCATTATTTTGATTTTCATTGTTTATGATTTACAGTTTAGTCTCGATTCAGTCATCAAAAAACAGATCAATTCTTCTAGTCCAGGGGTGTCAAACTCGGTCAAAGCAGGGGCCAGATTCTGAAGTTGGATCTAACCTGAGGGCCTAACAGGGTCAACATTTAACAAAACGGTCACCCTAATTATCGCCAGTAATAAATTATGGGGTCAAAATGACAAGTTAAAAGGTCAAAACACAGAATAAGATGTTAAAATAGTACTTTAATAATGCAAATATATAAAATTGGAAGTCGCAATCATGTTTTAAATATCTGACTTAAACTTTTTAATTTTGTACCTAAAAGATCAAAATATGAAATAAAAAGTCAAAATAATAAATGTAAAAGGACAAAATATGAGATAAAAGCCTAAATAATAGATTCACGCCATAATTGTACAACGCAAAATTGAAAATATTAAATGAATTTCTTATCCCTCATTTCTTTTTATCTAATTATATTTACTCCTCATTTTTTTCACATTCATATATAGGATTTTTAGTATCATCAAGGTTAAGTTTACATTTTTATACTGGAGGAAATCTGCAGATGTCATACTGGTGGGCCACTTTTAATAAGAATATGATCTGACCTTGCAGGCCGGGTATAACTGTGCTACGGGCCCCTGAGCCTTGAGTTTGACACCCCTGTTCTAGTCAAAATGTTTGTTTACAGAATCAGCAAGGTGGCATCGCCAATAAAGTCAAGCACAAGTTTCATTTTCCAATATATATATATATATATATATATATATATATATATATATATGGAGTATGCCACTGAGGAAAGGGAGATTTTGGAGTTGGTTTAGGCTAGTTTAGTACACATTAAAGTTTTAGTTATTCAGTTAGTTTTTGTTATCTATAATAACCCTAATACAGGCCTACTTTTACTTTCAGATTGAAGATTAAAGGTCAGGGACCATCAATTAAAATTTCCTTTGGTACAATTTAACCCATTAAAGCCTGAAAACACAAATTATAGCCAGAAAATTCTAATTTTTTGGAACTGTAATGTTTATTTCACTTTCTAATGAAATACAAAAAAAAAATCTAAATTTCCATAAAATTTAACATATTTGGTTTTTTTGTATCTCATTTGATACATTAGGTGTTTTTGGTAACTGATAATCCACTTGAGGGTATTTTTATCATTTATCAGATTGTATTCAGAAGGTTTTTTTTAGTCATTTATGATCATATTGATTAGAGGTATCAGAAAAGTATGTATCAAATATGATGCAACAGACTTTAAGGGGTTAATTTAACCTGTAATATAATCCAGTCTAGTTAATGCGAAGGATAAAAACAAAAGTATCTCATGCTCTTAAGGTAATAATGAAACTATAATGATCTAACAATACCAATAAAATAAACAAATTATTTCTTTTTTAAAAGAAGCTGTGTAGGCTGTTTGAATCAAACAAAATGTTCTACGTACAGAAAGCTCATGAAAAGTGCCATTTTCACATTAAAAAGCTTGATTTAGAAAAATTAAATAAAGGATAAAGTGTTGGTTCCCTGCTCTTGTTTTAGAGATTTTGATTTCAAAATCAATTTTTAAATTAGAAAATATCAAAACATTCAACAGTTTTAATATTTATTTTAAGAAAACTGGAGAAAACAAGAAAGAAAACTGAAGAGTAGGCGTTCAAAAATGTCCTTTGGGTGTTTTTATTTCTGGGTCAGGCGGTGCAGGACACAAAGAACGCATTCCAGCAGTCGTCTTCAGAAAAGTGAAACAAATATCGAAAGAACAGCGTATTTACAGGAAGCTTGTTGTGTGTCGGAGGTAAAACCCTCACAATAAGACTTACAGTGCTTCCTGGACACCGTTAAAAAAATATAAAGAATATACAACAAAATAGACTCCTGTTCCTGACTGGCATAGATTTGAGCGACTCTGACCCAACCTTAAACTTAGAATCTTTTCCACACGAGCAAAAAACTGAAGGCAAGCAAGTGTGGAAGAAACGATTTCATTTATTCTGTTTTGATCCCATAATTGCAGGTTTTTCTGCTCATCCTGTTCCTTCCTCTGGTTTTCTCTGTATTTGACCCGTTTCCTCCTCTCTCACCTCTATCTGTCACTATAAAACACACCTGCAGCCTCTGTGTGAGCGTGTCTCTGGTTAAAAATGACGCTGACCTGCCTTGTTAAAAGTCGATCAGCTGGGTGGAGAAAATGTCACCAGGTCTTGGAACAAGGTCACATTTTTCAACTCCCTCCAGAGGAATCCACCACGGACTCCTCCTCTTCATCCCCCCTTTCTTCTGTCCTCCTTTTCCCTCCCATTCCTCCCCTCTTATCCTGAGAATGTCTTCCTTTCCTTTTTTTCTTTCTTCTCCCCTTTCGTCCTCCTCTTTACAACCCTCTTTTCTTAGGTTTGTGCAAGTTTTTCCTCATTTTTCTTTGTCGTCTTCTTTATTACCCTGCTTGTCCTGTCTTTCATTTATTTGTCGTCTTCCTTTCTTTATTTTTTCCTCAAACATTATCCTCTCTTCTCGTTTTTGTTCCATTTATGTCGTTCATTAGTTTTTCTGCTTTCTTTTTTATTTCCCTTTTGTTCCCAAATACTTTCCATTTTATATCACTTTATCTCCCTTTGTTTTCTCCTTCTCTTTATCGTTTCTGATGTCCTCTTCAACCTTCACTCCTTCTCCCCAGCTTGCTTTTATCACTTCATCTTTTCTTGCCTATTTTTGACTGTTTTTCCCTCCCATACTTTCCTTTTCTTATCTGCTTCTTCGTGTCTTCTGCTTTCCTAATTCTCCATCTTCTCCTCCTCATTTCTCCACATCCCTCTCTTCTTACATCCTTTACTTCAGCATCACACTGATCATTTTGTGTCCTCTTTAGAGACCGTCCTGATGTGGCCCCCAGTCCAGAACCTGGTTAGGCCAGAACCCCCGGATCCCCACCCCTACCCCCAGGACCAGGTCTTTTGTTTTTCAGTTTTTGTCTGTTTGCTTTTTTATTTCCTCCTCATTTTTTCTACTTGAGAAGAACTTCCCTTAGTGCCAACTCACAGCATAAATCTTAATTTAAGAAGTCTTTAAAAACCACACTCAAGTGGTTCAGATTCTAAACATTATACGTATCATAGTTTTCTTTGATAGAATAAGGGAGAAAAGCTGTTAAAAAGTGGCGCTGTTGGCCTGCTCCACTCTGCAACCTCACAGTGAAGTATTGCAGTCGGAGACAAGCAAGGGAGAGTGCATAAATCCATAAATGACTACTGTTTCGTCGTGTGGACAGCTACCCTCATCTTTCTTGAAACGATTACGTCACACACAGCGTAGCGCCCTTAAGGCGCCTGCGCAAGTCCGGCCAAAACAATAATAGCGGACTACACAGTTGTGTTCATGCTGCAGAAGCTACTGAGCTTGTTATAGCTTTTACAGAAAAATCTGATGCTCCTTTACCACCACCGTGAAACACACACACCATATGTTCTTAAATCCATTGCGGAGAACAACCAGAAGGGCAACTAGAAGAAAGTTTGTGTCAGTTTTCTGTGATGTTCTTCTCTTTTGGTGCATTCCCGTGGCAGCAACACAGCGCCACGTACAGGCGTGGCACATCCACTACAGCGTTTTCAGTCGTTTCCAGTGGTTTCATGCTCACACGGATATTTTCTGAAACGATCCCGTCTTTACGTAAAACTTTCAAAACGAAACAGCAATATATCGTTTTCGTCTCCATGTGGACAGGGCCTGATATAGAAGGTGGCGGTATGCACATAGCTGGTTTACAAACCCATCAAGGAGGAAAAAGAAGGAGAGGCTACCATGGCATCCACTCGGGTCATGACCTGAGCAGATATTGTTTCCGACTGCAAAGTGTTCATCCTGCCACCATGGATGTTCATTTTTGAGGCATCCCTCTTTGTAGGATGTCACAGTTGCATTCACATCTCAGTGTAACCCGCCAGACTCCACTTGATTCACGATCAAGACCCCCTCTCCAAGCAGACCTGGGCCAGGTATCTGGTTGTGGCTCATTTACGTTCACAGACCAAAACGAACTGGACTTTGGGCCCAAATGTACTCAGATCTGGGACAAGGCCTCTAGTGTGAAATCACCCTCAGTTTACCAGTGAGGTACATGGAGGCTGTAGTCTCTGTTAACGGACTAACAATCTCCTAAAAACTCCATGCTTTAAGTACTAACTACTGTCTGTGCGTCTGCTCCTCATCCTCACAGGCCAGACCTCATCTAAGCAGATTACTGTCATTAAAACAATTAGAAAATGTAGTTTAAAACCTATATTATTAAAGGCTACTCATTTTAAAAGTGGCAGTTTTGAATTGGGGCAAGCCCATAAATACAATCAGTGGGCTCAGAGATAACATGTTCTGACTTGGGCGGGGTTCTTGTGCACCATTTTACCTCTAGCTTACCTTCTTTCCCAAGTTTCAGTCTTCTTTTTTTATTTCTTTAACTGTCCTATCTTTACACCTTTTTTCTTTCAAACTTCTTCCTTGACCTGCCGTTCTTCTTCTCTACTCCTTCCCTCCTAGCTCCTTATTTCCTTCTCTTCCTCCTGCTTTATTTACCCTTGCCTTTCCTTCACTTTCTTTACTCCTTTTTTTGATCCCTTTGCCTTCATCTTTCTCTTCTTCAGTCCCTCCATATGGATTCTTGTGGTTACCGTTTGTCTTCCCCTCTTCCTCTCATCCCTTTTCTTTCTCTTCTTTTAGCCTACTCTTTTTTTTCCTTGCTCTTTAGGTTCTCGATCTCCTCTTCCTCTTTTTTGTTCTTTACTTTCACTTTCATTTCCTCATTCTGTCATCAGTTTACACTTCCTGGTATCATCCTTTCTTCTCCATCGTTCTCCCTATGGTCCTATCCTTCACTTCACCTTTTTCCTCGCCCTTCCTCGCTGTATATTCCCTCACTCTCTGTATAGATTTCTTGTCAATACCTTTTTGTCTTCCTTCTTGTTGACCCCTCTGTATTTGTCACCACTCCCTTTCTCTCGTTTATGTTTCTTTCCTGCCTTTCCCTAACCTCTTATTTCTCCTTCTCCTCCCACCACTGTTCCCTCCTTTCTTCCGCCTCCATCTTTTCTTTATTTTGTTCGGACAATTAAGTCTCCTTTAAAGAACAGAGAGAAACCAATTTCTCCTCTTTTCTTTTTAACTCTCTCTCCCCTGCTCCTCGTTTTCTCCTCCTCCTATCCCTCCTTTCTCTCCCTCTCTTTCTGATTGTAATGCGATGTCTTTCTTTGTATTCAGCAGTTTTCTCTTCACTCGTTAATTAAGAGTGTGGAAGGTGAGAGAGGCAGGGGAGAGGTGTGTGTGTTTATAAACCTCTGTAGGTGCAGAATGCTTTTATGGCAGGAGAAGAGTGTGTGAGCAGAGGGGTCCTACTGGGCCAATCAACATTAATGAAATCAGGTGGGTCCATGTGTGTGCGTCGGAGTGCTTGGCTTGCAGAAGAGAGGGGATCTAAAAGGGGTCTAAAGAGGAGAGAGAGCTAATTAGAGTTCCCTGTCTCACCAGAGTGTGGATCAAACACACACACTACAGGTACGGCACACACACTCACATAAAGAGGAGTGTGTGTTCCTGGAGATATTCATTTATACACACGCAGAGTTTCACTGAAGGTTTTCAATGTCAGGGAGGACTGAGCACAGCTGGTGGAGAGACGACCACACATGCATACTAAAACAGTCACACAGGCATCAGTACTGTACGTGTGAGGACCCTCGTTGGCATAATGCTTCCCCAAGTCTAAAACTACAGCCTGACTCTAGGTTTGAACCCTGGAACTTATATGGGATTAAGGAGGCGTCACACTCAACCTGTCTGGTCTGGTTGAAACAGACTCGAGCTAGTTTGCTGAGCTGGTGCCGTTAGCTAGCACTGACAGTCAAACCCTGGCACAGACCGAGGAACCGGACCAAGGCTACTTGAAAAAGAAGGTCTTGGTCTGTTGTTATTCCGACAATGGTGTGCTTCACTCAAAACAGTCTGGCTGCAGACACCTGCTCTGCAGACCACCACTGTCAGACACCACCACTGTTAGGATAAGGGTGAGGAATAGGACACCGAAAGTTTTAAGTTAAAAATCTGACCTTTAAACCCTAAAAACAACACTTTTAACGTAGCCGACTAAATCGTTTGCTTACACAGAAAAAGCTTGTCCTCCATGAAAACAACATAGCTAATGTAGCTAAAGCTAACTTACAAAGGCCGATGCAGCTATGTCACCCTACCTATCTTGAGTAACTTCTTTATCTTTAGTTACGTTTGCTTGGATTAATGTGCTAAAGAATTATGAATGTTCTGTGTCACCCTCTTCTGTCTCTGTATCTCTTTTCTCTCATTTTGCATCTTTCTTTTCTTCTACATTTCTCTCTTCTCTTAATCTGTGTGTCTCTCTCTGCTCTCTCTCTTCATCCCCCTCTTTTCTCTCTCCCTCTTCTTTCCCTCTGCAACTCCCTCTTCTCTCTCTCTGCATCTCCCTCTTTTCTCTCTCCCTCTGCTCTCTCTCTGCATCTCCCTCTTCTCTCTGCATCTCCCTCTTTTCTCTCTCCCTCTTCTTTCCCTCTGCAACTCCCTCTTCTCTCTCTCTGCATCTCCCTCTGCTCTCTCTCTCTGCATCTCCCTCTTCTCTCTCTCTGCATCTTCCTCTGCTCTCTCTCTCTGCATCTCCCTCTGCTCTCTCTCTCTGCATCTTCCTCTGCTCTCTCTCTGCATCTCCCTCTGCTCTCTCTCTCTTCATCCCCCTCTGCATTTCCCTCTTCTTTCTCTCTGCATCTCCGTCTGCATCTCCCTCTTCTTTCTCTCTAAATCTCCCTCTACTCTTATTCCGCATCTCCCTCTTTTCCCTGACTGTATCTCCCTTCTCTCTCCCTGCATCACCCTCTTCCTTCTTTCCGTATCACCCTCTTATCATTTTCTTCATCTCCGCCTTCTCGCTTTGTCACCTTTTTTTCTGCATCTCCTTCTTTTAGTTCGGCATCACCATTTCCTCTCTTTCTGCATCTCCTTCTTCTCTAATCTCCTCTAATCTCTCACTGCTTTCACCTCTCTCCCTTTTAAAAATCAAAGGTGCTTCAGCAGATGGCTGTTCTTCCTGGGTCTTTTGAGGTGTCTGACTGGTGGAGGGAAGTTTTGCTTGCCACTTTAACTCTTAAATGTTGCTTAGTGCTGAGCTCATGGTGGATTAATGTTAGGCCTTTATAAATAGTTTTAGAGTACAGCCTAGACCTGCCCAATGGCGTTGTGATCACATCTTGATTAAATAACACATGATTTGAATGTTTCCTGTTTGTTTTCTTGACTTTCTGCCACCTGACTAACCACTCTTCTAATCTGTGTTCCACCTTAAGGCTTCATTATCTGAAATATTCTCAAAAATGTCCTGTTTTTTTCTGGCCTGAGCTCCGTGTACAACCCTCATTGTTAACAGAACTACAGTCATTTTGACACACAAATATCCACTCCTGCACACACACTGACCCACGCTCGATGAAATATTTCCACACACACTCACATGTGTGTCTGATAAGGTACACATCAAAGGGGGGCCACAGTGTCTGCTTCATGTCTCCACTAATCTGCCTGGGCCCCTACACACACATGTGCCCACCATGTGTGTGTGTTTGAATCACTGTTTAGAGCCTTTGAACGCGCCTGTGTACAGTGTCGTATTAGTTAATATGTTGTGTGTATCAGCGTGACTCTGCATGCATGAGTGTGTGTCTGTGTGTTTTCTGCTCTGTATTGTGTGTTTTCAGGTACCTTGTACAGCGCCGTTGTCTTGCTGGTTTCCATTAAGTTCAGGTTTATCCTCGGCTACAGCAGCGTCTGGTATGAAACACAAAGACAGGACAGAGTCTCAGCGGGTCGGCTAATAAAACACAAACAGCACCTTGTAACTGTGCTCAGGCAACCAAAACCCTCTGGATTTACCGAGAACAAAAAGACACAAACACAACTATTTGTCCAGAGAATTATATTTTTGGACACTCGTTTTATTTTTTTTCTCTTCAAAGCATTTTAACTGCTCTGTTAACAAGTATTTGGATATTAGGAAGAAACAAACTTGGCTGCCTTCTCTAAACAAATCCAGGGAGAATATTTTGGAAAACATAAGCTCTGTTATTATTAGAGCTGCAAGTTACTATTCTCTTCTTTATAAATTAATCTGCCAATTATGTTTTTGACAAATTAATCACTTATTGTGTTTATTAAATATCAAAAACTGTAAAAGGGAACATGGTTTTCTCCCAGATCCAGTGGGATACTTTTTTTGTTAAAGATAGTCCAAAGATATTCTACTTTTATTAGATTTGTAAAGTGGGTTATTCTCACACTGGAAAGCTGGAACCATCAAATGTTTGGAATTTGCCTCATAAACTGACATAAAAACGTCTTTAATGTCAAAGTGAAAACAGATTTCTACAAAGTAATGTCAATTTAACAAAAATGTGTCTAGTGACCGCATAAATATTCATCCTCTTAAAAGTGACTGACCTAATTCAACAGAGGTCCAGCCAATTAGTGCTAGTAGTCTCAGTGAATGTGTTCAAATGATTGAAGTAGAAGACGCCTGTGTCTGGAAGGACAGTATTCATGGCTACCATTACACCATGAAGACAAAAGAACACTACAGAGAAAAGGTTACTGAAAAGTATGAATCAGGGGATTGATACAAAAAAAATCCATGGCACTTATCATCCCCCGGAGCTCAATGGAGGGACTATAACACAGGTGTAAATCTGCCTAAATCAGGACGTCCTCACAAGACACCTTTAACTACTCTGAAGGAGTTACAAGCTTCAGCAGCTGAGATGGGAGATTCTCCACCAGTCAAAGCTTTATGGCAGAGTGAGACAGAGTAATCCACTGTTGAAGAAAACTCAGATTAAATCTGGACTAGAGTTCACCAAAAGGCATGTGGGAGACTCCACGGTCAAACAAAAGAAAGTTCTTAAAATGGAGCTTTTTGACCATCAGACAAGATGCCAAACACATCATCCCCACTGTGAAGCACGGTGGTGGCAGCATCATGCTGTGGGGGATGCTTCTCGGCAGCCGGCCCTGGAAGGCTTGTAAAGGTAGAGGGTAACATGAATGCGGCAAAATATAGGGAAACCCTGGAGGACAATCTTCTTCCGTCTGCAGGAGAACTATGGCTTGGGAGAAGATTTATTTTCCAGCAAGACAATGGCCCAAAGAATACGGCGAAAGCTACGGAGAATGGTTTCAAGATAATGTTGATAATGTATCGGAGTGTCCGAGTCAAAGACCAGACCTCAATCCAATAGAGAATTTGTGGTTGGACTTGGAAAGGGCTGTACATACCTGATTCCCATGCAACCTGACAGAGCTTAAGCAGTCTGGTAAAGAAGAATGGTTTAAAAACCACAGACTCAGTGCTGTGATTGTTACATTTAAGAGGTTTTGTTGTAATATTCTTTGTCAAAAGCACCCAATTATATTGACCATGACTGATTTATAAAATCAATAAAAGGGCAAAACATCCAAGGGGGTTAAATACGATTTATAGGCAATCTATAATCAGCTTAATGCTAAGTTTAAGGCTGATAATGTGTCAACCCTTTTTTAAGTGGTATAAAAAAAAAAGTTGTTTCATAGTGGATGAGAAAAGCTGTTAAAAGTGTCCTCTCTGGTCAATGCATCAAGCTCCTTGCAAAGCACTCTGTGGTCGCTGGCAGTGGAAACCAGGAAGGACACGTCTAACAGCTTTTCTCCCTGACTATGAGAAATTCATCCATAGAACCAGACTGTCAGTTTACAGTTTAGTAAATAAACCTTATGGAGGGGAGTTTTTATGTCACAGAGCCCATTTTTTAAACAGTAGCAAAGGTGGGCAAGCTTAGTAATGTGTTTGGACTCAACTAAGCGAGGAAAAGCCAAAATATTCTACATTTATATTCAATTTAACACAGCTGTAAAGTGCTGGAATTGCTTGAAAACTGCATAAATTTGACCTAGGACCAGGTGTATTAACTCTGAGAAATGGACAGATTTATAATTAAGCGAGAGGCATTAATAAGTGACTTTTTCAAATGGCTTTTCAAACCAATATGGCCTCCACCTTGGTATTTTTCACCAAAGCTGAACCCCATGGTGGTCCACAGGAAGAGAAACTTCACCTCTCCATGGGTTTGCATTGAAGCTACACAGACCGATTAACTGCACTTTTACTGCTGCTGGTGATTACACTAAAGTTTATAGAAGAAAGAAGGACAAACAGCAGCAGCCTGTAAAGCCGTCGGATTTGAAGAGCTCATATACAACAAGTGTTAGTCAGCTAATCATAGGGAGGGAAGATCATGCCACAAACTTAGACAGAAATTAAAGGAAAAGTAAGAAAAGTTGTTTAAATGAAAGTTGGATAGAAGGGATATAGAGAAAAGGAACATGAAGAAAGAAAAGACGCCTTGAGAAAAATGCAAGAATGATAATATTAGAGGCCAAGATGAAAAGAATCCAAGCTGAAACAATAAAAACAAGACAGTAGGAAAACAGCGATGTCTAATAGAGAGATTCTTAACAAACAAGGGAAAGTTTTAAGAAAACCACGCTAGTAATAAAAAGATTTTAAGCAAACAGATCTGACTGTTGAAAACAAGACTCAAGGGTAAAAGGGGCAGAGACACAGACAGAAAAACAAACCCTGAAATAAAGCAACAAACAGTCGGTGGTACCGTTCTTGGTGGCGGTGTTGTTGTTGGCGGCGTGATGCGGCTCTGGAGAGGGGGAGGACGAAGACGAGTTCTTCAGAGCGTCCTCCACCCGCTCCCTCCTCTTGGACTCGAACTCCAGCGCTTCCTGCAGCTTCCTCTTGGCTTTCTTCTCCTTCTTCAGACGCTTCTGGATGGAGGCTGAGAGAGGAACAGGGGAGGAATAGGATTACCTGAAGGAAGATATGGTGTTTGCTGTAGGGATGCACGATACCAAACCTAAATATTCAAACTCAGAAAGGATAGCCATTTCTGTACTCTATATCATTTACACTACGCTGTTAGCCTGAGTAGATAGTAAAGTTGAGGCAACAGTGTTTTAACACACTTTTAATATAATGTCAAGAATTGTCCTGGTATTATCAAGTGTACATATTGGTACTCAGTATTGGTGAGTTTCCAAATCAAAGTTGTACACCTGATGTTTTTTCACCAACATTAAGACAAATCTGGTTTGGAGTAGAGATTTTCGAACATGGTTCTATAAAAACTTACATCTTTCTCGACACATCTTCAAACCAAAATGACAGGATAAGGCAACTGTTGGTATTTCTGAAGAAACGTACAAAACCGCTACAAAAATCTTGTAGGACAGAGTTTAATGAGTTGTGAACATGCAATAAAAGACCAGATAATTTGTCTTTTTCCAGGTTTAAACTAATAATAGGAGAGAGATAACATTTAGTTACTTGGAGATTAAGTCTTGGTTTGAATGAAAGCAGGTATAAGAAATCTAAGATACTTTTAAAAATCTTCAATGCCGTACTTAATAATTATACTAATCCAAAAATAGGTAAACTTGGACATTTGTGTTCACAGTGGCACGATCAATGCTCTTCAAGACTTATTGTTACCAAACTTCCTTATTTTCTCCTTCCATACTTCCTTTTAGAGGTCAACGATCAAGGTTTGGCCAGTATTACTACAGCGGTATTGGCCTTTTCACAGCCAGTCCAACCCTCTAATCAACTGTAGGATATACATTTATAATCCTACAATGTCATTTAGCAGATACTCTTTTCCAAAGTGACTTCCATCTGAGTGATAGACTGGTGTATTATGGCGTTAAGGACCTTGCCCTAGAGTCCACACCGGATATTGATTGTGCCCAGACCTGGATTCTAACTCTCAATGTGATTTAGGCTGTTTTCACACCTGATGGACCGGGGGACTCGGTTCAGTTCAGAGCTCAAATTGCAACACTGTTGCACTTTCCTCAGTTCGCGTTCGCATTGCCCTTGGTCAAACAAACCAAACCATACGTTTGCGGTGCAGTCGTCTCAAACAAAGAGCAGTGAAGATGTAAAAGAAGACGAAACCGGAAATCCATCTCCTTCCGCCCATCTTTTTTTTTTTTTTTTTCTTTTCAAAACACCTTGACAAACACCAAATTTATGCTGCCCTGGGACTTTTGCTTTTGTTTGGGAAATTATGAGCAGAGAGCTGTCCAGCATGTCGTACTTAACATGAGACGAATGAATCAGTACCGAAGAAAAAGGCGAGCCAACATGTGATCGAGAGACTATGATGTGCTGCTATGGCTACACAGACGCTGAGCGAGGAACTGACATGTGTTTGAGTGTATTAAATCACATATATAAATCTGCTGTGAATCATTATTCTTTGTGCCACCTTATGACTTTGGATCACAAGTTTGCTTTCGCATCTCAAATGAACCGCACCTGACCTGACACGCTAGATGGATGTGTTTCACACATCCATCTGGGAAAGCTTCAAAAGGAAACGTCTCGGAAAAGGCAGAGGATTTGAAAAAAAAAATTCAGAGAGTGATTGGGGGAACGTTCTGTCTGTCACATCTCTACGGGCTAATCAGAGCAACAAAACACGTGATGTAGATGCTATTGAGCTGCACGTGCGCAGCTACCGGGGAATAACACAAAACATGGCGACTACTGACATGTAAGTACTCGACTTTTGTCAATTTTGAACAGAAACTCACTGCTGTTCTTTGTTCTTCTTTAAATGAAGAAATGTCATCAAGTTCTGATAAAACTGGCGCTTTAGCAGTATCCACGCTAAGCTCTTCCATAATTGCACCAGCCGCTTGTTGCTGCTTGTTTACGTCATGACTCCGCTGCGCCTGAAAGTACTGCCCCTTGTTGCTGATTGGTCTTGTCACTGTCTAACCAGGCCCAAACAGTTCAGATGGGAGCTTTGCTAGATGGATTCTTCAGTGAAAAACAAGGAAACAGGCGTATCCATCTGCTTTGCAAGGTTAAACCGCACCTGGGTTCATTTGGAAGCGGACCGAGACCCCTGTTCTGAAGTGGACCAGAGTCTGCTTGTTTGGTCCACACCAGAGTTCGTATAAGCTTTCACGCCACTCCAAACAAACCGGACTATCCAGGAGAACGCACAAAACAGCTCTGGTGTGATTGGATTTGAGCTCGCTTTATCAGCACTGATCAAATAGATTTGTTCTACCAAGTAGGTTAGTCACAAGGATGTAAACTTGGGTGCAATACCAGTAAAAATCAATGGAATTCATTTTTAATACCCTACCACAGCAGCTTAGTACCAAAATATTGCTCGTGTTTTTGTCTAATTAAGATAGCATTCTCTCTTCATTTACATCATGATTATGATGTGACAGAATATCTGCTGTTTTTTGCAGCTTTAATATTATATTGTTCATCAGAATAATGGTGATTATATAGTTTTATAATATGTGATATCAAAAGGTAACCTGACATGCCATATAGTCTTTTTCATAGTCTTTTCAATTCTCGGAGGATGATTGGATGTACTTGGCTGTTGGCACGTTGGCCTACAAGCTTGTCAGTATTGTTAACTATCAGTGGAGCCAGTTGGTAGATCAAAAACTCGCTGAAGCTTAAAAAAATCTTCTCTGCCAAGAAAAGCTATCCTTGCAGTTCTTTGCTACTCTGTTAATAAAGAAATGTCCAGTCCTGATGAAAACTGCTGCTATATACACATCCATGCTTATCTCTTCTTCTGTCGATGTTTACAGGCCTGCAGTAAAACTACACCACACCTGTAGCTACGACCTCTTTTTCCACTAATGACGCTGACTGGTCTAGTCATTTTATGAACTGAGTTTTTCAACTTGAAGCTTTGCAAGACAGTTATGCCTGGTTCCTGATGACAGACACTGAATGTGGACAACCCACCAGTTTTGCAAAGGTAATTAAAAAGTGTCAAAGTATACAAATCTTAAAGACAAACTCACTAGTAATACAGTTTTGTCAGGTCAAAGCTCACTTTTGTAGCTGCTAGTGTTGTCCATTTTGGCCACAGGTCTCCCAGCCAAGACTTCCTTTTGTGTTATGCCTTTTTTTACAGTCCGGGAAACGATCAACTTAGGATAGATTATTAGATGACCACCGATGGGCTCTGGGTTCTCCACAGAGACTGTTTTCCTGCACCCAGCCAATGCCTCCTAAAATGCTGGACTACACTTCTGAGACCACAATCTGAAGCCAAGGTTTTTAGATCCGGTTCTAAACATGCTGGACTGCTCTTGGTCTTATTTGAACCATTCTTAAAATATTGAACATTGTTGATGTCAAAGGGGACATTTCATACCCCTTTTCAACCTTTTGATACAGTCCCCTGTGGTCTTAATAAATTTCTGCCATGCTTTGGTCAAAATATATGGATCAGACCCCGGAAGGGGTTAAAAACTAGCTCTAAACAGATTTTCTCTTCCTCTGCCATGGGGTGTGCCAACATGAGTGTGGGTTTTGTAGGTATAGAAATAGAAAGAAGAATAATTGTTGGTGAGTTTTTGTGGTCCTTTCATTTGAGAGACTTAATAAAGCCAAAGCAACAGCCAAATTAGAGCAATAAGCTACTAATCTACAGAGTTATCCCTGTGTAAGTATGTGTTGACTGTTGTCAGACCTCTGCTCTGTAGTTCGGAGGTCAGCTGTCGTTCCAGACTCTCTCTCATCTCTCGTTCCCTGTAGAGCTCCATCTTCAGCTCCCTCTTCTCTGCCTGGATCTGTTTGTCCTGCACCCGGGCGTTCTCCACCGCCACCTTCAACAGGCCCTGAGACACATTTGGTTCAGTTGTCTTTGTTGGCAGTGTAAACAGTGTGAATCAAACCCATTTCTCTAGGAGACATTGAATACAATAGTCTTAAAGACTGGTACAACAAGCTACCTGTATGTTGGTGAGTAGAGTCTCCACTGACGATAGGCCGTCAGCGAATAGGAACGGAGCGGGAAAACCGGGGGGCAGGGCCTGGTTGAGCGGAGACTCGTCTGTGAAGAGGAAATAACAAAAAGGACAACTTTAAACAGACTTCAGCATCTTCTAATTCACTTCTAAATGTTGAGCAAACTATTTACATTTCCTTTTTTTAGGATATGTTGATGTATCAGTTGAACATCAGCTAATACTTGACCAATAAAAAGTCATGAAACAATTGTGTTTGGTGTTACTCAACCCTGCTCAACCAAAGATCCAGATTGTTGAAAAATACCTTTGCAAGAGCCACAATCTAAGTGGTGAAGCAGAGACAGCTTGAAGTAGCAATAAAAAGTAGTTAGAGGTGGCAAAAATGGTCAAAAAGCAGCAAAAATGGATAAAAAGGGGTGAAAATGGGGTGGAAAAATGGAAAAGGGATCAGAAAGTAGCAAAAAATAGATAAGAAGTGACAAAAAATTAGTTACAGGTGACATAAAATGGTCCAAATGTCGCAAAAAAGTGACTAAAATGGGCAACAAGCAGTAAAAACTGGCAAAAATGGGGAAGAAATATGAACCAAGTGGTATTTAGTAGCAAAAGGTAGCTGCAATGGGTGAAAAGTGGTGAATAAAATGGTGAAAAGGGGCAAAAATGGTGAAAAAGGTCAAAAATAGGATAAAGTGGCAAAAAGAAGTAGCAATAACGGGCAAAAAAGTAGGAAACAAGTGGAATTTAATGGCAAAAGGTAGCTGAAATGGGTAAAATTTAAAATAAAAAATGGTGAAAAGAGGCAAAGATGGGATAAAAGTGGCAAAAAGGCAGAAAGTTGCACAAAAACAAGTGTCAAAATGGGCAAAAAAGTGGTATTTAATGGCAAACGGTGGCCTAAATGGGCAAAAGATGGCAAAAAATTGTGGGCAAAAAAGGGCAATAAAGTTTAGCTTTTTAAAGGTTTTCTGGGGGAATAATATTTGAAATTAAGACATTAAAGAGCCACAGATCATCACAAAAGAGCCACATGTGGCTCCAGAGCCACACGTTGAGTATTACTGGTCCACACCCTGGTCTGATTACTGCCAGACCTGCTGAATCCAGAAGTCCCTCAAATAGAACCTGTCTGACAAAGCCAAGTAGGCTAAAAGACATTGGGAAAGGCTTACAAAGCCATTTCTAAAGCTTTTGGACTCCAACCAACAATGGTGAGAGCCATTATCCACAAATGGAGAAAACTTGGAACAGTGCTGAACCTTCCCAGGACTGGCCGGTCTACCAAAATGACTCCAAGAGTGCATCAACGACTCATCCAAGAGGTCACAAAAGAACCCAGAATAACATGTAAAGACTTGCAGGCCTCTCTTGACTCAGTTAAGGTCAGAGTTCATGATTCAACAATAAGAAAGAGACGGTAAAGATGACATCATGGGAGAGTTCCTAGGCCAAAACCACTGTAGACCAAAAAGAACACAAAGGCTCGTCTCACATTTGACTAAAAACATCCTGATGGTCCCCAAGACTTTTGGGAATATATTCTGTGGACTGACGAGGCAAAAGATAAAGATAAATGGAATCATCATTTAAAAACTACATTTTGTATTCACTCAATTTAATCTTGGCGAATATTAGATTTTGCGTGACGAATATGCAAAAAAAAAAAAAAAAAAAAAAAAACCATCAGGAAGGGGGTGAATACTTTTCAACAGTACTTTAAGCTGTTTACTTCTGATTCTAGTGTTCAAGCCAAAATATGCTAACATGTTGTGGCTATAATTTCAAATTTTAGAGACATACAAAAAATGTCCCAAACAAAAATGTCTAAATATTCCGTTATTTTAGAAACGGTTGCAGAGAAATAAACATTTCTGACACAGCATGCTTCCATAAGCGACACGTCTTCTGGCACTTGAAGTGAAGTTTATGAAATGTTGACGTTTACGAAGGAATAAAAGTCAACGAAGCAGCATCAGAGAAATCAATTACAGCCAACACACACCCGCTCAGTGGCGTACATGGAGCGGTCGTTAGTATTCAGACAATCATGTGGAGTACTAATTGGCAAGGATTAAAGACATCCTTGATTTGTGCGTTTGTGTGTGGCTGTGTGTGTGCGTTCATTGCGAGTGCGTCACAGTGTCTGATCAGCTCTTAATGCCTAACACACTGACAACTGGGTTAACTCTGCTGTGAAATTAACGCTGATTAAGATGCACTCTGAAACACACCCACAGCCACACATGCACCATCTCTATCCTCTATCTGCCTCTTCATCCATACATCCCCCGTCTCCATCTTCTCTTCATCACATTTCCTCCACTTTTACATTTCTTTATTCCTCATCTTCAAATCATTTTGTCTTTGCTGTCACAGATTTACTTATTACTTTACTTATTGACTTTATTTCCATCTCTTTTTCCTTTCTTCTTTCAAATTGTACTGCCTCATTTATTCTTATCAAGTTTTCCTGTGACCTGTCTATAAAGATCTCTTTTTTGAATTCTCATCATTTTTGTTTTCAGGTTTTCCCCTTTTTATCTTTTCTCTAGTATCTGTCTCTCTTATTCTTCAGTTCTTTATTTCAATTTCATCAATCCTTAAAAAAAAAAAAAAACAATCATAAAAATAAATAAAATGACTTTCACATAAAATATCTATCCTTAGAAAGGCTTAATATATTTTTAAGCGTTTAGGTAGGTAGAAGGTTGTCATTATTTCAAAGAATACATTTAATTAAAAATAGTGTTATATTCTTAACTGACATTTTTACTTGTGATATAAAAAAAGTTACATTTATGTCTTGTCCCTGAAGTTCTCTTTTACACTTCTTAACACTTTCTTTAATTTTCATTGAAATGATTAAAAAATCAATCTATATTCTTTTGGAATATGTTTATCAGTAATACCATTTAACTCTTAACTTTTGTCTTTTTAATTTCAAAATCAAAACTATGACATAAATCATGTTTCTGAATTTCTCTGATTATTATTTGTTTCTTTTTTTGCCTTTTCTTTGTGTGTTGTGTCCCTCTTCTTTTTTGGTTGTTCCTTTATTACCAAACACATTCAACATGACCTTAAATATGTCATGAACAAAGCTTTGAAACAAGCCTTTATGTAGGTACAAAGGACGTTATTATTTCATAGAAATGCTATGTTGAATAACTCACAAAGAATGCAGCTTTTTCTCTATCAGTGCTGACCTTACTAAATACAGTACAAATTACCTTAGATAAGAAATAAAGTATTTAATGGAACCTACAATAGTACAATGGGTCTTGTTGTGTAAAACTGTTATTTGCGATCAGTGTATCCAGCTTATCATTTAGTGCCATTTTGTTGTTCAGTTTTTGGCTGTAAATGCCATTTCTTTCTCTTTCAGAGCACTCCAAATTTATTTATATTAACCAAGCTTTTCATATAGTTTAACGTCATTGTGTTCACTCTGGTTAGTGTAGAGAGAGAGGAAAAGTAAAGGTGAATGTGGAGGGTTGAAGGTGAAAAGGCAAACACTGGAATACGGTAAATTGGCGTGAGCGGATATGAGAGACCAATGGAAGGAATAAAATAAAGAGAGAGGAAAATGAGCATTTAAAGAGATTAGAAGAGGAAGAAGCAGCCATTTTGGTTAAAAAAAACAGAGAGGCGAGAAGAGGTTTAAGATATGAGGAAGGCTAAAGAGGAGGTAAATGCTTACAATTACAAGAAAATGTTTCACTGTAGTTGAAAACATGACTTGGAATGTTCCAAAATAGGAGTTAAAAGCATGCAACTCGAATGCTGTTTGTGCTAAAACCTCAGCGCTGCTTCCTCCACTTGCATGTTAACATTGATACAGAGTGTAATTTCAGCATTAACTGGTTATCAACACAACATGCAAAACAATCTGGAGACAATCTGCAGCTTAAAGAAGACCCAAACAGAGAAAGAGAGCGAGGATATGACACACAGGAAGGTCATTTTCTATCACAAACACAGGTTTAGTTTATTGTGTAGTTCTGCTGCAGTAATTGCTCCAATATACCTTCCAGATGGAGAGAGGCCACAGAGAACATTTTGTTGTCTGTTATTTTCCCCAGAGACGGGCACTTAAAACTTTTTGTCTCCTACAGTTTTCTCATTTAAACAGGACTTAAATACCTGCATGTTTTAATGAGCAATTGTTCAAACATGAGATTTGCTCTCAAGAAATCACGGGGCCGATTAAGTCTAATTTCAAAATAAAAGCAAAACAGTTCAATCTGACCAAGTGTTTCAGGAGAATCTCAGAAGTAATCTCTCAGTACTAAAAAGCCTGAAAGGTGTTACACAACGGTTCCTTTTGATTGAAATATTACAGACAAAATAAACAACAATGTATGCAAGACATGATCCAACCTTGAGCAGAAACATGAGATTATATATAAAGTCAATGTTGAGACACATTCATAATGTGTAAATGTACATTTGAAATAAACTAAACATACATATTGAAAAGATAAGCCTTCAGCCAAGAGACTCCTAATCTTAAATATGCCATTATATGCTGATGACTATTGACATAGTCCACCACACAGTTGCCAGAACCGCCACCTTCAACTGACCTAGGGTGCCTTCACGTCAGGCCTCGTTGGTCCGAACCGAACCTCGGCGCGATTTCTCCCCCTTCCACCTGCTGGCTTTCTTTCAGACTAGTAACATCGATCCGTGCACTCTTACATGTTTACTCAGTTTGACACAGCAGGTAGAGTATGCACATAGCTGGTTAGCAAACCTGCCAAGGGGGAGAAAGAAGAAGCTACTATGGCAGCCATTCAGGTCATGACCAAAAGTCCATCCTGCCATCATGGAATATTTAAAACTCACTTTTTAAGATGCCAGCAACATCACCCTTCATATCTACACATCTACATGCAGCTCAGGAGATTAAATGGGCTCACGCTGCGCAGATACAGCGGTTAATGAGGTGACGGGCGATTTTTATTGCCTTTGCATCTCGTTTCACTGACTCCAACTTGTGTTCATCCATAAAGTGAGTCATAACAGACTGTTCGTTGGCTTGATTCTGATGATTCCTGCCGTTTATTGAGGAAAAATGTGGACAAACTGCCACGCCGGGGAAAGAAGTTTGGTTTTTACGATGATGTCATAAAGCTAATACGACACTGTCCTATATCCATATTCACATCTCATTAGAACCTTGCAGGATTCCACTTAAAACAAGCCCAAGACCACCTCCCTAAGTAGGCCCAGTGCCCAGATGCAGTTCATTTGTATTCACACTGACCTAAACAAACTAAACTTTGGGCTCAAGACCACTCGGATCCAGGCCCCTAGTGTGAAAGCAACCCTAGACTCCACACGAGCAAGCTCCAAAGAGTGCTACACACCTTACCACATGGCCCCTAATGGGCCCTCCTACCCGACTATTTACCCTGGGGGCACGAAGAGCCAGGACATCACTGGGGTTTCTGAGTGGGAACTTCTTTCACAGGTGCTGGGAGATGTGATTATGTCTCTAGGTATCAAACTGAAACACCTGCTGTTTCTAGAACTTACAGTAGACCTTAAACTTACCGATACATCTTGTGGTTTGCATTTGAGCAACTTTATATAAAGATGGATACATAATTAAAGGTTGACTACCTGAATACAATACTTGAGATATTGAACTAAGATGTCAAGTTTTCTCAAGTCCACCTTTGAGGTTTGAATGCTAGGCTCTAATCTCTTCACTCCTATTTCAAGCTTAATGTTGAAAAATCAGATCCAAAGAGTTAATAGAGTTTATCTCTGCTACTACAAGGTTTTAAATGTTGAATTTTATGTTGATGGATAATGATGCAGCTTAAAAAGGAGCACGAATACTATGAGCGAGACATCTTTGATACCGTGCATGAAGATCATTTTGCTACAGAAGGCACTATTCTTCTTTTTGTACCATGGAAGAAAGTAGTCTGCCAGAAGGAGGTGGAGGTTTAGCTTACGACTTTTGCTCCTCAGAGAGGCAGGAACAGATTTCTTTTGCCCTTATTGATTTTAAAGAAAGCCTCCCTTCTGCTCCTGCTGATGTCTGCAGTGCTGCTTTAGAGCATGAATGGAGAGAAAATGAAGGTGAAGAGAAAAGAAACAGATGAAAACAGAATGTGTTACAAGAATGGAAAATACAAAGAGAGGCAAAAGAGAGTGTGATGGAGGGAGCAGAGGCCCCGCATGCTTTTAGTGCGTGACCTCTTGATCCCTTTTAGCCTTGCCTCCTTCACTTAGCCTCCCCTTGCTCGCCCCACCTCCCTCCCTCTATCTACCCCCCTACCCTCCTCGGATCCCCTGATTGATAGCTCAGAGACAGGTGATCAATAGGAGGGGCTGAACATCCTGACGCTTCTGTTTCTCTGTTTGTGTGTGAGTGTGTTTTCAGTCCCTGTGTGTTTATGCGTGTAAATACAGGAGATGAGGAAAGCCCCCTTAAGTGAGGATGATTTGTCAGATGTCAGGAGGAAATGGGTGAGGGTTTAGATTAAGGTACGTAATGGAATATCCTCACTTATAGAAATGTGTGAGAGAGAACAGACAGAAGTGCACGTTTAGGTGTGTTTGTGAGTGTGTGGTCCAACCTTTGTCCTTTGTTATTTTCTTGATGGGTGCAGCTGGGTTGGGCAGGACCACATCTGCATCTGCTGACACCAATCCTGTTGAAAGAAAAGCACAGTGAGCTTAAACATGAGTGGGCTGCTGTAATATGTATGTGTAAAATCATCTGTGTGAGCAGGATAAAGGACATTGTCTCCAGCTGCTTTGACTTTTATGCATTACAATCAAAGACACTGGCAACCTAAATGTTTCTTATATCTTGTGTTTGTGCAATTTAGGCTGGCCACACACCAGACTTTTAATTTTTCAAATCTGAAGGGGTTTTAAAACATGGCACACTACTGACACCTTATAATTCTTTGAGCACACGTACTAGATAACTAGACTGTAAGACTGCCGTCTGGAGTGACAATTTCACAGTGGAGATTCCACAAATTTGAGATCTCACAGAAACATGCCGATCAAACGTGACTTCAGGAGAATAACAGATATGATGGACTTTGGAAATCCTTAGCTGCACAAATTTTGATGCTACAGGCCGAAAATTATATCACATCATTTACTGATTGATTTTGGGCCATTTTATTGCCAAAACATTTTTTTTTTATTTCAGACCCCCCCACTCCAATATATTTTTTCATTGACTTTGGGCAAGGTTGTGAGAAAATTATGAGTTTATACATCACAAGACAACTTTAAGAGAGCAGTAAAACACCAGAAAATCTTCCACAAATGTCAACAAACTATTAAACAAAGAATTGTATAACACTAAATACAGGCTTAAGATTGGATTGCCCAGTGCAAGACGGATATATAGTTTTGCTCACTGGAAAGGTGCTCCCTGGGTTAGTCAAGCAGCATGCTTTGACTTTCCAGAGGAGGAGGATGCATGGCTAGAAACCCCCATATGAATAATAAAATGTATGACAATGTGTACTGAATACGATAGAATTAGTTCATATGAGGGTGCAACAAGCTTTATGCTATAAAGGAGGAGGCTGGGGTGGAGGAGGGGAAGCTTTATGCTATTAAGGAGGAGGCTGGAGTGGAGGAGATGAAGCTTTATGTTATAAAGGAGGTGGACGGAGTGGAGCTATGAAGGAGGAGGCTGGGGTGGAGGAGGTGAAGCTTTATGCTACACCACTTTTGGTGTTCCCTGTGCAGCAACCCTGCAGCTTCTCCTGCTGTCACACATTGTTAGCCAGTGTGATATACTGTCCTAACCTTCCCACTGAACAATCTTATGTCCATTTTTCCATCAAAATGTGTTAAAAGAAGTAACATTTAATTGAAATTAAAAAAAAACTTTTGCATTTACAGCTAGTTTTGTGCCTAAATACATGAAATAATATATGATTACATTCAAACACATTATGCAACGTCAAAACTCTGGTCTGATATATTTGACAATGAGAGAAAATGTTGTAGAAGACTATTTCAGAGGTCCTTAGATTGCTGCTTCTGGCTGTAAACATAAACCAGCAGTTATCTGGATAGCTGGTAGATATTGGCCGTACCCCCCAGAGGTTAAACCGACGTTAGGCTATCGCCATGGATTTAGAGATTTGAGCTGTCACTATCCATCATTCTCTTTGAAGATTGATTTCTCAATTGATATCTCAATCAATCATTTGGTCAGGAATATGTCAGAGAATCAGGTCAAAACGCTAGAGGTTACAGCTTAAAGTCCTCAAGTGTCTTCATTTGTTCTGTCCCACCAATAGATACCCAGATTACTATTAAGGATGACTTAAGACAATCTGACAATGTACATATTTGAGATGTTAAAACCATTACATTCTCACCAGTTGTTCTTGATGAATGACTTTCCCTATCGTTATTGTTATTATTATTTTTTTAGCTGATTTTTTGTATAGTTTTATGCCTTTATTTTGTTAGGACAGTGCATAGAGTCAGAAACTATGACAAGTTTGGGCACCAGACATTAGCCACGAGGCTATCAGTGCCCAAACTTACAGTTATCTAATTAAAAGAACATGAATAGACTTGATAATGAAAGTATATGTTTATCATAATGTAGAGATGCATTTACCAAGTCTTTCAGGCGAGCTGGAGGCCGAGCTGCTGGGCTGAGACTGCAGAGGAGTGTTGGTCTCGTCCACAGATGGAGAGAGAGAGGGACTGTCACACACTCTCTCCTGTAACAAAAGAAGGAAAATATAAATAAATATTTATTCAATGCATATCTGTAAACTGAACTAATCTATGCATTTTTAAATGTTTCAGTATTATATAGAGGCAGCGGCAGGGGACAGCTGAAAGGGGCCCTGCCAAACTAGGGGTCCATGGAGGTCAGCAGACTCATGGTCCATTGTAAGATTAAGCAGTTGTTTTTTTTTTAACCTGAATTAAAACTACTCTTTTCAAAGCAACAAAAAGGTTTTTTATTTGTTTATACTGAATCACAATATAACCTTTTTCAAAAAACAAACTCGTTACTCGATGGAAATGGTGTGGATGGGCACACTGAACTAAATGATTAAGAGAGTAATGTCAGACTTCATAGCCAGGCCATAATGTCAGGATGCCAGAAATAAAAGGAGACGAAACTGAGATAATTTTTTTGGAAATTAATAGAATAATTGTGAAAAGTGACAAACAATCGATGAAAACTGGCAAGAATTGATTAAGATAGGAAAAAAGGGAATAACTGGGTTAAAAGTGGCAACAAAGAGCAAAATGTGTAAAAAGTGGGAAAAAAATAGTAAAAAAAAAAAAAAAAGAAGAAGGAATAGTCATATATGGATTGAAGTGACAAAAAATGAGCAAAAAGCTGCAAAAAAAAAAAAAAAAAACCCTGCAAAAATGGGGGGGCAGTAGCATAACTGGATTAAGTGGCCAAAATGGGCAAAAAGCTGCCATCAATGGGCATAAGGAGTTATAACCAGCAAAAATAGGTAAGAGACATCCAAAAAAGGCAAAAGTTGCAAAAAAGAAAAAAAAATGTTGCATAAAACGGACAGAAATTGGCAGAAAATGGCAAGTGAGGGAAAAAAAGTCCAAATACAGGTAAAAGGGGAAAAAAAAGCTTTAAAAATACAAGGGGTAGAAATGGGTGACAAGGGCAAAAATGGGATAAAACTAGGAAAAAGTGGCAAAAATTGAAAAAAAAAAAGGCAAATGTGGCTAAAGTAGGCAAACAACAACATCAGACCCCAATAACAGTTATAACTGACCTATGGCTAAGCCACGCCCCCTCCACTCACTCTGACAAACAATGAACATTCAGTGACAGGCGCTATTGCAGTTGTCATAGTAGGAGACATTTCACAGGAGGCCATTGATGATTTTTGGAGACAGAAAGATCATATATAATCTAGAAGTCACCAAAAGGATCTAAACTACACATTGAAGGGATCTATTAATCATTTTATTGTTGAGAAGGTTGACAAAAAGCTTCAGTTACAAGCCAAAATTTACAGGTCCCAGTGCAAACTTGATTAACCGCATCTCATTGCCGTCACAATCTCAGACCACAAGATAGAGGATCAGCATCAAAGTGCCACTGAAGTTAAGGTTTTTGGCTCAGAATATGAGAAAAATATAACGGCCTTTTTACCATCTTTACCAAGAGTGTCTCTCCGTTAGTTTGGTGCTACAGTATTTACACTGAATCATTCAGCATAACATTTGCCAACCGTTGTTATCTCAGCTATTATAGATGAGTTAATGAAGCTAAGCTCCATAAGTTAACATTAGATTAACTAGAGCCCTTTGGACAACAGCTAACAATGATGGACGATCACCAAAGAATGAAAACTAGAACAAAAAATGCCAATGAACTCCCAACAAACAACGTGACACAACGAACAACGCAGCTAGGAGCAAACGCTAGGCTAATTTTAGCTAATGTTAGAGATGTTAAAGATAATTTTATATTTCTTTCCAGCAAAGTGACAATATGCTGCCTCAAATACGATGTTGGCTTACCTTCGAACAGATGTTAATTTTATCCACGTTAGGTTGACGTTGTGTTCTACCGCAAAATTTTTATCCAAAGAAGACACTTTCCTCGGTTTAGATGTGGCTTAAGAAAGGGTAAAAAATACACTACATCACCCAGCCTCTCAGGATACCTTGTGTCGGAGTTGCATGTACCCCATGAACACCGTTTGACCATTTTTAAACTAAAAATCCCAAAAAATCCTCATAAAGCCGGACGAAAACGGACTTTCTGCAATGCGTTTCAATGGACGTCCAGGCATAGGCTGTCCGAGTGTATGGGAATGCTATATGCACTGTGATTGGCTCATCACATTTGAGGGTGGGACTTAGCCATAGGTCAATTATGAATAGTTGACACTTTTCAGCTTTACCATGAAGTAACTGTTAGCCAGGATGCTAGCACCAATGCTACTTAAAGGAGGTGAAAGTTAGCTGGAGGAGTTCCACAGGGCACCTGCTTGGTTCCTCTGTCACTGTTATTCCTCAGGAGTACGTTAAAGTGTGTGTTCTACCTTGATGACAGGCGCGCGGTGTACATGAGTGTGTATCTGCTGGGCTGCGGCGGCCATGTTGGCGATGGTGCTGAGGTGGTTCATCTGTGACATTGCCATGGCTACGGAGGCAGGCGGCAGTCCCATGGGCAGCAGTGGGTGGGGCATCATCATGAAGGGCAGGTCCAACCCTGAATCAGACATGAGAAGAGTGGATGAGGGAAAAATAGTTCGTAAGTTACGAATATAATGTGTACATCTTAGACCACGGGTGTCCAAACTATGGCTCTGGGACCAAATGCGGTCCACAAGCCATTTTTGACTGACCCTGAACAAATTCTTAAAGTAAATGAAATATGGTCCAAATTAGAGAATGAAGCTTCTACTGGACTGTATTCTCCTTAGTGTAAGCACAAAGCAGTGCTACCATGCTAATGCTGTAAACAAACATTTTGACAAGGTGAATTTATTCCTGTTTATTTTTTTTTACGGCTAAAGTGAGGCAACACTGATAGATCACGACAACAAAGAGCAGCACCAATGACGTTCCAGGGGCAGCACCAGGCTGACCAGAGCCCCCTGAAATCTGATTGGCCACCCCAAACTCCTTACAATGATTGGCTATTGGCCAATTGAGTTGAACTGATTAGTATCTCATTTTCAGGAGCTTTTCTTGAGGTGTTCCTGATGAAAAGTGGGTTTTTGTTGGTACAACACAAATCAATCTGATCTTAAAGACAGTCTTCGTCTACGTTTCACTCTTCAGGTGGCGTCAAACATTCGTTTTCTCTGGTTTGCTTTTGAAATTATCGTTCCGTTTAAACATCTGGCTGTTTTTGAATTAATGAGGAAATGTTAGTAAGAAAAAAAAGGCAGATAGACTGGGCTGTTCTGTGTCTGTGAACTTGAGTTGAACTTAACCTTGAGGAAAAAGAGAGAGAGAGGTGTCATCGCTGTGTCAAATGTCTCGCTAATAAAAGTTGACAAAGCAGAGGAGGAGGAGGGAAGGAAAGAAAGAGGAGAAAACATGGAGGTCAAAGGGTTAAAGGGTGATGAGGTGAAAGAAGAAGGGGGTTAATGACTTTTTCTCATTTACATCCTTTTTCTTTTTTTTCCTTCTGTCTTACTGCTTTTTTCTTTTTCTTCGTTCTTTTAACTCCATTTTAATAAAGATATTTTTGCCACTCTGACTCTTAAATTGAGTTTTTTCCCTCCTCCACCATTTTCTTATTCTTTTTTTCCTCTTCTTTAATTGCATTTATGGGGCTCTTCCACAATCCATCCTTTAACCCCAAACCTCCTAAAAGCATAACCTTGGCTTTAACCTCTGATCCCAGAACCCTTTGACTCTAAACTAGCCCCCCAAACTCCACAAAACCCCCCGATTCTCAGGAGGATTGTTGCCTCAGCTGTCCTAAACACGCACCAAAAACTCCAGCGCCCGCTTTCATTCCAATGAAACAATAACACTGATTGCTGTTGTCGTGATGACTGAAGTGATAGAATAATCAATGTGAGTGTTTGTCGCCTCCCGCTGCCCGGGTTTTCCTGCGTTTGTGTGTAAACACACGACTTCTGCAGTAAGAAAAAGAGTGTGTTCTGTTTGTTTGTGTGCCGCTCCATATGTGTGACTGTCTGTGTGTGCCGCTGATAAATGGAGTCATTTAGTAGAGTGTGTGCTGATTAATCCCGGCAGAGTGTTAATACAGGAGATGGAACAGATTAAATGGCGTACATTAACAAATATTGCCGCCCCTTTAAACACACACACACAGCCTTCGAATGTGTGTATTAGTGCGTGACATCACTCAAACCGCCATGGCCTCTCTTGGCAATTTCTCTAAAACAAAGACCTTCAGAGAACCAAAATCAGGTTTGTGTGTCCTTATTGTCCACTGCTTGCATAACAACCACAATTCCAAAAAAGTTGGGACACCATGTAAAGTCTGAATAGGAACAGAATGCATGATTGCCAAATCTCATAAACCCATATTTTATTCATGATAGAACAAAAACAACATGTCAGATATTAAAATGAAATATTTTATCATTTCATTTTAAAAATTAGCTCATTTTGAATGTGATGGCAATAAAACATTTCAAAATAAGTAGGGACAGGGCAACAAAAGGCTGGAAAAGTACTTCAGAAACACCTAGGGGAGCATTTTGCAGTTAGTTAATTTGTTCATTGGCAGCAAGTCAGTATATGACTGGGTGTAAAAGGAGCATTTTAGAGAAGCAGAGTCTCTCAGAAGTAAAGATGGGCAGACGTTCAACGATTTAAGGAAAAACTGCGGATCAATCTCAGAAAAACGTTCCTCAATGACTTTGAATATCCCACCATCTACAGTCCATAATATCATCAAAAGATTCAAAGAATCAGGAGGGATCCCTGTACACGAGGGACAAGGCCCAAGTCCGTCCCTCTGGGGACTCTGCATTAAAAACAAGCATGATTCTGCATGGGCTCAGGAACACTTCCAGGAATGGTTGTCTGTCAACACAGTTGGTCGTGCCATCTACAAATGCATGTTAAATTTACATCATACAAAGAAAGAGCCAAATATGAACACGATCCAGAAACACCGCTGTCTTATCAGAGCCAAAGCTCACTTAAAATGGACAAACGGAAAACTGTTCTGTGGTCACATGAATCAAAGTTTGAAACTCTTTATGAAAACCAAAGACACCATGTCATGCACACAACCTTAAAAACTGGCAAGAAAAGTGGCAAGAAAGGGTTAAAATTGGAGAAAAAAAGATGTTAAAATGGCTAAAAGTGTCACAAATTACCAAAAGTGGCAACAGTGGGTTAAAAATGAGGGGGAAAATGGTCAGGAATGGACACTAAAAGGGGCAAAAAGTGACAAACCTAGGTTAAAACTGGTTAAGAAAACAACATATATATACAGTATATGGTAAGAATGGCAAAAAATAGCAAAAGCAAAAGCGAAAATAGGTTCTTCTCTGGGAAAGAACCTATTTAAAATGGACCAATGGAAAACTGTTCTGTGGTCACATGAATCAAATTTTGAAATTATTTATGGAAACCATGGATACCTTGTCCTGCATACAGGGTTAAAATGCCCTAAAAGTGGCAAAAAAAATGGTGAAAACAGTAGAAAACACTGTTAAGTGGCAAAAAAGTGGCAAAAATTGACCCAGACTGGGTAAAAGATGGAACAAATGGAGCAAAATGGCCAATAAGTGGCAAAATTGAGTTAAAAGTGGAAAAAATAGGGTAAAGATGATGTTAAAGTTTTAAAAATAGCCAAATATGGCAAAAAAAAATGGGTTAAAACATGAAAAATGTGTTTTTCTCTGGGCCAAAGCACCTTTAAAATGGACCGATGGACAAATGTTCAGTGGTCAGATGAATCAAGGTTTGAAATCCTTTATAGAAACCATGGACCCTGTCCTGAAGACTACAGAGGACAGGGACCATCCAGCTTGATAGCAGTGCACAGATCAAAAGCAACATTTTATAACTTTCACACCCTCAAACATGTGAAAGTTGGTCTAATAATATAATTTCCTAATTTGGTGTCTATTCAGTTTCTACAGACCGTCCTTGTCGCCTGCTTTCAGCACTGTGTAACTGTGGGAGGGGACTGTGGTTCTCTGATAATGAGTGGGTATGACTTTAAGGAACTAGTTCACACACCAGCGTTTATGAAATGGTAAAATATCTCATTTTCAATATTTGATATGTTGTGTATGTTCTATATCAGGAATAATAAATGTTTTTATTACATCATTGCATTCTGTTTTTATTTAGATTTTACAGAGCACCCCAACTTTTTTGGAATTGGGGTTGTATTCTATCTAAAGGACCAGTAAACAGAGTCCTTTGTTGATTGTTGTGGCGTTATGATCCTCAGACAAATAAAGTTATTTTTAAATACTTCAGAAATAATAAAAAAACTTTAATAAAGTAAATTATTAAATAATTTAGTAGTAATACTATTAAGAAAGTGTGTACTCACTGTTGGCCAGTAGCTGCTGTTGCTGCTGGAGTTGTTGTTGATTGACGGCTCCGATGGCCGGCCCCCTCCCTCCTCCCGTCCCTCCTCCTCCGCCTCCTACTGCTGCACCTCCTCCTACAGCTCCTCCTCCTCCCACTGCTCCTACTTGTGGCCCTCCTCCTCCTCCTCCTCCTCCTCCTCCTGGCCCTCCACTGTGGACTCCAGCAGGGGGGCTGGTCAGACGCTCCTTATCCCACGAACACTCACTCCCTCCTGGGTAGAGACAGACACACAGGGGCTTAGGATGGGCTTTTTTATGTCACAACATACAGCGGGATTATGGCGATGTCCCGCTGTTACTAAGCCACGCCCACTCTTGTTACTGTCGCTATGCCTGCCAAGCTTTGCATCCTTGAACCAGACACTAACACTTGACATAGAGCTATAGTTCCTTTAATGTCAGCACATTTTTCAGGAACAGCAAAGAAGACTTAAAAATAGATTTTTGAATATTATAAGTGACATGGCCAAAAACATGCTTTTATATCCACCCTAATGACCACCATCTTTACCTCATGGAATGATTTGCTACCTAACAAGGCCTTTTCTAATGCAACCTTTGACCTCAAAGTAAAATGCTGATTTCTGCAAATTTGATGACAAACAGGTTGATGAAGTCAGTAAAGGCACTGTTATATATTCATCTCAAGGGAACCACGGCCAAAGTTATACCGTGCTGAAAGCAGGTAACCAGGGTGTTCTGTGGAAGTGAGGAGAGCTCCTCCCAGATAAAAACTGTACTCTATTATGAGACTGACTTTTAACACTAATGAAGCAACGAAATGTTGTTTAAAAAAACATTTTATTCCACCTGTTTTATTTTGAATGAACTTCTATTTTCTGTTGCCCTTAGGGGTTCACAAACACGCTGGCACTACTTTTATCACATGACAGCATGAAAACAAAGCCACATTTTGCTCTGCAATCACTTCACATGGAAAGCATTATCTTTAAGCTTTCTTTCAGTTTTTATTTGATGTCAGTAGGCAAAGTAAAACCGGATATATGATTATTTTAATTTGATATAAAAATTAATGCTGTATCATGCTGTATACGACTGGCACTGGTATTTTTTCATAATTTAAGCATATTGTAATTTCTTTTTAAAAATGACAGTTTATTGTTTTAAATAACAATTTTAAAAATGACACTATATTGTTTAAAATAACAGTTTTTAAAAAATGACAATGTATTGGTTCAAATAACAAATAAAAAAAGACAATATATTGTTTTAAAGAACAGTTTTTAAAATGACAATACATGGTTTTAATAACACATTTTAAAAAATGACAATATATTGTTTAAAAAAAAGACAATATATTGTTTTAAATAATTTTTAAAAGTGAAAATATATTACGTTAAATAAAAAATTTTTAAAAATCAATTTTTATGGGGTGTTGTGTTTTTTGGAGGCCCACTCCTTTATGTTGCATTTTAAAATTCCACTATTTTGCATTTAAAGGTACATAGTGTAAAATTAGAAATATTAGCGACATCTAACCGCCAGATTATAGATGGTGCCATCACTATAGTAGGTAAACATTGTTTTTCTTTTTAAATGTGTGTCTATTCTTTAGTCCTTTCTTTGGTGCTGTAGAAACATGAAAGATGCAAAAATCCAAGATTATAAGGAGAGGACTTTGCATATATAAGAATTAAAGACTTATTGTAAGAAAATAAAAATTAAACAATGTTATATATTCAGGTGATTAGACACTTATTTATAAAGGCCTGTTTATACATGTTTCATTTTTACAAGTTTTGTTATGCTTAATATCACATGGCTAAATATTACACACTGTACCTTTAAATTTGATTTTGTTTTATTTTGTATTTTTGTAAAGCTTAAACTAAAGATAATAGACTTCCTGTTTGGGTGCAGACATGCTTTTGTTTTGAAAGAGAATAAGGATGTTTGGGTTGATCTGAGTACGACATGAACTTAGCATGGGAAAGAGGAACTTGTTATGGACTGGAAATGAAATAAGAGGACAGTAAAAAGAAAAATGTTTGATACGACGACGTTCAGATGACTTTTGACTCGTCCACTCAGCTGTCAGAGAGTTTTTAAAGTGAAGTGAGACTTTAAGGAGCAGTGGTGGACGTACTTAACATCACTGCAGCTGCAGGAAATGTGCAGAAAGAAACATTAAAAATGTCTGATTAAATCAAACTTATGCACCAATTATTGACCTTTAATTGCATCACAATGCCTGCATTAATGCAGACAGTTTTATCATTTACAGTTACTGAATCTCTGTGTTTACTGACTCTGCTTGTGCACTGAAACACTGGTTATACTAATCCCAAGTGAACATTGCTTTGGTTTAAATAAATTGTTAATGAAAGAAAATTGAATAAAAATCTGAACATGTTTTCATTAGAATTAACTAGATAATGTTTTTGTTCTTACAGACGTATTCTAGCCTCCCTGTTGTTGATGGTATTTACCCAGTTTGTTATCTTCAGGATAGAGAAAGTGCCTGTTGTTAAAAGACTGAAACAATCACTTCCTGCTCTCTCTCTCTCTTCCTCTGTAACCCTGCCTCTCTCGCCCTCCACATCTCTCTCTCTGCTCCCTTGCTCCCTCTCTCATCCATCTTCATCTCCCTCCATTAGTTTGAATTAGCAACCGTCTCTCTCTATTATTGCCTACTGAATCCCCTGCGCTCTGTGTGTGCAGCGCTGATGTGTGTGTGCGTCGTTGTGTGTGTAGATGACAGCTGGGCCTCATCCCCTCTGCCATTTACACCAGGGAAGAAGAAGAAGTATAAACAGATGGGCAGATGTTCTCTCTCTCCGTTTTTCCTCGGCCTTGTCCTCTCCTCCTCCTCCGCTTCTTTTTGTTCTTCTCTTTGTCACTTTCTTTCCTCTCTCTGAAATCTTCTCATCCAATTTAGGAGGCTAACTAGACAGACGTTTGAAAAGTTAACTCTAACATGCATCTGTTTCTGGGGTTAAATGCACTGGAATTTTGAGTAGTTGTTGTGAAATGCTGTGATTTACTGTGGAGTAACATTTAAAATCTCTAGTTCAATATTTTAACTTTTTTCCATGATTATTTCTAGATCCATAAGTGACTATAATTTCACAAAAAAAGGTTTTTTTAATTAATGTTCTTCTGCAAAATTTGATGTGAGCATTAGTGATGTAACGATATGACAATAATTACAATATTATGATAATAATAACCTAAAATATCACTGTTATCACAACTTTCACGCTGTAGATTTAGTTTGCTAAAAATCTAAATAAAAAAAAAAAAAGGATTTATAGGGATGTGACGAGATCTTGTGAAATGAGATCTCACAAGATCAAAATGTCGCAAGATTTCTCTTCAGGGTAAAAACAATCTTGCAAAATGAATATTGCACGGACATTGGGAGCAGCAGCTCTCCTGACAGAAAACAACAACAACTATCTATGCTCTCCTGTTATTAGGTGGAAACACCAAAAAATCTAATTTAGAAAATAAATGTAAAAAGTCACAGTTCCCTCCATTACACCTGTTTTAAATTGTGAAATGTTTCTCATCAAAAACTGAAATTTTCCTTTTTCTTTTTGGTACATTTAAATAAATTCTGAAAACTTTATATTCACAAATGTTTTAATTTTGCGTAAAGCGTTAGTTCAGGCCGATCACAGAGTCAAGCACTGCCATAAAACTGAGATCAGCTGATCTCACACAAGCCCTCAACAGTCAGCTGATTCACCTCTAAGCAGGCTATTGGCAAACACAGTGGTTCTCAGCCTTGGGGTCGGGACCCCATTGGGGGTCGCGAGACACTGAGAGGGGGTCTCCAGATGCCTTAAAAAACTAAGAATATATTTTTTAAATTACACTGTTGCCACTTTACACCAGTTTGACCACTTTTTAACCCTTTTTCAACCCTGTTAAACATCAATGTTGCCAATTTTAGCACATTTTTGCCATTTTAAACCTATTTGTGTAAATTTTATACCCTTTCCACTACTTTTTTCTGCCTGTTTTTGTCACTTCTAAACCAATTCTTGTCACTTTCTGCCTATTGTTGCTTCATTATTGCCACTATTAACCACTTTTTACACCCTTTTTTCCCATTTTAACCACAGTTAAACTATTTTTGCCAGTTTATATCAATTTTTCATCCCAGTCCACCTACTTTCCTTTAATTTTCTTGCACTTTAAAGCCATTTCAGCTACTTTTTAATCCACTTTTACCACTTTTTGTACCCATTCTTGCCAATTTAATCAATTTTTGGACAATTTTATGTAATTTTTGCCACTTTTAACCCATTTATGTTCTTTCAAAATCCAATTTCAACACCTTTTCCATCATTTTTTTTTCTGCCATTATTCACTAACTTAAGCAACGTCTTTTACCCATTTTAAATATGTTTTTAACAGAAGTTATTTCATATTAAGCTTAACTTCCCAGTGGACCATGATTTTGCTGGCCCCCAGTTTGGCTGGATCCCAAAACCCTTCCCCTTTACCCCCCCCCTTATGGGCAGCCTTGTCTCCACATGACTATTCTTGAATGTGCATGGCTGTGTTTAACCACCTTCAGGTCCAGTGGGGGTCCCCTGTCTCTGGCACCTTTATTTTTGGGGTCCCGGGCTGAAAAGGTTGAGAACCACTGGGCTAACAAGAGTCACGCTGCCTTAATTAAACTGCTTTAGAGTCCCGACTCTTTGCTGCTCCCTCTGCAAGCTGCTTTAATGCAACCCTCCTCCACCCCAGCTCCTCCTTAATCAATGTCATTCTGCTGTCATTCATACCTGCTCTGCTCTGGTTTTGTTTTATTTTGCTGCTTCTCTTCCTACCTTATAATCTCCTTGTACGTCACATTTGATGAAAAGTGCAAATAAATGCTGCTAATAACTGCTGAGAAAGAAAAATACAGTGCTTCACAAATGTATTAGACCACCTGTCATATTTGTCTCAGAGACCATCCAGCATCATGAAGTGCTTTAATGCGGACTCTTTCATTTTCAGTCAGCTCTCCACGTTTTACCATTTTGGACAGGAATGAGGAATTTCAAACTGAATTCCCCCAAATTTGAGCCGGCTCACTGGGCTTCTCTGAGAAGTCAGAAATGAATCAAGCAGAACATTCAACCACTAAAACTCATTTTTCTCTTCAGGAACGCAAGTAAATAACTATAATTTGACATATTCATCAAGAAATATTAATGTGCTTTACTATTTTTTCAGTTTTTTTGTAAATCAGTAAATTTGAAAAGTCATGGATAACATCAATAATTATATTTTTGCATTAAAAATATCATTTGGGTTAAAGAGCTTCTACATATTGGTGTATTAACCATTGCAGAAACATAAAAATGATTTTGGTAATTACCAATGCTTTTAATTTAGGGCAGCTGAGGCATTAACCTTACTTTGGTTAGGGTTAGGGTGGTCTAATAAATGTGTTTTACACTGTATATGATGTTTTTATTTAAAAAATGTGAAGTAATGTAAACATACTGGCCTTTAAAGAGTTAAAAATAAAAAATATATATAGAATTTAAATTTGATATCTATTTTTAGGCAGAAGTAGCTTTAAAAGACTGACTTGTTTAAAGTAGAAAAAATAGGAAAAAAAAGTTTTCAGCAGCTTTTTGGAAGTGGACATTTTTTGTCCTTAGGGAAACATGCATCAGGATATTACAGAAACTCTAAGGGGCAAAACTAGTTTGAAGAAAATACTTTTTTTTTTAACTCAAAGTACAGATGAAAATGTCAGGACTTGTTGAAATCTGTTTTATAGATTTGTCCAGAGCCAGTGTGAGATTACACAAACTCATTCCTAACTTATAACAGATTTTTCTTACTTATTCCAAATTTTATTGTCTCCATCTTTTGTTTTTTATTCTTCCACACATTAACAAACACAAATAAGATTTCTCTTCATACTTCATTCTTCTGTTTCACATCTCTCTTTTCTGTTTATTTTATTTATATAACGTAACAAACAGATTTTATTTCAATGCCAAAGTGATCGACTTTCACTCCTCAAACAGCAGCACATCTTTTCTTTTCCCTGCTGTCCTAAATATCCCTTTCTTTCATTCTGAGGCTCTGTTTCCTCTCTTTATTCCATCTCTTTATTTTCTTTTTCATTCCGACTCTCCTTCTTCTGCTCCATTGTCCGCCCGGGTTTCCCAGGCCGGTGTGAGTGTCTCTTACAAAGAAAACAAGGTCGGACAAAGAAAGGAAGGCTTTCCACGCACTCGCACAACAAAACAAAAAAACACTCTGAATGAAATAAAAGAAGAGGAGCAGGAGGGGATAAATAAAAAACGACAGGGCGAGAGAATCAAACAAGAGGAAGAGTAACTCTATCAGCGCATTAGTCAGGTCAGCTGAAGAAAAGAAAGGAAAATAGAAACTCTCTCTCTCCTTTCTTTTCTCTCTGCTTTTTGTTTTCTGTCTTTTAATAATTCAGAGATGCAAACAGCAGAGATGGAGTGGACCTGGAAATATGTGTGCATGTACGTGTGTTACGACTCTGTTTTTATCCATTTTACCTCAACACTGTAGGTACATTTCCTGACAAATACTTTTCAACTGAATATTATAGACGGAGAACTCTTTATGTTAATTGGTACACATTTTAATTGATACTTTTCTTCTTTTTTTCATGTTAAACCCTGAAAATTGAAACAAAATCGCAAAAAAGTATTTTTCTCTCATTTGCACCAAAAGTCAGATCTTTTACTACATCATACAGTTTTTAGTGATCAAATTTATTTGGAAATTGAAGCTCAGAAATTAGCTCATCAAACATAAGTTAACATGCACTGGTATTATACCGTACATCCCCATCAGTGTGGTTTGAAGAGATCATTGGTGAGTGAGTCATTTTGTACATGCGCTCCAGTACATCTGTAAATGTTTACCAGTGTCACAGTCTGTTTTAAACTGAATACACTTTCTCTGACCTCTCAGCACATACTCACATTAGGTACTCCATGATGGGACCAAGCTTGTTTGACCCCCAAAATATTTATTTTTAGATTTTATTTATTTATTTATTTTTTGACTAGTGAAATTACTTAGCACAGTACTTTTCCCTGACTCCAGAAGTGTAGTTACACTGTTTTTACTCCTTTGTAAAAGACCAAACAAGGGAACCCTCAACTCTAAGAAACATGAATTATGCTTTTTATTTGCAATGCAGATCAAATATTAAAAAAGCACCATACTGCACATGCAGAGATAAAAATAAAAAGTCTGCAGTTTGATTTAAAAACTCTCAACATTAGTTTAACTGCTACTATCGCTATTTTACTGCTATTACTATTTTCATTTCCACTTCTGATTTTTAGCTTGTTTTAATACCTTTTACTCTTCTTATCCGTGCTTTAATGTCTCAACGTCTCTTATTGTTTTGATTTCCTATATCCATTATTAGTGTTGTAGTACTTGTGAACGGTCTTGGTCTTGAGACTGGTCTCAAGACCACATTTTGAGTGTCTTGGTCTTGTCTCAGACTCAAGAGTAATTTTACTTGGTCTTGTCTCGGTCTTGGACTGGCCAGACTCTGGATTTTCCATCAAGACCGGTCAACACCAGCACTGATCTGCAATTCTTTGACTTCATTAATGTGATAATAAGGAGAAGCTCTTGCTTAAACTACAAAAAGCTACTTCTGCAAATTATAATTTTATAATTTTATCTCTCTTAAGGTTTTTAGCTCTTATTGCTTCTCTTTTACTTGCCTTTTAAAACGTCAGTCCCCTTAGTCTCAGGTTCTGTGGTTGGGTTCTTGTGTTGGCCGGGTACTCGTGGGTTCTTATGATGTCTTGGTTCCAATGACGTCCCAGGTTATCTCAGTTCTGGTGATGTCATGGATGTCTAAGCTCTAGATTTCTTTGGATGTTTAGTTCTAATAATCATAGTCATGTTGTCTAAGCAATAATGGGTTTGGGTTTTTAGGTTCTCTATAATTATTATTAATATTATTATTATTATTATCATCATTGTTTTTTATTTTATTATTATTTCAATTGTTGTTGTTATTATTATTATTATTAAAATGGAAAATTTAGAAACAAAGTAATTTTATGTATTTTTTCAAATCTAATCATTATTTTTTATTATCTTCTTTTTTTTATTTATTTGATCATTTCTTTATTAGACTATGTTTGAACATTTTTTGTACATATAAATGGCTTGAGAATAAACTTAAAATGTTATAATGATATAAGCAGAAGCATCTGATGTAACATTACTAACACATTTAGATCCGACACTTTTTCCTATTTATCACAACACACACACACAAAAGAATAGAAAACTATAGCAGACAGCTTCGTCCTTTCTTACCCTGACATGAAGAAATGAGAAAAGTCAAGCTGTTACATAAGCCATACTGATGGTAATGGTGTCCTCTTACGTGTATTATTATTTGTATTCAGTGTAAATGAGACGATCTGTGACATCATAGTTTAGGCTGAGTTTCAATCCTACATTATACTTTCTCTTTCTTTGTGTCTATGTTCCTCCTCCCAGCAGCTATCTGGTGTTTTTATAGTTTGTGATGTAAGATTGGCATCAAAAAGTCATCTAATCCTCGTGTAGAGAAGCAATGATGAACAGAAGAGAGAGGTGGAGGTGAGAGAACAGACGTGTAGAATAAACCAGACATGTATAGGAAAGCATCTCAGCTCACTTACTGTCTCAGCAATAGGAAGAAACTTTGATACTGATTATGCAGATAATTTGTGCTTAATTTACGTGTATGGTCAGACTCTTGACAAGTTGTAAATATTCATGAAAATGTGGCAGCAGGTCGGTTTACAGTTCGCCATTAAAAAGAAGTAGGCAAAGACAAAAGAGGTGGTTTACCCTTTATCACTTCTGGTAAGTGCAAACAGCACAATCTGGGACAACACTACCCTGTGGAGATTAATGAAGTGTACTGTTGTAAAGTATACTGAAGGAAGTTTGCAGTTTTTAACCCACCATAGAGGGTATGCAATGGTATATCCTCTATCCGGGACATGCCTGCCCTGTTAGTGGCAAAACATTCTGAAACACCGCTGTCTGCTCAAGTGGGAGGAACCCAGACTCATCTCCCCTGAAAGAGGGAAAATTCTGGCCCTAAAGAGATTCCATAGTGTTTGATAAAGACCCAGCAGGCCATGGACATGGATATGTGGCCATCAAACCAACTTCCTGTGTATACGTTTTCAGAATGTATGGCTCAAAGGAATTGACATGGGTCCTGATGTGCCATGATCCAGGGCTGGAGTGGTGAAAATAGGGTAAGTGTTAAACTAGACACAAGTTGACACACACGCCACTCAGAAGCCAAGGTCAAGCTTGATGGCACCCCTTTATCCTGGCCTTTTCACCCCTGGTTCTAGCCCGGAGACCACCAGCAGTTTTTGACATCCACAGCAGGACTGGGGTCTTGTGGCAACCCCACTACCTGCCTGGCCGCTGTGCTTACTCGCCACATCAACCCCGTACTCCACACAAAGGTGTGGACTTTTGTTTAGTTTGTGAACATATTATTTTCATGCCCCTGGTAAAATGCAAGGACATCCAGAGCACTACCGGGGTTGTGTCAATCCTCCTCCCCACCCTACGGTGTCCTAAAGGGGCTTACTCACCACATCTACGCCTAAGTTCGTCAAGTTTTGGCCCAAACTTGCCTCAAAGTTCTGCACAGAACTGTGGAGAACTACTGACCTGATTTTAAATTTGAAGCAGAGGCTGAAGTCTGAACACATCCAGGTTCAATCCAGGATATGTGTGAAACTGAATTAACGTTAAAGTTTTGGGTAAACATGAAGCTTCTGCTTTAGCTATTTCTCCGTTTTTTAATGACCGGTTTGGTTCTTTCCACTTCAGCTTCTCTGCAGCTAACAGTTATCAAGCCGCTGTGACCTCTCCTTTATTTCTAATGTGATAAATACACACAGTACAGATCTTCATTTCCATATTACTTGGGTGGTATAAACTGTTTTTAGGTGGGATATGTTGAGTTCATGAAGACATGTAGAAAAGATGTCCAGTGTTACCGGTGTTGGAGTGTAAGTCGTCGTTGTCTGACTCGTTGCCGTTTTGGAGACTCATCATCATCTTCATCTTCTGGAGCTTCTGAAGCTCAGCCATGGCTGCTGCTGTCAGACCTGAGACACAAAAACACACAACTGTTAACTTCATCATCATTATTACACACCAGGGCTGTCAGAAAATGAAGCCTGTTTGATTGAAATTAATCTCCGAATTTTTGGTATTTACTTGCGATGATTGCACCATCTACACCATTGATAAAAATTCACGTATTTTGCATTAAAAACTGGTTTTGTGTCATGTTGGATTTTTCTGTTGTCTTAAAGGTACAGTGTGCATTATTAAGCAGATCTCACTTAGGGGGGTTAGATTTGAAGTTTTGGGGGATGTTCTTGAAAATTTTCTAGAGCAGGGGTCAAAGTGTGGGAGAGTGAGTCTCCCCTAAGAAGAAATTATTCATTCAGTGGACCCCCACCCACAGAAAGGATTGAAATTGAAAATAAATAAATAAATAAATAAACAACATTTCAAACATTTCTGTCTAATCTTTAAACATTTTTAACATTAATATATTTTGAATATTTTGGTTTGCAAATGTCCTAAACATCTGCCTTTCCCTCTTATTCAGTTATAATGCCATTAAAAACCCCTTTTTCATATTTTTTTGGCCATTTTACAACTTCTTTTGCCACTTTTCCCATTTTTTCCACTTTTATCCCATTTTTGCCCTTTTTCACCTTTTTGCCCATTTAAGCTACGTTTCATCATTAAATATCCCTTTTTCCCCCAATGTTTTTGCTAATTTTGTGATGTCTTTTTTTGCCACTTTTTCCCATTTTTTCCACTTTTATCACATTTTTGCCTTTTTTTTAAATTTCATGCAACGTTTTGACAATTTAAGCTACCTTTTACTATAAAGTACCACTTGTTCCTTTTTTCTGCCTCTTCTTTTTGCCACTTTTTGCCCATTTAAACTACCTTTTGGTATTGCATACCACTTGTTTCCTTTTTTTGGCCCATTTTTGCCACTCTTGATTGCTTTTTACCCATTCTAGTCACTATCCACTCATTTTTTTTGTCACTTCTCACCCATTTCTGCTACTTTCTGACCATTTTTCCACTTTTTTGCCCCTTTTTTTTTGCTGCTTTTTGAACATTTTTGCCACCTTTAACCTATATCTATTGCTACTTCAAGCTGTTTTTGCCACTTTCCACCTCTTAGATTGTGGCTTTTGTTAGCAAAAAGGTGAAAAAGAGCAAAAATGGGATCAAATTGGAAAAAATGGGGAAAAGTGGCAAAAGAAGTTGTAAAATGGCCCCCCCAAAAAAAGGGGGGGGGGGGTTAATGGCATTATAACTGAATAAGAGGGAAAGGCAGATGTTTAAGGACATTTGCAAACCAAAATATCCAAAATATATTAATGTTAAAAATGTTTAAAGATTAGACATAAATGTTTGAAATGTTGTTTGTTTTTTGTTTTTTGTTTTGTTTGTTTGTTTGTTTGTTTGTTTGTTTGTTTGTTTGTTTTCATTTCAATTTCAATTTCGCTTTGTAGGTGGGGGTCCACCGAATTAATAATTTCTTCTTAGGGGAGGCTCACTCTCACACACTTTGAAAACCCCTGCTTTAAAACATGTTTAAAAATTTCTCCATTTTTGTAGGTAATTTCTTTGAAATTGTAGGGATATTTTTTGTGTATTTTGGAAAGGAGAGTTTCCAAGAAATTCAGAACGTTTTGTGGCTTTTAGTGGAAATTTAGTTGATGCTTGGCCTTAATAAGCTCCAGCAGTCATCATCAAAATGACTCTGAATGTTTGACACCATTTCTGCCTGACTGAAGACCCCCAACAGCTGCTCTAGAACTGATCCAGTGCTGTATTTTCTGCAGAAACCTTCAGGAGATCTGCGGTCATCGTTTTTGGTCAAACTACTTCCTGTTCAAAGACAAGGCTGAGCTTTTAAAGTGATCAGGTCCTACTGATCCCAAATACGTAACAAAAACTCGAAATGGACTCAAAACAAAAGCTCAGATCTCATGAGGTTAAGGAGGATCGCTCTTGCTGCAGGGAGATGCTGATATTTCCTAACTACAGTGTGCTGAAAGGGACAATAAGGCATGAGATTAATCACGATTACATAAACCGAACATTTTCAGCTGCACAAACTCAAAAAGCAGGACAGTCGTATTACTTGACTTTTCAGAGCATCACATGTTAATGACTCCAACACCTCTTCAGACCTCACAGGTGCTCCCTCTCTTTACCCACAATGCTTTTCAGTGAGCCTCAGTGACACACATACTGTCGCCGTCAAGTTTTCTTTTCAGCCGGAGCGTTTTGTTGAAGCGTTGGAGGGTGTGAGAGCGGTTTCAGACGCCTCGGGGCTGATGTATTTCCACCGATACACACATGAAGAAAAACAAAACACACAGCCCTCACTAACACACTCTCTCAGTCTTTTGTATGGACTAAGATCTCTGGCTCTGAGCACTGACCTGGAACTGACTTCTATACACAACAACCAGCAGAGTGAGAGCCATGACCCTGTGAGCGAGCGCTGTGTACATGCACTATTGTGTTTGTTAGCGAGCATGCTCAGAGCGTTAGCGTCATGCTGAGTGTGTGAACAGTCTGCTTTCATGTAAAAAGTGTGTATGCATGCTTATCAGTGCAGACTGGTGTGGTTGTGGTTGTGTAGTTGTGTGGTTGTGTAGGTCAGTTGGTTTTGCCCCGGTCACGGTTGACGGCCTTGCAGGAATGTCCATTACACACACAGTACAGTTGTCTGCGAGCTATAAAGAAAACAAGATACCAGAGAGGGGAGGGAGGGGAGAGAGATGGGGGAGAGGAGAGGAGAGGAGAGGAGGGAGGAGTTGTTGCGTTGTTTGAAATTTAATTTAAAGCAGGATGGAGGGATGATGGATGGATGAGTGAGGAAGAGGGAGGTGTGGAGGAAAGAAAGAGAGTGTTGTGTGCAGGTTAAAGTAGACTGGAGCGCCTTAATTAAGTCCAGAGACATGAAGATGAAAACTTGAAGTTCACTGTTTAAAAAAAAAACTTCAAGTCATCATCTTTGACATTTTAGCTCTAGTTATTACACACTAATACCGTTTACCCGTAGAATATTTTATCATTATTAGGGCTGAATGATATGCAAAAATAATCTAATTGCAATTTTTTCCTGCAATATTGCGATTGTGATTTTCATGCGATTATTTAGGTTCCTCATTTTTTCTGTTGTTCAACAAACATGAGCAAGAATTAATTCTATATTATAACAAGTACAATATTAGATCAGTTAAACTGGAGCTAAATTTAGAATAAAAATATCTTACTGCCATTTTGGCTCATTTAGAAATTTTGATATCAACTACTTTATTGAAGGGGATGATCATTTCTCATATTCTCATTTTGATGAAGAAAAATAAATGCATGAGCATGAAAAGTAAGATTTTTATATATAAAAAAAAGATATTTGAAGGTTTGAATAACGTAGAAAGTAGTGATACTCAACGCGTGACTCTTTTATGTCTTCATTTTAAATATTATTCCCCCTGAAAACCTTAAATAAGGGAAACTTTTGTCCTTTTTCACAATTTTTTCCCACTTTTCACCCATTTAAGCTACCTTTTGCATTGAAAAAAAAAAAATTTCCCTACTTTTTGCCCTTTTTGACTCTTTTTTACAACTTTTTACACATTTCTTGCCACTTTTATCCCATTTTTGCCCTTTTTCACCCTTTTTTCTCTGCATTTTCACCCATTTAAGCTCCCTTTTCTCATAAAATACTACTTTTTCCTACTTTTTTGACTCTTTTTTACAACTTTTTACCCATTTTTTGCCACTTTTATCCCATTTTTGCCCTTTTCCCCCCTTTAATCTCTTCATTTCCACCCATTTAAGCTCCCTTTTCTCATAAAATATCACTTTTTCCCCACTGTTCTGCCCCTTTTGATGCTTTTTGCAACTTTTTACCCATTTTTTGCCACTTTTATCCCATTTTTGCCCTTTTTTAATCCTTATTCCTCCACATTTTTTACCCATTTAAGCTCCCTTTTGTCATTAAATACCACTTTTTCCTAGTCTTTGCCCATTTTAGGAAATATTGACTGTTTTTTGCCCATTTTAGTCACATTTCACTCATTTTTTTTCACGGTTTTGCCACTTTTGGACCATTTTATGCCAACTGTAACTCATTTTTTATCACTTCTCACCCATTTTTGCTGTTTTCGGACCCTTTTATCCAATTTTACTCCCCATTTTCGCCCCTTTTACTCATTTTGGTTGCTTTTTGACCATTCTTGCCACCTTTAGCGTATTTTTATTGCCGTTGTTGCCACTTTTCACCTCTTAGATTGTGGCTCTTGCAAAGGTATTTTTCAACTATTTGGCTATTTGGTTGAGCAGGGTTGAGTAACACTGATATAGAGGATACAAAAAGAAAAAAAGAAACCAGGGTTTCTGGGATCAGCCTTAGAGATAGGGTGAGGAGCTCAGACATCTAGAGGGAGCTAAGAGTAGAGCCGCTGCTCCTTCAGTTGAGTTGGTTCGGGCATCTGATCAGGGGGCCTCCTGAACGCTTCCCTTTGGAGGTATTAAAGGCACATCTAGCTGGGAGCAGACATCGGGAAAGACCCAGAATGCGCTGGAGGGATTATCTATCCTGTTTAGTCTGAGAACTCTGAGAGATCTCCCAGAAGGCGTTGGAAGGTGTCACTGGGGAAAGGGATGTCTAGGTTGACTTACTTAGCCTGCTCTCACTGCAACCCAACCCCAGATAAGCAGAAGAAGATGGAATAGAATGGTAAGATCTTCCCAGTGGTGAGCTCCAAATGGATACTGCAGGCACAGTGAGCTGTGACCAACCAACAGTCCAGCAGACTCGACAGGCAGTGAACAAGCTGAAGGCCGGGGAGGCACCAGGGATCCAGGCTGAGATGGGTGGTGAAACCTCCCTTCTGTGGTTGTTCCATTAAGAAAACAGACTTCATGCCTGCAGACTGGAAGAGGGGTGCGGTTGTCCTGATCTGGAAGGTAAAGGGTGTGGGGCAAGAGTCTTACAACTACAGGAGTATTACACCTCTCTCAGAGCCAAGCAAGGTCGTTGTGAACCGCTGGTCCAACACCAGCAGCCTTAACAGTCAGGCTTTACACCTAAGAGGTCTACAGAAGTCCACATCTTGGCACTTCAGGGCTCCTGGAAGGTATTCGATTCGGTGAGTCGAAATGCCCTCTGGGGGATTCCCATGTTGGCTCATCCAGCTGATGTCTACCCTATATTCTGGTACAGAGAGTGCTGAATCAGAAGTGTGTTGACTCCACCTCTGACTTCTTCCCAGTTGATTCTAGGACTAGGCAGGGGTACGTCTTAGCCCCTATGCTTTTCAGTACCTGTATGGACTGGGTAATGGGGCGGGTAACATTATTAGGTGATGTCCAGATCACTGATCGTGGCAGAGACTTGTATTGTGGGGGCTCTTAACTTGCTCAGTGAGGAGGCTGACGTGTTGGGAATGCATGCCTCCTGGGTCAAACCAAAGGTCCAGGCAATTGGGGATCTATTGGTTGCTGCCATCAGCCTGCTTACTGTGAGCCTGAGATCAATCACAGACTTGGCCTGGCACAAGGGAGTCTTTCGGTCATTGGTCCTCTCAGTCTTACTGTAGTCTTGTGAGGCCTGGATGTCGGACTCCCTTCAGCCCATTTTTGTCTATCATAGCTACACCGTGTGTCTAATGCTTATGTTGTCAGGAGAGCTGGGATGGGAAGGGTCAGCTGATGGATACGGGAGTGCCAGCTGCACTATGGGCACCTGGTCCCGGGCCTGATCCAGCTCACCACATACTGGGTGCACAGGACCCGGTAGGTTGGGCCAGACTTCCACCCATGTTCAATCTTTGCTGTGAAGCCAGTACAAAAACAATAAATGTCATGGTTTTGTAGAAAGTGAGCTAAACTTTCCCTTTAGAGGACAGCAGATCTACAGGGAGCCATGACAAGAATTAAAAGCTGTCCAAATAAAACTTAAATCAAACCTAAATGACATATTTTCAAAATATTCCCATCGTTAAACTGGCATCTGTGACTGTTTGGCCTCATTTCCATAGCCGCCTCACCTAAAAATATGTACTCACTTCTTTATTTCAACCAGCGACCTGACAATGGATCATATTCCAAGTGAACTCTCCCTGAATCCACCAGATATCTATTTATAATAAACCAGTCTGTTTCACAAGTACAACTACTGAGGGAAGGCTAGTGAGTGAAAGAGAAAAAAGAGGGAGCAGAGAGAGAAAGAAAGAAAGAGGTCCATTCAAAGAGCCCGAGGCACACTGACCAGACGTATTGTCTGCTGTCCTGCTGAGTGAGAGGAGGAGGAGAGAAATGGAGGAACATGATGGAGGAAAGGAGGCCAAAAAACGAGGAGAGGAGAAATAGAGGGCCATAAGGAGCTGCTGCTCGAAAACACGAAGATAAAACTATTTTTAAAAAGTGTCCAAATTTATAAAAATAATTTCTGAGCACACTAAGGATTCAGACTTTGATATTAATCAATGTTTAAGTTTTTGATTTTATTTTTAAGGATGGATGAAGCTCGGCGAGAAACAAAAGGAGGAGTGGTGAATGGGGCAAGGGTAGAAGGACAGAAAATGAGTGAGAAAGGACTGGTGTGTAAGGAAGCGTTAAAGATACAGACGAGGTGATAGAAAGACGAAAAGGTGAAGAAATAAGCAAACTAGGGTCTGGAGTCAAAATAATGATAATACAGAAGAATGATGTCATGTTTTAGTGGGACGGATGACAGCGGGATCAGCCAGTCAAAGATGACGCTGTGACACATGACCATATATGGACAAAAGTATGTGGCCCCACCTGTTAACTATTGAATTCAAGTGTTTCAATCAGACCTGTTCCCAAAGGTGTACAAAATTATCACCTAGCCATGCAGTCTCCATTTACAAACATCACCTTTTACAACACCGTTGCACTAAGATGGTCAGGAAAGTCCATCCCTGCTGGATATTTAACAATTAACTGTATGTGATATTATTAGAAAGTGGAAGCATTTAGGAACAACAGCAACTCAGCCACAAAGCAGGGTAAACAACTGCTAAGTCACCAACACTCTGCTGATTCCATTGCTGAAGAGTTCTGAACTTCCACTGTCATTATTGAAGAACAGAAACTGTGCAGCAAGAGCTGCATGAATGGTTTTCCATGGCCGAGCAGCTGCATGCAAGCTTCACATCACCAAATTCAATGCCAAGCTTATTGATATCCTGTGTAGTATTGATATATTCTAGTGATATTCTAGTCTGGGTTTGGGGGATGCCAGGAGAACTTGCCTGACTGCACTGTGCCAACTGTGAAGTTTGGTGGAGGAGGGATAAATGTATGGGGCTGTTTTTCAGGGTTAGGGTTAGGCCCCTTATCTCTACACAAGGCCAATCTTAATGCTTCAGCATACAAAGACATTTTGGACAATGCTTTACTACCATAACCCTGCAAAGCAGATCGACTTGCCCGTTTCCGTGTTTCTCAGTGGCGAATCCATCTTACAAAGCTTCGTCTGAACTGTTTGGGCCCGGTTAGAAAGTGATAGCACCAATCAGCGACGAGGGGTAGTACTTGCAGTAGCGAAGTCGTGACGTAAACAAGCAGCAACAAGATTGTGCAATTATAGTGGAAGACATTAGCGTAGATGCTGCTAAAGCGCCAGTTTCATCAGAACTTGACGATATTTCTTCGTTAAAAGAAGAACAAAGAACAGCAGTGAGTTGTTTTCTTTTCAAAAACGACAAAAGTTGTGGCTGTGCACGCGTAGCTAGGTCATGGCTACGTCACATGTTTTGTTGCTCTGATTGGCCCATAAAGATGTGACAGACAGAAAGTTCATCCTATGACAGTCCGAGTTTTTTTCAAAGCCTCTGCCCTTCCCCAAACGCTTAGTATTAAAGGTTTTCCAGATGGATGTGTGAAACAAATCCGGGGTTCGCCCACTGAGGGACCTGGATGAAGAAATAACATTTTGAGGGGACCAATCACAGCCCTTGTGGTCTGTGATAGTTTTAGTCGACAAAATTAACCCTGACCTGTAGCTGGTTTCAGGCTGAAAGATACCTTAAACTCCTTTAACCCATTTCAAGACAGACTCTGGGAACACAAAAGCTGTCTGGGTATTGTAAATGAGTCCCATATATAGTTTTCTATGCCTGCAAACATGGGACAAGAAAAAGAAGCCGATGCAACTGAAAACAGACATTACACAAACACCATCACATATTTCTTAACCTCCATTTAGGCTGGGTGTAGAAATGAAGACTCAGTATCCGTGTCGTAATATGACCCAGTAGGTATCAGATGTGTTGCTACTGGTACCATTTTGCTACTGGATTTAAATACTCATCCCTAATAAAGACATGGTTAAATGGGTTTGGTGTTGAAGAACTTGACCTCATCCAGACCTCATCCCCAACCCAACGTTTGGGTCAAACATCAGTGCCTGACCTCATTAATGCTCTACAAAATGAACGGGCTCAAATTTGTACTCCAAAATCATGTAGAAAGCCTTCTGAGAAGAGTAGAGGCAGTTATAACTGCCAAAGGGGGGCATCTCTATATTAAAGTTCATGTATTTGAATACAGTGCCCCTTTTGGTGTAACAACAAAGTGGGTGAATACTTTTGTCCATATAGTAGATCATTGTTTCACGCTTGTGGTAGGTCCACCTTGAATGGTAATGACATTATGGCTGATGATCAGATCTAAAGAGCAGCCCCCCCCCCCCCCCCCCTTCCAGCCCTGTCCATGATGTTCAAGAGGATGTTTTTTAATTCTAGGGTAGATAAACCTCAGTTGAAACTCTGGGGTTGAGCTGCTCTTTAAGGGAAAAAGTCAATACATCCACAGAGTGACGAGAACCAACTGTTGTATTTTCCTGCAGTGAAATAACCATTTCCTCTCTGTCCTGGCAAAAGTTCAACTGTAAATAAGAAGTTATTTAAATTTAAGAACCACGTGGTAGCAGAAGAGCGGGTTGTGATAAAAATGGAGTACCTCTGTGAGGTCAGGACTGCATTCACTCATTGATTACTGAAGAACACCTTGAAACAAACACACAAAGATGCAAACACTGATACAGGAAACAGTCCCACACTCACACATGCACGGGCAGAACGCCCGCTCCGCCTCAATGCAACCAGAAGACGATCAATATGGAGGGCAGAGCCACAATACTGTTCTCCATCATGACTATCAAACACACACGCATACACTGCCAGATCGATGGCTGTCCGCTGTGTCCACGGTTACCCAGCATCGACCCCGTCGCTAATGGCGACCACGGAACCTTGGGAATTAGTGTGTGATTGATTGACAGACTGCTTCAACGACACTCCCATCATATAGAATCAGAGAGAGAGAATATATATACTACAGTGTGTTTGTGTTTCAGAGCTCCCCTGTGGGTTGTCCATACGTTGTTTACTCATCTCTTTTTCCTCCCCATGCATCCTAATGCTCTCTGAAGGACAAAAGAGCGAAAGGAGTGGAGGAGGACACAGCAAAATTAAGAGAAAGATAAATCAGGATTAGGTCAGAAAAGAAGAGAATCATCAGCGTAACATGGAATCAAATGGCATGGTTGGGACTTCAGCTTGTTAAGAATGGAGGTTTTCTCAGAAGTCATGGGGATGTTGTTCTGCCTTATTGAAAAAGAACACAAGTCTGAGGGAACAGGAAGGACCAGTGAGGTCTTAAATTTGAAATGAGGAACCCAAAATCAAGAAACAAGCTGTTCTCCAGCTATCAATCAAAATAGAACAGAAAAACACGATGAGGCCTGGCCTTGGCCATTTTAGGTAGTTCATATTAAACTGAGAATCAAGAGATGGAAAATGATAAAAAAAAAAGACATTTTTTTTTTCCATTTTTCATCTTTTATCAATTTTGTGTTTTGATAAAAAATGTTTTTAGAATAAAAGTCGGCACAGGTAATGTTAAGGTGTTTTTGAATGGGTTGACAGTGATTTGGGGCTGTAACTGTACCTCGCTAAGGGATATGCATTCTAAAACTAGTTTCTGAATTTGCCACTGTAATTTATTCTGACCATATAATAGTACTGTGCACAAGTTTTAGGCATGTTTGGGCCAAACACTGAGGCTGCAATAAGGCATCGATGTGGCAGGTAAGCTGCCTGAGGGCACCATCAGGTAGGGAAGGAGGATTGACACAACCCTGGTTGTTCTCTGGATGTCCTCTGTTGAAAAACTAACAAAGTCCACACCTTTAGGGCCAAGTGAGGGATATATGTGTTCAGTAGGCATGGCCAAGGCTACCATCCGGCTGGTAGTAGGGTTGCCACAAGCCCTGGTAGTTCCTTGAATGTCCTAAGAGGCCAAAAGCGTTGGCAGTCTCCAGGTGTATTATTACCAGACCAATAGGCCAGGACAAAAGAGATGCCATCAAGCTTGACCTTAGCTGCAAAGCAAAACACGTGTGGACATCAGTCCAGCTTGACTGTAGCTACTCTCCCTGCTCACTAGACTCGGCTTGTGGTAGGACAGTCCTTAGTGCCCTGCATGCCTAAAACTTATTTGCACAACTGTATACTTGAACATCTGAGCAAACCTCACAAGGGTTCCCTTATTACACCTTGATTATTCAAACAGGTCTTATAGTTGCAGAGATACTCTATACCAGTGGTTTACAAACTTTTTTGCCCAAGGCACACCAAAGGTTAAGCCAAAATCTCAAGGCACACCATATTTAAACCGATACAAAATGGACTTTTAAATAATATTACAGTCAAGGTGAAAATTGCTAAAAAAAAGAAAAAAAAAAAAAAAGAAGTGGCCAAACAATGGGTTAAAATTAGCAAGAACTTGTTGAAAGTGTCAACATAGTGGAAAAAAAGGGTTACAAGTAGCCTAAAAGGCTTAAATGTTGTTAAACGGTGGTAAAAAAAAAGGGTTAAAAGTGATGGAAAGGGCAAAATTGGGCAAAACAGGGGTCAAACAAAGGCAAAAGTGGGTGGAAATGGTCAAAAATGTGGTATAAATGAGTTAAAAGTGTCAAAAAGGTGGCAAAATACATCAACAGTAGCAAAAAAATGGCAAAAAAGACTTGAAGTTGCAATAAAGCAGAAGTTAAAAGTGATTAAGATGGAGTAAAAATGACCAAACAATAGCCAAAAGTGGCAAAAAGGTTGCAAAAATGGGTTCAATGCGGCAAAATGTTCCAAAAAAGGTTACAAAAATCAGTCAAAAAGCAGTCAAAAAAACAATCCAATCAACCCATTAATAGCTCCCCATGGTTTTCAGTCAGGATGCTAGCAACAATGCTACTGATCCAACTCACATACTCTATATCATCAATAAATCACAACTAGGGAGGAAACATTCTCTGGGTTTTTTGTCCAGCAAGATCTGTGGGCAGACCTGGTTACAGTAGGCTACTTGCCATAAAGTTGTGGTAATAATGTATAGTTGTACAAGTTCCCAAGGCACACCTGGACTTGCCTCAAGGCACACTGGTGTGCCCTGCCACACCATTTGAGAACCACTGCTCTACACATTATGGGCATGTAGCTTTTGAGCAGAAACTCAAACTCCAGGCCTGCACCAGGCCCACACCACATCTCCAGGTCTCTCCCTAGCTGCCCCCTCCACAACACACATGGTTCAGTCTGATGGGTCCTGGACACCCAGTATGCTGTGAGCTGGATCAGGCCTGGGAAAGCCAGTCAGATGCCTGTATCCAGCTGCTGCACTAGACACAAGGTCTTGCCAACAATAACCAAAAATTTACAGAGGAGAAGTTGTCACAGAAGAGTCTAGCCAGCGCCTTTGGCCATCAGTCAATGTCCGGGCCACACAAGAGTAAAGGAAGACCATGAGGTCCGGGGGGGAAGGTATTTGGTGCAGATATCCAAGGTTCCCAAACGTTGGCTTTCCCTCTCGGCACACAAGCCGGTTAAAACTGCCACATATCCTGGAAAATCGCTCTACTTCTAGTGGATGGATTGGGACACAAGTTGGTATAAGTCATGTGTAGCTGGAGGAGGATCCTAAGGACTGTGCTGTGAAGAAAATAAAATAATAACCAGCTTATTGGTGTCTTTTCTGCAAACCAACTGACAAGGAAGCATTACAACTGACACGTGTTCAACAGCCCACGCTTTTATCAAGTCCCAGACGACCTTTAATGTGAAAATATAACCAAAGAGACATCGTCGGAAAACAAAGTATGAATAAAGATTGTGCCCTGTATAAATGAGGGAATGCCACACTGCCTTTTACACTATCTGCTATTTGTTTTCTAGATTTGTATGTTTTGTGCAGTTGGCAAATGAATTAAATTGTTCAGGGTAAGTGGAAACCTAGCAAAACTTCTGTTCATCTCTGAACGTATGCTCAGTCCCTGTCCTACATAGTGCATACTCAATCATTAACGCCCCACCCACCATAAAAACTGTACCTTCCTCCTCTACTGTAAGGCCTTTTTCCATAAAAGCATCCCACACATGGCAGGCCATACTCTAAATGAGATCTGACAGTGTCCCTCCACAGCTCCGTGCGTTAGGATGGTCTTTAAGAGCTTTGAGTTTGCCGGTAGAGGCAGTCGGGTGATCTTCGAGGGTTCTGAACCCCCCTCCTGAGTTCGCGTGAAACCCACCCCATTTGGCTGCGGTCGTAAATATTTAATCCCCTGCACCTACATCTCTGACGAAGTGCTCCGACCGCGCTTTCAGAGACGGAGTGACACTTTGAATAAAACAAACAGGAAAACAGAGGAATTGCTCTTTGTGTTCTGAATTTAGAAACACACTGTTCTGGCCTTTTTTGTGTTTCTGTTTTTTTTTCTTTCTTCCTGCGAGCACTCGGAGTGCCAATTTACAAATGCAGTCGATTGCTCTGGTGCTGAGTCAAATAGATTTCAGCTCTGCACTCTGGCACTTAGGTCGCCCATCTTTAGCTTTCACTGGGAGGCCAGGACGCCCATTTGGAACCATTTCACAGCGGCCATTTTGTGTCATCTTCAATAGACTCAGACACTGACCTTTGAGTTTTGTCTTTTGATGTTTTCAAGTTCAAAATCAAGTAGAACTTTAAATCAAGTTTTATAAATCTAAAACAAATACCTCACCACCTACAGTCCATAGTCTGGAGGAATCCCTGTGCACTAGAGAAAAGGCCCCCAAGGGCCACTGCATTAAAAAAGGCATGACTCTGTACTGGAAATGACTGCATGGGCTCAGGAACACTTCCAGAAATCACCGTCTGTAAACACAGTCAGCCGTGCCATCCACAGACACAAGTTTAAGCTGGATCATGAAAGAAAAGTCAGATGTGGGATGCGGCCCCTTCTCTGGGCCAAAGCTCATTTTAAATGGACTAGGGCAAAATTGGAAAACTGTTCTGTGGTCACATGAATCAAAAGTTGAAATTCTTGTTGTACAACACAGACACTGTCTCCTGCAGACTAAAGAGGAGAGGGACCATCAGCTTGTAGTCAGCAAACACTTCAAAAGCCTGCATCTCTGATGGTATGGGGTTGCATTAGTGTCTATGGCGTGGGCAGCTCTAACATCTGGAAAGGAACTATCAATGCTGAGAAGCAGATCGAGGTTTAGAGCAACATATGCTCCCATCCAGACAACGTCTCTTTCAGGGAAGGCCCTGTATATTTCAGAAAACCACATACCATATCCATCACAACATCATGGCTTCACAGTAGAAGAGTCTAGATACTAAACTGGCCTCTATGTAGTCCAAACCTTTCATCAACACAAATCATTTGACACATCATGAGACAAATATCCAGTAAAGAAGTCCAGGACTGTTAGGCAGCTAGAATCCTACATCAGACAAGAATGGGCTAGCTAATTACAAGAGAAGTACCACAGCATTACAAGGGTTAGGTCTAGGGTAGAATAACATAACATAACAATAACAAAAAGTTGTGGACGGATTTTGACGAAATTTTAAGGAAATGTCAGATGGCGGAGGTCAGCACTGTTACCACTTCACACCAGGAGGTGGCGGACATGAGTATCTTCAATCCCAGCAGCATTTTTGGGTGTGTTTCTATTCAAAGTTTTGGAGTTTATAGTTTTGGAAGATGTACGCCCTGTCGAGGAGACGAGTCAGAGCGTAACAGAGAGAAAGACAGCGATGTGCAGCGAGAATACTCACAATGCTGGGAGGAATAGAGGAATATACACCCTCTGCCATGACGTCCAGTCATCCAGTGAGACCATGGGTGAGACTGTCAGTGCGTCTGTTGGCACCAGCAGGCAATGCTTCCACCATGACAGTCCACCCATAGCGAAGTCAATGCTTTGCCTCCCCATCGGAGAGGGAGTAATGGGCAAATGCCGTGGTGGGGGGCACATGGGGACGGATCCAGGAAATTTTTAAAGGATTCTTCACTGTTAGGAAATAGGGCTAATGGCAAAGGTCTGCGCTCTCTGAGTGCTTTTCTAGATTTCTTCATAAATTGCTTGATTATACCTGCGTAATTTCTTGATTTTGGGCAACTAAATTAAATTGAGTCCTCCCTGAATCATTTTCAAATGATTTTCAGGGGTTAGGGTTAGGGTAAAATACCACCTAATTAACAGAGAGTTGCTGCAATATTGCAAGGAATAACTTGATAATTAATATGTTATTACTAGGTTACTACTCCCTGAATATTACCATTTTTTTTCAGAGTTATCACTTGGTAAAATGACAACTTATTATGAGGTAATAACCTCCTTATTAATGAGAAACTGCTTAATAGTTATGCAAATTGCTGTAAAATTACCCGCTAAAACAAAGTGCTACCAGAAAAGGGTTTGGGTTTAAGAGTTTTGTAAATCATTCCATTGTTTTTGTTTACATCTTACACAGTGTCCAAACTTTTTTGGAATTGGGGCTGTTTATGCAACATTTAAGCACAAAAAAGTCCCATATTGTATATCTAAGTGGTTTTTATTATGTTGCTTAATTAAGACTATAGAAATTGTCTTTATTGTCAAATTCAGCCCATTCTGTTGCTCATTTAATTTTCCTGTAGTTTACATCAGAGCAGAGGTTATAACATGTCAGTGATTGGACAATCAGTTCTACTTTTTAATCATATTACTGTTACTTATCAGTTAGTTATCTTCTTACTCGTGCTACTCTACATATTTGTACCAGTAGGGGGCAGTATCAGTGACTAATTACTGTTCTTGTTGGGGGGAAAAAACGTGAAAATTGTGATCCAGGAGTTTGAAGAAAAAGATGAAAAAGACTTAATGACACTTCAGTCCTCCCTCTCTCTCTTCCTATCTCCCGCCCTCGTTCTACCACACTCTCTCTCTCTCTCGCTCTCTTTCTGCAGGTGCACATAAGAGTCCTCAGATGAGTGTTTTCTTTTCATGACAAGATTGAAAGCACTTCATCTGTAACCTACACACACTACGAGTGTGAGAGAGTTTAGAGTGTGTGTTATTGTGTGTAAATGTTTATGTTTCTGTGTATTTCAACCAAAAATATGCAGTAATGGAACACATTTGGACTGTTCTGGTGCTTTCTTAGAAGTCTGTGTGTATTCTGGTTAAATATCCGCGGGTGTAGAGATTGTGTATCCGAGTGTGTGTTTATGAGAGTGTAAGCATGTGTGTTTAGTGTGTTAGGAGACAAGGCGAAGCATTGAGCTGTTTTTGAAGTGAATTAACAAGTCAAATGAGTGCCGCAGCACCCTGCATAGGTTAGCACACACACTCACACACTCCCACGCTTATCATCACAGCGTCTTTGTTGAGGAAGATGAGGCCAATTAAACTGATATCACTCTCTCCTCTTCCTTCATCCCTCCTCCCTCCTCCTCAGCTTTTCTTCTTCTTTTTATCCCGCGGTCATCTTCACCTCTTTTTTCCCTGCTTCTTTTTTTCCTCGACATTTTTAGTCTGAACTTCCGCCATGTTTTATCTTTCCCTCGCTGCAGTTTCCTTCCTTTAACTCGAGGAAACACAAACTTTTATCTCTCCTTTCAGTTTCACTTTACGGTTTACTTCCACTTCCTTTTACTTTATCCTTTTTTCTTTGACTTTCAACGTCTTTTTATAATTATTATGATCTCAATTCATCTAATACCCTTGTCTTTTTGTGTCCTCTGTTCTGTTCTTCCATTTTTATCCTTTTTATCTGGTTGTTTTCCAAATATTTGCCTTCTAACTTCTCCTGTATTTAACCAACAATGACCTTCCTCTTCTTCTATCCACAGTGATCTTCTTCTACATTTCCCTTTCTCCCTTTGCAATTTCTCTTCTTCTCGCTTAAATTTTCTTCTAATTCATCTGTTTTCTGTCTTCCATTGAGAGACAAAGCACCAAAACAGCGTGAGGATATCCTTGGAGCCCCAGGGACCAAGTAGCTGTTTCTGCTGAAACTAACGACATTTAAGGGGCTTTAAAAGCCCAAAATAACACCAAATTTGGCATCAGACCTACCAATCATCTAAAATTTTGCAAATGACTTGTGTGAATTGAAAAATGATATTTGTATCTGATATAGGCCAATATTTAAAGTCAGTATAGGCCAGAATTTCCAGCTGATGATGGTCCATATTTTCAGACAATCTAAGCCAATATTTACAGCAGTTATAGGTGAATACAGTATTTACAGCCAAAACAGGCTGATATTCAAAACTTTCATCAATGGATAAAGACTGGTGACATATGCCAACATTTGTAGCCAATATTAGTCAATATTCACAGGCAATATACACCAATATATACCACCAATATGGGCTGACATAAAAAGACAATAAAGGTCGATATTTACAGCCAAAGTAGGCTGTATAGGCCATTATGTAGAGCCAATATCAGCATTTATTTACAGCTGATACAGGCCAATATTCATAGCCAATAAATGCTGATGTTCACAGCCAAAAAACTTATATTTACAGCTGAAATAGGTCGATATTAACAGCCAATGTTGACCAATATTTACAGCTGATATAGTTGGACATTAAGGGCAAATATAAGCTGATATTTTTATACTATATAGGTCAATATTTAAAACAAATAATTCTGATTTTCACAGTTAAAATAGGCTTATATTTACAGCTGATACTGGCCAATACTTACAGCTCATTAAGCTGGATATTCACGGCCAATTTAGGCCAATATTAACAGCTGGTATAGGTTGATTTTTAAGGCAGATATACATGATACTAAGAGCCAATAAGACCAATGCTGATATAGGATGAAATTTATCACCAAATTAGGCCAACATTTTAAGATGGTTTAGCCTGATATTTACACCTGATGTAGGTAGATATTTAGAGGTGATTTAGGCCAATATTTACAGCCAATAAATGCTGATTTCCACAGCCCATATAGTCTGATATTAACAGCCAATATAGACCAATATTTACATGCAATGTAGGCCAATATTTACAGCTGACATACTTGGATATAAAGGGTAAATATAGGCAGATATTTACATACTATACAGGTCCATATTTACAGCCAATAAATTGTGATTTTCAAGGCCTAGATAGGCATATATTTACTACCAATATTTACAGCTCATAATGCTGGATATTCACAGCAAATTTAGGCCAATATCAACAGTTTATAAAGGTTTATATAAGGCAGATATGTGTGATATTTAGAACCAATATAAGCACTGCTGATATAGGACTCAGCCAATGTAGTCAGATATTTACTGCCAATATAGGCCAATATCTAAAGCTGATATAGTTGGATATTCACAGCCAATATAGGTCAAAATTAACAGCTGATATGGGCCAACTTTTCCAACAAATATAGGTGGATATTAGCAGTCAATATAGGCCTTTATGTACAGGCCAATGTTTACAGCCAATATGGCTAGCTATATACAGCTGATTTATGGCGAGCTTTATATACAACCAATAAAAGCTAATATATGCTGATATTTACTGCTTATTTAAGCCAATATTTACAGCTGATATATGCTGATATTGACTGCTTATTTAAGCCAATATTTACAGCTGATATATGCTGATATTTACTGCCAATTTATGCTGAACTTTAAAAATCTCTAAGCTGATATTTACTCCTAATATAAGCCAAAATTTACAGCTAATATATGCTGATATTTACTGCTTATTTAAGCCAATATTTACAGCTGATATATGCTGATATTTACTGCTTATTTAAGCCAATATATACAGCTGATATATGCTGATATTTACTAACAATTTATGCTGAACTTTAAAAATCTCTAAGCTGATATTTACTCCTAATATAAGCCAATATTTACAGCTGATATATGCTGATATTTACTGCTGATATATGCTGATATTTACTGCTGATATATGCTGATATTTACTGCTGATATATGCTGATATTTACTGCTGATATATGCTGATATTTACTGCTTATTTAAGCCAATATTTACAGCTGATATATGCTGATATTTACTGCCAATTTATGCTGAACTTTAAAAATCTCTAAGCTGATATTTACTCCTAATATAAGCCAATATTTACAGCTGATATATGCTGATATTTACTGCTGATATATGCTGATATTTACTGCTGATATATGCTGATATTTACTGCTGATATATGCTGATATTTACTGCTGATATATGCTGATATTTACTGCTGATATATGCTGATATTTACTGCTGATATATGCTGATATTTACTGCTGATATATGCTGATATTTACTGCCGATTTATGCTGAACTTTAAAGGTGCAGAGTGTAATATTTAGCCTAGTAGCATTTAGCAAAACAAGCTTGGTTAAAATGAAACATAACATTTATAAGTAGATTGATCTAAATTAGTGTTGACATCTGAGAACACATTTTTTAAATTTATGTTTTAAATGAACTCAGAATAAGCCTTTTATTCATACATAAGGAGGGTCCCCTCCAAGGACGCTGCCATCTTGGATTTTTGCATTTTGCCTGGTTCTATGGCACCATAGAAGGAACCAAATAACAGTTAAGCATGTATTGATTTTTAAACTTCACTGGTTCCCACAGTTATCACCAGAGAAATGAGCATCACACTCCAGAATTGACTGTTAGATCTTGATAGCCCCAATTTTACACACTGCACCTTTAAAAATCTCTAAGCTGATATTTTTTTACTGATCTAGGCATATATCTACAGCTAATATATCATCCATGGCCCATGACAGAAATAATTTTATATGCATGTAAAAACTTTCTGAGCCAGTATCTACGTATACTGATAATATAGTCAGTCCTTAAACTTTCTGTATCATCTCCATTTGTCTTCGTTATCTTCTCATTGTCTTCACACATCATCTCCAGCCCTCCCTGGGCCTACTCCCCCTCTATCTCTGGTAGACCCCTCAGGTCATCTGACCAGGACTTCTTCTGGTCTCTTATGTCCACCTGAAAACTTAAAGGTACTCATGCATTTAGATTTTTGGCGCTGACACTTTGAAAGTTTCCTCCACAGCAGTAAGACTCTTCAGCATTCACAGATGTATTTAAAATGGAGCTTAAGACACATCTTTGGTTTGGTTTACTACAGTTCTTCTATGTTTTTGTTCAGTTTTATGAAACTTTTTGGACGATTTTGCTGATGCAAGGATCTAGATGCTTATTTTTCCTCTCATTTCTTTTAATTTAACCTTTTTTCCTCCTTATCTTTCTATTTTAGTTTCTATTGTAACTTTCTGCTTTGTCTTGGTGGTATCCTCATCCTTCCTCTGTCTCTTCCTCCTCCTCATGTTCATCATCCTCCTCTTTCCTCGTCTCTTCCTTATTTTCTTCTTCTACTGTCGTCTCCTCTTTAATCTAACCCTTCCTCCTTCATCTTTCATCCTCTTTTTCCTCCTCCTCCTCTCTCCTCCATGTTCCCTAACAGTGTGATAAATGTCCATCTGTGATTGGCCGATGCCCCCCATCGCCGTGGCGCCCGCGAGGTCGTAAACAACAGCCCGTCTCCCCCGGCAACGTGGCGTCTCCATGGACGCAGGGCCGCTAAGACGACCAACTCTGCGTGTGTGTGTGACTGAGGGGGAACGAGGCACCGAGCACTGCCAAGTGTGTGTTAGTGTGAGTGTGTGCTGTACGTAGGTGCTGTGGCTTGGTGTGTCAGTGTGTGTGTGTGTGTGTGTGTGGGTGTGTGTGTGTGAGCTAATGAGCGATCATAAGTGAGCAAATGTTTTCTCTGGGTCGCTCTAATGTTCAACAAACACTAACACACACCTGATGTGTGTGTTTCAGTAATGTGAGTGTGTGTCATTAGTATGCCACAGTGAGCCGTGTCCATATGTCACTAAACACAAACATGTTTTATTTATCCTGAAGAGAGAGAGAGGGGCCAACAGTCACTGTCAAGGGGACGATAGGAAGGATGGAGGAGGAAACGGTTAAAAAGACTGAAAGGAGAGAGAGAGACCAGAGGAAGAGCAGTAGTCACTCATCTACAGTGACCCTTTGCAAAAACCCTGTAGATGTAGCTCATGTTCCTCCCAGTTCTCTGATCTTTGCTGAGATGTTTATAAACCTTGGTTGGAGTCCACCTGTGCTAGATTAAATTGATTGGACATGATTTGGAAGGCAAACACCTCTCTAGAAGGCCTCATAGCTGACAATGACATCAGAGCAAAAATCAAACCATGAGGTCAAAGGAGCTGTGGAGCTCAGAGACAGGATTGTTGACAGGCACAGATCTAGGGAAGGCTACAGAAAATTCTTCTGCACTGAAGAAACTGAGCAAAGGGACCTAAGTAAGAGAGGTGGCCAAGAACCTGATGGTTACTCTGATAGATCCGTACCAGTTCCAGTTCTCAAACAAGTTAAAAAAAATTGGTTTGGAACCTTAAAAGTTGGTTCTAAGCTGGAACCCCAAAAACAGTAGAAAACGTTGTTTGCTAAGGAGACAAAATGTTTGTTTGAAATCAGGGAGAAAAGTGGAGCTAGACGTGGTCCATACACGTCCATCATGTCTTTGGCTGGTTCGTCAGAAAGCATCAAGGTCCTGAGACTCCAGAACAGAGCCACAACCAGAACCATGTCCACCTGAAAGCACTCTGACTGAGCTCCAGAGATCCTGAGTGGAGATGGGACAACCACCACTACAGCTCTCTGCTGATCTGGGTTTTATGGCAGATTTGCTAGCCGGAAGCCTCTCCTCAGTGTACAGCACATGAAAGCCAAGCAGGGACCCTCATTGGCCAGCGTAGGACAATTTTTTTTTTTTTTAAACCAAGGTTAAATCAAGTGTCAATCTGAAGGTCAGAGGTTGGCAGACTTGTCTCTATATACCAGTGTTAATAGCTGCTATTACAGTAAATAGAGTGGACTACTGAGAACAGCCATCCATTTTCTACACCACTTATCCCATTCAAGGTCGAAGTGGGCTGGACAGGAAGAGTACACCCTGGACTGGTCAGCAGCCGATCACAGGGATGACATACAGAGACAAACAGCCAGGCACTCACACCTACGGGCAATTTAGAGTCAACAATTAGACTGACAAGCATGTTTTTGGTGGTTGGAAGAGGACGGAGTACTCAGAGAGAATCAGCGCATGCACAGGGAGAACAACAAACTCTACACAGTAAGGCCCTGACTGGGAATTAAACCAGGAACCTTCCTTCTGTAGGGTAACAGTGCTAACCCCTATACTGTCATGCATTTTAAACACCAGTCCATGGATGTTTATGGATGTAGTCCTGTTTGTGGACTTAACTCCTAACTGGATTTAGATTGTAGGGACTCTTTCTGTTTCTGATAGAATACTATGATCAGGAGAGCTTCTAGTGGTGAGCTTAGTCACCGTTCTTACTGTTTGTAGCCTTATAAATGCATTAATTGTGGCTGCTGTGGTGGCTTTATCCTAGAATGGTTTACATGGTCAGAATCCTGAAAATCAGAGTTTTCAGGCGATGTAAATCCTGTGGTATACTTATGAACAGTCATTTTTATAAATAATAGAAAAGGTACAAAAGAATCTATCAGTGGACCCCTGGGTTTTTAAGGGTTAAATAAGAAATAAACCAAAAGGGAGGAAAAAGAGAAATGAAAAAGTAAACATGTGACTGAAAAAGTGGTTTAAAGGAGGGAAGAAAGTAATATATGGAGGGTCAAAAAGAGCATTATAAGGTAAAGAATAAGGGAATGAATGAGGAAATAAATTAAAGAATATGGTGAAGAAATGAGGAAAAGAAGAAAAGCAACTGAAATGAGAAGAGGCAAAAGAAAAAGAAATGAAGAAAGGGTAAAGAAAGAGAGAAAGAGAGTGGGATTAAAATGAGTAGTAGAAAAGAAAGATGGAAATGAAGCCAGGAAAAAAAACAAAAAATGGCATACGGAAAAAATTAAGGAAGACTGGATTTAAGGATGGAAAAAGAAGGAAAAAACAGATTCAAAGATGAAAAAGAGAGATAAAGAAAGAAAAATGGGGATAAAAGGGAAGAAAGAAACAGAGATGGAAAAAAATATGACAAACTAGGGCTGGGTGATTATGGCAAAAATGAAAATCACAACTAACTGACTTATTTACCTCAATTACAATTAATGAACGATTATTCCACACCCAACTTCCAACTCTGTTTGTTCTGTAAATATTTGTATAATTTTAAAACAACTAAAAGGAACAGGCACAGATAAACAATTTATGTTTATTTATTGAAACCTCTGAAATCAAAATACAAATCAACTGAAATGAAAATGTTTTGTCTTAGAAAGTCAAAATTTTCCAAGAAAAGGGGAAAAAATTGAAATAATTGACATGACAGGTTTACGTAGGTTAGAGGCTCTGAATGTCGGTTTCGGTTATTTTTCAATTAATTTCCCAGCCCTATGACAAACTTCTCTCTAATCCCTGTTTGCATTGATGCAGATACACTCCACTGCTGCTGCTGCTGGAAAAGCTTCATCTCCTCCGCCCCAGCCTCCTCCTTTATAGCACGAAGCTTCACCTCCTCCACCCCAGCCTCCTCCTTTATAGCATGCAGCTTTACCTCCTCCACCCCAGCCTCCTCCTTTATAGCATGAAGCTTCACCTCCTCCACCCCAGCCTCCTCCTTTATAGCATAAAGCTTCATCTCCTCCACCCCAGCCTCCTCCGTTATAGCATAAAGCTTCACCTCCTCCACCCCAGCCTCCTCCTTCATAGCATAAAGCTTCACCTCCTCCACCCCAGCCTCCTCCTTTATAGCATAAAGCTTTACCTCCTCCACCCCAACCTCCTCCTTTATAGCATAAAGCTTCACCTCCTCCACCCCAGCCTTCTTCTTTATAGCATAAAGTCTGTTGCACCCTAATATTTAGATTCTTGCTTCGATGGAATAATTACTTTTGAATTAATTTAATCATATTTAACATGGATTGCCATTAATGTATCTATCCATATGGGGGTTTCTAGTCATGCATTCTACATAAAACTGTAAATCCATTTTGCACTCATAGTATAAAATGTATGACAAATGTGTTCCTGACTGAAATTAAAGGTGGTGGTGGGGGGGGGGACAAATAAAAAGCACAAGCTAATGAAAGGAGGAAAATAAGGAAAAAGAAAGGGATCAAAAGAAAGAAAGTCAAGGAAAGAAAAAAAAAGAAGAAGAAAGTGGGAAAAGATCCAGGGGAACAAGAGACAAAGAAGCGACAGATGAAAACAACTTAAGAAAGATGTAAATGAAGAAAGGTGAAGGACAGAATGAAGGGTGGTGAAAATAAGAATGGAAAGACAGGAAAGAAGGGGAAGATAGGAAAACAGGTGGAGAAGACAAGGAGAGAAAGAGTGGAGATAAAAGAACAAAAAAGAGCAACAAGAGAAGAAATCAGAGGAATAAGATCAGGAAAGATGGAACAAAAGAGAGAAAAAGATAAAATCAGAGAGGTAAGAAAAGGAAGGAGACAGAAAGAGAACGGATAAAAGAAACAGAAAGAATACGGGTGGAAAAGAAGAAAACACAAGAGAGAAAGAGAGTGAGAGGGCAGAAAGGAGAAGTGAAGAAAAGAGGGAGACTGGAGAGGACAGGAGGGAGGGAAAGAGGAGGGAGGGATGGACAGATGGAGGAGTGGGACCCCAGAGACGTGTCATTCATCACACCACCACGCAGTCTGCACTCGTTCAGCCTCTCTTTCTCTCTCTCTGCAGGTCTTCTTCTCTTTCTCTTTCCTTTTCTTCATCTCCTCTTCTTCTTCTACTGTCAACTCCTCAACAGTCTGTCTTTCTCCTCCCTCCCTCCCTCTCTCTCTCTCTTTGGCAGTCGTTTTTTAGGTTTCATCATCTCCTCTGGCGACATCCCTCCATTTCTTCCCTCCGTTTTTTTTTTTTTTTTTTTTAATCTTTCGCTCTCACAGCTTTTTCCTTCCTCTCTATCCATTTTCACTTTCGGCGCCAAAAAGAGAAAATAAATCCCTGGTTTTCTTCCTGGTCTTACACTTGTGGATGGAGGAGGAAAGGTGAGGATGGAGGGATGGGAATGAAGGGATAGAAAGAAGAGGATGAGGAGCAGGATGTAAAGATGGAGAAGAGGAGGAAGGTGGGGGAAATGGCTTAAAATGTAAGGGAAGGGAGGAGAGAAGGAGGGATTGAAGAGAGCGATCCAAAAACAAAGAGAGAATCATTTCAGGTGAAAGGAGAGGTAGAAAGACACATTGACAGGTGAGAGAATAAGAATCAATGAGATTAGGATTAAAGGGACCAGGATTTACAGGGAGGTGTCAAATCCACCCCAGTGAGGAACTTCAAATCTGATAGATGAAAACAAAAGAAAATAGCTGTGATTAAGTCTCTCTAAATAGGAAACAAAGCTTTATATCACTCTTTGCATTCTAACTGTTAGCAATTTTAGCGTCATGTTAGCAGCCTGTGTTGAGGAATGCTAAAAACATTCTTAAGTCACCTTTATTCAGACTGATATCCAGGAGACGGGAAGTGAAATTTAGTGTAAATATTGTGCTTTGAGCATCCATCCTTTTGATTTTGGTTTTAAGTTTGTGCAGGTAAGTTTGACCACATTTACCCCACAATTACTGACTGAAAATTAAACTGTTTTTATGTTCATTTTTGAAAAATAAAATCCACATTTAAATGAAAATATGTGCAAACAGATGTGCAACAAATATAAAAACACTGTAGTATACATGCCAGGTCAGTAGGTGGCAGTGTAGCCTTGCAATGTAATACTTAGTGCTGTAGAAAACATCAAAAACGTATAATCATGATTAATCGTATAATTCTTATTTCTCTCCTTTGCTCTTGCCAAGGTTGAAATAGCTGATGACAAATGGGGAGAAAACTCCACAGCACTCTCTTTAAGCATTAAAACACCTTTATTTTCATGTGGGGTGCACGATAACTATCGGGCCGATAACAGAAAATTATTACGTCATTCCGATAAGTCCAATATCATGACAACTAGCCCCGATAACATATATATTTGTCAGCATGGCAGTGCTGGCGTTTGTTTTCTTTCTCATGAGACTACACATTCTGAAACAGCAGGTGGTGCCGCAGTACACGACTGCTGTTAAGCACCAGAGAAGAAGAGGAAGTAGCAGCCCCTGTGCTAAAATGCTAACAACAGGGTGGCGTAATTCAGTATCTATGGGGAGGATAACACGGCCGTGTGTGTAAAATTTGCCCTCCAAAGGTCACAAAGAGTAGAAAGAAGTCCTCGACGGATCTTATCTTAAGAGTCATCATCCTAACGACATTAAAAGTGGCAGCAGCCACTAGCCTCAGCCGCGGGCATTAGGACCGAGTCAACGGCTAATACCAGGCAGAGCGCTGATCGTAAGCAGGCATTGAAAACTGCAGAAAGTTTGCCAGAGCCAAAAGGCGCAATGTTATAATAACAAAATCAGTCTGGCAGTCTCCTGATCCATCGCTACTTTCATAGCCGTGTACCCGCCTGCTCTGTTTAACGTGGTTTCACTCAGTCTGATCGACGTTAGGAACAGAAGTTAGCCACAGACCACGGTGGACTTTACATTCTTAACCTATCTCTGGTATGACTTATGTCAGTGCATATTTTTAATCTTTATGTAAAACATCAGCTTGCTTGAAAAAAAAAAAAAAAAACAGACCCCCAAATGTCTCTGTTTGTTAAGAATAACATCCTGTTATCATTTGGTTTTGAGGGGGAAAACCGTCTGTCAGTTGTTTGTGTATGTTGTACCTGGTACACAAATGTTTAACTAAAAAAAGTTAACTATAATAACGGTTATAAAGTCAGAATAGTTCTTTGTTTTTTGAAAAACACGAGTGATATTAGTTAAAATTAGTTATAAATATCTTTGCTCACTACATATTAACCCCTTCTTTCCCCCAGATGTGCATAAACAAATCAAATAAACTCCTCTGTTAAATCAACAATTGAAAAAAAAAATGTTATTATCAGCCATCAGGAGTAGGAAATTATCAGTTATCAGTATCAGTTAAAAAAAATTCTTATCATGCATCCCTATTTTCATGGCATGGCCATGTGTAGACCTTAAAAACACACTTCAACGACTCTGGCATCAAGGCTTCACCAGGAAGTCAAACGGCTTGCTCTTCTTTTATAAACCACACCCACTGCTACAGTGTCTTTCTCCTAAAATGATGCTGATTGGTCCGGTCATTATCTGACCAGGAAGAGCCTATCAGCATGAAGCTTTACAAGATGAATCTACCCGATGATGGGCATGGAATCTGGCCAATCCATTGGCTTTACAAGGTCAGTCTAACGTGTCCTGAGATGTTAAAATTCAGGGCTGATTGATGATGCTGATCATAGTTTGCATAGTTTATTTAAAGTGTAGAAAAAAGAAGAGGACAACAGTTGCAAAGATACCTCATGTATTAAAGGTCTTAAACGTTCACACCTGCCTGAGTAGATGGTCAAAAAGCAGAAGAAACACATCACTGAAAGCTAACATGTTGACGTGGCCATGTGAAGCAGTGTGACCCAGTTCCTTTAAACAAATAAGTCAACATGGAGACTGAAATGAGAGCAGAGATGGAGGAAGAAAGAACAGAAGAGCGTCTGAAACAGCGAAACTGTTACCCGTGTGCGAGAGCAGGTTGGGGGACAGCAGGCCGGGGAGGCCCGGGTGCAGCAGCCTGGGGCTTTCCTGGATCCCTGCACCAGAACAACGCTTCGGAGGACGGCCCGGACGAGAGCTGGAGGGAAGAGACAGACAGACAGAGAGAGATTAATTACTGTGACACAGAATCAGACTCAGAGCGCTGAGACGGAGGGAGAGGAGCGTCTGCTGCTCCTACAGCGTGTACAGTCACACGACGACAATAGAGATGAATGTCCAACACAAACCAACACAATGACTTTAAGATGATCTGATACAATTCAACTCAGCGTCAATTACAGCCATCAATCATTTATACAGCATGGAGGCTAAGAGCAGCTCAACGGTATCAGCATCAAACAGGCAAATAAGAACGACGCAGACGAGCCATGAAAGACCGAGGACTGAAACACTGTCTACTGTTAGACGAGTGTAAATGAAAACGTGATATCACACAGGTTAAGTTGAACCTGATTGGCTGATTTCAGGACACTCCAATAAACACCTGATTAGTCGTTTTTACAGTCGGCGTCTCCGGGGAAACAAAGTGAGAGCACAGATCATCTCTGGCGGTGACATTTTCACACCTCAAAGCTCTCAAACCAGCAGAACCAGCAGGAGACACCACATCATGAAATATTCCCACTTTAGATGGAAAAAGCTCCGATTTTATATCTTCAACTCTGGCGTGAAGAATTCTGATGCAAGATGTGGAAATTCATGAAAAAGTTCTTGGGTGTTTGTGACGGTGACAGAAGATTCAACAAAAAACTGTTTTTAAGATTGTTTTTGGGGCTTTTTGCTTTTATTCTGAAAGGACAGCTGGGGGGGAGCAGAGTGTGGAGGACTGTAGCCTCTGTATAAAGGCACCCGAGCTAAACCAGCACCCAAATAAAACCACCAGTCCACTTCAGAAAACTAGAATGATAAAATTACTAAAACTAAATCGATTTACCATGATGATGATGATGATGATGATGCACATTGCTTTAGTTTCAGGCTCTTTCACAATAAAAGTCCCTCTCTTTTCAGAACCAGTTTAATCCATAAAAACACAGATATGTAGGACTTCAAGCTGCAAAAATATTTTTAGACAGTTCACATATCTGAATGATTCATTTAAAGAGATATGCAGCTTTTAATAAATCAGTAGTTTTCAATACATTTCCATCCAACTTTTGTCTGTTCAAGCTTGTTTCTTTTTTTTTCAGCTTTTCTGATGTATATATTTCTATTTTTTATTTTGTATACAAGTACTAAATAATTGATAAAATAATTCTACTTTTAAAAAATGTCCATCATAAAAAATGAACTTCCATCCAAATGTTCAGTTTACCTGGAAAGACGTTAAAAAGAGGCATTACAAAGTTACAGTGAAATGTAAAAGGATAACTAGTCCAATGTTTTATTTTATAAAATAACAAATAAAATATTTGATTTGTTTTCTGGTTGTTGGAGAAACTTCTATTGGGACTTTGATCATAAAAAATCTGCAAACAAAAACAGCAGAATTTTAATATTTTACCCCAAATTAAAAAAAAAGAAAGAAAGAAAGAAAGAAAAAATTAACCCAAGTATCAGTACAACAGCAAATAGGGGTTCTAGTTTTTGGCCTAAAGTTTCTTCTAGTTAATCTGAAGACCTCTCAGTCAAATAAATCCATTATTCTAGTTTGAATTACTGAATTATTTCACTGAGTGTAAAGTATGCAGTCGATAATTGACTGCAGGTTCTCAATAAAATCCCTCCAAAATGTTCAACTGATGAGAAATTAACTCAAGAGAGGCAACAGTTATTGTAAAATATAATAGGATAGGTACTGCCAGGTTAATTTCATCCACTAAAACTATGACTAAATCATTCGTTGACAGCCTTTTATTTCCAAAACTAAAACTAGACTAACAAAAATAGATCTGTGATGACTAAAACTGACAAAAAGTAAGATTAGTTTTTGTCAAGATGATAATTATGTAATTGATAATCTGAGGAATTTTACATTTTATCTTATTTATTTATTTATTTATTTATTTATTTGCATTTTCATGGGAATTTGGGAAATTCTTTCATCAGTAACTTTTTGGGGGAATTGGACTGGCTTTTTTTCTTTTTCTTTTTTTTTTTTTTTTCTTTTTTTTTTTCACTGTTCAGGTGTTATGACAGCACTGAAATATTTAAAGACATTTTGGAGTACATTCTTGGGGAGGCTTTAAAAAATGTGTTATATAGGAAGAATAATATCAGCCAACATCTGCTGATCAGCACAGACATTTAAGATAACCACATCTATCTATTGTAAAATAAATAAATTTATTAAAAAAAAAAAAAAATAGGACTTGAACATATTTACAACATATTTATTTTTTCATATTTGCAAGTGTGTTTTTGACATTGTGACATTCCTTGCATATTTTGGTAATATAACTTTATTTTTATCCCAAGTCTTCTTGTTTATATTGATACTTTATACTTTTATGTTTCTATACTTTCTGTTTCTTGTAGAGCTGACTCGAGAAGCATTGCACACAAATTCCAGTGTACCTGTACACTGTGTAATGATGTGTAATGTGTAATTACAGTGTAATGATTGATCATGTTAACTGGTGACTACACGTCAAATACGCATGGGTTCATAATGGATCCTGAAAACTTAAGTTAGTTTTTCAGTAAATTTACATCTTCTACAGCTACATTAGACAAAACAGAAAGTCTTCAGTGTTTAAACTCTGACACACGACAACATAACCAGCTGAAAAGTCACCAGTTAACACGGTCACATGTCAAACCATAACACCTGCTCTTCTATAGCAGCGTCAGTAAAGGCTGTGGATTTATCATCATTTTATTTCTATTGATAAAAGTATATATTTCCTGTATAAGTCCACACATTTTATTCATCTTGAATTGATTTGTCATTCAAGCATGAATTTCTGTATTATCACTGTAATAAGCTGCTAAAAGGGCTTATTTTCAGCACATTTTATAAATCTTTTTAATGTCAAATAACAATTTACAGCACCGAAAGTCAAATCATGAGATACTAAAAAATGTACATCTTTAATATTTGTTCAAATTAAACAGCCAGTACTGACTCCAACATAAAAACAGCAAAAAAGAAGTCATGTGCACCCAATTTTGGTCTTATTTCTTGTTTTCAATCATCAAAAATTACAGTCAAAATCCTTTAGAGCAGCTAAACTTTAAAATTACATGAGTTACATTTTGGTATCAGATGTTTTTGCACAATTTAGACAACGTGGAGAAGGTACTTCCAAGTTTTGATAAAATTATTCCTCTCCTAAGCACCAATTAGCATTAATTTTGATGCTACTGGCCATTAAAACAATGACGTTTTTCTTTAAAGATTCATAGAATAGAAAAGGATCAAAGTACTGAACATTTCAAAGATCGTTCAAACAAAAATAAACTGACATTTGCGCATTTTAAGGATAAACATCAGTGATTTTGAAGTGAAACAGAGGTATTAGCATTAATTGTGGCTAACAAGCTAACGCTGATGTAAAACAATGTCTCACAATCACCCAACAGCCACACCAAACATGTCGTACATGTGCAGGAGAGGCTGAATACACCTCCACAACACACCGACATCTCTCTCTATTTCGGTCACAAACACAAACCTAACCTACTGTATTATGCATGTGCACGCAGGCATAAATAAACACAAAAACACAAGAATACAATAACTGCACACGTGCAACTAAACATAAAGGAGGGCACACACACCGACACACACACACAGGAGGTGTGCATGCAGGCCAACTCTCTGCAGGGTGGCTAAGTAACAGATGGCCGTCCAAAGTCATTTACACCTAGAGAGAGAGAGAGAGAGAGGGAGCGGGATAGAGAGAGAGGACCAAAAACTAAAACCTGTACAAGACTTCAGCACGGAGCCACAGGAACGGAAGAGAAAGGACGAAAATAAATCCGACTTTAGAAGAAGAAACACTAAATAAATGCACAAAAACAGGAGCAATTAAAGAACTATCATGGGATGAAGTTTCAGCACTAAAAACTCAAGAAAAACTTCACTGATTACACTCTTACATAAGCATTTAGCTTGTAGCATCCTAGCTTATGACCTAATGTAGTGGCATTAGGTTGCACGCAAGGCTGGGGATGAAAGAGCTGCTCTATGCTGCATGGTTCAACTCAAAGGGCCACCTTTATTAAGTTAGCTACACACTGAAGTAGTTAAGATCTGGGACATGACTATCAACCAAACAACGAAGCTCAACAGTTAGTTTCAGTAGTGAAAATCCCGTTCACTTCAATGAAGGACTTTGTTATCAGCCAGGCACAATTTCATATGATATTCACCACATTTTAGAAACCATGGTTTATTTTGTGCCCTGTTCCCGGTCAGGGCCTTTTCTGTGCAGAGTTTGCATGTTTTCCCCATGCATGCATGGATTCTCTCCAGGTATTCCAGTGACCTCCCACAGACCAAAAACATGCTTTTTAGGTTAATTGATGACTCTAAATTGCCCGTAGATGTGAGTGGGAGGGTGTCTGGTTTGTCTCTACTATTGTGGCACCGTTTAAAAGAGAAATAAAAAGACTTTCTAACGGTATAAGATGAAGATATATTCATCAGTTCATATTGATACACTGATTGGTTAATCAAGAAAACAATCAGATCTATAGCAAGTCAAAACATCAATCTACAACGCCACTTTAAAAAAGTTGGGGCGCTGTGTTAGATGTAAATAAAAGCAAGGCAATGATTGTCTGATCTCCTAAATCCACATTTTATTCACAATAGAATATAAACAACACATCAGATGATGAAAAAATATTAGCTCAATTTGAATTTGATGGCAGCAACACTTCTCAAAAAAGTTGGGACGGGACAACAAAAGGCTGGGAAAAGTAAGTGGTACTAATGAAAAACAGCTGGAGAATCATTTTGCAATCAATTAGCCTAACTGGCGACAGGTCAGTCACATGACTGGGTATAGGAGGAGCATTTTAGAGAGGCAGAATTTATCTGAATTAACCACATAAGACCCTGCGTGCACATATGAGGACATTACATTTGGGCTTTCCCACGACATGGTAATAATTTCTATTGTTTGAATTTTTGAGATAGTCCAGAATGCTCATTTAATTCTAAATCACTTGTTTGAAATCTTGCGAAGATTTTTTTGTCAGAATATTTTGGGGAATTCGCTTGGAAATTGTCTGGTCTTTTTGGTAAAATACAGGGGATATGGTTGAGTCTAACTGATAATTTGAGGAGTTCTACATTTTATTTTATTCATTTATTTATTTATTTATTTATTTATTTTGCATTTTCATGGGAATTTGGGAAATTATTTCTTCAGCAACTTCGGGGGGGATTAGATTTGCTTTTTCATTTATTTATTTATTTATTTAACTGTTCAGGTTTTATGATAGCACTGAAATATTTGAAGACATTTTGGAGTAAATTTTAGAGGAGGCTTTAAAAATAAGTCTAAAAATTTTCATTTCAGGGAATTTGTTGGGATTTTGGAAAGGAAAGTCACCAAGAAATTTATGTTCAAAGATAAGGCGGATGCTTTAACTTACCAGGACCTAAATAAGTGAAGCTAAAAATGCATTTCAAACCAGAAAAGCACTCAAAGAGCGCAGACCTCCATCCTTAGAAATCACTGCATGGAATCAGGAACACTTCACCTCCATATGTGAATGTGATTCAGGGTGAATGCTTCTTTAAAATCAACTGAGGCAAAATGGAAAACTGTTCTGTGGTCAAAGGAATTAAATTTGATTTTTTCCTGGAAATCAAAGACACCCAGGACTGAAGGGGAGAGGGACCATCCAGCTTGCTATCTCTGAAGGTATGGGGTTGCAATAGATTACATCTGGAAAGGCACTATCAATGCTGGAAAGACAATAATTTTTCAGGGAAGTTCTGTAGTCCAGATCTTTCACCAACTGGTGCATCGAAAAAAAAAAAAAAAAAAAATCCAGGGAAGAAGACCCTGGGCTTTAAAGTTGCTGAAATCCTACACCAGACAAAAATGGAACAACATTCCTCCCCCAAAACTTCAGCCCTGTCCCTTCTTTTTTGAGATGAATTGCTGCCTTCAAATCCAAAAAGGCAAATATCTTTCATTTGCATTTAACACAGTGTCCCAACTTTTTTGGAAACGTGGTTGTAGAGTAGAACAGATAAAGCAGAGAGGATGATGGACCTCTCTGTAACATGCGAGCATCTGTCAGATCCCACTGGGGGGGAGAGAGGGAGGTGGGAGAAAAAGAAGAGAGAGTGTGTGAAAAGATGAGGAGAAGACGTCTGAAATGTTTTGGGGTGTGATTCTGTACGTGAGAAAACGAGTAAGAGAGAGAGAGAGAGAGCGGCCGAGCGAGGCAGAGGGGCATGAAGAAATGAAAACATGAACCTTCACTTTTCCTCTGAACTCTGCTTCACCTCTCTCTCTCTCATACGCACGCAGAAACACACACCTGGACTATACACACCTTATTCTCTGTCCTTTAAACACACTCGTACAGTAACACACACACACAGGTGTTTGTATTCAGACCCTCCATCAACAGCCCCCCCCCACCCCACACCTTTCGGCTCATGCATACAGCAGACACACTCCCTGCTCCAGGTGTGTGTGTTCATCTGCATCCATCCATATATGAGCAACATTAAGGCGTGCACGGTTAAAGGACACATGATCTGGCCTTCTCATTAGCCGTACTCTTCTTTGTTCAGAGTAATGACTGCAGCGTGTGCGTGTGCGTTTGTGTTAGTGTGTCCCGTAGGGTTGCCATATGTTGGGCATTAATCCTCGTCAACGGTCCACTCTCCTTACTGCACCGAGCACAGGAACAAAGAGCAGGTCACACACCGATACACACATCATAACGCACATACTGTAGTCAGTGAAGTACAAACACACACTCTGCAGAGGCTACAAACACTCGTGTGTAAACCTGGTCTACAGGCAGTCCATTGACCTACATTCGTTTGTTAACCTTCACCCTGGCTGCATTTACACCTTTAAATAGAAACAAATCCTTCTTCTACACCTCTGGCTACGGCTCTGAAGGGCAACCACGACACTTTTTAACAGGTAAGTCAGTAACCCTGGATCTTAATGAATGTTGCTGTCATTCTGAGCCAAAACTCAAAGTCTGAAAAGCAAAAAGCAAAGAAAGCATCTCATTAGTGGCCAATCAGGTAGTTAATCCCACCTTGATTTCTCTTAAATTACAGGACTTTAATGTTTTATTGAAGCCACTTGCATCAGTAGACATCCATGAATGCATATCGATACATTGATTGGTTGATCAAAGATCCAGTCAGATTGATAGCAAGTCAAAACATCACTCTACAACCCCAGTTCCAAAAACATCGGGGCGGTGTGTAAGATGTAAACAAAAAACATTGCAATGCCTTGCAAATCTACTAAACCAGTGGTTCCCAACCTGGGGTCCAAGGATCCCTAGGGGGGGCGCGGGACCCTGTCTGCTCTGACATTGTTGAAATTAGGTGTTCATTAAACAAAACCGCATGATTACAGAGCTAATGTACAATAGTGGCCAACTTAAAAGATGAAAATATAAGGAGAATCTGTGGATTTCAAATCAAAAAGGTAAAAAAATTGTTTGGAAAAAAAAATCAAAAATTTTGAGATAATAAAGTCTTATATTTACGACATTACAGTGTTTCAACATTCCGGAATTTAAAAGACAAAAATCAAAATTTCAGAATTTAAAACGTCTTAAATAGACATGGAAACTTGTTTTTTTTTTTTTTTTTTCAAGTTTAAAAGTTTTTTAAAATTTTAATTTTACAACAGTGTAAAGTCCAAAATGTACAAGAAATCAAACTGAAAACAGTGGTCAGATTTTGACTTTGGGCTTTATAATCTTAAAAATTCTTATCCAGGGTTCAGGGACATTTACCACTTTTAAAGCCAAAAACATGTTTATTTTTTTTAATTAATTAATTTTTTAAACCGGAGTTTTTCTTCTTGAAATTAGTCTTTCTTTTTCCAAGAGTGGTCCAAATGCATTGTAATAATAATGGATAGTTTGGACATAGATGTTTAGTCAAGAACAAGTCTATATAGGTCAGTTATGTTGGGATTTTGTCAATGAAAAATGTTTCAAATGATGTGTACTTTATCCGAGTGGGTCCGAGAGGGGCTTAGATTCCTTCGATGCAGGTGGGGGGGGGGGGGGGCTGAGGAAAAAAGGTGGGAACCACTGTACTAAACCCATCATGTAATCACAATAGAACATTAACAACATATCAGATGTTGAAACTGAGGTATTTTAACATTTTATGAAAAACATGAGCTCATTTTGAATTTGACGGCTGCAATACGGCTCAAAAAAGTTGGGACAGGGCAACAAAAGGTTGGAGAAGTAAGTCATACTACTGAAAAACAGCCCGAGAAGTATTTTGCAACTAACAAGGTGAATTGGCAACAAGTCAGTAACATAAGTGGGTATAAAAGCAAGTCAAAACCTCACTCTACGACCTCAAGTCCAAAAAAGTTGGGGTGGTGTGTAAGATGTAAATAAAAACAATGCAATAATTGTCATATCGTATTCACAACAGAACATAAACTAGAAAAGCACTCGGTGAGCGCAGGCCTTCACCATTAGCCCTATCTCCCAAAAGTGAAGAATCCTTTAAAAAATTCCTGGATCTGTCCCCATGTGCCCCCCACCAAGGCATTTGCCGATTACTCCCTCCCCAGTGGGGTGGAAACATGGTGAGGCAAAGCATTGGCTTCGCTATGGGTGCCAACAGATGCACCCATTGTCTCACTGGACGACTGGAAGTCATGACAGAGGGTGAATATTCCTCTATTCCTCCCAGCATTTTGAGTACTGTCTTTCTCTCTGTTATGCTTCGACTCGTCTCCTTGACCACGTCTTTCAAACTCTATAAACTCCAAAACTTTGAATAGAAACACACCCAAAAATGCTGCTGGGATTGCAGTTACTCATGTCCACCATCTCCTGGTATGAAGTGTGTAACAGCACAGACCTCCACCATTAGCCCTATCTCCCAATAGTACAGAATCCTTTAAAAAATTCCTGGATCCAGAAGGTGATCCGAATCACTCCCAAAATCTAACCAGTTCTTCCTTATGCCATTTTGGACATTTCCTGAAAGTTTCATCAAAATCCGTCCTCAAATTTTTGAGTTATGTTGCTAACAAACAAACAAACAAACAAACCCGCCGATCACATAACCTCCTTGGCAGAGGTAACAACACATCAGAGGTTGAAACTGAGACATTTTAACATTCTATGAAAAACATTACCTCATTTTGAATCTGATGGAAGCACCACTTCTTCAAAAAGTTGGGACGGGGCAACAAAAGGTTGGAGAAGTAAGTCATATCGATGAAAAACAGCTGGAGAAGCATTTTGCAACTAACAAGGTTAATTGGCAAAAAGACATTAACATGGATGGGAATAAAAGGAGTATATTAGAGAAGTAAAGATGGGCAGAGTCTCACCTATCTGTGAAAAGTTGCATTTCAAACTTGGAAACAACTTCAACAGAACAGAAAATGTTCCTGAATGTAGAATCGCAAAGATATCGAATATCCCACTATCTACAGTACAAAATATCATCAAAAGATTCAGAGAGCCTGGAGAAATCTCTGTGCAAGGGACAAGGCTGCATGGTAATACTGGATGCCGGTGATCTCTGGGCCCTCAGGGGCCACTGCATTAAAAACAGGCATGATTCGCTACTGGAGATCACTGTATGGGCTCAGGAACACTTCCAGGAATCACTGTCCATCAACACAGCTGGCCGTACCATCCACAAATGACAGTTGAAGACAGATCATGCAAAAAAGCCATATGTGAACGCAATCCTGGGCCAAAGCTTGTTTAACATGGACAGACACAAGAAGGAAAACTGTTCTGTGGCCAAATGAATTACATGTGAAATTCTTCTTCGAAAGAAGAAGAGGAGAGGGAACATCCAGCTTGTTCTCCTGGATCAGTTCTAAATCCTGCATCTCTGATGGTATGGGGTTGCATTAGTGTCTATGGCACGAGCAGCTTACACATCTGGAAAGGAACTATCAATGCTGAAAAGTAGAGAGAGAGGTTTAAGAGCAATATATGCTCTTTCAGGGAAGGCCTTGACTATTTTAGCTAGACACTACACCACATACCACATCCATCACAACAGCATGGCTTCACAGGAGAAGAGTCCAGGTGCAAAACTGGCCCTGCCTGCAGTCTAAACCTTTCAACAATGTTAAACACTTTATGCATTATAAAATGAAAAATCCTGCTAAGAAGACCCTGGACCGATGGAATTGGAAAAGAATGGGACAACATTCCTGTTCTCCTCATTTCCCAGTCATTTACAGACTGTTGTTAAAAAGAAGGGATGCTACACCATGGTAAACATGGCCCTGTTCGTCATTAATAAACAAGTGATGATATAAGCGTGTTCAGTAAAATGAGGAACAGCTGCTCAGACTTGTTTGTTGTTATTTTTGTTTTTGGATGACCTTTTCATCGAGCAGGAGCTCCAAATCACGCCACGAATAGAAAACATGAACCTGACATTTTCCACACAGACCCGATGATCTGATGAGCCACCTTGAAGTAAGTCTTCCCACTTTGACACAAACGCACCCTCGCCTGTCTTCCCAAATGGCCGTTTCTATGGAGACGGAGACTTGATCAATACTCCGTCATTGGCTCTGATGGCCGGTCAGGGTCGGTCACACACACACACACACACCCACACACACACACACACACACAAACAGGCATGGCGGTGAATAAGCACGGACGCACTAACGCGTTTGACAGATTGATTCAGCTCAGAACGTGCAGAGGTCACACTCACACATACACAGAGTAGTTTATCAAAGGCTGGAGCGGTTCAATACGTGGGCTAGAACCAGGGGTCAACCCTCTTTAGCGCCAATCTTTCATCTTTTCTACCCCCTTTTTCTTTTATCTCTCCATCAGACAGCTGATCGGTTTCTTCTCCTTCTCTATCATCGATAGTTTGATTTCATTCCCATTTTTTATTTTTAGTTTCAGTCCTTCGTCATCCTACTATCGTATTCATCTTTATTCTTGGATCACACTTCCTTAACTCCACTTTTTAGGGATTTTCCAAATACTGGCTCAATTTTTTCAGTATATTCTACGGCCTGTTAGAGTCAGAGCCCAACTCTTAAGAGTTAATTTGAAATGAATTTAGACTGGTTATTTCTTTTTTTTATATATCTTCAATGTTTTTCCATCTTTGTTAGTCTTCACTACCAAATAACTTAAATCTGAATGACTTGATTTGAGTGAAAAAATACATTTGCATGTAACTCCTTGTGCTAAATTGTTTGTTTACCTTAGTTTTTAACATGCAGTCTTACTTTTTCACAATCAGTACATGTTGTTTTTCATGACAAATGCATATCGGTTCCGATTATCGGTTATTGGTCACATGCAGATCAAAATCAGTATCAACAGCAGCCTTAAAAACCAATGTTGGTCGACCCTTACTTTGCACTCAACTACAAATGGCCCCAGTGCCTGCTGGAGATCCCTGGCTGACGAAGCTAACAACAGAACCACATCATCTGCAAACAGCAGAGATAAAACCAAGAAACCCTCCTAACCCTCTATTTAGGTCAAAAGTTACTTAAGTAGCAGTAAAAGTAATGATCCACTAACCTCAAGTAAAAGTAAAAAGTAATTCATTTAAAGTTTATGCTAAGTAGCTACTTAGAATATGCAAGAAACTTAAATATTAATTGCTAGTCGTGGCAACTGAGGCGCGTCATATGATGTGACTTCAACCAGCAGCGCCAGTGCTTTTGTTGTCATCATGCAACAGCACTGCATGACCCACAATCCTAGAGTTTAACAGCATCATCTCTGGTCAAACCACACATTTCAACTGTTGGCTGCTACCAGTGAAAATAACGGTCAACAAAAAAGTGGGCGGTAACTGTTGAGCTCTTTGGGAACTTTATGGCCGATCAGCCAGTGGCAAATTTCCAAAAAAAAAAAAAAAAAAAAAAATCAGTCACAATGGACGATTTCAACCTGTAAAGGGCAGTCACTGTGCATGTTTTTAATACAGAATGTACTATCTAAATACTTTGTGATAAAATGTCAAGCTATAGACGCTAACTGAACAACAGTACTACTAAATCCCCCTAAGAAATGAAGCTTAGTGTAAGTTCATGCAGCTGTGATCAGCTGATCCCAGTTATCGCCTCCCAGTTCCCGCAGCCAATCACAGCTCTCTCTCTCAACACAGAGGTGTATTCAAATATGACGTCTTTCTTACTAATCTCTGCTTTCATTAATGCTGATGCATTACACTGCTGCTACTGGCCTCCTCAGCCCCAGCCTCCTCCTTTAAAGCATAAAGTTTCACCTCCTCCAACCCAGCCTCCTCCTTCATAACATAAAGCTTCACCTCCTCCACCCCAGCCTCCTCCTTCATAACATAAAGCTTCATCTCCTCCACCCCAGCCTCATCTTTTATAGCATAAACTTTAACCTCCTCCACCCCAGCCTCCTCCTTTATAGCATAAAGCTTCACCTCCTCCACCCCAGCCTCCTCCTTTATAGCATAAAGCTTCACCTCCTCCACCCTAGCCTCCTCCTTCATAGCATAAAGCTTCACCTTCTCCACCCCAGCCTCCTCCTTTATAGCATAAAGCTTGTTGCATCCTCATATTTAGATTTATGCTACCATGTTTTAATTGCTTTTGAACTGTTACTGTGTTTAGTTAACATTGTCATTAAAGTATCTATCCATACAAACTGTAAATTTCCCTGCCTAAACTCTTGTTAGATTGACATCTTTTCACACTCTAAAACAGCTTTAATCAGATTTAACCAAACCTATCTTTATTTTGAAATGAACAAGGACATGATTTCTGACTTTTAAGCAAAAAAAGAATTTAACGTTGGCCTTTTTGGCCCCTGTCACTTCTCTTTTTTATCTATTGCTCTATTAATCCACCCATCTCTCCATCCATCTCTTTTGTCTCCCCCCCAACTCCCTCTTTCATCTCCTGCCCTCCCCCCAGCGTTAGGTCAAATGATGATGTCACAACCTCTCTATCGATTAGCCGTTTTTTCTCCTTCTTTTCCTCTTCTTCCCTTCGTTTTATCTCCCCTCCTGTCTGTTTTCTGTCTCTGCACATCTCTGGGCCGTCATAAATCGTGTCCGACATTCTCTCTCTCTCCTTCTTTTTTTTAACCGTGGCTGTGTGAGTCTTCAGTCTTTGTTTGCAGCAGAGAAACAATCTATTCTTTTTAAAGAGACACCAGAGAAATGGGATATATGTCTGTCCACACATACACAAACACCGGGGCATCATAATCATGGACGCTCACGGACTCACGGAGAGAAAGAGAGACAGATAGAAAAAAAGAGAGAGAGAGGAAGAGATGGATGTTTACTTTCCTCTGGGCTTCCGCCTCTTTGATTGGACAGATGAATGACTTCATTGTGCGTGTGTGAGACTTTGTGTGTTTGTGAGTCTCTTTTTGACAGAGGGGAAAAAGAGAAAGACGGAGAGCGAGAAGGACGAAGAGAAAAAGACGGGCAGAGGTAAAGTGAGGTGTCCAATAATAAGTATTGATTGATAAGGGAAGTAGAGCGAGAATAATAAGGGAGGAAAAAAAATCGCCTTAAAACACAGAGAGGAGCGAAACAGGAAAACTGCATTGATTAACTGATGACACCTCTCTTTCTTTTTCATCCCTCGCTTCCTCTTCACTCCATTTATCTCCCAGACTTCTCTAGTTTCTGCTCGTCTGGGCCTTGGATTTTATTCTGGATATACCTCCTTACATTTACGCCACGTATAATTCTATCCATCAGTCATTAATCAATACTTTTCGAGAGTTTATCACTGATCTTTTATTGATATTTATTGATAATTCCTCTCTTTTATCAATTCAAGTTTCAACCCAGCCAGTCATCCATGTTTCTAGATTTCCATTTCTTTATCAGTTGTTACCTTTCACTGGAAATCTATGTTTCTGCATCAATCAATCAGTCAATCAATCAATTCATCTATTTATTATCCATGAATCTGTTCACTCCATCTAGCTATCATCCATCCATCCATAATCCATCCATCCATCCATCCATCAATCAGTCATCCATCCATCAGTCATCCATCCATCCATCCATCAATCAGTCATCCATCCATCCATCAGTCATCCATCCATCCATCCATCAGTTATCATCCATCCATCCATCAGTTATCATCCATCCATCCATCAGTTATCATCCATCCATCCATCAGTTATCATCCATCCATCCATCAGTTATCATCCATCCATCCATCATCTATCCATCCATCAGTCATCCATCCATCAGTCATCCATCCATCAGTCATCCATCCATCCATCTGTCATCCATCCATTCATCCATCCATCCATCAGTTATCTATCCAACCATCATCAGTCATACATCCATCCATCCATACATCAGTCATCCATCCATTCATCCATCCATCAGTCATCCATCCACCCATCCATCAGTCATCCATCCATTCATCCATCCTTCAGTCATCCATCCATAATCCATCAGTCATCCATCCATCCATCCATCCATCAGTCATCCATCCATCCATCCATTCATCCATCAGTCAGTCATCCATCCATCAGTCATCCATCCATAATCCATCCATCCATCTGTCATCCATCCATAATCCATCCATCCATCTGTCATCCATCCATAATCCATCCATCCATCAGTCATCCATAATCCATCCATCCATCCATCAGTCATCCATCCATCCATCAGTCATCCATAATCTATCCATCATCCATCCATCCATCTGTCATCCATCCATAATCCATCCATCCATCCGTCATCCATCCATCCATCAGTGATCCATCCATGATCCATCCATCCATCAGTGATCCATCCATAATCCATCCATCCATCAGTCATCCATAATCCATCCATCCATCAGTCATCCATCCTTCAGTCATCCATACATCCATCATCAATCATCCATCCATCCATCCATCCATCCATCCATCCATCAGTCATACATCCATCCATCCATCAGTCACCCATCCATCCATTCATCCATCAGTCTTCCATCATCCATCCATCCATCAGTCATCCATCATCCATCCATCCATCAGTCATCCATCCATCCATCCATCCATCCATCAGTCATCCATCCATCCATCCATTCATCCATCCGTCATCCATCCAGCCATCATTCATCCATCAAGCCATCAGTCATCCATCCATCCATCCATGAATCAGTTCTTTCTACAACAAATCAATCTATTTATCTATCAATATATGCATGAACTGCATCTCTTAATCATTAGATCATGAAATCAGTTACTCAATTACTATTTATCTTCCATTGGTCTATCTAATAACTTCTCTATTAATCCAACTATCACGTCATTCATACATCCATCTACTTTAAACATTTATTTATTATTATATCCTCCATTAATCCAGGTAATAGTCATCCATCTATCTATCTATCTATCTATCTATCTATCTATCTATCTATCTATCTATCCATTCATCTATCTATCTTGCATCCATTATCTCTCTCTCTCTCTCTCTCTCTCCAGAGGAACAGGTGTGCAACGGGACAAGAGACAAAAACACTCCTGCATTTTTAACCAGCAGCTATTAAATATTAAACACAGCACACACACACTCTCTCTCACACACACACACTGAGGAGGCGACACACAATCGCTGACGAGACAAGTTATACAGGTCGATGGGCTAACGTGTGTCTGCATGTCTGCCTGAGTGTGATGGCTTTAAGCGTCATTACCTTACTTCCTAGGCATGTGGGCAAATACACTGAAACACAGAGGGGCAGGGAGAATTCATACACAGAGCTCTCACATGTTAGCATTTAAGAGGTAAAACTATAACAGACTGCATGTACTCTCTCTCTCTCTCTCTCTCCCGCCCTCCTCCCTCCCCCTCCGTCTCTTTGAAGTGCTCCATAACAAACTATAACAACAGGAAGTTTTCAATGCGCCACATTGAGATGGAATGTCACATATGGTATGAAGGAGGGAGGGAGGGAGGGAGACTTTAACAGAGGGAGGGAGGATTAGAGCGGATATTCAGACTATTAATCTATCCATATTTTAAATTTAAGAACTTTGCTCTTCACCAGGTTCTGTGAAATTTGGATATCTGTACCTGTCTCATTCTTTGGTATGACTGAAAACTATCAAGGAAAAATGTTTATTATTTTTAGGTGGTGCACAATCACATCACATCATAATTTGTGCAGAGCTTCATGACTGTCAGATCTGTATATTCTAAGGGGGAACTGCTTGGTGCTTACACTTAGGTCCATTTAGAGCCCGTGTCTTCCTCTCTAGCTCTGTTTCCACCCTCCAACACCATCTGATTGTCTAGTATCACAAGTATAAGCCAATCAACACTGGAGCCTGGGTGCCACTGGCACAGCAGGGAAATGGCATCACTTCCTGTTTTGTGCTGCTACTGTCTCCAATAGAGCTGAATAATCTTTCATATTTCTATGATTGTGCAATTTTACTTTTGTCACACAAGTGCATTTTGTTTACGATCATGAGCTCAGCAGGCAGGTGATGTCGTTTACCAACGGTGGAGCCAGTGACTGAATAAATTGACTTAGCTATGCTAAAGAATTAAGAATGAATGGAAGGATGGGTGAATGAGTGACTGAGTGAATGAATGAGGGCAGGGGTGGGTGAGGGGGGGTTTGTGATAAGGGGTGACACGGGAACATTAAGATGTTCATAAAAGGACAGTAAGTGGGGGTAGGACTCGAAAAGCTTCTGCTTCTTCCTACTCCTGTTTCGGACTCATGAAAACTTTGTGGGATGGACTATGAACTGTTTTATCATTGCTTTACTTTTTTATTGTCTGTTTTCCGAAATAAATAAATAAATCAATAAATAATTAAAACTCTCACCTAAGCCAGACAATTATTCTTAATAAAGAAATTCCCAGTTCTAAAAAAAAAAATGGTGCGATAGCATCGTCAAAGCTAATCGCTTCCCCAGTGATAGCTATATTTTATCAGCTTGCACCGCCTTATTCTCCTTAGCAATCCGTCCAATCATTTTTCAGACTGGACACAATTGATTCAGTCTGGAGTGCTGCAAGATGGATCTGCCTGTGATGGACATGGAATTTGGACAATCTGTCGCGTTTGCAAGGTAAACAAGTGGGAAAGCACTGCTGTAACTGTTATGATGGTGTTGAGGCCATAAAGCCTGTTTATTACCCTTTTAAATGATGACACATCTGTAAGGAACATACATTTGTGGGATGAGCAGCAGAGCTGAGTATGTGGGTTGCGCCCATTTAAAATGTGCCAAATCTTCTCTGCCAATGCCAAACAGCTGATTCTACCATTGACTCTTGTTGGGTGTTTGATAGATTGGATGATTGAAGTTTGAAGAAACAAGACATATTGACAATTTAACAATTTATTCAAACAACAAACAGGAGCCTCAGTAGCATGTGGAAGAACCAGACACAGCCACAACAGCCTGGCTCCTCCTCCTCATGCTGGTCACCAGCCTGGACACACACTGCTGTGGGATGGCATCCCATTCTTCAACCAGCATTTGTTGCAAGTCAGCCAACGTGGTTGTGTTGGTCACTCTGGCAGGAACAGCACGCCCAAGCTGATCCCACAAGTGTTCAACGGGGTTAAGGTCAGGACTGCTGGCAGGACATTCCATCCTCTCCACTCCCAAATTCTGGAGGTAGTCTCTGATAAACCCCGCTCTGTGGGGGCGAGTGTTGTCATCTTGGAGGATAGAGTTCTTGCTGACAGGGTGAGAAAACAGTATTCTTGGGGTGTTGTCTTCTTGGGACGCCCCGTGGCCTGTCTCTGACATTCCCCGTTATATGGAATGTGGCCTTCAGTTTGGAGATGGTACTAGGGTTCACTCCAAACAATGCCACAACTTGGTTTTGCAGAACACCAGCTTGAAGTTGCCCAACCGACGGGCCCTATCCAAATCAGTCAAACGTAGCATGCCGATTCTTGAAGCAGACATCTACTGACCACTGTAGCAGGGCCCATGCTCACAGGTGCTGCCAATCAGGCACCTAAGGTGGCTATGATGGATTTATGGTGATGTGTGGCTGAATGGTGCATTAAATCGAACAGTCAGTGTGTGTTATTGGATGATCCTGTTTGGTCCAGGTGAATTATGGATGGAATAATCTTTTCTAGTCAGCCTCAGCATTTCAATGCATTTGCTGCAAGGAAATGTAACTTCTCTAGTTTATATTTTGATATGCTAGCACAAAATGTCAGAGTCATCTGCTGCTAGCCATGGCTTTGCATGGTAAACAAGCTAGCATCAGGTTGGTGATCAGAGGCTAATTTTTGATTTGTCAGTTGAGAAAAGGGAAAGAAAAAGGTGGAAAATCTTGCTAATCTAAGTTTGCATTTTTAGCATGCTAGCAGGTTATTTTTAAAGTGTAAACAAACTAGCAGCATCGCTAACGGTGAAGCGAGCAGCAGGGTGGCTCTGAGTGTTGATCTTTGCTCCGAGGAGAAACGGATGAGGAGAGAGAGAAAGATGGCAGAGAAGGAGGGATGAGAGTAATGAGAAGAGACATGTGACACATAAACGAGGGAGGGCGGGGGAGGCGTGAGGCAGCGGGGGAGAGAACAAGAGATAGAAATTTTTTAAAAAAAGAAGAAGAGAAAGGAAAGATTTGGCCCAAACATCATCAGATCAATTCCATTCTTCTTCTAAAACATCCCTTCATCTCATCTGAACTGTAGTTAATTTTCTGCCCCTCCGACTCTCCCTCCTCTTCCTCTTCTACCTGTCCTTTCCCCCCTCTCTCTCTCTATCAATCTCTTCCTCCCCCTCTCTCTCTCTCTCCCTCTCCGCAGTTAAGTCAGTGTAATGTAAATGATGTGCCATCGATCGCCCCTGACAGTGCAAGGACGCTCACCTCTTCTCCTCCTCCTCCTCCTCTTCTTCTTCTTCATCGTCCTGTCATCTCTCTCTTTTTCACACCCCCCCCTTCTCTCCCCCTCTTCTCTTCTCGGCTGCTCTTTCCTCCATCTAACATCTTTTATCTCTCTTTCTCCCCCGTCTCTCTCTCTCTCTCTCTTCCTATGTCTCTCTCCCTCGCACGCCCGCCGCCTCCCATGCCTGTCATCTTTCATCTCCCCCTCTCCCTTCATTTTACTCTCTTCTTCTTTCATAGACCATCATTTATGTCTTTCTCTCCCTCCATTGTTCTTTCACAGCATCTGCTCTCTCTCTTTTTACCTGTACCATCTTTTACTCGCTCTTCATCAGCTGTCTGTCTCTCTCGCTCTCTGGTCCATGCGGTTCATCTTCAGACTGTTAGTTCCCCTTAAAGAAACACTTGAACGCTTTTTCTGGAGAACAAGTAACTTGATATTTTATTTTTTTTAGGATTATTTGGAGGTTTTTATTTTGATAGGACTGCTGCAGGAAATAAGAGCAGGGGAAGTCATGCAACTACAAAGCCAAACTGGCGCTCAAGTTTGACCTTATGTCTCGGGAAAAATTATCATCAGATTTATTTAGTATATCATTGTAAATGTCCGCTTTATCTGTTACTTTATTTTACTGCTTTTATCGTGTAAGCTCTGCTTATAATGTGTTTTTATGAGTTTCCTCTTATCTGGTACTTTGTGGAACATGAGCGCCCTCTGCTGGTGCCCCTGCAGCCTTGAGAGGTGCAGCCCGTTTGCTGCTGCCAGTCTGCAACTCAAGCTCGACGGCATCCTTTTTTGTCCATGTGTTTTTACACCTGATCATATACCAAGACACTGCTGGATGATTTCGGGTGTTTAGGACATTCGCAGCACAACCAGGGGCTTGTGGCAACTAAGGATGCTCATAAACGTCTATTTCCATATTCAGCTAAACGCTCATTTACATTTCATATAACCGACTAGTCTAAAGAGGAGAAAACCCTTAGAAAACAGTCAGATTCCTCACAGGACAACTGGTGTGATGTTAGCCTGATATACTCTCTACAGCGTGGCTAACATTACAAGCTAGCGCCGCCAGCCTTCGCTCTTCATTGCAGATCAACATGGTGCTTTGACATGTGGCCTCTTTTCCCTTTGGGTGGAAGTTAAACGGGAGTTCAACCCTCGACAGCCTACATACCACTTTATTTCCATTTACTACTTTTAAAAACTGTGATCCCATGCTGTTCACACTGCACGCTAACCCTTAAGCCACCGCTGAGCTTCTCATGTTTACATCCGTGAAGTGACAGGCAGGAGGGCAGCAGCCATTAACTGAAGCTGCAGCGGCCTCTAGTGGCGAGAGGTTCACTACTGTTTAAAAAGAGCATTATAAACCGGGATTTCAAACCTGTGTTTATAAAAATGATGGCTAATTAGTTTAGCCGACTTGTGAATCCCACCCCGTTTTAATAATGAACTGCTAATGGCAACCAGAGGTGTCAAGTAACTAAGTACAAATACTTCGTTACCTTATTTGAGTAGAAATTTGGGGTATCTATATTTTACTGGAGTAATTATTTGTCAGCCTACTTTTTACTTCTACTCCTTACATTTTAACAATGGCCTTGTTACTATACTCTTCATTACTCATCTACTCCTATTTCATTTAATCTATCCAGATACATCGCGCCATCCAGATAGAGTGAGTTTGATTGTGGTTGGATGAGAAGTATAAACATAATACCATTCTGACACCCTATTGGTTCTTAAGCGAACCATCACACCTGCGCTCGACACATATCACATCACACTCCAGCAAGGAAATAGCAGACGTATGTAGCCTAGTATGAAGGCGTCCGTGGCAGAGACTCAAGAGAACTTGAGGAAAATGTCCTAACCAATCACCAGTGAGAAGGTTGGTAGTCAGGAAGACCAACACTTAAAGGCAACTAGTCATCATATCTTCCGCTCCATGAAACACATTAATGCTCAGTAGTACACAAATATGGTTCTTGAATGTATTTGAATTGTACTAAAATTCATTCATTTTCAATGGGCATAAATGTGGCTGAAACAGGTGCATCCCAAATTTTTCTACATTAACATTTTAATTTAACATTGTAGTCATTATGGCCTTTAGAAAAATGTTTTTTATGGGGAGGTGGGGTAGTGCACTCTTGGCCCCTGTGGCACGACCTTAGTGTTTGTCCTTAATGGCATTTTTTCCCCCTTACATTACTTTTTCTTTTATATTTTAAGTAGTTTTGAAACCAGTACTTTTACACTTTTACTTGAGTAAAAAGCTTGAGCTGATACTTCAACTTCTACAGAAGCCTTTTTAAACCCTAGTAACTATACTTAGTTTAGTTTAGTTTCATGTTTTTATTTCAAACTGTTGACAAAGTATAAAGCATAAAAAACAATAAAGACAAAACAGAATAAATGTCGAAAATTTAGGAAAGAACAAAGGAAGAAAAGAACAAAAGAGTAGAAAGATAATAAAAATGCATCGTCCATCATAATTTTCATGTTCGAAAAGGAGTAGAGGAAGTAAAACTTATCTAGTCCTACCCCGTATCAACTATACTTATACTATGTATACTTCTACTTGAGTGATGAATGTGAATATTTTTGACACCTCTGGTGGCAACCCTACCACTTTCCCAGATGGTACCCTACGCCATCTTACTTGCCACGCCCAACCTCTTCCTCTGCTCTAAAGGTGCAGATTTTGGTATTTTTTTCCACAGATAATTTCCCATGCCTCTGGTTATACTCTAAGAAAACCAGAGCACAAACACAGTTGTGTCAGTCCTTCATTAGCTATTCTTAATTTTTAATAATTAGTCCTAGGACTTAAAAAAGTCAATAACAAGACCAAATTTTGCCTTTACTTTGAGTCACAGAATCTATTTTCTTTTGTCTTTAATTTATTTTATTAAACTAATTCAATTAGCCATATTGTATAAACAATATCAAAATACGAAAAAAGTATACATATATATGCACATATATACCATATATTTATAATGTGTGTGTATGTATAATTTTTGTAAAAATACATTTTTATAGTAAAGTATTTTTAAAGTATTTGTGTTGATTTTATATTAATAATATTGATGTAATCTAAATATGTGTAGTATATTTATTTAGATGAATATTTTGAATGATTTACAATATACCAACTTTAATATATTTCATTAGCATTAATGGCAACAACTGTCATTGTGAAAAAAAGTCAAATAAAAAATATATAAACAACCTATAGCAGAATTATGTTATGCCTTCACATATGTTTATATATTTATGAAAAGAAGAAAATATAATATATAGATACTGGCTGTAATTGGATAAAATCTGTTATAATACAATATTTAAAATAATAATTATTAAATATTTCACTCATTGTCTAATTAGTACTTCATCTGTTCCACAAATTGTCACACTAAGAGTATAAAGTATGTTTATCTAATGTATGAATTAATGTCTAACAAAAAAAGTGTATAAATTATATCTTTGTCATTTTTATCACCCCCTTAAAAAATTCTATTTTGCCTTTTGCTTATTTTTGCGTTCACTCTCTCTCTGTGATTTAATTTCCTTTATTGTCTCCTGAACATCGTCCTGTGATTCTTCTTCTCTTTTCCCTCCATCTCTCGTCACCTTCTCGTCCTCTTTTGTTTCCTCTTTCTTCCTTTCTCTTTTCTTCATCGTGCTCCCTCTTTCCTCTCTCCTTATCCAAATAGAGGACACAGACAATCCAATAAACGCCCCCGCTCTCAACAGCTGGAGTGTGAGTGTGTCTACGAAGCACCGAGTCAGCAGAAAACTAGGATGACACCCTCAGCGCCGGACAGGAATGTCACAGAAAAAAAGAGAGAGAGAGAGATGAAGAAATAAAGAGAGAGAGGGAGGGATGGGGAGACAGATGGGGGGGAGAGAGAGAGGAAGGACATGAGGAGAGAGAGAGAGAGGAAGAAGAAGAGGAGAAGAAAACTCTGGGGACTAAGAATGACACATGCAGTATTACTCACCGGCCCCGTACATCACAAACACAAACACAAGGACACCAAAAAGACAGCGGCTCTCTCTCTCTCTCTCTCTCTCTCTCGCTCGCCCTCCTTCTAGCCTTAGAAAGGAGCCCAAAGATGTTTTTATACTGGGCTGATATTTTAAAACTGGTTTCAGGTGTGTAACATGAGAAAATCTGTGCAACACCACAAATCAAACTGAACACACATGTTCTGTTGTTTGTTTTTTTCTCAGCAGTTTATCATCAACATTTCTGAAGTCTGTGAATGGCATGCAAAAACTTTCTGAACACTGGTATCAGTGCATCCCCATTACATAGCATCATTTTTATAAACTTGTTTTTCAAAGTGTTAACAGTGTTAAAGTTCAATGAATGCATGTAAGGAATTATTGTAAAAATGGACAAAGGATAATAAAGACATGGTTTGATGAGTTCGGTGTGGAAGAATTTGACTGGCCTGGCCTCAACACCATCCAGCACCTTTGGAATGACCTGGAATGGAGCCTACAATTATGGCCGGGCCTCGTGAATGCTCTACAGAATGAACGGGTACAAATTCCCACAAAAACACTCAAAAATCTGGAGAGGAGGCTGTTACAGCTGCCAAAGTGGGACCAACTCCACACTAAAGTTCATTGATTTGAATACAAAGTCATTACAGTCCCTGTTGGTGTGATGGTTAGGTGGCCGAATACTTTTGTCCAAATACTGTATAATTTTTTTTCACACTCAGGTATCTCATTGCTAATAATCAGATCCAGAGAGATAGACTGAATGATGTCATGGCTGATGAGGGACAGTAGGTAAGAGGGAGTGGTCCTGCCAAACCCCCCTCCCTCCCATCCCTGTTTATGAAATCCAGTTTATCTGCAGACCCTTTTGACCCCGTTTAGCATGTAATTGATATCAATAATATAAACCACTGAGTAGCTCAAAGGACTCTTTTTTTTGACTCATACTCAATTCTGGCTTCTAGTATGTGACTAGGCCTTAGGAGTAAAAAATGTTGCTAGTAGAACTAGAAAGGCCAAAAATGCCTTATTAGTACTACTAGTTGACTGTTTTCCGAGTAGTACTGCTAGGAAGCGGAAAATAGTACCACAGGTTGTTCTAATGGTACAAGTAAGCCTTAAACTATCTGCTGTCACACCAGATAATCTCAAAATTGGTCTATTGGTCTCTAGTAATAGTGGACATTTTTGTGTCTACTAAAAGAACTAGTGGACATTTTTTCATCTACTTATAGTACTAGAGGGCATTTTCATGACTACTTATGGTACTACCTGATATTTTTATGTCTACTCCTGGTACTAGTGAACATTCTTACAACTACTTATAGTACTAGTGGACAATTTTACATCTACCTATGGTACTAGTGGACAACTTTACATCTACCTATGGTACTAGTGGACAACTTTACATCTACCTATGGTACTAGTGGACAATTTTACGTCCACCTATGGTACTAGTGGACAATTTTACATCTACCTATGGTACTAGTGGACGATTTTACGTCCACCTATGGTACTAGTGGACAATTTTATGTCCACCGATGGTACTAGTGGACAATTTTACGTCCACCTATGGTACTAGTGGACATTTTAATGTCTACTTATGGTACTAGTGGACATTTTTATGTCTAACTAGGGTACTTGTGGACATTTTTACAACTACTTATGGTACTATTGGACATTTTTACGTCTACTTATGGTACTAGTGGACCATTTTTAGTGTACTTGTGGTACTAGTGGACATTTTTACAACTACTTAAAGTACTTGTGGACATTTTTACGTCTACTTATGGAAGTAGTGGACATTTTTACAACTACTTATGGCACTAGCTGACAATTTTAAGTCGATTTATGGTACTAGTGGAAATTTTTATGACTACTTATGGTACTACCGTACATTTTTATGTCTACCTATGGTACTAGTGAACATTCTTACAACTACTTATAGTGATAGTGGACAATTTTACATCTACCTATGGTACTAGTTGACAATTTTACGTCTACCTATGGTACTAGTTGACAATTTTACATCTACCTATGGTACTAGTGGACATTTTAACGTCTACCTATGGTACTAGTGGACATTTTTACATCTACTTATGGAAGTAGTGGACAATTTTAGTGTACTTATGGTACTAGAGGACATTTTTATAACTACTCATGGTACTAGTGGATATTTACGTCTACTTTTGGTACTAGTGGACATTTTTACAACTACTTATGGTACTAGTGGACAATTTTATCACTACTTATGGTACAAGTGTGCATTTTTACAACTACTTATGGTACTAGTGGCCATTTTTACAACTGTATTCTACATCTACTAATATTTTTTAAGGCCTATTTTTGTCTACTTATAGCACACTATTTGACTGACTAGTTGTACCGCTTACACTTTTTGCTCTTCTGGTAAGGCCTAGTGACGTACTTGTAGGCCAAAATTAGGTACTTCTATTGGAAATTTGAGTACTGGTAGCGCTACACTATGGTAGGAATTCCAGATATCTAAATAAATGCTCAAAGAACTTTCCATAGTCCCTCTCCTCACCAGACGGAGGCAGCAGACTCTTTTGGTCATTAGCTGAACAATAAAGAAGATTAAGTGTTTTTCTTAAAGCGTGAAAAGTTTACTTTGAACTGAACCCTGTTTGACACCTAAAATGGGTTTTTAAATTTAACCGCACATGGTCTAAATCCAGATAATACCCACAGACTCACACAGGCACTCTGGACCATCTCTGACAAAACAGAGAGGGAGAGAGAGTCAGAAGGTAAGCCTGGATCCTCCAATAAGTCCAGTTTTATGACTAGTGTATAAGACCAACAGCTGAATCAATATTAGTTTACACTGGGTCACACTGGACACACACACTGATACTAGAGCTGCTTCAACACACTCACAGAGCTTTCCTTCCATAAACACACACTCTGAATCTCCCAGAATATATTATTATTATTACAGATTTACACACGCACAAACACACAGATTAGCTTTTATTCTATTACACCCTCGTGGTGGGTCGGCCTGTCCATGTAAGGAAAAACACACAGAGAGCTGGCCGTTATAAAAGTGATAACTGTAACGTCATAAAACCACAGTCACTGGGCTGCTTATTATAAAAAATGATAAACATTCAAAGAGCTGTAAAGTTTTACAGTGATGAACTAACATATCAACTTTATTAACGCCTCACCATCCTCCTTCTCAGGCTGCAGATCACCGTTTTTACAGTTTCCCATTTAAACCATTTTAATTCCCGCTTTTTGTCCCCTCCCCCGCCCAGTAACAGCTGATATGGAGTCAGAAACATTAAAGTGCTTTATGGTGACAAAGTGACGGGAAGGGGTGGGTTGGAGAACGACAGAAGGGACACTTTAGAGAGGAAAAACAGAGTTTCCTTTAAAGATGGACATTTGGAATAGTTATCAGAATTTCCAAAAATTTTCCAAATGGAAACGCTCAGATCAGTTTTCACGGACAAGATAAGAGGTGGTAAAATAGATAGGAATTTAGAAATTTTAGGAGTGAGGATAAACTAGGATAAAGACTGCACCTGATCAAGGTCTGTTATTCCAGTCTAAAACTCAAACGTATTCATACATACAGTCAATATTTGAAGCCCATTACTTTGCTGTAAATGGCTGTAAATGAGCTTTTAAGCTAATATCAGCTGATACCAATGTTTTTTGATTAAATAATGACACTTATTACTAAGAAAAAATAAATAAAAACACACTTTTCTTTGCAGGTTTCACAAGGGCCCCTTCCTACTGTGCTCCCTGGTAATCAGTACCCTTTTACCCCCCTGTGCTACGCCCCTGATTTAAACAGTTTGGTTTTTACCACAGTACTACATATGAATCTGACTGTTATTCAATAATGGTGTTCCTCAGGGCTCCTATCTAAGATTCTCTTAAATGGCATAAAAATGTGTCTTCTATAGCCATGACATTTTCATGTCTGCAAACACACCAATTAAAGCTGCCAATACCAATATCATGTCAATAACATACTGGACTTAAGACCTGGGTTTTAGCTTATCTTAACAAACTAAACCACTGTCACACCAGGTAGACAGTTTCACTTATCTATGTCAGTCCATAGACCGTGATTTAGAAGGTCTGAACCTTAAAAAACACTCTGTCTGATTGGATAACGTTTCTGTCTGTCTCATTCATTACTGGTCAATGACATCAACATACTATATATATGACATACTAGCACACGTGCCACCATGTCATTTTTACTGCCACTTTTTGAACCCCTTTAACCACTGTTTCCACTCACCTTTGCCACTTTTTCTCCTCTTTAGCCCATTTTTTTTACACTTTTAACTTCTTTACACTAATTTATCTGGCCATTTTTGCATTTTTTTTTATTACCTCTGCCAAGGAGGTTATGTGATCGTTGGGTTTGTTTGTTTGTTTGTTTGTTTGTTTGTTTGTTTGTTTGTTAGCAACATAACTCAAAAAGTTGTGGACGGATTTTCACGAAATTTTTAGGAAATGTCAGAAATGGCATAAGGAAGAACTGATTCGATTTTGGGACTGATCTGGATCACTGTCTGGATCCAGGTATTTTTAAAGGATTCTGTACTATTGGGAGATAGGGCTAATGGTGGAGGTCTGCGCTCTCCAAGTGCTTTTCTAGTTACAACTTTAAACCAACTTTAGCAAAAAAAAAAAAGTTGCCTTTTTTACTTGTTATTCATTTTTCCACTTCTAACCAATTTGCCACTTTTTAACCACTTTCACCTTTTTCTACCCCCTTTTGCCACTTTTTATTTTTGTAACCATTTTTTGCCACTTTTATCTCATTTTACTGGAGATACACAACATTATCAGCCTGATATCGGTATCAGCACATATTAGCTTATAAGGGCAGTTATCGATATCAGCAGATCAAATTTCTGCCTATTTTTAAAACTGATATTTTGGCTGTGAATATCAGCACATAGTGACTGTAAATTTTTGCCATTTGTTCTAGTAAACATTTAGGTTGTACCAACATACCAACACTAGCTGAGTTGTTTTTCTCTGTTTATTCTCAATCCTTAAACTTAAAAGTGTTTTTAAATAGATATAGATTGTTGTTTTGGTCATCGTTATACATTCAAATTTGTTCAAAGGACATAAGTTTTAGGTATCAAACACATATGATGTTAAAAATATTTACATGCCACATTTGAAACCCCTTTCACTACTGTTTGCACTACTATTTGCCAAATTTTCCACTTTTAACCCCTTTTTGTCACTTTATCTAGGCATTTTTGCAACTTTTTAAACACTTTAAAACAATTTTAGCCACATTTTTGCCCATCTCCACTAATTAAATCACTTTTTGCCACTTCTTATCATTTTTATAACTACTTTTTAACCGCTTTTCACCACTAAGGCTGAACGATTTGTGAAATTAATCTAATTGCGATTTTTTCCCCCCAATATTGAAGTTGCGATTTAATATGTAATTATTTTTAGGTTCCTCATCATATATATTTTTCAATAAATGCAAGCAATAAATTTCTATATTATAACATTCAAAATATTATATAGACTATACTAGGGGCAAAACTATTTAAAACAAACAGCTTATTGGGACTTTTTGGCTCATAATGCAAATTTGATATCAGTTGCTATATTAAAGGGATGATAATTTCTGTCATCTCATTTTAAATAAGTAAAACGGTCATTTTTATTCTAAAAAACCTTGAATGTTTGCATGATGTGCATAAAACATTTCCTGCAAAAAAAATTACATTGGTATTTTGACATGTCAAGTTTAAGAAATATTGCAATTTGAAAATTGCAGCAGGCCAAATGGTGATTTAATCTTATTTGCGATTAATTTCCCAGCTCTATTTTTCACCCAGTTTTGTGATTTTGGTATTTTTGTAACCCATTTTGGCACTTATTTCCTATTTCTGCCTCATTTTACCACTTTTTTCACCAATTTTTGCAATTATCTAATTATTTTTCCCTTAAAGTTGTCTTGTTGTCCTCTACTTTATTTTCTATAATCCTTATGGTTTTTCGTATAATGGCTTGTTAGTGGCAAAGTTAGGTGAGAAGTGACAAGAAAAAGTTACAGGTGGCAAAAATGGTCAAAAAGTGGCAAAATCGTGACAAAAAAATGAGTGGTAGAATGGGCAAAAAGAAGCAAAGAGTGGCAAAAGAAATGAGTGGAATTTAATGGCAAAAGGCAGCTTAAATGGGTGAAAAGCAGGATAAAAGAATTAAAAACATTGGGAAAAGGGGCAAACACTGGATAATAGTGGCAAAAATTGGCAAAAAGAGTGGCAAAAGTAGACTTAAAGCAGTAAAAATGGATTAAGAGTGGCAAAAAATTGTAAAAAAAGGGCAATGGAAAAAAATAGACAAAAATAAAGTTTGAGAATTATAACCTACTGTAACAGTGTGGGAAACAAACTGATTAATGTGACTTGCCATGGATAATTTCTGAGGTCAAAGTTTCCCTTTTTTAAGGTTTTCTGGGGGAATAAAATTTCAAGTTAAGACATAAAAGAGCCATAAATCATCACAAAAGAGCCACACGTTGAGTATCACTGATCTAAAACAGTCTTATATTGATGTTTCATTGGTGGAAAATGGCGAGTTATAAAACATAAAGGTGTTTGAGTGTTGGTATTTTCACAGTAGTCTCTGAATTTTCTCCGGAGCTGAACGTCTGTATAAAAATTTTCTTAGAATGAAATTCAGAGCCTATCCTCCTGGGAAAAGGTTATTAATAAAAATATCAAAGTGCCGTCAGTGTGCTGTGACCTTTATCGACCTCTGATAGGGACCAGACGTCTCTGTGCTTTAATACCCCCTCCAGCTACGGTGGCCTGTAGATGACACAAACAATACAATCACATTTCCTCAACAGAGGGAGAAGTAATCTGGCTAATTAGAGCAGAGATCCAGCGAGGAGGCAATATATCACCGTGCTAACTACTGGAACAATAAAACTGCTTTGTCATTTGCTTTTTTTGGCATGAGAACAGGGACTTTTTTTTAATCCCTCCCAGGTTAAATATTCAGCTGCGTTTGTTGTTGGAGCTGAGAGGGAAGTTCTGCTTCAAAACAGAAAGTAAAGCCACAAACAGCAGCTGCTGGAGCAATTATGAACCCAATCTTATTGATCAGCTTCCTCTGGTCGGGATTCTTTGGTTAATTTAAAGAAAAATGTTCGACTAGTACTACCTCCTGCAGTCACAGACTCCTAATTATGTTCTTCAACTGCTTCGGCCTTAATTCTGATCAATTTAATCCAAATCTGGAGCTAACAGGCCCGGTTACAGGAAGCCAGGCTGCTTTAATAGTGTCGGATTTTATAACAGTGTCATTGGTATTTGATTAGCCACAAACTCTGTCACTTTATAAGGCTGTTAACTCTGTTATCAGATCGTCAATAGGGGGAAGCAGAGGGGGAAGTGGATTCATTCTCACTGAGTAAAGATGTCAAGGCCTCATCTTTATATGTCATTACGTTATTTTCTTGTCATTACTCGTGATTTTTCACATCATTTTATTTGATATCGCTCAGGAACACTCTGGTCATACATTTGACCATTTTATTGCAAAATGGATCAACAGTTTTACTTGGTGGAGAAGGTTCTGCTCAGAAGATGCTTCCAGGTTAGTCAAGCATGCTTTGACTTACATAGACAGCATGGGTAAAAATCCTCATATGGTTAGAAACATTTATCACAATGCATACTGAATACAACAAGATTGGTTAAAAGCATTTAACTCATAGTAGCATGAATCTAAAAAAGAGTGTGAAACAAGCTTTATGCTATAAAGGAGGAGGCTGGGGTGGAGGAGGTGAAGCTTTATGCTATGAAGGAGGAGGCTGGGGTGGAGGAAGTGAAGCTTTATGCTATGAAGGAGGAGGCTGGGGTGAAGGAGGTGAAGCTTTATGCTATAAAGGAGGAGGCTGGGGTGGAGGAGGTGAAGATTTATGCTATAAAGGAGGAGGCTGGGGTGGAGGAGGTGAAGCTTTATGCTATAAAGGAGGAGGCTGGGGTGGAGGAGGTGAAGCTTTTTGCTTTAAAGGAGGAGGCTGGGGTGGAGGAGGTGTAGCTTTATGCTATAAAGGAGGAGGCTGGGGTGGAGGAGGTTAAGATTTATGCTATGAAGGAGGAGGCTGGGGTGGAGGAGGTGAAGCTTTATGCTATGAAGGAGGAGGCTGGGGTGGAGGATGTTAAACTTTGTGCTATAAAGGAGGAAGCTGGGGTGGAGGAGGTGACACTTGATGCTATAAAGGAGGAGGCTGGGTGGAGGAGTTGAAGCTTTATGCTATAGAGGAGGAGGCTGGGTGGAGGAGGTGAAGATTTATGCTATAAAGGAGGAGGCTGGGTGGAGGATGTTAAACTTTAAGCTATAAAGGAGGAGGCTGGAGTGGAGGAGTTGAAGCTTTATGCTATAGAGGAGGAGGCTGGGTGGAGGAGGTGAAGATTTATGCTATAAAGGAGGAGGCTGGGTGGAGGATGTTAAACTGCTGGGGTGGAGGCAGTGTAGCTTTGACAGCAGCAGCAGTGTTGTGCATCAGCAGTATTGCAAGCAGGGATTAGTGAGAAGTGTAGAGAGAAAGTCAATATTAACAGATTATATATCAGCTGTAAATACTGACAGAAATCTATACCTAGAATTAACACATTTAAGACAGTATCTGCTAATACCAAAATCCTAAAGATGTTGAGCATCTCTAAAAGAAATTAGAAGGATAATTTCTTTTTCCCAGTACTTTTTTTTAACCGTGGTACTGAACATTAATCTACTGCTTATCTAAAATGGTGTCTGGGGCTCTTGTCTAAGACACCCCTTAACTGAACAATAATTTGTTTTCTTAGACATTTTTTATCCACCACCATCATGCCAACAAAATCATGAATCACTAGTAAAATTACAAATCACACTCTTAGGTTTGAGTTGCAAAGATAGGAGACGTAAAGGTTGACTTTCTATAAGCAAAACACACTTTAAAATAACTTACTGTTTAAGATTATCAGTGTCCAAAGTATATATATACATACTAGAACATTTGTTAATTTTTCATAGATTTATGCGATGGCCGTAACCTTTGAATTTGGTGTTCTGGGACTCTGCTGGTGTCAAAATTACTTCACTGTTATTCTAAGACCTGTGAAGCCTTTATTTTTAGTATTGATTCTAGTTCTTAAGTACATAAGCTCTTCTAGGAAACACCAAATAAATCTTTAATGATTCATAACAACACAAAAGTCTTTCAGGATAGAAACAAGTCACACTGAACCACTGCTGAGAGGCTTGACTTCTACTTTTAGCCATTATCCTCACATTTAAAAGCTTCCATGATCGATCTACAGGCTCATCATTACCTGATAAAAGAGAAATAAAATTAAATCTGGATAAAAACTGCAGTGAAATAAGATCTGCTCATGCACAGTCTCTTCTTTCAGCAGATATTTTATCTCACAGTGATGCAATGCCTCATTTCAGGGGCCACCCTGGAACATTATGCTCCAAAACACAATCTATTTAATACAAAATGACACAGTTTCTGCCATCAGGGGATTTCAGCAGGTCTCCGAACCAGGAGCGTTGTCATTTTGCATTAAAGGACATTAAGGTGTGCTGGAGCATGCTGCAGAGAGCGCTGTGAAGGGAGTAAATGAAGAGATGTGTCTGCTGCCTCGTGTACAACCACTGAGAGAACTTAGAGAGTCTGTCTTCTTATGGATGGCCAAGAAAAATATGTTACTGATTTATTCAGATAAAAGCATTGTTTTAGACTCCTGCACAGACGTCCTCAGCAGAAAGATGGATGTGAGGGTGTGTAAAGGTACATCAGTGGGGTTTAATTAATGCTTACAGTGAGTACAGTGCTTTTTTTAGATAGCATGTCTGTTAGCAATAAAAAGCTTTCTCAATGTAGGTAACAAGCACCAGAGACAAAATGTTTTAAGATTCCTGCATAATTTCTCTGAAATACTCATTCCAGCTGTATGACAGAGAAACCAGAGAAAACCAAGCTTCCACAGCTAACTCAGAAAGTTCAAAACAAAGACATGACTCTGCAGAAACCATTAAAACCATTGATAAAGGGACATTACAATCAAGACTTAAAAGAGCGTTACTTTTGATAAAAAGTTCATGTAAAAAAAGTAGTCACTCTGTTTAAACCTACAAAACTGCTATAAAATGCTAGCTTACAATTAGAAGAGTCGCCATTATAATCAAGTAGGATAGAACATAAAATAAATACAGAAATAATGTTCACTGAGCTTGCTTTACAACCCCAATTCCAAAAAAGTTGGGACACTGTTTAAAAATAAAAAAAATCTGAATGCATTGATATTCAAATCTTATAATAGAACATTAACAGCATATCAGCAACACAGCTCAAAAAAGTTGGGGCAGGCCAACAAAGGCTGGAAAAGTAAGTGGCACCAAAGGAAAACAGCTGAGGAACATTTCGATAACGATTAGGTTCATTGACTACTGCTCAGTAACATGACTGGGTATAAAAGGAGCATTTTAGAGAGGCATCCCTGGGTTTGACACCTCTATGCTGTGTCCTGATTGGTGAGAAACATCTGTAATAAACAGGTATTTTCATCTAAATCTCTAGCAAGGACATTTTCACCCTCCAAGAGCCTAAAAAACAAAAAACTGCAGATTTAACCTGGACGTTAATAATGAGCATGGGTTTATCATGAATCATATTCACTAATAATGGCCACAGGTGGGTTTCTGTAAAAATGGGATCAACACACATCATTCCAGATAGAAATGTCTCAATATTGATCATTTATAGCAGGGGTCATCAAGTACATCTGCACAAGGGATTTAGTCTCAACAGAATCTCTGGGGGCCGGACTTTCAAATACACAAAAGTTAAAGAAATGTTTTATATTATTTCAGGCATTAGCAGTGAGATATATCCTTATTATCTATAACACAGCAGGCCACAAGGAGACAGGCCTGACAGCAGAATAGGCCGGACCCCTGAAAATCCCAGAGAATGGGCCCTCCCCAGTTGTCATTTAGCACCAATATTAACTAATTTTTGACACTTTTAACCCTTTTTGCCCCCATTTGCCTCTTTAACACAATTTTTTTTGAAAGATTTTAACCCTATTTAAAACACTTTTCATGCATGTTTTATCCCCTTTGTGTCACTCTTATCAATTTTTGACACTTCTCCTCTATTTTTGCCACTTTTTAACCCCTTTTCATTACATTTTTTCAACAATTTTTGCAACTTTAAAACCAATTTTTGCTACTTTTAACCCATTGTTGATACTTTTGCCCCTTTTTGCCTCTTTTAAACAGTTTTTGAAAGATTTTAACCCAATTTAAAGAACTTTTCATGCATGTTTTCCCCTTTTGTGACACTCCTATCAAAGTTTTGCCACTTTTCTTTTATTGCCACTTTTTAACCCCTTTACTTTTTTTAAACATTTTTTGCAACTTTAAACCAATTTTTCCCACTTTTAACCCATTGTTGATACTCTTGCCCATTGTTGCCTCTTTAACCCCATTTTTGAAAGATCTTAACCCCCTTTAAACCACTTTTCCTGCATGTTTTATCCCCTTTGTGCCACTCTTTTATCAATATCCACTTTTTAACCCCTACTCATCACTTTCTTGCACTACTTTTTTGTCATTTGTAACCAGTTTTGATACCTTTTGTGCCTTTTCCTCATTTTTTTCCACATTTAACCTCTTTTCACCACTTTATCTGGTCATTTTTGCAGCACTTCTGCCAACCTTAACCCTTTTTAAAATACTCACTAATAATGACAGTAAATCTTAAAAAAAAAAAAACAGATCAAATGTGAAGTCATTCTAAAACTATTTCAATGTTATTTTTTGTGGGATGGATTTAACAGCTGCAGACATTTAAAGCCAAAAGATACTCTTAAAATTTCTTTTCCTCCTTTTCTGTTTTTATTGATCTTTCGGGGGCCGGGCAGGAAGCTTTTGGGGGGCCTGACGTAGCCCTCAGGCCGCCAGTTGATGATCAGTGTTTTATAGGGTTGTTTTAATAGTTATAGGGATATTAAGATGAAAGATACACCAAAAACCATGTTTTCTGAAATCAACAGCCTTCTAGGGGCTGGATGGGAAGTTTTGGGGTCTGATATGGCCCCCCAGTAGATGACTATTTCTGCAAGATAATGCCAAACCACATCCATCACAACAGCATGGAAAATCTAGCAAAGAAGACCCAGGACTGTTGAACAGCTACAAACAAAAATGAGACAACATTCCTCTCCCAACAGTGTTAAACAACTTTTTGAGATGCATTGCAATCATTTAATTCAAAATGAGCTAATGCTTTTCATGAAATGGTAAAATGTCTCAGATTTAACATCTGATATGTTGGTAATTTTCTATTCTGAATAAAAATATGAGTTATGAGATTTGCAAATTCTGTTTCTATAAACATTTTACAGTGTCCCAACTTTTTTGGAATAGGGGTTGTACTCTGTCTGCCTTTCAGTGTATCTAAAGATGACTAATTCCTCTCTTTCCTTTGCCTTTAAACCTGACTGTCGGACTCAGCAGTGAGTAGTAAGGATCCTCTGCTCATGAGTTCACCAGTGTTTCCAGTAAATATCCGAGCCGCTGTGACACATCTCCTCTCCGTGTCTGTGACAGTCATTCCCTTTCCTGGAAGCAGACGGGCCGTAAAAACGTGACTCTTTGTCTGCCTGCTTGGACCCCACACACACTCGGTGAAAACTTTGTTTTTTAATAAAGCGTCTTGTTATTGCTCTCATTATGCTGTCGTAGTCTAGTTAATCTGTTTTCAGAGAGTACACTGTGCTCTCTGGATTGTGCTGAGTCAGCCTTAAACAAGCGCTGGACTTTAATGGAGTCAGCGTTCATCTTCTATTAATTATCGCTGACTGATAATTTTCCTGTTTTGTCCTTTTTTTAATTTAACAGTGTGCTGTAAACGGCCGTGCAAATGAAGCCGTCACTGCTGTATTTCTTCTGTTAATTGTTGTTCTGTTCAGTTTGGGGGTTTCTCTGGAGCCGTTACGAGATCCACTATTGGGACTTCAGAGAGATGGGGTACACCAACTACTTTATATATATCTTATTCTGATAACATACACTCTGCAACTTTGTTTGAGCTCTTCAAATTTAGAATGGCATGGCAGGACACCAAAAGCAATTAATTCATAGTAGCATGAATCGGAATATCTTAGAGTGCAACATGCTTTATGCTATAAAGGAGGAGGCTGGGGTGGAGGAGGTGAAGCTTTAAGCTATAAAGGAGGAGGCTGGGGTGGAGGAGGTGAAGCTTTATACTATAAAGGAGGAGGCTGGGGTGGAGGAGGTGAAGCTTTATACTATAAAGGAGGAAGCTGGGGTGGAGGAGGTGAAGCTTTGTGCTATAAAGGAGGAGGCTGGGGTGGAGGAGGTTAAGCTTTATACTATAAAGGAGGAAGCTGGGGTGGAGGAGGTGAAGCCTTATGCTATGAAGGATGAGGCTGGGGTGGAGGAGGTGAAGCTTTATGCTATAAAGGAGAAAGCTGGGGTGGAGGAGGTGAAGCTTTATACTATAAAGGAGAAAGCTGGGGTGGAGGAGGTGAAGCTTTATGCTATGAAGGAGGGGGCTGGGGTGGAGGATGTTAAACTTTATGCTATAAAGGAGGAGGCTGGGGTGGAGGAGGTTAAGCTTTATGCTATGAAGGAGGGGACTGGGGTGGAGGAGGTGAAGCTTTAGCAGCAGTAGCATTGCAGTGCATCAGCATGAATGCAAGCAGGGATTTGCGAGAAGTAATATTTAAATACACCGCTGTGTAGAGAGATCCGTGATTGGCTGTGAGAGCTGGAAGGCCATAATTGGAATCAGCGGGCCGTCAGCTGATCACTGCTTTGCGTATTTAATGAAGGAATTCTTTTGTATTCGTGCTTGATTTACAGCTTGAATTGTTCAACACTGTGGAGTTTCTGTTATCAAGTTTTGAGCTTAATAATGCTCTATACAGTTTCAATGCATGCAGACCAGTCTAGTCCCTGCCCCCTATTTCATTTAATTGTGAAGCCATGCTCTTGTAACTTACTCAGAATGTGGCTTGGCATTGTCTTGCTGAAATGAGCCAGGACACCCCTGAAAAAGACACTGTCTGGATGCTAGGAAAGTTGAGGGCTGCTCAGAACAACAAAGACACTATAAACCTCAAATCCAAAATAGTTGGGACAGTGTATAAAATTTAAATTAAAACAGAATATAACACTTTACTAATCCTTTTCAACCTTTTTTCAATGATAACAGCAAAAAGACAAGAAAGAAAAAAAAAGAAAAGCACACATTTTGAACGTCCCTGCAACACATTCCAAAAAAAATGGGACAGGGGCAAGCAGAGACATTCTGAATTTCTGCATTTAAGTTTTTATTTTTAATCATTTTCTTGGCTTCTTCAAGGTTAGAAAGGATCAATAAATCATTCTGTTCTAATTCAAATTTTACACAGTTTTTCAACTTCTTGTGAATTGAGGTTTGCAGTGTCTTTGTTTATTTTACTTTTTTGTTATTTTTAGCATTCCACAACTTTCTAAGTTTTTGCAACACATTCCAAAAAAAAACAGGGGCAAGAAGAGACAGATTGTTGTGGAATGCTCAAAATAACACAAAAAGGAAAAGATGCACTATAAACCTCAAATCCAAAAAAGTTGGGACAGTGTATAAAATTTTAATTAAAACAGAATATTAACATGTATTAATCCATTTCAACCTTTCTTAAATGATAGGAGCAAAAAGACGATGATGATGGGAAAAAAAAAAAAAACGCACACAATTTGAATGTCCCTGCAACACATTCCAAAAAAGCTGGGACTTGGGGCAAGCAGAGACATTCTGAATTTCTGCATTTAAGTTTTTATTTTTTTTATCTTTTATTTTCATATTTTGGCTTCTTCGGGGTTAGCAGGGATTAATAAATCATTCTGTTCTAATTCAAATTTGACACACTGTTTCAACTTCTTTGTTTGTGAGGTTTTCAGTGTCTGTTTATTTTACTTTTTGTTGTTTTGAGCATTCCACATCTTTTTTGCAACACATTCCAAAAAAGCTGGGACAGGGCAAGCAGAGACATTCTGAATTTGTGCATTTTTGCTTTATTTTTGTTTTTGTTGTCTCCATTTCAATAAAGGTTTGTAGCGAGTTGAATTGAGTTTTGTAGTGTCTTTGTTGCTTGTACTTTTCTGTCAAAGTTTAGTCCATTCTCACTTAGTACAGTTTGTTTGTGGATGGGACCATGACCTTTATCTGTGAGTTTTTTCATGTTTTTTGTAAGGATTGTATATTCTGAGATTTGAGAATAAAACTCCCTAAAAGGCCAAAAATGCTTGAAAAGAATTGTCAAACACCATAAAAGAAAAGCCTTATTTTTAAAGCTAACAGGATGTTTTAAGGCCGCACTGTTTCCGTTTAAAGACGAGGTTTTGGTACATTCAGTGCTGAACATGACCTTGGTTTACAATCCTCAGGCTTCTGTCTCACATGTCGTTTCCTGTAACTCTTAAAATATCTCTGATTGTTACTCTGATGTCAGAATAGCTAAAAAATATTCATGACAAATTAAACACATGTAATAATGGAGAGATTAGAGCAGCTTGAATCAGAGAGAGAGAGAGAGAGAGAGAGGGCAGAAGAATGTGGCGGTGGCTTTTGTAGGTCACCCCAAACAAAGCATAAGGGAACGAACACTACACACAACCCTCACACACAGGTGCGTACATCAGGCCCACATGCTCTCTCTCACTTTAAAACCACACACACATTTACACACAAGACAGGATCAAGAAAAGAGTTCACACGAGCGGCGAGGCCTGTGGTATTTGTTGGCCTCAAGTGGGTCACACTCAAACACTCACACACAGGACAAATAATCATGCAGCTTTCATCCTCCGAGGCAGGAAATGCTGCTTTTAAGCCGAGTGTTTGAGTTAAAAGCTGCTCACTTTCTCCCATATAGGCACAAGCGTACACAGAAACACGTAAAGATACAAGAAGGATCCTCTGAATCTAAACAAAACAGGCACAGAGTTGTCTAAGTGTCATGCACACGCACATTCCTTCGCTCTTTACATACCAACACATTTAGAAAATAGGCCCCTTCCTCCAAAAACTACAAACATGGCTGAGATTTAACAAATCCTGTAGGAATCCAAACAACAACAGTGGAAAGATTTGTCTCTCTCACACCAGAGAGATAAAAGACGAAGGATGAACAAGACAAGAAGAAATCAAAAGAAGAGGAAAAAGGTTTAAGAGGTTTAAGTTTGAAGAAAAACCCTCAAAGCATACCCAAGATATTGCATTTACAATGCAAGGATTAAAAATGGATCCCAATGACTTTAACCTCTCAAATCTACTGAGTTAATTCTTCAGTCAGAGTTGATATTTGTGCAAAGTTTGAATAAAAACTCTTAAAGTGTTCTGGAGATATTGCAATCTAAAGCAAGGCATATTTATATTGTTATCTTGACACAACAATCCTCATACTAAGAAGGCTTTAAACTTCAACCTTTGAGCTCCAAAATCAAATATTTTCATAACTGAATCACTGCTGATGTAAGAACAAGGTTTGAAGAAAATTAGTTTGAGTGGACTTGAGATATGGTGTTCACAAGCAAAACATATTTCAGTTATCTTGTATTTAATAAAGAACAACAACCTTGACCTTTGAGTTTGGACTTCCAAACTCACAGGAGTCCATCCTCCAATCAAAGTGGATAGTTGTGTCAAGTTTGAAGAAAAATCCTCAAAGCATGCTTGAGATATTGAATTTAAAAGCAAGTCATATTTCTGTTATCTCGATTTATAATGCTTGTTTTAAATGGAGTACAACAACTTTGACCTCTGACCTTGGGCCTTAAAACTCTAGTTAGTCCACCCTTGAGTAAAAGTGGATATTTCTTTAAGTTTCAAGAAAATTCCTCAAAGCATAGCTGACATATTTGTAATTTTGTTATTTTGACAACACTTGTTTAAATGAAGAACATCAGCCTTGAACTTTGACTAAAAACCTCAATAATCAAATTAATTGTTGAGTTAAAGTGGATTTTTGTGCAAATTTTACAGAAAATACATCCAATAAAACCTGAGATATTGCATAAACAAGAAAGGTGTATTTATGGTGTTTTTTAATCAACAATGCTCATTTTGATGAAGTCTAATAGCTTTGACCTTTGGCCTTGGACCTCCAAATGTTGCTGAGTACATTCTTGAGTCAGAGTGGATATTTCTGCAAAGTTTGAATTAAATCCATCCCAGAATTCTTAAAATATTGGGTTATCTTGAAAACACTTGTTCTGTATTAAGTACAATAAGCTTGAGCTTAGACTTTGGAACTTCATAATCTAAAAAGTTAATTTCTGAGTCAAAGTGCATATTTGTATGAAGTTTGAGGTAAATTCCTCAAAGCAGATTGATATTGTGTTTATAAGAATGGCATAATTATAATATCTCAACACAGTGATATGTGTGTGTGTTTTTTTTTTTTTTTTTTGATGGAGTACAATATCCTTAAACTTTGACCTCGAACTTCCAAAATATCACCAAGACCATCATTGAATCAGAGTGGATATTTGTGCAAAGTCTGAAGAAAATCCTTAACAGCAGACTTGAGATACTGCTTTCACAAGCAAGGCATATTTACCTCCACCAAGGAGGTTATGTGATCGGCAGGGTTTGTTTGTTTGTTTGTTAGCAACATAACTCAAAAAGTTATGGATGGATTTTCAGGAAATGTCACAAATGGCATAAGGAAGAACTGATTATATTTTGGGACTGATCCGGATCACTGTCTGGAACCAGGAATTTTTTAAAGGACTTCTTACTACTGGGAGTTAGGGCTAATGGTGGAGGTCTGCGCTCTCCAAGTGCTTTTCTAGTTATGTTATTGTGGCACAAAAATTCCTGTTTTTGATTAAGCACCAGTACTTTGGCCTTTGACGCTGACTGAGTCAGAGTTGACAAGAGTGCAGAGTTTGAAGGAAATCCCTCAAAGCATACTTGAGATATTGCACATTTTAGCAAGGCATTTTTGTATTGTCTTGACAAATCAATGCACCTGTTTAATGACAGACAAAAAGCTTGACCTTTGATCTAGGACCTTCAAAATGTAATCTATCCTAACTTCAGTTAGGATGGACATTTGTGTAAAGTTATAGGGAAATCCATCAAAGTATACTTCAGATAATGTTTTGAAAAGCAAAGCATTTTAATGTTGTTATCAAACCCAGAGTTCTAGTTTTTAATAAAGTACATCAACCTTGACCTTTGGACTAGAGCTTCCAAAATGCAATGAATCTATCCTTCAGGTTGGGTGGACATTTGTGCGAAGTTTGAGAAAAAATCCTAAAAATATACTAGAGATGTTGTGTTTACAAAAAGACATTGTATTTTACTCAATTTACTTTTGATTATTAGTATTTTTTATGGTTTCTTGGTTGTTCTCGCTTCCATCAGCATCTTCAACTTTAGGGACTAAGCCTGAGCGTGATGATGCATGCACTGAATGTCTTGTGCTGTTTGAGGCAAAATTATTACATAGCTGGAAAATCAATCTCCAGTCACATAATATGGCAGTGTTAGTATGACTGTGAGAAATTAATCTGAGAACGGTTATTTGAAAAAGTCAAATTTTAGTCAGACTAACTCAAAAAGTGGAATATTTCTACAGTGTTATAATGTCAGGGTGTAAATCAGTGATACTCAACGTGTGGCTCTGGAGCCACATATGGCTCTTTTATGTCTTAATTCTAAATAACATTCCCACACACAAGCTTCAGAAGGGGAAACTTTTTGCCATATTCACCATTTTTGCCATTTTTCACCAATTTAAGCTATCTTTTGCCATTAAGCACCCCTTTTTTCTATTTTTTTTGGCCATTTTCCAACTTCTTTTAACTCCCTTTCCCCATTTTTTCCACTTTTATCCCATTTTGCACTTCTTTACTATTTTTTGCCACTTCTTGCCCATTTAAACTACCTTTTGCCATTAAATATCACTTTGTCCTATTTTTTTCCCATTATTGCAACCTCTTTTTTGCTAACTTTTTCCCCATTTTTGCCACTTTCATCTCATTTTTGCCTGTTTTTTAACCATTTTTTTGCCACTTTCTGTCCAAATAAGCTACCTTTTGCCATTCAGTACCACTTGATTCTTTTTTTTTTTTTTCAAAATTTTGCCTCTTCTTTTCGCACTTTTGCCCATTTTTGCTTTTTTCACCATTTTTTGCAACACTTTGCCCATTTGAGCTACCTTTTGCTATTACATACCACTTGTTTCCAATTATTTTTTTTATTTTTTTTTATTTTTTTGCCCATTTTTGCCAAGTTTTTTTTTTCTGGTTTTTACCCATTTTAGTCATTTTCACTCATTCTTTTGCCACATTTGGACCATTTATGCCACCTGTAACTCATTCCTTTTTTTTACTTATTTATATTGACACTTCAGGCCACTTTTTGCCCTTTTTCACCACTTAGATTGTGGCTTTTGCAAAGGTATTTTTTGACAATTTGGCTCTTTGGTTGAGCAGGGTTGAGTAACACTGGTGTAAATAAAATGTTTAGATGCATTTTGTCACTGGGATTCTAAAAGATAACTCATAAAGAAGAGAAAAGACAAGGGACAAGAAAACAAAAAAAAGGTGGTTAAGAAAGGAGAGAAAAGATGGAGAAAATGGGGTGACAAAATCTCAAAGTTAAGTCTTGCAGAGAGGAATAGGGGAAGACAGAGATGTTTGACGGACAAGAGAAACATCTGAAGAGACGGAGAGAAAGGAGAGCAGTGGGAGGCAGTGATTAATGAAGAGAGGAGAAGACGACCCTCGCTCTGTCCATCTATTGTGAGGAGAAAAAAAAAACAGGAAAGCTTTGAAAATAAAACCTAAATGCACCAGCCTCAGAGAGAAAACAACATGATCTATAAGAAAAAAGGAATTCTTTGCATTCATTTAACATCATAAATCATGCATTCTTCCCAAAGGTCACACATGTCAAGATAACACCAACAAAAACTCCTCGGTCTAAGAAAGCGGAGGAACACCACACCCAGTGCATTATTGGAAAATAACTGAAGTCTGTTTTCTTGATTTACTCGACTCGTCTCCTTCAGTTTGCAGCTTGTTGCGTGTAAAAACAGTGGATTTCCAAAGGGAATTCTTTATTGGATATGTGGATGTTTGTCTTTGCAGGAGGCTGCTAATGTTTGCCTTGTTTGTGTTGGGTGATTTTTAAGCAACAAGCAAATAAAGATGATAAAAGAAAGTAAAAACAGCGGGTAGAGAAATCCTGTTGGGTTTGGAGAGACTATAACAGGATCCTGAACAGAGAACATGTTTCACCCTGTGACCTTGGCTAAAGAAAATACTGCAGGCATTTCTGAATGTTCGGGAAAAAAGATGGTGGTCCGGAGTGTGAGAGTCTAATCTGACCACCCTCATCCAAAACAGTGGAAAAAATGACAGGCTGAAAAGACATTTAAAGTATAAAAGCAACTCAAAAAAGTTTCCAGTTTCAGAAAGACACAGTAAAATGGGATCACCCTGTTAGCAGATAAATGTTTGAGCATTTTTACCTACATCTCATTATATCTGAGCACTCCTCGTGCTTTAATTCTTCTAACAGTGCCCTTGGATGTTCTACCCTTTAATTGGTTTTATAAATCAATCATGGTTCCTATAATTTGGCTTTTTTTTGGACAAAAAAATACAACCAAAATCTCTTTATTTCTAAGTGAAAATGGCTGCCAAGAAGCACCCTCACAGCGTGATGCTGCCACCACCGTGCTTCACAGTGGGGATGGTGCATTTGTGCTGATGTAGAGTGGTTGGCGTCTTTTCTGATGGCCAAAAAAGCTCCATTTTGGTCACATCAGACCTAAGAACTTTCTCCCACTTGACCATGGAGTCTCCCACATGCCTTTTGGTGAACTCTAGTCCAGGCAGATTTACACATGTGCCATACTCCTTCTGTTTCTTGATGATGGATTTAACTGGGGGATGTTAAGTGCCTTGTATCCATCTCCTGACTAATACTTTTCAATAACCGTTCTCTGAGTTGCTTGGAGTGTTCCTTTGTCTTCATGGTGTTATGCAGTGGTTCTCAACCTTTTCAGCCCTGGACCCCCAAAATAAAGGTGCAAGATACCAAGGACCCCCACTGTACCTGAAGGTGGTCAAACAGTCATGCACATTCAAGAATAGTCATGTGGAGACAAGGCTGTCCATAAGGGGGGTTGTAGCGCCACATTATGTAATAACGCCGCATTATGTAATAATGTAATACATTTTCAATTAATTATGTAATAACGCCACATTTTGTAAGCCACTAAGGAGGGTAGTAGGGTATACCCTGGAGCCCACCTTAAGTCCTAGGGTTAAGGTTAGGTGTTTAGTCTGGAGCCCTGAAGGGGGGTTAGGTTCAAGCGGTTAGAGTTAGGGCAAGGTGGTTGGGTAGGGCATACCTTGGAGCCCACACTAAGTCCTATGGTTGGGGTTATGACATAATGTGTGGCTACAGGGGTTAGAGGGGAGAGCTTTAACCTGAAAAATAACCACACTTACCAAAGAAGCAAGTATATTTTTTTCATTTGTGGGGTAGATAGTCGTCTTAAAAATGGGTTCAAATCCCTTTTGTTAAAAACAGAAAAAAAAAATGGGTTGAAATGGCTAGAGTAGGTTAATAATGGCAACAAATGGTGAAAAAAGGTGGTTAAATTGGATTTTAAAAGAAGCAGAAATTGGTTAGAAGTGGCAAAAATGTGATTAAATTGGAAAAAATAAGAAAAAAGTGGCAAAAATTGGTTAAAGCAGCAGAAACTGCATAGATACTGTTAAGGGGAATTAAGAAGTGGCTGAAATGACTTTGAATTGGCAAAAATGGGTGGAAAATTTGGTAAAATGGGATGAAAAAATGATATAAACTGGCAAAAAGGGTTAACTAAGGCAGAAAAATCTGCAAAATGGCACAAACTGGAAAAAATGAGCACATCAAATAGTCAAATGTGGTTAAAATGGGCGTAAAATGTGGTAGAAAGTGGTTAATAGAGGTAATATTGGTTTGACAGAGGGAACAATAGGTGCAAAGTGGCAAGACTTGGTTTAGAAGTGGCAAAAACAGGCAAAATAAAGTGGTGGAAAGGGTTTGAAATGGGAAAATTTGGTTTTAAGTGGCAAAAATTTGGTAAAATTGGCAAAATTGTTGGGAAAAAGCGATAAGAACGGGTCAAAATTTAGCAAAATAGGTGTAAAGTGGCAACAGTGTAATTTAAAAAATACTCCTAGTTTTTCAGGGCATCTTGCGACCCTTTCTCAGTGTCTCGCGACCCCCATGGGGGTCCCAACCCCAACATTGAGAACCAATGGTGTAATGGTAGCCATGAATACTGATTAACCAGTGACTATTTTTCAACACGTATTGATTAGTAAAAGTAAAGGGAGTTCTCATTTTAGACTAAGATTCTTCCACAATGCCTGCAGATTTAAACTGGAGTTCCTCAGGGCTTCTGTTTCAGACCTTTATAAATTTGAATCTACTGCGTAAATGCTTCAAAATTTCTGCTTAAATTCAAATTAGAACTTTTTAAAATGGTGTTTTTGTTCAATATTGGATGATGATGAGCTTCTACATCTGTTCTAGCCTTAGTTTAAACTTGCTGATCATTAAGAAAAGAAAAAAACAATTATTAAAGAAAGCTAAAAGAGCTTTAAAGGGACTATTCCTGCAGAAAGTCTATCTGTTGGGTCGTCTATCTGTCCATCAGTGTATGTGTAGCCGTATTGTTGATGTTAACACAACCTCAGACAGACTGATAATAGGGCAGCTGGAGCATGAAATCACACAGAAAGACAGAGATAGAAAAAGAGAACGAAGAGTGAGAGACGGAGCGATTACAAAGATGGAGAGGGAAAAATAAAGAGGGATGAAAGAGAAAAGGATGTAGATATTTGAGTACAGAGATAAACAAATAAAAAAAGAGAGAAGTGGGGGTTGCTGGCATGGGCGAGAGACTACGACAGAGGGTCACTATGAGAGGGAACATGAAGAGAAAGAAGTGGGGGAGGGCGAGACATGCAGAGAGAAAGAAACAGACACCAAATTCATTGTTTTCATTGTCTAATTCAAACCACAGAGAGGGGAGAGGATGGAGGGAGGAAGGGGGAGGCAGAGAGGAAAAGAGGAAAACATGAGACGGGTTCACACACATTCCTACTCTAGATTGAAGTTTGGAAATGAAACGATCTGAGGAGAAAGTGACTTTTTTCTCTTTAAAGGTTCATCTTCAGAGCGTCTGAATTCCCACTGCGGCCCCGGTTTTTTCAACCTCCACAACTTTTCCATCACTGTGTTTACTTACACTCCAATAACTCAATTATAACCGCATTAAGGCTTTATTATTCCAACTGTCGAGTAAACACCTTAACCAGCTTATCTGATTGGATCCAAGGTGTTAGTCCAGCCAAAATCTGCCTTCACACTATTAGACCGTCATCCTTTATTGACTTTAAAGACCTGAAATTGTTTGAAGGAATGCAAGTTAATCAAGAGAACACATATTACGATCTTCAGCCGGATTAAAGGTATGGTTTCTCTGTCATGGGTGATTTGACCCAGTGTGTTTAGATTTCAACAAGTTGGTGAAGTTTGATGGTCATAAAAATGACCCAGAAGCAGCTTCTGCTCCAGAAAATGACTCTTTGTTTTTTGGTCTCTTTAAACATGATGTTAATTAAAGCTTTTTTTATTGTATAATATGCAATAATAATACAAAAATGTGAAAAAATGTTTGATATCAAATGTAACAAGTGTTTTAAGATGTGTAGTTATGCTGTAATATGTGTTTTATTATGGGTAATAATTGTTTATATCATGTGCAATGACAATTAGAATATGTGCAATGACAGTTTTAATTTGTGCACAGTAATAGTTCACAGTCATGTGCAATATAATAAGTGTTACAATTAGATGCAATAATAAGTTTATACTAGATCAAAATTGCAATTTCAGCTGAAATGGTGTGGGGATGCTGAGAGCTGAATTGTGGAAGAGCTGCTGAAAATAGCCATGAGCACAAAAATAGCATAAAATAGCATAAAATGGCATAAAAGTGGTTGAAAAATGGCATTCAATAGCTAAAAAAAAGGATAAAAATAGTTGAAAGTAGCCTAAAAAGTTATAAATAGCTTACAAATAGCTGAAAATAGCTTATGAATAGCTGAAAGTAGCCTTAAAATAGCTGAAAATAGCCTAAAAGTAGCTGAAAATGGCATTCAATGACTGAAAAAAGCATAGAACTAGCTGAAAATAGCATGAAAATAGCTGTATTTTAAAAGTTAGAAAAGTTAGAAATGAGAAAAGTCATTGCAGTCAAATAACAAAGAAACTGAATTTTTTAAAGTTTAAACTGTGTCGATAAGTATGAAGGAGGAGACAGCCAGCGTGGAAGAATAATAATAAACAAAATGGCAGACGTGAATATCAATAGTACATGTGCAGTGATTAGTTCAAATAATGGGCAGTGACTGTTTGAAATCATCTATAATAACAGTTTTGAATAATATTAAATAGTTTTAAACCATGTGCAATTATGCCTTTAAAAATGGGCAATAATAGTTTAAAATCAAAAGCAATGAAAGATCAATATGGGCAATAAAACTTTTAGAATAAGTGCAATAACACTTTTAAACCACTGGCAATAGTTTATATCATGTGCAATAATCGTTTTTAATTATGTGCAACTCATTTTAAATCATATGCTATTAAAGTTTTAAAAAAAGGTGAAATAACCAAATTTTATCTTGCTCATTGAAAATTTTAAAACACGTGCAAAAATATTTAGATATAATGTGCAATTGTAGTTATAAATCATGGACAATAATAGTGCTTAATCATGTGCAATGATACTGTTAAAGCATGTGCAATAATAGTTTTAAAGCATGTGTAATACCAGTATAATATCATATTCAATACTGGTTTTTAATTTCAGTCTACCATAGTTTCATGTCAGGTGCAAAAAGTCAAATGACATTCAAAATATAAGAGCGACGGTAGTCATGTGCAATCAAGCTTTCAAATCATGTGTAAAAAAAACTTTAAATTTAGATAAGTAACAGTTTGAATCATGAGAAATTTTTTTTTTTTGAAGGTGAACACTAATACGTTTAGATCATGTGTAATAATAGTTTTAAATCATGTTCAACTTGTTTTAAATCATATGCTGTAAAAGTTTTCATATGTGAAATAAAATGGTTTCTATTATGTGCAAAAAATATCTAATGCGCAAATGTGTGATCGTAGTTTTTAGATCATGAATATTCTAAGATGTGCAATTACAGTTTGAAATCATGGTTAATAATAGTTTTAAATCATGTGCAAAAAAATAGTTTAGTTCACATTAGGGCTGGGCAATTAATCACAAATAAGATTAAATCATAATATGGCCTGCTGCAATTTTCATATCGCAGAAGGTGCAATATTTCTTTAACCTGAAATTTGTGCCAAAATACCAGTTTACACCTTTTTTTGCAGCAGAGATGTTGTACATTACATAACATGCAATCATTCAAGTGACATGTTTTCAAATAGTCTGCAAAGAAAACCTATTTTCTTCATTTTTGTACATTTTTCTTATTGATCATGAGAATGATATAAAAATTACCTCTCCCTTCAATACAAAATTTCAAATCCGATTTGCAGTATGAGTCAAGATCATCACAAAAAGTTATCTGGTGGAGGTAACACAAGATGAGGAACGTCAGAAATAACTGCAAATCACAATACTGGGGGAAAAAAATCTCAATTAGATTATTTTCCCAAATTGTTCAGCCTTAATTCACATAGAAAAAATAAGTGCAACTGTAGTTTTTGGTCAATAACAGATATAAAATCATGTGCAATAAGAGCTTTACATTATGAACAGTAATGGTTTTACTAACTTGAAAGAAATGATAAAAATTGTGCACACTAATATTTTTAAACAAGGTGCAACTTTACTTTTTAATCATGTGTAATAATAGTCTTTTATAATGTGCAGTAAAAGCATCACACCATGGACAGTACCAGTATTGAACCATGTGCCATGAAGGTCTTAAAACATCTCCATGCTTGTGATAGTTTTGTCGTCCTTTAAGGTCATTCTTGTTGTTTTTTTCAAACTACACACAAATTTCCATGGTGACTGAAGGATGAACTGATCAGATTTTAGATCAAATCTTGTGAGAGCAAACTAAATCAATGGATCAAGTTTTTTGTTGTTGTTGTATTTTTGTTTTTTTTTTAATGCAAATTTGAAAACCTACACTAGGATTCAAGGACAAACTGGGTGATGTGTGTTTTCATTTTTTTTTTTTTTTTTAAAGATGTAACTTGTGGTCTTGTGTTGTGTGCCAGTCTCTTTGATATCACTGCTGTGTGACATTATCAGTGTTGTTTAAATAGCAGTGGCAGATGCCTAACTTGCTCTGGTCTTAACACTGATAAGTGGACTGTTAACGTATGCTCACGTACACATAAACAATAGCTCTCCCTGTGTACTCTTTACAGCATGTTATAGCATCTATGCATTTCCATGAGGACAGAGATGTTTTTGAGAAACAGAGGTAAAAAGCCTGCTTCTTTCATAAACACTTGCTTATGTTAGGCCTTAGAATAAATATACCCTAACGAGACCGCATACATGTCTTGATTTTTTTGCTATGCTGCATGCATATCCTTGACCACAGTTTACATTTAAGGACAGATCCAGGTTATCTGAGGTTAAACGCTGCAGGATGTGACACTCAGAGATGCTTTGTGCCAATTAGACTTTATGTTGCTGATGTGAATTCATTCTGACCCTCTGTTCTCTGTAAATAACCTGGATAAAGATCAGCATAAACGCTTTTTTTTTCTCTTAAAGGAACTCTTTATTAACAGGTGAATGTTTCTAATAAAAGCCAGCTGGGACTCATAAGCAGGTTGCATGTTTTAGACCGGTCTGTTTCCTGATGACCACAGTGTGCTCTGAATCCTTCTCCAGTCCCAGGCTGAGGCTAAATTTACTCAGTGTGGGTTACAGACTGGAAAAAAAGGTTAAGAGCTCCTGATATAGGCTGAATAAACACACGCTGTCCTTATTTCTGCTCTGAATGTGAGTGCAATGACTCTTTTTGAGAATGGTTCTGTATTTGTGCAGGAAAAAATGTTTCATGAGCATGTTTACGCTAATTTTTTTAACGACTTCCTGTCGGTCGTTCTCACACTCCCACACACACAGAGCTACAGTGAGCCGTTGATCTGCTGGGGCTGACTGGAGCGTCAGTTAACAGGTCCGGGACTTTTCTGACCATGTGTTGTTGTTTACAGCAAAGGTCCGAATAAGCTGCACTAACCTTGGACTGGCCAGATTCTGTGTCTGTTATCAGACAGATCCTTTATGCAAAGCTCATTTGAAATGCATTAAAAAGCATCAGTAAAGCATGCACTATGACCATAGATAGTTATATTATATTACAGATTATTATAGATTATCGATAAGGGGTGCAACGGCATCAAAATCTCACAGTGCAATTTATACCTCTGTAACAAGTCCACAGTACAGATTTATTGTGGTATCAACCCCCAAAAACAAGAGACACGGGCATCTATTAAAAATATTTGCACTTTAAATGTTGTAGAAAGTTCCGTAGGTGTGCATTAAGTTCAAAAATACAAACTTATGCTTTGGCTCCAGTGTGTTTAATGAAGCTCTGCAGAAGTTCAAGCAGGAAGACTGTTTACACTCATTCATAGGTCACCACTCGTTCATATCTCTCCCTTCTTCCATTCGTTATGGTGACCAGCTGATTATCAGCACTCACTCTCTCAACCCTTCCAGCCCTCAGCTACTTTTTGAATCATTTTGTCTCCCTTGGACGTTTTATGTCTAAAAAAGCTTGTAAAAGCTTGTAACACATCAACCCTGTGGTGCACAGTCAAGCTTTTTAACATGCTTTTTTCAGGACAACTTGGGCTTTAAGTATGGAAGCCCATCTCTGCCAGTTTAAAAAAAAAAAAAAAACAATAAGAAAAGTAAAATAATAAAAATTTTAAAAATAAATTGTTAAGTCATAGTTTTGAGATACTCAGTCATAATCATGACTTATCATTTTAAACTAACTGGTCTGTTTTCCTGGAAAGTCCGGTTCGTTTATAGTGGCGTGAAAGTGCAAATGAACTGGTGCAGACCAAACAAGCCGACCCTGGTCCGCTGAAAAACGGGGGTCTAAGTTCGCTTCCGAACGAACCCTGGTGCAGTTCGTTTGAGGTGTGAAAGCAAACTTGTGACCATAAAGTGGCACAAAGCGTAATAATTTACCATTTTATAGGTGATTTAATACACTCAAATACATGTCAGTACCTCGCTCGGCATCTGTGTAGCCATAGCAACACATCGTAGTCTTTTGCTCACATGTTGGCTCACCTTATTCTTCATTCGTCTCATGTTAAGAACGACATCCTGAACCAAGTCCCCCGGACTATCAGGTGAGAACATGACCTGAGTCGGTGCACACACGTTGTAAGGATGGAACAGCCTATCATTAGTTGTCACAACCCAGTCACAATGAGTTCTGGAATACAAACAGACAATACGGCAGAGTGCTAAACCACTAGCTACAGGAACGATCAAAAAATGGATTATACGTGGATAAAAAGACGTCCAATATCAGAGTTACTGGGGTGGATTTAATCTTTAAAAACCCCAGAAAGTCACCCAGGTTCCAGTCTAGCTAAAAAATGTTCTGTAAGAAATATGAAGGCGTGGATAGAGTCATTAGAATGGCACAATGGAGGGTTTCAGAGGAAAGAACAAGTGGCTATGAATTACACTTCCAAAGTTGTTTAACTTTGAAAACACGTCTCTTCCTGTCGACAACACAGTCCTCAGAGGGCTAAAATACTTCAGTTATTATTTATTGTAAACATACTTAACAAAGTTTTACAGAGTAGGCCTCAAAAAAAACATTTCTTGAAATTACCACGTTCTAGTTTCACTTTAAAAACTTCCAGACAGCTCAGTGGTCAAGTCATCTGACCCTTGTGTTATGAAACTTTGTTTACTGTTTCCTTATTTCCTTTTTAATCCATAGCTAGCTCCTTTTTCCAGGTTTAAGGTCGTGTCATTATCTTTAATCTACCTGAAGTTTCTCTCAAAATAAAAGCAGGTCAGCATTCAAACAGGAAGTCAATTACTATGGTATCTGTGCCATGTTGGTACCAGATTTCGATACTCATCCCTGACAATGCGCATCCCTTATGACCTTGACCTCTGACCTCTTGAAATCTAAATATTGCATCCTTGAGTCAGAGTGGACATTAGTCCAAAGTTTGAGGAAGTGTTCCAGATACAGAGTGCTGATTAAAAAGGCTAAGACAGAAATAATGAGCCATGAAAATAAAATTAATCAATTTAAATAAAGCTGGAAAAATAAAGAACAGGCTTGTCAAATTTGACTGAGATAAAAATACACTGTATCATTTTTAATATTGAGAGTCTGTGCGTCTTTTCTAACACACATCTGAGTCTTTAACTCCCAGTCTGAAGTTGTTGCTTACATCGACGCTCTTTCTGTCCTGTAAACTGCAATAAAGCCAAACACACACACAGACACGCCGTAAATCTCACCATAATACGCCCTCTGAGTGTTGCTGTGTGTGTTTACGTGGTCTCGTCGGCCTGTGTGTGGTTGTGTGTTTTATAGGTGTTGTAAATTTGGCTGCCGGCGTTGTTTTTATCAGCATATTCGCAAGCTGTTTAGCCAACGGTGCAGATGTCACTGTTACGACCACACACACCACACACATCCAGCAGCACATAAAGATGCAGAGGAAGACTCAAACAGAGGTCATGTGACACGGTCTATCCAGTCCCGTCTGAGCGTTTCATCTAAATTCACCTGGGTGCACGTGAGAGAGTCCGACCCACCATTTGCATCTGTAAGCCCGCATCACTCTCTTCTTCTTCTGGTGTGTTTTTTTTTAAACGTATGCGTGTTCACTGTGCATGCATGCAAGTGTGTGAAGGTCAGCGAGAGTGTGTGTGAGAGTGTGTGAGTGTTATTTGATTAATGCTGAGAACCGTGGAGTGTTTAGAAAGAGGTCACAACCTTTCAGCTTCCATTCAATCAGACAGAGAGAGAGAGGATACCTCCGTCCTCTCTCTCTCCTGTTTTTTTCTCGTCCCTTGAGAATCTGATAAACCTTAGTCAGCAGACACACACACATGCTGACATACACACACTTACGAATGCTAATAAAGGGAGCTCTTATTTACCTGAGGGGTGGTGACCGTGCTTGATCTATGTGGACAAAAGTCTGCGGACCCTCCTGTAATGTTTCATTTAGTTAAAGCTGAATAGCTCTCATATTGGCAGCAAGAGCTGCACCTTAGTATAATGTTTCTAATCAATATTATGATGACTAGTCTTTACAGCTCTAAAATGACTACACAGTATTCAAAAACCCAAACTATTTTTGGCTTTTTGTGACAACTACAGTCCTTCAAAACAGGAAAAACTGTAATTTCACTACCAAAAAGGCTTATCAAGTTTTAGAACCTGGAGTCATTGAGTATTTTTGCATTTTCAAAACAAAATTTATGAGAAAAAGACAACCCATGTAAATATAAAATGCTGTTTTCAGATGATGATTTCATTTATTAAGGGAAAAAAAACATCCAAACCACCTCCTCTATGTAAAAAGGTATTACCCAGCCATAATAACTGGTCGTTCCACCCTTGGCAGCAACAACTGCCAGCAAGCATTTGCAATACCTGGCAATGAATCTTTCACATCACTGTGGAGGAGTTTTTGCCCACTCATCTTTGCAGAATTGTTTTAATTCAGCCACATCGGAGGGTCAGCATGAAAGGCCTGTTTTTAAGGTTTCACTCTGGTGACCCATATTTTACAAGGTGCAAGCCATCGTGACTCAACTAACTTGCAACTAACTAACTTTGCTTTACATGATAGCGACTCAAGTCTGCTTTCTGCACCGTCCTCAGCTGGTTGGTTGATCTGATGGCTGGTGCTAGCATGGATTAATTCCAGACTCAGTGTTTTTACAAGCCTGTAAAAAGCCACTTTACCGCCATCACATAGGCTTTATTTGCATGCTTGACCCTTTAGGCCTTCAGTAGCTGTCTGGTCTGGAACAATGCATTTCTTTTCGTACTAGCCAAGCATCAAAAACTACAACTACCTTTTTTCCCAAGCGAAAGACTAGACTTAGGGTCAATCCCATTTCTACCCCTTAGCCCTTATCTTAGCCCTACCCCTTGGTTTTGCGCTTTCACATCAGGTGAAGTGGTGTCCCAATTCTCTTTTGACTTGAGGGGTAGGGCTCAGGGCCAAGGACTACATGGCCCTTGAAATTAAGATTTTTCAGGACCACAATTGAAACCAAGGGGTATGATGAATTTCCCCTCCATGCACCGCGTTCAATTGCGAAATGGCACAACAGACTACGAAGGCGCATAGTTAAAAAATATTTTCAGCATAGTGATTATAGAAAACACAACAGTTGTATTTTCTCATATGTTCAATCTTTAGCCACTGAGGATTTAAGTTTATTGTATTTTTGGTATCTTCACATGTAAACAAGGGTTATTAATTGTATAACTAAATGGAAAAGATCAACCCAGTATGATAGAGATGGTAGAAGCTTTACAGTCACCTCCGATGACACAGCTGTTTAACGGCAATGTGTGATGATGAACTGCATTTAAGTGGCGTCTTGTTTCTTAAGGGAAGGTTTACATCCCTACCCCTTACCACTTTGTTTCAAGGGCTAAGGGGAAGGGTTAAGGGGTAGAAATGGGATTCACCCTTAGACTAGCCAAAAACAGATCTTGGAGGACTAAAACTGACAAAAAGTAAGTTTCGTTTCAATCGAGATGACTAAAACTACACTAAAATGAAATTTATTTTTTGTTGGACTTTCACAATCTGTGATATTTCTCCACTGACTAGGCCAATCCAGAACCTTCACTAAGTTATATTTTAGAGGTGGACTCCCTGGTGTGTTTGGGATCATTGTCCTGCTGAAAAACCCAAGTGTGCTTGAGTTTGAGGTCATGGACTTACGGCCGGATATTGGGAGAGAGCAGAATTCTTGGTTAGTCCAGGTCCTGAAGCAGCAAAGCAGCCCCAGACCATCAGACTATCGCCACCATGTTTGACTGTTGGTTGATGTTCTTTTTATGAAATGCTGTGTCGGTTTTACTCTTCCAGAAAGTTCAACTTTTGTCCCATCAGTCCACAGAAAATTTCTCCAAAAGTCTTGGGGATCATCAGGATGTTTTTGGTCAAATGTGAGATGAGCATTTGTGTTCTTTTGGTCAGTGGTGGTTTTGGCCTTAAACCCTCCCACTGATGCCATTTTTGCCCAGTGTCTTTCTGATGGTTGAGTCATGAACGCTGACCTCAACTGAGTCAAGTGAGGCCTGCAGGTCTTTAGATAATGTTCTGGGTTCTTTTGGAACCTCCTGGATGAGTCGCCCATGCAAGCTTGGAGTCATTTTAGTAGGCCAGCCACTCCTGGGAAGGTCCGCCACTGTTACAAGTTTTCCCCATTTGTGGATAATGGCTGTTACCATGGTTCACTGAGTCCCAGTGACTTTGAAGTTGCTCTTTCCAGACTGATAGATGTCAGTAAAGTTGTTTCTCATCTGCTCTTGAATTTCTTTAGATGGCACCATGATGAGTTGCTTTCAAAAACAAAAATTGTTAATCAGAGTTAATTCAAGATCAGAGAAGGGGGGAAATAACTTTTCACATAGGGCCAGGTAGGTCTGGATGGCTTTTATCCCTAAATAAATGAAATCATCTTTAACAAAGGCATTTGTTTTAATCTCAGGTTATCAGAGAGGGTCTTTCTGTGCATGTTCTCCAAGTACATGTGTGGGATTTCTTTAAGTCACGTGGATTCCTCCCACCACCAAGACATGCTTATTAGGTTAACTGGTGAGTCTAAATTGCCCATAGATGTGACTGTAAGAATGATGCTTGTTTGTCATACACGTCAGCCCTGTTGGCTGTTATGCCAGGCCTTTACTCCACATAAAGGCTAAACTGTCTTAAATCAGTGTTATTTATACTGATTATGAATCTGACGTCACTCAAACAAACTCTCACAGACCAACAATAGCACCGTGTGTTCTTAGCAGCACAGGTGAAAGAGTCTTGGCGTGGTTTCTGCAGCCATGGCTCTAAAAGCTGACTAAAAACTCTCTCCTCTTGATCCTTACCTCTGAGAGAGTAACAGTTCAGGTGTCCACATACTTTTGGCCATGTTTTAAAGCACTCTCCCTCTCTTTTTATCCACTGATCTTCCTCTGAGTCAACACTTTCTTTTTTCCTCTCTCTTTCTCCCATGTCATCTCTTTCCCTTCCTCCTCCTCCCTCCTCTTCCTCCCCTCCACTATCTGTTAATTTGCTCTCTATCTCTCTCTCTCCTCTCTTTGAACCTCTCCTTTAGCCCCTGCGGCCCCAGCCAATTACACACTGTTTGTCCACCCGTTTTCAATAAAACACTGCTTCCCTCCCTCCCTCCGTCCATTCCTTCCCCTCCTTTTATTTCATTTTTCCTCCCTCTCTCTCTCTCTCCCTCTCCCCCTCTGTCCACCCCCGACTGCTTCCGTCCACTCCTGTCTCCCCCTCCTCCTCCTCCCTTCGTTCGTTCCCTTTTTTCATTTTTAATTAACTTCTTTTGTAACTTGGAGGCGACCCCCCCTCCTTCAACATGCCTCTTGCACTCCCACACTCACTCTGTCTTTGACACAAACACACACACAAACACACACTCATCAATGTGATAGTGAGCGCACACGGACTCACATGTAAATGGAGGTTAAACATGCTATTTACATATCAATTACAGGCAGACACCGAATCAATGATTAATGCAGAGCTAAGATTAGCGCTGAGCCTGCTAGCTTAAACTAATCTGCTGCTGTGAAACCGCCGTGTCCGACCCGTTAAACATTTCATACATTTAGATTTAAAGGATTTTGTTGAAATTTAACGGTTTTTGATTAGTTAAGTATTAGAAATGAGATTTCAAGTTTAATTACTCATAAAGCATATTCAAGACCAAAATGCCATCAATGCACTAAAACAGAAATGAAGAAATAAAAAAAACTCAATAAAAGAAAAAATGACAAAAAAAAATACAAGAGAAACAGGAGGGGAAAAATAAAAGTTAAAAAAAAAAATTAAAAGAGAAAGGAGAAAAGAAAAGAGAACTATTGGAATGTGGAAAAAATAAGATAAAGGAAAAAGAAATTAAACAAAGAAAAAAGAAAAAAATGATCAAAATAGAAAAAAAAAACAGAAAAAGGACAAAAATAAAGAAGCAAAGAAAGTAAAAATAAATAAATAAATAAAACACAAAAAGAAGAATGGGAAAAAAGGAAAAAAATGAAAGAAGTAAAGGAACAAGAAAAAAAGAAGAAAAATACATATATACATATGTGTACATATGTATATACATATGTGTACATATGTATATACATTAGGCCTGTTAATAGTAACGCGTTAACGCTCCCGATTAATCTGGAAAGCTTGACGCGATTAAAGAAAAATAACGTAGTTTAATCATATGGCTAAGTCTGACCACAACTTCTTCCCGTCACAAAGATCCATGAACTGTATGACGGCTAAAAGGCAACTAAAGTGGAGCAGCTGGCCTGAGCTACATTTATTACACTGACGAGAGACCACTGGACATCAGTCAGTAACTTCAGCTACCTCAGGGTAACAGCACACCTGATCATTCACTTTACAGCACAAGTTATTTTCTACCTGATGTGTCTGCTGGGCTCGTTTGCAGTTTATATATATTATTGTTCAGTGAATTAAGACACACTGATTTACAAACATCAGATAAGTTTAAAAACTCTAATTTGTTGTACTAACTTGTACTTATTTATCTCAAACTAAAATACAAGTAAATGGTAGGATTTTAAATGTTAATTTATAGATAATAATAATTATGATAATAATAATAATAATACATTTTTAGTAAAAAGTGCTTCCAAAGTGCTGTACATAAAGTTAAAATAATGAAAATAAACACTTGATAATAACGTTTAAAAATCTAAAAATTACTAAAACTAAATAAATGTTGTGATTAATCATGATTAATCACAACATACTGATGTGAATAACTTGATTATTTTTTTTAAATCAATTGACAGCACTAATATATATATATATATATATATATATATATATATATATATATATATATATTCTATGAATAATAGAAAAAACAAAATATGAGAAAATGAGAAAGGAGAAAAGTAATATAATAAAGAAAAAGAAAATAAAAGGATTTAAGGGAAAAACAGATATGTTTAAAATAAGAAATCAATCAATCAAAAAATAAAACCATAAAAGAAAAGATTTAAAAAAAAAAAAAACAATAACTAGAATAACTTACAGAAACAGAAAGAGAAGAAAAAAAAAACAATAGAAAAAGCAGAAAAAAAATCAAAAGAAAAAAGATAAAAGAGACATTAAACAAAGAAAAAGGCTAAAAAAGTCTAAACAAACCCAGAAAAACAAGGAATTAAAAAGAAAAAGAAAAAAAAAGAAAAAAACGACTGAAAAACAAAAAGAATTGGAAAATTTGCAAAAGCAGAGATTAACGCTAACAAAGAGAAAAAACAATGTGGGGGTTAAAAGTAATTTCCGAAATAGAAGAAAAAAAATTCAATGTTTCTTTTGCCAGAAATTTCTCTTTGTAACACCAACTGCTAGCTTAAATTATAACTGCTCAAAACCTGCTAGCTTAACTGCTACTAGCTTTTACATGAGACAAAGTTCAAATCAGTATTTCTCTATTCTATCAGATATGTGGTCACATGAGTGACTTATTTAAACAAAATAAATGTAAATTATTAGTTTAAGATATCCATTAATAATTTTATGCCTGAGTCATGCTAGCATTCTTTCGTTTTGGCTTCAGTATAAGCTAGTTTTATGATATATGTAATTCTGAATGAGAATTAAGGAACATTTTATTTTTGATGAGTTATTTAGGATGGACAAAAATGTTAGTTAATCTGAATAAATTATAAAATGATTTCAGTGAGTTTGTACGTTGGATTAGCATCACTGAGCTGGCTAGCATGTCTGTAGAGAGCTTGTTTTACAATCCCCAGATAAAACTATCAACCCAGTTCAGTTAATCCACAGTTTAGACTAGGTGTGGGCTGATTAACTGGTACAAAGAAGAAAATGAATATCTGACTTTTGAAGGGATGCATGGTTTTAAACATTTTACTGAACAGGAACAAGAAGAGGGTTGAATAAAGTTAAACTAGACTAGTTAGAACAGAGAAACGGTCTAACTCTAATCCTCCAAACACAGATCTTCAATCAGACTGTTAGTCTGGCTCCAGGATTATTTAAACCTCTGCTAATGATAAACAGTGAGCTGGTCTTTATATTCCTCTCTGCTTTCATGTTATAGTGTGTGGTTTTATAGGTTCCACTGGGCTTTTATGTCAGGTTACAGATTGTGATTTTACTGGCATTTGGTGTGGTTTAATTTAACTTTACTTTATGATAATCCTGCAGGCTATTCACATGGTTTTCATGTGTGTTTAGGACTGCAAATGTAAACTCATATAGAGGACCTGGAACACAAGACTGATGCTTGGCGTCTGGATTTTAAAAAGTTTAACTGCAGTCCAATTTATATATCAATAAACTGGGCAGAAATGTAGAAAACAAAGTAGTTTCTGAGTTATTTCTGGTCCATTTTTTAAAATCTTATCTCTCTATTTTTAATCCAGCATGACTTGTATGATTCTGCACCAGCAGTAGCCAAAACAGTAGGGATCATAATGTTGGGCATTTAATTATCCCCACAGTACTTCGATTATGAGCTGTAATCTATGAGCTGAGGATCTAGACCAGGGATCATCAAGGACTTCTGCACAATGGCCAGATTTAGTCTAGACAGAAACTCTGGGGGCCGGACTTTCTCATAAACAAAAATTAAATAAATATTTTGGTCTGATTGAAATACTATTGTAATAGTATTAACATTTTCTTCATTACCAGTGAGATCTCTCCCTATTTATAACGCAGCAGGCCACAAGGAGACATCCCAGAAAATCCCAGAGAATGGGCCCTCCGCAATTCTGCTTTAGCACCGGTATTAACTCATTTTTGACACTTTTAACTCCTTTTTGGTACTTTTTGCCCCTTTAACCAAATTTTTGCTCTTCTTTAACCCATTTAAACCCCTTTTCATGACTTTTTGGCACTATTTTTTGTCATTTGTAACCAATTTTTGAAATTTTTTGCCCCTTTTTGCCTCTTTAATCCAATTTTTGCAAGATTTTAACCCATTTTGAACCATGTTTTTTCTGCATGTTTTATCCCCTTTGTGCCACTTTTTTTCTATTTTTGCCACTTTTAAACCCCTTTTCATTACATTCTTTTCCACAGTTCTTGCAACTTTGAAATCATTTTTTGACACTTTTAACTCCTTTTTGATACTTTTTGCCCCTTTAACCCAATTTTTGCCATTCTTTAACCCATTTAAACCCTTTTCATGACTTTTTTGGCACTATATTTTGTCATTTGTAGCCAATTTGTGATACTTTTTGCCCCTTTTTGCCTCTTTAACCCAATTTTTGCAAGATTTTAACCCATTTTGAACCATTTTTTGTTTTATCCCCTTTGTGCCATTTTTTCAATTTTTGCCACTTTCTTCCATTTTTGCCACTTTTAAACCCCTTTTCATTACACTCTTTTTCAATAATTCTTGCAACTTTAAAACCAATTTTTGTCAATTTTAAACCATTTTTGATACTTTTTGCCTCTTTAACCTAACTTTTGCCATTCTTTAACCCATTTTGAACCACTTTTCCTACATGTTTTATCCGCTCTGTGCTACTTTTTTATCCATTTTTGCCACTTTTCTTCTATTTTTGGCCACTGTTTATCCCTTTTCATTCCTTTTGTTGCACTATTTTTTGCCATATGTAACCAATTTTTGATACTTTTAGCCCCTTTTTATCATCTTTTACCAATTTTTGCCCAATTTTAACCCCTTTTTGCCCCTTTTTCTGCCCATTTTTGTTCCTTTGTGCCACTCCACAACCCATTTTTGCTACTCTCTAACCCATTTTCACCACTTTATCTGGTACATTTTGCAGCACTTCAGCCAATCTAACCCTTTTTTAAGTATCTACTAATTATGATTTCAGTAGAAACAGATCAGATGTGAAATCATTCTGAAACTATCTCAGTGTTAGTTGTTTGTGGGATGGATTTAACAGCTGCAGACATTTAAAGCCAAATGATATTCTCAAAACCACATCTTCTTTTCCTCCTTTTCTGAAATTCATGATCTTTCGGGGGCCAGACAGGAAGCTTTGGGGGGGGCCTGATATGGCCCCCTGGCCAGTTGATGATCAGTGATCTAGGGGCAGCTGTGGTCAACCACTTCACCAAAGCCAGCAGAGCAAGTAGTGATGGTTGTTGGTACATCACTGTGCATGATTGTAAAGCTCTACTCATACATGATTTTGTTTTCTAGAACAGAGGTTTTTCACTCATCTACACTATCAGCCTCTCACCTTGCCTTTTCCTTAAAACACCGGATTTTTTCTCCTTTTCATCTCTTTTTTCCTCCTCTCTTACAGTAAACAGTGGAGAAAACTCTTAGAGCCACACATAGATCAAAAACAACACAGTGAGAGCCATTGTCCACAAATGGGGAAAACTTGGAACAGTGGTGAACTTTTCCAGGAGTGGCCAGCCTACTGAAATTACTCCAAGAGTGCATTGACGACTCATCCAGGAGGTCCCAAAAGGACCCAGAACATCTAAAGACCAGCAGGCCTCACTGGACTCAGTTAAGGTCAGAGTTCACAAAAATGTAAAAGAAAAAAAAATCAGGAAGGGGAAATACTTTAACAGTACTATAAATCTCTTTAAGTCTTGAATATTGCCAAGGAAAGAGCTCTATAAATCAGATTTATTATAATATTACTATTAGAAAGGATGGACCTGAACCAGAGGACAAACAATTTTAAAAATGGAGAAAATTCAAATCTACTTTAAGTCAACTAGAGTTTCATTAAATCTCATTTGAAGTTAAATCATAAATCATAAGTGAGACGACAGCAATAATCCCCCCATCCATCCCTCTGTCATTCTCCTTCTACCTGTCTCTTTAAATTGATTTATTGGTGACACCAATGTGTCAAACAATAAAAAAGAGAAAAAAGGAAAAGGACAGAAGTGAGAGATGTAAAAATAGATAAATATGGAAATAAAAGACGGAACACAAAACGCAAACAGAAATAGAAAAAGTGGGAGAAAAGGAGACAAAAGACAAAGCGATGTTGTGCAAACTAAGACGGATTCAACAGTTACAGTGACGAGCGAGAGCATAACACCAACACTCACACAGACATGCAGCGTGGAGGGGTTTTTTGACAGCGAAGCATGTATTGTTGCATTGTTTCCTTTGAGTAGAAAATTACAGTGGACCGGATCGCTTCAATGACAAGCTATCAAAACGACAGCATGTCTGCCTGCACACGCACTCACAACAACACAAAGCACGCGGTATCGCATATACACGCGTTAACATACAAACGCTTCACACACAAATGTAGCACGCAGCGACTGAATGACAAGCTCATAGCTGCAAAAACAATGTTTTCACAGATTCAGTATTAGAAACTGTTTTTCTGCTGCTGAAGCTTCAACAATGGTTCAAACAATACGAGGAAACAAGAAGAATCCCTCAAATGCTAAACAGTTTTTCTCTTACAGTCTAATCTGAAGAAAAGTTACTCCTTTGAAAATACGCCCTGCTGTAAGTTAAACTATGGTCCTAACAATGACCCTAAACCCCAAACTTTACACACATGTAAACTCTGCCTGAGGGATGGGAAGGGATGATTTCAGAGGTCAAAGGTGAAGGTAACATTCTTGTAAAAGTAACTTCTGGTTGTTTTTAGGGACACACAAGATTGCGTTTATACCAATATCCAATACGCATTTAGTTAAAGATTGTTTCCAATATTTAAATGTAGATCAGACTGAAAACCAATTGCCTGACAGCAAAATGAGCAATTATTAATAGCTGGTATAGGTTACTTTTACAAATAACATAGGACTCCCTTTAAGGCTGATACAGGCCTGCATTTACAGCTGATATAAGCCTGTATTTACAGCTGATATAGGCCTGTATTTACAGCTGATACAGGCCTGTATTTACAGCTGATACAGGCCTGTATTTACAGCTGATACAGGCCTGTATTTACAGCTGATATAGGCCTGTATTTACAGCTGATATAGGCCTGTATTTACAGCTGATACAGGCCAATATTTACAGCTGATATGAGCCTGTATTTAAAGCTGAAATAGCCATGTATTTATAGCTAATATAGGTCTGCATTTACAGCTAATATAGGCCTGTATTTACAGCTAATACAGGCCAGTATTAACAGCTGATATAGACCTGTATTTACAGCTGATATAGGCCTGTAATTACAGCTAATATAGGCCTGTATTTACAGCTGATAAAGGCCTGTATTTACTGCTGATATAGGCCTGTATTTACAGCTGATATAGGCCTGTATTCACAGCTAATATAGGCCAATATTTACAGCTGATAAAGGCCTATATTTACAGCTGATATAGACCTGTATTTACAGCTGATATAGGCCTGTATTTACAGCTGATATAGGCCTGTATTTACAGCTGATATAGGCCTGTATTTACAGCTGATATAGGCCTGTATTTACAGCTGATATAGGCCTGTATTTACAGCTGATATAGGCCTGTATTTACAGCCGATATAGGACTGTATTTTCAGCTGATATAGGCCTGTATTTACAGCTGAAATAGGCCTGTATTTACAGCTGATATAGGCCTGTATTTACAGCTGATATAGGCCTGTATTTACAGCTGATAAAGGCTTATATCAACAGCTGATATAGGCTGAGACATTTAAAGTCAATATAGGCAAGCTTACCAGCTATTAGAAGCTGATATTTATAGTTGACATAGGCCAATATTTGCAGCTGACACAATCAGATACTTACAGCCATTGCTGTGCACTGTTTAGAGTAACTTCCAATCAATAAAAGCCAATGTTAACAGCAGGATAGAGGCTAATATTTACAGCTGTTCACGCAGATGCAGCCTATGTAGACATTTGTTTATATCTTATATGGGCCATTATTTACAGCCAATGGACCATGATAACAAAACTTGATAAAAGACATTATTACTGGCTGTTATTGTGCTTTTTTAACAGCTGACATAGGCAATAAATAAACAGCTGATTTAGGCAGATGTTTACAGCTGTTACAGATCAATATTCACTGCCAATATAGGTTGATATTTAGAGATGATTTACGCTGACATCTGCAGTCGATGTAGACTGAGATTTACAGATAATATGTTGATATTTACATCTGATATAGGATGATACTTAAAACCAGTATAGGCTGTAACTCAGGGCTTTAATAACAGCTGATATAGGCAGATATTTACAGCTGAAACATGCCATTATAGGCCGGTATCTACTGCCTTTTTAAAGGAGTTAAATCTGTGATTAAAGAACTCTGAGAACTAAACATTGGTACAGTGATGACTGGAAAGAAGTGGGCATAAAAAGACATTTAAAGTTCAGTTTTCACATCTTTAGCCGCTGGATTCTCTAAATTCAAACTTCAGGTAGAAGCTTCGTCCCTTCACAATAAGAACAAAAAAGCCACACACAATGTTAACAATTAAGTTGTCATACTGTAAACTTTATTTTGTTGTAACTTCATTTTCCTGTCCAGAATCTTTTTATGTTTAAACAATAGCAGAAACTTTAGTTGGCACTCGACTGAAGCGCTAACATGTTTGTTTGCTCACACACTCACACACTCCCACGCCGGTGGAGCGCTGAGAACTCGTCCGTCCATAAACGTCTCAGTCAGTTTAAGCACTGTTATTATTCTAATCATGATGACATGTTTTTAAATGGATTATTATACGTTTTCATTAATAACACGCTGTCTGGGAAGAAGCTTTGACGCGCGGGGTGGCGGTGACGGGCGCGCACGCTCACGTTGACACACTGTACATGTCTGCAGAGATAAAAAAACCAAACACACACACATAAATCTGCAGAAATACGCTGAAAAATGTGCACGCATGCATGCTGCTGACATGTTTCCACACTGCTAATTACACCAAGTCAAAGTTTTTGTTAATAACACGCTGTCTGGTAAAGTTTCTGCACGCTGACACACAATCACATTCAAACACACGTATGCTCTTGTCATGATTTTAACTGATTTCAGCTGTAATTATTTGTCTAATAACGTACAAACGTCTGTTTTTAAACGGCCAATCATTTAACTTTTCTGCTGTTTTTATTAATAACATGTTGTCTGTCAGAAAAATCACACAAACACGTCACCCGTCATCCCCCCACTGCCCTCTCTTTACCCTCACCCCTCCTCTCTTGTCTCCTTTCATCTCCTCCTTCGCCTCTGACCTCCTCCTCCTCCTCTTCTTCTTTCTCTCTCTCTCTCTCTCTTTGATATCAGAGTTTTCCTACGCTGCTCACTCCAAACTGTAAATCTGTCGCTCGCTTCTCTTTTTTTTCCCCCATCTCCAAAAGACACGAACACACCTCTGACAAGCTGTCACAATAAATAGAGAGATAAGGCCAGGTGGAGGAAGAGAAGAGGAGGGCGAGAGGGGGAAGAAAAGGAGGAGCAGATGGACAGATGGAGGAAAAGATGGAAGAGGAGAAAGGAGAGGTTCATGTGTGAGGAGAAAAAGGAGAGAGGAAGAATAAAAGAAGGTGGAGGGTTAGGTTAGGGCATGATATTTGTTTGGGCTGATAGGAACATTTCTGCAAATATTTACAGCCAACATTTTAGTAGTGCAAATCATATATCTGCCTTAAATATCAGGAAAATGTGTCACTGTACCATCAGGTAACGGTTCTTTGCAGATGACATTACGCAGTAGCGGTGAGCTCCCCTTGGGGGGCAAGTAGTGATTTCTGCATGGACAAATGCCCCAGAAAGGCCACATTTAGAGCTTACTATGCCAAGCATTCAAAGTGTGAAATTTACTTAATTCTTAACCCACTTTCACATCACAAAAGTAGCAAAAAAAAAAAAAAATTGAAATAGGTTTAAAAATCTTAGAGAGAGCAGCAAGAAGGCTTCGTCTAAAACGGTAATCATCAAATGGCGGCCCGGGGGCCACTTCAGGCCTGTCACAGCTTCCCATCGGGCCCCAAGAAGACGATCAAAATCAGAAAATGTGCAGAGGAAAATATGTTGCGGTGTTTAGGGTATGCTATTTTATGTTTGATATGCATCTTTCAGCCATTAGTAGCGAATTCGTTAGCCTCATAGCATAACTGCCTTCGTTATTTTTTGGGCCTTAGGCCGGCCACACACTACTGGATTTTAAGACCAACTTGGGGCAAGATTTGCCTCCCCCGACGATCGTGGGGGCATATCCCAAGAGGAGCCTCGTTGCAAACGACAGTTTGTCTGAGTAGTCTGCATGTGTGTGGCGTCAACACGATTGTTTTACTGCTCTAAATCGCATCGTTGCCTCCGAAAATCCCAAATCATAAATATCAAACACGTTTGGTATTTACGATTCTAGGTCGTAGTGCCGCTGACGGAGTACCCACAACAACCAATGAGAGCGAGGAGACCAGGTAGCGTCACAGCCAGATCATACGTACTTTCACTGCTCACAACCATAAACACAACTTTAACTTAATTCCAGCTATGATTTCATCCTGAGTCTTTCCCTTGTTTTATGATTTTTGCTTCAGCTGTAACGCACGCCAGGACAGCCTGTTGTGGAAAGACAGCAAGACGGTATCAACAGACATCCGTGTTTTGTTTTTTCTTTAAAAGTCATGTGAACCTTCGAGGTCGTAGGCAGGTCAGCAGGTGTGTGGTCTCCAGTGATCTGACAGTCTGGCTGAGTCGTCTAGTGTGTGCGTTCAGAGGATTAAAGATGAAAAATCTTTTGAAAATTGTTCTCAAATCTGAGGTCTCTCACGGTTTTAAAACCGTTTCAGATTTAAAAATCATCTAATGTGTGACCGGCCTAACTCTACTCTCCTAACACTGCTGATTCATTGTGCCTTATGTTTCTGAAAACCTTATAATATGACAGTTATGCTATCAGGCTAACGATATGATTCATGATAAATACACAATCATTAGTCCATTCTAGGTTAAGGCTGCCATTTTCCACGTCAGCTTTCCGCTTAAGACACTTTTAATTTTTCCTTCCAGAGAACAATGATAAATCAGTTTCCTGCCTGTTTTTCCCACCAATCACAACACGCCATTTTAGCATCAAACCCAGTGATGGACAACATGCCAGCTGCAGAAATATGCAGCCAAAATATCACAATTGCCCCCTAGTGGCAGCTGCAGTATAGGAAACTGGGACTGATCTCACTGCCAAAGGCAAAAGATAATTTACAACTAAACACTAGTATGTTAATGGGACTGTAATTATTGAATTTTTGTTTTTGTGAATTCCAACCTTTTTGGTGTCTTTGAAAAAAAAAAAGCTGGCCCTTTTACAAATGTGGTTGATAGCCCTGGTCTAAAGCCTGGATGACCGTGTCACACAACACTCCTGTTGTTGCAACAAGAGAAAAGGGGTAAGACAAGAGAAACTGAGGACAGAAGAGACCAAAAAAAATGATAGAAAAGCTGAGGTTTAGAATTAATGAGACAAATTAGGAGAGGATAAGAAAAAGGAGAAAGAAGAGAGGGAGATGAGAACACATAGATGGAAGAAGTGGAGCAAAAAAAGGAGATCTGATAAGGAGAGCGAGGAGAAGAACAGATGGACAAAATTTAGGAGAAGTAAAAGGGGAGGAGGAGGTAGAGGAAGTTAAGAAAAAGCAAAGACCAGAAGGAGCGCAGAGGAGACGAGAGGAAGACGGAGGAAGGAATGGAAAGAAAAGAGACGGAGAGCAGAAATTCAGTGAAGAGATTGGAGGAGGTGAGAGGAGGAGCAGAGGAAGGAGATATGACAGAGGGAGGAGGAGGGATGGAGAGATTACCTGGTGAACGAGAGGAAAAGCTGTTGTGACACTCCCTAATGCGATTTCTAAACCAATCTGCTAAGTGCACCTAAGAGACTGGCTGTGTTTGTGTGGATGTGTTCACAGGCATCAAATAATCTGGTTGCAGACAACACCCTTCCTCCTCCTCCTCCTCCTCCTTTCTCTCCCTCCATCTCTCCATCACCTCAGGTACGTCCACAGGAATCAGACGACATCTAGAAATGCATCTTTGGTTCAGTCTGACAAATCAGCACTAAAAGGTTGAACATTTAACCTCCTAAGACCCCGCGTCCACAGATGAGGACGTTACATTTTGGCTTCCCTCCATTATAGTAATCATTTTTGGTATTAGAATGGATACAATAATTGTTCAAAATATCCATTCAAGTTTAAGGTATTTGCTTGAAATGCTGGGATAACATTTAACCATAAACCGTCAACTTCATTTACACCAGTGATAAAATATAAAGAAAACAGCACTGACGATAAATCATTTGGAAATTTAAAAAAGTAAAAGTAATAAGTTTAAAGGCTCAAATCTGAGGTAAAAATTCCAACTTCTTAGTTCAAAAGATCAGAACACGATATTAAAATAGAAAATAATGTTTTAAAAAAGAAAATATATGAGGAGACAGATGAAATCATAAGTTTGAGAGTAAAAAGATGACTTAAAATTTTAAACTGTGAGTCTGATAGTTCAAAATATGGGATAAAAAAGCCAAAATTTGGAGTTGAAAATTTCAAAGTATAAGCTAGAATTTAAAATGATGACTTAAAAAGTTAAAAATATGTTTTAAATTCAAAATTGGGACTGTAAAAGGTCAAAATGTGATTAAAAAATGTAATTGTTTAAAAATCAAAATATTGGATTAAAAAGCCAAAGTAAGGAGTTGAAAAGGTCAAAATATGACTTAAAATTTAAAATTTGGAATCTAAAAGATAAAAATGTGACATATAAAGTCCAAATAATGAGTTGAAAAGGTCAAAGCATGTAATGAAAAGTCAAAATCATAAGTTTGAGCTGCTGAAAGCTGAAATATGAAATAAAACACAAATCATTGTTTCCCCCACATTCTTGACTTTTTATAAAAAAATTTCTTGCTCTTTACTTTTTCATATTTTTATGGCTTATTAAGGATAGTTTAAACAATCAATTTGAAGTTTACAGTTTTATACAGGAGGAAATCTGCAGACCTCATAGTGGTGGGACAGTGATTATACAAATATGATAAGATCTTGCGGGCCGGATATAATCGTTCCACGGGCCAGCTTTGGCCCCCGGGCCTTGAGTTTGACATCTGAGTGCTAAAGCAATCTTTTCAGCCGTGACCCCCAAAATAGCAGAGTTTGAGACCAGGACCCCCACCTTAGCTGGAGGTGGTAAAGCATATAACGTTCCAAACACAAATGTACATTTTAGGGAGTTTTCTAATTACATTTAAACACTAATATATGCTCTAAATTGCCCATAGGTGTGAATGTGAGTGTGTCTGGTTGTCTGTCTCTATATGTCAGCCCTGTGGATGACTGGCGACCAGTCCAGGGTGTACCCTGCCTCTCGCCTGATGACAGCTGGGATAGGCTCCACCCCCACCCCCATCCCCCCGTGACCTGGAACAGAATAAGCACTTGGGTTCATTTTAAATCTACCTCATTTTAAGAACATTTTTACAATAATTAATGAAATGTACCCCTTTAAACTATTTTAATTTTCACTTTTTTTTCTTCACAAGCATCCTGTGACCGCCCCCCCTTCAGTGTTTTGTGACCCCCCTGAGGGCCCTGACCCCCACTTTAGGAACTACTGTGTTACCATGGAATTACACAGGCGCTTACGTTGCCTCCTAAGCGTCCTAGGATGGTTAATAGCGTGACTAAGAAAAGCCACTTTTAACCGCTTTTCTCCCTCATTGTGTGGAATTCATCCATGAAATGAAAACAGTGTCTTACTTTTAAGGTACTACATCTTATCTAGAGTGCATCTCTACTTGTCATCTTCTGTTATTGTTTTGATTGAGAGGCCTAACCCTGACCCTGGCCTGTTGGTGGAGTTTTACATACTGCGCATACAGATGCATCTGCTTCTGTTTGGTGTGTAACTTTTAACTCAAAGCTCCTCGTTTCATCCTTCTCTATCTCTTGTTGCATCATTGTCAGTGTCTCTCTCTCCCCTCTCTCTCTCTCTCTCTGTAAAGTTAGCGACTGAAACAGCCTTTGTGAAACATTATCTATTTCCCAGCGCACACACATGTTGACCTGCCTATCCCCTCTTGCTGTTTTGTTCAGTCCGCACCCTCTCACATAGACACAGACGGGGGGGGGGGGGGATCAGTTCTTTTCCGTGGTGACAGAGGGTCATATTTCTCTCTTTGATCTTCACCTCTCTCCCTCTGCCTCTCTTTCTTTCTCTCTCTCTGTTTTCATCCGGAAAAACAGAGAGAGAGAGAGAGAGAGAGAACGCATCTTTCCTGGGTGTCTCTCGCCCCGGCTGCTCGCTAAGTGAAGCATGAAACCGCCTCCTGAGACACTCACCAGCTCACAGCCACCAGGTCGCTGGACAGAAATGTAATAAAAATCACACCAAACACAGGATGTGAGGGCTCACTTGGCATCAGAGCTCAGGGTGATAATGCACAGAGAGAGGCGCTGATATACAAGCGTTACTGTCAATAACGGCACAGGCTGGAGGGCATTATCACGCTAATAACAGCAGGAGACAAGACGTAAAGATTCCTGCATACAGACATTTTAAGACAGCTTCTTTGTGCTCTAACACTGATCATCCAGAGGCTTGCTGATGTGCGTAAAGCTGTATTTCAGCCACCTTTAACCAATGCATGCAAGGAAAAACCAGGTCCCAACAAGGCTGCAATGTCAGTGAGGAGGAGGTGGAGTCATGTTTTGGGCTGGAATCATAGAAAGTAAGTTGGTAGACCCCTTTAAAGTGTCATACTGTCCTCAGCTTAACATGTGGAGCTCCTAACTGCCCATTTCCTGTCATGGTACAAAAAGAAGAACCATGCTTTCTGGAGTAAAACCATTTTCATGCAAGACAACGCATGGTTAAAATTGCTACTAATTGTCTTGCAAACATACATTAATACAGCAAATAAAGTGGGCCATTGAGAAATAATGTAAACTTTGAAATTATACAACACAAGTCCATGGATCTCTATGGAGATTAAATTATTTGTGGACTAAATATTTGACTAAATTTAGATTTTTGGTGGAATATTGTGATCGGGAAAGCTTCCAGTGGTGAGTTGTGTCACTTTTATTATTGTTTGTTTGTAGTCTGACAAACACGTTAATCGTGGTTACTCTTTTGGCTTTTATCTTAAGGTTAAGACCATCAGAATCCCGAGAATCAGAGCTTTCTGCTGGTTTATCATGGTACACTTAAAAACAGTCATGAACTAGAAAAGCACTCAAAGAGTGCAGACCTCTGCCATTAGCCCTATCTGCCAATAGTGAAGAATCCATTCAAAATTTCCTGGATTCGTCCCCATGTGCCCCCCACCACATGCCTCCCTCCCCGGTGGGGTGGGAATATGATGAGGCAAAGCATTGACTTCGCTACCGGTGGACTGTCATGGCGGAAGCATTGCCTGCCGGTGCCAACAGATGCACTGACAGTCTCACCCTCACCCAGTCTTCCGGACGACTGGAAGTCATGGCAGAGGGTGAATATTCCTCTATTCCTCCCAGCATTGTGAGTATTCTCGCTACAATTCACTGTCTTTCTCTCAGTTACGCTCCGACTCGTCTCCTCGACCAGGCGTGCATCTTTCAAACTCTATAAACTCCAAAACTTTGAAAAGAAACACACCCAAAAATGCTGCTGTGATTGAAGTTACTCATGTCCGCCATCTCCTGGTGTGAAGTGGTAACAGCGCAGACCTCCACCATTAGCCCCATCTCCCAATAGTACAGGATCCTTAAAAAAATTCCTGGATCCAGACGGTGATCCAGATCAGTCCCAAAATCTAATCAGTTCTTCCTTATGCCATTTCTGACATTTCCTGAAAATTTCATCAAAATTCGTCCTCAACTTTTTGAGTTATGTTGCTAACAAACAAACAAACAAACAAACAAATAAACCCACCTGATCACCTAACCTCCTAAGCTCCCTTTTGTCATTAAATGCCACTTTTTCATAGTTTTTGCTCACTTTTTGACCATTTTATGCCAACTGTAACTCATTTTTTTTGTCACTTCTCACCCATTTTTGCTACTTTCTGACCCTTTTTTTCACTTTTCCTCCCATTTTGCCCATTTTTTACCCATTTTGCTTGCTTTTTGACCGTTTTTGCCACCTTTAACGTATTTTTATTGCTGTTGTTGCCACTTTTCACCTCTTAGATTGTGGCTCTTGCAAAGGTATTTTTCAACTATTTGGCTATTTGGTTGAGCAGGGTTGAGTAACACTGATATAAAGGATAAAAAAAGAAAAAAAGATTGGATCAAACTGGGATTTTGACACTTTTCAGGCACTGTCTGCGATTTGAATATTGCAGCATGCCATATTGTGAATTTTTAATCTAATTTGCGATTAATTGCCCAGCCCTACTACAGGCCCACATATATATCACCTCCTGAATTTTTCTTTCTACCATAAACTACACGTGAAAAATTAATCACCAACAGATCTGTTCAGCTGATAAGACGATTGGTGATTGCTCAGTGAAGCTCTCTGATTGGTCAGTGCTTTCTTCCTACACAGCAGCGAGGTGACCTAAGCTCCCCGACCAACAACGCTTTAACCTTTATCAATTAACCAGCAGCACAAAGCGGAGTGAAACACGACACACAACACACCAAACAAACACACAAATATCAGCAAGACAAACGCACACACAGTCACTCTGATGAAACCCGAGCCAGAAGGACAACTGATAGCTCTGTTTGTGCTGCTCGACAATCACAGAGAGAGACACATACCTCAGCCAGAAAGCTAAACAAGTGAGCGTGTTGGAGTGTCAGTGTGTGTTTTACAAACCACTGTGCTCCATTAAAAGAACTTAATGCTCCATGCAGAAGAATGAAAAACAGCACACTGATGAAAGGAGTTCACGCTGAGTCTGCGCGGACGTTATTCTACCAGCAGAGAGAGAGAGAGAGAGAGAGAGAGAGAGAGAGAGGGAGAGGAGCTGCAATGCTTCACAAAAACTAAACGACTTTGCTCCCCGTGTCGCCAACAATACGACCTCCATCAACAGTGTGTGTTTCTATGTGTGTGTGGGCTCTAACAGCCTGTCGTGATAAGGAGAGCCCAGAATAACACTCCGACATCAGCAACCTTCCCTCCTGTCACTCACTATCGATTCTCTCCACTCTAACACACACATTAACTAACACACACACCCAAACACACAACCATGGAGGTGACGAGGAGGCAGAAAAGACTCCGTCTCCACTCCTAGAGTTTGATAGAAATCATCCTCAATCGTCTTAACCTTTTAAACTCAGGGTTAACTGATTGAGGCCTAAAATCACAAAAAAAATCCTTATTATAAAAAAAACAAACAAAGTGAAACACGTTCAGGCCTTCCAGGCCTTCACTATAGCACTGCTGTGTGATGAATCCCAGACTGGGTGTGTGTTTGCAGCGTCTCCCTCCTCGTAAGTTTTACCTCCTCACATCTCCCCACAGAGGCTTGATTCCCTCAATAATTGACCCCAGGATTTTCAGAATAAAAGCATTCTTCACACAAGGTGAGTTTCTCTAAAGAGATGCCAAACCAGGCTTTTGTTTTGAAAAGAAAAAAACTGGATGTGCAGCGACACTGTGTTGATCTTCCTTATGATGTATTCTACAGATGTGGCCCTGCATAAACTTCATGGACAAAAGTATTCGGCCACAACCGAAGGCGTTTCAATCAGACCACAGGTGTATCATATCAGGCACCTAGACATTTGCTAACATTTGAGATCCTAAACGGGACGTCCTGAAGAGCTCAGTGACTTCAAGCATGGAACAGTGATGGATGCCACCTTTGCAATAAGACTGTTCGGGAAATTTCATCCCTGCTGGATATTCAACAGCCAACTGTAAGTGTTAGAACTGGAAAGTGGAAGCGTTTAGGAGCAACAGCGACTCAGCCACAAAGCAGAAGATCATGTAAAAACCCAGAACGGGGTCAAAGGTTGGGATGCATGACATTGGATTCTTGCCAATATTCGATATGCCGATATTTACAGATTCATTTTAGCCTATACGATATTTAAATATGCTTTTTGGACAAGAAATTTCTGTCCTTTTGGACACACTTTAACTTTGAGGATGACCAAGGAAATAAACTTTAGTCGTTGAAAAACACTTCAAAATTTAAAGAATGAAGATAAATAAAGAAAAAGACCTCAACTGACATAGATCTGGCTGGTTCAGCCTAAAAGTCCATTAATTTATTAGTATAGACAAAATTTACAGTCAATGTATGCTGAAATACACTGGCAAAATATCAGATTTAAATATCGGCAGAAATTTTGATATCTGCTGAAACCGATACCAAACCGATAATATGGCACATCCCTAGTCAAAGGCGCATGCTGTGTAAAAGTTGAGAACGTAGCTGAAGATTCTGAACTTCCACTGGCGTTAATGTAAGTACTCAAACTGTGCAGCGGGAGGTTCATGAATGGGTCTCCATGGCCGAGCAGCTGCATGCAAGCCAAGTCCAATGCCAAGCCTCAGAAGGACCTCGTTTTGAATTTTCAGAGTCAATTCAACTCTGGTAGGAGTTGGTTTTTAACTCTGCGCTATACAGTACTACAGAGTAGTGTGAAGCAAGTTAAACTATATGAAGAAACTAGAAAAGCACTCAGACAGCGCAGACCTCTGTCATTAGCCATATCTCCCAATAGTGAAGAATCCTTTAAAAACATTCCTGAATCCAGACGGTGATCCAGATAACTCCCAAAAATCTAATCAGTTCTTCCTTATGCCATTTCTAACATTTCCTGAAAATGTCATCAAAATCTGTCCTCAACTTTTTGAGTTGTGATGCTAACAAACTAACTAGCTAACTAACTAACCCACCCAATCACATAACCTCCTTGGCAGAGGTAATAACATTTGTAGTGTTATTTCCCCCAACTCTGGCTGTAAATCAGAGGTACTTTTAATTCTACTTTTAATCTGCACAGTGCAAAACACTTCTGAATCCCAGTAAATATTTGATTGCACCACCATTAAACAAGTGTAGCAATGTGAGGTATTTAATGGCAACCATGGATCAATTAGACAAATCTCCATTGTTGCTAGGGCTGAACGATTTTGGAAAATAATCTAATTGGGATTATTTCACCAATATTGCGATTATTCCTTAACTTTCTTTTACTCCTAAACAAGGGCTGAACAATTCTTTGAAAGTGTTGAATTCTGATGATCTTGACTCATATTGCAAATTGGATATGAATTGTTGCGTTGAATAGTTTTTGTCATTCTTATATTTAAAAAGAAAAAAGCACAAAAATGAGGAAGGTAGGATTTTTTTGTAGACTATTCTAAAAAAAATGGCCCATGAATGATTGCATGATATGTCATGCATAACATCTCCGTTGCAAAAAAAGTTTAAAACTCAGGTCAGATAAATATCGTGCCTTTTGTGATTTGAAAATTGCAGCAGACCATATTGTGATTTAATCTAATTTTTGATTAATGGCCCAGCCTTAGTTGTTACAAGTGAGTCGTTACCATAGTCAGGAAGTGGCCAACTTAGTAGACAGCTTCCCTCATGGTGCAGAAGAGTTTAACATCAAGAGCAACAATAAGTCAACATGTGCAATTGATGATGGCAACAGGCAATATCTAAAAAACTGCACAAAGGCATGATGGGAAAACTCTGCCCCGCAGATTAGAAATGGCAGTAGATCAGTTGACGTTCTAAATTACACTTTGAGTGTTAAGATCAACACTGAAATGTTTAAACCCGAGATATCATCACTCTGGTTTTCGCCTGATTCCATGGTGCCAGCTGTGAAGTTCGTTAGAGGAGGGATGATTTGGGGCTGTTTTCAGGGTTAGGGTTAGGCCTCTTATCTCCAGTGAAGGCCAGTCTTAATACTCAGGCATACCAAGACACTTTTAGACAATGCTGTGCTTCCAACTGAGTGGCAACAGTTTGAAGAAGGTCCTTTTCTATTCCAACATGACTGTGCCCCTAAGGCAAGGACTATAAAGACATGTGCAAGAACTTGACCGGCTCGCGCAGAGTCCTGACCTCAGCCCCATCATGCACCTTTGGGATGAACTGGAAAGGACTTTGCAAGCCTGGCCTTCTCATCCAAAATCAGGGCCTGACCTCACAAATGCTCTACAGAATGAATTCCCACAGAAAAACTCCTTTGGAGAGCCTTTAATAACTGCAAAAGGGGGCCATCTCGATATCTAAGTACATGCATTTGACCACAATGCCGCCACAGTCCCTGTTGGTGGAATGGTCAGGTGGCCACATATTTTTGTCCATAAAGGAGAGGTAACCGCTCAGGCCTGGTTACGTTTGAGGAAATTAGAGTGCAGGGGCTGGGACGGGGGACAATCGTGGGATGTTTTTAATGGTTCGGTAGCTGATGTATGTAAATTCCACCATCAGGGGGCTGTCAAACGGTAACAAAAGATGACATGAGGGTAGCAGGGAGTCATGGGAGTAATCGCCTCTACTCCTGATGAAAGCTACCTCTGAATGCGTTGCATTCAACCCGAACAGCAGCGACGCAGAATTGAGGAGGTCCGGCACAAAACATGACTGAGATACAGCAACAGAACAGCAACTTCCTGTAGAAGTTTAACTGCTAATTAGAGTAGAATTAAAGATTTTTACTGCACTTTTCCCCCTCATTTTTAGATGATACCCATAGTTGATGTAAAACAAAGGTATTAAGAGCACTTTAAAAGTGAGAAACAGAACATAAAGTTTACATTTACTGTGTTATCTGCTGAAAACTGCACCGTAGGTAAAAGTGGACGTAGATGCTTGTTGCTCTGCTCCATAACACTGTATGGTTACCTAGAGGACCAAGTATGCAGGAGCACAGTGGGAGTTTTCTTTCTTTTATTATTTTTTGCGAGCTTTTAATTTTTCCTTTCTTTTCCCAGAGAGAAACATCAAGACGGGAGAGGGAGGCGGGGCGAGCGAGCATTAAAAAGTGTGTGTGTCAGGGAGAGAGAGAGGCATTAGAGGAATGTCAATATGATTGGAGAGAGAGAGGAGAGTGTGTTCGCTACAACAATAGCTCTCCAGCCGTGTTGTTTCACGCACGCTCCCATGATCCCTTATTCCCTCTGACACGTACCGCTGTGTGCGAGTGTGAGGGGAGAGAGAGTGATTGAGACGAAGAGACAAGGGGAGAGGGGTGAGAGACGGGGGAGAGAGAGGGGAGGGGACAATTAGCCGGGGACAGAAATACACTCCTGATGATGTGTTAATGTCACAGATGACCAGGAGAGACGGAGGGATGAAGACGCAGATTTAAAAACAGAGAAAAAATCCTCAAATTAGAACATAAAAGACTAAAAAACTTTGGATTTTTGTCTGTTTTCAGCCTAAAAAATACCCAGGAACACTATCCTGTTAATAATTAGCCCAAACAGACCAACTCCCTTGTCATCCCACCCATCCATCACTTTCACCTCTCATCGACTCAAAAATAAACCAGACTAGACAACACTAGCATTCCCACTGCTGCTGCAGCCCCGGATGTGAAATTCCAGGACTTTTCAAGGAGTTTCCAGAAATATCCAGTGCACTTACACGAGGCTAAACATGCTTCACCTCCTCCCTCATTTTGTTGATGTTTTCCCAGTTAGAAATAATGACGTAAAAACCAGAAATAAAAGTCTTAAAAACACACCCACAGTTGGAGTTTAAGCACTGGTATGATGATGTCATGGAATGGGTGGGGTTTTCACCATATTTGACAGCTTTACGCCTAGATTTGCTAACAATTTGGCAAATTTCCACCACTAAAAATGGAGCTGAATTAGCTTTAATTGCCCAGTAACACGAGACTTTGCCAACATTGTGGCCCCACTAGACATTTACAGGTCAAGTAGAGCCAGACCTGATCATCTCACCCATCTTCTTTGCATATTTTTTCCATTGAATTTAACACTCTGCTCATAATGAAGAAGAAAAGCTGTTAAAAGCGGTGCCAGCACCAAGGACACTTTTAACAGCTCTTCCCCCTGGTTATGTGAAATTCATCAGTGAAACCAAAATGCTGCTTTACCGTTTTATAAATACACTTTTTTGAGTGTAGTTTTTTTATGAACAGACTCCTCAATATAGAATGAGAAGGAAGCAGTGGAGAAAAGCAGAGCTGAGAAGTGCTGGTCTCTAGTTTATTATTGTTTTGATTGAGAGCCCCCTAGTGGCAGAATTCATATTCACTACGCAGAACGGCTGAACAATATTGGAAAAAACTGACATTGCGACATTTTTTTTTCTTTCTGCAATATAAACAGCAATTTTTTTTAGTAATGAAACCTGATGAATGTTGTGACATTTTCTGAGCATTTATGACATTTTTAACCAACATTTAGAATTTTTCTTTTTTGCAACTTTCAGATGTTTTCAGATCTCAGATCACACCGGCAGAACAGAGCCACTTGTTTCTCCATAAACTTTTAAAAACATGTTATTGTCTTACTTAAATGTCATGAATCATTTCTAACAACGGTCAAAGATGCGTTCAGCCCACCTGACCACGCTCATGAGGGTGACTTTTGTTGTCGAGCTGCTGTGACTCACACTCCAGCGCGCACAACTTTAAAGTGAGCAATCAGGACACCCATGCCAATACTGGACTGTACATTGATGAGCAGATGGAAGAGGTTCTGCTGATAGAGTGCTCTTAAAGGTTGGCCTTGCATAATGAACGTCTGCGTAGAGCATCATGCTGGTGTATCTGTGATGGCAGTGGCGTCACAGGAGGAGACATTCAGACTCTGTATACACACTGCTCAGTTCGCTGGCTGCTGATGGCGATATCTGACAAACTTAAGTGAATATTAGGATCAGAGTTTAGGAAACTTACTAGCGGTGACAATTTGCAGAAATAATCGAATTGCAATTTTTTTCCCTCCAATATTGCGATTTCATATGCGATCATTTTTAGGATCCTTATCTTACCTGCTGTTCAACAACATAAGCAAGAAATTAGGCAAGTTAAACTAGAGATAAACGATTGAGGAAAAAATATCTTATTGTGATTTTGGCTCACATAGTAAATTTAATATCAACTGCTATATTGAAGGGGATTTCAGATTATTCTCATTTTGATGAAGAAAAACAAAAACATGGACAACAAAAGGAGGGTTTGCTTATAAAAATACAAGAGCCAGCTTTTTCTTGAGCGACATTGAGGGGGGTGGACATTAAGATAAACTTAAATAAAATCATTACATATTCGTTTAAAAATATTATATTCTTTAAAAAATGAATGGAACTTTCAGCTTTTAACAGTGAGGCAATATGGCCATCACCTCTAATACACTTATCACCTATACTGACGCCAGCCACAAGGGGGCGATTGAGATATTTTAGTTACACATTTCTGGAGCCCTCTTGATGCCTATCACTAAGTCTGATGCTAATAAGCTTTGTTGTGATTGGTCAGATAAACATGCAGGAAACATCTTTTGTGTAGACTCTAAGAAAGGAAAATGGCAGAAATACAACACCTATCTGCTTCTTGTTTGAAAAGGCGATAAGTTGAAGACTTTATGAAAAAAGTTTTTTAAAAAAATAGCATGCCATATTTTTTCCCACTCAAATTTTCCTCCGAGGGCTGGACGGGAAGCCATGGGGGGCCTGATCTGGCCCGCAGACCCAAGGTTATAATAGTTTTGAAGTTTTCAGTAGTTTTAGTTTTTATTTAGTTTTTAACCTTCTGTTTTAGACTTTAGTTTAGTTTTTCCTGCTGATTTCTTAGTTTAGTTTTGATTTTGATTTTGAAAAAAATACTTCATTTTAGTTTAGTTTTTATTAGTTTTAGTTTTTGGGGGAATATGGGACACCTGTCAAGGGCCAGACCCAAAAGGGTTCTTCACTTTTCATTTTAATTATTCCATTTTTATGTTTGTATAAAACTTAAGACCAAAATTTACCATTGTGTGAAGTCTGCTGCAATCAAATCAGGCCACTTCACTCTCTCTGGACCTGGGTGTTCATGTCAGACAGTGTGCTGCTGCCAAAGACTAAAACTAAGATTTTGTCTCTGATTTTATTTCATTTTAATTAGTTTTGTCAGCACAGAATTTAGTTTTTGTTAGTTTTTCACATAAAGTTCAAAGTTTTTATTTAGTTTCAGTTAACTAAAATGATTTTCACATCTTAGTTTTAGTTATTTAGTCAGTTTCAGTTAACTAAAATGATTTTCACGTCTTAGTTTTAGTTATTTGGTCAGTTTCAGTTAACTAAAATGATTTTTACGTCTTAGTTTTAGTTATTTAGTCAGTTTCAGTTAACTAAAATGATTTTCACGTCTTAGTTTTAGTTATTTAGTCAGTTTCAGTTAACTAAAATGATTTTTACGTCTTAGTTTTAGTTATTTAGTCAGTTTCAGTTAACTAAAATGATTTTCACGTCTTAGTTTTAGTTATTTAGTCAGTTTCAGTTAACTAAAATGATTTTCACGTCTTAGTTTTAGTTATTTAGTCAGTTTCAGTTAACTAAAATGATTTTCACGTCTTAGTTTTAGTTATTTAGTCAGTTTCAGTTAACTAAAATGATTTTTACGTCTTAGTTTTAGTTATTTAGTTAGTTTCAGTTAACTAAAATGATTTTTACGTCTTAGTTTTAGTTATTTAGTTAGTTTCAGTTAACTAAAATGATAAAAAAAAAAGATTGTATCAATCTGGAGTTTTGACACCTTTCATGTTAAAGAAATATTGCACCCTCTGCAATTTAAGAAAATTGCAGCAAGCCATATTAAGATTTAATCTAATATGCGATTAAGTGCCAAGCCCTTAAACTTACTTTCAAAATGGTTCGCTGCTACTGCTTTACTGTAAGGAAGCCCACTGTGGTCAAACGCCTCACCCCACATGCACATTTGTTCTAATCAGTGTAAATGATCTCGAATTATCATGTAAATCTGCCCACATCCTTGTATGTTTTATAACTCTGATGATGCCTAGTCAGCATTCTTGCATCCTTTGCACATTCTGCAAACATGCTATCAACGCACACGGACTTGTTTATACTAGAAAAATACCCAACAAGAGCTTGTACATATTTAAGTATTTTAGACTTTCTTGGTCATATTTATTTTTTGCATTAAATATTTGATTCCTGTAGATCAAAGCTAATCGAAGTCAGATTCTTTTTTGCGTTAGGTCACATGACTGTCGCACGTCCTGCAGTGTTATTAGTGTGCATGCACACATTGCCATTGCAGTTGTACATTGATGGCACTGTGGTGCATTAAAGGATGGTTGTGTCTCTATAAAGAGTGGGATTTTTGGTACAACTTTTGGCAATTAGACCAAAAGTTAAAGGTAAAAAGCAGACAGAATACAAAAAACATGGGACACCATCATGCACCTGTCATTTTCTTGATCTTTTTGTCCGGTTTGATTCATGCATATTCATCTGTCTTGACTTTACTATAAATAAGGTCAACTTGAAGGATTTTTGAGGCCTAAATAAAAGGTTTAAAGCCACATAACTCATCCAGATCTTAATCATCACCAAAGAAAGGGAAATGAACTGCTGCAAAAGAATAAGAAAACAGAAATGTGCCTTTGTTTATGTCATCACTGCTTGTGTTTTTTATGTTATCTCGTGGTTTATGCTGAGGTTTGTGCAGCCCTTGAAATCCACATCCCTCCTGGTCTGCAGTGACACAAGCAAACAGTGCAGAGCTGCAGGCAAAAGTTAGGAAAAATTGTGTATTACCTTCTGATTTGTGAAATTAACCAAAGAAAGGACGCTTAACTGTGACTCTTGTTTGTGTGGGAAGTCAAACATCTTGTTTGACTTAACCTCGGTTGAATTTTGAAGACTTTGCTTTAAGAAAAAACACCAATTTTCTTTCGCTTGTTTCCCAAAAAGGAGATAAAATTCGTCTGTTACCAAAAATACTCAAACGTGTTCGACAGCTCACTGCGGGCTGTCGTCACACAGCATTTAGAAGATTTTAAATCTGGAAAACAAAGATTTTAATTTGTTTAGGAAATAAGGCATAAAAGCAAGGAATTAAAGGATTTCATTTTGAGTTGATTTAACAAGGTTTTGTCGATACACTCAACCTGAAATGAGGCAATCTGAGCTTACTTTGAGATTAAACTGACAGTTTTTTTTTAATTTATTACATATTTAAGAGTGTTTTTGTGCCTTTAAATGTAGCTAACTGTTTATTTGTTGTGGTGAAGAAGAGAAAAGTGAGTGTTAATTGGAGAAGCCGGTTTAACAGCACCAGGTAGACGTGCTGCAGACTCACACACCAGGAATTAAAGCACACACTCTGTTTACACATAAACACACATTTCTCCAGCAGCAGTGACACCAAAGCGCTTTCACTCGCTCTTACATAAAGCCTCAGTAATGGATTAGGAGCTTTTCAATAACTAAAGTCAACAGAAGGTTGTTTGCCGTCACTGTTTCTATTTCACTAAAAATCTATTAAATAACATGTCTGCTCGTTAATCACACACACTAACACACTCTCCCTCCATCAGGCTCGCAGGTCGATACAGTAAAAGCATCTTTTCTGACACCTAAGCAAAACAAGGAGTCGCTCTGATAACAGAACAGGAAGAATAAAAGCATTACGCAAACAAGTCAGCGGCTTTGTCATCAATTATTAAAAGGATCGCACACAAATAAATTCTAAAAGCTGCAATTTTTTAAAGGAATATTGCACAAAGATTGCAGCAATGCATGCAAACTGATTACAAAAGGAAGCCTGGCTGGTTCTTGTTTGAATTTTAAGATTATAGACGAATAAAGTGCCTTTTCCAACACATGAAAACATTTTTACTATTGTCAATAAAGGAACTGACATCAGTTATTTATGTGCAGGTCACCTTTAAGGCATTTTTTCAGCCTATTTTAGGTTAAAGCAATGAGCTAAAGCATGAATAAGATCCTAAAACAGGCTCGTTTCAGGTATTTTTCTTTTCTAACCCTTTTCTTTAAGATGAAAATCCTTACTTCAAGCAGAGCTTGTCGTATAAAAGGGGAAATGTGACTAATTTTCCCACAAAATTCAGTAAAAAAAGCAGTTAAAGTTGTTTCTGAGTGTCCCAAATGCACCTGAAGTCCCTCCAAAGATGCAGATCTGATCTAAACCCCATGTTTAAGCGTTTATTTTGCTTTATTTGTCCACAGGCATGCCCTCGTTTATGTGTGGATCTCCCTCTGCCCCGCCCACTGAACGGCTCTCACTTTCATTTAAGTGAGGAGCAGAGGAAGCTTGTAACTTGACTGAACAGTAAAAGGTTTTTAAAAAACGACTTGTTTTAACATAAAAATCCTATTTCAGCTCAACTTTACTGAACACATTTTTAGTTTTAGGCAAACAGTACTCAATCACTCAGTATTTTTGTTATCGCACTCAAATAATCCATTATTTATTCCATTACTGTGCAGTTTTCCCAGAATCCATTAGGGCATTAGACACGTTTGCACCATGTGTGAAGTTACCCACTGAGTCAGAGTAGTTGAGCACCAACTACAGCATGGCTAGGATGATGTACTGAACTCTGAGGAAGAGCACCACCGGGGTCAAAGGTCACCTTTCGCTCTGTTACAAATCAGCTTATTTTGAGTGGAATTATGAGAAGCATGTAAAATAAAAATTCTAACATGAGTCAAACATATGAGCCAAAAAATGTTTCCACTACTTTCAAAGTTTTCATAATAGTTGGGACACATATTTTGAGTATTTTCAACTTGTTTGTTTCACAGTGTTTGAGATTCAGGGACAGATACAGAAAAATCAACGAGTAGTTGTGTTTAGTCATCTTCATCTCGATATTTATCCAAATAATCGTGATTATGATTTTTGCGCTTATCCATATCAGTATAAAAACGTGAGAGAAGACCACAGTCAGGGTTCAGATCATTACAATCTAAGAGTCCACAAATCTAAAGCACATTAGCGCAGTAGTTCTGCTACAAAAAGAGGAAAATACCCAGCACCAATTTTAAAAATCAAGTAAATTTTTTTTCCCCAAACGCTGAGATAAAAATATCAAAGCGAAACTTAAAATATGAGCTACTTAAACTGCAAGAACATCCTGCAATGAGAAGCAACAAAAGACGTTTTCTCACTGCAACCAGGTCTGGAGGAAATCCATCAATGCTGGTTTTAAATGGAATGATTTTGCTGATATGCAGTATGCTGATAATTACCCACTCATTCTAGCTTGTTAGTCACACTTTTTATTCATTCTAAACTATTTCATTCTAACAAAAATAAAAGTCCTAGACAGCAAATAAAGCCAAACTCCCTCATGCTGTTTAACTTGTGCAGAAAGTGAGGCAACATTTCCATTCACTCATGTTGTCAAAGTGTTCTCTCTTAAACTCTACATGTTTAAAAATGATAAAATTTCCTTCATCTTTATGATTTGTTGCATCAAAAAGTGCAGAAAAGTCATCATATTTTTTAACTTGCATAAATACATCGGCAATATTTGGAAAAGAATGTTGGACTTGTATGGAACATGAAAACAAGTCAAATGATACTAAAACCTGAGTAATAAAACCCGGAGTACAGGTTGTTATTTAATCATCTAAAATTGCACAAAAACGTTGGCAACATTTCTGTTTATTGAGGGTGCTAAAATGTTTGCCGCTCTTTAATACCACTTGTTTTAAAATGATCAGGCTCCATTGTTTCAATTATTGATGCTACAGAAACCTCATGATCTTGGGTCACATTTGTGATCTAAAGAGAGAGCACAGTCAAAGTTGCACTAATAGGTTGGCAAGATTTAAAAAGTGACTGCAACTTGCGAGGAGCGAGGGCCTCACCTCCGTTTCACCTGTGCAATTTCGACAGCGGGCAACTGTTGACAACATGCCAAATATAGAGTGTCTAGGATTTCTGTAGTGATTAGTTCTCAATATCATTTACTTTTTATTAGCTCCACTTACTTTTGCAAAAGTTGCCAATGCATTTGTGCAACTCAGATGGTGTTTATGTAATCTTTCGGTGAAAGTTACAACCAAAGATCATTGACTTTCTGTAGTTGTAGATATCAAAGCTCATCTAAATATTGGAGAAAGTTTTTATATTTTCAATTCATGGAAATGTTGCCAATGTTTTTGTGCAACTAAGACTGTATGCAGGAGTCCTCCTGCATTTGAAAAATAAGAATTTGCCCTTATTATGTGTCTATAACTTCTATTATTCTTGTCATAGTATCAATCAGGTATCAATATCATTTGATTTTTCAGATTTCTTTTACTCCTAAAAAGTTTTGTCTAATTCTGGTGAAAATTTGGTTGAGGAACATTCAGTTTCGGTACCCTACTGAGATTTGATCCTTTTGAAAGAGATGCAATTTGGCAACTCCAAGAAATGGAAATGTTTCCAATGTTTTTGTACAATTAAGACAGCTTTAAAGATTTGCCCTGCAATTTTTGATAATCAAACATAAGAAATGTCCCTTTAATAAGTGTGTAGGACTTTGGGTTTTGTTGCTGTGGCATCAATCAGGCATTAATATGATTTGATTTTATGGCTTCATTTACTCCCTGCAGGTTCCACCAACTTTTTCAAGTTTGTTGTCAATGTATTTGTGCAATTTAGACACTGCTCTCTCTTTTGTTTAAAAATACCACAAAGGAAGATGACCTTTCTGTCCTTTTTCATACCTGCAATCATTAAAATAAAGAAGATTTGATCATTTTAAAATGGATGCTCTTTTTTGCAACCTCAAACAACTGGCAATGTTTTTGCACAATTCAGACAGTGTGTTGAAGTTTGCATGCAATATTTAGTGTCTGAGACTGTGGGTTGTGTTGCAGTGGAGTCAGTCAGGTATTACTATCATTTATATTTCTGGTCTCCCTTACTTCTAGCATGTTCCTCATAGTTTTCTAAATGTTGCTAACATCTTTGTGCAACTTAACACTTAACTTGAGAGTGTTTTCTTTAAGTTCCATTACTTTTTGATACCAGCAATTAAAATAATTGAATTTGAAACTTTTTGAAACAGATGCTTTAAACAAGAGTATAAAAATTATGACAACCTCAATAAACTTGAATACTGGCAATGTTTTGCGCAATTTAGACACCTGTAAGAAGTTTTACTGCAAGTTCCCAGTTTCCCAGTATTGAAGTTCTAATATTTTGCTGTGGTAGCAATCGTGTATCGATATAATTTATGTCTCGTATTTTTTTTTTTTTTTTTTTGCTTTTAGCAAAATCCACCTACTTTTTAAAAATATTGCCAACATATTTGCGCAATTACGATTAGGATTTCTGTCTTTCAGCAAAAAACTGACCAAAGATCATCGAGTTTCAGTACTGTTTGTAACGATTAATCATTTAAATAAAGGAGATTTGATCATTTGATAACAGATGATCTTTGTGGCACCCTCATCAACTGTTACGTTGACAATGTTTTTGCACAGTTTAGAGGGTGTGTTGAAGTTTGCATGCAATATTTAGTGTCTGAGACATTTGAACGTCATTGCAGTGGAGTCAGTCAGGTATTAATATCTTTTATATTTCTGGTTTTCTTAACTTCTAGTAGATTCTCGTGCTTTTCTAAATGTTGCCAACATGTTTGTGCAATTTAAACAGTGCTTTCTGCCTTTTTGCAATTATATCACTACTGATCTTTAAGTTCCAGCACGTTCTGATACAGCCAATTAGAATAAATAAATTGGGATCATTTTGAAACAGAGGCTTTAAACAAGAGTGTAAAAACCTCGACAGCCTCAATAAACTTGAATATTGGCAATGTTTTGCGCAATTTAGACAGCTTTAAGAAGTTTTTCTGCAATTTTTGATAATCACGGGGGAAAAAAATCACAATATTGCAAAGTAAGATTTTGCTGCGGTACCAATCGTGTATTGATATAATTTATTTCTCATATTTTTCTTGCTTTTAGCAAAATCACCTCCTTTTTAAAGTATTGCCAACATATTTGCACAATAAAGATTAAGGATTCTGTCTTTTGGCAAAAAATTGACTAAAGATCTTCAAGTTTTAGTACTTTTTGTAACCATCAATCATCTAAATGATGGAGATTTTATCCATTTGAAACAGTAGGAGGACCAAAAATTCAGTAAACTGAAGTGTTGTCAATGTTTTTGTACAACTTACACAGTTTTAAAGGGCCAGTCTGTGAACTTAGACTATATAAAGGATAAATAACCTAATAATGAGTGTCTAGGACGTTTATTTGTGAAACTGTGGCATCAATCAAGTGTCAGTATGCTTTGATTTTTGCTAGAATCATTTTTCATTTTTGGGCATTTTCAGAAATATTTATTTTTCATTATAAACAGCAATATTGAGATGCTTATTATGCATCACCTTTCTAATAAAATACAGAAAGATATGCCTTTGGTCCAGCTCAACTTTAAAGTTTAAGGAAAGAGGATGAAAGCAGGAAAAAAAAACCTTCAGCTGAGGGAGTTTGTGCGTAAAACCGCACCAGCTTTTTTGGTATAATTGTGTTGTCCTTGTGCGCCTATATGCCAAATGTTCAAAGCATCCTTGTCTCAAATTGCAGAACCATCCTGCAGAGTGTGCATGCTTTGATCGCTGCAAACACAGGAGGAAGTAGTTGAGGAAAAAAGCGTCCCTGCAGGCGCAGCTTGGAGACTTTTGGCTGAAACTTTGAAACAGAAAGAGTGCATGGATCGCTGCCTTACCTGGCGCTGGTGCAGTCCTGGTAAAGGATCTCGAAGTCCTTCCTGGAGATGAGTTTGCAGCGGTTCACGCCGGGCTGAATTGCGCCGAGCCCCCGCAGGACGCGCACCTGCTCCACGGTGCACACCACGGGGCTGATGTCCAGCCTCTTCAGCTTGGTGTACACGGTGTGCAGCCCGCCCACCAGGTGCTTCAGGAAGAGGTCGAACACCTGCGGGAGGCAGATCAGCTCCTGGCCGTCCACGTTGAAGCTGGCCACTTTCACTCCGTGGACCTCCACCAGCTTACACTCGCTGCACAGAGCCGGGTTGGAAGTCTGCGCCAAGCCGGGAGAACCAGGAGTCAGAGCGGCTGAGCTGAGCGAGGAGAGCCCGCTGAGAGGTCCCAGAGAGCCGGCTCCTCCGGGCAGGAAGGCGCTGAGCATGCTGCTGGTGAGCCGAGGGGACGGGGACAGGGAGTGGGAGTGGGAGTTGGAGTTGGTGTGAGCGGGGCTGGAGGTGCCCGTGGAGGTGTGGAGCGCGTCCGGAGCCGAGCGGTAGAGCGCAGCCGGGGGAGGAGCGGCCGAGCCCGGCGAGAGGAGCGGAGGAGAGCCGGGGAGCGACATGAGAGCGCAGAAGAGTGAGAGGAGTCAGAAAGTGTCTCTCCTCTGCACACTTTTTCTTCTTCTGTCTTTTTCCACTCCGAGAAACACTCGTGGGTCTGTTCCACTCACTTTTTCCCCAACGGTCCACTCTGACACTCGTGTTCTCCGTGAGCGTGGAAAGCGGACTGTCCACTCTGTGCGTAAAAGAGACTGGATCAGACTCCAGGTCAGCCCTCGTCTTAGTCCCGCCTCCTTCATGTATGATTGACCGCCTAATGAGCCAATCACGGAAGACTCCTTGTGGGCCTGAGCGTGTGATTGGTTAAGACGCAGTGGGAGGAGTTTTATATCAGCCTCATTGAAGCGCGCGTGTGCGTGTGGGAGTCGGTGTGTGCGAGTCTGAAGGCTATCGGTCACATCTCTCCTCTTTCATAAACTTTCTCACGAGCTGCGCGATTTGAAAACGGGAAGTTTTTATTTTTCTTCTTCTGCACTTTTTTCTCCGTCAGTCAAACCTCTCAACCCCTCCTCGGACTCCGTGTGCGCGCGCCTAGGGCCGTGCGAGTGGACGGTAGTGGCTCAAATGCGAGCTCTGGTGGCGAGACAGGACGCATGCTCCTCAAATTGACCCTCATCAGACAGGAAAGCTTCAAACTGGAGGAGGAGGAGTGAGGGAAGGATGGACAGGAAGGAAACGAGGAGGGATGGAAGGACTCAAGGAGCAAAGGGGGAATGAAACGAAGGACAGAAAGTCTAAACAACAGAGAAGAAAATGAGAAGGAAGAAAGAGAGAACTTGAGGAGATAATCGAGTGAAAAGATGATAGATAAGGAAAAGAAGAGGGAAATAAAAAATAAAGGTATAGGAGATAAAGGAAGGACACATGAGGGTAAGGAAGAAACTGAGGACAGAAAAGAGGATGAAGGGAGGGAGAAAGGACACAAGACAGTTAGGCAGGAGGTATAATCGTCCAAACATAAAGAAGGATAAAAGGGAAGGAAGGAAGAAAAGGAAGGAAAAGATGTCGACTAAGTAAATAGAAAATGCAAGGAGCTAAGGAAGAAGGGGAAGGAAGGGAAAGGATAGAAGACAAGGAAGGGAAAAAGCAGGGAAGGAAGGAAGGAAAAGAGGGAGGAGGGAAGAAAAAGGAAGAAAGGAAAGGGAAAGAAAAAAGGTGGGAAGGAAGAACATGAAAAGGAAGGAAAGGAATGAAACAATGGGAAGGAAAGTATAGGAGAGAAGGAAAGGAAGGGAGGAGATAAGTAATAAAGGATGAAAAGGCAAGAAAGGAATGGTAGGGAAGGAAGGCAAGGCAGGGAGAGAAGGAAAGGAAGGAAGGAAAGGTAGGAAAGGAAGAAATCATAGGGAGAGAAGGACTGGAAGGGAAAGAAAGAAAGGTAGGAATGGTGGGAAAGGAAGGAAGGAAGGAAAGAAAAGGAAGGGAAGGAGAGAATCGAAGGAAAGATAGAAAAGGAGAGAATCGAAGGAAAGGTAGAAAAGGAAAGGAAGGAATAGTAGGAAAGGTGGGGAAAGGAATTGTAGGAAAGGAAATGAAGGAAGGAATCATAGGGAAGAAGGGACTGGTAGGAAAGGAAGGAATGGTAGGAAAGTGAGGGAAAGGAAGGAATGGTAGGAAAGTGAGGGAAAGGAAGGAATGGTAGGAAAGAGGGGGAAAGGAAGGAGGGAATCGAAGGAAAGGTAGAAAAGGAAAGGAAGGCATGGTAGAAAAGGTAGGGAAAGGAAGTGCAGGATAGGAAATCAAGGAAGGAATCGTAGGGAAGGAGGGAATGGAAGGAAAGGTAGGAATGGTAGGGGAAGGAAGGAATGGTAGGAAAGGAGAGGAAGGGAAGGAGGGAATCAAAGGAAAGGTAGAAAAGGAAAGGAAGGAATGGAAGGAAAGGTAGGGAAAGGAAGTGTAGGAAAGGAAATGAAGGAAAGAATCATAGGGAAGGAGGGAATGGTAGGAATGGTAGGGAAGGAAGGAATAGTAGGAAAGTGAGGGAAAGGAATTGTAGGAAAGGAAATGAAGGAAGGAATTGTAGGGAAGGAGGGAATGGTAGGAAAGGTAGGGAAAGGAAGGAATAGTAGGGAGAGACAGAAGAGAAGAAAGGAACGGTAGGGAAGGGTAGGAAGGTATGGTAGGAAAAGTGGAGAAAGGATGGAAAGGTGGGAGAGGAAGGAAAGGGAGGAAAAGAAGTAAGGAAGAAAATGCAAGAAACAAAGAAAGGAAGGGAAGGAAAGGAAGGGTTTAGGAAGTGATAGAAGGAAGGGTTGTATCTTAAGTAAGGAAGAAAAGGCAAAGGAGGAATAATACGGACGGGAAGGAAGGAAAGGAGTGGAAGAGAAGGAATGCATGAGCATGAAAGGAAATAAGAAAGGAAGAAAATGCAAGGAGCCAAAGAAGGATGGGAGGAAAGGAAAGGGAGGAGGGAAGAAAATGAAAGGAAGAGATGGAAGGAAAGGATGGAAGGAAAGGGAGGGAAGAAAGAAAGGAAGAATGGATGAACTTGAGAGGACATAGGAGGAAAAGAGAAAAGAAACAAGGGATGCAAAATGTTTCTAACAACATAAAAGATCAAACAGAGAAGAGAGGGAAGAAAAGAAGGAGGGAACAGAGAAGAAATCAAGGAGATTAGGATGGAAGGAAGCAAGTGGGCAAGGAGAAACCAAAAGGCAGCATAAAGGGAGAGAAATTAAGGATGGTTAATAAAAAGTTCTGATGACAAAAAAAACAAAAAAAAAACAAAGCAAGTAAGGGTAGGATGTAACAGGATGTAGGAAACAGGACAGACATGAAGGAGAAGGTAAAGAAGAAGAAAGGAAGCATTGAAAGGGAAGGAAACAAGAATGGGCTGATTTAAGAAAAGAGGAAATGAAGATTAATTAAAAAGAAGGAAAGGAAATAACTGGATGAGTAAAGGAAGGAAGGAAGAACAAGTGCATTAAGGATGCAAGGGAATAAAAAAGCTAAATGGCACGTGGTGGTGATAATTTCTCTGACAAAAAGAGAAGAAAAAAGGGATTAAAGGAGAAAAGAATAAGAAAAGAGATGATCAGGAAGCACCAGAGAGAATTAATTACTGCTCCGTGTGTGAGTGTGTGTTTAAGCAGTGAAATGGGATTGACTGGTGTGGATTACAGGCAGACAGGGTTTTATAATCCGGTGTAATCTCATTACTCTGAGGAACCCTGACTGAATGAAAGAGAGAACGAGGCACAGCGAGCAGAGGAAGACGATGAAATGAGGGGAGAAAATGTTAAAAATAAACAAATCCTTCATTTAAAGGGGCTTTTTCTGACACAAACATGGACTCAATGAAATAAAGACAAAGGGACTACAGACCAGAGAGAGATAGGTTTGATTATTTAGTCTCCTCATCCTCAGATTCGACTGTTTTTAATCAAGATTAGAGGAAATCCCACAAAGCAAAATGTTGCTGATAAAAATTTGAAGGTGAATTTAAGGCCATGTAATATTTCGTTGTTTTGTTGTTCATTTACAACCCTGATTCCAAAAAAGTTAGGACACTGTGTGAGATGTAAATAAAAACAATGTCGTGATTGTCAAATCTACATTTTCTTTACAATAAAACATAAAAACAAATCAGATGTTCAAAGTGAGACATTTTACCATCTCATGAAATATATTTGCTCATTTTGAATCTGATGGCAGCAACGCATCTCAAAAAACTTGGGAGAGGGCACCAAAAGGCTGGAAAAGTAAGTGTTACAAATGAAAATCAGCTGGAGAAACATTTTGCAGCCACAACAGGTGAGTAACATGACTGGGTATAAAAGGAGCATTTAAGAGAGGCAGAGTAAAGACAGGCAGAGGTTCATCAACTACGGTGGCCTGGAAGTGCAAAACAAAATTGCAAAGTCTGTTTTACAAATTTACAAGGTTCAAACAAATTTACATTGATGATACAAATGTAGAAAAATCTGAAACACTTTTTAAAGTCTGAAACACAAAACTTCAAATCTGGTTTCACTTTCAGTACTTGGTACATTCCCTCTCCGTAGGACACCATCGACGAAATTTGTTTCAGAAATTTAGAAGTGTTGAGTGTTTTGTATTTTTGTTTCTTTTTAGATTTTGACTTTTTTTTTTCATTAAAACCTACATATAAAAATGTTAAAAGTGTTTCAGACTTTGTAATTTTGTATTAAACTTCCAGGCCACCATACCAATCTGCGAAAAACTGTTTAAATTTGGTTGAACAATTTCAGAAAAATGTTCCTCAAAGTCAAATTGCAAAGACTTTAAATATCCCGCCATCTACAGTCCATAAAGTCATCAAAAGATTCAGGGATTCTGGAGAAATCTCTATTAGCAAGGAACAAAGTTGGAGGTCAGAATTGATGCTGATGATCTTCAGGCCCTCGGGGCCACTGCATTAAAAACAGGCATGATTCAGTACTGGTAATCACTGCAGGGGCTCAGGAACACTTCCAGAAACATCACTGTCTTCTCTGGGCCAGAGCTCATTTAAAATGGACTGAGGCAAATGGAAAACTGTTCTGTGGTCACATGAATCAAAATTTGAAGTTATTTTTGGAAACAGACTACGTTGTATCATGTGGACTCAAGAGGAGAGGGACCATCCAGCTTATCACCAAGACGATGCTAAACCACATACCACACCCATCACAACAGCATGGCTTCACAGTCGAAGAGTCCGGTTGCTGAAGTGTCCTGTCTGTAGTCCAAACCTTTCACCAATAGAAAACATTCTGAGCATCAAAAATGAAGAATCCAGCAAAGAAGGCCCAGGACTGTTGAGCAGCTGGAATCCTACATCAGACAAGAATGGGACAACATTCCTCTCCCAAAACTCAAAGAACTAGTCTCCTCACTTTTCCAGATGTTTCCAGATTGTTGGTAAAAGAAGAGGGGATGCTACATAGTGGTAAACTTTTTTTTTTAGGGGTGTTGCTGCCATGAAAATCAAACTGAGCTAATATTTTTCATGAAGTGGTAAAAAGTCTCAGCTTCAACATCTGATATGCACACAGCGCCCCAACTTTTTTGGAATTTTTTGTGCAATTCAAATCCACGTTTTTCCTAAATACAGTGAATTTTGGTATTAAATGTGCCTCAGGATGAAAATTCACAGGTGAAGAAGAATCAGGAGAGACGGGAGCAGAAGAAGAAATCAAACTGCAGACAGAGTCAGGCGGAGGTGTGAAAAACAGAGGGATAAAGAGAGAGTCAGAGACATGAGGGCAATAATTTGTCTCTCAGGGCTAATAATGATCAGACTGAAGCTGGACTCAGAGGCAGACAGAGAGAGATGAGGTCTTCGTGGAGGTGAATATCCCTCAGCGGGGTTATAACGACCCAGATGATCTTGGACTTTGGGATGTGGCAAGCGAGGAAGAGGAGCAGAGAGGGAGAGGAGTCTGGGAAGGATACGTGAGAAGATGAAAACAGAGGGAACAAGAGGTGACAAGAGAGCGAGAGGACAAAAGTGGAAAAACTTGTCAGTAAAATGCTCTCCGTCCCCAGAGAGACAGAGGGAGAGTCAGACGCTCAACACAAAAGGCCATTTTGCTGTTTTCAGACCATTAAATAACTCGTCCTGCTACATGTCAGATCTCTGTGTCGGTTCTGTTTTTTTTTTCTCTGTGGAGTAAAAGAGGAAGGACATGAAGGAGAGGACCATCTGTCACCTGAGCGGACGCCATCACAACAAACAGGGTCAATCAGAAACAAGCAGCACCATGTTAGGAAGCACATAAGCTAAGGTTTTGTTTAAAATCACACATCCTGTATGTAGATCACCAGAGAAAGGCACCTTCTGTTTAACACTGCCATATTTAAAAGGGGACGTATCATGGAAAACCTGCTTTTTAGTATTTTTTCACATATATTTGTGTATCTGGATCGTCCTCCAGTCTTCAAAATGTAGAATCAGCCAACATGCTCATCTATTTGTGGTCCTAACCCTGTCTGAAAACATTGGCTGGTTTATTTACTCCTCTGCTGCCTGATCCATTGTATATTTTCATAAAAGACTAGCACAGATGTTTTATTTAGACTACAGGAAACAGTATTAAAAGGTAGGAAAAGAGTATTTGTCTCCTTTATACAGTGCTTATAAAAAGTAATCAAAAGTAATCTCCTGGAAGTTTTACCCTTTTATTGATTTTATAAATCGATCATGGTCAGTGAAATTTGGATTTTTTTTTACAAAAATATGTCAAAGTGAATCAGACTTCCACAAAGTAATGTCAACTAGAAAAGAGAGCGCAGACCCCCGCCGTTATCCCTATCTCCCATTAGTGAAGAATCCTTTAAAAAATTCCTGAATCCAGCCCCGTGTGCCCCCACCATGGAATTTGCCAATTGCTCCCCGGTGGGGTGGAAACACAGTGAGGCAAAGCATTGGCTTTGCTACGGGTGGACTGTCATGGGGGAAGCATTGCCTGCTGGTGCCAACAGATGCACTGACAGTCTCACCCATGGTCTCACCAGATGACTGGAAGTCATGGCAGAGGGTGAATATTCCTCTATTCCTCCCAGCATTGTGAGTATTCTCGCTACAATTCGCTGTCTTTCTCTCTGTTACGCTCCGACTCGTCTCCTCAACCGGGCGTGCGTCTTTCAAACTCATAAACTCCAAAACTTTGAATAGAAAAAATGCTGCTGGGATTGAAGTTATTCATGTCTGCCATCTCCTGGTGTGAAGTGGTAATGGTGCAGACCTCCATCATTAGCCCTATCTCCCAATAGTACATAATCCTTTAAAAAATTTCCTGGATCCAGACGGTGATCCTGTGATCTTCAGCTGCGGTGGTTTAATTTATGAGAAGATGCATTATTAGTACGTGACTACATGTACATAAGACAAAACCAATTCAACACATAACATTAAAAAGTTTGCTTACCCTCCTGCATTGTCATCTCGCTAAAAAGAACTGGAGTGTCGCTGTTTACCTTTCATTTATCAGCAACAAAAGTTTCTGATAATCTTCGGCGTATTTTCTCCTTGCAGCCTGCCGCCGTCTCGCGTACTCAGTTTGTCTTCTTTTTTAAAAAAACTTCCACAACAAAGGAAGAAAAAACACAAACTGCTGAACTCCTCCATGTGCCATATTCATTTCATTTCTTGATGACAGATTTCACTGAACTTCAGGGGATGTCCAGTGTCTTGGAAATGTCTTTGTATCCACCTCTTGACTTGAACTTTTCAATAACCTTTTCTTTAAGTTGCTTGGAGTGTTCTTTTTTTTAAGGTGTAATGGTTGCCAGGAATACAGATTAACCAGTGACTGGACCTTCCAGACACAGGTGTCTTTATACCACAATCTGTTGATTTAATTGACATTACTTTTTAGAAATCTGTTTTCACTTTAACATTAAAAAAGCCAAATTATACTGACCATGACTGATTTATAAAACCAATAAAAGGGTAAAACATCCATCCCAAAAATGTGAAATCAGCCAACACTGTATGAACGGATAGAAAGAGGTGAGCTACTGTATGTCCCCTTTAGAGAAGAAATGCCATGGTTATAACTTACTGTTGAATGCGGAGTTTGTTCTCATCTTTATTTTTGAAATGCAGCCGTTCTCTGTTTAATTGGTAATGACAGAGTTCAAACACTGGTGTTTCTCTTTACATCTCTCCCCTTTATCCCTCTATTGCTTTTAAATCCACATGAATGACAGCAGGGAGGGGAAATAATGTCATTCATCAGTGAGAGAAACTCCCAGGGCAGCCTCGGGATGTACAGTGCTGTTTGACAATGATGTATGTTCAGGGAAAGTTACCTGGACTTCAACTGAACTTAAAAAGAGAGCAGGAAAGTTTGACTTTATTGTTCACAAAGCTGAATTTGTGCTCTTCTAGCTTGGAATCCACACATATAGACTCTCTGAAACCGACAAATGAGTTTAAATGATTCCTGCTGGGGTCAAAGCAGTGATTATTGAAAGTAAGCCAAACTGCACTTCATTTTGTTGTTGATTACATTTGATCTGTATCAAGCCAGCTGATAATATTCTACTTATGCAAGTATGGCCCCTTTATAATGACTGTTATTACTGTTCTTTGGCAGTATTTCAAAAAAGCTTGCAAAAGACTAAAGATATTCTTAAGATACGTCCTCGAAAAGGTACCAAAAAAGCATCCTAATCATCGTGTCCACAACAACTTAGCATGCAATCCATAGCTCCCCCCTTAAAACTGTAGTTTCAAACTTGTTCTGATAGTACAATCACTTTTTGCTTTTGGCACTATGTAACTATGGCAGTGAGCCACGGTTCTCTAATGAGAAGCCTTCAGCTAAAAAGAAGCCAGTTAGCCCATTTCAGTGCACTTTAGTACAATGGCTGAGGTTAGGAGAGGGAAGACGATGGTGACAGATGAATCCAGTAAAAGAGGTCTTACAGCAGAGTGAACCTCCCTGCAGAGATTATTCATTACAGACTGTAATGTAATGTTGGGCTGTGCTCACGCAACTGGTTAGATTTATAACTAATCTTACTGAGAATATAGGCCACAGATATACTTACTGTCCAGTGTAAATTAGGCATGCATTAGGAGAATAATAAATGGGAAGAGTGTCTTTGTCCCAAGTGAAGGAGCTCAAGTATCTTGGCATCTCTAGTACTGCAGACACTGTACCGTACCATTCTGGTGATAGAACGGTCAATCTACGTCCAAACCCTCACCTATGGTCATGAACTCTGGGTAGAAACCGAAAGGGTAAGATCACAGCTTCAAGCAGTCGAAATAAGATTCCTCAGGAGGGTAGCCAGGCTCAGCCTTAGACATAGGGTGAGGAGCTCAGACATACAAAGGGATCCCAAAGTAGAGTCGCTGCTCCTTCGCCTCAAAAGAAGCCTGTTGCGGTGGTTTATGCACCTGATTAGGATGCCTCCTGGTCGCCTCCCTGTGGAGGTCTTCCGGGCACGTCCAACTGGCAGGAGACCCCGGGGTAGACTTAGAACTCGCTGGAGGGATTAAATATTTCATCTGGCCTTGGAACGCCACAGAGTCCACCAGGAAGAGGTGGAAAATGTTGCTGGGAAGAGAGATGCCTGGGTGGACTTGCTTTGTTGGCTGCCACCGTGTCCTGACCTCCATGTAAGTGGAAGAAAATGGATTCTTGGATGTTTACAGATGATTTTTTTTTTTATACTGCACTCACAGAAGATTAGCATAGACTCTCACCAATCAGAGATATTAGTGCTGAACTGTGGATACTTCCAATGTAGAAATTCTTCTATGCCTTTGACTACACCGTCAGATCGCTTGTTTTTTTTAACTCCTCCCCGTCCAAAGGTAATGGGTCGTAACCATCTTGTGTGTACTTTACACAATCTGATCAACTATTCTGAGCTCTTTCATAGTTTTGAGCATAAAAGTTGTCTCTGCAACTTTTGTTTTACTCCTGACATGTTTCTGTCCAGCAAAAGATGTCATGTCAAGTGGGGCAGAGATGCACAATAAGACAAAAATTCCCCCAAACAGGGAGAGACGATAAAGTAGTGATCCGACTATCGGCATTAACCTAATTTCTTTCCCAATATGCCGGATTGGAACATTTCATTCCAAATGAAGTGTTTACATGCCTGAGGCACTCAGTCCGATTACAAGTGGTCCATGTAAACATGGCTGCTGAGACAGAGACTGGGCAAAAATGGCATCCATGGGAGAGTTCAAAGACCACATTCTTCTCAGAGGACTTCTAAGCCTGTTAGCTCAGTGATCCTCCAACAGTGTGGCAAGTCTTGGTGTGCCGTGGGAATGTTCAACCATAAGCAATTACTGCAAATAAATGGTAACTTGAGTTCAGTCAGGATCGCTTTGTCAAGAAAATCTTATTGGTGGTTATTAATAGATTTCTTTATTAGCAGTTCTAAATTTGCACTCGTTGCTGATAGGCATATGACAGTTTTAAGATCGACCAGCCCTTCCACGAGCCTACGTTCCTGCCTTTCCTTTGCTTACAAGGAAAGTCTGACCCGCAATTTCCAGATAGGACTGCACCGCGCACTAAAGTGCCGTGGGTTTGGTCCAATCGAAGGTGAGCTACCTCGCCCACTGGACTCGTCTAGAGCACTGTGCTGTGGCGTGTAGTCCTGCTCGGCAGGAGGAGATCACGGGAGAACTGTGAGTTCACGCAGGAATAGTATGTCAACAGAAGACTGTTTTACCTTTGGGGCTTAATTTATCATCCTTTCTGGTATAAGTCCATGTTATTATTGCGTCCTCCATTGGGTGAGTACATCAGGAAGTTAAAAGGTTAATGTTTGCTTAAGGGATCTGTGGCTTTATGTAAAATTCTTTGGCTTCTTTACCTTTTCCTCATCAATTGCACCATTGTAGCTCTGCGACCCACTGACCTCTCGGTGACCCTTTTCTCTTGTTGCAGGATGAGACGTAATGTTGATCTAGTGATGATTTACGATCAGGAGTCCATGCATTGTGTCGTATTTTGAAAGAACCAGATATTCTACGTTTGTGACTTCCTCTTCTGGAGCTTTCTGATCGACGGGTATTGACACGGTTTGGCAGCGGCTGGCGCTGAAAATAGACCTGCAGCGTATCTCGAACGAAGCAGAGTGAAGCGGTGCTTCAGGCACACGCCGCTGCCGCCTGGAGCGCCGGCTGTGGAAATGCTCTGATAGACTAGAGAGGGAGCGATGTGCTCCACAGTACGATTCGCCGGGGGTTCGCGGCGCGTTCGCTGTACGTGGAAATTGGAGGTGAGGCAGGGAGACAAGCAGCAAAAAACCCAGCAGCAGAGCAGGCGTCATGTAAAACAGAATGACACTCATAAATACAGACCTCGTCCACACAGAGACAAACTCAGGAGTATACGCAAAAGTTTTTTGTCGTATCGGCATTTTGTCCACACAGAAACTGCGTTTTGAGTGACTGTAAACGATACTTTTCGAAAACAGGCATAAATCATAAACATGAGGGTTAGCGAGATCAGCTGATCTCAGTTATATAGCAGTAATTGACTCTGTGGTCTGCCTGGATTTACTGTAACATGCAAGAGTCTACTTTGTATAGATTTTGTTTTGTTGTGCCTTGGAATTTTGGCTTGATCTGCTCCAGCTACATCTCAGTTCCTCCTCATTCCTCATTCTTGCAGTAAAATGTGGCTAACTATTCAGTTAATTATGCCAGATTTGCTTTTATGCTCTATTTTACAGATTTTTGAGAATTGCTGTAAAAGATTTAGGATGATTTTTAGCTCTCAGACTCTTACAATGTGTGTGTATGTGGTAGAATGTTGGGACTGTCTCAGTGAGATCAAAGCAAATGTCACCTGGAGAAGAGCATAGCAACAAGGGGCAGAGCAAACGTGATGGTCGATCCTGGGCCTGTTTGCTGCTGGTTGGTTTATCAAAAAAATCCAGGAGCAGATGTATGTTTCAAGCGTGAAGACAAAGTTTTGGGTGGGCACAAAGTTTCATACGCATGCACGGAGAAAAACCAAGAGAGAGCAGAGGAAACCTGAATGGAAGGAGAGTTGTTGGGGCATGAGTGCAGAAAATTCAAGCATGCAATAAAAAATAAAGATTTAGCAGGCGTTTTGAGCACAAACGCAGCATCATCTGGATGTTTGCAGCATTAAAAAAATACAAAGCAGAAAGAGAAAAGGAAGGGCATGATAAGTCAAAGGTAGATGATGGTAAATAAATGTAGAAAAAGACTCAAGTTGGTGGGGATAAAGAGAAAATAAAGAGCAGTGATGAAGATAAAATAGGGCATGAAGGAGGGAGAATATTTTTTTTTTAGCTGGTGTTGGGTGACATTGGTCCGCTGCCTTTTTATAATTTTCTATTTTTTATTTCACTTTGGGACACAAACATGAATGAGGAACGAGCCCGAGGCTGTGTGTGTGTGTCTCTCTTTAAAAGCTCGAGTGTCAACACACACACACACCTCAGCTCTGCTCAAAAGTGTTTCTGTGTACAAACACTCGCTGCTGCTGTATCTGAGCCATCACTAGAGGCCATCAGGATTTATTTAGCTTTTATTTATACAAGCTTAAAGTCAAACCATCCATCTCACACACTGTGGCCTGCAGCTTTCATTACACTCTGTGTCTGTGTTTGTGCAGCAGATGACATTGCGTGCATGTAAGCAACTTTAGTGTTTGTGATGATATACAGTAATACTGAGATGACACGTGTGTGTTTTCCCATCATCCTTGGTACCTCCAGCGATGATGTTGACGACGGCGGCGGCTCAAGTTGTGTTCTTTAATAATCTAATCCAACAACACAATTACAAAGTGTCAAACTGCAGGGCGAGCGTCTCGGGCCGGATGGAGTGACAGCGATGTTTCGTTTCAATAGAGAGAGATTTAATTTTATTTTTTAATCAGCGGCTAAATTACACAGAAAGTAAGCACCAAATGCTTAAAAAACTTTTAAAAAAGAGAGGTAGGCAGATTTTAACTTCTATGACCGTTATCAGGCTGTAATCAGATCACATTTCTGCTTCATTTCACCAAACTTGACCCACAACATCCTGTGAAATTGCATTAAACTAAATCTATTATTACTATTATGCTTGAATTTAGGCGCGATTAAAGAAAAAAGATGTGGCAGCTTACCAAAAAGAAGCCACTGCTGACTGGCTGCAGCAAGGCTCACAAGCTCCGCCTCCTCCATGTTAACAGATGGGACATAGTGTATAGAAAAAATGTTTTTTCCTTCCTGATTTTTTTTCTTTTGCAGAAATTGCCACTTAAAAACAATTTTTTGCCACTCTTTAACCACTTTGAATGACTTATTTCTGCCATTTTTACCACTTTAAATCCATGTTTACCACTTAAAGCCCACTTTTGCTGCTTTTTGACAGTTTTTCACCATTTTGATTGCACAATTTGCCCTTTCAGCCATTTTTGTTGCCATTTTAACAAATTTTTGCCACTTTGTTAACTGCCTTTCACCATTTTTACTGCCCATTTTTCCAACTTTTTCCTTTCTTCCCTCATATTTAACGATTATCCCTTTTTTTGCCACTTTTAACCCATTTTTTGCCATTCTTTAAACACTTTGGGAAACTTATTTCTGCCATTTTTGCCACTTTTAACCAATGTTTACCACTAAAAACCCCCTTTTGCCACTTTTTGACTGTTTTTTTTAACCATTTTAGCTGCACAATTTGCCCATTTCAGCCATCTTTTGTTGCCATTAACAAATTTTTGCCACTTTTTAAGTGCCTTTCACCATTTTTATTGTCCATTTTTGCCACTTTTTATCCTTTCTTAACTCATATTTGCTGATTTTCCTTTTTTCGCCAACCACATTTCACAACATATATGTGCCAACTTTCTTCACTTTTAACCCAGTTTTGAATCAAATGACCCATTTTTGCCACTTTTTAACTGCCTTTCACCATTTTAATTGTCTGTTTTTGCCCTTTTTCTCCTTTCTTAACCAACATTCGCTTTTTATCCCTTTTTTGCCATTGTTTAACCACTTTAAGCCACTTATTTCTTCTATTGTTTGCCACTTTTAACCCACGTTGACCACTAAAAGCCCACTTTTGCAACTTCTTGACTGTTTTTCTCCATTTTAATATTTGTACCACTTTTAACCAATTTTTACCCCTTTTTAACTGCTTTTCACCATTTTTACAGCCCATCTTTTTTCTTTCTTAACCCATATTTGCTGATTATCCCTTTGTGCTACTTTTAACCAGTTTTTGCCACTCATTATCCATGTTGTACCACCTATATCTGACAGTTTTTGCCACTCACAACCCACTTGTGTCTCAAATAACCTTTTTTTGCCACTTTTTAATGGCTTTTTGCCATTTTCACCACCAGTTTGGCACTTTCAACTATTTACCACTTTATCCCAAATTTTGCCACTTTAGACCCATTTTTACTGAGACCTGTAACACTTGTTATATTTGATGAAACCATGAATTCTGCTCTACACCAGAAAATCCTGAAGGAGAATGTATGGCCATCAGTTTAAGTGCACTTGGGTTATGGAGCAGGACAAATGCATGAGAAAGTCCACCTCTGAATGGCTTAGAAAATTAGGGTTTTGGAGTAAACCTCGTCAGAGTCTGGATTTAAATCTGGCTGAGATCTATGGCATGACCTTAGGCCGTCATGCTGGAAAGCCTCTAATGTGGCTGAATTAAAACATTTCTGCAGAAAAGAGGGGGCCAAAATTTCTGTAAATTTCACATGTTGCAGTTGTCATCAGGTTTAGGGGGGGAAACTGTATTTTGTATTTACACAGGTTATCTTTGGCTCTAATTTCATGTTAAAAAAAGGACAATACCCCACTGGCAGCCTCTGATTTTCCCTGCAGCCTTGTTTGTTGTTTTTTCCCCAAATCAAGCTAAAAGTGCCAAATTCAGAGCTAAACCTTGAGACAGAAAGAGGACGGACATTTTACGCCATAAAAATGTTCTGGGCAATATCCAGTCTGCTGTAATAAAGTCCGAGCTCATTCCTGCTCCCACTTCCCCCTGTCCCCCGTCTCTCCCTCTCTCCTTTTTTTCTCTCTACGTCCCCCTCCGTCCTCCACCTCTCCTTCCCTCTCTGCCCTTCATCCCCCCTTCTCTTTATCACTCCACTCATAAAACCTGCTCATCCAGAAAGAACAGACTTTAGAGGAGGACGGGGGAGAGAGAGAGAGGGAGGGATGGATGAGGGATGAAGACGAGGAGACGAGAGGGAAGGAAGATGGAGGGATGGAGAGGCAGAGGGAGAACTCAAGGCAAAGCGGTGTTCTTAATAACTGCCACATTTTAGGCCCAAAAAATTCATTTTAAATGCAAACAGCATGCTGCCTGTTCAGTAGAAAACCCAACTTTTCTGAAGTGTTTTGTCGTGCCTGTTTTTGGTCTGACTGGACAGGAAGAGGAAAAAGGAGAGAAAACAGAAAAAAGCCAAACTTGAGCAGAGAGAGCAGGTCTCAAGGTGACTCGTCGTTGCCCTAATTCCTCTTTTAAAACACCAAAAGAGGTCAAAAACACCACGCTCTCTCCGTTTCTCCCATTCCCTACCGCCTTTATCCCTCTCTCCTCTCTGCATCCTCACCATTAAAGCCTGAAACACCTCCCATCTCTGTTTTTTTATATTTAACTCGTTGTCTTTCAGCGTTTACGTCCCTTCATCCTGATGCCGCCCTCTCTCTCCTCCCTCTCTGTTCCTGTCGTCTTTGCCAGCAGCGATGTCTTCAAACTCTGATTGATGACGGTTGCCGTCGGTTAGCGTGTTGTGTCCTGCTTTCTGTTTTTACCAAAATACTCTCTTTCTCTCTCTCGACTCTCTCTTTCTCCTCTTAAAACTTTGTCAACTTTTTTTATAAATGCTGATGTGAAAATCGACTCCCCCCCTGCTGAGTCCTGGGAGTCTGTTTGTATGATGTTTGAAGAAAGGCAAGGTCTTTGGCTTAATCAATAGCAAATACTAAGTTAGAGTGACTGTAAATGGTAGATCTAATTCACACTGTTACAATGATGAATGCATGCTTGTAAGTGAAGATGCATACTATCACAAATGGTACAGTAAAACTTCTCTGTAATCTCAGTTTTCACCATAATCCCAATCTTATGCTACTTAGCTTTTTAAGTATCTCAGTTTTTGTATAGCCTTATCTTTCGTCTTGATATAAAGTAGGGCTGGGCAATTAATCGCAAATTAGATTAAATTGCAATATGGCATGCCGCAATATTCAAATCACAGACAGTGCCTGAAGTGTCAAAATAACAGTTTGATACGATCTTTTTTTTTCTTTTTTTATCCTCTATATCAGTGTTACTCAGCCCTGCTCAACCAAATAGCCAAATAGTTGAAAAATACCTTTGCAAGAGCCACAATCTAAGAGGTGAAAAGTGGCAACAACGGCAATAAAAATAAGTTAAAGGTGGCAAGAATGGTCAAAAAGAAACCAAAATGAGTAAAAAGGGGTGAAAATGGAGAGGAAAAGTGGATAAAAGGGTCAGAAAGTAACAAAAATGGGTGAGAAGTGGCAAAAAATGAGTTACAGTTGGCATAAAATAGTCCAAAAGTGGCAAAACCGTGAATAAAGAGAGTGAAAAGTGACTTAAATGGGCAAAAAGCAGTCAATATTGGCTAAAATGGGCAAAAACTAGAAAAAAAGTGGTATTTAATGACAAAAGGGAGCTTAAATGGGTGAAAATATGGATAAATAAGGGTGAAAAAGGGCAAAAATGGGATAAAAGTGGCAAAAAATGGGTAAAAAGTTGCAAAAGAAGTGTCCAAAAGGGCACAGAAGTAGGGAAAAAGTGGTATTAAATGGCAAAAAAGATAGCCCTAATAGGCAAAAGTGGGATTAAAGTGGCAAAAATGGGCAAAAAATAAGGAAAAAAAAGTGGTTTTCAAAGGCAAAAGGTAGCTTAAATGGGTGAAAAGTGGGAAAAATGGTGAAAAAGGCCAAAAAAGTTTCCCTTATTTAAGGTTTTCTGGGGGAATAATATTTAAAATGAAGACATAAAAGAGCCAGGCATTGAGTATCACTACTTTATATGTTATTCAGACCTTCAAGTATCTTTTTTTATTTTATTTTAATTTTCTACAAAAATCTTACTTTTCATGCTCATACATTTATTTTTCTTCATCAAAATGAGAATATGAGAAATGATCATCCCCTTCAATAAAGCAGTTGATATTAAAAATTCTATATGAGCCAAAATGGCAGTAAGATATTTTTATTCTTATTCTAGCTCTAGTTTAACTGATCTAATATTGTACTTGTTATAATATAGAATGATTTCTTGCTAATGTTTGTTGAACAACAGAAAAAATGAGGAACCTAAATAATCGCATTAAAATCATAATCGCAATATTGCAGGAAAAAATTGAAATTAGATTATTATTGCATATCATTCAGCAATTTCAGCGATTGCTGTAATTTCTTTAATATATTGCATATTTGTCAAACTTAAATGTTTCAGATCATCAAACACACCCAGGTCAATACAAAATGCAGTTTTGCAGGGAAGAAAGCCATCCAAACCTGCCTGATCCTGTGTAAAAAAAGTCATTGCCTAACCCTAAACCTAACAAGTGGTTGTTCCACCCTTGGCGGCAACAACTGCAAACAAGCATTTGTGGAAACTGGCAATGAGTCTGAGGAATTTTGTCCACTCTTCTTTGCAGAATCGTTCTATTTCAGCCACACTGGAGGGTTTTCCAGCATTATTGGTCTAAGGTCACAACACAGCGTCTCAACCAGATTCAAGTCCTGACTTTGTCGGTCTAAGGTCCAATCTCATAACTTTATTTTTAGGCCATTTATTCCTGGTGTGTTTGGGATCATTGTCCGGCTGCATAACCCAAGCACTCTTGAGCTTGAGGTCAAGAACTGATGGCTGGACATTCTCCTTAGGATTTTCTAGTAGAGAGCAGAATTCATGGATCCATCAATATGCCAAGTAGCCCCTGGCCATCACACTACAACCACCATGTCTGACTGTTGGTTGATGTTCTTTTTAAGAAATACTGTGTTGGTTTTACTCCAGGTGTAACAGGGCACACCTTCCAAAAAGTCCAACTTTTCTCTCGTCAGTCCAAAACCTTGGAAATCATCAAGATGTGTCTTCTGGCCCGGTAACTCTCCCATGATGCCATTTTTCTCCAGTCCCTTTCTTATTGCTGAATCATGAACCCTGACCTTAACTGAGTCCAGTGAGGCCTGTAGGTTTTTAGATGTTGTTGGTTCTTTTGGGACCTCCTGGATGAGTCGTCAGTGCCCTCTTGGAGTCCTTTTGGTAAGTCAGCCAGTCCTGGGATGGTTTGCCATTGTTCCAATTTTTCTACATTTGTGGCTGATGGCTCTGGTTGTGGTTTTCTAGAGTCTTGAAGCCTTAAAAATGGCAGTTCATGACCAAAGTTTTGTTGACACTTTATACAAAGGACAAAAAAAAGGGGTGAAAAAGGAGCACTCTCCCAACATTAAACTTCTAAATGGTGCTTGACAAAAAGGGCTAACTAAAAATAAGATGGTCAGCACTCAAAATGTCCGTTAGAGACGTTTATTTAGGCTTAAAGCACAGCGGATGCGTTTCAACTCGTGGTCTTCTTCAGGGTTGTCACAAAAGGGGACAGGTCTAGACTGTCGTTATGCCCTGTCTATGGGTGGACAGGGCATAACATAAGAGGACATGTATCCCTCAAGTCCAACACAGCCACGAAGACTAGATATCAATATAGAAAATCTGAATTATTAACAGAGGAAAAATAAGAATTTCCCCTCAGGAGGAATCAGATCAACATAACAGACAAGCTCTGAACAAGCCAATGTGTTGAATCATGAACTCTGACCTTAACTGAGTCCAGTGAGGCCTGCAGGTCTTTAGATGTTGCTGGTTCTTTTAGGACCTCCTGGATGAGTTGTCGATGCACTCTTGGAGTCATTTTGGTAGGTCGGCCACTCCTGGGATGGTTACCATTGTTACAAGTTTTCTCCATTTGTGGATAATGGCTCACACATGGTTAACTAGCACTCCCAAAGCCTCAGAGATATCTTTTTATAGATGCCAATGACTTTGTTTCTCATCTGTTCTTGAATTTCTTTAGATGGCACCACAATGTGTTGCTTTTTGAGATCTTTTAGCCTACTTCACTTTGTCAGACAGGTTCTATGTAAGGGGTTTCTGGATTCAACAGGTCTGGCAGTAATCAGGCCTGAATGTGAATAGTGAAATTGAAATCAGTCTTCTTTAGGTTTAGACGGCTTTATCCCCTTAATAAATGAAATCATGATTTAAAAACTGCATTTACTCAGGTTATTTTTGTCTGATGTAAGTCTGAGTCTTTTCTACAAGAATGAAATGTACGTAGATAGATAGGTAGATAGATAGATAGATAGATAGATAGATAGATAGATAGATAGATAGATAGAGTGGTGGGTTCATTAATGGGGAGCTTTATTAAATGTGTTTTTTAATGTTTATTTCATTATTAACATTTAATCAGTGCCATCAATCACTGTGACAGCCACCTATTGTCAGCCTGGCTGTCACACCGCACCGCTGTGTGTTAGTGTGTGTGTGTGTGTGTGTGTGTGTGTCGCATGGAGAGATAAATAAAGATAGAGAGTGAGTGAGTGTGTGTTTGACGCAATTTCAACAAGGTGTGTAAAATCAATAGTCCTTGTCTTTAGGCAAAGGACAGAGGAGGAAGGGAAGGAGTCGAAGGAGGAGGAGAGGAAACAAGGGGGCAATGAAGGAAGGGGATCTAAGTGGGGTTGAAAGAGGTGATGAACAAATATTAGATAAAAAAAGATATAAAAGAGGGAGAAAGACAGAGGAGGAAAGTGATTTTAATTTAGATTTAGCTGCCGCACTGATTTAAGTACAAAATTGGTGTTGCAGGGGTCAAAAAGGTCACATGGAGTAGCTTTAATACTATCAGAGTCTTAAGGTTCTTAAATAAAAACTTATTGAAATCCTACACAATAATGCAAAAACTACAACAGAACTGGTAGAAAATGTTCAAGCTAATTTTATAGATGTGAACAGAATCCATAAAAAGATACATATCATTTTATGTTTTACAGTTTTAGACAACCATTGGAGCTTAAAACAAGCTAATGTGTTGCAAACATGCAGCACATCCTGTTGACTATAACTGACTACACAGTGTGTTGAACAAGTATTCACTCCCCTCGATTTTTTGCTTTTAAAAATAAATTATAGTCAGGATAATTTGGCTTTACAGACAAAAAAACCTCTAATGGCAAAGTGAAAGCATATTTTGCTGAATTCATTTCACCCTCTACATTTAAAAGCCTTCCAGGGCTAGCTGCTGAGAAGCATCCCCACAGCATGATGCTGCCACTGCTGTGGGGGTGTTGTATTTGTGGTGATGTGCAGTGCTTAAAGCGGATTGTCTGATGCCCACAAAGTTACACATGTCCCATATTATTTCCATTTCTTGATGATGGATTCAGTTGAACTCTGGGGGATCTTCAGTGTCTTGTAACTTGGAGTGTTCTTTTGCTGTCATGTTGTAATGGTAGCCAAGAATACTGATGAACCAGTGACTGGACCTTCCAGACACAGGTGTCTTTATACCACAATCGAGACACATTCACTGCACTGAACTGATCCCCATTTCTCTAATTGTGAGACTACTAGCACCAGTTGGCTGGACCTCTGTTGAATGAAGCCAGTCACTTAGAAGGGTGTGAATATTTACGCACTCACTTATTTTACATTATATATTTTGGCCAAACTGAAATTACTTAGTAGAAATCTGTTTTTACTTTGAGTTTTAAGATTTTTCTTTTTATTTTTTGTTTGTCAAAAAAAGCCAAATTATATCAAACATGATTGATTTGTAAAATTACTCAGAGGGTGAAACATCTAAGGGGTTGAATACATTTTATAGGCACTGTAGGTTTTTATTTCGAAATGTTCACCTTTTCCCAATGGGTCATATGATATCCTTTTCCTCAAGTATTTCATTAAAACAAGAAAACAGAATAATGGATTTGAATAAAAAAAAAAAAAGTACCACTTAAAAAAAAAAAAGAAATAGTGTTTTGTTTCAGTTTAATGACTGAAATTTTATAAAAAAGAAAAAGGCTGGTTTTTAAATTTAAAAATGAAAAATTGGCTTGATTTCTGTTTTTCCTGTTTTTTGTCAAAAACAAAAGAAGGGCTCATTTTACTGTTGGTTTTTCTCTTTTTTGTTTGTTTGTTCAGTTTTTTTAATGAAAAAAAAAGCTCATTTTCCATTTATTGTCAAACAAAAATGGCTCTTTACTTTTTTTTTGCAGTTTTGATAAAAACAAAAAACTGCCCATTTTTCCAATATTTTCAGTTTTTGTCAAGAACAAAAAAAACATAATTTGATTTTTTTTTTCATTTTTGTTAGAATGCAAAAAAAGGGAAAACTAGAAAATTCTTTTCTTTTCCAATTTTTTGTTGAAAACAAAAAACATCTCATTTTTACTTGTTTTCCATGTTTGTTGTAAACAAAAAACTGCCTTTATGTCCAATTTTTGTCAGAACCAAAAAACAGCTAATTTGACTCTTTTTTTCCCATTTGTCTTTAAAAATGAAAACAAAAAAATGAAAAATGGCTAGTTAGTTCAGTTTTTTGTGTCAAAAACAAAAAGAATCTTTTATTTTTCATTTTCTGTCAAACAAAAAAAAAACCTTTTTTTCAGTTTTTCCATTGTTTGTCAAAAACAAAAATTTTTTTATTTTTTGTTTCATTTTTATTTTTTGTCAAAAACAAACAAAAAGGCTTGTTTTACATTTTTTCCAATTTCTGTCAAAAACAAAAAAAATGGGATGACAAGACTTTCTCCCTATTTTGAGTTCAGGAAATGGATCTGCTGGAAAAAACTGAGACCATTTCCCACAAACAAACAGAGTGTAAAACTCTTTCTTTTGTTTAACCCTCCACCTTCATTGACGTGTTATCAGCAGCGTTTACACCTCCTTAATAAGTTTTAACTCCACAGCACATGTCAGCTCATAAAAGTGATTAAACTGTGATTCAGGTAAAAATAAACCTTTTCTGAACTTCTTATTCGAGTGTTTTAGGTTCAAATCACAGCAGGGAAACACTTCACAACCTTTAAAATGTCAGAAACGGAGCATTTGATCCAAAATGTTTGAAGAATTGAAATGCACTTGAGCAATCACACCCGACCACTTCACTGCAGCGAGCTGGGAAAAGAGTCAATCACGGAGCAGGTTAAGAAGCGAACATAAAACGGAAAAATCAGAGCGAAAAATACCTTTAAAGGAGGAAATCAAAAATAAAGCTGGAGAGGTGGGGTGCTCGGGGTTCCCAGGTGGTGCTGCAGTTTTCATTTCCTTAAAAAAAATTAAGCCCAACAGAGACGGGGGGAAATGGCACAGGAAGAGTGGAAGCATTTGGACGACGGCTGGGTTTTTAAATTTGACTCGGAGAACTTTATTGATCCGAGTGCCAAACGGAATTACGGAAATGAAGCGGGAGCTTTGAAGAGAAGTTTCACTGTCGTTATCGTAAGCTCCTATAATCCATCATATCTGGGAATCAAATTAACATATATTTACACACAAGCTTAAAATGCAAGCACTCCCATAATTTCTCTGTCTCCTCGCTCATGCACACGCTCACACAGAGGCCAAATCATTAGTTGTAGGTTAATTAGTGTTATAATTAATAACCCAGCAGACGAGTGTGTGCTTATGTGTGTGTGGAGGGTGTGTATACGTGTAACGAGGGGTCGGGAGTTAAATCATATTAATTTCAACATTGATTAAGCAATAAAAAAGACTTTTAACCAGCGGGGGTGTATATCACTTCGCCACACAGGCATCACAATTTAAATCTATGTATTAATTAAAGTGTGTGTGTGTGCCGCTGTGGTTTCTAGAGCGAGGAAGGGATCAACACTCTTTAGCAGAGATAAAGAGAGAGAGGGAGATTTGAAGGGGAGTGATAGCAAAACATGGATGGGATTCAGAGAAAGTGGCGAAGACAGAGAGGAGGGGAGCGGGATCGAGGGAACGTGTGAGAGGTAAAGATAAAATTAAAAAAGAACGAGCGGGAGGGGGGAGAGAGACTCACTGCTGTGTGATTGGATAAGCGCCAATGACTCTTTGAAATTGTGATCGCCTCAGATATGCATTTCAACGTATAGCTTAACTTTTCCTCATATAGATAACGGCTTCGTTAGCCCAAAAACTTTTCCAACTTGAAAGCAGACGGGCGAGGCGTTTTCTGTTCTGATTTCCCGCTCAGGCTTTCAGTGATTGATCTGCTTTGAAGGGCTGTTTTAAGATGTGGAATTTAAAAAGAGGCGAGGAGAAGTTTCGTTTTCATGGCCCCGGAGCTCAAACGGGTTCATGTGACAACGACTCCTAAAGTCGTGATATTATTGAATTTTTGCACCCAAACGTGCTCATCAGGGCAGAAATGTCCACGGTAAAAATTATTTTAATTTTTTTTTTATTATTATTATTATTTATTGTTTTTAGCCAAATTATTTCAATCAACTTCGGTCCTGATGAACGTGCCGAATAATTAAATATTGGGGACATTAAAGACATTTTTGACTTAGGTGTAAAAGCCTATAATAATTAATTAATTTAAATTTAATTAATAATTGAAATATATTTGTTTATTCAGCATTACAGATGAAAATGCCATGTCAATGAATTTTTTTTAAATATATTTTCTCTCTTTTTTTGGCTCAGTTTCTTGATTAACTTCTGTCCTGATCAAAATGGCCAAATATTTCAATACTTAGGAGATTAGAACTACGGAAGCCCTAATGGGCCATGTATTCACAAATGTTTTTTACTCAATTTTCCCATGATAATGGGATAAATTAACTCATTATCGTAGGGAAACAAATGTTGCTAAGTGAAGATCAGGAGAAAACAAACAGGAAAATAGAGTAAACTAGAAAAACACTCAGAGAGCGCAGACCTCCCCCATTAGCCCTAAGTCCCAATAGTGAAGAATCCTTTAAAAACATTCCTGGATCCAGACGGTGATCCAGATCACTCCCAAAATCTAATTCGTAGATTACCTTCTCCCCGGTGGGGTGGAGACGCAATGAGGCAAGGCATTGGCTTCGCTACGTGTGAAAGTCATGGCAAAGGGTGAATATTCCTCTATTCCTCCCAGCATTGTGAGTATTCTCGCTACAATTCGCTGTCTTTCTCTCTGTTACACTGCGACTCATCTCGTCGACTTGGCGTGCGTCTCTCAAACTCTATAAACTCCAAAACTTTGGATAAGTTACTCATGTTCGCCATCTCCTGGTGTAAAGTGGTAACAGCACAGCCCTATCTCCCAATAGTACAGAATCCTTTAAAAAATTCCTGGATCTTGACAGTGATCTAGATCACTCCCAAAATCTAATCAGTTCTTCCTTATGCTATTTCTGACATTTCCTGAAAATTTCATGAAAATATGTCCATAACTTTTTGAGGTATGTTGCTAACTAACAAACTAACAAATAAACAAACAAACAAACAATCAAACAAACCCACCCAATCACATAACCTCCTTGACGGAGGTACTAACACATGTGGATATATGGCCCTTTAGAACTGTGTTTAGTTATTTTACTTTATTTTATTTTATAATTTAAGGGGGTTTAATTCAAGTACATCTTCAATTTTGTTGGTTATCCGTGGACATAAATGAGACTGTAAATTAAATAAAAACACATGCCAGCCGCCTGTGAAATGTTGTATTTCGAAAATAATTCATGTTTGTTAGATTTTCATACAATACAATGACACATATTGCATTTGAAGGGTTAATGTCCTGGTAATAAGTGAAGAACTGGAAGTTCTGATCTGGACTGATGTTGATTGAAAGAAATAACCCAGAAAGGTGGAAAAAATATGTTCAGTAATTATGTTACAGCAGTTTTTGAAGTGGACATATTGGTCCATGAATGGCTTAGCAGGCCAGTTTGACTACAAGAAGTCAGTGTTGAATTTCTATAAAAAGAAGATCACACAAATGAAAAAATAAATGTCAGAAGTGGGAGAATTCTTTAAGGGACTTGTTCCCAAAGTCTGGGTTGGGACCCACGGTTGGGTTCTGGGTCAGTGAATGGGTTTTTTATAATTATTTTGCTTTAACATTTAATGTGACATTTATGTCTGCAGTACACATTACAGCCACATGGGGTTTCCACCATTTAAGGTGGTTTTCACACCAGGTGCCCAGTCCAGGATCCGAGCACACTCGAGCCCAAAGTACGGTTCCTTTTGGTCAGTGTGAATGCAAATGAACTGTGCCCAGGCACCGAGCCCACCTGAAGAGGTGGTCTCGGGCGCAGTTCAAGTGGACTCTGGCACGGTTCGGATGAGATGAGAATGCAACCGCGCCCGAATACGAATAGAGAGTCAGCTTTATGACGTCACCGTAAAAACAAAACTTCTTTCCACGTCACGGCAGTTTCTTCACCTTTTTCCTCAATAAAAAGCTTGAAATGATAAGAATCAAGTCAACAAATGGTCTGCTATTACTCACCTTACAGAGGAACAAAAGTTGGACTCAGTAAGACGAGCCTTAAAAAAAACACCTTAAAAAACACTGTATCTGTGCAGCGTGAGCCCATGTAATCTCTGAGCTGCATGTAGATGTGTAGATGTAAGAGTGACATTGCTGGCATCTTCAAAAGTGATTTTAAAAACTTCCATGGCTGCAGGATGGAATTTTTTGAATTTTTTTGTCATGACCTGAGTGGTTGCCATGGTAGCTTCCTCTTCTTCCTTCTCCTTGGTGGGTTTGCAAACCAGGTACTTGCATACCACCAGCTGCTGGATCAGAATGAGTACAGAGGCATTAGGCATAGGCATACATTAACAAAATAAAATAAAAAAGTGCATGCTTTTATTCAAACATGACTTTGTCTGCACTGTTAAAAGTTGAATATTACACCCAAGTCAGTGCCAGAAATATCAACCCTTGTGCTTTGGTGATTGATCTGCTGGTGATTAATCTGTTTTAAGCTGTCGAATTTAAAAAGAAGAGATGAGAATTGATGATTTCACGGTGACAGACCCCGGGACGGGTTCATGTGGCAACGACACCTGAGGCACCGGTTTGGGATGCAACGGAAGATGTGAAATAATTGAGTCCTAACGGCGTTGTTGAAGTGTTGGAGTGAGTTAGTGGCTGTGTTAGGCTGCCAAGGCTTTCCCCAAGACCCTGCAAGGCCTCAGTGAAGGTAAGCGCCATAAAGCACAGCAGGCGGGAAGGTTAAACCTGCTGCAGGTGAGCTTTTAAGGTGAAAACAGCAGCTGGAATCACAAATTAAGTCTGCAGCAGAAAGGAGCAGCCTCTCCTGCCAAGGAAGATTTTTCACAGTCACATAGACTCGTCTCTGATCGCTGTTTTTGATGCATTATCGGACCAAGAATGCCACGCTGATATAAAAGATTGAAAATGGGCAGAAAAAGCAGCTCAAAGTAAGACTGTCCCAGAATTACCATCTTTTCACTTTTTAGTCCCCAACAGTTGCTTACTGTTCGTCACACATAAAAATCTTCTAGTTTTAGTTTCCATTTAGTTTTTATCTTGATAGTCTCAGAATTTTTTAAATTAAAGTGACATTTCTGCAGCACACATATTCTTAAAGTCTAGACTGTCCTGGAAAAAAAAATGTTAGCACTCAAGTGTGCACCACAGTTTCAGGTGAGACAAAATGGTTTAAAAAGTTTATGTCTCAGAGGGTTAGTTATTAAAATCTGACAGCAGAACGATCAGACAGGATTTATGTTGATTCATCTTCTGTGAGCTCAGCGTCAAATAAAGGTTGGCCAAAATAGGACAGGAAAATTAAAGAAAATGCCCTTTTAGGTAGTTTTTTTTTATTCAAAGCACAATGTGGTACAGCGGACGCGTTTCCACTCAGTCTTCTTCAGCATTCGAACGCTGACACCTCTTTTTCAAGTAAGTCTTTTTTGTCATGCACCTTAAGGAGTTTATTGTTAGGTTCTCCTTTTTTCACTTTATCTGCAAAATAGGACAGGAAAATGACAACTAGAGCCATGTCTTCCTTGTTTTAACATATACGTACGCCGACTTCTGTGGAATATGTTTGAAATGTGTTTTTGATTACCCTGAAGTACAAAGATGTTTTTCTAAACGTTCTTCCTGTTGCGATACGTTTATGGTTAGTGCTTTTCAAAGTAAAAGCTTGGTTTAGCTAACCTGACACGCCAGATGGATTTGTTTCACACATCCATCTGGGAGAGCTTCAATAGGAAATGTTTGAGAAAAGGCAGAGGCTTTGAAAAAAACTCGGAGGGGGATTGGGTGAACGTTCTGTCTGTCTTATCTCTACGGGCCAATCAGAGCAACAAAACATGCTATCAAGCTCAGGGTATCCACGGGGTCTTGAAAAGTATTAAAAGGTGATAAATCAATTTTGGGAAAATTAAGACCCTTAAAAAAGTATTAAAAAGTCTTATCACGACTTTATGAAGTCTTAAATTTTGAAAGTATTTTTTCTGAATTAGCTGTCCAAGAGTTTGAGTCCTAAAAACATTGTAAAAGTGTGTGAATTTATTCATTTTTGTCAAAAAACAAAGATGAACAGGTACATAAAAAACTAGGCTATTGTGGGTGCGTTCGTAAATTGTCTCTGAGAGTGCTAGAGTGAGCGAGCGGGAGGAAATTCAGAAGCACAAAGATTTACTATCCCAGCCTATTTGAATTTTGTTGTATCATAGTGGTCTATAGTCTTTTATCACAAACTAAAACTGTTAAGTTAAAAATATCACTGATGTAAATGGTTACAGCTTGAAGTGGCGGTGAAGTATTAAAAAATATTGAGGTCTTTAAAAAGTCTTAAAAAGGTATTAAAATGAACTTCAAGATTCCTGCATATACCCTTGAGCTGCATGTGCGCAGCTAGTGAAGAATAACGCGAAACATGGTGACTATAGACATATAAGTACTTGACTTTAGTCTTTTTTTTTTTTTTTTAAAGAAAACAGCCCATTGCTGTTCTTTGTTTTTCTTTTAACAAAGAAATGTCAAGTTCTGATAAAACTGGCGCTGTAGCAGCATCCGAAAAACACCGAAAAACATGGTGGCATCATGACAAAACTTCTGCAGTCAAAGGGTTAAAATTAATGAATATTTTATATCAATAATTAGGTCAGTTGTGTGAAAAAATACCCCAATAAAACTAGAATAAAATATTAATGTATAATATTTTCTATAGCTACCATATGAAAAGTGCAAAAGTGCTTGAGAGTGACTATTAATAAAACAATCCCGAAGGGCTAAAGCATGAATCACGACACTTGTAGGGAAATATTTGAGATGTAGCTTAAGAAGAAAAACAAGACTGTAACACATAAAGATACAGCCAGCATGCAGCAAACATGCACCCGGTCTGAAATGCGCAGGACGATTCCCCTGTGACTTCTACAGCAGTGAAATACTGAATAATACTGAAGCTCCTTTCTGCCACTAAAAAAAGAAAAATGTTGAAGTTAGACATTTTTTTAAGAATCCCGAGTCATAATTATGAGATAAAAAAGTCATAATTTCGACTTTTTATCTCATAATTACAATTTAGAATTTTTTTTTGCCTTACTTTCACATTTTTTCTTTTTAATTTGGTGGAAATTAGCATCCCTAGAATTAAAATGAATTAATGTGCATAAAAACTACAGCTACTGGTGTTAAAACACAGGTAAACAGGCAAATACGTACACCACTTTAGCACCCACCATCACACACAACCTCGGTGCACAAATCTACGGCAACAAAAACACTCTGAAGTCAGATTTAGACTCAAACACACACACGGCCTCTCTGTTACACACAAATGAGCACACCCACCGACAGGAACACACACTCGAATGCTCACCGCAGGGTGTTGGAGGGAGAAATGATGAGAAGATCAATCATCAGCTGTCAACAGTGGCTAATAGAGTATGAGAACAACATATTAACTATACTGGTTAGATTAACACTCATTCACAGCACACAGCAATACAATGTTAACTATTGATCAGCTTCACAGCTGATTATTCAAAGCATTGGCTGTGAATACTCTTTATTTTTCTGCAGAAATACAGTAAAGAAAAACAAATTTACTGCAATTATGAAACAATAAGACACTCACATGTTCACACACCTGCAGGGACCGACTTAAAAAATATTCGATTCAAATAGAACGCCACAAATCTTCAGCTGAGGTGTGTCTTTGGTGATAAACAGATCAGTCTCCATGGAGATAACCTGGCACAGCGGCCGTGTTTCCTCCTTGAATCTGCCAGAGAAGAAGAAGAAGAATCTGAATGTTGAGGGGAACTCTCTCTCTCTCACAGACATAGAAAGGTAAGTGAGGGATTTATGTAAGCTTGAACCTCACCTGGACACTAAGAGAAGAATGTGAACTCTATAATCCAGCTGAACACAGAGCTGATGAAGAGTAGGGTTTCTACTTGGAGCAGCAGATTAATACACTCTTAATTTACCTGCATTTATTAGCCAGGAAAACCAGACCTCAGATTAGAAATATTGAACATGTTTGGCAACAACACATGCACAAGGCTAAGTCTGCGGGTGATCTCAGTGGATCGAAGGCTTACTGTGCAAATATACAGATTTGACGGCAACTTCCAAAGCTTTCTTGAATTCCTGCATCTTTGCTTCGGCGGGTAAAAACCCACATAATTTCAACTTCCAAATGAACTCACCCATAGCAGAAGCAATAAAATCATGGAATCATGCCAAAATCAATGGCAATTCAACCCCCAAAAGGGCAAAACAATCTGTTCTCTGCTCTCTTGTCTCAAGCTGATCAGAGCTGCGCTGCGTTGTGCAGCGCTCTAGACATGCTTATAGCGTGCGAGGTTGCTCGCCTTTGCTCAGAGCAAAACTGCGGCGCTGCAGAACGTGGTGCAGCTGTTGCGGGCAAAACTTTTTTTGCATAAACTTCTTCTATCTCATGGGGACCAACAAGTACATAAAAAATCATTCTTTGATGTAAAGTCTTAAAAATATTCACATATGTATAAAAAAGGACACATCACAGGCTTTCTGTCTCTCTTTCACTCCATTACAAGCTTCTCCGGCTGTGTCATGTATGATCTGCCCAGATATGCTTAGTTTAACACACGATGGCATAACGACGGAAGAGCCTGCCATTGGTTGACAGCCCATCACAAAGCATTCTGGGATAACAATAAAGATTAGCATAAGCCGCTAATGCAAAAAACTATCTAAAGTGAATTCAAAAACTGACTTTTAATATTGGAGTTACTGGTGTCGAGTTAATGTTTAAAGACAATGAGAAGTCACCCAAGTTATAGGCTGGCTAGAAAACCTTCTGTAAGGGATTCAAAGGCCTGGATAGCATCATTAGAACAGCACAACAGCTAGCTTCAAGAGGAAAAACCAGTAACAGCCTACAATGTGTTGTTCAGAAGTTACGCAACTTTTAATAAAGATTAGCTGGGTTTCCATTACAGTTTTTCGCAAAATAAAAACGATATTTTTAAAATTTCAACTAAGTATAATTGCGCTTTGAATGCGTATCCACTGAAGGGAGTTTTGGGCTTGAGCCTCACAGTGGGCTCTATGCATAGCAGGGGTTGGTGTATTTCCAGTGGAAAATAAGACCATTTCACAACTTCCGCCCAACGATACGTGCTAAGCCAAAACGGAATCTAAACCCTCCTATACTGCCTTAATTTGTCCGTTTCGTTGGGGTTTTTTGTTTCGATTGTTGTTTGTGTTTACTCTATCATCATCGCTTGGCATCCAAACAAGCTAAAATGATGTTTAAAAAACAGGTTAAAAGCACTTCTGGACATCGTTGCTGCGTGCTGCAATGTACATCTTCAGCTAAATTTAACTCGTCGTTGACAGTCAGCTCAGGTTACTCATGCAAACAGTGAGTAAACCGCAACGAATTTGCCATCACGCATCTTTCCCTTCTCCCGACTGGAAGTGTGGGAGCGGTCTAATGCCAAATGCGGAAGCAGTTCAGGCATAGAGCCCATTCTTGTAAAGTCTCATGTCGCTTAAATCCGCTACAAGGAAGCTGGATGCTCAAAACCTGCTGCATGTTGGTACGGTTATGATTACATATACAGTAGTTTCCTTGAACAAAAGCCGATGGCAACGGATGATAGTTCAGAGGCAAAGTCCGTACATATGGCAAAAGCCATGTGTAAGTGTAGAAGTATGGTGTTAAAAAAACTCTCGTCAACACGTCTGTCTACATGTACCGCGCCATGTTGTCTCAGAGTGAACTGGTCATGTGACACCGTACGTCACGTATGAGCTTTAAAACTCTTTAGTGATATTTGAGAGGTTTTTCAAAATTCTGGTGTTCCCATTACCAGTTTTTTTATCGCGCTATTTAGATTTTGCGCATTTCTAAGGGTAATGGAAATGCAGCTTGTGTCTCTTGTCATATGGGACAATATTGGTTTGGGAGGGTTAATACAACAACAAGGGTCCAGAGGGCTTTGCCCCATCACTTTCATGTGATGTGTAGCTCGTCTAACAGCTACCGCGTCAGGAGTAGTCCTCCCACACAGATCTTGATTTATTTAAGATTTATTTTTGGCATTTTTGTTCCTTTATTTTTGATAGTGGAGGACAGTAGATAGAGTCAGACACAGGGAAGAGAGCAGGGGAGAGACGTGCGTTAAGGGGCCTCGGCTGGATGGAAACGTATGTGGCAGTAATCTTGGAATTAGACTGTAAACTGATGAAAACGGTTTGTTGGGAATCTCTCCAAGATCTTCCCGAGATGAGATTTCGATGGAGCGAACTGATGAGGTCATCGCAATAGGATCTCCTGACTGGTTCGTCCGTGCTGCCAGCAAAGCGGAACAGACCGCCCCCACAAGGCCTTTATGCCATTTAGTAACACCGTAATCAAACACCAAACAGATATGTCCTTCTCTATCCTTCGCTGCTGCTGGTTTTCTTCCCCCTCTCTCTCCAAAATATCAGGGTCAGACTCTGGGTTTAACACTTACGGACGTATATCAAAATTCACCATATTTTACTCAGTCGGACTGGTTCATTCAAAGTTTACAAGTGCGTAAACATAGCCTTGAAAAAAGGCATAATACCCCCTCTTTAAGATTTAGAAAATCCTTATGTGTGTACCCTGCTTTAGGTAAGTCACAACAGACTGTTTGTTGACGTGATTCTGATGATTTCTGCCTTTTATTGAGGAAAAATGTGGACAAACTGCCACGCTGAGATAAGAAGTTTTCATGGTGACGTCATGTAGCTGATACGACACTCTGTCCCGTAACCTTGTCGTGGTTGCATTGCATCTATTCCGAACCGTGCCCAGAGCCACCTTCCCAAGTGGGCCTGGTGCATGAGCACGGTTCATTTGCATTCACACTGCCCAAAAGAACCAGACTTTGGGCTCAAGTGCACTTAGATCTTGTACCGGGCCCCTTATGTGAAAGCCACGTAAGGGTCTGGGGTGCAAACCATGCACCCAGAGACTCCAAAGGCAAGGGGCGCCAAACCTCTTTTAGCAGCTGGCTTACACATTACTATTTATAATAGTAAATCTCATACTGTATTTTTAGATAAATTATATCTACGGATTGGAGAAATTTTAATTGTGCTGTGGGTGGAAATGTTTTGACCTTTGGACTGTGGCTTGGTTTTCTTGGCATCATTAGGCCCTTGGTGGAAACTCTTTGATACTATGTGGTGTTCATTATTGTGTATTTTTTTCCTTTTTTGACAAAGTGGATAAGTACAATTACAGAGGGCTTAAATATAAGATATCTCAACAGATTCCTGAGTATATTATGCTAGTCCTAGAATATTTCCAGCATACCCACACCGTTCAGTGTGAAGTTTAGTAACACTAAATGAACATTAAACAGAAAACTCGTGAAGACTCTGAAGAAGTGAAGTAGTGCCTCACTCTTTTCTCTGACCTCCTTAATGAAACATTACAGCTGTTTGTGTGTCTGTGTGTGTTTCTGTGCGATTGTGAGCACGAGTGTGTGCTGACCTTTCCCCAGTGTTAGCCGGTCGGAGCCATCACAGGAGGTATTAATGGACTAATCACATTAAACAGAGAATCATTAATCATCTCCGCTCAGCGCTGTCACTGCCACGCAACGCCTAATCAACTCTATTGTTTACACACACACACACAGGCTGGCATGAGTCTGGCACGCACACGCATACGCCGGGCATCAAAAAGCCCGCTCACATGAGCGTGAAACGTGCAGCAAAAACACCTAAAAACCACAACCAAAGGGAACAATTTGACCTTAAAACCGCTCTTTTCTGTCCTAAATAGTCACCTTCATTATGGTTTTTGATCCACGTATTAATTTTTCTCACATCCTTTGTGTCTTTCTTCTGCTCCTCTTAAATCTACGCTTCATCTTTCCTTTTTTCCCCTCCGTCGCCTGTCCTCTCTCCATCTTTCATCCTCTTCACTTTGTACGCTGTTTTGCCGACTCAGCAGCGGCATCATTAAGATGCCTGGTAAAAGGCAAGACGAACACACACTTTGCATCTTTAATAACACATACAGAGAAGTGAGAGTGACACCATGCTGAACCAAGCTTAATATCAAAAGTTCATTTAAATTCTTATTTTAATCCAATTTCCTGCAAAGATGCTGGTTGGCTGTCACTTCTGTCATCGTTTTCTTGTGTTTTTATTGAAAGGTGATCAAAGATGGTTATGAAGGCTCTAAACTGAGCTTCTTTTGTTCTTAAATATTTCATAAAATGCAGTCAAGTCACCTTAAATTTATGTCTCCCCTCTTTTAAGGCATCGACTGGAAGTAAGAAGTAGACTTAGCCAACCAGTTTACATTTTTTGGCGTACGACTGCGAAATACCAGCCTTGGATTTGGACTGTTCTGTTGTTACACCTCCTTGCTGGCAGGCTGTGTCCGTCCATCTGTCCATCCATATTTAAAGTAACCACAAGATACTTGTGCCCTACTGAAAGTTGAAGAAATACTTAAACCCAGCTTTAATAAAGGCCCCAGCAAGTCAACCGAGCAGACAGACTGGCAGCAAAAAAGCAGAGCTTTGCCAGGATTGTCCACTGGGATCCCCCTTTGCTGGCGTTTTAATCAATCAGTCCCACATTACCTAAGAAATGCTGAACAGTGAGCCCCAGCATCTCAAAGTCTCCCCCCTTTCATGCTTTTACTCGGCGTCCACTGTACTGTGTACGTCCTCGTGAATATCCCAAGAACTATCAGAGGGATTTTCTTGAAACTTTCAAACCTAGATTTTGGAGGTCAAGGTCAACGGGCCTTGTAGTCTAGTCTGCTGGATGGATTGTCCAGATTCCATGTCTATCATCAGGTGGATTCATCTCACAAAGCCCATTTGAAATATTTGTTCAAGGTCAGAGAAAGACTGGATCGCTCTCTGAAAAGGGTGGTGGCTACGGGTGTGGTCTAATTAAACTGCACATCTGCAAACAATGGCTGCAGCCAAAAAGGTTAGCATTGATGTATCAATAAGAGCAGTTACGTAGATCCGGAGGGGACAGCATTTCTTTATTTACCTCCTGAGACCTGAAATTTTGTTTGGAATGCTTTTTTAGTTTCTTCAATTTAATTGAGATCAGTAGGAACTGATAGGTTTAAAATCTCAGCCCTACTGTGGTTGAGTCATATTTTTTTTATTTTAGAGATGGACCACATTGACTTGTTAAGGCCAAGCATGTATAAAGTTTCTACGTTTCAATGAAAAGTTACAGATTTCTTGGAGTTGACACTTTCTGATTATTGTAATGACAATTTCCCCAAAAGTCCCTGAAAATTTATGAAAATTTGCAAGTGAATTTCCCCTTCAATTTCTAACAAAATTCCCCCAAAATTAAAAACACATTCCCCAAAATTCCTTGAACATGACAGAAAAGTTTTCCAAACATCCAAACCAATTCCTTTCAATTTCCTTGAATATTCTTCTAAATTTATTGGCACCCTCCCTCCAAAAAAATCAGATCAAATTTTTAAAAAGTTTAAAAATAAATTCCCCAAATTTTCATGATGATGCCTAAAAATTACAGAGTCAGTTCCCCCCAGAAAAAAAATAAGGATCCCAAAAATTACAAATATATTTCTCAAATATTCATGATAACGCCTAAAATTACAAGTATATTCAACCCCAAAACGAAAATCAAAATCCCCAAAATTACAAATTAATAAACCCCAATTATCATGATAATCCTTTGAAATTACAAAGCAAATTCCCCCCAAAATTACTATCAAAATCCCCAGGATTACAACTCTATCTACCCAAATTTTCATAACAGCTAATGATTACAAGGCAAATCCCCCAGGAAAAAAACTATGAAATCAAAATCCTATAAATTACAAATACATTTCTCAAATTTGCCTGATAATGCCTAAAAATGTCAACAAACAAAAAAAAATCCCCAAATATTCAAACATGTTTCCAAAATTCCAACAAAAGAAGCAAAACAATCCAAGGTATCCCCCAAACGACCAGTGAAACCCTCAGAAATATATACACATATTTCCAAAATTTCCATTAAAATACTTGAAAATCCCCAAGCAAATTCCAAAAAATACCCAAAGAGGTTCCCTAAAATTTCCATTAAAATTTCTTAAATTTTCAGAGCAGATTCTCGCAAAATTTCAAGCAAATAACTTAAACTTCAGTGGATATTCTGGGCAATTGGTTTAAGAATTATATTGGCAGGAAATATTATGGTTGTAAAAAGCCAAATTGTTCTGACATAATATGTGCAAGCAGGGTTTTAGGAGGAAAAGAAGCAGGAATTTGGGCACAGATGGCCAAGTGGTTAGGTCCTGATCCAGGCGGCCTGGGTGGTACACATACATCATATATCTCTGATTGGCCTCCAACAAACACTGGTCCAATCCCTCTCTGAGTGTTTCCAATGGCCTCTGCTCTTCCAAAACACCATCTATTGGTAGATGTGAATTATATCCCATTATCAGATATATAAAACAACTTACTGGCTACGCGTCTGTCTGTCTGTCTCGATTTGCACGCCACACTGTTGCTCCAATTGTCCTTAAAACCTCGCAGAAGACTTCTCTGGTGTACTGGTTTGAAACTGGTGCCATGAAAAAACATATATATGTACAGATTTTCATTAAAATCCCCAAATGTTGCACCAAGTCATCAGTGCTTTGTTAAATTTCCACAAAAAGGTGCATAAGTCAAAAGGCACAGCTTTAATGCTCCCCTTCTTGTGTTGTTGGCTAATCATCGCACATAGGCATCAGCCTGCAGAGACGCTGGGCCATTATGCAGTTTTGGGGAAAAAACACCTTTTCTGTGCAAATTAGCCTTACTGCAGCTAATGATGAGGACAGTCACCGCATAAATAAAGATTTGTCTACTGTCTGTGAGAGCTGATTGAAAAGCGTGGCTATTTATATGACGCACTTTCTAACTTTCTAAAGATCAGGAAACAAGTCCCACACAGGGTTCTGGTCTAATGTGTCAGGTTTCTCATGGTCAGCCCTGTTGAGAAACCAGTCAAACTTCCACAGAAACTATCCCTGCTGTTAAACTTATGCAGCTTCAGTTTTTAGTTATATTGATTCTGGTGAAGGTTTTTTTTTAACCTGTAATGTTGCCTCAACTTTAAATTTATGGAATCAAGACAAAAAGGAGTTAAATTTGCTCAAGCCCTGGCATGAATCTTGTCTTTAAATGCCTTTATTCATATTACACTAGATTATATCAATGAAGTTTCCTTCAACTGATGAGTCTTTTTATCTCTGAAGTTGAAGTCACTGAATAAACTATTTAATGATTTCTTAAAGCTAAAACACCACAGGTTGGCATTAAAACTTGAGTCAGAGTCCAGGGGTGGACGGATGAGTCCAGATGTGACAGATGATGGATGTCAAACAGACAAACAGACAATTTAGAGCTGAAGGGAAAGATTTTTTTTGTCTTTAAAGAGCTGCCACGGCTCATATATTCCACCTCCTCATAGTGACGGATTTTCCTCCTCCGCTCGTCCAATCTACCCATCCGAGTCCTGGAAAGAGTGTGTGTTAATGTGTGTGAAAGATTAGACACGGATAGAGGGAGGAACGGAAGGAAAGATAGGGGGAATTCCTTCACTGCTAACCCCTGTCTGTTGTATCTACTGACACAAATAAAACCAAAGCAGAGAGTAGAAACAATGCAAGAACAGAAAGAGGGAAGACGGAGGTTCAGAAACTTTTAGGCAAGTATAAAAAAGGAAAGTTAAGTTTTCTGGAGCATAAAATTAAAGAATAAATCTGAGCAATTAGAGAGAGAAAGGAAAGTACACCTCCCCCCTCTTGGTAATATTATCTGTGAGGTTTATGATTGCTGGGTAGTAAAAGTACCATGGTGGGTTGCAGAGAGTGGGCTTTGTGATAGTTTGATTGTTTTATTAATGGTGAGCATATGGGGGTTAAATTGATTGATAAAATAATTACCTTTGACCTCTAAAATCTAAACAGTTCACCCACAAATCCATGTGAAGGTTGGTGCCAAATTTGACAAGAATCCCTTAATGCATTCTTTGGGTGTTGTGCTCACAAGATCTGAGGTCACATTGACCTTTGACCTCCAAAATTGATTCAGTTCCTCCTTAAGTCAGAGTTGACAATCCCTCAAAGCGAGCTTGAGATATCACATTCACAAGAATGGTCCTTATGGACATCACAACAACTTTATAGATTGTATTTCTCCAGCACAGTTTTCCGCATAGTTGTGCTGGAGTTAGTCCAAAAGTTGTTAATCTTGTCAGGTTCCAAAGGTCGGGATCAGCATCCATATATTTGTTTGTTTTAGTTTTAAAAAGCTCTTGTGTCAATTCAACTGATGGCTGAGTTTCTTGCAGGACATCTGGGAAGTCTAGAAAGTAAAAAAAAAAAAAAAAAAAAAAAAAAAAACCTACCCCACTGTTGAAGCTTGTAGATCAGGGGTGTCAAACTCAGTCACAGCAGGGGCCGGATTCTGGATTCAGGTCTAACCTGAGGGCCCAGCAGGGTCAACATTCAATCAATCAATCTTTATTTATATAGCACTTTTCATACAATGCAATGTAGCACAAAGTGCTTTACACACAACATACAATTTAAAGAAAAATACATTAGTTCAAGCCCCCCCACCCGACCACCAACCCACCCAGTCAACCCACCCTCTTCCCCACTCAGTAGTCCATACCTTGGCAGATGTGTCATATATAATGGATCCCTTACACACAGGAGCGTGCACATTAAGGAAACGCTATCTTAAAGTTAAGAATGAGGAAACACTGCAGTTTAGGCTAAAATCCTAAAGAAAAGTGATGGTAGGCAGTCCTAAAAATTAAAATATAAAGTAAAACCTAAAAGAAATTTTACTTAAAAGCCAGAGTAAAAAGGTAGGTCTTGAGTTTGCTTTTAAAAACATTAACATCAACATTTAACCATAACTGTCAACCTCATTTTCACCAGTAATAAAATATGAAAACAGCACTGATGATAAATCATTTGGAAATTTAAAAAAGTAAAAATGATAACTTTAAAGGCTCAAATCTGAAATAAAAATTCCAATTTATGAGTTCAAAAGATCAAAACATGATATTAAAAATAGAAAAAGAATGTTTCTAAAGAGCAAATATACAAGGAGAAAGTTGAAATCATAAGTTTGAAAGGTCAAAATATAAGATCAAGTTTGAAATAATGCATTTAAAAGTGAACACATGACTTAAAATTTTAAATTGCGAGTCTGATAATTCAAAATATGGGATTGAAAAGCCAAAAATTAGGAGTTGAAAAAGTCAAAATATAAGCTAGAATTCAAAATTATGACTTAAAATGTTAAAATTAGGACAGAATTGGGAGTATAAAAGGTCAATATGTTATAAAAAGTAAAAATTATGATATAAATATTTGAAATATGAATTTAAAATTTCACAATCTGAGAAAAAATTTGAAATCATGTTTTTAAAAGTCAAAATATGGAATCAGAAAGCCAAAGTAAGGAGTTGAAATGGTCAAAATATGACTTAAAATATAAAATTAGGAATCTAAAAGAAAAAAAGGTGTCATATAAAGTCCAAATTCTGAGTTTGAGTTGAAATCTTGAGATGCAAAATTGAAAATATGAAATAAAACACATATCACTTTCTTTCCCAACATTTTGAGTTTTTATGAAATCTCTTTACTTTTTAGATTTTTATGGCTTAACAGGGATATTTTAAATGATCATGTTAAAGTTTCCATTATTATACTGGAGGAAATCTTCAGACCTCATACTGGTGGGCCAGTTATAATACAAATATGAGATGATCTTGTGGGCCGGATATAATCGTTCCATGGGCCAGATATGGCCCCCGGGCCTTGAGTTTGACACCCGTGTTGTATATGATTCAGGAGGCTGCAAAGTACGTCACAGTGTCATCTGCAAAAAGTATTAACCAGGTAGATTTTGGAGCAATATTTGGAGGAAATCCCTGAAAGTATTTTTGAGATATGTTCACAAGAGTGTCCTGGATGGACGGATGAAAAACCAACCAAATAAAGTGCCTCCAGCCCACGCTGTAACTGCTGTGACGACATTAGAGTGGGAGACAAAAAGAAGCAAGAAAAGCCAAATTTTAAAAAGCGAGGAAGGGGAAAATGAGGAAATGTACATTAGTAAGAGTTGATAAGAGGAATAAAAGAAAGAAAATGAGCCAAGAAGGAAAGTAAGCAGCAGCATGCTTCAAACTGGCTCTAAACCAGCTTTAATGGAGGATGTAATCACACTGACTCTACACACACACACTCTCCTCTTTCATCCAAAAACATCCTGATTGAAAATGACACACACACCTGTGTCAGACTGAGCAAGCCAGCAGATTCTCTCACACACTTTAACACACACACACACACACACACACACACACACACACCCTCACGTCTGACAGCAGAGGAGTGATGGAGCGAGACCGACGCAGAGCCGAGCTGAGCTTCAAATATGATCCAGATTTTTTTAATCCTGCCGAAGAAACTGTGCATCAATTCACGTTTCCAGTGTTTCCATCCAGTGCTGTTTTTATCTTTACAATGTCTGTAACAGTTTATTATTTAAATATTATATATAATATCAAAACATGTTGCCAGAAAATTAAGGATGTTTCTTATTAATAAAGAAAAGGCCTTAAATGTGTATGAATTTACAGTGGTTTAATTTTCTGTTTAAATTTTAAAAAGTACATATCGGTATCTGCAGATGTGTATAAACATACAAAAATGTTTTCTTTGACTTTCCTGGTTTATAAACATTTTATGTTATTAAAAAATATTAAATTCATTTATATTTTATATGCTAATCATGTCCTGTAAGATGGGGGGAAAACAAAATCCTTACAAAAGATTATAAAATGAGGCAAACTTTATTTTTAAAAATATTTAATGTTGATGTCACATTTAGAAACTAACATTTATTTAAATACATTTTTTATTTGTAAAAATTGAAAAATGTCAATCTGAATGTAAAAAAGTACCAAAATAATGAAAATAATAAAGTTAATAACAATTCATTAAATAAAAATAATAACACAATTAAAGCAATAAAATCGTATTGCTTGTAGAAAAATGCAAAATTATTAATTTCGTTCAAAAAGAAAAGAAAGAAAAGAGGTTTAATAGTAAAAATGTTATAAATAGATAAAAACATACAAAGGACATATTTTATAAAATAGATTTTTTTTCAGATTGCAAAAAAGAGAATAAATGGGAGAATAGAAAAGAATTAAGACAAAGAATGAAAGACATATTCAAACATTACAGAGACGTAAATATCATGGCTGTAAACGTCACTGCAAACTGGACTAAAATAGGAAATTAAAAGTGAAAAAAGACAGCAAACATTGTCTTGGAAAATCAGAGAGATTCAGACAGATAAACAAAGAAAAAGGGAATAAAGAGAGAAACTTGGAGTCAGGAAAAGTAAAAAGGAGTTGAAAAATCAGACACGTAGGGGTAAAGACTTGACAGACTTGCCAAAATTGGACGGCGGCAGGGGCAGAAAAACTAAGAGACGTGAACGGGAAAAAGCTGGGAAAAAAGACACATACGCAAGAAACTGGTGTAGGCATTTAAAAAAATGTGGAAAGACAAATAGAGAAAAAGAAACCAAAAAGATGAGATAGAAAGAGAGCTCACTGTGATTGAATCGACTACATAAAAAGCAGAAAGAGGAAGAAAACTGTGGATGAGATGAAATAAAGGAGCAGAAGAAGAGGCGGTGAGAGGTGTAAAGGAGTGGAGGATGAACGGCGAAGACGAGTGCATTAAGAGGCTCCGTGTCTTTTAGCTAACGTCTAATTTGTAAGAGGAGAGACGGAGAGCTAACCGAGTGGAAAACACCATCTCAAACTCTGATTAAAGCCTTCCACTGTAATAATGAGATCTCCTCCAATCCTTTTAACACAGCAGCCTACACACTCACTCACTGTTTTAATCCAGGATTTTTTCATCTAAATTTAAGGTCAGACATGTAATTCGTGTCAGTGTTTCTGTGTTTTAATCACTTTATGGACTCATCCTTCACATTCTCTCTTCGTCTACTTTCATCATTAATTTCTTCTTTTATTACTCGTTCTCCATCATTACATCCTCTTATCCTTCTTTGGTTTGCTCTTTAGTTTTTTTTTCAGGGTGTTAGAGAGGAAAAGGCGCCATGTTTCTCTGGGTTAGGTCAATGAAATCCTTCACCCTAAAACATTTCCTCACTCGTAGCCACATCCTGCACTGGGATAGCTGTTCCCCCATTTACTTGTATTTTAAAGTGAGTTGTTCCACTCTGATTGAATCAAGCTGGACAAAAGACAGACACCAGGATGTACAAAACATCTGTCTCAAGGATGAGTTGTCTGGATTCTGGAGGTCAAAGGTCCTTAAAGGTCAAGGTAAATTTGTCAAGTATGCTCTGAGAATTTTTCTTTAAATTTTGCACAAATATTTTTTCTGCTCCTATTACGTACAAAAAGAAAACATCAGCTCATTTTGAATTTACTGGCAGCAACACGTCTCAAAAAAGTAGGGACAGGACCATGTTAACCATTGTGTAGCATCCCCTCTTCTCCGTAGATGTCTGGGAAGTGAGGAGGCAAGTCATTAGAGTTCTAGGGGAGGAATGTTGTCCCATTCTTATCTGCTCAACAGTCCTTTGTCTTCTTTGCTGGATCTTTCATTTTATTATGCACCAAATGTTTCTGTTGGTGAAAGGTCTGGACAGCAGGCAGTCCGGTTCAGCTCCTGGACTCTTCTTCTGTGAAGCCATGCTGTTGTGATGGGTGTGGTATGTGGTTTAGCATTGTCTTACTGACATATACAGGACCTTCCCTGAAAGAAACGTCTGGATGAGAGCTCTGAAACCTCTCTCTGCTTTTCAGCATTGATAGTTCCTTTCCAGATGTTGAAACTGCCTACGCCGTAGGCACTAATCCAACCCCATACCATCAGAGATGCAGGCTTTTGGACTGTGCAAGAACAAGCTGGATGGTCCCTCTTATGTTTAGTCTACAGGACCTGTGGTTTCCTCAAAAGGTTTTGAATTTTGATTCATCTGAGCACAGAACAGTTTTCCAAAGTGCCTTGCTCCATGCCAGTACACTGGAAGTGATCTGGCACCTCTCCAGCTACCAGGCCAAAGTCTAGATATGGTCCGGGACTTGAACCCGCAACCCTCCGATTCCCAGCCTAAGTCCCTCCAGACTGCTGCGAAGATGGTGACTTTTCTAGACTGTGTTATGGCTTCTTATTTGCATGATACAGCCTAAACTTCCATTTTTCTGATGGCACAGACAACAGCTTTGACAGGAAATGATTTCTGGAAGTGTTACTGAGTCCATGCAGTGATTTCCAGTACAGAGTAATGACTGTTTCTAATGCAGTGCTATGAACATCGTAAGCATCCAATATTGACAGTCAGCCTTGTCCTTTTTACACACAGATTTCTCCAGATTCTCTGAATCTTTAAATCATGTTATGGATTCTTTATGACGGTATATTCAAAGTCTTTACAACTTTATGTTGAGGAACATTTTTCTGTTTTTCTCCATAATCTTTAGATGCAGTTTTTCCCAGATTGGCAAACCTCTACCCATCTTTACTTCTGAGGAACTCTGCCTCTCTAAAATGCTCCTTTCATACCCACTCATGTTACTGACCTGTTGCCAATTTGCCGAAATAGTTGCAAAATGCTTTTCCAACTGTTTTTCATTAGTGCCACTTACATCGCTAGCATTTTGTTGCCCCGTCCCAACTTTTTTGAGATGTGCTGCTGCCATCAAATTCAAGATGAGCAAATTTTTAATTTTTCATAAAATTTTGAAATGTCTCAGTTTGAACATCTGATCTGTTATTTGTTCTATTCTGAATAAAATATGAGTTCATGAGATTCTAAAATTATTACATTCTGTTTTTATTGACATTTGAAAGAGTGCCCCAACTTTTTTGGTACTGGGGTTGTATTTGTAATTTTCTCACACAGTTTTTTGTGATATTTCCTCAGAAAGTTCAATTAAGCTCCACCTTTTTTTTTAAACAATTCTTCATTGTTTTTGCTGCTCTGGCTTGAACCGTTAATTATATTGCTCAACACTGCCTCCATGGATTGCAGCGGTATTGCAGTGTCTGAGCCTCAAATTCATACTGTGCTTATGAATGTGATATTTCAAGAATGCTTTCAGCAATTTTCATCAAACTTTGCTCAAACGTTAACTCTAAATCACAGATGAACTGGTTGGATTTCAGATGTCACTGCATGATTACACAAAGAGAAACAGAAGCAGAGGAAGTTTGGTAGGTTCAACAAAGTTTGACGATCCTATGAAAGTGTTAAAGTCCTTCTCTGTTCGTCTTACAACACCAGACGTTAGTTTTCACATTTCACTTAATCTGACTGGTTATTAGAAAACTCTTTTAGCAGTGTTTTAGAATTACCCGGGTTAAAATCTGCACCTTTTAATCCTTGTAATTGTCAAAGAAAAACCCTTCAACAATCGTTTCACACTCTCTTCCATTTCCTCGGTGTGAAATGGGCTCTTCAGTCGTCTTAACTGGCTTACAGCCGTCCTCTTCTGTTTCAAAGACAAATCCTATTTTCAGCTCTCATCAGTCAAGAACAGACGCAAGGATGTCTCTGTTTCAGTCTCTCGTTTAGTCACACACACATGCTGGGAGCCTGTTGCCACAGCTGCATTTGGAGACAAATCCCTTTTTCTGCTTTGCCCTCTCAGACAAAAAACACTCGTCTCATTTCCTAACCCTGCCTGTTGCACAAGATAAAAGAGCACTCGGTTTGAGCATGTGTGAAATCAAGAGGCTTCATTTATGTTCTCCTTTGACGTTTCATTTTCACCTCCTTTTGTCATCACTGCTCTCTTCTCTACGCTTTCTCAAGTCAAAAATATGCTTTTTTAAAAACCATGCAAGTACCTGAAAATAAGACTGATCTTGAACTAAAATCAATTAAACACTTTCCAGGCTTGAGTAAAGTCTCTTAGTTTGCTCTGCAGTTATTTTCTCAGTTATAGTTGGCAGTAGGGATAAACGTGGTTAAAAGGTTATGTTTGTTTATCAAATTAGACTGAGAAGTCAGTTAAACTACCTTAAATAACCAGTCACTCTTTTATAAACAGGCTTGAAATCCAAGTCTATAATACTCTTTTAAACTGTAATGAAACTCCTACCACTAGAGGCCGCTGTAGCTTCAGTTAATGGCAGTTGCCTTCCTGTCAGATCTTTGGCCCTGCACTTCATCGGACGTTAATGTGAGAAGCTTAGCGGTAGCTTAGCAGTTAGCGTGTAGTAGGAACAGCACGATATGAGAGTTTTTTAAGTAGGATGTGGAAATAAAGTGGTACCTTGGCTGTAGAAGGTTGAACTCACACATAACTACTAAACCCAAGTGAAAAGAGGCCACAAACACGATATTAACCTGCAAAGAGGAACGAAGGCTGGCAGAGCTAGCTGCTAATGTTAGCCACGCTGTACAGAGTATATCAGGCTCACATCACACCCACTAAGTGACCCTGTAAGGAATTTGACTGTTTTCTAAGGATTTTCTCTTCTTTAAACTAGTCGGTTAAACACAATTTAAATAGGAAGCTGAATGGGGGGATAGATGCCTAGGAACATTCTTAGTTGACAGTTTGGCGTCTTAATCTAAAATTTCTGATTTGTGGCATTCCCCAAGGCAATATTCTGGGTCCTTAGTTGTTTGTGTCATATCTGCTTCTCTGAGACATTTTAAAGGTATTTCCCATTAATTCTACACAGATTTTTCTAAAACTCTGGGTTTCATTGCATCCTAAAATGTAGCAGAAGTGTCCTATTTTAGGAACTGCATTGATTAGTGAAACTTTAAAGAGGGGTCTGGCTTCATTTCTGACGGCCATTCCACAGACCATGTATCTGAGACACCATATAGCTCAGGAGGAAGTACCGTTTTTTTCCCCCAGTTTAAAATTTTTTTGCCAAATACAAGGTATTTTCAGTTCAAGAATTTTTGTAAAAATTCAACTTTATTCATAAACAAAGTCTGGTAGTTACATTCATAATGATTGTAAACATTAGAGACTAAAAAGCATTTCATAAATAAAACAGAGAAAAAGGTCAGGTGTCTAATCTGGGGTTAAATTATGTATAGACCCATTTTAGAAGTAGTTACATGAATGGTGGCTGGCTTTAGCTTTGTTAGCTTTAGCTAAAGCTAACATAGCAACACTAGCTACATAATTTATGTTTCTTCATAATGGAGCGTCATACCTACACAACAAGGTTTTTTCCTGTAAGCTGTTAACTTAACTTTAACATTTTGTATTTTTGTTTTGGAGGACAGGTTTTTAAGTTTCACGTTTTGGTTTCTAATTCCTTCCCATAACCCCCAAAAAAGAAAAGGTTAGGCCGATTTTAGCATTAACATTTTAGCATGCCAGACTGGCTTGAAAATATATGATTTGTGGTATTCCCCAAGGTTCTATACTTGGTCCTCATTTGTTTTGTTCATATTTGCTTCCCTGTGAAAAAAATGAGACATTTTAGGGATATTTCCTATTGTTTAAACATACGTGATATTCAACTCTGTTTCAATGAATCCTAAAATGTGGTAGAAGTTTCATTTTTTTAGGAAATGGATGTATTAGTGATGTTCCTAGGTGTATAATGTCTTATCCAATTAAAGGCATAATCAAATAGCATTTAGCCAACTTAACACTGCAACAGTAAACATCACACTGAGATGGTGTTGTAGCAAAGCTGGTTTGCAAAATGAGGCTAAATGTTAGCTTTGCTAGCACCTCCGGCCTTGGATCCTATTGCAGGTCAACGTCCACATTCCTGAGCTGAATATCGCCACTAAATACTTTGGTTTATATGCGAGTATAATCCAATACAGCAGGAGAAAACTTTATTTATTTCCCCAGATCCAAACAGTGCAAAACTACGTTGTTCGTACAAGAGGCTACAGGTGCTAACGCAGTTAGTGGTTGTTCATATAGCACTAGTAGCAGTCATTTAGAACAACAACAGTAGCTTCTGACGGCTGTGTTAGAGTTTAGATGAAGTGTTTGACTGCTTGTCTTATCACCAAGATGTGTCTTTCCAGATGTTCTTGCTGTTGGAAATCTGTGGAATAAAAACATGATTTATCACAGAAAGAATTGCCTTTATAGGTTGTTGAAATAAGATATGGAAACATGGTGACATAAATCAGACACATCTGTTCGCCATCTTTGACATCAGATGAAGCCGAGGTTTGTGCACACTCCAGGAAACTTATCTTAGGAGTTATTGTTTGATTGCTTCAGATGGACATTTGTTAAACCGTGTCAAAGTCTGGAAGAAAATACGAAAGACTGAATAAAGCGGGTGGACGACAGACGTGAAGAAACAGAGATGTGACGTCTGTAGATGAAGTCTTGTGGTCATTTTATGCCTTTTTCAGAGAATGTTTGAGAATCTCTTTAGGCTGGAGTTGGAAATAGAGCAACGCTGTGAGTCGATGTAAATAAAGCATATAATATAGTATGTAGTAACAGAAAGTGGAAAAAAGAAACAGCCAAACAGGAAAGGTAAAACACAGGAGAGAGAAAGTGGGAAAATGTAAAAGGGGAAATAAAGTCAGAAAGAAAAGAGCAGAGGCTTGTTTTTTCCCAGCAGATAGGATCTCTGTCATCAGCTTTCCTTCAGTTTTCCCACCAAACATCATCCAATCAGACCTCCATTATCTCCCATTAGCCAGCCTGGAAATGCTGCACTGCTTCCTGACTTATTCTCGATTCCTTTTATACCTTTTCCATGCCTTAAAAGTTCACTCCGACAGCATGAACGTGACGTCATCAAAGATATGTTTTAAATCAGTTAGTTCTAATGACTCGAGTTCATTCACTCAGTACACTCAGTTCCCAACGGAGCGGGTCATTCATCACTGAGCGGAAAGATGCAATCACAATACAAAACTCTGAATAAACAGTTTAAAAGAAGGTCAATGCTGTGGTCATTGCAGTGTTATCTCACCACTGTTTTTATGCCTGCAAACCAGGATCACAATCATTTCTCTGTTTTTAATCAGTAAGAATTTTTTTAATTTTCAAATTCCACATAACAGGAGTCAATTGATAAAATACCCATTGTGATGTCATTATCCAAAGGTGAACAAGAGTCCAAAACCCCCCAGACATTCATTTTAAGATATAGTATGTAAGCAGCTGTTTGCTGCTGGTTTGAAGACTGAAATTTGTGAATAATTCTTTGCAATTTTTTGTTTTCATGTTGTTGTTTTTTGTTTGTTTGTTTGTTTGTTTTTCAGCCAAATGCAGTGGTGATTCTCTTCCCTGTTTCCTTGGGCAAAAAATTCACAGAATAACCCTTTAACTAGTTTTTATCTCCATTATGTTAGAAAGAATCCAAAACCAGCAAAAAAATATGAAAAGATTTGTATTGTTTTCTGAATGTAGCTCCTTTGTGAGAGTGTGCTGTCGATGGGGCCCTCCTGGGGGGAGTCCTACTGTCGTTGCAAATTTTGCACATTTTTAGCAGCTTCAGTGGTTTGTCAACCTAAGGGGTGCTAGAGGACCCATGGCAGTTGCTTGTCTTGCCAGTTGACAAGCGGTGACCCTCCTGTGTGTATCTAAGTGAAGCTGACCACTGCCCCTCCCTCTCCACCCATCCATACATCCATATTCTTCCACTTGTCAAGTCGTGGTAGCAGCATGCAAAGTAAGTAAACCCAGACTTCCTTCCACCTAGCAACATTTTCTAGTTTCTCTTGAAGGATTCCAAGGCATTCCCAAGGAAGATGGGATATATAATCCCTCCAGAAAGTTCTGTGTCTGCCCCGGGAGGCAACATTGAGGCATCCTCGTCAAATGCCCTAACCACTTCAGCTCCTTTCGAGACGAAGGAGCAGTGACTCTACTTTGAGATCCCCTCCAGATGTCTGAGCTCCCCACCCAACCTCCAAAGCTGAGCCCAGACACCCTCTTGAGGAATCTCATTTAAACTGCATGACTCTTATTCTTTTGGTCATTACCCAGAGTTCATGACCACAGGTGAGGGTTTGAACAAAAATCAACCGGTAAATCTTTAAAGCTTTGCCTTCCGGCTCAGCTCCCTCTTCACCTGTTCACTCATGAACAAGACCCTGAGATACTTGAACTCCTTCACTTGAGGCAAAGACTCACTCCCCACCTGGAAGCCAACAGACTTACATCATCTGCAAACAGCAGTGATGAAATTCCAAGCTCCCCGAACCCTCCCTCCCTATGAAAATCACAAAAAAGATGTCACATTTTGTCTAAAATTTACTTTAGTTATCAGTGTTTCTATATGTCAACAAAAAAGGTTGTCATACTTAGTTTGGAAATTTAACATATTGCATTGAAAAGACTTAAAACCAAAGATTTAGACCATAAAACTTATTAGGAACCACTGCACCCACCCAGAACTGAGTCCATCCTGCACCTACTGTGTAAGTTTTCATTATTTATTCACTTCAACATCTGTAACGCAGCTAAGAGATGAGCTAAAGCTAATGTAGCTACATTCAATTTAGCATAAGCCAGGTATTCCTAAACAAATGTAACTAAAGCAAGCATTGTTTTTATCTACAAATTATCTACATTAGCTACATGGCTACATAAGCTAACGTAGCTGTCTTAGCTTTGGCTACATTAGCTATGTTAGTGTGTTTTCACTACAAAATATGGCTGACTCAAGCAGACTTAAGTTGGCCATATTTAACGTTTTCTAATCAGGTTTTGCAGGCAGGTTTGTTACTTCTGGTGTCCTAACCCAGACCCTAACCCTAACCCCCCCTACCCTAATCCTAACCTGAAGCATAATCTGATTTTATTTGGAAAGCTTTGTGTCTATTTTCAGACACACTATTTCCAACAGTGGTGCTGTCTGCAGAGCAGGCCTCTGAGAGAGGCAGGCTCGGGCACAGTACAGATCGTGAGTGCACCCTTAACAACTTTAAAGTCATGGACCTAAATGGTTAAACTCAACACAATGATTCCCTCAGTTTGTTGTAGCACCAGTGATGTTGGAAATACTTTGTTTTCCCAGTCGTGATGCCAATAATTAAGAGAAAAGCAAAACAAAAGCACCTTGTTATAAAAGCTATTAAATCATCTGTGGTGATGGGAATGATTAGGAAAATTTAGGAGACCGAACCAACATTGGTCATGGTGTTTGTTTCAGCCTGCAGGGTGGAGCAGGTGGGTGGAGTTAACTTCATCAGTGTACAGGAACAATCAGGCAGTACATTGGTGGGACTCATCCTCTCTCTCACACACAAACACAGTCAGTCTTGCTATTTGACTTTCCATACAGTGGTTAATAGATTGCACCTGTCCTGCTCTGTTCTGCTTTTTCCAGCGTATCCCTCATCAGTACACTCTCACTGTGTGTCTAAGCGTGTTAAACTGTGTCATGTGGGTTTGTATGATCAGATCTGGTTTTTTTTCACATCCTGCCTCTCCTTCACCACTTTGCATCTCTTCTCTAAGCTAAGTCCCCTAAATGAAGTTGTGGAAATCTTAAACGAGACTTGTAATGACAGGAACTCCATCAGCTTTAGCAGCGTCTCACCCTCAGCTCACAACCACGAATGAAACAGCGATGTAGGAGTTACAGTACGGTAGTACCTCAAATGAAGGTCCTGTTTGGGAAAGAGAGTGTTTGGTTTGTGCTGCAAGTGATCCCAGAATGCTTTGTGAGCAGCATTAACCAGTTAGCTTTTCTACCTCAAGGAAAAATATGAAAAATTTGTCTGAAGTGGCAAAGAATGGGCAGCAAGTGGCAAAAAGGGTGGAAAATTGGCTTAAAAATGGGTTAAATGTGATATAAAGAAGTAGCAAAAATAGATGAGAAGTTGCAGGAAAAAAAAAGCAAGCCGTTGCAAAAGAAGTGGCAAAAAAGCAGCAAGAAATGGGTTAAATGGCAAAAAATGGCAAAAAGGGTCCAAAGAGGCAAAAAATGGGTCAATTGTGGGGATAGAAGTGGCAAAAATGAAGCAGGAAATTTGATAAAAAAGGCAAAAAAAAAAAAAAAAAAAAGTGGCAAAAATGGGTCACAGGTGCAAAAAAAAAAAGACATGGAAATGCACAAAATGTGTCAAAGTGCAAAAAAGAAGTTGCAAAATCGATAAGTAGCAAAAAAAAAAAAAAAAAAAAAGCAAAAAGCGGCAAAGTGCAGCAAGAACTAGGTAAAAAGTAGCAAAAGTGAAAATATGGACAAAATGGGTTTGATGTGGCAAAAAAAAGTTTCAAAAAATGGGCTTAAAAAATTGGGTCTGAATTTTGGTGAAAGAAGTAGCAAAAATAGCATTAAAAACCTGCAAAAATGGGCTGCAATGGGCAAAAAACATGGAAATGCACAAAAATGGGTCAAAAATGGCAAAAAGAAGAGGCAAAAAACTGGCAAAAATGCTGCAAGAAATGGGTAAAATGCAGCAAAATGGGTTTGAAATGGCATAATTAAGTTGTAAAAATGGGCCACAAGTGGCAAAAAAGTAATAAATGAGCTAAATATTTTGACAGTTGTGGGGAAAGAAGTGGCAAACATGCAGCAGGAAATGGGTTAAAAATGGCAAAAAGGGGAAAATGGGGTGGAGTGGCAAAAAGACAAGCAAAATGGGCCACAGGTGCAAAAACATGGGAATGCACAAAAATGGGTCAAAAGTGGCAAAAAGAAGTTGCAAAATTAATAAGTGGAAAAAAAGCAAAAAGTGGCAAAATGCAGCAAGAAATGGGTGAAAAGTAGCAAAAAGCGAAAATATGGAAAAAAAAAAAATTGGCTTGATGTGGCAAAAAAAGTTAAAAATGGGCTTAAAAATTGGGTCTGAATTGTGTGAAAGAAGCAAAAAAAAAAAGTTTGCAAAACCAGCATTAAAAAGCTGCAAAAATTGGCTACAAGGGCAAAAAAATATGGAAATGCACAAAAATGGGTCAAAAGTGGCAAAAAGAAGAGGCAAAAAACCTGGCAAAAATGCTGCAAGAAATGGGTAAAAAGCAGCAAAATGGGTTTGAAGTGGCATGATTAAGTGGTAAAAATGGGCCACAAGTGGCAAACAAGTAATAAATGAGCTAAAAAATTTGGTCAAATGTGTTGAAAGAAGTGGCAAAAATGCAGCAAGAAATGGGTTAAACAGGGGAAAATGGTAGTGGCAAAAAGACAGGCAAAATGGGCCACAAGTGTCAAAAAACATTTAAAAAATGAAAGCATGAATAAATCATTCCAACATTAGAACCCAATAAAAGCTGGACACCTTTCTCAGCCCCAGAAGGAGCTAACTGCTAGCCAGGATGCTAGCACCAACGCTACTGATCCAACACATGCATGAATAAATCCCAACTGGGGAGGGCCTTTTCTCTGGGTTTTTCAGGGGCTCAGCCAATTCTGTGGGTGGGTCTGATGTAACCCTTGGGATACTGAATAAATCAAATAAAACTCTCCTCTGTATCCCTCCATGCAGGCGGCCTTGGTGAGGGTTAGAGTAAGGGTTAGGGTTAGGGTGAAAAACCACCTAATTTCTGGAGAATTGCCACAATATTACAAGGAATTACTTCATAACTAATTGATTATTACTAGGTAAATACTACCTGAATATGATCATATTTCTGTGCCATCACCACCTCAGAATAAAGGTTCCTGTAAATACAGCTTCTGGAGAGTATGGTACCAGAGGCAACTTTCCCATTCATTTTCTCCTTGTCAGATTTGATTATCAGCCATACATTCAGAAATATCCAAGTTCAATCAGGAGTGACCTGCATGTGAAACAATGGTGTGTGCTCCTTTAGAAGACAGAAGTCTGTAGGATATAAACCTCTTTTTGAGATAAACATAGTTTATTGACGTGCCCTCCTCGGTGGCCTTTAGGGGGACAAATGTGATAAACTTTCCTCCAGGGTGCCTTAAATGTTTAAGGTGTTATACACCAGAGTGACTCGTAAGTGAACTGCAGGTAAAATGAGCCAGCAGAGGTAAAGGACAACACACTGCTGCTGCTGCAGTGGAGGAAAAATATGAGAGAGAGAGCTGTCAGTGTGTGAGCCGGAGTGTCTCAGGAGGGAGGCAGCAGCATAAAGACGCCAGATGCTACTTTGTCAGGCAGGTTAAGAGTGTGTTAGAGAGAGAGAGAGACGGGTGAGGAGAGAGAGGCAGAGAGCACTGAAGAGAAAGCATGGAAAAATAAAAGTGTGGCAGATGGAGAGTAGGCAGGTTTGAGTTACAGTATCAACATATCTGCTCATGTTCACCGGACAAGTGTGTGAGAGACTGAACCGCCTTCATCAGCTGATTTAGATCATCCTCAGGTCTTTATCGCCATCTAGTGGTGTGACTATGACAGTGAACAAATAAAAGAGCAGCACTGAAACAGTGATTTTCTCTGGAGTTTGTCACTTAAATGTAGTCAAAGATGCTGCAGTTTTTACCTTAGATGGCCACAGGCATGCATGCAAACAGTTCATTTTACTCTGTTTTCTATGGTGTTTTGGTTGCTTTGGTTTTTGTTGTTTTCTAGTGAAATTAACCTTTTCTCATGGGAAAATCTGCTTTGTTATCCAAAGATGACAATAAGAATAAGTTAAGATATCAATAAAACAACCAAAATGTACTTATTATCATGCAAAACATAGTAAAATAATAAAAAGGAAAAGTTAATCTTCTTCTTTATGTTCTTCTTAATTCTTAGGAAACTACACCGCGTTCCACATTATTATGCAAATGATATTTTTCTCTGATTTTCCCAGATAATAATGCAAATGACAGTCAGAATATTTTTCAAGTCATCAGCCGTTAGAGCATAATTCAAATGTTTTTGAACAAACTTCATAATGACAAAAATTATTTTTTAAAAGATAAAAACCTCAAAATGCACTGTTCCACATTATTAAGCACAACAGCTTTTTAAAACATTTTATTGGTTGTAAAAAAACTGAAAATGGTCATTTGTAGAAATTGCAGCATCAGGGGGTCATATTTACTGAAATCAAAGCTATTTCAATCAAAAACATCTTAACAGGACAAGTTCCATGTTAACATAGGAGCCCTTCTTTGATTTCACCTTCACTATTCTTGCATCCATTGAACTTGTAAGTTTTTGGAGAGTTTCTGCTAGAATTTTTTTTTTTTGCAGGATGTCAGAATATCCTCCCAGAGCTGCTGTTTTGATATGAACTGCCTCCCACCCTCATAGATCTTTAGCTTGAGGATGCTCCATAGGTTCTCAGTAGGGTTGAGGTCAGGGGAGGATGGGGGCCACACAATGAGTTTCTCTCCTTTTGTGCCCATAGCAGCCAATGACACAGAGGTATTCTTTGCAGCATGAGATGGAGCATTGTCATGCATGAAGAAAATTTTGCTACAGAAGGCATGGTTCTTCTTTTTGTACCATGGAAGAAAGTGGTCAGTCAGAAACTCTATCTACTTTGTTGAGGTCATTTTCACACCTTCAGGGACCCTAAAGGGCCCTATCAGCTCTCTCCTAATGATTCCGGCCCAAACATGACTCCACCCCCTCCTTGTTGACGTCCCGGCCTCATTGGGACATGGTGGCCATCCACCAACCATCCACTACTCCTCCATCTGGACCATCCAGGGTTGCAAGGCACTCATCAGTAAACAAGACTGTTTGAAAATGAGTCTTCATGTATTTCTGGGCCCACTGCAACCATTACAGAAAGAAATGGGTTTAATATGTTAAAAGGGCAAATATAATGGCAAACTGGGCCACAAAGGGCAAAAAAAAAAAAAACATGGAAATGCACAAAATGGGTCTAGGAGGCAAAATGGATTATAAATTGCAGAAAAATAGCAAAAAGTTGCAAAAAAAAAAAAAGCAGCAAGAAATGCAGAAAGTAGCAAAATGGGAAAAATATGTCAAAAATGGGCTGAAATTGGCAAAAAAAAAAAAAAAAGGTCAAATGTGGTGAAAGAAGTGGCAAAAATGCAACAAGAAATGGGTTAAACCTCAGAGAAACCACAGAGAAGTCATCACAAAGGAGTCCAGCCGGCACATCTCAACATCCAGTCAACATCCAGGCCTCACAAGAGTAGAGTAACACCAGGAGGACCAAGCACTGTAAGACTCTGACTTTTGTCTTTACACTCAGAAACCGGTAACGCCACAGTGAACCCGTTGGCATGGTAATGATGAATCGCTGATCTGGACTTTGCTGATGATGCTTAGACTGTTCCAGAGACTGTAGATGTCCATGCTGGGGCTCTTAACTTGGTGAGTGAGGAGGCTGAATGCACGTCCCCTGTACTAAAACAAAGATCCAGGCCTTTGGGGGCGCCTTGGATGCTGCCATGGAATCTGTGAAGGGTGAAAGCGTGGAAGTCAAGCTCCTCAGAGGTCCATTCCTCGTCTCATCCTTCCAGAACCACATCAGTGTCTAGACTCCATAAGAGGGATCCTATCCTGCTTTCAGCCTCAATACTTCTGCAAGGACATGACTTCACCCTGGAGTCAGTTCGCCAAAGACATTTCACATTGCCAGGCTTTTAGAAACGATTATCATTCACTCACATTTAGTCTCTCCTGATTGAACTAGCTTCATCCCACTGGTTTTAACGTCAGCATTGGATTAGTATTTTCTTGAGCTAACAGGACTTCAAAAACAGTCTATTTCAAAAGCTCCATTATGACACAATAACATTTAAAAATCTTTAATTGTTTCTCTCCTAATGTGAGCCAGCCCCTCTGAAAGCTGTTATTAGTGTTATATTACCATGTGTGTTTTTTCATGCGTTTCAGAGAGAGACAAAAGAAAGAGAAAATGTAACACAGCGCCTTGACCAACATTCCCATCCCATCGTTTGTGTCTGCCTGACACAAACGCACACACATTAACTACTCCGTCTGTGCTGCAGGCGACTGGAGGCATTGCACTAGTAGCCTACTTTAGGACAGGTCAGCTCTGAGAGCGCCCAGCCACCGTGAAATTCCTATTATTCTCATGGAGGACAGACACAGACACGGTCACATCACATATTGAAAGCTTCAGCTCTGCTACTATCACATCTGCTCACATGTGTATCCGTAGAACGGGATGTTTGATCTTTACTGTGCTGAAAAAAGACAAAAAAACACCTCCTTAATGCTAAAAAGAAAACACATTTCTACAAAGTAATGTCAGTTTTACACATGCACGGTAAAGTGAGTGACTGCAAGAATATTCACCCCCTTCTGTCAGTATTCAGTAGACTCACCTTTGGCTGCAGTCACAGCTCTGAGTCTGTGTGGATGATCTCAATCAGGCTCAGACATCTGGACGCTGCAACTTTACTCCATTCTTCTTTGCTAACCTGCTCAAGCTCTGTCAGGCAGCACAAGGATCAGGAGTGAACAGCCCTTTTAAGTCAAGCCACAAATTCTCTCTTGCATTGAGGTCTTGGCTTTGACTCAGCCACTCCAGAACATTCCCCTTGTCGTCTTTAAACCACTTCTGTGTCATTTTCTCTGGATGCTTCAGGTCATTGTCTTACGGGAAAATAAATCCTCTCCCTGTGCTGTAGTTCTCTTGCAGACTGAATTAGGTAGTCCTCCTTTATTTTATTGCATTAATTTTATCCTCTACCTTCACAAGCCTTCCAGGGATGGCTGTTGAGAAGCAGCCCCACAGCATGATGCTGCCACCGGCATGCTTCACAGTGGGGATGGTGTGTTTGTGTTTGTGTGGCGTCTTCAGTTGGTGAACTGTAGTCCAGATTTTTTTTTAAGATTTATTTTTGGGCCTTTTCATGACTTTATTAGATAGAGCAGTGGTTTCTAAAGTGTGAGGCGGGCCTCCCCTGGGGGGCGCCACAGAGAGCAGAAATAGTAGCAGAAATGGGTGAGAAGTGATAAACAAATGAGTGGAAAGTGACTAATATGGGCAAAAAGCAGTCAAGAGTGGAAAAAATGGGCAAAAAAAGAGGAAACAAGTGGTATGTAATGGCAAAAGGTAGTTTGAATGGGCAAAAAGTGGCAAAAAAGTGAAAAGGGGCAAAATCGGAAAAAATAGCAAAAAGAAGAGGCAAAAATTGGGAGAAAAAGGAAACAAGTGGTAATTAATGTCAAAAGGTAGCTTAAATGGACATAATGTTGCCAAAAATGATTTTAAAAAAGGTGGAAATGGCATAAAAGTGGCAAAAATTGGGGAAAAAAGACAAAAAGCCAAAAAGACATCACAAAAATGAGCAAATAAAAAATGGGGGGGAAGGGATATTTAATGATGAAAGGTAGCTTAAATTGGCAAAAAGGTGGAAAAAGGGCAAAAATGGGATAAAAGTGGAAAAATGGGGAAAAGTGGCAAAAAGAAGTTGTAAAATGGCCAATAAAATATGAAAAAGGGTTTTTTAATGGCATTATAACCAAATCTTATAATCTTTATGTCATTTTTTCCCATTTTGCCCTTTTTCACATTTTTTTTGCCACTTTTTGCCCATTTAAACTACCACTTGTTTCCTCTTTTTTTTTTTGCCCATTTTAGTCATGTTCCACTGATTTGTTTATCACTTCTCGCCCATTTCTGCTACTTTCTGACTATTTTTCTACTTTTTCTCCCCATTTTTTGCCCCTTTTCACCCATTTTTTTGCTGCTTTTTGACCATTTTTCCACCTTTAACCTATTTCTATTGCTACTCCAAGCTGTTTTTGCCACTTTTCACCTCTTAGATTGTGGCTTTTGCAAAGGTATTTTTCAACAATTTTGCTCTTTGGTTGAGAAACACTGCTCTATAGCATGGTCCCTATAGTAACTATAAGTTTATCCATGTTGCTCCATGCACAGCAGAGGCTAGCAAAGCAAATCACCTTTTTTCAGGTTTATGGTTCCGCGCCTCCCTGAAGCTCTGTGGCGCCCCCCCAGGGGAGGCCCACCTCACACTTTGAAAACCACTGATTGACATTACTTTTTGACATTAATGGGATTATTGATGGACTGATAGATTTAACTGGATTCTGGTGGATGTTCAGTGCCTTGGAAATGTTTTTGGTATCCATCCACTGACTCAGACTTTTGTATAAAGTCACTTCTTGTAGGCAGCAGGGGGGTGCTGTCACAAAAATGAAAGTTATTAAACATGAATGCATTCAGGCTGGGAGTCTTATATCACGGCTGTGAAGTTTGGCGATGATGGACACCAACCAGAAAGCTCTCCCTTTTATCCCCCTTGTGGGCGGCTTTGCTTGAGAGCAAGGTAACTTTGTAGGATCTCAAGAGAAAGATAAAAAAAAAAAAATCTGTGTTATTCTACATAAGACAAATAAGCTGTGATCTTAAAAAAAACAGCTAAAATGTAATGTAGGATGTCCACTTAGGGCTTCCTTATTTAATGTATTTGAAAAATGTTTAAATACTTGGGATTTAAACACTAAAGCACTTTTAAATGCTGCTGCTGTCAAAGTTGCAGTGATATTAAAAAAATCTTTTGACTGAAAATAACATTTTATTGTATGTATATTTATCTGACAAAAACGTGATAATTATTTATTTTTATATTACATGTATGATTTTGAATGTAGCTCGTATTTACTGCACTACACTGCTGGTATTGAGAAGTTGAATCAGTGGCGGAACAACGTCAGTGTGTCATCACCCATCTGGAGAGCGCGCGCTCCAGCGGCAGCCTCTGATCTCTGGAGTAACGGTTAATCATGAAGAGGAGCGCGTGTAGCCTCGCCGCAGCCGTTACTCGGTGATTACCGGTCAGCATGGCGGTTAATGTGGGCGACAGTTGCAGTTAGAGCCGGGGGGGAGAGAGGATGGAGGACCAGCGGAGGACTCTGACACTCGGGAGACTCACGAGGAAGTCCCGGGTCTCCAAGGAGACGAAGCTCCGGCTGCGCGTGATCTTCCTGGATGATAGCGAGCGCACGTTCGAGGTGGAGGTAGGCACTTTTAACTTAAACGGTGACTCAGAAAACGAGTGTATTAACCCGTTGAACTTCTATTTAAATTATATTTGTTGCTATTTTATAGGATAAAGTAAATCTTTCCTCAAACGTAGACGCTCTGCCTTTAAATAGACACCATTTTGGTCCGTTAACTTGAATTTCCTCCCCATTTTAATCAAATTTACTGTAATTTTTCATCTTTTTATGCTAGTTTGTGTCTGAAATCTTGAGGAAGGGAGAAACAATGATGATTACACGGTATGTTCAAGTCAGAAGTGCACATTTCAACCAGTTTATCGCCATTAACAGTATAAATTAGCCTTAAAAACAGTTTCAAAAACAATATTTACGAACTCACACGAGTATTTTCACTCATAGAGTCACTTTAATGTCACCACATTTATTCGAAGCATTGCAGATCAAAATAATTTGTAGGAATAACTAGCTGGCAAATTATAAAGCATGATTATGCATTAAAAGTACGTAAAAATATTAAAGGTAGCTAAAATTAGCGTTAGAAATCCCTGCTACAGCATACATTTGCTGGGAGTGGGTCATTCTTCCTTTTAACTTCTTAATTTTTCATACTTTATAGATATATTATCAAAAATACTGCTTATACTTGATTTAGGGCTTCTATTATTTTATTTCATTTAAGAAAAGTTCAAAAAACTTCATCTAACACTGTGTATTTTATCTCCTAAACAGCTAAGGAATTTATTTCCTATATAACCACATTTAACCAGGTATTTTTAGAGTGTGCAGACTTAATTTTGCATTTTTTAAATTAGAGATTTGAATGAAAGACCTCAAATTGGGAAATTGCGTTTTTTTTAGTAAAATTGCAGCAAAAAAAGAAGATTTTAGCATGATTTTCACCACTGGTTAGCAGCAAAATCAACAGCAGTTACCTAATATTTGCCCTAATAGATTAAAATATTAAGTTATGATAAAATATTCACATGCAGATAAGTTGTCGTAAGCGTGAACATCCGGATATGAAAAGTGTGCCTAAACGTCTGCTCTCTATGAACTGTCATGTGCTCAGGAAAAGCAGAGTACAAGCCTGCAACATGGTGGCCTACAAGGCAGAAACATAACCTATAAAGAGACTTTCATTGCTTGTGTGTGTCCATTTTCCACGCCCCATGCTCTCTCTGTCAGTTTCCCGGCCGCCCCCGGGACATTAGTAGCATCTTTATATGAGGAGGAGGAGGAGGAGGAAGTGAGGAAGGTGGAAAGGAGAGGCAGAGAAAGGATGAATGGATGGATGTACGAGAGCAGAAATAAACTCTACCCTATGCTGTGATAAATATAGAGTGTGTTTAAAACAGAGCAGGTAATGAGAGTGGGTTTGATGGATTAAAAAAGACTAAATTTACAGAAGCAGGCTGCTTCGTGATTGGCCTGGAGGGAAAAACTACAAAACATGATCAAAAGGTGTGGAGGAAGGAAAAAGCATGGGTGTCAGTGGATGTAGGGACAGGGGAGAATCACAGTGCATTAAGGGAAAGAGGAAATTTAAATTTACTTCCATGATTGACAGTTTTTTTTTTCAAGTATTCTTTCTGGCACAGGACTAGATTGCTTTGCATCCTACTTAAAGACAGGGACTATTTCATGTCAATAGGTTACTTCCCTCAGGGCTCCATCCTGGGGCCTCTTTTGTTTAACATCTACATGCTTCCATTTACTCAAATCATAGAAAACATCCAAATAAATCACCATAACTATGCAGATGACATGCAGCTTTACCAGTCAGTGTCCCCAGGCGACCATGGCCCCATGCAAGCACGGGGTAAATGCAGTGATCAAATTAACAAGAGGATGCGCCGTAATTTTCTGCAGTCTAACAGAGAAAAAACTGAGCCTGAGTTTTTGAAGCCAAGGAGGAACGTTTAAAAGTCAGCCACTAAAACCTGCCACTGCATTAAAAAAACACTAACCACGCCAGAAATCTAGGAGATGTCATGGATTCAGACCTGAATTTTAAAAACCACACAAATACAATTGTTTTTGAAATGTCAAAATGAGGATGATGGATAAAGTACTGACACAAATGAAGATACAAGTATTTAAAATACCTGCTATTATTTTATCAGATCATCAATATGATACCCATAATAATACAAGCAGATGGAAAACTAGAAAAGCACTCGGAGAGCACAGACCTCCACCATTAGCCCTATCTCCTAATAGTAAAGAATCCTTTAAAAAATCTTCAGTATGACCCAAACTTTGTGATGGGAGTGAGTTCAGTCATGTGATTTGCATATTCTGACATCACAAGGCAGCCCCTACCGCCATTGACTGTGCGTTTTCTCCTACGGCTTCTACCACATCTCTGGGAGTAAATTTACTCATCTAATTTGCATAATTCTGACATCAACAGGCAGACTCCACCACCATTGGCTGTGCGTTTCCTCCCATGCTTTCTATTCTAGGCTTCTACCATGTCTCTACCTCCACGTTTGTCATTCCCAATCGCCGTGACTATTCATGGTGTTTTGAACCCCCCCCCCCCCCCTTGGCATTCACCGATTACTCCCTCCCCGGTGGGATGGAAACATGGTGAGGCAAAGCATTGGCTCCACTACAGGTGGACTGTCATGGTGGAAGCATTGCCTGCCGGTGCCAACAGATGCACTGACAGTCTCACCCATAGGCTCACTGGACGACTGAAAGTCATGGCAGAGGGTGAATATTCCTCTATTCCTCCCAGCATTGTGACTATTCTCGCTACAATTCACTGTCTTTCTCTCTTTTACGCTCCGACTCGTCTCCTCGACCGGGTTTGCATCTTTCAAACTCTATAAACTCCAAAACTTTGAATAGAAACACACCCAAAAATGCTGCTGGGATTGAAGTTACTCATGTCCGCCATCTCCTGGTGTAAAGTGGTAACAGCGCAGACCTCTGCATTAGTCCTATCTCCCAATAGTACAGAATCCTTTAAAAAAATTCCTGGATCCACACAGTGATCCGGATCACTCCCAAAATCTGACAAGTTCTTCCTAATGCCATTTCTGACATTTCCTGAAAATTTCATCAAAATCCATCCATAACTTTTTGAGCTATGTTGCTAACAAACAAACTAACTAACAAACCCTGCCGATCACATAACCTCCTTGGCGGAGGTAACAATGATGACCTTAGGATAATTAGATGGGTTGTTTTTTAAAGTCTCTGTCCTCACCCTACCCTTAACCTTATCTGTATTTTGTAATTATTAATACAAGTTTAACAAATCCTTGTGATTTCTGTAAAGCCTTCCAATCTTGTCCAATCAATGCAACTGTTCCAAACGTGATGTTTCTCTTTAACAACCATCCCAGCCCTGTGCTTACAACAAGTCATTCACTTTTTCTTCATAATTAAGACAAAAAGCTTATATTTACCAAAGAAAAAGTATCCCTATGTCTGAGTCAGTTTCCCTAAATTGTATTCATTTAACTTATTTTGCTTCTACAGTGTTGCTGAAAAAATACAGCCTCAGATGATTGCAACTGTCACTGCAATTATTTCAAAAAGCTGCCACAAAATCAGGTATTTTAGCTGCAATAATAACAAGAACTAAGTACTCTATCCATGATTAATAGCTCTTTTTTTTTTGTCAAGCTTTCAACACTAAACACTTTAAGGGATCATGGTTTAGTTTGTACCTCGAATTTCACTCGGCAGCAGTAAAAAGTCCTGGATGCATATTTCTAAGTTTCTTCTATTTTGAAGTGGCATAAGTGGCAGCACCAGTTTGTTCCAACCCTTGATTCAAGTGGCATCCCCCTGCAAACAACTCATTTTAGAATAAAAGGCCACTTGTCTAGCATTTTTAGTTTCTATGAATAAATTTCCAGCCAATAAACTGAAGGAGAAGTCCATTTACTTCAAGCCTTTACTCCTAACTGCTTTGTTGGAGGAGGTCGCTGTTTGTTTCTACTAATCATCAGTTTGGCCTGTCTTCTCTTTATAATCAGTTACAGCTGCTCTGTCCCTCCTCTTCCTACCTCTCTCTCGTTCTGTCTTTCTCATGACAACTTAATGAGGGACATCCAGAAACTCCCAGCAGGGTGCTAAACACCAGTTAGCAGACAGCTAACACTTAAAAAAAACCTGTGTGGCTGCATCAAAGCAACAGTTCACAAACATCAAGTTAATAACCTTATTGCTTTAATACAATAAAACTCAGATATCACTTTGAACTCTTAAAATCACCAAATATGCAGATGATATTGTTTTCTCTGTATGACGGGGAGAAAAAGGGGAACCTGAAGAATGTAATGGGATGTAAACTTCAATAATTTATGAAAAGTAGCAGAGGTGATGGTAAGGTTTCATCTTATATTGGAATTGGTGGACCACCACTTCATCATAGTTACTATTATGATTATATAAACTCTAATATTATGTGTAAGTTAAACTAAGTAACAGAGGAATTAAACTGCTTTCCCTGGAGAGTCCCTGGACTTGGTTTTAAGAGCTTCTCAATTAAAAAACCCAATTAACTCCCCAACTCTTCCACTTTAATTCTCCTTTACAGCAAAAGGTTTTAGGTGGGGACTTCTTCAACAAAGTGTGTGGTCATCTGAAGCTGCTGGAGAAAGAGTACTTCGGGCTGGAGTTCAGACACCACAGCGGCAACTACGTAAGAAAATCAAACACACTAGAGCCCATGCTAAAATGTGTAGAGGGGTGTCTTTTACAAATTGATGTATTCCTGTCGTAGGTGTGGTTGGAGCTGCTGAAACCGCTCGCCAAACAGATTAAATGTAAGTCACAGAAAAGTTCTTTTATGGCACTGTTCTCCTACATTTCTCTCTGTAATACTTCCTCTTGATATGTCTCTTTCTGTCAAGACACCAGCGATCTGTTCTTCAGGTTTATAGTCAAGTTCTTCCCACCAGATCCTGGACAGCTCAAGAGAGGCCTCACTAGGTAACAGTGATCTATAAATAGACTTTATCTGTATCTAAGGATCTTTGTAAGAGTCATACAGCAACCACAGAGCTCTGCCATAAATATATGGTTTAATACTCACTGATAGTTTGCCTTGAAGACTGGGGGCTGGATTTTTAATGTTCTTTTTAACTCTCTAACATAAACTCTGACTCTGTGATTGGTTGTGTAGGTATCTTTTTGCCTTACAGATAAAGCAGGACTTATCCAATGGAAGTCTGACCTGTAATGACAACAGTGCTGCCCTGCTAGTGTCGCACATACTACAATGTAAGTATTTAATACAGCTCATACATATCATCAGTGGTGCAAGTTTGTTCAATGCTTGCCTTACACCTGACGACTATTCAAGAGATTTCAAAGTCACAAAGAAAATTCAAAATCCTGAGTAAGTTTCATTCTCATGATAGATATTGTTGCAGGCAGAAAAAAACTGCTCTCCATACGGTTTCACATACTGGGGGTGAAAAGCTGTTGAAAAGTGGCCCTCCAGCTGCTTTGACAATAGCTTACTGTGCAAACCAGGAAGACCCAAACCAACAGCTTTTCTCCCTTTATCACAAAGTTTTTAGTTTATTCTTATGATAGAGTGCTCTAGTACAGTGGTTCTCAACGTTGGGGTTGGGACCCATGGGGGTCACGAGACTCTGAGGTCGCAGGATGCCCTAAAAAACTAAGAATATTTTTAAAAATTACACTGTTGCCACTGTACACCAATTTTGCTACATTTTGACCAGTTTTTATCACTTTTCCCCACCAATTTTGCCAATTTTAACACATTTTTGCCACTTAAAACCCATTTTTTTCCATTTCTAACCCTTTCCAACACTTTTTTTTGCCTGCTTTTGCCACGTTTAAACCAAGTCTTGCCACTTTACGCCTACTGTTGCCTCTGTTAACCACTTTTTACCACATTTTACACCCATTTCACTTTTTGATGTGCTCATTTTTACCAGTTTAACCAATTTCTGCCAATTTTTCTGTTTTAGTTAACCTATTTTTGCAGTTTATATCAATTTTTATTCCAATTTCACCAAATTTTCCACCCATTTATGCCAATTTAAAGTCATTTCAGCCACTTTTTAATTCCCCATACCACTATCTATGCCTGTTTTTGCCACTTTAACCAATTTTTGCCACTTTTTGCTTATTTTTTGCCAATTTTATCAAATTTTTGCCACTTCTAACCAAATGCTGCGACTTTTTAAATCTGTTTTCACAATATTTTTGCCATTATTAAACTATTCTAGCCATTTTTAACCCATTTTATTTCTGTTTTTTACAAAAGGGATTTCAACCCATTGTTAAGAAGGCTATCTACCACACAAATGAATAAAAAATATACTTGCTTCTTTGGTAAGAGTGGTTATTTTTCAGGTTAAAGCTCTCCCCTTAATCCCCCCCTTATGGACAGCCTTGTCTGCACATGACTATTCTAGATTTTGCATGAATGTGTTCATCCACCTTCAGGTACAGTGGGGGTCCCCAGTCTCTTGCACCTTTATTTTGGGGGTCCCGGGCTGAAAAGGTTGGGAACGACTGCTCTAGTAAACATCGAACTGAAACCAATCTGTGAACACAGTTGTTTCAACCAGGATTTTATCTGTGTTTGTATTTTGGTTTGCAGCAGAATTAGGGGATTACGACGATGAGTTTGACTGCCAGCACTTAGAGATGAAGCAGTACGTCCCCAACCAGGAGTACATTGACCACAAGATCATCAAGTTCCACAAGAAACACAGGTACATGCCAGAATTCTCTTTGATGACAAGGACATAGAAGTTCAGTCAAAAAGCTAAATAAAAACCTTGTGAAGACTGCAAACCTCATACTAACACACCCAAGGCCATTCATGTCTGAACTGTTTAGTTGTTAACGTGGTTTGTAGTATTCATTCAGTCCTTATCCTCTGTCTTCAGAGGTGCAAGTCCAGCAGAGTCTGACATCCACCTCCTAGAGGTGGCAAGGAAGTTGGACATGTATGGCATCAGGCCTCACCCTGCCCATGACGGAGAGGGTATGAGGATAAATCTGGCCGTCACACACTCTGGAGTTCTGGTCTTCCAGGTAGGTCCTTGATTCTACGCAGAGACACTTTAACAGGCAATTTAACTTCCATAAAGGCATGGCTTCACATGCCAGGAATCTGGAATTGGCAAATTTTGCCATCCAAACAAAGGCAACTATGGCATAGATTCAATGTGGAAGTATAAACCAGGCTTAACTGAGGAAAAGTTTGTCTTGAAGTTGGGGAACTGACATGATAGAGTGCAAGACTGTGTGAGAAAATCATGGCAAGTTGGATATTCATGAGTCTCCCTGTTTTGCAAGATACTTGATGCTAGGTCTCAAGCAGGAAAGCATCTTCATTTGCATACAGTAGAGTATCCAATCTTTATAGCCTGTTGTCTTGCAGTGATCAGCACATTAATGGATATTTTTCTTCTGCACTTTCAAGGGGAACACCAAAATCAACACATTCAGCTGGGCCAACATTCGCAAGCTGAGCTTCAAGCGGAAACATTTCCTCATCAAACTCCATGAAAAAGTTGGGGTAATGACCTCACTTTATTGATAAAGCTTTATTTTAAACTCATCTGTGGATTCTTAACCGACTTTAGATAACTACAAATTGTACGTCTTGTTTGGTTTCCCTTTAGCCATCTGGTAAGGACATTTTAGAGTTCTCCATGGCCAGTCGAGATGTGTGCAAGTCCTTCTGGAAGATGTGTGTAGAGTATCATGCCTTCTTTAGACTGGCAGAAGAGCCCAAGACGATACAAAAAACTCTCCTGTCTAGTAAGGGATCCAGCTTTAGATACAGGTAAAGCACTCATGCACCCAGTCTTTCTTTGTAGAAGGGCTTTTGTGGGCCCAGCCTGGGACTGGGGCATCAGCTGTGCTTAGGCTGAGAATGGGCTTTCAAGTTGGTTGCTTTGGAGGTCCAAATGGGCAACTGAAAAGAACATACAGTATATGGCCTGGAAAAGAATATCATTGAGATTGCAAAATTGGAAAACTTAGTCCAAAGAGGGCAAGGGGCCACTTCTGAAACTGAAGAACCCTTTTGAAGGAGAAGTAAAACATCCTCAAGAATCTCAATCAAGTCGTGTTACCCCCTTTGGACTAAGTTTTGGATTACCATGACCTGGATGAACAAGAACCCACACAGATTTGAAAATGGATGCTAGAGTGGCGCAAAGTGGGCCCCATGCTCCCTGTAAGGACCCTGTTTAAAGTCTATCAATGACTCTTATTTTAGCCATCTGGGGTTTACATTCAAACAGGAAAAAACTGACAAAGCCCCAGTTTGAAAGCACCATTTTTGGCCTGGTAGGTTTGCTGATTGGGAACTCAGGTGCCAAGTCTTTAAAGATTATGAATATGATAAACTTAAACTATATAAAGTGTCTTGTTTGTCAGTGGTAGGACTCAGAAACAGCTGCTGGAGTGTATGGGATCTAGGGAAAAGAAGACTTCACACTTTGAAAGGTAAGGACAAAAATTGCAAAGAGGTATTAAACCGCTTGGTGTAAGATACTAGAGGACGACCAAATGAAGGGAATATGACCTTTTAGGTTCCTAGACTTTGTCAAGCAAGAACCATGGCAGAGATTTAGGGCTCTTTGGCATTAAATTCCTCAACTTTGACACAGACTTTGAGAAGATGCTGAACCCAGACATAATACTTGATATGTACCATGTTCCTGTGATCTACCACCAAACAAATGTTTTGTCAGTAGTTGGCTATCATTGTTGAAGTACTTGAGCTCTATTCAAAGGACCAGTGCTCAGTGAAGAATCAATAATGCCCTTCTTATTGACCCCCACAAGTCAACTGGGCAACATTTTGCCAGCACTTCACCAGGGCTGTCAAGTGGGAACCCCCCTGCACAGTTATTTCAGTTAGTCTTGGGACCCCTCGAGAAGGCTGAACAGTGATCTCCTGCATCCCAGAGGCACCCCCCTGCATGCTAGCTGTCACTTCTCACCATGCCAACATATAAACCGTCTCTATCCCCATACCTTACCACATGGCCATCACAGCCCAAAGAGAATCACCACCATCAACAGACCAAGGCTCTGTACATGCAAGCTCAAGGTAGCGACAGCGCTAATGCTACCTACTATAGCACCACTCATAGCTGCCACCACATCAGACAACTATTCCTGGTGCTTACACTACGATTGAAAAGAGCCGCCAAGAGAAAATAGTAACACAAAGAAAAGTACGAAGAATGAGCTTAGCAAGAGGATGGTGGAAGCAGAGACAGGGGGAAGTGGCCAGGTCTGGGCTGATGCTGTACCTCCCCTTGCTCCCCCCCTTCAACCTTTATTTTGGTTCCCAGCTGGTATTATTCCACCTCATCCAAATCCACTGACAGGTTTGATCTGCTTTGTTAGAAATCTCCTTAACAGCCCTTCAAAACATCTTTGTCCCAGCATTCTAAGTAATCACTGCTATAACCCCCATACCCCATCTCTACTAGGCAAATCCAGACTTTCAACCCTCTGACAGAAAATTTTAACTTAAATGATTACATATGAAAATAGATTTTGGAAAAAAAAAGACTGCTCATGGGGTAACAATTATGTTTGCTTGTATCGTCTAGGACCTACGGTCAGTCAGACTTTGATCCACGCCACTGCCGCTCCTCTCCTGACCTCCTCACAGATGTCTCTAAACAGGTAATACAAACTACTGCAAAGATCAAAACTATTTAATAAGTGAATAATCTCATCTGAAGGCAAGCTAAATGTTTGTGAATCTTACCTCCTCAGTTGTACGAAGAGGACTTCCCTCTATCTGGTCACGCCATGGGGGTCCGGAGTGAGGATGAGATGGACCCGTATCCCCAAGGTGCTTACGACTTTGAAATGGATGGAGGGGGTGCAAGACGTCACCAATCACCCTTTGAGTTCCCACATAGGACCCGCCCTTTCATCCGAGTGACTCCTCTTTCTCCATCTCTACACCAATTTGCCCCCTCGCCCAAGATGAGATGTGCCTCCACATCAGTGATGGACGAGACGAGAGGGGGGCGTCTTGGGGCACAGCGCCAAGCCCAAAGGTTAGCGGGCATCTACGGCAACCGCTCACGGCGTCGGCCAAATCCCCAGCCCCATCCAGACGCTGCTCAGCAGTTGGTTCTTTTGTACCCAAACACTCCGGCTTATCATTACCACCCTGTCCTCCCATCATTTCCTTTTGCCAGTTCTTCACCACTCAACAGACATCCATATTTGGCAGACTATGTTTCCGTTTCTTCACTGGAGCGTTTCCCCCAGCCAAGGAGGCGGGATTATGTGGCAATGGATGGGTTATCACGACCAGCTTTCTATCCTATAAGCCATGACTCTCCGTCCAGCTCTCCAATAAGGAGAAACCTGCGCCCAGCCAGTTCAGGGGGTCTGGGTTTGCCAAGGGTTTATCATCCAGGAAGCAATGGAGCAAGGTTTATGGGTGCTGGACATACAGAGGCGGGGCATTACAGCGATGACTGCAAATTCCTCCCAGGGTTGCCTCGCCGTGTGGCGAGCCAGCCAGATGTCAAATTTCACTTTTCAAGAAGTGCCAACCCTGCTTTTGACCCCGCCTCTGAATTCCGTCCCCTAGGCTACTACCCTCATCTGACACGCCCCTCAAGACCCACCTACCTCCCATTAAACTCTTCCCCTCTCCCAGACCGACCTGCCTCGATGTGCATGATTGGCGGCACCGCAGGGAGCTACAGCGACTCAGAACCTGAAGTTTTCTATCCATATTACTGCCCACCACCCCCCATGGGGAAAATGGTACGGTCCACTGGACTAGCCAGGATGAGGTTTTCCTCTGGGAGCCTCCAACTAGATGAGGAAGATGAGGGGGAGGAGGAAGAGCAGGAGGAGGCGGCAGCAAAGGAGAAAGCAAAAAAAGAGTCAAAGGATGAAGAAGAGAAAAAAGAAAAGACAGAAGACAAGCCAAAAAGTCCTGCAAAGGTTACGAAAGTCACGATTTAGAGGAAGATGAAGAGAATTCAAAGCCTGCAAGATTCATGATGTGATCACATGCAAACGTAGGATGGTCCACCAGCCTGTACATGAAAAGAGAAATGTGACAGCTTGTTATGTTTGAGAAGTGAACTGTTTGAAGTGTTCTGGCAGATGAAATGTATTCTATGCCTTGATTTAGCAAAAACCTCAGCTTCTTTGGGAGCCACTTTTTGGGTACAAGCCTGTAAATTCTTAGTGATGTTATCTTAAAAAAACTTATTCAAGTATTCCTCTTAGTCAACCACTGGGGGTCAGACAAGCTAGCAACTGACCTGACAGTTAAAAACTAAGGGGAATTCTGTACTTTTTAAGTGTTTCAGTGTGGTTCTTTGTTTCTTTTTCCCCATTGGAATCAAGTGCTAATGAGCCTTCATGTTGTTACTAACGGAAAAGACAGCCATTTGGCTAACTGGGCAAAAACAGGTATAACTTTATCACTGTAAGAAGAACCTTAAGGTACACCACAGGGCAACTTTGGTAGGCAAAGAACACACTCAGAATTGGCAACCAAGCACATATGACCCCCAAAGTCCTGTTGATTGACCAACGTGAGTGCTCTGTACTGTGCTCATGCACGGGTAACTTCCTTGGCCTGATCCTAACTCTTAGCTGGAAAAGGGGGGTTCGGCATGGGATGATTGCTCATGCTAAAGAGCCCTATCTGGCAAAAATGACTCTAACTAAGCCACAAAGTGAGCTAAGTTACTGTCATGTAGCTTATATATTTCTACATTGTGCTGACTCTAAGATCTACGTCTTGTAAGCTGCCTGCGTCATAATGTGATGAAGTTTTCATGCTCATGTCCAATGTCCAAAGTGCAGAAGAGTGCAGGACTAGGGAGGGGTGCTTCAGCATGGTACAGGACAACTGAGCCTAGTTGAAAGTCCACCAAAAATTAGTTGTGTTGAATCACAAGGGTCAACCTTACTATGACAGATGTCTCAACATATGTACCAGTTATATGTACCTCTTTCAAAGAGTATAACCTGCAATTTCCACATAGGACGACTGCGCCGTGCACCCAAGTGCCGCGGGTTTGCTCCAACCGAAGTCAAACAACCTCACCGCTGGAAGTGAGACTAGAGTGCTGCGCTGCAGCGCGCAGTCCTAATCAGCAGGAAGAAATCATGGGAGAATGGTGAGTTCACGCAGGAATAGTATGTCAACAGTGGACTATTTTACCTTTGGGGCTTAATTTATCATCCTTTTAATTATAATTCCATGATATTATTGCTTCCGCCATTGGGTTAGTACATTGGGAAGTTGAAAGGTTATGTTTGCTTAAAGGATCTGTGGTTTTATGCAAAATTCTTTGGCTAAATATCCCCAAAAGTTAACTTTTCCTCATCTTACCTCTCGATGACCCTTTGCTCTCACTGCAGGATGAGACCTAATGTTGATCTAGTGATGATTTACGATCAGGAGTCTGTGCATTGTGTTGTATTTTGAAAGAACCGGATATTCTACGCTTGTGACTTCCTCTTCTGGAGCTTTCTGATCGACAGGTATTGATGCAGTTTGGCAGCGGCCGGCGCTGAAAATAGACCTGCAGAGTATCTTGAGCGAAGCGGAGCTAAGTTTCGGTCCAGGCACGCGCCGCTGCCGGTGTGCAGCACCAGCTGTGGAAATGCTCTGATAGACTAGAGAGGGAGCAATGTGCTACGCAATACGATTTGCTGGGGGTTCGCGGCGCGTTCGCTGTATGTGGAAATTGGAGGTAAAAGCCTCGCAGAGACAGACAGCTAAAGGCACAGGACACTGATTCGCAATTAATTTGTGGTTGAGGATTCCACAGAGGTCGATCCAAGAAAGTTAACCAGTGGTGGTTTGTACTTTACCTGGCACCACCCTATGTGGCCAGGTAGCCAACTGTAGCTTGGTAGAAGGCAGACAGCAGGGTCAAGACAATCAGCAAGTGGACTTCACTGTTCTCTATTCAGGAAATGGACATTAAAGTGGATTGCTGTGCTCTATAGTTTTTAAATATACTGTTTTATAGGTGTTTTCAGAAATTATAAATAAAGTGGCAGATTGGTCCTTCACCTAGAGGCTTAAGAAGGGTCATGATTTTTTTAAACAAACTGGGGAACTCTAAATTCAACGACTTTGTTGGGATAAATGTGAAGGTGTTCAAATAACAATTTTAAAGACTTTAAGGTAACATTGACCAGAAGTAGTTTGTTTTTGTAAGATGGCACTCCTTCATTAACAAAGTGCGCCTAATTATCTTGCTAATGACTTAAAAGCCAGTCGGAGATTATCTTTTGTGGAGTAATCAAAGTCCTCTTCAGCCTCTTAGCCTCTGCTGTGATGTCTGTGCTGAGAATAACAAGTACAGAAAGGTTGCCTTTGTCTTTACAAACTTACTGGGGGAGATTGTGTTTGCCCAACTTCAATGACAAAGTTCAAGTTTGTGTAAAATTTGTTTTGTGAAACTTTTTGATAAACTTTTTGGGCAACATGGATATCTTTCTGCTTTTTACAGTACAGATTCATGAGAGTTGTGTTGAGTTTTTCTTCTTTTAATCCTAACAATGAATATACAAATAAAGGATTTTAGAAGATAAATGTGGAAAAATGAATGCGTACTTGTGTATGTATTTTTTTGCTGATATAAAAAGTTATCTCTAAATCATCTTATTTAAATTTTATGTTTAAGTTTATTGAAGAGGGGTCTGGCTGCAAACTGCAGATGTCAGATGCCCTCTCTTGCAGACCACTACTGTGAGACACTGTCTCTGTCCACTTCATTCGTAAATAAAGGCTGGTGTTTGTGAAATAACTGCATTGCCAAAAATACATGCTAGGAAAAGTTCCATAAATACAACAGAATAAAAAGTCTAAGATCTAATCCAGGACTGAACTATGTAAAGACCAGTTTTAGAAGAAGTTATGGTAATATTTGCTTACTTTTAACTTTGTTAGCATTAACAAAAGCTAACATAGCTTTGATAGCCATGTAGCTAATGTAAGCCACTGAAGCTACTTAAGCTTAAACTAAGACAAAGCAAGTAATTAACTCCTTCTAAAACAGGTCTAGCTTTAGCAAATGTAGCTTTATCTCATGTAGCTAATGCAGCTTCATTTAATTTAGTAGCTTCATTTAATTTAGTAGCTACATTACCTATTATGTTTACACAGGTAATGTAGCATTATCAACTTTAGCAAAAACTAATTAGTTATGTAACCTGAGCAGAGCATGTAACTTAAAGAGCTTTGCTTCCTTTAGATTTAGCTTTGTTAACTATGTAGCTACGTAATCTACATAGCTAACAGCTTTTTTTAGATTTAGCCTTAGCGTTGTTAGTAATGCACTTATGTTGCTTATTTAGTTTACATTGCTACTGTAGCTTAGTTAGCGTTAGATTAGGCTATGTAGCTACATAGCCTATGCAGCTTATGTGACTAACATAGCTTGTTTTCCTTAAGATTTAGCTTTGTTAGCTATGTAGCTACGTAATCTACATAGCTAACATAGCTTTGTTAGATTCAGCCTTAGCATTCATTGTAATGCACTTATGTTGCTTATTTAGTTTACATTGCTACTGTAGCTTAGCGTTAGTTTACACGACTAACATAGCTTGGTTTCCCTTAGATTTAGCTTTGTTAGCTGTGTAGACATGCTATCTACATAGCTAACATAGCTTTGCAGGATTTAGCCTTAGCTATGTTGTTTACTATGTGCTATGTTAGTTTACATTACTTACGTAGCTTAGTTAGCTTTAGATTTGGCTATGTAGCTACATAACCTATGTAGCTGACATAACTAATGTAGTTTTGTGTCCTTTAGCTTAAGCTATGCTATCCTTAGCTATGTAGCTTTTGTCCTGTAAACAGACTGTTTACTTTGTTTTGTTAAATACTTTGTAATTTCTTTTTGCAGGTCAGTTTTTTTTTAATCCCAACCCTAACTTGAAGTTTTATTTTGAAAGTTTTAGCTTGTATTGCCATCCTGACTGATGTGGTTTCTCACCCTCGTGGTCTGAGATCTGTGGTGTAGCCAGACTGGCTTGGCCTATTTGGCACTCAAGCTACTGTTACAGGATAATTGTCAGAGGGTGTCAGATTTAGACGACATAGAAAACACTGTAATGACAAATATATAAACACAAACTCCAGTTCGAAGTACAAGTTTTCATTTTAAGAAAGACACAAGAAGAAACAAGAGATATTTCTCAATCAAACTTAAATATTTATTCATAAAACTCTAAACCCCGCTACAAAAAGAGTACATTTCTGTAAATCTTACATCTTTCATTTTACATAACCCCCCTCAACAAGCATTATTGCATCCCTTATGATATATAAAAAGACAAAAATATACAATGACCAATTTTTTATAGTGTCTTTGGTACAAACTATCAGTAATACGTTTTGATTACAGCTCCCTTCATGCTTCTGGAAAACGATCTGTGCTCCCAATAAGGTCCATGTGCATCAAGCTTTGAAAAAGGAACCAACTTTAAAGAACAAGTTGATGCTTCCTAATGCTACGTTTAACCAGCAGCACAGTTGAACCTGCAGTTTGTTTCACTGCTAGTACCAGCATCCAAGAAATCTAATACTAGAAACTTTATTGTCCAGACACAAGGCAATATGAAGAGATATTTTAGCAATTCCACCCAAGTCAACAATTTTTATGCTAACAGTTGTGAACCATTGGTTTTGTTACCAGGCATGCTGATCCACTTCTTATTCAAGTGGCAGCACTTTAAACATTTAGGATATTGCTCCTTCTTACCTAGAAATACTTAAACTATCTTGAGGATTTAAATGGTTACATTTAGCTAGGTAGTACAAGAATAATTATGCCAAATAATTCCAGGAAAAAAAATGGTTATAAGTAAATCAGATGAAGTTATTTTTACTTGGGTTTTGTGCTCATTTTAAAGTAAATCACTGTTCAATCAAAGTTCTAATTACTGAATCTGGTCTTTAAAACTGAGAAAACGTAGCTACTCGGGTCTGAAAGGCAGCCTCGACCTTAATTAAATTCCAGGATCAAGGAGCTGTAATTCAAAGCATTACTGACAACAACAAAACAGGTAATATTGGCATGTAATCCATCTCAAGTGCTACTCAACAAACATATCGACATCTACAAAGGCAAGGCAAGACATGACGCAAAACTTACACCACTGCTGAAGGAAGAGAACCCTCTGAAAAAGAGACATCTATGCTGAGAAAAGGACTGACAGTATAAAATATTAAGGCACATGATGGTTCATCAAGCAGATTCAACTTTGACCAAATATTCAAGAGGTTTCTAGAGACTTACAAAAGGAGCAGAGACTTTTGAATCCAGCCTGGGCAGAAAAAGGGCTTCAACCAGCAGCAGTGAGTTCATATTTATATTATATAGTGTATATATTACATTGGTAGTGTGTGTGTGGGTGTGATGTGTGTGTACAGTGAGGAGAAATCGCACAGCAAATCTCCTCCGTTAACGATCGTCCAGCAGCGTCACCGTACGGAGACACAGTCTCTCTTCATAACGTACTCTGTTTTTTAATCCTTCAGTTGCTCGTGAATCTACGGAGAAAATAAGGAGAGAAAGGGGCGATATTTGGTAAACAAATGACCTCAGAGAGGAAGACGCAGATAGTTTTACCATGAGACTATGCCATGAGGAAAAACAAACAAGATGGTGAGTAACTGTATGGAATGGAGGAGGAAAAGAAAAAATAAATTAAGAAAAAAACATCAAGATGAAAAAAAAAAAAAAAATCAAGGTTCTGCCTCCAGAATACAGGTGTCAAACTCAAGGCCCAGGGGCCAAATCTGGCCCGTTGAACAGTTTAATCCGGCCCGCAAGGTGATCTCATATTTTTTATTATAAATGGTCCATCAGTATAAGGTCTGCAGATTTCCTCAAGTATAAATATGTGAACTTATTCTTGATGATTTAAGATATCCTTGTTAAGTGACAAAATCTGAAATAGTAAGGAGTAAAAATATTTAGATAAGAAGTCAGGAATGTGGGAAAAGAAATTAATTTGTGTTTTAATTTCACATTTTCAATTTAGCATCTCACAAGTAGGACTCAAACTTAGGATTTTGACTTTTATTTTCATACTTTGAGCATTTCAACTCATAATTTTTACTTCTATAATATTTTGAGCTTTAAGATTCATAATTCAAATTTTTAAGTGATAGTTTTACCTTTTTAACCAATTATTTTGTATTTTACCTCATATTTTCAACTATAAACTTTGTCTTCTAATCCCATAGTTTGACCTTTTAGACTCACCATTTGAAATTCTCAATCATAATTTGACTTTTAATTTCATGATTGAAAAATTTATTTCATATTTTGACCAATAAAACTCATGATGATGACTTCTTCCTAATATATCTGCCATTAAAACAACATTATTTTCCAATTTCAATTTCATGTTTTGACCCTTTTGAACAAATACATTTTCTTTTCTCAGATTGTGAGCCTTTAAACTTATCTTTTTAACTAAGTTTGTTTTCATAATTCATTACCGGTGAAACAAGGTTGACAGTTTATGGTTTAAAAGGTGACCCTGTTAGGCCCTCAGGTTAGTCCTGAATCCAGAATCCGACCCCTGCTGTGATTAAGTTTGACACCCCTGCTCTAGAAGGAGGACATGGTTTAAGATAAACCTACTTCTGGTACCTGGCAATGATGTTTGACACCATCCTGTCCGTGATGCCCGGACAGACTTCTTCAGCCAATCGGATGTTGCGTTCCAGCTCCTCGATGGCCAGTCGCTGCTCAGAGTGCTCCTTGTGCTGCTGCTTTAACTACAAAAGAAGAAAAGCATGGAAAAAAAAGTCAGGTAACGTTGTTTTTGAGGATAGTAGGGAGGAGATAACCTCATACAATTACACCTAAACTTGAAATTTTTAACCTTTAGAGCTCGACAGATACTACAAATACATTTAGATGATCAGATTAATGAAGGATTTTGTTTTTAGGGTTAAATGAGAATTTATACAAACCTCAGTGAAAACTGGAGAGATGACTGTGGTCAGACTGGTAGATCTACTCAGCTGATCCTGACCCTGAAGAGATGGAATAAAAGAAAAAAGGGGATCAATATCCGATTTGGATTTAATTATATGGGCTAAAGTCATCTATTAAGACATACGCTATGTGGACATAAGTATTTGGCCACACCCGTTGATAATGAATTCAGGTGTTTCAATCAGACCTGTTGTCACAGGTGTGTAAAATCAAGCATCTAGCCATGAAGTCTTACAAAATGGGTCATTCTGAAGAGCTCAGTGATGGATGCAACCTTTGCAATAAAATGTCCATAAAGTGTTTCTAGGATTTTTTAAAAGTAGCGATAATAAAACCATCACTGACTAAAACACTACATTGTTAAAACTCAAAGATCCATCAGCAGTGTTCAGTCTGTAAGTCATGATGTGATGTGCTGGAAAGGTTCTGCATTTGTGTGGTGACCTTGAGGAAAGTAACTGCTAAGCAACAGCAGCAAGGACACCAGATAAGTAATGAAACCAGCCTTACAATCAGCATTTAAACATTAAAAATAAGTGGTTTTCCAAGACTCCTGTTGCCTGCAGAGCTGCAAACAAGAACTTAGTTTGGTTCTTGGCTAACTACTTTAGTAATGAACACAAAAATAATGAAAAACAGGATCTAAAATGTGACTTTAACAGGATCTACAAAGTAAAAAGTGGCTGTTTTGCACATCTTACTGTCAGTTACAATAAAAGTGTGTTCTGCTTATTTCTGCTGTTCGATTGGCCTTCAAACCTGATATACACTGTAATTCTACAGCCTTGAATGATCATCCTCATCATGTATTTTAACATCAATATGTGTCTAGAAAAACTTTATTTCTAATCAAAAAATTCTGTTTCTACAGAAAACATGACTTAAGTACAGTTCTGATATTACACAGTAGTAGCCTTATATAACTGCATAAAGGTGGTACTGACCGTCCCGTTCAGGACCTTCCTGCCCTCTGTCTTCTTCTTACGTACGGTGGTGAAGGACCACTCTGGTGACTCGCTGTTCTCTTTATTATTGGACTCACTTCACACAGAAAAACACATGTTATTCAAACAGCACATCATCTGCGTATAAACATCACCTGTGACTGATACAGTCAGGTTACCTATCTGAGTCGTCAGAGCTGCTGTCGCTGTGCCCCTCCATCTTCCACCTCCTGTACCTGTCGATCAGCTCGCTGAGGTAGGACGTCTTCTTACAGTGTTTGACGATGAACTTGTGTTTGAGGAGCTCCTTGGCCGTGGGACGCTGCAGAAAACAATACGGATGTTTTTAGCAACTTTTTTTGTGTAGGTTTGATTCGGTTGTGGTTCATAAGAATTAAAGACAAATCCAAAGAAAAGGGAAACTGCAGAAATCAACAGAGGTTGGAACCTTTACCAATTTTCAAATTAGCTACTTGGTCTGGCACGTAAAAAGCTCATAGTGCCATTTACCTCTAGAGCAATACGTTCCCAGAATGCTGCCCTGTTTGCAGTACATTCACTCCCAACAACTAGGTTCTAGGAGGTAGATCCTTCAGGTATCAGGCCCCTTTCTTCAGGATTCATCTACTATTCTGGGTCCAGGAGGCCGAAACCCGGTTGATTTTTAAGAGTAGGTGTAAAACGTTTCTTTTTAATGAAACTTAAAGTTAAGGCTGCTAAAGACAAAGACCAGCCGAAACTTTTAATGGCTATGGGCCAGTGTTAATTTTTATTGACTAAAACTATGACTAAAAATGTTCATCAACAGCCTTTTTTTCCATTACAAAAACTAGACTAAGACTAACAAAAATAGATCTGTGATGACTAAAACTGACAAAAACCAAGTTTAGTTTTCTTAAAAAAAGACTATAATAAGACTAAAATGTAATGTCATTTTCGTCAAACATTCAAAGTAGTGATATTTCTCCACTGTGGGTAAATCTGTCAAGATTTCTGCAGCAATTCTGCCTCTCAGTTGTAGAAAGCAGTGCCCTCGGGTTTGGCAGAGTGCAGAGAACACACTAGCATGATTTGGTACCAGATTTAGGCAAGAAAATAAATACTTGGACCAAAATGTGAGGACTTTTTATGGACTCAAACTAGACTAAAACTAAAAAAGGTACAGATGACTAAAATGTGACAAACTAAAAGACATTTCATCTAAAGACTAAGACTAAAAAATAGCTGTCAAAATTAACACTGCTATAGGCTTAGACTGCTGTTGTCTTTTCCCCTTCTCTCTGTATACATTTGTACCACGTTACTGCATGTAACAAGCTGTTAGTCTATGAGGTGTAGGTCAAACTGAAGTATAAATGTTTTTTAATGAAAACTGTCTATTTCTTATTAACAGAGAGAACAACTGTATATTTTGTTCATGAGTTCAATTTGAAGGAAATTTTCTGCATTTTCGGCTAAGTTGCAGTCACTTGCGATAAAGTAGTCATTCATCATCATGATATATCAGTAAGAAACATCATCCATTGATTAAAGCATAATTTTGCACCAAATTTTCCTGGATTAATGCCAAAAAAGTGCCAGGAATATACATCATCTGACTGAAACAAAAAGAAAAAGTTTCACAAATAATAACTAAAATAAAAATGGAGGTTTTGCCTGAATTTTTGTCCATGCTGCTTAAATTAAACTAAATATTGATTGGTGCTGAGGTGGATTAATGTTGGTCTTTATAAATAATATAAGAGTATGGTCTAGACCTGCCCTAGCCCTAAACCTAATCCTGACCTCCATACAAAAAGACAGATTAACTGACTTACAAATTATTATCTGGAGGAAGAGGGGGAAAGATGGCTGAAGTAAAGAAAACTTTTGTCCACCAGGGGGCAGCAAATATTATACAATTTCACTCCATTAAGGGAAACTGGCTTGACAGTTACATAGAACCTTTTGAACATCCCAAGACTTCAAAAACCTATTTCATAAATTCATTCAAATGAGGTTAATATAAAAAATATTCAAACACATGTAAAATTTCAAAATAGCAATTTTCCAAGTCCAACAAATAAACAGACTTTTACTGTCACAGTTGCTCTCAACTGGTGGGTGAGGACATAAAGGTGGGTCGCGGAGCAGTTTTCAGTGGGTCGTGACCTTTTATTTAACCATGTTTTATTGTGAAATTGTGTAAATTTAAATATCTGATCAATATTTCAACTAATTTATCTCCTCTTCTTGCAATAAATGGCTAGTTTTCCCATGACGAAGTAATTTCAAAGGTTCTCTGGAAAATTGGCAAAAATTGACACAAAATGATGGGGAAGGAGGTATGAAATTTGTCAGTGTTGTCCCTTTTCTTTTTTATATCAGGTGTTTTGGTCCAATCATGCTCCAAACTGCAACATATTCAATTAAGTAAACATGCATTGTTGGAAATGTTTAGGAAACTTGGGCCGCGATCTGTCATAAGACAGACTGGTGGGTCCTGAGGCTGGACCAGTTGAGAACCCATGACTTAACGGAGTATAAATAGCAAAATGTGTTCAAGTTATTGAAAGAAAAAGTGCTAATTCTTCAGTTTAAATCTAAAATATTGTATAAATGCTATGACTAATTGTGTTTCTGGCACACTTTTCTTTCTTTAGTAAATATTGGATTATTTCACCTTTTAATGCCTATGATATTCAAATAAATACTCGACAAAGTCTACACAGGAGTTTTTATGGCTTACAGACCTGATGATTATGGGATGCTCTGGTTTTATCTTTAAAAGTATTGTGGAGTTTTATTCCTGTTGCCTGTTTCTGAAGATAAGTGATAAACTGTCTAGTTAATGTCTCCAGGGGAGGAAACAGTCAAACCTTTCCCTCTGAACTGTTAGAAGCAGATGCAAAACTAGCGTAAAATTTAATTGTGTCTTACATGAGAGGGCTGCTTGTTGAGGCAGGCCTCGGTGAACTCTTTGAAGCTCTTGGAGAAATCTCCAGTCAGCGTTGGAGGGGGATTTTTGGGGATGTGGAACAGCACTCGCATCGGGTGTAGTTCTGAGTTTGGAGGTTCTCCTTTGGCAAGCTCGATGGCCGTGATGCCCAGAGACCAAATATCAGCCTGGAGAGACAAAAAAAAACACTTTTTACAAACTGGCAGTAATCAGACTCTTAACCTGTGCCATCTTAGGTTTTTACCTTAATTTTTACATCATTTGTAAAGTATTGATGAAAATGAGGGGACCTTCTTGCACTGTTTTGCTGATTAACTCTTCCTGAAAAGACAGAACTCCTTCTCCGTAATCCCTGCTTGCATTATGCCAAAGCACCATGCTGCTGACTAAACTTCACCTCCTCCACCCCAGCCTCCTCCTTTATAGCATAAAGCTTCACCTCCTCCACCCCAGCCTCCTCCTTTATAGCATAAAGCTTCAACTCCTCCGTCCCCATCCTCCTCCTTTATAGCACAAAACTTCACCTCCTCCACCCCAGCCTCCTACTTTATAGTATAAAACTTCACCTCCTCCACCCCAGCCTCCTCCTTTATAGCATAAATCTTCACCTCCTCCTCCCCAGCCTCCTCCTTTATAGCATAAAGCTTATATTAAGATTAATGCTACTATGGTAACTGCTTCTGAACTAGTTTAATTGTGTTTAATACGTATTGTCATAAATGTGTCTCTCTATATTATCTGTCATTTTCGATAAAAATATTAAATGTAAGGCAGTAGTGTTCCTGACTCAGCCGCATTTATGAAATTTTTAAAAAATCATAACAGAATTTTTACGTTTTCCGTGCAACATTCAAACACATCAAGGCATTTCATTTACATTTGTCTAATTTACTTAGCTGACCCTGAATGCATCACTTATAACCATCTTTCAGCTCGTTAAGCCCACCAATTAACTTTAATTCTGCCAATTGGATCACATGTTCCAACACTGGGTTAATATTTTTAACTAGAAGGCCTCAAGTTTGGGAAAAATACAGAACCAGGTCTTTAGCAATCCTTGTTTCAATCTTTATCCCTTCATATAATGGATAGTTCCAACCTATTTTTTGGCTTTTTACATCTTGAAACAATGCTTTATGGACTCGTCATGTAAATGTATCCCATAATAGGACTAAGTAGATACACATAATATTAACTAAACATGTTATAAAACCTTGAAAAACAGCTTCTAAGATGCCTGAACCAGAAAGTATTGGACATGTTTTCTTTAGAAGTAGCTTCAGCAGTTAAAAGTTGATGTTGTGTCCGTCATTAATGAGTAAATATACTGATAGGATTAGCCTGTAGTCAGTAAACTTGTTACTCTTTGTGCTAATGATACGGATTATCAGCTCATTGCTCATAACGTAAACGCTCAAACACTCAGGTGCTTCAGATGAGAGCCAGGCTGACTTTTGTTTGCTGTGACACAAACACACCAACCATATGTCACACACAAAGTCGTGTAAACACACACTCAGACGCTACACACAGGTTGAATGTCACACTGTTTCAGCTCGCCCCGATGGCCATGTGGCAGAGAGAGAGAGCAAGAGAGAGAGAGAGAGAAGGGTGGAGGTAAGAGCAGACGTTAGCTCACACAGAGAGTCACATTACAACAAGATGCCCGGTCAGTGTTTGACTGTTAACTCTGCGGCTCCATTACTGTTACACGACCAACATATGGTGACCCAGAGCAGCGGAGAACACAGGAACACACCACGTGTCATGGCGGCTTGTATAAACCCTTCAACTACATACACATGTTAGGATGGAACAAATGCTCCATGGAGGATAGCACACTTTGAAAATACTAAATGTTCTGTCATAGGGGTCTGTATCTCACTACTTGTATTTGATGTTGATTCTTGGGGTCTTAATTCAATTCAAAATTGATCTTTATTCAAAGTGACTTAAAATTTGAAAAGGTCCTTATTTCAGGATCTACTTTGATTTTCTGTCCTCTAAGAATCTGCACATTATCATGTATTGTATGTATTGACAAAACAAGATGTTACCCTGTAAATATGGTGTATTCAATAACCAGCACATCAGCATTTTAATCTCACAGATAAATCTCACATATTGAGGAAGAAACGCTGTTAAAAGTGCCCTTCCTGGTTCCTGCTGTAAGAAATCTAAGAATGTTTAGCAAGTAGTTTGCATTGTTATTTATGTTGGGCACTTTTAACAGCTTTTCTCCCTCGTTGTGTGAAATTCATCAGTGAAACCAAAATGTCAGTTTGCTGTTACACTGTATGGAGTGCTGTTTTTATTTCAGAGTCCTCAATACAAAACAAGGGAGAGGCAGCACTCAATTTGTACTCAACTAACTTCTACACGTCCCATCCTCATGGAGAGGTATCACAGAATAATCAGATTATATCACTAGTAAGCCACGAATGAGTACAGCAACAGAACGACAGCTTCCAGTGGCAGTCTTTGATGCAACATCCAGCAGTGATAAACATATCGTATCTGTCTGCTTTGTTATGGTGGCAGCTGTAGCAAGACACATTCCATTAAAACAAAAAAAAAAAAAAAAAAAAAGAGAGAAGAATTTCTAGGGCTGTAAAATTGTGGGAAAATTTAAGGTCATGTGGGTAAAGTACTCAAAAATATTGAAACCAAAGAAGTACACATCTTTAACTTAAAGTAGACATTTCAAAGAAGTGAAAAGCAAATCACCATTGTAAAGAGAAATAACCTGTTGGATATGCACTATTTCTGCAAGAACAGTGGTAGTTTTATATCTGGAGTTTTATTCAAACATCATCTTTAAACAAATAAAATAAGTGAAGCGTTGAACGATCAAATGAAAACAAAAAAAGTAGATGTTCAGTGTGAAAAATCTACGAAATTACACCTTTAACTTGAAAAACTAATATGCTAAGGCTAGCTAAATAAGTACATATTGCTGTTTTCCCTTGAAAAAATGATGTCGTAAAAACTCTGAAGCCTTACACAGTGTTTTGTTAACAGGTTATAGTAAAGAAAATGTTTTAATTGAGGTAACTGGGGTGAGATTCTTGTTGTGTTGTTTTACTTTTTGCACAGGAAAACAGATATGACAAATCTATTTATAATAGATTATAATTTAGTCCTAAGCGTCATCTCTTGGGGTACTGATGGCCTGGTGGTTTAAGGGGCGTGCTATGTATGCAGGCAGTCAGGGTTCAAGCCCGGCCTGTGGCACCATTTCCTGTATGTCTCTGCCCCGCTCTCTTATCCCTCTCTCTATCCACTGTCCACCTCTACCAATAAAAACATAAAAAGTCCAAAAATATATCTATAAGAATGTCATCTCTTAACCTCGTATCCATTATCACATGGTCAATTAATCCATTTACCTACATGGATTTAGATTAAACACAAGACTAGCACTGACATTAGCTAAAGTCAAAATACAACACACGGTGGACTCCACGTTGACACGTCTTAAAGATGCTAGAAATACAATTGAAAATGTAAACTAGCTGAGAGATAACCTTATTAATAGTAACACATTCACACAATCCTTTAAGTACAGTGGCTGCTGGTTTCCTGTAAGCTTGTTCCTACGGCTCAGGTTTCTCCTGTTATTTACGTAACTGTTGATGAAGTCTGAAACAGTCTCTGCTGTTTCAACAGGAAAAAGTTTGACTGTTTACAATGTAGGAAAGGCTGAACAACACCTGCTAATCAAGAGAAAAGAGAATACATCTCATACACACTGTCTAAATCATACAAATATATTGGTAACTTTCTGTACTTGAACTTACTTTTTTTTCGGGGGGGGGGTATTTTTGGGGCTTTTTTTGCCTTTATTTGAGTGACAGGACAGCTGATAGGACTTTGGATGAGAGAGAGGGGAACGAAATGCTGTGACAGAGCCACAGGCCGGGCTTGAACCCGGTCCACGGGGGTGTGGCCTAACAACTAGGCCACCTGTGCCCCCATACTTGAATTTTCAAACATATTCATCCATTTCCCATGCACTTCAAAGAGGGGGGTGTTTTTCAAACTTTCAGGTATTTTCATCAGTCATTTATATAAGTAAAAGAGGTACATAGTTTAAAAAACATGATATCAACAAGATCAAACATTTGACATCTTCAGATAAAATTATAAAGTACTGATTACAAAATATACATATGAAATTTGTCCAATTTAAAATTCACTCAGTTATTAAGCTTAATCTATTCTGGTATGAAAGTAATGCTTTGAAAAAAATCCTTAAAATATACATTTGAACAGGATGCACAGTACTGTATGTTTCACTTAGTCTATGGACAGTAGGGGTCCAAAGTTTCTTCTTCTACTATTTTGGGGGTTACAGGCTAAAAATCCTTGGAACCCCTGGTAAAAAGTATGCAGTCTTAAAGTTAGTTATTTCAATCTTCCAAATGAAATTTCAAACTGACGTCTTTATTTAAAATTGTTGCATAAAGAAGATAAAACAATGAATATTATAAATAGAAAATGACAGTTTGTAGGAAAGCATGAACTATAATCACTTAAAGAACCCGTTAAATGAAAATAAATCTGTATTTAGGTTTGTTGTATGACAGGTCACTGTGTTATGAACCTCCAGGTCAATTTTCAGTCCAATAAAATGTCTCTAAGTTTATGAAATTAAGCTTCAAAATCAGAAAAATGAGGTAGTAAATTCTGCTCGGGAGAATTATGATCCTCTTAGATTTTAAAAATGCTACAATCTGAATGGAGAAAAGCACTCACGCCATGAGCCTTCCTCTTGACTTTTTGTTGACCTTATAAGAAGAGACACAGCCAGTTTTCTGGCTCAAATCTCTGTTATTACGCTTTAAATGATCCATAGACCACTGTGGCTGATAGATTTGGCAAATTGACCTCACAATGAACAGAAAAACAGCATTTAACTGACTGTTAACTTTCAATAAAGGCAGTGACATCAGCTAACAACAGACTGGACTGACATGAACTGCTCTGTGATTTTATATTGTGGTGTTAGAGGGGCGGGGTCATTCCCTACTGAGGGCTTGTGACATCATGAGCCCACACATTGGCCCCGCCTACATGAAACCCAGCCAGGAAAGCGGTGAAAAATTTTTTAACAGTCTCAATCCAACATGTAGATGTCAGTGTTTTCAAATGTTTACAGCAGCCATATTCCAACATGTCTGGTGTGTTAAGACACAGAGTTTGAATTTCACTTTACAGGGTCTTCAACAGACTGAAAATGACTAAAAACAGTTCTTCCAGATGCTTTACAATGTTGAGAAATCTTACAGTTCCTTCAACTTTATTTACACCCTTTACTTCAATCAGACCTCAAGAACGTCACTAATGAAGAGCAAACAGGCAGGAGCCGTGATTTCAGAGGAAGTTGCACACAAACATTTACCTCAGAGTCTTGTGGCTGTTTGAGGATAAACATAAAACTCGAGAGAGTAATTCCCACATGTTGCGTTCACTATCTACGCACATATGCCTAAAAACACTAAGATGAATCACACACCCTAATGGATCTGCTGTATTTCCAAAACATCCTCAGAGAAGTATTGAAACAAACAAAGACAGACGAAGCCAGGAGACGTCACCTCATTATGTGATTTTATAAAAGACGCTTGTTTACTTTGTTACCAGCTTCAAATACGACTATTTAAAGCTGCATTTAGGCTTTTTGTTTGACTGATAAAAGCAGGTGCAGCTCTGAAGGAGACATTATCTGTTAAGGTCATTCTAGTCTAAAATTAGAGCATGTTTGTGAAATCTTTTTTTTTTTTTAAATGAGGGAATCCCCTGTCTTAAAAGCCACAGTTTTTATCAGATTCATACTGTTTCAGCTTAGAAAAATGGTAAAATTATGTACATGGGGTAAAGTCAACACTGATACGAGGTATCCTGAGAGGTTAGAGAACTAAGCTCTTTGGATCGAGCTGTGCACACAGTCAGAAACGTAAAGTACAACGTACAACAGCCAGCATCTGTGATGGTGTGGGGGTGTATTAGTGCCCATGGCATGGGCCACCTGCACATCTGTGAAGGCTGTATTAATAACGAGGGGTACAGACAGGTTTTAGAGCAACATATGCTTCATTCCAGACAACATCTTTTCAGGTACGTCCCTGGTTATTTTAGCGACACAATGCCAAGCCACATTCTGCATGAGTTACAACAGTCTGGCTTCACAAGCAGGGACTACACTGGCCTCCTGACCTGGAGACTGGTTAGGATTAGGATAAACTTCATGTTTTCAGTAACTCTTTGTGTCGATTTACTTTGCATGTCTCTTTAATCCCTACTCTTCTACATTTTTGATATTTTTCTTTTCATTTTCTTTAATCCTGATATAAATAGAATCTACTCTTCATCTTATTCCCTCTGTGTTTTCTTCTTACACCTAAAAAAAACAGACACCGTGGTTTGTTCTCTACCAAATGCAAATAAAACCAAAAGGACTGTGGAAATAATGCAAACGACCTCAAAGCCAGACACAACAACAAATCCAACTGGCTGAGGTTGCTACGGCGATACGCAAACACTGAAAGGGAATAAAGGTGGCAGAGGAATCCCACAGCCGTAAACTGTATATTTAAGCCAGAAGAGTCTTTAAACAGCCAAACCCTCAAACACCAGAGAAAGCATTAGACGGGTTACCGGGGTTATTTAACAGAGAGGCTGTTTTAGTTGTTCTAGGTTTTATTCTGAGGATGATGATGATACCTAAGCTAGAAGAAGAGTAAAGTTTCTTTGAACAAAATCTTTGTTTTTAAGGCCTAAGTGCAAATGAATCAGTTCCTGTACTCTCTAAGTCTTATGGTTTTTCAAAACCAGCAGGAAAAATGCCAAAAGAGAGGAGTAAAAAATGCCAAATAGGAGACGAAATTTCAAGGTAAAGCAACAAATTAAAACCTCTTTTTTAAGTATGAAAATTCATCACTTCAAAGCTAAAATCATAGGTGCACGAGTTGCAGGGTTTGATTTTAATCATATAGAAATCTCGAAATTCTGTCCTACACTTTTGTAAATCTTCAAAATTATTGCTAGCCAGGAACTGTAGAATCCACCAGTGGCTAGTAGCTAATAAAATATGTTGTTTTACTTTGAAATCTTGTTCCCTTTCTGTCTGGATCTTGCTGAAAATCATGCTTAGGTAAGGGTCAACTGTGATTGGCTGCTCCGTGCATGGGGGAGGGGTTTAACAAATGCTTAAATCAGCATGGAAAATGGCCAAACTACTTCACGTACACGACTACTGTACTCAAGTAAAAGTAAAAGTACTGGTCTATGAATCTACTCCAGTACAAGTAAAAAGTATTTAAAGTTTACTTTAAGTACTGAGTAGCTACTGAGGAGTTGTACTGTAAAATATGATCTTCCCCTACTGACAAAAACAAGAGAATAGATCTCCAACCAGGTTGTTCAGGTAAAGTTACACCTCATTAATAAGGTTAAATACACAGCAAAATTAACAGTGTTAAACTTAAACACTTAAAAAGTTTTTATGTAATGCCATGTGGCTCCCCTGGCAACCAAAGACTGAGGAAAAATACACACTATGCATCCTTTCGGAATCCATCAAGTCCCAGACGGGACCTCTAACTCAGGGGATAACTTCACTCATAGTGCAAATGTGTCTAACAACAGTCAACTTGAAAAATGACCAGACAACAGAAAATATCTTTACACAACTAAACACATCTAACCACTTTGCTCAAGGGCATGATGGGAAACTCTGCCAACACATCCCCCAGATATGAAATACAGTGTAGTCAACAGAGGTGGATAAAGTTCAAGAGTATGATACTCAAGTAAAAGTAAAGTTACTCTGGTTAAAACATACTTAGATAGAAGTTAAACCACGGATTTCAAAATGTACTTGAAAAAGAACAAGTACACAGAAAAACTACTCAATTACAGTACTTTGAGTAAAAGTAATCAGTTACTTTCCCCCCTGCTTCCATCCACCATTATAACTCAAACTTTTAACCTCAAGATCAGTTGTTTCTGTTTCTATGACTATTATAAATATTTTATATTGGTACCAACGTGTGTTACCTTTGAGTCGTAGGCGGACTGTTGGATGACCTCCGGAGCCATCCAGAACGGCGTTCCCACGAAGGTTTCCCTTTTGATCTGTGTGTCCGTTAACTGACCGGCAACCCCGAAGTCTGCGAGCTTCACCTGGCCTTGCTCCGACAGCAGGACGTTGGCAGCTGGATAGGATAAAAACCATCAGGGTTGATTTATTTCATCCTGCAGTGCTATGCATCTAAAGACTGTTGGGAAGCTTTAAATTTGGCCATCATTTTATAAGCAATGCCTTATAAAGAGAGGAGGAAGGATCTGAACTTTTATTCTGGCTGAAGAAAGACTGAAGACTTTTTACCTGAGAGGAAGTCATTCCGTAATGCATATGAAGCCTGATCATAAATTTGACTCTGAGTGGGACCGTAATTTACTAAATGAACATTGAAAGTACTGATAGAACTAGACACTAAGATAGTAAACTCATAAAGAAAATGTTTACAGCCTTTAAATAGATCAATCGAGACTTTTATAGACTCCTATACAATAATACTTCCTGTTACCATCCAAGTTGCTCCTTACAAGCTGTAGGAAATAATTCAGGGTTATGGCTTTGACAGGCTTGAACATCTCCTCTGTACCTTTAATGTCTCTGTGGATCTTCTTCTCTGAGTGCAGGTAGTCGAGCCCCTTCAAGATCTCCTTCAGCATGGTGGCAATCTGAGCTTCATCGAAAGGACCCGCCCTCAGCTGCACACAATCACAAACAGGTCGATGACACAGATATAAAACACTCAATGACATGCCACAGGCTATAGCTGGGAGCTCAAACACACCCTGTTCAGTTTCATTCAAGACAAGACTCAACACACAAATATTAGGCAACTATGGCATCAAGGCCACTCCAGTACATCTCTTATATAACGCTTAACTGACTTGTTTACCATATTTACAGACTGCTTTTTAATTCTTTACAATGCTTTCTTTAAAGTGCTTCATGAACTCAGAAATCTCCCTTTAGATGCAGGCTTTGCCTTCTTTTTTGGATTATTGCACATTCAGTTCCCTTATTTGTAATAAAAATTAGAATTCATCCTTAATTTATGAGACCAAAACGTGGCAAAAAAGAACTGGTAAAAATAGGTGACAAGTGGCAAAAAATTGTCAGAGTGGCAAAAAGAACTGGCAAAATGTGGCAAAAAGAAGTGGGAAAAAAATTGTCAGAGTGGTAAAAAGAATTGGAAAAAAATGAGCCAAAACGGGAAAACGAACTTGTAAAAATTGGTAACAAGTGGCAAAAAGAACTTACAAAAAATGGGGGGAAAAAACCCGATATAAATAGGTGACAAGTGGCAAAAAGACGCAGCAAGAATAAGCAGCAAATGACAAAAAGTGGTAAAATTGGCAACAAATGGCCCAAGAGTGTCAAAGAGTTGCAAAAGCTGTTTAAAAAACAATGGCAAAAAGAAGTGGTAAAAAAAAATGGGCCAAAAGTGGAAAACCAAACTGGTGAAAAATGGTGATAAGTGGCAAAAAGAACTGGCCAAAACTGTCAAAAAAATGGCAAAAAGAAGTGGTAAAAATGTGCCAAAAGTGGAAAAAAAACTGGTAAAAATGGGCGAAAAGTTGCAAAAAGAAGTGGCCAAAAGAAACTGCAAAACTTGGCAACAAGTGGCAAAAAGACGTGACAGAAATGGGTGACAAGTGACAACAAAAGTGGTAAAAATTAGTAAAAAAAATAGTGGGAAATGGCCAAAAAGTATGGTGAAAAATATGGTGAAAAGGTGTTAAAAAGTAGCATGAATAACTAATTTTCACTTCATAACCCAATCATAATCTGACACTTTTCAGCTCCAAAATGAGAAAACTGCTAATAAAATAAATAAAGTCAGGATGCTAAATGCTTCTGACCTAACAAACATGCATTAACATCATTTGTACATCACAACTAGGGAGGGCCCCTTATGGGTTTGTCAGGGGCCCATCCAAATCTATGGACAGACCTGAATGTAAGGATAGATTCCTTTGAATTTAACACTTTTCCAAATAATACTGACACTTACATGTGATTTCTTCATATCTTTCAGGACACTAAATCTTGTTTTTACAATAAGAAATGAATCAAATTCACAATGACAACTCACCAAGTCGAGCGCTGAACCTCCACCGAGATACTCCATGATGATCCATAGTTTACTGCCCTGAAAGAAACAGAAATATGTTTCTATAAATGCAGATAAGACAGAAAATTATGAACCTGCCTGTAAAAGATGATGGCTATCCTGAAAAGATCAACTTAAGGAATAAGACTAATGGCTGTTTCAGACTGGGTGCATGAGAGCTACATAACAGCTGCATCAGTGCTCGCTTTTCATTTTGAGGTGCATGTTAACAAGTCAGGGCTTTCAGACTGCCTGCATGTCTCATGTGTTAATCAGAGTCAAAGCCTCACATAAGCTACAGCATTTGAGCACTGGTAGGGAGAGCTGTGATAGATTTGTGGTTCTTGCACGTATCTCACATGTCAGATAAGCACTTCTCATGCAACAAGAACCTTGAGAACAGAAGGTCAGGTACGGGTACGTATGCTGGTTCGGCACTTCACCTTGTCAACCTTGGTCCTGCACTGCTCCAGCATCCTGATGGCCATCACCTGGACCTACGCCCCATCTCTCCAGGTATATCTTCCCAGCTAACCCTTCAATGGCCGCCCCCGGCACCTAGGCCAACCCACAGGGTCTCAGGCACCCAGTATGCAGTGAGCTGGCCCAGGCCCTGGGAAAGTGCACCAGCGGCTCATGATCTCCTGATCAGAAGTTGAGGGAAACTTTAAGTTTACAGTGCGATTCAATGCTAGACGACATCGATTAGTCCGGTAAGCTCAGCTGTTGTTGATAACTGCTAATACGCCTGCCGTTGTGTTTGGACGAAGACTGGTGTTTCTGCAGTGTTTTACCTTTTTATAGCTTGCACGAGTCGTGTCCAACTCCTGACTATTTTCTGTTTGAAGAAACCCGAAATAATCCAGTATCTTTACCCTTAGCCTGCTGGTTGTAGATGAACACTGTACATGTTTCCGGTCTGAGTACCAATGGGTTTTGGTCTAAGGAAAGAGACGTGCTGGCTTTTTTGTTAACTGCACCATGGGGGATGTATGTGTTAAAACTGCCGTCACATGGTTACACTTCTGACTTGACTCGCTTTTTTTGAACAGAATGCTTTTATTTTGAATTTTCCCTGGCTCTAATGAGCTAAGCAGTCATTCAAGTCACTTGTTGAGAGATTTACTGAGGTTAAACTAATAAAGAAAGACAGGGTCGTGACAGCAGGATGATACGATGCAGTACACGAGCATGTGCAGGTAGTATTTTTTTTTAAAAATTCCCTACATCTATTAAAACAACTCCAAAAGACTACTGAGCTTGAAAATTTCTTATCAGCAATGACTTTATGTTTCATCCATTTCTCAGAAATCCACCTGTCAGCTATTACTAACGAATATGATGCATGTTGAACATGTATTTCTAAGTCCAGAAGAACTGCCGATTTCTGGGGCAACTTTTGGTTTCAGGCGTTTTGGGAGTGCAGTTTTCCTACTTGGGTTTTTCACCCAAAACTCCATAACATATTAGCATCAAACCCAGTGACAGACAACATGGCAGAAATATTCAGCTAAAATATCTCAATTGCCCCCTTGTGGCCGGCTGCGATACAGGGAGCGGGTTCACTATTAGAGCCTGAAAATTACAAACATTCAAAAGAAAAAAAAGGTTTTAAAAAATATGTTTATCAGACCAATTCAAAAAGTTTATTTTCAAAGTTTGGTACAATTGTAGTTGATGACTTCTGACCTAGTATGAAAGCAATAACAGAGCGAGCTGCACTTTAGCTTCACATACACGTACCCAGTCTGATAGCTGTTACTTACTCATCAGTGCCTTAAATTTTGTTTCCTATCACCCGAGATTAAATGGTTCAGTTTGCTTTAAAAGGCTGGAGTATGAAGCATATTTTACCTTCAGGTAGGAGCCATAGTATTTGGTGATGTAGGGGCTGTCACACTGACTGAGCACCGTGATCTCCTGCTGGATGTCCTCGATTTCATCCTCGGCCTCCTCCAGGTCGATCGTTTTGATGGCAACGACTTTCTGAGTGCGATTATCGATGCCTTTAAACACCTGTGGGAGGAATAGCATGTGAATTAAAGACAGGACGAAGAATTTTAAGACTAATTCATAGTCGAAGTTTGAGGGAAAATGGGATAAGCATAAGCATAAGTCCAATAATTCACAAATCTTTAAAAAAAAATCATACACACCTCTCCAAAAGATCCTTTTCCAATACGATCCAGTTTGGTGAACAACTCATCCGGATCGATCTGAGTGCTCTGAGAGGATAGCGAGGAAAGGAGACAAGAAAAAACAGGTTAATCATGGTTTATATTATCACAGTTATTAGATATGTGGTAAAAAATGTACACAAACTGCAAGAACTTCAACATTGGAACTATGCACCAAGTCTGAGCCTTCCCATCATAATAATGTAACTCCAGAGGAAACAGAAAGACAAAATTCTTATTTATGGTCAAACTAAAGGTGTAACATTAGAAGATTTGCTTTTATTATAAAGTCTACAATGAATTTTATGTATTATTGTCATTATTTGGTCACAAAACTGCAGTAAACTTCCAAAACTCTGCAGCTAAGAGTTTCCATCACATTCCCAGCAGCTTCGACTCTTATTTCCTCTCACACAAAAGTTTGCGACACGACTGCAGTGTTGCCACCACAGAGCGACACAAACTACACACACACCAATAAACACACACACACATGTGCTCAAAAACCCATAAAAACACAGAAGGAAGCCAGCATGACAGTTAAAGATAACAGGAACTGCTCTCACAGCTGCCTCACCACACAAAACTATCTCCACTGACTTACACTCATTTCCTAAACTCTGCACTGTGCTCGCGCTGCGGTTATACCCCAAAAAAACTTGACAGTTTACAGGAAGAAATGTCCCAGTTAGGTTCATAAATGAGAACTTCATGGCTGATTTCTTCCTTTGAATAAGTTGTTGTTTGCATTAATGTGAAGCTCGTCTGGTTTAGTCATGTTTTAAGCTTCAAAAACAGCAAAAAGGTCAGAAGATCACAAATAAACTGAGTGTTTCTGCAGAAGAGCAAAAAAAGTCTGTGTTTGGTGCTTAAGTAGAAGACCTACAAACTGATGACATCCTTTCTTACTTCATTACACCCAAGTGGTTAGTGTCGTCCATCTGTTTCTGGTCAGCCTCAGCTGAATTATAAATAGAAGGGGTCGTCCCATACTGGTTTTCAGGGTCAACATTGAATATGAGTAGATCATAAGACCCATGATGGATTTTTGGAACCAATACTTGACAAGCAAATTTACTTAAAGAAACAAAGTCAATTTGAAGAATTTTAAAAGCAAATTGGCCTGTTCACTGCTAGCTCTGTATGTGAAACAGTGCAGAGCAGCAGGAGGAAAGGAAGTGATGTCAGCGTTCCCAATCACATCAGCTTCACTTGGGTGGCCATTCATGTAGATTGACGCCATACATTTACGCAAATATTTACAGCCTGTTTAGGCATTTTCATATTTAATCGGCGGCATTTGATTTCCCTTCCCTTAACACCTCGGCTTCTGTAGCCTCATATCTTTTTGCTATTGTTTGCAGACAGGGGCGTAGCTAAGGATTTTGGGGCCTCAGAAAGAATATTACACAGGGCCCCCCTCAACTGGCTAGCTAAGCAACACATGTTGCAACATTTTTATAAATATCTATGCATTTAAATATATTTATGGACCACAATTTCAGGATGTATGAGCAATATTTTTAGTATGGTGAAATTAAATTTACTTGAATTATTTTGCAGCGCTGGACTACACCATGTTGACATTTTTAAGGGAGGAGCAGGGGACCCTCAATATTTTATTTAACTCTATTTAATACAAATTTCAGTCTGTTGACCCATTCATGTAGTGATTTGAATCAATAATGACATTTCCTTTCCTTTCTTTTTCTTTTTTTTTTTTAAGATTTAATTTTGGGCCTTTTCATGCCTTTATTAGATAAAGGAAGGACAGTGGACAGACTTGGAAGCAGGAAGCAAGAAGCAAGTGGAGAGAGACGTGGTAAAGGGCCACAGGCCGGATTCGAACCTGGGCCGTCTGCGTACATGGGTAGTGCCTTAAATCCCTCGACCATCTGCACCCCATGACACTAATTTCTAAGGAAAAAATAAATGAAAACACATTAGAGGCTTCCCAAGGGCCCCTCCCTACTGTGGGCTTGGGTAATCAGTACCCTTTTCCTCCCGTGCTACGCCCATGTTTGCAGATCAGCAGGAAGAAATAAAGACTAAATGATGGAACAACACAGATTTGAAAGCACGTGTTGATTTTTTTGGGCCTGAATGTCAGTGCAAGGTTGCAGGAATTGCACACAAAAAAACAGCCTCCAGTTAAAAAGGTTGGGGTGCTGCATGAAATGTAAATAAAAACAGAATATGATGATTTGCAAATCCCATAACCCCATATTTTATTCATAATAGAACATAAACAACATATCAGATGTTGAAACTGAGACATTTTAGCATTGATGGATGTGGTATGTGGTTTAGTACTGTCATGCTGAAATATGGAAGCTCCTCCCTAAAAGAGATGTTGTCTGGATGGAAGCATATGTTGCTCTAAAACCTTTCTCTACGTTTCAGCATTGATAGTTCATTTCCAGATGTGTAAGGCACTAATGCAAGCCCATACCATCAGAGATGCAGGCTTCAGAACTGAGCCAGGGGAACAAGCTGGATCGTCCCTCTCCTTTTTAGTTTCCAAAAGAATCTCAAATTTGGATTCATCTGACCACAGAACAGTTTTCCATTTTCCCTCTGCCCATTTTAAATGAGAGAAGACGGCGCTGTTTCCAGATAAGATTCACATGAGGCTACTTCTGTGTATGACCAGCTTTAACTTACATTTGTGGAGGGTACAGTGAACTGTGTTGGCAGAGGTGTTCCTGAGCCCATGCAGTGATTACCAGTACAGAATCATGCCTGCTTTTACTGCAGGGCTGCCTAAGGGCCCCAAGATCCCAAGAATCCAATATTGACCTTCGGCCTTGTCCCTTGCGCAGACAGACTTCTCAGATTCTCTGAATTGTTTGATATAATGGACTGTTGATGGTGAGATATTCAAATTCTTTATAATTTTAGGCACAGTTTTTTGTGATTTGGTTAACCTCTGCCCATCTTTACTTCCGAGAGACTCTGCCTCTCTTAAATGCTCCTTTTACACTCAATCATGTTATTTATGTGTTCTCAATTAACCTAGTAAGTTTTAAAATGCTCCTCAAGCTGTTTATAAGTCCACTTCCTTTCCAGCCTATTGTTGCCCTGTCCCTACTTTCTTGAGATGTATTGTTTCCAACAAAGTCAAAATGAGTTAATATTTTCATGAAATGATACAATGTCTCAGTTTCAACATCTGATATGTCGTTGTGGGTTTGTGAGATTTAAAAATCATTTCATTCTGTTTTTATTTACATTTTACACAGCGTCCCAACTTTTATGAATCTTGGTTGTACTCAGTTTCAATGATATGAGGAAAATTGCACACAAATGTATATATTTAGTTATTTTTTTACAGTACCCTGGCAAACATGGGTGCTGACCGTCACCCCAAACTGCTTGACATCACGTCCTATAGAAGCCAACAGAACAACATCATCTGCAAAAGGTAGAAGTCCCAAAACAAAAACGCCCCCCGCCCCTGCTACACCCTCCTGTCCATGAAAACTCCTCAACAGACCCAGAGACTCTGAACAGCCTAATGACTACTTACATATCATGACACATCCCTTCTCTCTCTACAACATCCCGTTCAAAGTAAACATTCCTAAAACTGCAGCAGCAGCTCCTCTCTGGCAGGATGATCAGTGGAAGGTTTCAGCGCGTCAGTGCTGCAGTCACGGCCTCAACAAGCCCTGGTTATGCAAGCCAGAGCAACGCACATAGAAACCATGACACACTCTCACAAGTTGTTCTTATAAGTCCAGAGTTAGTTGGAGAAACCTCAGATAAACACACCCAAAGAAGCGCCTGATTTGATGCTGGCTGAGTTTCCTCCCTGAACTAAAAAAAGGAACATTTAACACACACAGACGGTGCCCACAATGTCGCCACACCCTGTCAGCAAATACAGTGGTTGGTGTCTAATGATACTTTTAGTCTGGTGGAGAGGGAGGCAGAGAAAACAGGCGAGGAGAGGCAGAGATGAGAGAGAGTGAAAACACAGAGAGGGAAAATAAAGGACAATAACACGGGGAATCCCTGCACAACTCACAGAATAACTAGAGCTTTCTACAACGACTGTTAACACAATATATCATAAAAGCATCTTTGCAAATACTTTTTGTTGGTAACTGTCATAGAGAGATGCCAAGTAATCATCACATTATGTAATGACCATAAATCATAAAAAGGCTCAAACATATTTTTAAACAATAAGCTATAAATTTAACTTAAACTACCACAGTGTTAACTATACCAGCAACACTATTAACACTCTGCCAAGGCAATTCTGCTATCATATATTGAACACATTCAAAAGCACAAACACAAGGTTAAATGTCACTAAAAGGTGCTTTTATTTGATTACTGTTAATAGAAACACCAGAAGTGGTTTAACGTGTTACTTCAGGGCCATAAATCATGAAAAGTGCTCAATACACTTCATCTACGGGCTTGGAAATTAATAGAAAAATAGAAAATAATTACAGAGTGATACCTTAATTCTCCAATACATGTTTACTTTTTGAAATGTATAATAATAAAGGAGGAGCTGGGGTGGAGGAGGGCTGCAAGAGCAGCTTGCAGAGAGAGTGGCAGAGCCTGAGCAGCATGACAGTGATTGGCTAGTGTGCTTAGGGGCAAATCAGCTGGCCGTCAGTTAATGAGAGCTTGCATTAGATCAGCTGATCAGGGCAGAGCTGGACTCCATAGCCTGCCTGAACTAACGCTAAAGGCAAATACACAATTCTAGGTTTTTGGGGACGCTGATCAGATTTCAGGAGGCCTGATTTGGTCCGAGCTGCTACTGGCTCCACCTCTGGGATATCATTGGTATTGCTACTTGCTGTCAAAACTCATCCAGGAGTTAGAAAACAAGATGTTATAAGTCTAATTACCTCCGGTTTGTTGGTTTGTTTGTTAGTTTGTTAGCAACATAACTCAAAAAGTTACAGACGGATTTTGATGAAATTTTCAGGAAATGTCAGAAATAGCATAAGGAAGAACTGATTAGACTTTGGGAGTGATCCGGATCACCGTCTGGATCCAGGAAAATTTTAAAGGATTCTTTACGATTGGGAGATAGGGCTAATGACGGAAGCGCTCTTCGAATGCTTTTCTAGTTACTAATCGTTTTACTTTGTACAGTGTTATCTTAGTTTAGTCACAAAAAACTCATCAATAAATTCTTCTTGTTGACTAGGGGTGTACATCACCAGTTTCATTACAATACGATACAATATTGATTCTCAGAACAATGATTCGATATCGATTTGATTCAGAGGCCTGCAATCGATATCAGACGATACTGTGAACCCATTTACGACAATCTTTTCACATAAAGGAAAAAACAAGGAACATTACAAGGAACATTTGTGTTATACCATGTTAAATTTACATGGTTCTGCTTATGTTCTGTGCTGTTTACCTAACCCTAAAACAGAAACAGTTTGTGTGATGTAAACAGCCACTCATTAAGTGTCTTCTCAACAATTTTTTACACCAACTAGGCTAACTTTTGCCATTTTAACTCAGAAACATCAAAGGTCAGTACTTCACCTTTAGTAAGTGCAAATATAGCACATATTCCTGTGACTTGGTGATCTATTTCACAACACCAAAATGTGAATTTTTTCTATCTTAGCACTGTCTTCTGCTGAAACTATGAAGTACAATACAGCCGAGCAAAAGCTCCACATTCAAATGTGGGACATATTAATTTTTTTCTAGAATTTGCTAAATGCCAATCAAAATTTGACCCATAGTTTGGACACCTCTGCTATAGGCAGACCTGACATTTGAGGTCTGAACTCTAAATTAAAAATCAGTCCCAAAAATCCCCATTTTGACTGTAGCTTCTGCAGTTATGGTCTAAAGAAAATAAAGAGAATCATATTCAAAATGCATGCATCACTGTGCCGTTTCAAGCTGTAATATTTACCCTCCTGTTAAGTTTCACTTCCACTATGAATGTTTAGGAGGCGTCAAAGAGGCTTTGGAGGCAGTAGCTGAAGCATGGATGATGCAAGGCCAGTTTACTGTGAACCGGTGGAGCCATTAAGATAGAAATGAAGAGCAATGATGATGTGAAGTGGATTGCGTCAACCTACTGTTTATGCAATCAACGGCTAGGACATAAGGGAGGAAGTGGTCAAGATGTTGAAATCAAAGAAATACTGAGGTGTGCGAGCTCCTTACTCTCAACATATCACTGAGGCAGTAAAAGATGCTCCAGTTCACACAGCTCAGCCTCCAGCCTTGTTTTAAAGTGTTTGATGCTGCTGTCGCTCATCGTCAGTGATGCTGCTCTGTTACTCATCAGCATCAATGCCTCTATTTCACAATGCTGACTTGGCAGAGGGGGGCACCAAATAACAGGACCAATTCAAATGTCTTAAGATGACAATGGTGGAGTTTTTTTTACAGCTCTTTTGTGGAAATTCATGTGAAAATGTCTATCGAGATCCAAAAAGTACAAGCTAGCTCGTTCTGATGGGTTGACTTCCTATACATGAAAGTAGGGATGGGTATCGCTGCCAGTTGAACTTGGGATAAGAAAAGGAAAACAGTGAAATTTTATACAAAAATCACAAATTTCATGCAGATTCTCTTGCCTTTCGTTTGGGATGGCGAGGTATGGATATGAAGTATCAGTAGCGGTGCTGTAATGTGATCCATTAGGTATCAGATTTGTTAGGGCCGGTACCATGTCAGTGCCAGATTTCAATACTCATTTCTAATAATAAAGTTTACAGAGTTTCAATTCCAAGCTTTTTATTCTCACTTGTTTTATAAGATTTGATCTTTATCATTTTAATAAATGACAGGGACGGACGATAATTAGCAGATTTAGCTTTAAATGTACTGTATCACAGATAAGGATGTTCATAAGCATCCTTTTCCGCATTCGGCTTAACTCTCATTTAAATTTCATTTAACCGACTAGTCTAAATAGGAAAATTCCTAAGACAACAGTCAAATTCCTCACAAGGTCATTGTGTCAGCAGGATGTGTGCCTGATACAGTGTGGCTAACATCACAAGCTAGCGCCGCCAGCTCTCATCCCTCTTTGCAGATTGATATCAAGCTTTGATACGTGGTCTCTTTTCACTTACACATGAGGTCAACCCTCGACAGCCTACGTACCACATTATTTTTATTTACGTCTTAAAAAACTGTCGTACCACGCTGTTCCTACTACACGCTAACTGCTAAGGTACCGCTAAGCTTCTCATGTTTACATCCAGCAAAATGCTGTGGGGAAGCACATACAGGAAGGTAGCAGCTATTAACTGAAGCTAGAACAGCCTCTGATGGTGGGAAGTTCATTACAGTTTAAAAGAGCATTCTAGACCGGGATTTTAAGCCTGTGCTTATGAGAAATTAAAGGTTATTAGTTTAACCAACTAGTGACGCTCGTGCCGGCTAATTTGCCAAACTACTTTATGGGGCTGACAGCATGGGCGTAGCACAGAGGGGAAAAAGGGTACTGATTACCCAGGCCCAAAGTAGGGAGGGGCCCTAAAATGTGGTTTTATTTACTTTTCTTTGTAATTAGTGTCATTACTGAATCAAAAGCATCTAAATCATTGACACTCAACGTGTGGCTCTGTTGTGATGATCTGTGGCTCTTTTATGTCTTAATTTGAAATATTATTCCCCCAGAAAACCTTTATAAAGAGAAACTATGACCTCAGAAATGATCCATTGCAAGTCACATTCATCAGTTTGAATCCTTTTTTACAATTTTTTACCAATTTCTTTCATTTTTTTGGCTTAGTCAATTTTTACTGCTTTAAGCCCACTTTTGCCATTTCTTTTGCCACTTTTTGCCCATGTTTACAACTTCTATCCCATTTTTGCCACCAGATTTTTGCCTCTTTTATCCTGCTTTTTGCCATTTGTCCCCTTTTTTGCCACTTTTTACCCATTTAAACCACGTTTTGCCATTAAATGCCATTGTTTTCAGCATTCTTGCTCATTTGAGTCACTTTTACACTCATTTTTTTACCAATTTTTTTGCTGTTTTCATGCATTTTTTTGCCACCTATAACTCATTTTGAGATAACTTCTCACCAATTTTTGCCACTTCCTACCCTATTTTGCCACTTTTTTTCCCTGTTTTTCCACTTTTCACCCACTTTTTGCCTTTTATACCTACTTTTCCCCTTTTTTGCCGCTGTTTGACCATTATTTCCCACCTTTAACTTATCTTTATTGCCACTTTAATCAGTTTTAGCCACTTTTCACCACTTACATTGGGGCTCTTGCAAAGGCATTTTTCAACACTTTGGTTCTTTGGTTGAGCAAGGTTGAGTAATGCTGATCGAAATGAACTGGTCAACAGACTGAAATTTCTATCAAATAGATTAAAATAAAATACTGGGGGGCCCTGCTCCTCCTTTAAAAATGTCTAAATGGTATAGTCCTGCAACCCTAAATAATGCAAGTAAATTCAATTTAACCATAGTAATAAAAAATGCTCTTATATTGGGAAATAATGGTTTAGAAATACATTTAAATGCAAAGATATTTGCAAAAACGATGCAAAATTTGTAGCTTGGTTAGCCAGTTAAGAGGGGGCCCTGTGTAATATTTTTTCTGGGGGCCCAAAATCCCTAGCTACGCCCCTGGCTGAGTCGCGGCCCCCTTAGACCAATCGATTGGTTGGTGCCTGGGTGCGATTTTGGTCGACCAAGTTTTCTTTGGTTGACTACAGGCCTACTTATTTAACCGTTTGACCTGTTAAACGCATGCATCTCTAATTCCAGATATTTACGTCTGATAATTTGGCTGTGAATATCAGCATATATTGACTGTAAATTTTGGTCCTATATATTAATAAATCAGTGGGGTTTTAGGTTGGACCAACAGGCCTATGTCAGTTCAGGTCTTCTTTTTTATTTATCCTCATTCTTTTAACTTTGAAGTATATTTTAAGGACAAAAGGTTGCTTCTTTAATTTACCTTCAAACATTAAAGTGTGTTCATGGGATGTTTTAGGTCTGAAAAACATATGAGACTGTAAATGTGGGTATATAAGATATTGGCTAAAATCCAGCATCATGCATCCCTTATTAATGACATTAACCAGATCTTTTGGCAGATTTTATGTGAAAGTTGCTTTGTGAGAAACTGAGTTTTGGTTCCCAAACTTTGACAACAAATTCATGCAGTTCAGAAGAGAATTTAGAGCAGGAGTTTTCTGCATTTTCAGGCTTTTACAACATGAATTTTTTTATTTATTATGTACAATATTTGATGCTTTGGTACAGAAACAGGTATTGATGTCAGATTTTGACTACAAATTCTATTAAAATTTAACAATCAGGCATCAAACAGGCCAAATTTATATCAATAAAGAGCAAAAGAAAACCATTAGAAATGTTAATAATCTGTCTCTGAGGTTATCAGTTATATGTCATAGTTTTGGCTTCTAAGAGTAGAAAATCTCTCATGAAAGATGAGCTTCTTAAAATAAACAGCATCATATAAAGCTCATTTTATAGTCAAACATCCCAGCAGAGCCATCAAAGGCATCAAACAGGACAAATAAGCGATCACTAATGTTCATTCAGCGAGCATCAAGCCAAAACTTCTGACCTAAATGCAGTAGCTCCCTTCTAAAGACCTGTTTGGACAGCTAATGTGCTTAAACATCTTTGCACGTTCAGGTATGCGACTCCTGCTCAAACTCTGCTTCACATCAGGATGTGCACTGGAGGTATTTTTAGTAACACTAGCAGCACGGCTAGCATCAGTCTGTCAAATCTCTACTTCTGCTCACACTAAATCATCGGTAAAACTTCTGACATTTAAATTTAACAGTGGCAAAAAAACATCTGTGGTTTTTAGTGGAGGGTCTTTGCAGCTCCTGAAGGGGTTTAATATGTTAAATACTGAGAGTTTAACTTTTTCAGAGCAGAACCAGTACTCACAAGCGGTTTTGTGTTTCGTGCTGATTATCTGCTACAGGGCAGAAAGGGATGCTTGATAAGAGCAAAAGCAGTTGCTATTATTCTGATCAATACTGAGATTTTTAAAGATCTGCATCTGTGCATGGACTTCATATTATTTATCAAAGTCTATAATCCTCAATGGCAGCGGTTCCAATCTCTTTCAAGAGGATCTGGCTGCAGACCTCTAAGGTGGGGCGTTCGACTGCAGACCTCATGGGGTGACCTCGACTGTGGGGCGGGAAATGATGCACATTACCCAGGCTGGAATCAGAAAGATGGATGGAATGACAAATTACTGGTTACTGTAATTGGCTATTTTTCACAATAGCAGATTTTATGAATAAAAATGAAAATATATACAGGGGAATCAATTTGAAAATAACACAAACTACAGAAAACCCCAAGAGGGTTAGGGTTAGGCACCCAAACCCTAAAGGTTAGGATAAGGAAGTAGGGCTGAACGATTTGCAAAAATAATCTAATGATGACCCCCACCCCCACCCCCACCCCCCCAATATTACGATTAATCACAAGGTTCTTCAACTTGTGCAGTTTTTACATATTCAAGCAATAAATCATTCTACATTGTAACCTACATTAAATCAGGAACACTCACTCATTTTAAAAAATTGACACTTGCATGTTTTCATAATGTGCATAAAATCTCTGCTGCTGCAAAAAATGAATGTATTAGACTGCTATTTTGACACATTTCAAGTTAAAGAAATATTGCGATTAATTGCCCAGCCCCATAAAGGAAGGGGGAAAAAAAAAAACACACCACAGCGGGGTGGGGGTTTCTCTTTTGTTCAATTTAAAAGAAAAACTGGAAATGTGTATTGTAAGCATATTGACACTCTGTGCTTCTATATTTCCAAATAAAAATTATTCTACAAAAAAACACCACAAACTACGGGAAACCCAACAAGGGCTAGTACATCACTTCCTGCCCCACAGTGGAGGTCGCCCCATTGGAGAGGTTATGTGATAGATTTAAAAAAAGACCTTTGCTTGAGCTATCCATAAGTGTTTTATCATAATTTTAGTTAGCCAGCCTCAAAGCAGGCAGAACCTTGCACCCCTCTTTAAATCTATGCCCCAGGTTTGGAACCAATACTCTAAGGTGATGTCTGCTGTACATGACTTGGTCATTTATATTTTAACTGCTAAATTACAATTTCCAGTACTCTGATATAGTCATATTGGTGCAATACTGTCTCCCTAGATAAGAGTGGACTTTTTTAAATTGCAGGGCGTTTACATCGTTGCTCTGTTATCCACCTATAGCTTTATCACTTCTTCTTATCACAGGTAAACCTGCTGAACTTTACTGTCTTTCTTGTAAGCACCACATTTAAGTGACGTTTTACATTTGAATTACACTGGACATTGTTAAAGTCTTGATGCTTGGTCTCCTACTGCAGTGGTTCTCAACCTTTTCAGCCTGCGACCCCCAAAACAAAGGTGCCAGAGACCTGGGACCCCACTGGACCTGAAGGTGGCTGAACACAGCCATGCACATTCAAAAATAGTTGTGTCCAGACAAGGCCACCTACAAGGGGGGGCAAAGGGGCGAGCTTTCTGGGGCCCAGCCAAAGTGGGGGCCAGCAAAATCATGGTCCATTGTAAAGTTAAGCTGTGGTGTTTTATATTTAACCTGAATAATAACCACTCTTCGCAAAGAAGCAAATTTTAATTATTTGCGTGGTAAGTAGCCCTCTTATAAATGTAAATCCTTTTGTTAAAAACAAAATTAAAATATGTTAAAAATAGCTAAAATGGGTTTATAATGGCAACAAGTGGTGGGAAATGTGGTGAAATTAGATTTTAAAAGTAGCAGAAATGGGTTAGAAAGGCTAAAAAATAGATATAAGTGGCAAAAAATGACCAAAAATGGCCATATTAAGCTTTAAAAGGGGGATTTGAAAATGGCAAAATAGGTGGAAATTTGGTGAAATGGGATGAAAAATGATATAAACTGGCAAAAAAGGGTACACTGAGGCAGAAATAGTCAGAAACTGGCAAAAATGGGCATATCAAATCATAAAATGTGGCTTTAAAAGGGGTAAAAAAGGGTTAATAGCGGCAATAATGTGAGAACAGAGCCAACAATAGGCAGAGTTGCAAGATTTGGTTTAGAAGTGGCAAAATCATGCAGAAAAAAGTGGTCGAAAGGGTTAAAAATGGACAAAAAATGGGTTTTAAGTTGCAAAATTTGGTAAAATTGGTGTAAAGTGGCAACAGTGTAATTCAAAAATGTTCTTAAAATTTTTTAAGGCATTTGGAGACCCCCTCTCAGTGTCTCGCGACCCCCAATGGGGTCCCGACCCCAACGTTGAGAACCCCTGTCCTAATAAACCTCGAGTACATAATAACTTGTTTTGACTGACTGAGATTTCCTATTAGACCTGTTGGTCTACGTAACACCTCTAATAAGGATCTTTCTTAATCTCATAATAGCTTTTTTACAACCACTAATCAAAGGTAAACCTACTACACTTTTTTATCTTCCCAGGTAGTAATACGAGGCGCTGACACACATTTTCAAGCAGCTTAATTGTAAAAATCTGCACAGTGTTGGCATTGTTGAAACTATCCATGCTTGGCTCCTGTCCTGTAAAAACACAGCTGCTAAATAATGCACTAAAACATAATGGTTCTCATTTGTATGTGTCATTCGAGGAAATTTAACGGCATGGTTCCCCTCAAGCCAATAAGGAAGTTCAGACAGTAAAGCTGTCAATTATTATGCAATAACATGATGAATCACAACAAAGACCTCCCCCAGACCGCCTGGTAGAGAAACTAAAGGCTCTTTGTGATCTTTACAGCTTTTATTCACACTTTTTTTGTTTCAGAGATCTGAAATAGACAATGCTATACTGGTGGAAATATGTGATTTTTACTTTAATCAAACTCTGGTGACTATTTTTCTCTTCACAGCCCGGCTCACTAGAGAAGAGGAGCAACAACAGACAGACCTCTGGGGGGTAAAAGACGTTATTCATAGACAAAGATGTAGAAAAGCATGACAATAACAAGAGTGAGATTGGCTGAAATCCTACAAGCAAGGGATGAACATAAGGCCCAATAACCTCAAAATCTAAAGATGCCATCCCTAAGCCAAAATCAGTCAAATATTCCCAAGATATCACACTCAAGAGCAAGGGGTGGAAATGAGGCCAAGTGACCTCCAAAATATAGGCATTCATTTTTTAGACTGAAAAATTATGCTTAGTGTAAAGACGATCCCTCAAAGCATCCTTGGAATATCAGGTTTACAAACAAGGTATGAACATGAGGCTCGAAGACCTTGGCCTTTGGCCACTGCCCTCCAAAATCCAGTTTATCTCTGAATTAGAGCACACATTTGTTCAAACTTGAACAAAAGTCCCTCCATGCATTCTTGAGATAACACATTCACAAATATTGGGTGAACATGAGGCCCAGTGGCTTTGACCTCTGACCTCCATAATGTAATCAGTCCATCCTTGAATTAGAGAGAACATTTCTTCAAAATTTAAAGAAAATCCCACAAAGTATCTTTGAAATACCGTGTTCCACAGCAGAAAATGAACATGAGGCCCAGTGATCATGTCACCCTTAAATCCAGAAAGCAACGTTTCTACAAAGTTATAAGAAAATTCCCCAAACCATCCTAGAGATATCGTGCAAATTTAAGAGATGGACATGAATTTTGTCAACATTGCTTTAGAAATGTTTAAGTTACTGGAAGAAATGTGCAAAATTTATAACCACATATAAATATCATAAATTCTAAAGACGCCTGCGAATGAACTGCTCTGCCTTTGATCCCAAAATTCTGATCAGTTAATCTTTATATCCAAATGAATGGTTGTGCCAAATTTCATGCAGTTTCTTCAGCAAAATCCTGAGTTATTGTTTGCACAAGAATGGGATGGTACCAAAAAAAAATAGGTGCAAATGGGCAGGGCTGGGCAGTTAAATTGCAATATGGTGTGGTGCAATTTACAGAAGGTGCAATATTCCTTTAACTTGAAACGTGTGTCAAAATACCAATTTTAAAACCTTTCTTTGCTGCAGAGATGTTATAAATTACTTATCCTGCATCATACAAGTGGCAGTTTTTTAGAATAGTCAGCAAAAATCCCACGTCTTTGTACATTTTTCTTGCTAAATATGAGAATGACATAGAAATTATGACTCCCTTCAATACAACAATTCCAATCCAATTTGCAAAAAACACAAGATCAGGAGCTTAAGAAAATACTGCACATCATATCGCAATTGCAATACTGGGGATAAAAAAAATCACAATTAGATTATTTTCCCAAATAGTCAAATCCAACAAAGGGGTAGATAATGTATTAAAAGGCACAAAATAGAACCATAAATCAAGAAATCCAGAATACAGAGTAGAACAACTTTGTGAAAATGACTTATAAATATCTAATTTTACAGTAGATTGATTTTTTAGGGGGAATTTACAAAGATAACAATTCACTGTTTCCTTTAGAAGTGAGCAGATCACCTTCTCTGGCTTAAACGGGTGGAAGTGTGGGAATGTGGAGTATAAACACTGAAAGAAATAAACAGAGAGAGATTATGTAAACCTAAAAGGTCACAGTTTGACCTTTCTGCCTCAGCCTGGTAGAAAAATAACAGTTTGGGAAGTGAAGGGAGTTAAATATTCAACAGGCTGTCAGATTAAGTCTGTATTTCTACTCTTTAGGACAGAAACTGTAGAAACTACAGTAAAAAAAAAACACTAAAAGTTCATGTTTGACTGTAAGGGGAGTAAATCTTTAAATGATTGTTTGATACACAGTTTGGGAATTTTAATGTTAGCTTATCAGTTATGGGCATCCAAGTAGAATTACATGAATGCAAACAAACCCTCTGTAAAGGTTTAAAAAGCTGTTAGAGGTTAATGTTTAAAAAAGCCACGCCATCAAGGGATTGTTTGGGTTGTGTTGAGTAACGGCATGATCTTGATTCGTTAATATGTAAGGTTCGATTTAAGGAGGAAGTCTCGGATATGACTAAACACAACGCTGACAGAGAATGTTTGCAGTCTTATTTTGCAACCATTAACCTGACAGTTTGAGAGATAACTGGTCAGCAGGGTCAGCTGATTCAGAAACAAACTGTGGTAAAAGAAGAGTAGTTAGGATGCATCATGGTAAGAGAATGTTATAACAATATTTCATAGCACCACAACAAAGAAGGACTTCCTCGGCTTCCATTACAGGACAAGTCTGGTTTACTGATGAGCGCCGTGCAACCCTGGATGGTCCAGATGGAGTAGTAGTGGATGTTCCAACAAGGCTGTGGTGTCAGCAAGGAGGGGGTGGAGTCATGGTTTGGGCCAGAATCATGGGGAGAGGGCTGGTAGGCCCCTTTAGGGTCCCTGAAGGTGTGAAAATAACCTCGGCAAAGCATATAGAGTTTCTGACTGACCACTTTCTTCCATGGTACAAAAAGAAGAACCATGCCTTCTGTAGCAAAATTTTCTTACCTCCTAATGCTGCAAATTTAACAAATGACCATTTCAGATCTTTACAACCTATAGAATGTTTTGCATTATAATTCGGAAGAGTGCATTTTAAAAGGTTATCATTGGGAGGTTTGTTCAATAAAATTTTAATCATGCTCTAACAGTTGATGACTTGAAAATTATACTTTAATTTGCATTGACTATTTAGGAAAATCAGAAGAAAATATAATTTGCATTATTTGGAACATAGTGTTTGCTCTTAAAACATACATGTCTGATGAGAATATTTTGACATAATAACCAAAAATGTCCCAAAACAATTTGCAAGGACCCTTTCTGTTTTCATAAGCTGGTGTAATGACCACATCATAGCCACATCAGCGGCTGCTCAGTTTGTAATGTGGTTTAGAAGTTTGTAAGAAAAAGCCAACAGACTTGTATTTTTTTCATAATTTAGCTTGTAAGGACTTGGACGGGTTGTGGAAAAGTTCTCATGTCGGATGACTCCACACATGTTGTCATGTTTCTGAGCTAAGCCTAACCAAACAGGAAACGTTAAGGAGCGCGGAGATTCTCACATGACGCGGCTCTGCAAAGGTCATTTTTCAGAAAGCTGTGTTTGTACTTCCTCCTGCTGCAGCTGTGACGTTTGACCCCTAACACTCACACACATAGAGCTGCTCTTGTTTGGATATTTGGACTCCACTTGTTAGTAAAAACATAGATCCTTCTGCCTCTCTCACTTTCTCACTCGCTCACTGAGTTTTTTTCCAAAGCCTTGTCCAAGTTTTCCCAGAGCAGCCGAGTGTTTTCATGGACGAGGCTTCACTGACCTCATCTCTTTGACCTGAATACTCTCCTTATCAAAAGCCTCATTCTTATCAGTGTTAAAGCTCCAGCTGTAAGAGTCAGGTGTGTTCGTCCACTCCCCTGTGACGTTAAAACTCATGTACCAGTTTGGACTGGGCCTAATCTAACACCAATGTGCTGTATGTTTGTCAGAGACTATTTAAGGAAAGTCTATAAATAAAAATGATCCTTCAAGGAAAAGAGCAATGACCTGAAAATGCTGAATGGAAAAACCAACCAACCTTGTGAGAGTCAAAGAAGCTTTTGTAAGAGAAGTGAGGAAAATATGACCATTTATGTGAATCCAGGTGCAGAACAAGAAGCCTTTTCTTGTTTTAGTAGTACACGGAAATGTGCACACGTGAATACAAGCTGTAGTCATCACAGCACCTCTAAGAGTTTTTTTTCAAACTGAGTCCCAACACCAGCAGTAAGCAGAGATAGGAAAATGTCTACTCACATCAGAATGACAGTTACTAATTCATTCCTTTAATTTCTGGATAGTACAGATGGAGGAGTAGTGGATGGTTGGTGGATGGCCACCATGTCCCAACAAGGCTGTGACATCAGCAAGGAGGGGGCGGAGTCATGTTGTGGGCCAGAATCATGGGGAGAGAGCTGGTAGGACCCTTTAGGGCACTGATACTCAACGTGTGGCTCTGAAGCCACATGTGGCTCTTTTGTGATGAATGTGTCGCTCTTTTATGTCTTGATTATAAATACTATTCCCCCAAAAAACCTTTAGAAGGGACAACTTTTTGCTATTTTTAACATTCTTGCCACTTTTCACCCATTTAAGCTGTCTTTTGCCATTAAACACCCTGTTTTTCCTATTTTTTGGGCCATTTTGCTACTTTTTTGCCATCTTTTCCCCATTTTTTCCACTTTTTTCCCATTTTTGCCCTATTTAACCATGTTTTGCCACTTTTTGCCCATTTAAGCTACCTTTTGCCATTAACAACCCATTTTTTCCTATTTTTTTGCACATTCTTTTTGATATTTTTCCCCATTTTTGCCACTTTTATCCCATTTTTGTCCTTTTTTTAAACCATTGTTGCCCCTTTTCATCCAAATAATCTACCTTTTGCCATTAAATACAACTTGTCTCCCTTTTTCACAAATTTTTGCCACTGTTTTTGCCCATTTTCAACATTTTTTGCTACATTTTGCCTATTTAAGATACCTTTTGCCTTTACATACCACTTGTTTCCTTTTTTTGCCCATTTCAGCCACTTTTCACTCACTTTTCACATCTGGACCATTTTTTGCCTCCTGTAACTCATTTTTTGTCTCTTCTGACCCATTTTTGCGAATTTCTGACCATTTTTTCACTTTTTCTCCCCATTCTTCTTCTCCCATCACCCCTTTATGCTGCTTTATGACCATTGTTGCCACCTTTAACTTATTTTTATTGCTACTTCAAGCCATTTTTGCCACTTTTCACCACTTAGATTGTGGCTCTTGCATAAGTATTTTTTAAAAATTTGGCTCTTTGGTTGTGCAGGGTTAAGTAACACTGCTCTAGAGTCTCTGAAGGTGTAAAAATAACCTCGGCAAAGCAAATGGAGTTTCCAACTGAAAAATTTCTTCCTTGGTACAAAGAGAAGAACCGTGCCTTTCACAGCAAAATTATTCATTTCATTTGACAACAGCTGCTGTTGTCTTTTTCTTCTGTTCATTCTCCCCACCTTCAGCTGGGTTTGTGTCTGCTCTAGCTCTTAGCAGTGATGCTGACATTAGCCAGCTATCAGTGTCAGAAATGGCGAGATCAGACTATACGTTTTTTTTTTTTTTGCTTTGGAGTAGCCACCATGTGAGACTTTGCAACAAAAATCTCGTCTTAGCCAGCAGACTGGCAATACTACAAGTGCGATCCCAACTTATCTTCGTCGGTCATCCTGGAGGTGGGTCAAACATAGCTTCAACAGAAGCATTGCATCAGATGCTAATGGACTTCTGCTCTGATGAGAAGAAAACAACAAAGAAGAAAGCACAATGGACTCATCACTACGTATAAAGAAGAGGACAACATGGACTGGATACTCTTTACATAAAAGTCGAGTTGCAAAGTGATAAATGTCAAGAAAATGAGCCCTAATTTTAAGGATGTTCTTGGCCTTCTATTTCCCCATTGGACGAAACACCCATTTAATTTAAATTTAACCAACTAGCCTAAAGAGGAGAAAAACTGTTAGTCCCATGGTCATTGTGTCAGCCTGTATGCTGTGAGCCTGTAGACCAATGGTTCTCAACCTTCTCAGCCCATGACCCCCAAAACACAGGCTCCAGAGACCCGGGATCCCCACTGCACCTGAAGGTGGTTGAACACCGCCATGCACATTTAAGAATAGTCATGTGGAGACAAGGCAGCCCTGAGGGAGGATAAAGGGGAGAGATAACCGGGGCCCAGCCAACCTGGGGGTCCATGGAGGTCAGGAAAACCATGGTCCAATGGAAATTTAAGCTGTGGTATCTATATTTTATATTTAACATGAATAATAACTGCTCTCATCAAAGCAAAGGATACATTTTTTATTAATTCCTGCAGCAGTATAAAGCCTTCTTAAAGATGTAAATCCCTTTTCTCAGGAACAGAACTAAGATAGGTTAAAAATTGCTGAAGTGGGTTAAAAATGTGCAGAAATTGACAAAGTGAAAAAAATAGGAAAAAATTGCAAAAATTGGCAAAAACAAGCATACAGCAGTTAAAGGGATTTAAAAAAGAGGGAAATGGGTTAAGAGTGGCAAAAAATGGTGGCAAATTCAGTGAAAAGCATTTTAAAGTGGAAAAAAAGTCCTTTCAAGGGCAAAAATGGGTTAACTGAAGCAGAAAAATATGCATGAATTGGCAAAAATGAGAATAACAAAATGAAATGGGTGTAAAAAGTGGCCAAAGGTGTTAATTGTGGCAACAATGGGTTAACAGAGGTAACAATAAGTGGAAAGTGGCAAGAATTGGTTTAGAAGTGGCAAAAACACAAAGAAAAAATATGGAAAGGGTAAAATGAGAAAAAATGGGAAGCAAAGTAGCAAAAAAATGGCAAAAAGTTTGTAGGAAAAAATGATGAAAATGGGTTAAAATTTGGCATAATTGGTATAAAGTGGAAAAAGTGGCATAATTCATACTAAATGACCATGTTTTTATTTTACATCTAACTAATTTTATGCATATAATTTTATACAAATTGGTAATATTCAAAGCTTTTTAAAGGCATCTGGGGACCCCATCTCAGTGTCTCATGACCCCAAAGGGGGTCTTGACCATAGACTGTAGAAAGAATTGGACTAAGTCTGCGTGACATCAGCCGTCTGCCTACAATAGGCAGACTCAAACGGCTCTTGAAGCCAATCAGCAGAGGCTTCCATATTGAAATCGCGGTCTCAACCGAACTTTGGATCAACCTAACGGCCCGCCCACTAAGCGAGACTTCCTGTCAGCTAGCTAGCTAGCATTCTGGTTGACAGAAACGTAGCCTCTGCCTGTTGAGCTATCTGTCAATCAAATGACACGTGCCAATCAGTCCGCAGTGAGGTTTATCCTAAATATAATCTAAACCACTGTGGTACAAAAAAATCACCCCCTGTACAGTGAGAGCACATGAAGACATTAGCTAATGAGACACAGTTGTTGTTTTTTTTTACCAGGCTGTAAACCAGTTTATTTCTAGTGTAAAAACCGGCTGTTTAACATGTGTCCAGATGGGACTTCTGGTGTTCCTGCAGCCAACCTCAAGTGGACACTTGCGGTACTGCAATTTTTCGCACTTCCGCACTGGCTTCATTTTTCAGGACCGGAGGTTGCCGCTTGATCCTGACCCCCACATTGAGAACCACTGCTGTAGAGCCTGGCTAACATTAGCGGCTAGCTCTGCCAGCATTCGTTGCTCTTTGCAGACTAACATCATGTTTTGATATGCGGCCTCTTTCACTTCGGCTGAGTGCTTAAATGTGAGTTCAACCCTCGTCAGCCTACACGCCACTGTATTTCCATCTATTTCTTAAAAAACTCCAACCATCCTGGTCCTTAGAGTGTTAATTTTGACATAATCAAATAATGACTGTCAAGTCAAAAGAATAGTTATTAATGCAAAATCAACTGCCATAAAAACAGCTTGTCTGGTCTTGTGAGAAGCTAAAGGCTTAATTTTATTAGAAAAAAACAAAGAAAACTTCAAATTGTCTTGTAAAGAGGCTGATATTTGCCGCTGTTTCTGTCAATTATACCTTTTTTTTTTAAGATATGTTGGCATTACTGACGTCATGTGATGATGAGTAAATCTCAGGACTTCCATGACTCTTATCTCTACCTGATTTTAACTGTTGCTCAATCTGACCTGATAGAGATCTGTAGAGTGATGTGCTGCAAAGACTTCAGTACAGGTTTGTGACGTAACTTTCATTTAAAGGCAGCAGTTATAGAGAATGAAACAAAACACACAAGAACGAGTTGGAGTAACAGCATCCTGTGATTCAGGCCGTAGAAAAACTGACTCATCCTTCACAGACAAAACTTGGCTGCAGTTCTCTGGAAGCTGCTGATAATTTCTCACCCAGAAACACACAAACACAGGCCCTGCTGACGTCCCTGTAAGGTTTCAGTCTGCTGAAGTCTGTCAGTTGTTATGACGGGAATCCTGATTGTGAGAACTGGTGCTCTGACAAGGTGCAGCCATAAAAATTACAAAGAGAAGAAGAAGAAGAGGACACTCCCAGGTGTTTGATCGGGACAATCTGCTGACACGCCTTCAGAAGGCTTCCCTGCAATTTGTGCCATTTAGGACCAGCCTGCCTTTACTTACTGTACCTGTTTACACCAAAGAGAGAATTAAAATATGAAGGTGAAAGAGCAGAGCGCGGGAAAGTTTAGCTACAGCTCAACGATTGATCCTCAGGAGCTACAGTTTACTGAGAACGCAGGAAGTCCCCTTTTTTTCTGTTTTTACTTCGCAAGAGGGGTCAGAGGTCACAGAGCGTAATTACTGGAGCCCTTTGGGGTTGGAAGAATTAAAACCATGATCCTCTGCTGTACTGAAAATTCATTTTGATCCAACACTGGTACAAAAAGTTGCTTTTTATCAGCTTTTCTCGAAGACTGGCACTCTTAAGGGCCTGTTAGCCAAAACAGTGCCAGGAACTCATTGGAATAAAACAATTATGATAATAGTAATCCTATAAATAAGGGGAGAGTTCCTGCTGTTGCTCTATAGGTTCCTGCCCCCTGGAAAAGTTCCTGGGCTCAAAGTTTAGAGTTCCTACAAAGGGTACTGCTCTGTTGGAAAGTTCCTAGACTTGAGAAGTTAAGAGTTCCCAGGGCAAATTTGTGCAGTCAAAAAGCTCAGAGTTCCCCCAAGGGTTTCTAGTCACGCAAAAAGTTCTGCTGACTAACAGCTCACAAATCCTCAAAGAGTTCCTGAAATGGTTTCCCCTCTCAGTGAAAGTTCCTGCAATTGAAAAGCTAAGAGTTCCTGAAATGGTTCCCCCTCTCTGTGAAAGTTCCTGCAATCAGAAAGAGCTCCTACTTCCCTGAAAGGTCTCTGCAATCTTTAAGCTAAGAGTTCTTAAACAGGTTTCTAGTCACAGAAAAAGTTCCTGCAATTGAAAAGCTTCGAGTTCTTCCAAAGGTTCCTTCTTCCTTGAACAGTCTCCACATCGAAAAGCTCAGAGTTCCTCCAAAGGTTCCTAGTCACAGAAAAAGTTCCTGAATTTGAAAAGCTAAGAGTTCCTCCAAAGGTTCCTCCTCCCTGTGAAAGTTCCTGCAATTGGAAAGGTCAAAGTTCCTGCAAAGATTCCTACTTTCTGAAAAGGTCTCTGCAATCGAAAAGCTCAGAGATCTACCACAGGTCCTTACTTCCAGAGCAAGTTCCCACAGTCGAAAAGCTCATAGTTTGCTTAAAGATTCCTCGTCCAGGAAAAAGTTCCTGCTATCTGAAAGGTCAGAGTTTCTCCAAAGGTTTCTCCTCTCTGTGAAAGTTCCTGCAACTGAAAAGCTCAGAGTTCCTGTGAATGTTCCTGCAATTGAAAAGTCAGAGTTTCTGTGAAGGTTGCAACTTTCTTAAAAGGTCTCTGCAACCAAAAAGCTATCAGTTCCTCCAAAGGTTCCTGCTTCCTGAGCAAGTTCCTTCAATTGAAAAGCTAAGAAGTCCTCAAATGATTCCTCCTCTCTGTGAAAGTTCCTGCAATTGAAAAGCTCAGAGTTCCTCCAAAGGTTCCTATCCCCTGGGAAAGTTCCTGCAGTAGTAAAGTTCATAGTTCCTCCGAAAGGTCCCTGGTCCCAGAAGAAGTTTCTACTGATTAAAAGCTCAAACTTCAAACAGAAAATTCCCACCCTCTGGGAAAGTTCCTGCAGTTGAGAAATTGTATTCATTTGAGTTAAAATAAGGCACCAAAAATGAAAACAGTTAAATCATTGATACCTGTAATTAAACTCACCAAACATGACTGATACGCCCACACTCCTTAACTTCAAACACAGATTACATACTCAGAGGATAGAGGAGATATTTGGACCATCACAAGGAAACAAAACACTCCAATGACGACTATAAAATTCAAAATGAAACTAGCACCATTTGATAAACATCTATAAAACCATGTTTCTGTAATCACCGATGAAGTCACTGTCAATTATACCATAAACTGAACAAACTGCATTTTATCAGCTGTTAATGACCGTCAGTCTTCAGACAACTCCTAACGAACATTTCCTGTTCTTTAGTTCTTCATCGAAGCTCAGACAGATTATCTCTGTAAATATTTATTATTTAGTCACTTTTTTTGATGGGCCGTACTTGAAAGCTTTCTACAGCAAATTATACCAGTCCTTTACCTAACCCTTACAAGACATGTCCGTTTAGGGGAAAAGACTTTGAATAAAAATTACTACAACAAAAAAACTAAATCATTATTTACACGTTTTTTGACATTTTTAAGGGAGAATGTCCCCTTTATTCTGACATTAAATTATCATTTTCTGGGGTAATTGCTCCTGTTATAGCTAATCCAAGAGCATAAATAATGGCATCTATTTCATAAGACAGATGGATAGGAGAGGAAGTAATCTATTAAAAGCTGCATGCAAACTCCTATGTACACATTATATTGCAAGCATGTGCAAGAATTTGCATGCAACTTTTGATGGATTATTTCCTCCCCTAACCATCCGTCTTATGCTCTACATCCTTGATAACATACGGCATTCATAGATATATCTATAGCTTTATTTGTATCTATGCAGACGCTCCATAACACAGTGAATACTTGTCCTTTTCTTGTATAAGGCAGCAAAGATTCATGTATAAAAACTCTGATGACACTGGCAAAGGTGGTTGGTCTTTACAGCAACACAGGCCTCTTCCATGAAAATCAGATGTGGGAAACTCTAAAAGGACTCTTAGACAAGATGTGCCCAAGGCGGTAAATGTTACAGCTGAACAACAAACATCTTATTCACAACAGTCCGGGAGACTTGTGTAATAATGTCACGTTTTCCAGATTACATCCAGCTCATCTTCTTCTATTGTGCAATGCTTCTTCTGAGTGGGACGTGAAATCCACAATCTGTGAGACCAGAGCTGTCAGCTGGTTGGTGGTCTCCTCCTTTTGAAACATTTCCTCATGTGTTGGGGTTTCACAACAGCCCGTCATCACCCATTGATAAGAAAAAGAAACAACCGGGATGTCCAAGAGGATCAAAGATACAAAGTACAAATGTGACTGGGACGTCCTGAGTCTGAGCCTACAGAGGGGTAGACCAATATTTGTATGAGGTTTTATGTCTGTTTGTTTTGGACATTGACAACACTACCATATGACCTTTGGACTAGTGCTTCCCCAGTACCAAAAAAAGTTGGGACAAAAATGTAATTAAAGACAGAATTTAACTAGATCAAAATTGCAATTTCAGCTGAAATTGCGTGGGGATGTAGAGAGCTGAATTGTGGAAAACCTGCTGAAAATAGCCAAAAGCGCCAAAATAGCTGAAAATAGCATAAAAATAGCATAAAATAGAATAAAATGGCAAAAAAGTAGCTGAAAATGGCATTCAATAGCTCAAGCAAAGATAAAAAAATAGCCTAAAATAGCTGAAAATAGCCTAAAAATAGCTAAAAATAGCTAAAGTAGCCTTTAAAAATGGCTGACAATAGCATAAAAATAGCTAATTTTGGCCTACAAGTAGCTGAAAATTGCATTCAATGGCTGAAAAAACATTGAAATAGCTGAAAATAGAATGGAAAATAGCAAAGAAACTGTTTTTTTTTTTTTAGTTTAAACTGTGTCGTAGACTGATACGACAAAGTATGAAGGAGGAGATAGCTTGCGCGGAAGACGAAGAATAAACAAAATGGCCGACCTGAATATCAATAGCGTGGATGCTCAGCATCCCCACTATCTTATAAACCCATATATCATTCACAATAGAACATAAACAACAAATCAGATGTTGAAACTGAGACATTTTAATATTAAAAAAAAGCCTACACATCTCAAAAAAGCAGGGACAGGGTAACAGAAGGGCAGAAAAGTAAGTGGTGCTAGTGAAAAACAGCTGGAGGAGCATTTTACAACTAGTTAGGATAATTGACATCATGACTGGGTATAAAAGGAGCATTTTAGAGAGGCAGAGTCCTCAGAAGTAAAGATGGGCAGAGGTTCACCAATCAGTAAAAAACTGCCTAAAAATTGTGGAACAATTTCAGAAAAATGTTCCACAATGTAAAATTAAAAAGAGCTTGAAGATCCCACCATCTACAGTCCACAATATCATTAAATGATTGAGATAATCTGGAGAAAGTTGTTGTGAGCATGGGACAAGGCCCAAAATCAAATCTGGATGGCCAGATCTTGAGGCCCTCAGGTGGCACTTTTTAAAAACAGGCATGATTCTGTACTGGAAATCACCAACCTGACACGCCAGATGGATTTGTTTCACACATCCATCTGGAAAACCTTCAGTACTAAGCATATGGGAAGCAGAGGATTCGAAAAAAATTTAGAGGCTGATTGGATTCTGTCTGTCAATCTTCATGGACTAATCAGAGCAACAAAATACGTGATGGAGCCACGACCGAGGTGCGCATGCTCAGCTACCCAGCAATAACGTGAACCATGACTGTAGACATGTCAGTACACGACTTTTGTCGCTTTTGTAAAGAAAATAACTCACTGCTGTTCTTTGTTCTTCTTTGAACGAAGAAACGTCAAGTTCTGATAAAACCGGCACTTTAGCAGCATCCACACTAATGCCTTTTGCCTTCAGTGCACCGACCTCTTGTTACTGCTTGTTTACATCACGACCGCGCCTGAAAGTACTGCCCCTCGTCGCTGATTGGTCCTGTCACTTTCTAACCGGGTTCAGATGGATTCGCCAGTAAAAAAAACAAGGAAACAGGCGTATCCATCTGCTGTGCAAGGTTCAGAAATCACTGCATGGGCTAAGAAATACTTCCAGAATCCCTGTCAATAAAGCTGGCTGTGCCATCCACAACTGACAGTTAAAGCTACATCATGCAGGTGCGCAGATGGCACTATCCATGTACGCGGGTGGCCCGGGTTTGAATCCAGCCTGTGGCCGTTTGCCGCATGTTTCCAATTCTATCCACTGTCCTCCCCTATCAATTAAAGGCATAAAAAGCCCAAAAATAAATCTTAAAAAAAGCTGCATCATGCAAAGAAGGAGCCACGTGTGAACAGGATCCAGAAACACCGCCAGAGCTCATCTGGAATTGGCCTGTTGCAAAACAGAAAACTGTTCTGTGGTCACATGAATCAAAATTTAATTTGACATGTTAGGGACCATCCAGCTTGTTATCAGAGCACAGTTCTAAAGCCTGCGTCTCTGCTGGTATGGAGCTGCATTAGTAGGGATGAGTATCACAATACCAAATTTAAGAGATAGATTTTGCTACTTCATTCTGGTACCTCGCCACCCCAATGCAATCTTCATCACCCCAAAAGAAAGGCACAAGATCCATAAGTGAAGAAGTTAAACCAATTTCCTTTACATGTATGTTCTATTGACATCTTATTTCTTAATTAAAGGATACAGAGACAGCTTTTAAAACTGTTGTTTCTCTTTTACATATCACCTGAGGCCCGGTTTAGCAGCCAGCACCTTTTGAAAAAACATCAATTTAGAACCAGTAAGAAAAAAATAAATAAATTATTCCTAACCCTATTACTGCCTATGGTGTGGGCAGCTTACAAATCTGGAAAGGAACTATCACTGCTGAAAAGCAGAGTGAGGTTTTAGAGCAACAGATGCTCCCATCCCGACAACGTTTCTTTCAGGGAAGGCCCTGCATACTTCAGCACAACAGCCTGGCTTCACAATAGAAGAGTCGGCCTACAGTCCAGACCATTCACTTACTGTTGAGCTGACAAGAATGGGACAGCATTCCTCGACCCAACCTCCAACAACTGGTCTCATCACTTCCCAGACGTTTACAGTCTGTTGTTAAAAGAAGAGGGGATGCTACACATTTGTAAACATGGCCCTGTCCCTACTTTTTTGAGATGTGTCGATGCTATCAAATTCAGATGAGCTAATATTTTACCTGAAATGGCAAAATGTCTGTTTCAAACATCTGATAAGTTGTTTGTGTTCTGTTGTGAATAAAATATGGGTTTATTAGGTTTGACACCATTGTTTTTGCTTTTATTTACATTTTACAAAGAAAATGCCAGTCAAATTGTTGTCGTAGCGATCGTTTAATCCCTAAAAAATGAAAACTTATGGAGATATTAAAGCTCTCAGTGAAAAAAAAATAAACCTCCCTAGCAGCAAACTAAAGCCACCATTTCTGCTGTAAAGATTAATAATAAAACTTCTAAACTGCTTATTATCTACCCTCACCATCAATTAATCATTACACAACACATCCTCTGTCAGTCACCCGCCGGCATCGCCGCTAAAAAAAGATATTCCTGTCAGCAGCTGCTGCCAGGTGTCAGGTGTGACTTTGTGTTGATTCAAGCTGGCCATGACGCTCTCTGGCCCCGCCCACCTGGAGACGCACGGAGCAGGCAGAGCGAGCGAGCTGACAGCCAGTCCCACAGGTAGACACACCTGAGAGAGCCGGCCGAGCAGGAGGCCGAACGAGACGGAGGCCAATGACTCGCCTTCCACGCCTTGTTGAGCTGCAGAAACGCCGTCTGCTCTGTGAGCTTCAATAACGCACAGAATACTTACAGATACGACGTCAAACCACATTTACAGCATTAATACTAAACATAATACTGTAGGAAGTCAGCGTGGAGCAGCACAAACACAAAGAGCTCACTAAAGCAGCTTTATAGACACTGACACACCTAGTGACTTGTGATTTAGTCCAATTATAACTCTAATAAAACAGATCTCGCACTATAAATAAGGTTAAATAAGCCCTCAGACACAATGAGTCACTGTGGGAACAGCACATGAACATTTCTGTTATGCAACCACAGAAAGATTCTTTATATAGAAATAATAAGGACTAGAGAGTGGTTTGAGAGGTGTAAACACATGAAGGCGATTTCAATTGTATGAATATCATAAACACCTTTAATCTACTGTTAAGTTTTACCTACAATGTGAATACTACATCAGTGACTCAGTGCCATAAAGTCCTTATAAAGTCAGAACAGAAAACACACAGAACATAACTCAGCTAAATACCAACACTGTACTAATATTTTAAAGTATAGAGGCCAAAAAAGTCCATAAAGTAAGCTAAATATAAATGTTAGAGGGATTTTTAAGCAACCATAATGCTACTAACTTTACATGAATACAAAACAGGTAGCCTATATCAGAAACCATGTGGCCACAGTTTGCAGTAGACCATGAACGCACCGCAGTCTAACATGAGACAGTCTGTGTTAGACTGCGGTAGACCATGAACGCACCGCAGTCTAACATGAGACAGTCTGTGTGTTACTGAGCTAGTATTAGTTAGGGATGATCTTAGCGGTATAATTACCTGGTAGATTAAACATTAATCTGTATTTAGAATAGTAAAAACTAGTCTAAAGATGAGAGAACACAAAGAAGAGTGGGTGTGATGTTAGCATGATAACACAGCGTGGCTAGCATTGAAAGCTAGCGCCGTCCGCCTTCCTTCCTCTTTGCAGATTGATATCGCGCTTTGATATTTGGCCTCTTTTCACTTCAGGTGAGTAGTCATACATGAGCTTAACCCTCGACAGCCCACATACCACTTTATTTCCATTTACTCCTTTGGAAAACTGTCGCACCGAGGTCTTCCTGCTACACGCTAACAGGTTAGCCACCGCCCAGCTCATTGTTTACATCCGGTGAAGGGTCAGAGAGGAAGGCTGCAGCCATTAACTGAAGCTACAGCCGTCTCTAGTGGCGGGAGGGTCATTAAAGACCATGCTATGAAATAATCATGGAACATTATGAGACGGAGATGTTTTAAAGTTAAACGCAAAGCCGGAACTACACTCCAGACACGGCTGCTGCACTGTGTCACTCCGCCCAGTGGTTTACTCAAGAAATAGTTCCGAGTATTTGCTTCATATGTTGTAATGTTACATAATTATATGTTATTATTTCATAGCGTGGTGAATGTGCAGGGCACAAGTTGTCCACGAGAGCGTTTTGGAGTTGTTGGATTGTGTATTTGATGAGTTTGATGAGGGAAAGCGAAAAATTCCATCTGCTAACATAGCATTCTCAGAGCAGCTGGTTTAACGGTCCCCCCAGATCTAGAAACAGCTTGCACTGACAACTAAAAGAAACGAACCTATTACTAAGACTATAGGAATTATGGCAATGGGCGATTTGCCAAAATGTTGAAGTATCCCTTTAAACTCAGTTGTTGTTGTTTTTTTGATAATGTTGATATTTATTTTTTAGTAGTAGTTCAAATAAATTTATTTGAAATACATTTAAATTCAATTCATTTTTGTATTTTTTTTTTTTTTTTTTTTTGCTTTTTAATAAGAGGAGCTGGGTGGTTTACTACAGCTTCATTTAACCTCACACATTATACCAACAACAATAATAATTGTAAAAAAAAAAAAAATATATATATATATATATGTATATGTATATATATATATATGTATATATATATCAGAATCAGTATCGGTATCAGCACATATTTATCGGAATCGAATCGGAACTGAAAAAAGTGGATCAGTGCATCCCTACCAAAAAATGAATACTACAGGAACATTTAAGAATAAAAGGCCACTTTTAACATAAATTTGTTAACTTGGGGATATTTTTGAAACAACAGTGAAGCCACTTATGACTAAATGCGAAGAGTCTGGGGATATTTCATAAACCACAAAGTCCTTTTTTAACTAAATATTAATACTAGAGCCCAACCGATTGATCGGCGGGCCGATTAATTTGGCCGATTATAGCGTATCACAGATTAATCAACATCGGCCAATATGTAGCCGATATACTGACCCCTAGAGCTCACACGGCACGGATCCGTTGTGCCTTTCTAATCATGTCTTCCAAGCATTCGTAGCTCTTACAGAACATTTTCTAGCGAGCCCTGAACTTGGCTGACTTTCCAGAGTCTCTGAGGACAGTGTTGTCCTATACAATACGTGGCACAGTTTATGAAAACGTTGATAACTTTTGAACTGTAAGTCATAGAAACTTACTCTTTTTTTCCTCTAAAAGCTGGCCATTTTGCTGCTCTTTTGCTACCATCGATGTCTTCATAGCTCTAAAGGACACCGTTGTAGCAAGCCCAGAACTTTGCTGACTTTTCGGGGTCTCTGGAGATTAAATCCACAGCGCTACATCCGATAACAAGCGTTTTTTTTTATCAATTCTTAATCCATTTTCACATATCATGTAGTTTGACTTTCTTCAGTGGGCAGCCATATTTGTTTGACATGCAAAGCATTGTGGGAGTTGTAGTCGACCAGTTGCGTCTCTACTACTTAGAGGAGTAGAGACACAGGAGAAGAGAATAAACAATAATAAATGCAACTGTTAATTCACATGTCCACCATTATCTAATATAAGACTATTATACAGCATTTTAACATCGTCTAAGTTGCATCTTTGTAAAATAAACAAAGATAATATAAGAATTTGTGTTCATGTACAGTATATAACCTGTGTATCAATGTTCTTATTTCATTTATCGACCGATATATCAGATATCGGCCAATATATCAGTTATCAGCCAATATATCGGATATCGGCTTTTTTTAGCCCCCAATATATTTACCCTTTCATTTTAGACCATACTGATATCTAAATGTATTTCTGACCTAAAACTTCAGTTCCTAAAACACACTATAAGTAGGAAGTAAAATTCATCATTTGTCCAAGAGAGGCAGAAATTCTCCTCTGACTTTAGTCAAACTACAGGAGAAAACTCGCATTAAAACACAATAAAGAAACACAATAAAACCACAAAATACAGCCAAATGAGAGGGTATAAAAGCAACAACTGATGTAAAACAGACACTTTATTGTTGTTCTGTGTGAACAAAGAAAAACACATAGAGGACCATTGATCCCGCCTAAACCTCCACAAACTTATTCAGAAACACGGCCAATATTTACAACTGTTAATCAGCTTTAATTGTCCACAGAAATGTCCAGATCTCCCGATAGCGATATCCTGCCAATACTATTGTGCAATATTGAAACTACAACACTGTTCTAGAAACCAAGGAACCACCTCAAAGTAAATATAGGGATAATCCAGAAGCATACAGCTATTTCCAGCTAAATATGAAAAAGAGATGCACCAGTTGTTAAAATTAGGACCAATACCGATCCTGAGTTACCTATTTTCCCCACAAGGCCAGCATTTTCTCTCATGTTTGACCATGACAACAGATCAGAGTTTGTCCGGCAGGTCACACCTTTGACCTGATAAGAAATCTCCTCTCTGAATCAGGTGCTAGGTGTGAAAATTGGTGCCATTAAATCGATAAGACACAACAGATAAACATCTGCTGCTGGCATCCGTTCGTGCCACATCATTTGCCAACGGCCAGTGTTTGTCAACAGAGCTGAAAATGGCAGATGTGAAACTGAAGCATCTGGATATCCTCAGTAAGAATACAGCATATATAGAAACCATAAAGACACTGTTTACCAAGTATAAAATATAAAAGTCATAGTACACTATTTATACACCATGTGACCAAAATAAACCCAGTAAAATTTTACATTATAAGCCACAATGTGATGAGATTTTGGACACTTTATGTGAAATAAACATCATTAAAGTGCTGTAAACTCAGAGAGTGTGGCAGGTTTACATGGCAAACTTCAATATTATGTCACTTAAAACGTGGGTTAAAATAGTATAATTAAATTAAAATCAACAAAATTAGCATTGTGAAATCATCTTAAGTGCTAGGAGATAATTGCAAACACTGTCTAGACTAGTTTAGTCATAATAGGTGCATTATTGAGACATTGAGTGAGAAATGTACACGTAATTCTGATACAAAGCCAGTGAGACATCCTAAAGGCATGGCTTTTAAGACAATTAACTAATTTGCAAAGCCAATCTTAACATAATTCATGAATGCAAATATTTATCTAGAAACTTCTGGGTGTTTTATATTGTAAACACATCATTATTATCTACATATTACATACAGAGTAGCACAGTGGCAATATATTTACTATAAAAGTGCCTATATTACATTTTAAGAGGCCTTAACACCTTTCAGTATGTTTAAACCCAAATAAGACAACTTATTATGCTTTAAAAGTCATCAAAAACATGTTTTAGATGGTTTTAAGATGTTTAAACACCACAAAGGCGCTATAATCTCACTTTAGTATGCTTCTCTAATCTTAATGTTACTGTAAACTCTGACTGGAGTGCTCAAATGACGTTTCAAATCAATGTAAACGAGGTTGGAGAATTTAAGCAGTGTTAAAACTAGCTTTTACAACTATATGACAGACGTAAATGACAATTTATGGGTTAAATATGGCGTCTAATATAACATGTTAATTGTGGCTTGTACAGGTAACATGAAATAATGCTGACAAAGTGAGCTATTAGCTTTGTATTTAAGACCAATAAGCACAAAAAGCTTTGAAATGTTCAAACTAAAGCTGAATTTGGCTGTTTGTCCATCCTGTAAGCGAAAACTGACGGCTGTGTTTAACCTGTAGGTTAAAAATCCATCATTAACAGCAGGTAATCACTTTTAAACACATGGGAAATGACCTACAGATGCACAGTGCTTCCTCATAATTTGCTTAACCTTCTTAAAGTTGCTTTAAATGCGATAAAAAGCCCTCAAACACAGCACGGCGTCCACCTTTCCACTTACCTGCATACCAGGAACTTCCATGGTTACTTCGAAGTATGAACGCCCTTCTTCTCCACCTCCAGGTTTGTCTCTTTCTTCTTTGCTTTCTTTTTATCTCCTCTTCAACCTTTCCTCGAAATGAATAAACTCCCAAAAACAGCTTCGAAGTAGAAGAAAAGGGGGTATATCCGACAGAAGAGGACGGTTTGAGTGCAGGGAGAAACAGCAGCAGCAGTAGAAAAAAGGAATGGACAAACTACAAACACATAGACACCAACACACACGGCCAGTGAATGTGCAGCCACGAAAAAGCGTTGAGCAAACGAGGAGGATGACGAGCTGGTTACTGCCTACTTCAAGGGAGGAGCAACAGGGAGAGTGGATGTCGGCTTTACCCGGGAGAATGGCTGCTGCCACCGCGTGTCTGAAAGCTGCCAGTATCTCTGTGCTCTTTACATAGAGTTACTAACGGCAGCTGGTGTTACGGTTCAAACAGTTACCGTGTTAACTGGCTACCTTCGGTCAAGGGCGTAAGCTAGCCCAAAAGATGCCGCTTCGTTTGGGTCTTCATTGCAACGTAAAAAAAAAAAACGCATCAGACACGAGTAGGATAGCGGACAACTAATGGAAGTAAGCAAAATCACGGTCCATTAACGCAGTGGTTCTCAATATTGGGGTCGGGACCCCATTGGGGTTCTTGAGACAATCTGAGAGGGGGTCTCCAAATGCCTTAAACAAACTAAGAATATTTTTTAATCTACACTGTTGCCACTTTACACCAATTTTGCAAGATTTTAACCCGTTGTCATCACTTTTTCCCAACAATTTTGCCCCTTAAAAACAATTTTCTGTCAGTTTTAAACCCTTTCCACCACTATTTTTCTGCCTGTTTTTGCCACTTCTAAACCAAATATTGCCACTATCCACCTATTGTTGGCTCTGTTGGCCCATTATTGCCACTATTAACTCTTCTTTACCACTTTTTACAGAGCATTTCACATTTTAATATGTCCATTTTTGCCTGTTAAACCCATCTCTGCCTCAGCTAACCCTTTTTTGCCAGTTTATATAAATTTCTTATCCAATTTCACCAAATTTTCACTTATTTTTGCCACTTTAATGCCATTTCAGACACTTCATTAATCCCCTTTTACCACTTAATATGCTAGTTTTTGCCACCATTTTTGCCATTTTTTGGTTATTTTTTGCTACTTTAATTGTGTTTAAACAAAAGTATTGGCATTTTTAAGAGGGCTACTTACTGCACAGATGAATTAAAAAGATATTTGTTTCTTTGAAAAGAGTGGTTAGAATTCAGGTTAAATACAAAATACCACAGTTTAACTTTACAATGGACCATGATTTTGCTGGCCCCCAAAAAGGAAGCTGCAGGAATGGGTCAGAATTAACAAAAACAAAGTTCAAGATTAGCAAAAGACTTTGCCAAAAAAAGCTGAAGGTGAAAAAAAAGGAAAAAGGGGTTCTAGAGTAGCAAAATAAGGGGCACACAAAGGCAAAGAGCAGCAAAAAAGGCTAAAAGTGACAAAATCAAACACAAAATTAGCCATTATTTTTCATGAAATGGGAAAATGTATGCGATTTAACATTTGATATGTTGTTTATGTTGGGAATTGAGAAAAAATATGGATTTACTAGAATTTACAATTATTGCATTTTCTTAAGCATAATACACAATATCCTAACTTTTTTGGAATTGGTGTTCCTCATATTGTGACATGTTCTAATATATAATTGATAGTTTTACGTCTTCTGTATAAATTTAATCTTCATGCTTATTTCTTGAATCTATTTTACTTTGTCAGACTCATGGTCTATTTAATATCTGGTTTTAAAAATTCTGAATGGTCTTTTCTTATCCTGAGCCATATTTTAGGCTGCTTTTCCATTAAGTCATAATTTAGTTCTTTTACCAAGATCCAAAACAAACAACCCAATATCTTCATTACCATGGTTATAATACAATCTGCAATATTCAAAGGCAAAGAAATGAATAAGTCAACCACTCAAGGAAGCATTGGATATTTACTTACGCTATTATTGCAGTATAAAAGTAAATACATCGATTTATGTCCTCTCAGAGCTTCCATCAGAAAGTTGAAGATAAAATAGTAAAACTGGCTCATGGGTAAATTGCCCTTCAATGTGTGTCGCTATTTCCCGCGGACTTTAAACGCATCATCGTGTTTCATGGTGACGTCACCCGGAAGAGGGGGACGGGGGGGCGGAGCCCGGCAGAAGATGGCGTCTCTTCGCTGTAGGCGAGACCCCTGCGGCGTTATCTGTCTGATTTTAACTTATTTCAGCGTGTTTTACGCGGACTACGTGGTCATACAGTATGTCCTCATCCCCGCCTACTCGGACAGGTCAGTACTTTGTGTTTTTATTTCAGGACAGCCGTTAAAAAACCAACATGGCGCCCGCTGCTCTGCGCTGTCTCCATTCATTTGAGAGCAGACAGGTTTGACAGCATCCTCACGCTTTTTCTCACCGCTGAATCCTCATAAAACTAGTTTTTCTGACTGGAACTGACATTTATTTATTCTCAGACGGATGTTTGAAACGGTTTAGTGACGGGGGAAATATCACGAGGTGGTTTTTCGGTTTGTTTACGAGCTGAGGGTCTGAGCCGTATCAGCCAGTCAGCTGTTTGAGGAGGAGGATCCTGTTGTTGTTTATCAAGGAGACATAAACAAAATAAACAACAGATAAAACACTAAAGCCACGATTCAATACAGTTGACGATGCTCGGTTCTAGATAAGATCTGATCACGACTTTCTTTTTTTTATAAAGATATTATTAAACTGAAGTCGGTTTATGAATGAAAGTGATTCTTAATTTTAATTCTGGAGAAAAAAGTAAAATGTTCCTCTCTGCTGTTCTTTATAAACATGAGGGCTAATGCACTCTACATTAGAGGTTGGTTAGTGACTTTTTAAGCAATGTAAATGTTTTTTTATCAAGAATTCTACTTTCAGTGTCATTTTTCAGCAGTCCACTTCTAGTAAGAGAAGTCAAACGTCGAATTTTCAATTATATTATTCAAAACAGTTTAGTAAAATTGATTTGAATTGCCCTTATTTGTTAGGATATTGCTGTAACAGTGCTAAATTGTTTATGGGTGGGCTTTTTTATACAGAAAATAATTTGGAAAAAAATAATCTTTAGGGATACACAGCATTTTTGGTTTGATATCTGTATTATCAGAGAGTGAATTATTGATATCAGATATATATATATATAAATTTTTGTTTTGTCAAATCTGACAATGTCAGCTGTAAATATAGGGCACATGTGGACTTGTAAAAGTTAGTGGAGTTTAAGGCTGGATGAACAGAAACATGTCAGCCACAGTCATTTTCTTTGTTTATCCTCATTTCTTGAATTTTAAAGTGTTTTAAGGGCTGAATTGTGTTTCTTTGATCACCCTTTATCTGTTCAAATGAGTTAAGGATTGAAGTTTTAGGTCTGAGCTACCTTTATCAGTTTCACTTTCAGCAAAAAATCATTTGTAAATATCAGTTTACTACAAAATTCATATGTCATTTATCCCTAATATTTTGCGAATGAAAATCAGTTTTAGGTTCAAGTTAAACCTTGTAATAGTATTGACACAGGTGATTTTACAAATGCTAAATAGTTGATGGCTTTAAATTTACTGAGAAATGTTTACTAAGTATTGCTGAGTCAGTATTAATAAATGAAGCTCAGCATTAGTTCATGCAGGACACAGTAGTCATAAGCCCTAGCTGATGGCCAGCTGATCACCTCCCAGCTCCCACAGCCAATCACAGCTCTTTCTCTCAAAACAGTGTTCCATTTAAATAGTTCTCACTAATCCCTGCTTACATTATTGCTGATTCTCCACGATGCTGCTGGCAAAGCTAACCTCCTCCACCCCAGTCTCCTCCTTTATAGCATAAAGTTTCACCTCCTCCACCCCAGCCTCCTCCTTTATAGCATAAAGTTTCACCTCCTCCACCCCAGCCTCCTCCTTTATAGCTTAAAGCTTAACCTCCTCCACCCTTGCCTCCTCCTTTATAGCATAGAGCTTAATCTCCTCCACCCCAGCCTCCTCCTTTATAGCATAAAGTTTCACCTCCTCCACCCCAGCCTCCTCCTTTATAGCTTAAAGCTTAACCTCCTCCACCCCAGCCTCCTCCTTTATAACATAAAACTTGTTCCACCCTCATATTCAGATTCATGCTACTTTGGATTAATTTCTTTTGAGCTAGTTTTAATGTATTCAGTACACATTCTCATTTATGTGTCCACTCATATGGGGGTTTCTAGCTATGCACTCCCTGGAAAATCAAAACATTGACTAACCCAGGGAGCATCTTTAGAGCAGAGCCTTCTCCACCAAGTAAAACTGCACATCCATTTTTCAATAAAATGTTTAGATATGTAACAAAAGTGTTCCTGACTGAAAAGTAAATATTAAGAACCGTTGTCCTCTGTAGTGCTGCACGTTTAGTAATATGTTCGACTGATTTTATACTGGACAAAATTGCAATTGTGATTACAGTATAATGCATAAATGCTTTTCATTTGCACTTTTCCCTCACTGATCAACTAAATTAATACAAGGAGGGACTTGTGTTAAAATTTTCAAAATAAATGGCAGAGTAGGAGATAATCTGACTTGTCTTTCAGGGATACAGTTTCCACACTTAGAGCTGCTGATAATGCCAGAACAGGATAACTTTGATTAATCATGGTGATATTTCCTTACAAATTACAAATACAAATACAATACAAATTACAAATACAAATTACAAATCCGAACAAACAAAAAATCATTACTGAGGGAAGTGGAGGTGAACTTTTGTAAACTAAAGGCGGATTTCTGTAAATCTACACTGTAGCATCTGCCTTAGGTGTGTAGCCCTGTGCACCTTCTTTAAAATATAACCACTGGCTGAAACAATCACACTGCATGCCCCTTGATTGGCCAGCTGGTTAGCCTACAAGTATTTTGTGTGAGCTTTAGAGTGAGGTAAATGGCTATCGACAGTGATATGGCAAGTTAAATCTACTTCCATGCATCCATTTTTCTCTTGGTGGCCGAACAAGAGCGAGACATTACCGTCCTCCGCCTCAGCTGATTCAGTGGCCATACTTTCCATCGCCTCTCTTTTCTTCTTTGCAATAACTGCAGTAAAATCAACCTGTATTTATCAGTTAAAACTCTAGCATAACGCAGGTACAGTTGCAGTCGTTTCTTACTCACAAACATGCAGGAAATGTGGCAGCAGGACCAGGAACTGGTGTAAAATCACTCTTCAGTGTAGCATTTGGAAGTTTTTAAGATGGTGAATTTTACAGTTAAATAAAAAGCATATTTGTAGACGATAACAGTGGCAAACAGCTACAAATGATGGAATTATGATTATTTCTGTAATAAAAAAGTATAATTGTGCATTATTTGCCCTCTCTCTCTGACAGTGTGTGGTGCACTCTACATGGGTCAGTGTTTAACTTGATTCTGCTGCTGCTGCTGGCCTGTCACTCCAAAGCCGTCTTCTCAGACCCTGGTCAGTAACCGTCTCACTCCGTTTTTACATGAAAAACAAACAAATTTACTTATAATGAGGCCTCTACTGAATGTGTTGTTTTTCTGCAGGCATGGTGCCTCTTCCTGACACAGCTATAGACTTCTCAGACCTTCGGTCGCAGTCGTCTCGGATGAATGAACGGGTAAGCTTTTTAAAAACACAGGGAATCTATTCCACTTAGTCAAGTTTAAAGGTTAACAGATATTTAGAAAAGAAGATGGAGAATTTTCAAGCACAAATTAAAAGTGTCACACCGATAATGTCGACCTTTCAGGAGTTTATAGAGCTACAGAGAGAGACAATAATAGGGAGAGACTGTGGTTTCTAACTGATGATAACACATGTGTATTTATCTGCTGTTGACTCTGTATTTACATGTTCACAGCTGTACTTTTGTCTGCTTCAGCCTTTCATTATCTTCTTATGAGCTTGATGACAGACGTCTGAACCACATGGACTCAGGTTTTAGCTTTTTATTGTTCTGCTGCTGACTGGTTCTTTGTTTTCCTAGACTTTCACAGCTCAACCAAACACAATCGTACTTGTGTCTACTAGATATAAAATTAAACCGATGTAGTGTTGACGTGCTGCGTCGCCGTTTCAGGGCTGTGAAGGTTGGACGGTTTGCAGTCGATGTGAAACATACAGACCTCCCAGAGCGCATCACTGCCGCGTCTGTCAGAGATGTATACGCCGCATGGACCATCACTGTCCCTGGTGAGAAAAACACCATCCAGACTCAGTTTCCTCCCATGTTCTCAGCTTGGTCCCTTAATTTAAATCATTTTAAATGTGTTTTAGGATCAACAACTGTGTGGGAGAGTTGAACCAGAAGTATTTTATCCAGTTTCTCTTCTACACAGGTGAAACAAGCAACACACTTCAGGCTTACAGTAATATACGTTCAAGCAGCTTATTTGCACATGATGCCTGTATTGTGAATGTGTTTGTGTGTTCTTGCAGGCATGGCCAGTCTGTACTCGCTGGTGTTGGTGGTGTCAGCCTGGGTCTGGAGGATAAGAAGTGAGAGAGAAGGAGACGCAGAGAAAGAAGGAGAGGAGACGCCCAGCAAACACCTGATAGTGTGAGTCTTCTGCAGGGAAATGCCGAAGCTTTATTCTAGTGTAAAATCAGCTAAATCAGTATTTTTCATGTGATTCTCGTTCTTAGTGCTCACTACATCATCCTCCTGGTGGAGTCGGTGTTGTTCGGCGTGTTCGTCATGGTCATCTTCTACGATCAGGTACTGAAACCAGGATTCCTGCGGATCCTTGATATTGGAGATTTGAGGATTCCCCAAAAATATAACTTATATTTGATATTTCAGACTGAAATAGTTTTAAAAGCTTGACTGGTTTTAAGTTGATACATTTATTAATATATATTATTTTTACAGCAGTTTTTAGAAAGCGGGCATTTTTTGTCATTAGGGACAAATGTGTTATGATATTAAAGGACTGCTTTCCAAATTATTATGCAAATGATATTTTTCTCAGTTTTTCCTAAATAGTCAATGCAAGTGACAGTCAGTATAATTTTCAAGTCATCATCCATTAGAGCATAATTCAAATGCAGCTAAACAAACTTCCCAGTGATAACTTTTTTTTTTTTTTTTTCCAAAAATAAAAAACTCAAAATGTGCTGTTCCACATTATTATGCACAACAGAGTTTCAAAACATTTTATAGGTGGTAAAGAACTGAAAATGTTCATTATGAATTTGCACCATTAGGAGGTCATATTTACTAAAAACAAAGCTATTTCAATCAAAAACATCTTAACAGGACAAGTTCCATGTTAACATAGGAGCCCTTCTTTGATATCACCTTCACTATTCTTGCATCCATTGAACTTGTGAGTTTTTGGAGAGTTTCTGCTTGAATTTCTTTGCAGGATGTCAGAATATCCTCCCAGAGCTGCTGTTTTGATGTGAACTGCCTCCCACCCTCATAGATCTTTAGCTTGAGGATGCTCCAAAGGTTCTCAGTAGGGTTGAGGTCAGGGGAGGATGGGGGCCACACCATGAGTTTCTCTCCTTTTATTCCCATAGCAGCCAATGACACAGAGGGATTCTTTGCAGCATGAGATGGTGCATTGTCATGCATGAAGATCATTTTGCAAGGGAAGGCACGGTTCTTCTTTTTGTACCATGGAAGAAAGTGGTCAGTCAGAAACTCTATATGCTTTGCCGAGGTCATTTTCACACCTTCAGGGACCCTAAAGGGGCCTACCAGCTCTCTCCTCATGATTCTGGCCAAATCATGACTCCGCCCACTCCTTGCTGATGTCACAGCCTTGTTGGGACATGGTGGCCATCCACCAACCATCCACTGCTCCTCCAATCTGGACCATCCAGGGTTGCATGGCACTCGTCAGTAAACAAGACTGTTTGAAAATGAGTCTTCATGTATTTCTGGGCCCACTGCAACCGTTTTTGCCTGTGAGCATTGGTTAGGGGTGGCTGAATAGTAGGTTTATACACGACTGCTAGCCTCTGGAGGATCCTGCACCTCGAGGTTGGTGGGACTCCAGAGACACCAGCAGCTTCAAATCCCTGTTTGCTGCTTTGTAATGACATTTTAGCATCTGCTCTCTTAATCCGATGAATTTGTCTGTCAGAAACTTTCCTCATTATGCCTTTTTCTGCATTAACCCGTCTGTGCTCTGAATCAGCCACAAATTTTTTCACAGTACGATGATCACACTTAAGTTTTCCTGAAATATCTAATGTTTTCATTCCTTGTCCAAGCATTGCACTATTTGAGGCTTTTCAGCAGCAGAGATCCTTTTTCTTTCACATATTGCTGAAACCTGTGGCCTGCTTAATAATATGGAACGTCCCTCTTTAGTAGTTTTTCTTTTAATTGGGCTCACCTGGCAATCTAATGATCACAGGTGTCTGAGATTGATTTCAGTGATCCAAAGAGCCCTGAGACACAATACCATCCATGAGTTTAATTGAAAAAAAATTAATGTTTATGACACTAAAATTTGATTTACATAATAATTTGGAATGCGGTGTAAAAGGTCTAAAAAAGTCTTAAATTTGATTTTTAAAAGTTTTGAGGAACTGTGAAACAGAGACACGTCTGCTTCTATCACCTCAAGAACTTTGAATCTAAAGTGACCTCTATTTATGAAACGGTTAAGAAATGTTACTTTAGGGAACTCTCATTTCCTTTTTCCATGTCTGTGTGGCAACAAGTAGGAAATAGAAATGGGGCGTTGGGGTCAGAGCATGTGGCCTTAGATTCATGATAGTCTCAAAAAAGATTGAAAAATGATGTAGATAAACCAACAACATTGGCTCATGACTTTGGTTTTTGGCCACAGACGCTCTGAGTCAACCAACTTTTATGCTAGCATCCTTTCTCAAAGTTTGAGGGCTAAATGTGGATTTGAATGAATTCATAATAAACATAAAGAACAATAACACCACTCTTCTTCCTCTGCTGCTGTAGTTGGTCTCCATCATCACGGATGAGACTCCCATAGAGCAGATGAGAAATCGGCTGATGATCAAGGACAGAGCCTCCTCATCTTCCTCCTCGGCCTCCACCTCCTCCTCCTCGGCCTCTCAGCCGCCTATCCACCCCCCACACACCCGCAAGCCGAAGCTGGCTCTGCTGCGGGAGGTTTTTGGAAGAGGTGGGTTTATGTAAATCATCCTCACCTTCCTGTTTCAGCTCCAGGATGAGAAGCTGTTTGAACGTGTCCTCTTTCAATCCAGGGTCGGTCTTCTGCTGGCTTCTTCCTCTCCACTCCAGCCCTCCGTCAGTCGGTGGCATCAGCTACTCAGCGCTGCCCGACTACGACGTCTGATCCAGGATGGTGAGGAAGGTTTCATCTGTGTGAGAGAGAGGGGAATTTCTGCCTAACTCTGATGTCTTATCTTTGGACCTGAGAGGTGAAGAAGAAGGACGATGAAGGCAAAGACTGGGGTGAATGAATGTATGAATGAATGAGGCTGTTTGTGTGGCTTTAACCCCGAGATCTAGAAACGATCAGCCTCAGACTCATGAATTTACTATCTTTTTCCTTTCATGAAGGAAAAATCAGATGTCACCCATATTTCCTGGTATGTTACTGAACTCAGTGTATTTTTTAATAGTTTAAATTCTGTGGAAGAGTTAGCTTCCTGTTGACACTGACTTACCTGGGTGCTTTATATATTTATATTCTGGACATTGTGATATCTTTAGGGTTTACTTTACAGGAATTCAAAAGTTTCATGCACTAAAACTGCAAACATTCAGGAGCAAAATTATTAAGAAGGGAAATGGACTGAATTCACTCATGAAATGACCTCCAAATGCATTCTCAGAGTTTATTCGTGCTATTTAAAAATGGGAATTTGCAGCTGAATTTTAAAAGAACCAAAGGTAAATTTATTATTTATTTTAATCCTCTTGAGCTAAAGATATCAAATACACAATCAGAAGCACTCCTTCTGATTTTACTAAATCAAACATTTTCAAATAAATCAACAATATTAACGTAGATTTATATTTTCCATAAAGAACAAATGGCTAAAAGGGAGATTGAAAAGAACTAAAATAGTACAATAGTTTAAAAACAGAAGAAAATTAAATGTTTTTGAGGTTGTGGTTTGCTGCTTTGGGGTTCATAAGCAAACAAAACAGTGAAGATAGCTATGAAGAGATTCATTTTTATGTGTTCTATCTTGTTAACTTTCTCCTGTGTTTATCCTGAACTTCAAAAACTTGACTAACTTTACTGTGTTACAGATTTTATCCACTACACACACAAACATTTACTTTCAATAACGTTTTTTTTCCTGGGGTCTAACCCTCATCCTGAAACCTAAAACCTACTTCCTTTACACTAATTTTAATTATTAACTGCTTCCTACAGGAATGGCGCACCTAATGTCCTCATTTGGCTAAGTGGTCCCTGTTTGACCAGCATCTTTTAAATATTCCCATAAGGATACTAAATCAGGAGTGTGTCCACACACAGGGTTACATTTAAGCCACATCATGAGGACTGTTACAAAGCTTAAGTTTGGTGGACTGCCTTTCTTCACATAGGTGATAAAATACATATCTTAAATTAATCCCCATCATATCACACACAAACACATGCTGAGAGTGAGTACATCTCTGTGTTCTGCTAATTCTCAACAAAGGGATGATTCCTAACTTATTTATTGTTTTCTTATTTTTCTTTGGACTTAACTCTACCAAAAAGTGTATTTTTATGTGACGGTTGAAGCTGCCTTTTGTTACTGTTTCAGGTTTTACTTTTCTGCATATGTAGTAATAATTATAAAGTTTGTAATGATGAAAGTAACAGAAGAAAGCCACAAGAGGTTGAATCTCCTGCTACTTGTCTTTTACCAACAGCTCTTACTTGATTTATTTCACCTAGTGTAAGCTTGCCGTTTATTACCTCATTTTTACCCTTCTTTCCACATATGTATGGTTACGGAAGTAAGTCAACCAGAAGTCCATTCATTCCTATGGGAACCTTTGATGAGTTCCTTTTCCTCTTTCAAAACAAAAGTCAGTTTTCATCCAAACAAGGAGTAAAGCAATCTTAGCTCGATACTTCGCAAACATACAATAAAAAATGGCAAAGTCAGTTGTTAACCTTGTTAGGTTACTTTCAAATACCATGCTTTATTTTTTACAACAATTCAACTGCCTTTCTCACCACTACTGCCGCTGTAATGAACTTGTTTTTTCCCCAGATTCATCAATCGTTGGACACGCATTCACAGAAATGGTAGAGCTAATGAAGGTAGCTGAAGCTAGCTTGATAGAATCTCCAGTAATTTACAAGCTGCAGCAGAAATAGTACTCCACATTAAGCGCTGTGTGACCCCAAAAGGTGCAATTTAGTCTTGTTTTTTTCAAAGCTGACATTTTAGTATGGATTTGAAAGTGCAGAAGAAACCAGAAACCCTAAGGTATCTTCGCCCCTCCTTGTGTTTTTATGTATGTATATATTGTCATTCCAACTTAACTTTTAAGTTTCAGATACAGAAGGGAACATTTTACAAATGCTTGATTTTAATTTTATTTAATGACATGATTCTAACAAAGTATTTACAGCAATCCTATAGTGTTTAATAATGAGAACAGTTACCATTTAAGAGATAATATCACTTGTTTCTTCTGAAAATGACACATTTTTTTACATTAAGTGACTTTAATCACATGGAGTGATTCGCCTTTTTCTTATATGTTACAAGGAAACTAAGTTACTGATATCACTGATACATTTCTTTTTGAAACTTTAATTTAGATCATGTTAAACAGTGAAACTAAATGTACTTTCTAGCAAATTAAAAACTTTGAGAGTTTTAGCAATGACCATGAAAGGCCAGTAAAGATGTGTAATTTGTATTGAGACGCTGAGCTATGAGGCTCAATTTAAATTTTCTTATGCAAAAGTGTTATCAATTACTGCATTAAAGTCATCTTTAATACAGCATGATGTTAATTTCTTAAAACAATCTAATTTGAAGTAAATTAGGAGATAAAATTTATGCTTGAAAGCTTATAATTTTGTAATGAGCAAGGTACTTTGCTACATAGTTACTAGCTTATTCTGTTCATTTAGCTCACAGTGTGAATACATGCTATCCTTAGAGTTGAATATATGCTAATGAAGTCACCATCTTCCAAAGTAAAGCTGCCTTATTCCTCTTATGTTTGGAACTGAAAGGAGATGGAAGCTTGAGAGATTCAAGTCGTTAATTAAAAGGTTTCCAGACACTATTTTACAGGATGGCACACTCACACCATATCCTTTTCTACTGTTGTTTCATTAGCCAGACATAGGAAATTTTATAACGGTGATGTGCAATTCTCCTGAAGGGAAAGTTACTGAAACTCTGAAACCTTTTTTTGTGTTTTTCGTTTATGATCTGGGTAAAATGACGAGGTTCAAAATGATTTTCAGAATCATGTGGTGCATATATTTTTAGTGCACCTTAAAATCCAGTTTTTCTGAGTCGAAGTTTAACAGAGAATGGTGGAGGAGAGGGCTCTGTAAAATCTGAAAAACTTCCAAAGTCACTCCAAATGAAATGAATTCCGCCGCAACCTCGTTAAACACCTGAAAATGTTTGAAACTGTAAATATTTTTCAGATTTGTGTTGACTGTCAGGGCACTGGCTAGCTTGTTTGACTCTATTGAAAATGCAGTTGATCTGTTTTTGTTTGTTTTTTGTATCAATGTCGATCAAAGGGGTGCGCTTGTTTCGGTTCATCCTTAATGGTGATTTATTTGTTAAAATCTAACCAATGACGACTGGCTGAAACAAAACAAGCTCACTCCATTAGCTGTTCTATGACAGCGGGAAGGAATGTGTGTATAAATAAAGGGGGCCTGAACTTAACGCTCAGCCACCAGCCAAACAGTTCAGTTCAAAGACCTTCAGTTTTACTGACTTCTGTGGCTAAACAGAAAAAGCATTTATATCCTGAGGAGATAATGTACCATTTTTATCGTTTATGAGTTAGTGTCCAGCACATTGCTCCAAAGAAGTTCTTGGCTGGTTGGTTTGAAAGTTAGCTTCATGCCCTGAATATGAAACCAACAAAGAGTTTGATATGTCACTTCATGATGAACAAGTTTACAACCGACTGATGTTTTATTTATTGTTACTATCTTGAAACCGTGACCTGTGTATTATTCCTAATGACATGCTGCTCTGCTTGTTCAACTGGAAGTAAAAACAGACGTCTTTTAATCATTTCTAATGTCTTTTATTAAGGGGTTGATTTTATTTGAATTATTCCTTAGCTATAAAAATTAAACTCTGGGCTTGAATTCCAAACATTATGTTAATTCTACAGTATATGTAGAGGTGTACCTTGGTCAGAATTAACATTTTTGTCCATTAAAAACACAACATACTCATCTGTCCATCCATTTATCCAAGGAAGGGATGTCTTGGTGGACTTGCTTGGCCTGTTAGCCCCGCAACCATAAGCGGATGTAGATGGATGGAAGAACCCAGCAACACAGGCTGAGATCAAGAGGACCAAAATTATAGACATGAGAAATTAAAAGAGAAACAAAGAGGAGTAAAACAAAAAAGAGCGCTAAACAATAAAGGGCATCAAAATGTAAATAAAGGGGGCAAGACTGGATAAACAAATAAAGCAAGATTAAACAAGCTATATAACTATACAAAGGCAGTAAAATTGATTAATGTAATAGCAAAGGTATACAAAAGAGAAGCAATGAAAGAGTTAAAAGAATTAAAATGAGGAAGGCAGGTAATAACAATTAAACACAGCCAAAGGGGCAGGTAAATAAAATTAGATTTACAGGGAGTAAAGGTAAGTAAAAGATTAAGAGGAAATTAAATATGCTAAGAAACTGAAAGAACGTAAGAAAATGCCAACTAAATAAGAGTAAGGAGACAACATCACATAGAAGCAGGTCTATAAAAAATTTGTTTTAAGAAGAGATTTAAAAGATGTCACTGGTTTTGCATGGCTTATCTCCTTGGGTAGGTCATTCCAAAGTCAAGTGGCTCTGGTGGAAAAGGACCTGTCACATTTAGATTTAAGCCTCAACTTTGGAATAAACAGGAGATTATGGTGTGAATTTGTGTTACTGTTGCAGCGGGGAGTTGGTCAACAGAATGTATTTACTTGTCTTTAGACCAGTCAACTACATAGAATAATTGTGTTTAACTGAATGGGAACACTAGTTGGCATCCATTACTTTAGTGCATTACTGCCACCTTCTGTTGGAAAGTTTTGGCTCTGGCAATGGACACAAAATCATAATAAGAAAAAAAATGAAAACAAACTTAGCATTAGTCAATCATAGCCATTTACTATGACTCCCAATTGGCTACCTATACCAACCTAACCTACCTTGAAACTTAAATGCCCCTTTGAACTTAATAAAGGTGCTTTCCTTATTCCTCTGTCTCATTTTTTCCCCCAAATTTCTATATTCTATATTTATAAAAGTTTTGCTTCAGTGGGGACAGAAGAGAAAGCTAGTTGAGGAAATGTCTCTTAATTATCTTGAATTTTGGCATCCCTACAAACAAATATAAAAGGGTTATGTTTTTTTGTATTTTGGGTATTTTCTTTTTTTAATCATTCTTGACCACATTTATTCCAGTTCTCTCTCTTTGAAACAATGTCTGAATGCAGTTTTTATGCCATGCAAATAGCAGTACCTCTGCTGCTTTCAGCCCAACTAAATCATAGTCGTATACCAGGTATAGGCTCACTATAATAGGTGGCTGAATGGGGCCAGACAGAATGACAAATTACCGCTCAATACAATATAATGTGAAAATCTGTGTTGAATTTTTGTAATGTTTTTAATATTCTCAATACCAAGATAAGCTTTATTGAATCATTTTAACCAGTCTTTTCCAGGTGATCATTTTTGAAGAATGGTAGCCACACCCATAAGTATAGATCTGTTAACCAATAGGCTGATTGGTCACTCTGATGGCAGGAGTGGCAATCATCCATCAACGGTACGGTCAGGAAATATTCAACAATAACCTTAAGTGAAACATTTCCATACAGTAAATTATACACAAAACAACAAAATTCTCATAAAAACATTTTAATTGTATGACAGCTGTAATAATCACCTTTTTAAAAGATGTACAGAATTAATTTTGAATAAATTTGTTGTATTTTGAGTTTTGTAGTTTTAAGTCTAGAGAGAGAATATGTTGAAATTCTCTCCTCTTTTCTTCTTTTTTTATTTTTCATTTTCAGAAATCTAACAAGACTGTAAAATGTCTCAATTTTTCTTTATCTGACCAACACAGCATATTACGCTGCATAAAAGTGAATGAATGATCTGTTTTATTCACAATATGATCAAGTTACCTTGAGAAGGATAAACATGGAGTGGATCCAACAATGTTTTATACTAATAAAGTCTACATGAATGACATACAGATCACCAAGACTTCAACCCCTCAAATCAGGATGTCCCCCAGCTTAATAACGTTAACTCTAAAAGATTTCAAAGGACTGAGCCCCAAAAAGCTTTTCTCTTTTTATGCCCTTACTGTCAGCCTTGTAACCCAGAATGTGAGTTGTATGGTCTCTGTCTTTTTGCCCTTTTCTTTTCCTTCTCACTGTTATTTATAAGTATGATTTTGTATTTTTAGTTTACATTTTTTTTATTTTAACAGTGCTGACAGCATCACTGCATTTATAGCACTATGATTATGGTCTGAACCTTGTGTTTTCAATAGTTGACCTTTTTTAGTGTTCCCTTATATCCTTTACAATCCATAACAAGTTCCTTTTTCTGTGGTTAGATTCCCATCAACCTACATCAACCTGAAATTCCTTGTTCTCTTTCAGAATAAAAGCAGGTCCAAACAGGAAGTCAGTTACCCTTGGTTTAAGATGAAACAGTGGGATTTCAAAATGCGAAAAAAAAGCGTAGATGTCCAAGATTTAAAGTTCCAGTAGAGCAACCGGGTGGACCTGTTGGCTTCTCGAACCAGATGGTGTCACTGTGGTTCTTGCTCCATTTACACTCGGCCTCTAAAGATGGCCAAAAAGTGGTGCAGCGGTACCCCATATGCCTCTGCCTTTGCTTTTAAGACTGCTTCGACCTGGAATAGAAATTACATAGAAAGTGATGGCATAACATTAGGGTTAACTTGGAAATGCTTGTGAGAAGAGCAGCTGGAGGTATGCTAGAGCTGGTGCTGATAAACTGAAGCATCTTTGACTTAAAGTGACAGCAATTAGATTAGTTAGATCACACCTGGAACAGGCCCAAAACACCCCAATTTTTTTCAATTTATTCAGAATGGTAGATTTCCTGTTGGAGTTGGGGTTCTGCTCCAAGAGACTTTTTTGTAGATTTCCCTAAGCCGAATCTGTCCACCAAATTTCATAACTCTGGGTGGAAGTAACTTTTGGGGCTGTTCCATTGAAGCACAAAAAGTGGCGCCATTGAGGCAATTCCTGATGGCCAGTCGTGACACCTGTCCAACCTTGTATTTTTCAGAACACATATGCATGCCCATTTTCTTTCGTTTTAAGCATGGTGCCCAAAAGGGTGGGGGAAATAATAATGACGAACCCGACTGTTTAGATTACTATAGGGCTCTCCACCACTCAGTGCTTGGGCCCTGATTAAAAGGCAAGTTCATTTACATTCATTAATAAAAAGAGCAACTCAGAATGCAGAGTACCAAAAGAAAAACACAAGAAAAAATATAACATATTAGCCAGACATCTATTGAACTTATCAGCTTTAAATATAAACCAAATGCCTGTATCTACATATCTAAGATGTCTGCATATAATATTTTCATGCTACAACAGGATGACATGAAACTGATGATTACCTCTGGCATTAAGGCAGCAATTTCCTTGTCAGTCACTGGAAATGGAGTGGAAATCCTCACTCTCAGTCCAAGGATATCTAGAAAGAGAGTGATTCAGGATTTCAAGGAAGGCAAGAAGAAAACAGCAATGTTCCTTAGATGTCACACTCAAGGCGGTAAACTCTAAAGTAGTTATCATGTCGTACTGTTATTTTCATGATTGTTTATCACATAAATGTTGAGATTGTGGCCTCTGTTGTTTTGTTTTTAGATTATGGTACTGAATTATGGATAGATGCATCCATCCAACCATGACGGACATGGTTGTAGTGTCAGTAGGCTAAGTAAGCCACCCTAGACATCCCTCTCATCCAGCAACTTTTCCAGCTTCCTGTTAGGGAAAACCCAGGGAGTTCACAGTCAAGACAAGACATATAATCCCTCAAGGAGGTTCTGGTCTACTCTAGGGTCTCCTCTTGGTTGGACATACCCTAAAAACAACCAAAGGGATCAGATGCCTGAAGCATCTCAATGTGAAGCGTCAGAGGCCCTACTCTGAACTCCCTCTGGATGATCCCAGATACCATCTTGAGGGAACTCTTTTCACTGCTGAGTAATCATTTCACAAAGCTCGTGACCATAGGTGAGGGTTCGAAGATAGACTGAAGGGTAAATCAAAAGTCTGTGAAAATGGAGTAACATCAAAGTAATGTAGCTTGAATACAGTCCAGAATGGTTAACCTTACTTTGTGAATGTAAATACATACACTGAGTTTTACCATCCATTATCTACACTGCTCCTACCATTCAGGGTCACATGGGTTTGGAGTCAATCCTGGCTGTCAGTGGGTGAGAGGAAGGGTCACCACTCAGTCACAAGGCTGACAGACAACCAGCCATCCTCAATTAACCCAAAAAACAATGGGACTAATCCACAATGACTTTTGGTTACACTAATCCAAACCTGGCCATGCTGACTTACTTTTCCATCACCAGTTTGGCCTCACTGGGCTACGCCGAGCTACACCCAGAATGGTCTTGCTCTGGAGCAGGACACAAGCCCAACCTCCAGTGATATCCCAGTGATTCGTCATCATTGCTGGACACCTTACAGTGTTCAATTGATTTTCTCAGCAAACTGGCGTTGTCGGCAGGATGACGATATATATGCTTACTGGCCAAGGAAGGATGAAGATCTCTACAGCCACTGCACATGACCAAGCTGCCTCAGCTGGGGCTTGAAGTAATCCAAGGTTACAAGTTAAAAAATAAGATATTTGGGGAAAACATAGGACAGAATTTCTTCGACTGTAACAATCCTAACCACCAAGACAGCATGCAGCCCAGGATCATCATTATCAAACATAAATAATAGCAAGGAGGTAGCAGAAGGCTACATTTAACTTCATGAAGAGGTCCCATCCCTCTCAGGGTTTTCAGCATCCATTATTGTTGTAATTACCAAAAATGACCTTGAATATAAAAGTACAACATGATAACATATGTTTTCCATCCTGAGCATGATACCACAGGAACAAGGCCGATGAGGAAATATGGACCATGTGACCATATTTCTATTGTTTGAGATTAACGTCATTGTCATGATAAAGTAATAGTGAATGGTGGTCATACATTGTTGGACGTCTGTGATCTCTGGGGGGAATGGGCTATCCTCTGGTGTAGTCATTGTCACATGCAAGAGAATTGAAAAAGGGATGTTGGTAATGCCGTCCATACAATCAGAAATGACTTTAAAACAACAGAAAGAGTTCAGCTCACCTGCCACCGTTACAATGACACATCGTTGCTCTGAGTGATACTTAGTTCCACTAAAGAAATTCATGAAGAGTTTGGTTAAAAAATGGAAATTCTATTTAGAAACATCGATTAAAAATGTTACATTGAGTAAAATGTGAATTAAAAACTGAAAACAGTGATCTGCAAATCATTTTAATCCTTTATTCAGTTATATACAGAACACATACAAAACATTCAGTGTTCAAAATGCTAAACTTTGTTTTTTTAACATACACAACATTCCTAATGCCTGCAACATGTTCCAAATTAGTTGGGACAGGGGTAAGAAAAGACGGGGAAAGGTGAACATTCAACAGGTGAGAAGATTAATTGGTATCAGGAAAGACTGCCCATAAAGGGGGTTGATGGAGGTCAGCAAAATCATGTCCCATTATAAAGTTATACTACTGTGATAACTATATTTCATTTTTTACCTGATCAATATCCATTCTTATCAATGCAACATTTTTTAAATGTATTTGCGCCAAACTTGCAAAGCAGATGGGTTTGCCAGACTCCTTCTCTGTCATCAGGCAAATCCATCTTGAAAGCTCCAATCCACAACATTTGTCCCGAACTGGACACTGTTTGGATCAATCATTTTTATTGGAGGAGAGTGAGGCAGTAGCTATTGGCAGGGTTTTGTTGTACTTGATGCGGTTTTCATCGGCTGCCTACAGTGCAAAAATGATCTCAGATGTAGCTTTAGAATTGCGTTACTTTTTCTAGAACTGGACCACGTTTCTGTATGAAATAGGGAATAAAGACCACATTAAAAGCTTTTCTTGATGTGAAACGTGTTTTTCTGCCAACCTGCTTGGGCATGAGTTTATGAAAGTTTCAGGGGAAAGGGTTAGTTGTTGCGTGAGTGGTTGTATACAATGTCTGCTTGTAGAGCGATTAGCTCAGATGTAGCCCCAGTGGCCGTTTTGTCAGAACTGGACTTCATTCCTTTATTAAACCAAGGGCTTAGAGCAACTCTGAAAGCTTTTCATTACAGAGAAGATGTTTTCGCTCTTCTCCCAGCCTGTTACGGGACAAATTTGTGATCGTCATGGGATGGGGATTGCCAATGGCTGCTGCTGCGGTTGCAGTTAGCTTGGATGTAGCTGTAAAAAAGCAGCAGTTTAATCAGAACTGGACCAAATTTATTTGTAAAACAAGAGCATAGAGCCACACCAAAAGCTTGTCTCAGCAGAGGAGATGTTTTTGCACGTACCCCGGCCAGCCTTGGCATCAATTTTCTTTACCCGAGAAGCTCCGGCATTAACAATCTACGGCAGCGGTAGCCTGTCAGCTCAAGAGTAGCGCATGTGTGGAACATCATTTGGTCTTGTCGCTCTGATTGGACCGTCATGTATGTGACAGACAGAATGTTCCTCCAATCACCTTCTGAGAATTTTTTTTTAAAGTCCTGCATTTCCCAAATGCTTTCAGTGGGAGCTTTCCCAGATGAATGTGGAATATTTGCATGCAATGTACATACAAGAGTCTTGTCAGGTTAATAGTTTATAGCCTTCTTAAAAATGTAAACCCCTTTTCTTAAAAAGACAGTTAAAATAAGTTTAAAGTGGCAAAACCTCACACTTTTGAACAATCAAAATGTATTTCAAGTAAGAATGGGAAAGAATTCCACTTTCTATAACCACGTTTGACTGCTTTCTACAGAGAAACTCTAAAGTTCATTAGTCTGCGTTGATTATCTTTGAGCTGTATTCAGTTAAATATAAGTTGGAAGAAATTTGTAAATCACTTCTATTTTTATTCACATTTTCCACAGTGTCCCAACTCTTTTGAATCGGGTTTTAATAATGACAGTATAACAATTTGAAATAAAAATGAAGACTCACTTCAAAAGTGCTTGGACAACAAAGCAGATTGGATGTATCTCTCCACCTTGACCCTCATGAGGTGTCCATCTCACCATGAATTCTCCTGGTCCAACCATTGTCTGGTTTAGAGAAGATGGCCCACTCCGCAGCAACTCAGAGATCCTTCACCAGACAGAAATGTAAGTTCCTGAAGGCTAATGTTTATTCCTGAAGGCTGAGTTCCATCTAAAGAGTGCCTTTAGTTGTTTTTCTTGTGACTTACAGTGACATATTTGCCCGTGCGTTGATTCTGATTTCCAAGGGCTGATTGACGTGGGTGCTGAGCCGAGCTCCATGCACCGGGGTTGGAGGCAGGAACTTGGGCAGAAAGAGTCCCTCTGTGCAAGACGGCACCTCAGGATCCACTAGAACATCAGAGAACATCATTGTTGTTGCTTTTCATTGAACATGTCTGCAAGAAACACTTCGCAAAGATCAGTTTAGCTGGTGGGGTTTACATTTAATCAATCTGAGTAATTTTAATCTCACCTCTTAGAACAAATTGGACAGGTATTTTGCTGATAGCATTGTTGGGAGTCACTGTCTCTGACTCCAAAGGTTGACTCAGAGCGATGTTATTCAATGGAAAGTCCTCCATCATCAGTTGGACAGCATATGGACCTTCATTTCTGCGACTGGTGGGGCTGAATGACAACAAACAAGACTGCAAAAGAGACATTTCTTTTAATCCCTCTATGTCAGCACTTGCCAAGGCTGGATGCAATTGGTTTACAGCTGTCTCTGTGTCCATTGGGGCCTTTCTGCAGAATGCAATATCTCAAGAAATCTTTGTTGGATTTTCTTTTAATTTTGCACAGTTGTCTTCACTGACTCAAGGATGGACTGGCTGAATTTTGGTGGTGAAAGGTCGAGGTCACAGCCCACATGTGAATGCAATATCCCAAGAAACCTTCCAGGAATTTACCCCAAGCTTTGCTCAAAAATCTTTACCGACTCAGAGATGGTTCATTTAATTTCATATCATAGGTCAAAGTCACTGGGCCTCACAATGGTCCTTGTGCATGTGAAGCAATATCTTAAGAATGCTTTGATGGATTTTCCTCAAACTTTACAGTGGTATCCACTCTGACTCAAGCATGGACTGGTTAAATTTTGAGGTCTTTAGATCTGCCAATGGTCAACTGGTTTACCTCACTGTCAGAACTCTGAGCGTGCAGGGATCAATCCTGGTGGAACTCCAGTTCATTCTTTGTATAAATTCAAAATGAGTTAACATTTTCATGGAGTGGTAAAATGTCTCAGTCCCTTCATCTGCTATGTTCTTTATTTTCTATTCTGAATAAATTATGGGTTACTAGGTTTGAAAATCATTGCAGTCCTTTTAAATGAACATTTTGCACAGCGCCCCAACTTTTTAGTAATTGGGGTTGAACAGTGGCTACTCACTGTAGAGAGCTTAAGAACAGACGGTGGCGTGCAGGGGTTACACTCCAACAGTAAAGCGTTCCCGTATCTGCATTTAACCTGGTCTCCATCAGGGTCAAATGCCAACAGCTGGAAATCTCTCTGACAGTTTGATGGAACTCTGAGAAAGAGAAACAGAACCAGTTTTGGGTTCTTGCAAACAACATGGCATTCCTGTGATTGTAGAGATGTCACATTCACTTATCAGACAAAGACATATAACCACCATCCATGTGCATACCTATCATATTATTGTTTCATCTCTACAACAGAATGCATGTCCACTGGAGCTTGAACCAGCTATTCAAGCTATGCATGCATAGGAGTTTAAAATGAGATTAGAAGATTGATATCATTAGCATCTGTCATGTATGAATGCCTTATAACAAAGGGTGGAACAGGAAAGCACCTAGCATACATGCCTGGCCACTTTATTAGGTACACATGCATCCAAAAGTAAATACAATATCATGAAAAAGCTCATTTTTGTTGTGATGTAATTAAACTTCCATATATTCTGGATTCATCTCATAAGAAGTGAAATATTTCAAGACTCTTTGTGTTTTTATTTTGATGACAAAAAAATCCAAAATATTAAAATATTTAAAAAAAAACACCAATACGACAAAGGATTTATGATACCAGAATGTTCTAGAAATTTGTGTTCATTTCTGCACCTTTTGCACAAATCACTGCATCAAAGTGATGCGGCATGGAGCCAATCAGTCCGTGGCACTGCTTGGGTGTTATGAATTGGCAGCATCCAATGATTTAGGGATGCTGACGTGATCAAGAGGATCTCCTGGAGTTCAAACCAAGCATTAGAACCCAAAAGAAGGGTCATTTAAGTGATTTAAGTAAACGTGCCATGGTTGTTTGTGTCATATTTCACCAGGTTTTTCATGCATAATCGTCTCTAGAGTTGAGGGACAATAGCAAGAAAAAGAGGAGATATCAAATAACTGGTAGTTCTGCCTCATCGAGGTCAGAGGGAAATGACTAGACTGGTTCAAGCTCATTGACACCAATAACTCAACTTGTTATGACAAAAGTATGCAGAAGACCCTTCCTGTCAGCTAACAGGAAACTGAAGCCACTATTCAAACCGGCTCACCAAAACCGGACATTTGAAGATTGAAAAGACATTGCATGCTGCCAGCATGATAATGTGCTATGTGACGTAGCTAAAAATGTGTATGACTGGTTTCTTTAGTGTGATTGCACTTAACGAGCTCTGCATTCAGCAGATTTCAATCAAATACAGCCCCTTTGGTATAAATGTGCAGTTTGTATGATGCTTTAAAGTCCAGCACCTTGTAAAATCCACGGTGTGAGGATTTAAGGCCGTTCTGAAGGCAAAAAAGGGGAAAACCCGATTCTAATTTTGGGTCTGATTGCCCCCTTCACAACCAAAGTCATAGTATTAAAGATGATCTTGCCAGAGTTTCCTGTGTGTTTAGAGCAATATTTCCCTCTCCGATCTACTCACGATCTGAGCAGCTCTGACTTGAATTCATAGATAAAACACATCTAAAGATTACGGTATGAAATCCTGCTGTGTAGGAGCAACACAGAGGACAGCCATGCGGTTATGAGCAGGATTGTTGCCAATAGCCATAAAAGAGGAAGCACAACAAACACAGCCATGGAAGCAATAATAAGCATAAAGTTAAATGGATGTCAGTAACGGAGCAGCAACTTCTTGATTTTTGGCAACAGCATTTCTACAATGTACTGTAAAGCATAGTACGATCCAACTGACCATCTTTTAACAGGTGCGAGGCCTTAAACCTTATCTGATATTTAAAAATACCATCAGGGACCAAAGGGGATTAAGACTAGTTTCTGATGTGTCCAGGAAGTAAGTTTTTTAAGAAAAAGCACACAGTTTTCTACAAACTCTGAAGGGTAGGGGGTTCCCCTGACTTTGGTCCAGACCTTTCAAACAATTATGCAGAACTAGACGACCTGGCTCCTGGCTGTAGCTTCAGATCTTTATGAAATAGACAATGCAATCTGTATTATCCAGCTCTGTCTACATGTAGATGCCAAACTATCCTTGAAAAGGGGGGACACCGGGGACCGAGGAGCTATAAGCAGGACTGTTGCCTGGAATGGAACAATAGCCAATCAGGAAGCAAGCTGACCGAAGGAGGAAGCACATCAAACACAGCCATGGAAGCAATAGTAAGCATAAAGTTAAATGGACGTCAGAGATGGAGGAGCAACTTCTTGTTTATGGCAATATAAGTGTTTATACAACATGAACTTTAAAACCTACTTCAATCAAACTGACAAGGGAGGAGCTGTACTGAAATTGTTACCACAATTGATGGCCCAGTTATCCAACAGGCAGCCCAATCTACATTTTTACTCCAAAGTCACACTGACCACACAAGATTTGGCGTTTCAAGACCGTGGGCTCTTTTTGTTGGCATCTTGTTGCACACTGCACACTTTCAGAACAACACTTAATTTTATTTATCATCATGTATAAGTGTTTACATTTTCAAAATTTGTTACGACTTTTGAAATATTTCAGCGTCTGCCAGGCTTAAAACATCATCGGAAATATTTTTTAAAAAACATGAGGGACCCAAGGGTGTCAGACTATTATCTGGAATGTACAGGAAGTAGTTTAGAAACTCAAACAGAGTCGTGTGAAAACTTTGGAGGGTTTGGGGTTACCCAGAGAGTAGAGCAGAACTTCAGTTATTTACCCATTTCAAGCCTTTTTTTTTGCAAAACTAGACACACTGGTTCCTGGGTGTAACCTCATTTTTGTTTGAAACATAAAAACATCACAGTGATATCACTCTCACCCAGATCTGTTGACATGAAGTTGACCTACATCAACATAGAAACATTTTTGACTAGTACATTGCCAACCTGATGTTCTTTTATGACTGGGGAAAACTATCTAAGAAACTTTTGAAGATGGAATTGGAATAATCCAAAGACAAATCAATTTGACCTTACAGTCCAGGGTATAGTAGCAGAGAATGGGGCGTGGCTTACCTCAAAGCAGGCAGGGTGGTGGTCTGGGGTGATCTGTTGGCCTGGCCGGTGTCTGATCGGGTTCTCACATCCACCAGAGTCACAACTTTCTGATTTTTGATGCCGTTCACATTTTCTATCCAGGTAGCATTACTCAACCTGTGGTGGACGTTTGTGGTAAAAGACAACACAAATATGACCCATGCCATGTTTTTGTCGACATTTACTGATAAATGAACCCAGCTCAAAAGTCTGTATAACCAAAACTGTTCCACAGCTCTCATGACACTCCTACGACTCTGAACAAACATGAGGACATTAGATCTTTGGTTTTCTGACAGCATAGTAATAATATCTGTTATTAGAGTTTTGAGGGTTTTAATCATCCAGAATGTCCATTAAAGTTTTAGTAATTTGCTTGAAATTTTGAGAGAAATTGTTATGAAATTTTTAGGAATTTTCATGGAAATTTTAAAATTTCTTCATAACATTTGGGGACATTTTCATCAGAATTTGGAAATTTTTTTTTGATGTTTGGGGGATTCGTTTTGAAAGTTTTAGGCATTATCATGATATTTAGGAGATATACTGTATATTCATAATGTTGGAGAATTTTGTTAGATTTTTTTGACAATGGTAGGCATATGCGAGTGATTTGAAATTGTTAGGAACTTCCATGGAAATTTGTGAAGTTTATTTGAACATTTGAGGAAGAAGATTGGGCATTTGGGTAGGGGTGTGTCTTCAGAATATTTAAAAGATTTTTTTAAGGAAATGTCAGGGATTTTTTTTTTTTAATATTTTGGAGACTTTTCAGTCATTTTCATGGAATTTTGGTATTTCTTTTTAACATCTTAGGACATTTGGTTGAAATTTTCATGTACTTTCATGGACATTTTTGTTTGGATATTTTGGAGAGTTTCACAGGATGCTTTTTGAGGGTCGTAGCTTTGAAAGGTTCTTTTGTATTTTCATATGAATTTGGAAAATAAGTCCTTATGTTTGGGGGATTAGTTTGCAAATTTTCAGGCATTATCATGGATATTTGGGAGATATACTGTATATTCATAATTTGAAGGATTTTTTTAAAGGTTTCTTTTTCCTTTCTTTCTTTTTCTTTTTTCTTTTTTTTTTCAATGGTGGGCATATGCGGATGATTTGAAATTGTTAGGAACTTCCAAGGAAATTTAGTGAATATTAGTATTAAATTTTAATAATAATGTGAAATAACAATGACAAACAAAAAAAAAATAATAATAATAATGCATTTTATTTATAAGCACCTTTCTAATCACTCAAGGCCATTTTAAAGATAAAAACAATTACAATAAAACAAATTTTGGACTAAGATTTGGCATTTAGCAGAGGATGTGTCCTTGGAATGTTTGACGATTTTTTAATGGAATTTTTAGGGAATTTGTTTTGATATTTCAGAATTTTTTCCATCATTTTCATCAAATTTTGGATTATATGTTTCTATTTTTTTGGAAATTTGTTTAGAAAATTAGGGCTAATTTGCTTGATATTTTCAGGAATTTTCATAAAATTTTGGGTGGAAAGCATCCTTGGAATTATTAAGTTTAATGATAAAATTTCACTGCAATATTTGAGAAGTATTTTAAGAATTTTTGTGATACTTTTTCTGGGATGCTTTGAAAATATGTTGGAGAATTTTAACAGAAATTTTGAGTATTTTGTTCAAATTCTAGAGAATGTGTGGATATTGCAACAGAAAACTTCCAAGACACTCTGAATTTTTAGTGAACATTTTATTCACGCTTGGCCTTAACCTGTCCTTGTTGTACATCATCAAAGTAAGAGGAAAAGCGGCTCCACCATAACTTTCTTATGACTGACACTGTTTCTGACTGACTGAAGACCCCCAACAACTGACCGACATTCAGCCTAAAACCTCTAAGATATTTGTGGACATCATTGTTTCTGAAAACTAATTCTTGTTCAAAGACAAGGCTGAGGTTTTAACTTGTCAGGTCCTTTTGATCCCAAACAAAGAGGGAAACTAAAATTCCACTCCAAACAAAAGCTCAGGGGGTTATGCTGATGGAAGACCAACCCAAGGCAACTGAAACAGTATAAAATCAGACATAAATGGTGTACTTACTCAAGCTGAAATGTCACACTGTCAATGCCCCCCCAAGTCATCTTTCCCTCCATGTGACACCACTCTCCACTGCTCTCATTGTGGGATACGCTCATCCCAATAGAACTGGCATTCCCACAATCACTGCTGGAGCATGTCCAATAGTTGAAATTGCTGCATAAGCGGCTGGTCCCCTTGAAGTGGAAATCCACCACCTGGGGTAAAATGCAACAAGCAACAACATTCACCATATAGGAAAATAATAAGTATCATGCCCCCAAAATATGTGAAATTCAAAATTAAATGCTAATAAATGCATTTAAATGAGTGTCTAAGCTGCTTAAGTCAATCTTTCAGAGTGGGTTGGTTATAGCTTTAATTTCTCAGAAGATGTACTCACCATCACCTTCCCATCCCTGTTCACCTGTCCTGGGACATGCGTTACCACTGCCCCATAGAAATCAGTTCTCTGGGAGCCGACTCCATGAAACATCATCATCATCATCATCATCATCAGAAGCAGATAGATGAACATTCTGAACGAAGCTGTCGCTTTAAACCACCATGAACATGAGCCACAACACCTCGTCTGTCTGCAATCCTCTCTCTATATGTCTAAGTCCCCAACAAAAGAACCTCTTTAAGTCAGACAAAAGACCAGGAAGTGCACTGGTATGAGGAAACATCACCTGTCAGAGTTGTCAGAAAAACAGTGATTTGTACAGTAGCATAAAGAGTGTCTACTGTTTGGTCACTTTATTTCTAAAGGTAAAAAGAAGCTTGTCACTCAGCTTTTAAAGTGCATTCTTTGGTTTTGTTGATGTGAGACGATGTTTTACATTTCACAAAATGATTCCATACAGTAAACATTCAATATGTCAGTCTTTTGGCTCTGGCTCATACATTGTCATTTTAGCTGTCTGGGAGATCTAGATCCAGCTGTGCTAAAAGAGGCTTAACTTGGCTAAGTTACGGTGCATTCAGAAAATATTCAAGAAAGTGGCAAATAAAAGTGGTAAAAATGTTTAAAAAGTGCAGGAAGAGGTCAAAGAAGAGACAAAGAACAGGCAAAAATAGAGGACAGAAAAGTGGCAAACAAATGGCAAAAATGGTCAAAAGTGGCTAAAATGGTGGCAAAAATGTTTGACAGGTAGAAAAAGTGGCAAAAAGTAGGTCAAACTTGGCAAAAGAAATGTCAAAAATAGTAGGAAAGTGGGAAAAAGGCCAACAATGATAAACACAAGTGGGAAAAATGTTTTACAGGTGGCAAAAATAGGCAAAAGTAGTTAACAGTGGCTAAAAAAGCAAAAAAGGAGCAAAAATAGGTCAAAATTGTCAAATAAATTGCAGAAATTGTTGACAAGTATCTAAAAGAGCAAAAAAGTGTCAGCGTGGTGTTAAATGTAGTTAACAAGTCAAACACAAGTGGCAATGATAAATGAAAGTGGTTAAAGTGGCAAAAGGCCAAAAACCGGTCAAAGAAGCGACAAAAAAAGGGGTAAAAATACTGGACAGAAAAAGGGCAAAGAATTTCGCAAAAAGTGGTCAAAAGTAGCAAAAAGAAATAGCAAAAATGGTTAAAAAAGTGGCAAGATGGGTCAAAAGTGGTTAAAGTAATGGCAAAAATATTTGGGCTAATATGGGCTAAAATAGTAGGCAAGTGGTGGCAAGGTGTTAGTAACCACTGGGCCATTTGCACACTGCACAAAAACAAATTATTTAATGCCGAAGCTGATAAACTTGATTGTTTTCTGGAAATAAACAAACACTACTTCTAGTTTAGTCAGGAACCCTTTCACCAAGAGATACACAAGATTTCCTCTTTATCAGCACTTCTTAATTGTGCACTTATTGCAGTTGTTTACATTTGTCGATGTGGCTGCTCTGGAACCCTTACACAAGCCTGCGTGGGAACCATGAAGCATTAACAGCACACATTCCTGTCCTCTCTGAGTGTATAATGAACGCCTGAGGCAGGGAGAGAAGCAGCAAAACAACCCAGAGCAGAGCAGGCATCAGTGACAACAGAATGACACTGATTAAGTCAGACTGCAGAAGAAAGGAGGAGCTGGGGTGGAGGAGGGTTGCCAAAAGCATCTTGCAAAAAGTAGACTGGCTAGAGAGGCGTTAATAAGGTGGCATGAGTGTGATTAGCCAATAGCATGTTTAGAGTGAATCAGCTGTCAGCTCATGAAGGTTTACGGTGGATCTTAGTGCTGGACTCCTTGGCCTGCATGAACTAATCTAATGATGTACATCTTAGGTTGACCAGCAGTGTGAGGTTTCTTTTTGTGTTTGTGGCTTTTCATACATTTCAATGGAGGACAGGTCTCGACTGGAGTAGGCGCCACCCTCTTTCACTGTGAAGCCGTGCTGTTGTGACTCATGCAGAATGTGGCACCCCGGGAAAAGATGTATGGATGGAAGCATACATTGCTTCAAAACCTGCGTGTACCTCTGAGTATGAATGCTGCCTTCACAGATGTGTCAGTGACCCATGCCATGGGTACTAACACACCTCAAACATCACAGATGCTGGCTTATGAACTTTGCATTCAGAACGATCTGGATGCTCCTTTCCCAACTTAGCCTGGAGGACTCGACAGCCATTATTTCCAAAAAGAATTTGAAATCTGGACTCATCCAACCAACAATCACTTTTAAAATATCCCAGTGTAAGTTTTAAGTTTATTTTACTGTGCAAAAGACAAACATTTCTTATAGAATGCAAAACACTTATACAATGCATCTTAAATACGTTTTTAACTAAAGTTATTTAATTTAAGAAGGTTATTTACTACACAAATGAAAAGAAAGAGATATTTTTTTCTTCAATAAGAGTGATTATTAGTTAGGTCAAATATAAAATTCGGTTTTCACAGCTTAACCCCCAGTGGACCATGATTTTGCTGACCTCCATGGGCCCCCAGTTTGGCTGGGTCCCAGAAGCCTCACCCTTTATCCCTCCTTATGGACAGCCTTGTCTCCACATGACTATTTTTCATGTGTGTGGCTGTGTTCAACCACCTTCAGGTACAGCAGGGGTCCCCGGTCTCTGGCACCTATATTTTGGGGGTCCCGGGCTGAAAGGTTGAGAACCACTGGTTTATTGTATGAAGCTCTTGTGGACATTGCAGTACATTTTACCCCCTGGTAAACTACAAGTGCACAATCTGGTTGCATTCGACTGTTGTTATTTTATTATTAGTGTTTTGTTTTTTGTTCTGGCAAAAAAAATAATGTTTCTGAGGCAGCAGAGGTCAAAAAAGTGCTTTAAATATTAATTCAGCTTTATAGCGTCTGTGTAGAGCCATGAACCTGCATGCTCTTACATCTAAGCCGTCTCGAGTTAATAAAGCCTTATAACATCACTCCACAGTGTACACATGATACCATGTCAAACAGGTTTAAAATAAAGACCACAGTTTCATTTGCATAGGTACTGTGTGAGAGAGAGAACAGTAGGAGTTTGAATCAGGTTGTGCCAGCAGGGGGCGCTGACGTTGAAGATTCCAGGCTCAAATTTCTCACAAAGCGTACAGTGATGTCTGAAGGCAGCCCTCGACGCACCAGTTCATCTTTAATCTGGAGGAAGAAAAAGCAGTTGTGTTCACAGACAGTTATCTCCTATTTGCACTTCAGAGATTTTTATTTTACATTTTATTTTCTGGATAGCTCTTTCAGATGAACACCTGTTTTTGTTTCCTCCTGTTGAATCAAATCATCTAAACCAGACACCGTGACATTTCCTTGATAGTTTTTGTTGTTTACGTCTGATTATTTTGCTTAAATAATGAAAAACTCTGTCCTTTGTCTCTCTTTCAGGTTTTATCAGTGACGTGAGCTAGCTGATAGCAATGTAAGCCAGCTGATTCATTTGAAATAGGTAGAAGTCTTAATTGTATTTTTAAAAAAACAGACTTTAAACACGGTGCATAAATGGGGACTAACCTGTGAGACAATATTCCTGATGTCCTCATCAGACAGAGGATATGAAGAAGAAATCCTCACTCTCAGCACTGCAACAACTAGAAGAGAAGCAACATAAAAAGGAGGTGAAGTTCGTATATTACTCTAACCCTAACCGTTATTCCCTTAATCCTCATACCTTAACCCTCATAATATTGTAGCCTTTTTTTGTTAATTGGGTGGTATTTAACTCTAACCCTAAATCTCATGCCCTAACCCTGGTACCTTTACCCTAACCATTATAATATTGTGGCAATCCTCTGGTAATTTGGTATTTTAGCAAGTTATTTCTTAGAAATAAGATGACAACTTTCAATAAATGTTGCTTAATAATTCCAGGTAATTTATTTACTTTGACCCCTAAATTAAAGTCAGTCCTTCCTGAATAATTTTCAAGTAATTTTTAGGGTAACAGTTAGGGGTTAGGGTAGGGTTGTCACAATAAGAATTGTCACAATATTATGAGGAATTACCTGATTACATTATTACAAGATAAACACTTCCTTAATATACCACATTTCTGAGTTGTTACTTGGTAAAATGCTGTCTTATTACTAAGTAATTGCCACTTTATTCCTGAGAAATTGTAAAATTACTAGTTAATTAGGGCTCACTACAATTCAGTGCTACCTAGATCAGTTGGAATCTCTCATCTCTCGTTTAAAGATTAGAAGTTAGATTCTCTTCCCAAGCCTGAGACTGGCCCAGCATAGCCGGTGGACTGGAAGTCGGGTTTGGATCCCCACCCCTCGTCTGACATGGCCTGGGCCTAAGATGTGTTGTCACAAACTTATTGTACCCTACATATTTTAGGTGTTTGTCTTTTTTTTCTTGGAATAACTTCAAGGTTCAGACCCACTGAAAAATGTATAAGCTGTGTTGCCTTGCTCCACTGGTTGCATTTCCTGAATCAAAAAGGATTTCATTTTTAACTAAACTCTAAGTAGACTATTTACAAAACATTTGGAGTTACCTCTTTAGTGCATCAGTCAAGACAAAGAATCCTTGTAAACTTACTTTCTGGTATTTATTTTGTGTATTTTCATCAGACCAAAGCGTTTTCTTAGACATTAAAAGGACAGAATAATATTGTGGAAAGATTAGGCATTGATCATACTTAAGTTTGAGTCTATGGTTGCAGGTGTTGTGAAGACTGTTGATGGCGTTGCATTCTGTGCTGTTGTGGATTGAGATGGCAGAGCAGCCGTTGAGGGAACATTTGTTGTATTTGGTGTCATTGCAGTGACGTCTACAGCTGTTGTGAGATAAGAAAAGATTTCATGTCAACTTTATCGAAGGAAGACATCAGAAATAGAAGTCAAAGGAATGAAAGAATGAGGAAGGTTTCTACTTACGGTTTCCAACACTAACAATGACACACCGTAGCTCTGAGTGATACTTTGCTAAGCTGTGGGCGTAAATAAGGAAGCTGTTTGTTTAAATTATGCCACAAGCAGAGCCAGGAATATATGGGTTATTCTGAATAAGGAAATACAAACTTCAGAGAAATTCTGTTTCCATTAATGTCACTTGAATTCATTTATACCAATGTCACAGCCTCTTTAAACTAAACCAAATTAACCAGGGCTCAAAACACAAGAGAACAGCAACTTTCCTAAGAATTTAGTATCCACAGTGCTATATTAAAGTATTTTCCCCTTCTTGATTTCTCATTTTTGCATATTTTCCACATTTACATGTTTCAGGTCATCAAATAAATTTTTAAATTATATTCAGCCAGATTGAATCCAGAAATCCCTTAAATAGAATCTGTCTGACAAAGTGAAGTAAGCTAAAAGATTTCAAGAATAGATCGGAAACAAAGTCATTGACATTATCAGTCTGGAATGAGCCTCATTTCTGAGGCTTTGGGACTCCAGCAAACCATGGTGAGAGCCATTGCCCACAGATGGAGAAAACTTTGAACAGTGGTGAACCTTCTCGGGGAGTAGCTGGCCTTCCAAAATGACTCCAAAAGAGTATTGACGACTCATCCAGGAGGTCATGAAAGAACCCAGAACATCTTAAAACCTTCAGGCCTCACTTGACTTGGTTAAGGTCAGAGTTCATGATTCAACACTTATGCTGGGCTTGCACCAAAAGATTTTCACAGTCACAGACTAATAACTGAAAGTCTTTAGTAAATTTTAGGAGTCTTACTGGAGTCAGGGCGCGCTCCCGTCATCTCTATTGTTAAGTTTAAGGTGGTAATCTGTGCTGCTTTATATCAGTCTTTTCCTAGTCTTGGACTTGCAATCATATCAAATGTGTTTGATATGGTCACAATTCGCAGTGACATAACACTATCAACAACCAATAGATGAGCAGTGACAAAACCGGAAACAGGAAACCTGCCGGTCAAAACAACCACAAAAGCAGCAGAGCAGCATAGACGAACAAGAAACACCAGCAGTGAAACATTGACCATTATGAACCGTCCATAAAGAGGAGCAGCTGGTGGAGCTGTGGGCAGATCAGCCCAGCCTGTTCGATGTGAATTGTCCAACACAGCACGACTTTGAAAAAAATTGCATGGTGGGAAAAAAATTGCTAAAAAAATCTAGTAGTAGTCTTGTAAATAGTGACCCTGCAAGATTCACAGTCTTTGTAAAATCTCAGTCTGAGACTAGGCTGTGACTAAAAACTCTAAAAACTTGTCTTTAGATGTGAGCAGGTGTGGCTGATAGTTTTCCAAGAGTCTTTTCCAAATCTTTTCAAAGTCTTCTGATGTATGCCTAGCTTAAGACAGAGACTGGGCAAAAATGGCATCCATGGGAGAGTTCCAGGGCCAAAATCACTCACGACCACAAGAACAGAAATGCTCATCTCACATCTGCCAAGAAACATCTTGATGATCCCCAAGACTTTTGGAGAAACATTCTGTGGACTGACGAGACAACGGTTGAACATCCTGGAAGGTGTTCGTCCTGTTACATCTGGAGTAAAACTAACACAGCATTTGATCAAAAGAACATCATACCAACAGTCAAACATGGTGGTGGTTGTGCAATGGTCTTGGGCTGCTTTGCTGCCTCAGGACCTGGACCACTTGCCGTAATTGATGGAGCTATGAATCCTCCTCTCTACCAAAAAACATTCCCAAGAGCTCAAGCGCGTTTGGGTTATGTATCAGTTCTGACAATGATCTGAATACCACTAGCAAGTCCACATCTGAACGGCTTGGAAAAAGCAGAAGGTGTTGGAGTGGCCTGGTCAAAGTCTGGACTTAAATCTGTTTGAGATGTTGTAGCATGACCTTAAACAGGCCGTACATGCTGGAATGAGTTGGCCAAAATTCCTCCACAGCAATGTGAAAGACTTACTGCCAGTCATGCAAATGCTTGACTGCAGTTGTTGCCACCTAGTGTGGAACAACCAGTTATTAAGTTTAGGGGGCGATGACTTTTTCACAAAGGGCAAGGTAGGTTTGGAACCCCTTAATAAATTAAATTATTATTCATTTGGGTTATATCTGTCTAATATCAAAATGTGAAGATCTGAAACATTCAAGTGTGACATACTTACATGCAAAAAATAAAAAATCGCAAGGATGGAAAATGCTTTTTCACGGTACTGCATATTTGTCCATTTAATTAAAGAACCAAAGTAGAAACTACCTTACCCAGAAACTGACTCTACTACGAAGCAAATAGGATGACTTTCTCCATCCTCGCTCTCTGATGGTGTCCATTGTAGAGTGAATTGTCCTGTTGTTGTGTTGCTCTTAATTACATTATATGGCCCGCTGAACAGCAGCTCAGAAATCCTTAAACAGAAACAATAAGAGAAGGTTTGGTAAGTCAGATAAGCATTTCAACATCCGTGTGTGTACGTGGAGCTAAACTGTTTTTGTTATGACATAGTTGGAATTGTAACGTGGACAGGCATCTGACTCAGCTGAGATTTTGATGATGCTTCCTTCAGGTGGTTGTTGATAATTCACTAGAAATGTTGATTTAATCAGTAGATTCTTTTTCTTTGACTGCCACTGTGTTAAAGTGGTCAAACCAGTACCAGCCTTGAAACCCTTTCAGTAAAAGATAATAACTTTGAAAGTGTTGCAGGTCTCATTAGATTTTGGAGGTCAGAGTGCATGGTCTTCAGGCCTGATGATCATGATTAATATTTCAAAAATCATGAAAGAGAATTTCTGCAAATCTGTTACAAATGTCTAGTCTGACTCAAAGATGACCTGATAAAATTTTGAAGGTCAAAGGTCAAACATTATGTTAATTAGGTCCTAAGTATGTTGTGCTTCTTACATTACATCTCAGGAATGCTTTCAGGGACTTTCTCAAGCTCTGCTCCAGCATCCACTCTGACTCAAGAATGAACCAATTAGATTTTAGAGGTCATTGAACAAAAATCAGTTTCCTTGAGTTTCTTGTTTTGAATGGGATATTTCAGCCAAGGTCAAGCTTGACAGCATCTATTTTGTCCAGGCTTTTTTGCACCTGGTAATATCTCCGGAGACTGCCTGTGTTTTTAGTTCCTTGGAACATTTATAGCATGACCAGGGGCTTGTGGCCACCCCTCTTCCCATCCAGATGGTCCCCTAAGTCATGCACATCCACCCCTTACTGTTTCCCAAAAGTATGGACTTTCAACAGATTATTTTCCCATGCCCCTGATATTATGCAAGGACATCCAGAGAACAGCCTAGAGTTGTTTCAATCTCTCAGGTGATACTCGACACATCTACACCTCACTCCAGCTTGAATTTTTGACCCAAGCATGCCTAAAAATCAACAGGGTAGTCCTTCTCGTTTTATATTCATCATTGCATTGATTTTTAGCTATTTCTGTAATAGTTTCCAAGTGTTAAATAACAATACAGTGTTATGTTACTTAATCTTTCACTGTATATCTTCCAACCACCCTGTACAGGTGGTTCTGTCTACGTTGCTGCAGTCTTATCAACCATATCATAGACATCAGAGTCCACGTTTCTCTAAACAACTGAAAACCATTTATGTGCATCCAAAAAACATGTCTTTGTCCAAAACACAAGAAAAAGTTTTGCAGTTACTGAGTGTCATTCTTATAAAAGCCTTATCTTTCGTCCTACCTGGAATTATTGGCCTCAGCGCTGATGTGGATGTCCAGGGTCTGATTTACAGAGGCGTACAGCTGAGCTCTGTTGGCTGGAGTTGGAGGCAGAAACTTTGGCAGATAGAGTCCCTCAGTGCAGGACGGCACCGCATCATCCACTAGAAGGGTAAGAGGAGCACAAACAGTCAAGTTTTCTAAGGATGAGAATGGTGGTCGTCATACACTTTGATGTAAACTCTAACTTGGGTGCCATCTTGGAGAGGGGTAGATGTGACTTGTAATGAAACTAAGTTTCTAAAAGCAGGAAGTCGATCTTCAAGTTAAATATTCAGAACTGGCTGCAAGTTTCTTTTAGTAAAGTAAGACATGTTTATGATCAAGGATTAGAAAATGTAGTTTACTTTGAATTCCATGCAGAATAAATGGTACATTTGTGACATTTTCCAACCAATATAGCCTTTCTTTATTATAAATGACATGCACTTTAGAGCCAGTTGTCTTTGGCATGCTAATTATTATATTTGCAGTATTTTTGTTGCCAAATAGCTTTGACTTTAAACTCTTCTAAATTTTAAAACACCATGCTGTTAAAATCTTACCTCTTAAAACAAACTGGAGTGGTATTTTGCTGATTGGGTCGTTGGTAGTTTTCACCTGCTGTATGCCGTTGGTTTGAGTCAGTGTGATATTCTGTCTGGGAAAGTCCTCCATCACCAGCTGGACCGCGTACGGACCTTCATTGCTGCTGTTTGTGGGGCGAAACAACAAGGAGCAGGACTGCAAGAAATTGAAAATAAAAATTAGTTTCTATGGTAAAAATTACGGACTTTTTCCACAGGCCAATGGCCAGCAGATAAAAATATTGAAGGTCAAAATGTCTGACTGAAAAATAAGTAAACAGTGAATAATTACCTATCATATCCTGTGTTACTGTGCTTGGGTTGTTTATTTTGACTAATTTGGGTGGTGCCTGTCTCTATGGGAGTTTAGAGCAACTGAAAACTTTGCAGGGAAACAACAGTGTTGAAGGATTTGGAGTTTGTCATTGCTGCAAGTAATAAAGAAGTCGAAACAAAGCAAATTGCAGATGGCTGAGCTACGTAAGCCCTGCGATTGACTGGCGACCAGTCCAGGGTGTACCCCACCTCTGATGTGAAGCTATGTGCTGCTGCTGTTTGAATTCAACATAGGCATATATTGTACGGCTGACTGCATGTATTTAATGAACACACAATTTTCATTATATTTGTTCAAACACCTTATATAAAGAGAAATTAAAGAAAGTTCCTTCCAGGGTCAGGTTGTTATATGTGTCAAGCAGGCTGTATTAGCAGGGAAACAAGAACTCGAGCTCAGACAAGCCTTGAATCAGGCCATGCCCAAAATCAGGCCTGGAATCAGCTGATGCATGGTCAGCCTCAGACACCAGTATCTAAGTCAACTGTCTTCCACTAACTTTTAATCAAAGCATGTAAACAATCTGAAATGGCGTTCCTGTGGATTGCAGCTACTCACAGACAAGAGCTGAAGAACAGACGGTGGCGTGCAGCGGTCGCACTCTAAAGATGTAATTCCATTTCTGCATTTAACCACGTCTCCATCTGGATCAAATGCCAACAGGTGGAAATCTCTCTGACAGTTCGAAGGAACTCTGAAATAAAGAGAATGAATAATGTGACAAGTTACAGGTAAAAACGAGACAGTTAACAAGGAAATGTTTTGTTTTGCTGACCCCAGAAAAAGGCACATTAGTTAACCAGTTCTCCACTGACAGAAAAGTCCCTCTGTAGCCTCGGGAGGAGCTAAATCTGCTGCTGATATTTTCATTCCACAGTGTGACGTGTACATGCCTTGAGAAATACTACAAACAGAAACACATTCAGAGCATTTTCATACCTTAGAGCTGGCAGGATGGTGGTCTGGGGTGATCGGTTGGCTTGGCCAGTGTCTGATCGATTCCTCAGCTCCACTAAAGTCACAGCTCTCCACCTAATGATGCCATTTAAAATGCCACTTATCCAGTTACCACCATCTAACCTGTGACAGAAAGGACGGTTTGCACTGAGTTTCTTACTCAATGAATTTGAATCAGCTAAAGAATTGAAATGCCTTGAAACTGCCTTGAGAGTGAGTTGACTATTTTCTAAGGACATTTTCAGCCATAATCAAACCTGGTGACTATTTTAGTATGAGTGCACTCACACCAGCTGAAAAGCAGCGTTGCTAGGGACCTGCCGGGTCATAACACCCTCTCTCTGACACCACTCTCCGCTGCTCTCCTCCACCTTGTGCAGCTCCAAGCTCTGAGTCCCACAGTCTCCGGATAAGCAGGTCCAGGAGTCTGCATCTGTGCAGGAGTGGAAGTTCAGCTTGTAGCGGAGAACCACCTGTGGGTTGTATTTTAGAGAAAACTGCTACTTTAATCGTATTATTGATGTTTATCTGGCATCATTTGCACTCTTTGGTACTGACAAGATTTGCTTCATTTTACTTGCCACCTACTTGTCTGCTAAAGGATTTATTTCAGCCAAATGGTCGTTTAAAATGTCCAATTTGAGCAGTATGGTACGCTGTTTCCCGCTTCTTGGTGTTTGGATTGTTTCAGTTTACCAACTCTTTACCAACAACTGTGTCACCATTTTCCCTCTGTCTCCAAAACCGTCGTACGAGAGTTTGCTTACAGTTCTGCACATTCTACCATCACGTTTGGTTTTTTTTTTTGTTTGTTTGGTTTTTTTTAGATCACATGCTTTGCTGGGAAGTGGCACACGCCATCCTCAGGCCCTGTTTTGTACGTACGGAACTCTGAGACCCAAAATCCCTCATTTATTTTAGCTTTCCAATCCCTCACCACGTTGGGAAAAAACCTTTAGATGGGTGGGAATATTTTGAACAAATTTAGGATTAAAAAATTACATGGACATGTGTGACAAGGTTAGTGAGAGGGGTAAGTATAATTTTTGGCAGATTCAAAATTGTGAGAAACTCTAGCTATTCTGTTTTTGCCCAAAAGTGTAAAAAAACAAAACAAAACAAAACAGAACAGAAAAACAAGCCATTTTCTTTGTGTTTTTAATTTCTGACAAAAAAGAGATCCCCGGGAAGAGCTGGACGAAGTCGCCGGAGGGAGAGAGAGAAGTCTGGACTTCCCTGCTAAGGCTGCTGACCCAGCGACCCAACCTTGGATAATCGCAAGAAGATGGATGGATGGTCACAAAAAGAGAAAACCATTTTTTTTAAAGGGGTCCATTTTTGTTTTTTTAATTCCATTATTCTGTTTTCTTTTACAAATGAAATACTTGAAGAAAAGAAAATCATGTGACCCATTGGGAAAAGTGAACATTTTAAAGTAAAAGCCCTTGTGTCAAATTTAAACCATCATTTTCCTGAAGTAATAAATTAAAACAAGACAACAAAATAACAGAATGAATAAACAAAAAGTTGGACCTTTTTCTTTTAAAGTGTCTTCTGAATTTCTGTTTTAAAAGTTTTAAGGTGGAAGCATTTATTTATAACATAATGTGTACAAAAAATTAAGTAAATGAAAAAAAACAAAAGTGAAAAATAGACAAAACAACAGGCAGATGATTTTATACACTGTAAAACATATTGGATGGCTATTATTTTGACACTGAGGCTTTCATTTTTAAATGTTCACCTGCCCAACTGACAGAAAGGACAGGAGAGTTTTTAGGCCGTTCCGTTTGAAAAATGTGTTTAAAAATAGATATACTAAGTCCCAAAACTCACAGCATGGTTTATCGTGATAAAATAAATCACTTGCACTGTTATTTGCTGGCATCTTTAAAAAAATAATTTCCATTTCACATTTATCTGCATGCAACATGAAAAATCAGCCGCTGGTGGTTTGACAAACTGAGCAGCAGACAGGATCATCAGACGGCCTGGTTCACACTGCATGGGCTCAGCTCAGACAGCTGCAACTGTCTTCCTGTAGACACTCTGTCTGACCAGGGCTTTAAGTTTCAAATAACAATATGCTCTAATGAGTGAAAAAAAAAGATTTTTGATGATCAGCTGGCAGCATGTAGGATCCAAAAAATTCAGATTTAACTGTGTAATGACTGAGAAAACAGCAGCAACTGCTCTGACCATTCCAGACATTCAGGAAATCTTTATCTGACTCACAACTTTTAAAGATTAAAATCGAACTGTACATACCTCAACAGACCCATTTGTGTGAGTGGTTTTTGGGTAGTAAGTCATCATCGTCCCATAAAAGTGAGTGGCCTTGGCGATGCACACGAGCGAGAACAGCAGCAGAGAGACAAACATGGTGAAGAGAGAGTCTGTCTCTGCACAGACGAGGGAATGAACAATAACACGTTTGACTCTAACTTTGACTGTTTCTGTCACTCTCTTTCCCTCCCACATGGAAAATTGTTTGGGTTAAAGTCAACAAGGAGACAGTGAGGTATGAGGAAATGTGTCTGAGAAAATATTCACTAGAGAAGGGACACCACCGAGAGAATTCTGCCAGTGACGATGAGAGATAAGTGCTTAGGAACAAAGAGGAATTCTGCTGTTTCTCCGCTCTTTCATTTGGAATTTCATCAAAATTGTTCATTTTACCACAAAATGACGAGACATTCAAAATTAAAGAATGTATAGTGTGATGGGAATCTCCCTCTCCAACGTAATACTCTATAACTTTGCTTTTAATGTATGGTAAAATAAGAAATAAAGGAAATTTAACACAAAATGTATGTTTTAAAAAAGAAGCAAAATGGATTAAAATCGTCAAAGAATGGCAAAAAGTTTTAAAAGAAGTACAAATTTGCCAAAAGTAGAGGACAAAAATGTGTTAAAATTGGCAAAAATGGTAGAGAAGTGGGAAAAAATGGCAAAAACGTGGCAAACTTGTTTAAAATGGTTTAAAAGTACAAAGCTTGCAAAATGGATGAAAATGTGGCAAAAGGAACTGGCAAAAAATGAGCAAGAGTTGGCAAAAAAAGGCAAAAATAGGTTAAACGTTGCAAAAATGGGAGAAGTTGGCCAAAAGAAGTGGCAAAAATGGGCTAAAAGTGGTAACAAAAGGGGGAAAATGTGGGCAGAAAAAAGGCAAGAAGTGGCAAAAATGGGTTAAAAGTAGCATAAATTATCAAGAAGTGGCAAAAAAATGACAAACTAGAAGGGCTGTCTGAGGTTGTAGACCCACGCCTAAGCAGCACCACTGAGGAACTCACCCTCCCATTGATTACTATGGTGTTCAAAATGTTGAGGTCTGAGAAAAAAAACGAATGGGTGCCCAGATCATCACCAAATTCTAATCGATTCTTCCCTGTCACCATCCCAATATTCCCTGAAAGTTCAGTGAAGATCCAACTTTCGGTTCTCGAGTTATCTTGTACACATACAAACAAAGAAACAAAGATACGAAACCCTTTACATAAATGTTGCAAGGGGAAAAGTTGGCAAAAAGAAGTGGCAAAAAACTGCAAAAATGGGTTAAAAGTGGCATATTAAGGAAAAAATACTGCAAAGTAGGCAAAACTGTGCCTAAAGAAGGTGTCCAAAGATGGCCTGGAATTGCCAGTAATTGGCAAAAATGGGTTCAAAATGGTGAGAAAATAGAAAATGGTAGCACAAAAGGGCTAAAAGTGCAAACATGGGCTAAAAGTGGTATAAAAGGGAAAAAGATCTCAAAATGGATGAAATTGTGGCAAACATGGCAAAAAATGGTTAAAAGTTGGCAAAAAATAATTAGGGGAAAAAAGTTGAAAAACTGGTTAAAAATGGCGACAAAAGGCAAAACATTGTTAAATGGTTGAAGGGTTGCAACAAACGGCAAAAACTGACTTATAGTGGTACAAAGTGGGGGGAAGCTGCAAAATTTGGCTTAAAGTGGTGAAAAGCAAAACAGGCCACATGTAGGCAAAAAAGTGGGGGGAAAAACTGTTAAAAAATGGGTCAATTGGCAGAAAATTGGCGAAATTGTTGAGGAAATGTGGTGAAAAAGTGTTAAAAAGTAGCAGCAATAAATTATTTCAACAGCAGAACCCGATAATAGTTTGAGACTCTTTTTAGGTCCAAAATAAGATTCCTGTTAGCCAGGATGCTAGCACCAATGCTAGTGACATCTGCTCTGACATCACTAAATCACTAATGAGGGGCCCATTCTCTGGGTCTTTTGGAGGGCTCAGCCAATTTTGTGGGCAGGTCTGATGATGAAATTTTAATTCTAATATTGTATCAGTCATGTACTAACATTACCATTAATTTAAACATGTTTGAAGTCCAGTGTTGGTCTTAGCCCTTTTGGCTCTGTTTTTGGTCTCCACCAACTCCAGAGGGATATTTCTGCTGCATCTCTGTGCTCACCTGTCGGCCTCGTACTCTTTGTGCTTTGATAATCATCATGCTTCGTCAATAAATTAACATTTTTTAAATGAAGACAAAGGTTGAAAAATTTCAGTTTCACTAGAGAAGTAAATCATTTCCTTTAAGCTTGATCTTTTGGAAATAAAATAGGAAGGAAAATACCGACTTCTCATGTCAGTGTGTGGTTGGTGTGGTAATGGAGCACCATCCGATGAGCTGTTTCGGAATTTTTTACCCCAACAATGAACAATGAACGTTTGACGTCACGAACACCTGTTTGAAGCTGTGGCTGTCTGAGGGGAAATCTGGAACACAGACTGTCGAGTTTAACAGGTTCATCTATCACTGTGACCCCTCACAGACCTACTTCTGCTGTCTGTGACACACAAACTGGTTATTTTGGATCTTACAGAGCTCTTTGAGCAGCAGGAGCTTCAGACAGTGATGAAGTGTAACTACTGTGGCTTTCAGTCACGTGACTCTCGCCGCCAAATTCTGCAGCTAATGGGGTTAATTGGAAACAGGTCAGTGACATGACTGGGTATAAAAGGAACATTTTAGATAGGCAGAGTCACTCAGAAGTAATGATAGGCAGAGGTTCACCAATGAATTCAAATTTAATGAAAAAATTCAGAGAATCTAGAGTAATCTCTGTGCACAAGGACAAAGCTGGGGTTGCATTAAAAACTGGAATGATTTTGTAAATCACTGCATGGGCTCAGGAACACTTCAAGACACACAAGTTAAAGCTGTATCATGCAAAAGAAGATGCCATATGTGAACACAACCATCTTCTCTGGGTCAAAGCTCATATAAAATGGACTGAGGCAAAATGGAAAACTGATCTGTGGTCACATGAACCAAAATTTCAAATTCATTTTGACATGTCTGCCTTAGTGTCTTTTTGCACAATGAGCCCAATCTGATGTGGAGTCATATGATGGCTCAGAACATGTCCAGATAAATGAAAACCAAGTAACTTTTTTTTCTGCCTAAATCTGGTGCAAAACTGGCCCAGCTGTTGCCAGCTTTGAGCTGGATCTGGCCCAGATGTCTTTGATATATCTCTGATAGCAAAGATATGACCCAGGCAAGCTCAAAACTAGCAAAACCTGTGCCAGCTTTGTGTTTGATCTGGACCGAATAGAGCCAGCTTGGAACCGTATCCGTGTTTGCTGAGTGTTATCTAAAACTACACGCACATTAGTTACACATTAACTTCAGTTTTAGACGGAAATAGCATGCATGAACCATTTTACTGTAACTTGACACGCCTGATGGATTTGTTTCACACATCCATCTGGGAAAGCTTCAATAGGAAATGTTCGGAAGAAGGCAGAGACCTTGAAAAAAACTCGGTGTGATAGGATGAACGTTCTGTCACATCTCTTCAGGCCAATCAGAGCAACAACACACATGGAACACAAGGAATAATGCAAAACATGGCGACCATAGACATGTAAGTACTCCACTTTTGTCGTTTTTGGAAAGAAAACAACTCAATGCTGTTCTTTGTTCTTCTTTTAACGAAGAAATGTTGTCAAGTTCTGCTAAAACTGGCATTTTAGCAGCATCCACGCTATCCCAGCTGTCATCAGGCGAGAGGCGGGGTACACCCTGAACTGGTCACCAGTCAATCGCAGGGCTGACATATAGAGACAGACAACCAGACACGCCCACATTCACACCTACAGCCAATTTAGAGTCACCAATTAACCTAACGAGCATGTTTTTGGTGGTGGGAGGAAGCCAGGGTACCCGGAGAGAACCCACGCATGCATGGGGAGAATATGCAAACTCTGCACAGAAAGACGCCACCGTGCAGCCCCAGCAATGATAATACTCAATTTTATCAAATCATAATGCAGTCCAGACCTTTCAACAATAGAAAAAGAGCTAGAATCCTATATCAAACAAGAATGGGACAGCATTCCTCTCCAAAACTCCAGTATCTGGTGTCAGATATTTACAGACTGTTGTTAAAATAAGAGGGTTTGCTACACAATGCTAAACATGGCCCTGTCCCTACTTTTTTTGAAATGTGTTGCTGCCATCAAATTCAAAATAAGCTAATATTTTAATGAAATAGTAAAATGTTTCAGTTTCAACATCTGGTATGTTATTTATGTTCTATTGTGAATCAAATATGAGTTGACATTCATTTCATGTTTTTATTTACATTTTACAGAGCACTCCAATTTTTTTGGAGTTGGGCTCCTAATTCACCACCCACTAACATCGTTCTTTCCCTCCACCTTAACAGAGTGAGCTTTGGTGACGTCAGACTGAGCCCACTGCATGCAGGAAGCATTTTGAGACAGGCCCACACACACTGACAGACTGACCCACTGATAAAAACCTGCTGCGCTTCTACCAAGAGAGGAGGAAAGGAAGGAATCCTGGCATACTGGGAACATTAACGCTTTAGGTGGTGAGTCCACAGACAGAACTAGAGTAAATAAAAGACCAGAGAATCAAGTTAAAGTAACTTTCAAGGACAGGAAGTGGCTCCCTGTTTTTCTGCTGCGTCTTTAGTTCACTCTGACCAAAAATGGCGTCTAAGTTAGAGCAAGATCTCCGCTGCCCTGTGTGTCTTGACATCTTTAAAGATCCTGCCATCCTGGTGTGCTGCCACAGCTTCTGTAGAGTGTGTATACAGGACTGTTGGAAGGAGAAGAGGAGCAAGGAGTGTCCAGTTTGCAAGAAGATGCATTCAAGGGAAGAATTACCTACCAACTTTGCTTTAAAGAACCTTTGTGAGAATTTTCTGCAGGAGAGAGAGCAGACAGCTTCAGAGGCTTTCTGCAGTCTGCACTCTGAGAAGCTCAAACTCTTCTGTCTGGACCACCAGGAGCCAGTGTGTCACATCTGCAGGGATTCAGAACGGCATGCCCAGCACAGAATCAGACCCATCGATGAGGCCGCCCGACACAACAGGAAGAAACTTCAGGTAACTCTGCAGCCCTTAAAGGAAAAGTTAAAGATTCTTTCAGAAGTGGAAGTGACATTTGATGAAACTTTCAAACACATTGAAGTCCAGGCCCGGCACGCAGAGAGGCAGATCAAGGAGCAGTTTAAGATGCTCCAACAGTTTTTAGAAGTGGAAGAGGAAGCCAGGCTGCTTGCACTGAAGGAGGAAGAAGAGAGGAAGAGTCAGAGGATGAAGAAGGAGTTGGAGGCTATGAGCAGAGAGAAAGCAGCTCTGATACTCACAATCACAGACACAGAAAATGAGCTGAAAGCTGAAGATGTCCCATTCCTGAAAAACTACAAGGCTGCAGTGGAAAGAGTACAGTGGTGCCCCCTGCCCCAGCCGAGAAAGGGAGCTCTGATCGATGTGGTCAAACACCTGGGCAACCTGAGCTTCAACATCTGGAACAAGATGAAGGACATGACCTCCTACTCTCCAGTCATTCTCGACCCTAACACGGCTCACTCAAACCTCCTCCTGTCTAATGATCTGACCGCTATAAGATGGAGAGAGGGACAGCTCCCTAATAATCCGGAAAGGTTTGATAGTATCAGCAGCGTCCTGGGATCTAAAGGCTTCGACTCTGGGACTCACAGCTGGGACTTCGAGGTTGGAGACAGTGGAAATTGGTTCCTGGGTGTGGCGGCGGAGTCTGTCCAGAGGAAGGGATTCATTCAATCTGGATTATGGTCAGTACGCTTTGGTGATGGTGATTACAAAACATTCTCACCACCACACCCAGACACCGTTCTCTCAGTGAAGAAGCCGGTAAAGAGGATCAGAGTAACTCTGGATTACAGCGGAGGAAAGGTGTCGCTCTATGATCTGGACACTAAAACACATATCCACACCTTCACGCAAACGTTCACTGAGAGGGTGTTTCCGTACGTTTCCAGCACACATAAGGTGAAGATTCTACCAGAGAAGATCTCTGTGACTGGGAGGACACAGTAACACATGAGGAGTATGATGAGGTACATTAAGATTTCCTGATTCAGTTGTCCTGACGTGACTGGCTGTCCTCATGAAAGAGCTGAGATCAACAATACAGTGTTAATTCTGTCGACTAAAACCACAATGCCTATTCAAATGTAAGTTCATGCACATCAGAATCATGCACAGTTATATGGGTGACCTGATTCATGTTGTCACCTGCGTGGAGGCATAACAGTCATAGAAAATATCTGTTAATAATAAGTCATGTAACTCATCTGAGTGAAGTCTATAAAAAAGTTAAAAAGCGGAGAAGAAAATGTTTTAAATCAAGTGGAATGTCTAGAGTGTTATTTGCAGATGTGTTGCTATGCTGGGTATGTTTATGGGCAAGGCCTGAAAGCATCTACTTCTATTGGATTCTGCTGTTGAAATATTTCTTTTTACATTTCTTGAACCACTTTCCCTACCCAATTTAACACCTATTGTTTGCCACTTTTGATCAATTTTTGCACAATTTAGGCCCATTTTTACCTCTTCTTTTCCAGTGTTGACACCAATTTTAACCTATTTTCATCACTTTTTTCCCATCAATTTTGGTCAATTTTAAACCACTATTATCTGCCTGTTTTTGCCACTTATAAAGCGATTCTTGCTACTTTCTGCCTGTTGATGCCTCTGTTGTTGCCACTATTAAGCCCTTTTTCAGCCAATTTTTGCCCATTTTAATCATATTTCACTATTTGTGGGGCCCAGTTTTGCCAGTTCAACCCATTTCTTTCACTTTTTCTGCCTCAGTTAACCAATTTCTTTCCAGTTCAAACCACTTTTTCAGTTTCATAATTTTAAATCCCATTTCACCAAATTTTACACCCATTTTTGCCACTAAAAACCCAATCTGCTGCTTCTTCATTTCCCACTTTTGATGCCAATTTTTGCCAGTTTTTAATTTTTATGCCACTTGAATATAATTTTTTTTCTACTCCATTTCTGCTTATTTTAAAATCCAATTGCACTGCTTTTTCCACTAGTGTTTGCCATTTTTAACCAATTTTAGCTATTTTAACCCAATTCATTTTAGTATTCATCACTTTTTTCCACCAATTTTTGACAATTTTAGCACTTTTTTGTCCATTTAAACCCTTCCACCACCATTTACTGCCTGTTTAGCCACTTCTTAAAACAATTCTTGCCACTTTGTGCCTCTGTTGCCTCATCATTGCCACTATTAACCCCTATTTAACACCAATTTTAATCATGTTTTACTATTTGTTATGCTCATTTTTGCAAGTTTATCCCATTTCTGCCAATTTCTGTGCCTTACTTAACCCATTTTTCCAGTTTAAACCAATTTTTTAAAATTTAAAATCCAATTTCACCAAATTTTACACCCATTTTGGCCACTTTAAACCCATTCTACCACTTTTTAATCCCCTTTGATCACTCTTTATGCCCATTTTAGCCACTTGAAACCCATTTTTGCCATTTTTTTTATTTTGTTGCCTCTTTAATTAAATTTTTGCCACCTCTAACCCATTTCTCACACTTTTAAAATCCAATTTCATCACTTTTTCCAAACATTTTTTGCCACTTTTTAACCAATTTTAGCTTTTTAAACTCATTTTAATTTTGTTTTTAAGAAAATGGTTTCCCATTTTTAAGAAGGCTATATATACCCTTTTCATCACTTTTCCCCACCATTTTTGCCAATTTTAACACATTTTTGCCAATTAAAACCCATTTTAAACCCTTCCACCACTATTTTCTGCCTTTTTTTTTCCAATTCCAAAATGATTATTTCCACTTTCTGCCTGTTATGCCTTTTTCTGCCAGTTTAACCAATTTCTGCCTCAGTCAACCTATTATTTCCAGTTCAACCCACTTTTTCACAATTTTAAGTCCCATTTCTTCCCCTTTTCTACCATTTTTGGCCATTTTTATCCAATCTGAGCAATTTTAATCCATTTTAATTTTGTGTTTAAGAATAGGGATTTACATTTTTGAGAAGGCTATATACTACTGCACAAATAAATAAAAGTATATTATTTTCCTTTGATAAGAGTGGTTATTTTTCAGGTTGAATATAAAATATGGATACCACAACATAACTTTACATCAGACCATGATTTTGCTGACCTCCATGGTCCCCCAGTTTGTCTGGGCCCCAGAAAGCTCTCCCCTTTATCCCCCTTATGGATGGCCTTGTTATATTAAATAAATGTATAAACAGATTAAAAACGACAATTGCTCTGAGCTCTACCCATTCTCACTCTACAAGATTCATTCATAAGAATAATGTCCATAAGTATATTTTAGACCTTTGTATAGCAGTGTTTTATGATGAAGATACGGTACCATGACTTTCATTTTTGTTCTCATAAGTCAGTAATATTGGTATCCTTCTATGTCTGACAGTGAGTTTGATTCATTTTAATTTGAGAAGTATTACAAAGAGCTTCTGCCTGAGCCCAGAAACTTCTTTGGATAGTACTACAGTAGATGAATTCAGCCGTTATGGGCGTCGTCCTGTATCAGGTCTCTGCATGCAGAGAGTGCTTATCTCTGTGTGTTTATGAAGAGTCACACACTAACACAGGCAGGGAGGAGAGATAGAGAGTCTGTCCTCGGGTATCGTTCAGGCAGCTGGTAGGGTTAATACAAGCCCCTGGTTGTCCTGTGGATGTCCTAAGAGCCCGAAGAACCCTGACAGTCTCCTTAGGCTTATCAACGGGAGTGGAAAGGCCTGAACAAAAGAATTGTATTTGTATATGAATAAAAAAAATTTACATATTTATCCTATTTTTCATTAAAATTTGTTCTGTGACACTCTTTACCTGATTCTAAGAATTAAACAGTACCTTCAGGGATATGCTAGCAGAAAAAAAAATTGGGCCACAGGTAGATTTGAGATGAGTTTTTTAGAAATTAAATATAACTTAAATATAAAATAGTTGTATTTTATAAATTAAAAAATAGCCTATACATTTAAGGGGTAACCAAACCCCTGAATATTTTACACCTTTTGAATGAACAGCCACCTTAAAGAACTGTGTTGAACATAAACATTATCTGTGGGACGATTCTAAAGTGGCTGATGATGTCAGATGGAACCAGCCCAGTCAAATAGAAAAATTCAGCCACAGTTGCCTGGTTTCAACCAGTAGAGGGCAGTCACTACACACATTTCAAACAAAAAATGTAAGATTTAAAATGATGTGCTCAAATTTGAGAGCTGCATATGAATTATTCAATAACAGTAGTAAACACTGATATACTATAGGGGTTCAGTTAGATTTCAATTGACTTTGCAAATGTTTGATCAACACAAATGAAATGGTAGTAGTGCACTGATTTTACTTTGTAAACACACACACAAAAAACATTTTGTGAAATGTTAATGTTTCTGAAAACCAAGTATTCACTTCTAAATTCTCTGTTCATAAATAAAAATGGTATCTGTATGGGGGTTTGGGGGCTCCAGGAGGTTCCTGACTTCCAAATAAGCCTTTTGAAGTCTAGGAAAGGCTCATTTGTCATCTGTGGCTGGTGGGGGGGCCTAATGTGAAAAACTTTCCATGGACTCCAAAATCCCGGTGACGGCCCTGGATCTAACGGCTCATTCGACGTCACTGGTACCACCCATCCCTTCTGAGCTCGCTCATTGGCCGACTGATCTGTCACTCACAGCCGTGACTCAGATCCCCGTCATATGACAGATGTTTTGTTATTTTGCTTCCGCCTTCTGTGTTCTCGCAGTGTCATGTGGGGCTCAAACTGACAGCTTCTGGGATTAAAATCTGCTACGTGACTCTTCCAGAAATCCCCACCAGCCGCAGCCGAAGCAGAGACTCCTTCTGAGGGCGTTTAGACAAGGCCGTGGTCCGGTGGGAGCGATGGCGGATGGGGAACGGTCGCCGCTGCTGTCCGAGCAGCACGACGGGACCAACGGCTTCTCTCCGGGAGGCAGCTCGCACGGTTATCTGTCAAAACCGCAGAGTATGTCCGCTGTTTCACCTACCAGATAAATTAGATATAATTAAATGTTAACAACGGACGATGTCGTTTGTACCTAACCTTTTAAATGTATGCTGTCTGCACAAAAAATATTAGCTAGTGTTAGTTTAAGTTTGTAAGCTACGTAGCTAGCAGTTAGCCAACGGAACCTGCAAGTATGAAGCAATTCAGATAACGAGAATCCAGCTTGAACTGTTTAAATGGATCTTAACAACGTTTTTATACTTCACACGTGTACAGGAGGTAATAGCACACACTCAGAGGGAAGAAACTATCAACAATAAACAGTAAATTTAAGTTAGGTCAGATTTTATTTAATGAGCGACAACAACTTATTTGTCGCGTAACGGTGTAATGGGTGACCGTGCAACCTGGTGACCTTCATCCAAATGCGTTCGTACTTGACGTAGGTACAACTGACGCTGAAGACGGAGAGTTTTGCAAAGAATGCCTTTCTGTCTACTGTCTTATCATGATTTTAAAAAATTACCACAATTTTCTTCCTCCAATACAAATAAATTGAAAGAAAGTTGTGTTGAAGCTGTACAACAACAGACGCAGTTAACACGGGAACTCTTACAGCCGTTACACCTGTTACCTTAATGCCTTTACCCTTATAAATCAAGGAAATATTTTTGGCGATGTTCCTTTTTCTTGCAAAATCTTAAAATAGACATAATTTAACCCCTTAATGCCTGAAACTCAAAAAAAAAAAAACAAGAAAATTTTCATTTTTTGGAAGTGAAATGTTTATTTAACCTTTTACTCCAAAAAAGAAAAACATTACATAAAATTTAACATATATTGTTTTTTAGTATCACCTTTGATACGTTTGGTGTTTTTGTAATCCACTTGATGGCATTTTTATTATTGTGTATCATATTCAAAAGGTTGTTAAGTAATTCAGTTATTAACCTAATTAGATAGAGGTATCATAAAAGTATGTATCAATTTGATACAATAGGCCTTAAACAGTTAAATCCATTCTGATATGATTTGATTATGTAAAACCAATTGATCTGTAACATGTTCAGATGTGACAACTTGTAATAACTATTTAGTGCCTATATTGTTTAGTCAAATAATTAAACATGTGAACAGAACTACAGAAATATACACAAATTAATAGGGATGCATGATATTATCGGCCAGATCGGCAGGTATCAAAATTTTTGCCGATACTTAAATCCGATATTTTGGCCGTGCATATCAACATATATCAAATGCAACATTTGTCCATATGTTCTAATAAATTAGTGGAGTTTTAGGCTGGACGAACAGACCTATGTAAGTTGAGATCTTTTTCTGTATTCATTCTCATTATTTAAACTTTGTTTTAAGAAAAAAGTGTTTCTTTTTTCATCCTTAAACCTAAAATTGTGTTCAAAGGACTGAATTTTTAGTTGTGTAAAATATATTTAAATATCGGTATCAGCTAAAATTAATCCGTAAATATCAGCATATCAGACATCAGCAAAAATCCAATATCGAGCATCCCTAAAATATACAATAATATACAACAAAAAGTCATGTCAAACAGAAATCAATAAACTTGGATTAGAAGAAAAGTGATATCAAAACCTAGAAATCCTGCAGCATGACAACCTTATCTTGCAGAAACAGTCAAAATTCAACCATCCAATCCATTAGCTCTAACTAGATGGAGATAATGTATCATGGCCCAAAACTAGACTAAAATGTTTTTGAGTTTTTGTTGACTAAAAATCTAAAAAGGGTACAAATGACTAAAATGTGACTAAAACTAAAATGAATTTCATTTAAAGACTAAAACTAAGACTAAAATTAGAAATTGCTGCCAAAATGAACACCGCTTAGTCCATAAAAGTCCTCACATTTTAGTCTTTACTTTTAGTCCAAGCATTTATTTTCTTGCCTAAATCAGGTACCAAATCATCTTAGTGTGTTCTCTGTACCCTGCCAAACCTGGGGTCCCTGCTTTCTACAGCTGAGAGGCAGAAGAGCTACAGCTGCATTGTTTTTTTTGACAGATTTACCCACAGTGGAGAAATATCACAGATTTTGAATGTCCGACGAAAACTACATTACATTTTAGTCTAGTTTTAGTCATCTTGACAAAAACTAAACTTACTTTTTGTCATTTTAAGTCATCCCAGATCTATTTTTGTTAGTTTTAGTCTAGTCAACCAACATTTTTAGTCATAGTTTCAGTCGACGAAATTAACACTGTCTCTGAGATTTGACAATCTGCTTCTGTGCTAAAGGAGAGTATCATAATTGAACATCTTTTGCACAACTGTAAAGGTGTCTCCATGGGCTCTGAGAACAGGATGCAACCTGAGTCTCCACTGCTTAGTATCTCTTTCCTCTTTTTTTTTTTTTTTTTACAACTGTTGTGTTGTTATACTACATCTCATAAATGCATTCCTGCTGATGCGCTGCTCACACATAGCATCATGTAAACTGATAAAATTGTGACACAGCATTAGATTATCAGTCCCTGACTCACTGCAAGTTGATAGTTTGTTTGAAGAAGATATTAATGCAGCACAGGATACTTGAGTCACGCTGTCGGGTAACCTCAGGGAGGAACAACCAGTTTCACTCACTGTGTCAGTGTTCAGGCTGCTCAAAAAGTGACTGTTCTTTTGTGTGCATACTGTGTGTCTCCATAAAATTGATCTACTAACATGTAACATGAACCTGCAGACACTTTACCAGGAATAGTCAACAAAAGCACACTGAATACTATGTTTCAAGTCCAAAAAGCACACTGACTCTGGCTCAGGTCAGGGGATTAGACAGGTGTTTCAGGATGGGACTATACCTGTCCTGCTCAAGTGTTACATTTAAATTCCCTGAAAATATATTTCGCATGGCTTCTCGGGTATTTTGCAAAACAAACTGTAATTATCTATCATTTTAACCTGTTGGTGTATGCAGATAAAAAAACAAAATATCAAAATTATCCTCAGAGGACTGAGACTGCCTGCACCAAATTTCTAAGAAACTTTTTTTGGTGCAGGCTGCAAAGTTTTGAAGTTACAGAAAAGTTACTTTGTGCTCCACCTCCTTGACATAGCTCTAAAAAGGCCATGCTTCATTCAGAGACAAGGTCATACTTTCCAGGGATCTGTGTTGAAAAACTTTGAGACCAATTTGACAGTAAACTCTCCTCCTGGTCATTTGTCTCTCCAGGTTTGGCACCGTTCCCCAGTGCGGTTGCACCAGGCGAGCCGCCACCTCCATACTCCCCGCAGGGCAGCCCAGACAGCAGCAGCGCTCCGGTCATCAGCTGCCGGGTTTGTCAGAGCGCCATCTCTGTGGAGGGCAAGACGCATCAACATGTGGTGAAGTGCAGCATCTGCAATGAAGCTACTGTGAGTTATTAGTCTTCCTATCTAGGGAATTTGGCCTACAAAAATCACAACTGGGGCCTTAATTAACATACTGCAGAAGGTACTAAGCCTTTGTAGTCAGGCCTTTATTTCTAATTCTCCCCATCTCAGAAGTGTGCTCTGCCTATGAAAAGTATTCACCCTCTTGGATGATTTACCCTTTTATTGATTTAATAAATCTCAGATTCAATCTGGACTAGAGTTCACCAAAAGGCATGTGGGAGACTCCATGGTCTATGGGAAGAAAGTTCTTTTTCTGATGAGACCACAATGGAGCCTTTTGACCATCAGACAAGATGCAAAACACTGCACATCCCCACAAAACCACCATCCCCACTGTGAGGCATGGTGGTGGCCACATCATGCTGTGGGGATGCTTCTTGATAGCTGACCCTAGAAGGCTTGTAAAGATAGAGGGTAAAATGTGCGTGTCAGAATAGAAAATCCTGGAGGACAATCTTATTTTGAACTACAGCTTAGGAGAAGATTTATTTTCCAGCAAGACCATGACCTGAAGTGTACAGCGAAAGCTACGCACACATGGTTTAAAGACAGCAAGGTGAATGTTCTGGAGTGTCTGAGTCAACACCCAGAGCTCAAACCAATAGAGAATTTGTGTCTGAACTTGAAACTGGACTTGGACTTGGACCCTGTGTAACCTGACAGGGCTTGAGCAGATTTGTAAAGAATATAATGACATTGCAGTATTGAGATACGCAAGCCTGACTGAGACCTATCCACACAGACTCAGAGCTGTGATTGCAGCCAAAGGTGACTCTACTGAATGTTGACTTGAAGGGGGTGAATACTTATGCAGTCACTTATTTTACAATACATATTTTTATTTTATTTAATTGGTATTACTTTGTAGAAATCGGTTTTCACTTTGACATTACAGGGTTATTTTGTATTTTTGTCAAATCTCATCAAAAATCTACATAGCAGTGGTGTCAAATATATGATGTTTATAATCATGGTTTAATTGTTTCACACATCCTACAGCAGGGCTGTCAAAATCAGTCTCAGCAGGGGCTAGATTCTGAATTTAGGTCTAACCTGAGAGCCTAACAGGGTCAACATTAAACCATAAACTTTCAACCTCATTTTCACCAGTGATAAATTATGGGCAGAAGAAAAAAAACACCCTTTTGAGATTAAAAAAAGTCAACATGATAATTTAAAGAGCTCAAACTCTGAGATGAAAAAAATGTATGTGTTCAAAAGGTCAAAACACATTATTAAAAGTAAAAAAAATATATATAGTTTTAAAAAGCAAATATATGAGATAGAAAGTCAAAATCATGAGTTGAAAAGGTCAAAATATCAGTTCAAATTACTAGTTCTTTGAGTCTAAAGTCAAAAATATGAGATTAAAAGTCAAGTTAGGAGTTGGGAGATCAAATTTTGAGATGAAATTTGAAATATTTAGCTAAAAAGGTCAAAATATGATTCAAAATGTAACATTTTTAATTCCAAAAGGTTTAAATATGTGATAAAAGTCCAAATTATGAATTGAAAAGGTTAAGATATGAAATAAAAAATCAAAATCATAGATTAAAGTGGTAATTCTGAGATGCAAAATTTTTAAATATGAAATGAAAACAAATATTTTTTTTCCCCCCCACTTTCCTGATTTTTATCTGATAATTTTTACTCTTTTTAAAATGTTTTTGTGACTTAACAAGGATATTCAAATCATCAGGGGTTTAATTTACATTTTTATTGTGGAGGGAATCTGCAGACCTCATACCAGTGGGTCAGTTATAATAAAAAAAGATATGATCAGGTGGGCTGTATCACGGGCCGGATTTGGCCCCGAGGCCATGAGTGTGACACCCCTGTCCTACAGTATCAAAAAGGCAGAGATATTTGCAATCAAACACAATAAAATTCTATTTTTAAAGCCCAGAGTCCCATTTCACCAACCACTCATCAGCAGCGTCTTAGCTTCTCCATCATCTCCTCTCAGAGGATTCAACATTTCTGCTGATAAAATTATAAATGAGCTACTTAAAACTGTTGTCTTCTGGGATATTTTTATTCCTCCCTCCTTTGTGTCTCCTCAGCCGATAAAGAACGCCCCCGTTGGAAAGAAGTACGTCCGCTGTCCGTGTAACTGTCTGCTGATCTGCAAAGTCACGTCGCAGAGGATCGCCTGTCCGAGACCATACTGGTGAGACGGAGGAACAGAGTGGGATTATTTTTCCCCTATCTCAGCTTTTGGCTCGTAATCGCACCATCTGTTTAGAAGAGTCATTTGATAAAAACACATTCATGGGTGAGATAGTGTTGTTTTCAGAGCTGCTGGCACAGATGGCTGAAGGTTTTTTTTTAGGATGGAGTTTTTAATCTTAACTTTTTAAACACTCACAAAAGAATGGTTGTACCAGAATAATCAGTCTAATCAGCCTACAATAACAAAGACAAGCTTTAATCTACAGTAGGTAACAGTACAGACTGTCTGTGTCAACTTTGTTCTCTGCTTGAATCAATAGATTTACTCATATCTTATCTTGTTTACTCTGGTTTATATCAGCTAATATCAGCAGGATTCTTGTTGTTCTGGCATATCTTGGCCTTAAATGGCATCAGTATATACAGTTTGATCTAACTTTGTTGAAGACTGAGTGGAAGACAGTGGTAGGAGGGAAAAACAGTAACGTTTATGCTGGAAAACCTGAACAGTGAGTTAAAAGATTTTAAATTGATCAACAGAGCTTTCAAAACAATGCAGAGTCTCTTCAAGTCTTCTGTGTTTTTATTACAAGCAGGATATTTAATATTTAGGTAGTCTTAAAGTCAGTGTTTAGACAAAGACGTTGATTATGGATTGTTTGGCGAAACCAAAGTTAAATCAAACAATGAGATGAAAAAGGGAAATCCTGTCAGAAACTACTGAGTCAAAAACACTCCAGAGTTCTCTTTCACTTCTCTTGGCTGACATGAAGTTCATGTGGAAGTGGCGAGTCTGTCCTTTTATGAACTGAAACTACGTGACTCTGAAGTGCAATAACCTCCAGTTTTCATTGTTGAAAAAGTCCCCTGTTGGTTTCTTCTGCCAGTAAACGCATCATCAACCTGGGACCAGTTCACATCGGCCGGGACAGTCCTGAACCGCAGCACCAGCCTGTTGGCGTCAGGATCATCTGTGGGCACTGCTCCAACACATTCCTGGTAGGACAAAATCTCACCCACGCACACGCACAAAGGCTGACACTCACTTATATCAATGCTCTCGCTCTCTTTCAGTGGACGGAGTTTTCAGACCGGACCTTGGCCCGATGTCCACACTGCCGAAAAGTGTAAGAACCTCAGCCATCTCTGTGTTTCTTCTGGTACTTGTGAGGAAAAGAAATCCCACTTTTAATTTTGTTTTAGCTGTTAAAACCCTTCTGGTTTCATTTCCAGCTCTTCTATCGGCCGGAGGTACCCCAGGAGGAGGAGCCTGCTGTGCCTCATGCTGTTCATCGTCCTCGCTGCTTCTACTGCAGGACTCATAGTGAGTGTCTATGAGGAGACTTAGTGGTGTTGAAAATACTCTTTTCAAAGATGCATCAAGATGCAGATGTCGTTTGTTCTACTGCAACTCAAAAAAAAAAAAAATGGCAAAAGCATGAAAAAGTTAATGTTTCCTATAATACTATCCAAAAAAGGGAAACTTCCATATGTTCTAGATTCATCACACAAGACTTTTTTTTTGATGATTACGGCTTACAGCTCATAGAAAACCCCAATCCACCATCTCAAAATATTAGAGTATTACAAAACACCATTAAAAAAGGATTTATGATGCAGAAATGTCAACCTTTTGGAACATTATCTTTATGAACTTGGTGCTTGGTCAGGGCTCTTTCTGCACAATTTACAGCATCTATGCAACATGACGTGGAGTCAGTCAGTCCGTGGCACTGCTGGGATGTTATGAAGCCCAGATTGCCATGATAGCAGCTTTCAGTTCGTCTGTTTTTCGTGGCCATCTTTGCCACTTCTTTTGGCACATAAATTTATTTTTTGCAATTTTGGCCCACTTTTGCTGCTTCTTTTTCCTTTCTGCATTTTTTAATTGTTCCATTTTTTTCTTTTTTGTCATTTTTTAACCCATTATTGCTACTCTGTGCCCACTTTACCACAGTTTTGCCACCCTGTTAGCCAACTTCGGATTTTTTTTTTTTTTTTTTTTTTGGCTATATTTTGCCGTTTTAACCAATTTTTGACATTTTATGGCAATCTTTGCCACTTCTTTTGGCACCTTAATTCAATTTTAGCAAGTTTTGCCACAGTTTAGCCTTTTTTGCCCGTATTGCCCATACTTTTTTTGTACCCTATTTTGTCATTTTTTGCCATTTAAACCAAATTTTGCCATTCTATGCTCTTTTGTGCCACTGGTTTGCCACTTGATGACCATCTTTGCGACTTCTTTTGGCACTAATTCCATTTTGGCCATTTTTCTGCCCACTTTTGCCTCAGTTTTGCTACCTTATGGCCATCTTTCCACGTCTTTTGGCTTATTAATTCAATTTCCTGCAACTTTTGCCGCTTTTTTACCCTTGAATCTTAGTCACTCATCTTCCTCTTGACATAACACCATGGTCAGTAAACCAGTTTCTGGTAGTTTGGCTTCACTGTGGACAGGTGCCAAGTCCTAATGGGAGAGAAAATCCATATCTCCTTAAAGCTACTCAGCAGATAGAAGCATTAAGTGCTCTTAAATCTCCTGGTAGATGGCTGACAGAGTTGACTCTGGACTTGATAAAGACCAGTGGACCAACAGCAGCAGATGACATGGCTAACCAAACCATCACTGACTGTGGAAACTGGAAACACTGGACTTCAATCACCTTGGGTTCTGTGCCTCTCTGATCTTCTTCCAGACTCTGAGACCTTAATTTACAGATGAAAAACAATATTTACTTTCATCTGAAAACACGACATTGGCCCGCTGAGCAACAGTCCATGATGTCTGTGTTTTAGGATTTGCCTAACACTAAGAAGACCACACCTGTGATCCATTTCCTGAACCCGTCTCTGTGGTGGTGTTCTTGAATCTGCTCTGTCTGACAGTCCTCTGAAGGCTGAGCTCATTCCTGTTGCTTGTGCTCCTTTTCTTTTCCCTTCAGTCAACTTTCCATGAATACGCTCTGATCCAGCCTCTGAGAACAGCCTGGCCTTTCAGCAGTGACCTTCTGTGGCTTACCCCCCTCATGGAGGGTGCCAATAATTGTCCTTTGGGCAGCTCTAAAGTTGGCAGTCTTTCCCATGATTGTGGTTGTGTGGACTGAGCCAGAGAGAAAAAATGATAGATGAGTGATTTGACTTTAAAACAATATTATGATATTTGGAGAAATATTCCTTTTTTGTGTGATGAATCTCGAATATACGGAAGTTAAACTTGTTGAATTAAACCCTATGGGGAAAAGATTAACTTTTTCATGATATTCCAATTGTTTAGACTTGTTAGTAGATTTCCTCCCCTAGGGATACTGGGCTTCATATAAAGGCTTGTTACCTTCTATACTGAAGGTACCAGGCCTCCATTAAAAAGTAGCCATGTGCAGGGATATAAAAACATTGAAAATGCAACCCATGTGGATGAATTGGGATGCACCATGATACTAGCATGATGTTATAATTGAGTCGTGGCACCAGTCAAGTTGCACAGCTCTGTTATGAAATAAAAAAGTATCAGGAAATGCAGTGGCTCCAGAGAAGCGTCACTTTTATAACATTCACTCTGTCATGCCTGGCCAAGATGATATCAAGATGAAGGACGGCATAAGAACCAGGATTTAAGAAAGTTAGCATCCCTGATCTGACACAAATCTGGCAGCTTTTGTCCCTCAGACCTCTGAAATATCTCTTAGTTTCGGTATTCCTTCCTTAAAAACCTTTCTGTTCCTTCAGGTTGGAACGTGGCGTCCTGCACAGCAGTCCAAAGGGATCTATGTCTCCTGGGTGTTGCTGATCCTGCTCCTCCTGTTCACCTTTGCAAGAACCATCTACTGGAGGTGTCTGAAAATCAGCGACCCCATATCCAACATGACGTAGAGAGAGGGAGAGAGAAAGTGAGGAGGTAGGAAGGTGAGAGAGTCAGTGTATGAGGGGAGCGACATTGTAGTGAGAAGCAGAAAAAATAAAGGCTAAGAGAGGGAACAAAATACAGCAGAGCAAAGACAGAATAAAAAGGCACCATATTGGATTAACCAGTAAATTGCCAAGTGTTGAAGACAACTTGATTCTATTATTTTTAATACTTTTTTTTTTTCAAACTGAGGATCAAACTGAGGATGGTTGTAGCACGTTTGCAGAGAGAAAATAGACTTGAAACAAAGGAAGTCAAAGAAAAGAGAGGCAGTTAGTGTCAATGGACAGACAATATTTCTCGTTTAATTAAGTTTCAGTTGGTAGTTTTCTTCTACGTTGGACTAGGGTGGAGTTTAAGAGCTGAAAGTGCAATTTTCATTTCAAGATCTAAACATCTGTCAAAACTTTGCTTCTTTAAGAAGACAGTTTTGTCTTTTTGTGGCCAAAATGATAAGAAAGCAAAGTAACGTGTATGGAGAGGTGGATGTTGAGTGCAGTGAGGAAGGAGTTAAGTTTTGTAGTATAGTCAAATGAAATTATGGGGGAAAACACATTTATCAATCCTAACCAAACTGAGCGTATTCAAGGTTAGAAATAAGATGGGCGTGTTGTCACTTTTAAATGAAATTCAGTGCTTTTTTTTGTGTAATCTTGTCATTTTGTGTCACTTTCCTTTGGTTTCTCTAAAGCAGCGTGTCTTAACAGCATACATACAAACGAGCATCAGTAGTAAAATCAGCATGATTCCTACAGTGTCCAAACAGAAGGGAAATTCAGACGTGTTTTACCTAGAAGCCCCGCTAATATTTCCTCTTTGCTACTCTTCTAGACATAAGGTTCATGTGAGAGATCTACAGGGCATTGGGACTTTCCTACGGAAAGATTTTCTTGATTTTCTTTCACTTTTCCCATCAAAAGAGCTTGTTTTAAAATGCAGAGATAGTGGTGCATTAATTTCTCCACCTTCAAAGTCAATGCAAAAAATGGTCTAAGTAGCCCAATTTCCATTGGCTTTTAAAGTTGTGATATTTATGCCTACCTATAGGGAATGAGGAATGAATACCCACTGTGCCATCTTTAGAGTAACAGAGGCATCACAGAGGTGAAAACTGGGACAAACGAAGCATTGGTGTATCATCAGTATCAACCAATATCGTCCCTCTTGACTGACGTCAGACAATCAGCAAGTAATGTGGTAACGGATGTCGTTAGCCGATGTTTTAGTATTGTGTTGCAATGATTAATTCTTGCCATCCCGCACACTAACAACTGGTTCACAATGGAAATTTTTAACAGGACAGAAGTATTGACTTGTTAGTCACTTCCACCAAAAAATTGTTAGCATTAGCTGTGCTAGCACCACTGTCCTTTCGACCCTCTTTACAGGTTAACGTCCACATTCTTGGACTGAATATCATCCCTCAGTTCTTCAGTAATATGCGAATATGATCTGACACAGCCTCCTGACAGCTTTATCCCCATTTTCTAGATTGTAACAAAACTAAACCACCTGTTCCAAGAAGATGCTAACGTTGCTGTCAGTTAGTGGTTGTTTACATTGGTGCATTGGAGCAGTAAAGCAGTCGTCATGAAGTGGCTACTGGTGGCATGTTACAGTTTAGACAGAGCTGTTGACTGGGATTGTAGGCCTAAAATGATTAAAAAGAACTTAATTAATAGTTTAACTGTCTCGTAATTGTGGTGCTGACAACAAAAGGATCTGAGTTTAACCCTCTGGCCAGATGATTATGCTCAACTCTAGTTCCAAAGCTTAAAGACAGCAGAGCTGTGTTGTGTCGTAGAAATGCTCTGTTAAAACCCCTACTGTTCAGAGAGGAAGACTGAAATTCGCAGAGCAAAGGAGTACCGTAAAGCCTGGATTAGGAATAGCTTGCGATGCACAATGTTATCAGTATTGGCAGATATGAAATTTCTGCCAATATTTTTGCTATAGAAATCTAAATCAGCTTTAAATATCAGCCGTATGACCAAAGTAGTTAGTGGAGTTTTAGTCTGGACCTGCAGACCTACATCAGCTCAAGTCTTTGTCTTTATTCACCATCATTCCTTACACCTTAAAGTCTGTTTTAAGGACTGAAGTTTCAGGTCTGAACTACATATAAATATCAATTTTGGTACTGGCTAAAAAAAATAAAATTGTAAATGGCAGCAAATCAGATTTCAGCAAAAATCAAATACTGTGCATCCCTATAAATTGTCCCTGTGTAAGACAGTCTGTTTTGGAAACTACCAAAGGAGAACAAAGTTTAATCTGTCTTCCTCTCTGATGATTTCCATTTCTTGTGCAAAGTCCACTACTTGAAGTTTCTGTTTAGCTGTGTGTCTCTTTTAGTAATGTCCGTTTTTACCCATGGATTGTGCACTTCTACTAGCTTTAATAAGGTAGTTGAGCTCGGCTTCTTGTGGTTGTTGTGAGACAAACTCCTACCCTACAAACTTTTCCTTCTTTTGCTCCACACTTGTCGTCCTCACTGTGGAGTGTTCTCTGCCAAACCAGCGCTCCACAAGACTTATTTACTGAATGACTACTTCCCATTTTTTCTTTAAATGCACAGTGACCTAACAACCGAGAAAAGCAGTTAAAAGGTGGCGCCATCCCCTGCCAGTTCTGCCCAGTTCTCAGCAGTGGAGACAAAGCAGCTACTTGCATAAACAATGGATGAAATATTATTATTATTACTGGTATATTGTTATACAAGTGGCCTCAGTGTATAAGCTGCAGCCAACCTTTAAGATGAAGAAAAAGGCATCATAAGTGCTGCTTATCCACCAGATTTTACCGTAAATAACAATGTAGAGTGTTCAGTGCTGAAGTAATATCTGATGACTGTGTGCTGTTAGGACACGCTGTTTTTCTTCCTGGTTCTGATGAAGTGTTTTATTATGACTTTGACAATACTGCTTTATAAAAAGGAGCTTAAAAATACACCTGATGAAGCTCCGTTTTTAAAGGAATGAGTCGACATTCAAGGACAAAAACATGATGCATTCCTATCAAAAATAAGAGAGGATTTATACCATGGTCATTTTTGCTTTGTAAACAGACATCCAGCTGCAGCTGCTAGCAGTTAGCTTAGCTATTTAACGGAGAGAAAGTGCTAACTTATAAACTCTTCATATCCCTTTATGTAAGCTAAGCTAACTGCTTGCTGCTGTAGCGTTCTGTTTGAAGCACATACATGGTAGACGATTAAAACCTCCTCAGTAGAAAGCGAGTAGCTGTGTTGAACTGTTCCTTTAAAAGGTGATTGAACTAATCACTCTATGATCATATAAACTTCACAGACACAAAGCCAGTTTGCACTCAAACACAGTATAAAAGAGGAACCACATGTGCAGATTGTTTTACGGCATTGTCCTTTAATTGGTTCTTTTTTTTTTTAATACATCTGATCTGATGATAGAAGTAAGACTTGAAGTGACATTGCTGTAATTTTTTATTCATACGGAAAGGCATTTCTTGAGTTTAAGGGTTTTATTTGATAAAAAAAAGTTCTCTGAGAAAAATCCAACAGCTACATTTATAACTAAACAGGGAAATGTGTAATTTCTGAGGATGTACATTTGGGATATTTATTAATCAATAGACAGGCATTCGTTTGGGACAAGTGGCATCTTTTTTTACATTTCTTTAAATCTACTCAAATGTCAGCATTTAACAGCATCTCGCTGAGGGACTTGGTGCATTTTGAGGTCATTTAATGAAATTAACGTCTATTTTGTTAAATTTATACCTAAATTTGTGAACTAAAAACCATAAAAACATATCCAGACTTGACTGGAAAGAAGTCGAGATTCTCAAACAAATAAAATGAAGTAAACTCTTCATATTTCACTAAATGTTTTGTTTTTGAGCTGTGCACTTTGACATGTTTAAGTCACTGATATGCAGTAAACCACTTGAAGCACACACAGGAATGATTATTTATCATCTTTAAAGTCAAACTCAGAGAGAGGACACACTTCTAAACCCTCCGTGTGTCTCCTTCTCGGTTCAGTTGTAAATACATTCAGTGGATATGAATTATTTTGGACTGTACAGAATCCTCCCAGCTGTTGCTTCCCCCCTCCCTGTGGCTGATTAATGTACCCGCTGACTGTGAACCATGTTGCACTACATTGTACTGATGTACTACTACTGTATGCTTTTGTCAATATTATTACGGTGGGTGGATTTTCTTTTTGTATATCGTGAAACAAAGTAATACTTTTAACAACGTGCTACGACTCACATGTGTCTTTTTTTATCCTAGGTTAGAAGTATTACAGCTTTTATTTTGTCAGGGAAAAGACAGAAGGTTTAGTTTTGGCCTCAGAATTTAGTATAATAGGAGCAGCCGAATGCTCATCAGTGACCACACTCTTATTTGGGTGAAAACGAGGAATAGTCTTCTGCAAAACATTCAAACAACACAATAAAAACAAACAAAACAAAGAGAGTGTCCGAAAAGGGGAAGATAGAAGTGAAATTTTGTTAACTTGCCCTCTCATATTTTTTCAATGCTCAAATTTATTTACAACTACTATAAAAACAAAAATCCCTATTTTATTTTCCACATCATTAAATGAATTAACAATATTTTGTTCTTTAAACAATATAAAAAGTAATTTACAGGATGTACTACATCCACAAAGGAGAGTAAAAGAAGAACTTTTTGGTAATGTTTTGCTTTGTTTCAGATTTTTTGGGGGCTTTTATTCCTGTACTTTGAGCCAGGACAGCAGGGCTGCAAAAGGGTTATGGTTAGTGAAAGAAATCATACTCATGATTATTATGATCTGTTTTATTTTTTTCAATGTCTGCATCACATACAGTTATTCAACCGAGATATTCCTAACACTTTGAAAAACAAGCAATAAAAAATAAATGAGTGGATCAAACATAAATATATAAAGATAATACTCCAATCCAATCCAATCCACTTTGTTTTTAAAATGTGTTATATAAATAATCAAGTTTACCAAAGTGCCTCACAGTAAAATCTAAGTCACAAAGACTGCAGAAGTAAACACATTAAGAGGAAAGACATAAAAGCAGGCAAGAACATCAATAAAACAATTAAAATGAAATAAAAACACATAAAAACAAATAAAAGCCATAAAAACACAGGAGTTAAGACCATGGAAGACATAAAAGGACAGAGATCACACAACTGTCATGCTGAATTAAAAGCCAAAGAGTAAAAATGAGTTTTAAGATGTGATTTAAAAGTCGGTAGGGTGGGGGATGTTTTTATTTCAAGTGGCAGTTCATTCCACAACTTGCTGTATAATACTTTATAATAACAATAATGAAACAAAAAATTCTTCTATCACAAAATAAAAGAAACTCTTAAACTTTTAGCACTTGACAAACCCTATGGACAACACAATAGTAAAACAACATACAGCCCAGTAATAAATTAATCAAGACTGTCTCGTTTTTATAATCAATGGAAGTCAAAATTGCCATCGAAATTAAAGCTTGATTAATTTGAGAGCCCAATAAGATTAGGGACATTTTGACTAAAATTGTGATTAAAAGTTATTTAGTACTTTATTTAAAGGTCTTGTGAGAAGAAAAACATTTTATGGTTTTATCAGTGAAAAAAATCTAATTTGTGTTCATTTTTGACAGCAAGATGCTACTCTTTCTTTTCGTGTGGGTCTTGGGGGTGCTTGGCTTTTCAAAGGTATGTGTAGGGGGGGGTCTCCAAGGAAAAATGGCCAGGAAACACTGCCCCATAGGAAAATGAGTAGAATCAGGAACCTGGGAGAAAGAGGGGAGACTGATGATGGGAAAAGAGCCACCGGCTGCCAATATTTGGCAACATAATCATCAAATCCCAACAATTGTCATCAAACTGACCATTTTAATCAAACTGCTTTACAATTTATCTCCCAATTTGTTCAAATGCACTATCACTTCATTTTTTATTCATGAGGTTTTTTATTTTTTTTAACATCCTGTTAAGATTAAATTAGCTAATTCTCCCATTATAGTAAAATGTCTAATGACTAAACACAATTATACAGGTAAGGTAGACTCTTATTCTATGTAAGCATCACTTGGAACCACTAGAGGGCGTCATTTAGTCAAGGAGTTTTCAACACAGTCAGGACTTTGACTTTTTCTCCAAAAGGAAGCTGTGGTTTCTCTCTCAAAGAATTTGATCTAAAGTATCCCTCTATATAAAGAGAGGGTTCTTAAACTTTGGCATGTAAGGATCCCCTTTAGTTTGGCAGAACTTCTACACCAGGATGAAAAAAAAACTAACCTACAAGTCTCTTTTATGTTCCTTTATTTTTTTTATTTAATAATGTTGTTATTCACTATTTTCATTTGATGTATTTTTTTGTAAATAGTCCTGTTACCTTTGTCTGAAATCATGTATTTAATGTGATTAGCCACATCTTTTGGAAAGCTTAGTTCAGTTTCACTAACCACATCCAGGTGTCATTACTGCAATTTCAGAAATACCTTCAGTAGAATCTGTCAGACAAAGTGAAGTAGGCTTAAAGATCTCAAAAAGCAACACATCTTTGCCATAGAAAGAAATTCAAGAACAGATGAGAAACAAAGTCATCAACATCCATCAGTTCTGAAAGGGTTGCAAAGCCATTTCTGAGGCTTTGAGAACCAGGGAACCACGATGAGAGCCATTGCCCACAAATGGAAAAAACTTAAAATAATGGTGAACCTTCCCAGGAGTGGCCGGCGTTCCAAAATGACTCCAAGAGCGCATCGACGACTCATCCAGGAGGTCACAGAAGAACCCAGAGCAACATCTAGAGACTTGCAGGCCTCAGTTGACTCAGTTCAGGTCAGAGTTCATGATTCAGCAATAAGAAAGAGGATGGACAAAACCAGCATCATGGGAGAGTTCCTAGGCCAAAACAACTGCTGACCAATAACATACAAAGGCTTGTTTCACATTTGACTAAAAACATCCTGCTGTTCCCCAAGACTTTTAGGGGAAATACCCTGTTGACTGACGAGACAAAAGTTGAACTGTGTGGTTTCATCTGGCATAAACTAACACAGCATTTCATCAAAAGAACATCGTACTAACAGTCAAATGTGGTGGTAGGCAGGTGGTCTGGGTCTGCTTTTCTGTTTCAGGACCTGGACCTGTTGTAGTTGATGGAACCATGAATTCTGCTGTCTAGCTCATAACCTACACTTGGATTATGCAGCAGGACAATGATCTGAAACACACCAGCAAGTCCTCCTCTGAATGGCTGACACAAACAAAATGAAGGTTTTGGAGTGGCCTAGTCAAAGTCCAGAGCTAAATCTGATTGAGATTAAGTGGCATGACCTTTAACAGGACGTTCATGCTGGAAATCCCTTCAATGTGGCTGAATTAAAACAATTCTGCAAAGATTGGGGCAAAATTCATCCACAGATATGTGAAAGACTCATTGCCAGTTACTGCTAAGGGTGGCTCAACCAGTTATGAGGTTTTGCATATCTTTTAATTCCTTTCTGTCTTTTTGTCCATTCCTCACTTTCAACATGTTTTGTGGTGTTATTTAAACAATGAAACTTCCCTCAAGTTTCCATCATCTCTCTCAGGGTTCAGCATTAACCCCCCTGGGTGTTAACCTTTTGTACCTTTTGCCATGACGTCCTTAGATCATCTGTGTCCTGCCTCCAGAACTCAATGATTTTCCAGTGACGTGAGCAATTTGCACATTTGAGAACTGATATTTACTCTGAGTATATTTTTAAACACAAATTCAGCTGCAAGACTTCATGACCAGACACCGTGAAGCCCCAAGAGACGGATAAGAAGACGCTTTAATGGTCTCTGAATTCACACACTCACACTGCGCTCACATGTGGGAGGAAATACAGCAACAGGAGAATATTTGGGAGGGCACTCCAACTCTTTGTAACACCCACATTCTCTGTTCATATCATGAATAACAGGGTGGATATGAGTTCTTACTGAGCTGGAGACAACTACCTACTCTCTAACGGTAAGAAGGAAACGCTTTAACCTAACAGTAGTCAAAGGAAAACCCTACCAGAGGTAAAATAGGTTAGTACAACCACATTAGTGATCTTAAAGCCAAAAATAGAACCAAGAATATTTGAATAGATTATTGAGAAAAAGAATAATCCCCCTCTTAAATTGGTACTCACAGCATTCTTTGTTGACTATGTTGGTTGTTTTGTGTTGGTAAAGTTGTATCAAACTCTGTCAGCTTTTTTTGTGAAAGAGGAGTAAATCAGTCCAGAGAGATTCTTTACATTTTTCATGCAAACACAGAAAGTCATTGACTTCAGTGTTGTGTTCTCTTTCCTAACTAATGTGGATGGTTTTGTTGCACTCGTCTGTTCAAAACAAGCCAACAAAAGGAGATGATGTGACTTATTGAAGATTCCTAGGACCTGGTCAGTTCAACCTCACGATTGGGGCTTCCCTCAGAGCCTCTGGTCTGGTTTTACCTTTTACAAGTCTATACAAACGTTGGCAATGACAGCGTCCTGGAAAGAATGCATACTGATAGAGATAAGGGGTAGGGATGGGTATTTCCAGCACAGTTACTCTTCAATAGTCCAAGGCAGTTCTTACGATGAAGAAACCACCCCAGCCGGCTACTTTCACACTTCATGTGCAAAAAAAATAGTCTTGTTCACCTACAGAGAAGAGAGTTTTTGCATATTTGACACAATTAAATGTTTTAGGTCATCAAAAAATGTTGATATGAGACAAAGATAACCTGAGCAAATACAAAATGTACAGTAATTATTAAATAATCCAAACCTTCCTGGCCCTATGTAAAAGAGAAATTGCCCTCTGAACCTAATAACTGGTTGTTCCCCCCTTGGCAGCAACAACTGCTTGTGAGCATTTTCAATAATTGGCAATGAGTCTTTCACATATGTGTGGAAGAATTTTAACCCACTCCTCTTTGCAGAATTGTTTTAATTGGTTCCATCAATTATGGCAAGTGGTCCAGGTTCTGAAGCAGAAAAGCCGACCAAGACCATCCCACTACCATCACCATGTTTGACTGTTGGTTGATGTTCTTTTTATCAAATGTTGTGTTATTTTTACTCCAGATCTAATGGGACGCACACCTTCCAAAAAGTTCAATTTTTGTCTTTTCAGTCCACAGAGTATTTCTCCCTGAAGTCTTGGGGATCATCGAGATGTTTTGAGTCATATGTGAGACCTTTGTGTTCTTTTGGCCAGCAGTGCTTCCTTATTGCTGAATCATGAATGCTGACCTTAACTGAGTCAAGTGAAGCCTGTAGGTCTTGAGATGTGGTACTGGGTTCTTTTGTGACCTCCTGGATGGGTCGTCGTACTCTTGGAGTCATTTTGGAAGGCCGGCCACTCCTGGGAAGGTTCACCACTCTTCCAAGTTTTCTCCATTTGTGGACAATGGCTCTCACTGTGCTTCACTGGAGTCTCAAAGCCTCAGAAATTGCTTTGCAACCCTTTCCAGACTGATAGATGTTGATGACTTTGTTTGGTGCTATGATGTGTTGCTTTTTGAGATCTTTCGGCCTACCTCACTTTGTCAGACTGGTTCTCTTTAAGGGACTTCTGGATCGCAAGTCTAGTAGGCCTGGGAGTGGCTTGTGAAATTAAACTCAACTTTCCAATGAAAATGTGATTTATCACAGTTAATTCATGATTTACTTTTTAAAAACTGCATTTTAAATTTACTCTTTCTTTATGTAGCTTTAGAGTGTTTGTTGAGCTGAAACATTCAAGTGTGACAAATAAGCAAAAGCAAAAAATGAGGAAGGGGGTAAAAGCTTTCTCAAACTGTCGTGCCTTCATCTGCACAGACTGTGTAGGGTGACATCCCTGCTGTTCGTCTGAGCCTATGAGAGTGTGGCGATGACAGCTGAAAATAAAAACGAACATATCTTGGCTCAACTTTCCCTTCCAGACACGGCCGCAGTGCTGCCAGTCAGCTGTTGGGTCGTCGTCGGGTGTTAAGCCCTGTGGTCTGGGGGAGGGGATAAAGGGGATGTATTATTAATTTACTGCAATACCCAACAGGGAATAATCCTTTAATGAATATCATCACCTTTTAAGAAACTGTTGAGTCAAATTCAATAGCAGTTTATCAAAGACGTAAAGGTCATATGCTCTACATGTCGGGCTGTGTGGCTTGATATAACTGGGACGTCCGGAAGTATTTTGGAACGTGATTGTCCGTCATTGGGTGTTTCTAAGCTGGAGAAAGCCCTGTTTAATTCATGTCTTTATTGGTAAGAGGAGGGTTTATCACTTTATTTTTGGGCTTATGCTACTCTGTCTAGATTTAGATTGATTACAGAGATTAGATCAATATAGATTCCCATGTAAATATACTCACTGATGCTTATCTTAAAATAATGGTTTATATTTGGGGTCATAAGTCTTGGCAAAATGAGTTAAATGTGCTGGAATAACTCTTATAATATCGTAGTGTAAGTTATCATTTTTTTGTGTGAAAACAATTTTTTGATTCTGCAATTTTAAAAGAAAAGATTTATAATGAGACTAAACCAATGCTCTGAAATCAGGATTTCTTGCTCCATTGCTAAATATTTGACAGCATTTCACAATTAGAGCCGAGATTTTGAATGTTTTTAGGTGACAAAAACATGCTTGGTGCAGACAGCAATGCACCTCCTTAGTACCATATATATAAGAGTAATGCACAATGCACCAACAAATAACGCTGCATTAATGCATTGTTTTGGTCTCTTTCTTTTAGATTTGAGTGTAACTGCCCAACATTGAAAAACTGACTGTCTTTTTTGTCCTTGGACAAAAAGTTGCAGATATAGTTTACTTTCAAAAACAACTCCCTTCAGGATTCTGCAAACTTTAAAGAAACAATGCTGGCTGAAATGCCTGATTTTGTGGCAGCTTCTTAAGAAAGTTTTGTTGCAAGTGCTCCCATTGCTTGTAGCAGCCTTGGAGAGGACTCCAAGGACTTTCTGTAAAAAAGGATTTACAACTGTAGATCTTTCACCCTTTTATTGATTTTATAAATCAGTCATGGTCAATGTTAACCTTGCAAAGCAGATGGATCCACCTGTTTCCTTGTTTTTCACTGGTGAATCCATCTTGCAAAGCTCCCATCTGAACCGTTAGGGCCCGGTTAGAAAGTGACAGGACCAATCAGCAACAGGGGCAGTACTTTCGGGCGCGGTGGAGTCATGACTTAAACAAGCAGCAGCAAGAGGCCGGTGCAATTATGGCGGAAGAGATTAGCGAGGATGCTACTAAAGTGCCAGTTTTATCGGAACTTGACAATATTTCTTCATAAAAGAACAAAGAACAGCAGTGAGTTGTTTTCTATTCAAAAACGACAAAAGTTGAGTACTGGCGTGTCTATAGTCGCCATGGTTCACATTATGCTGTTCTATATGGAGTTTATTCCTCGGTAGCGGCTACAACGTCATGTGTTTTGTTGTCCTGATTAAAGATGTGACAGACAGAACATTCATCCAATCTTTAATGTTCAAATAAAAACATTTCAGCAAAGCTATGCTGATTAAATAAAAATATATAATGTAAAATAAGTGCATGCATAAATATTCAAACCCCTCACACCAGTATTTAATAGATAAGTGATTCTCAAATGGTGCAAGCCAAGTCTTGGTGTGCTGTGGGAATATGTACAACCATTAGCAACTACTACAGCTATAACTAACTAACTTAAGTTCAGTCAGGACTGCTTTGCCAAGAAACACACTTGATATGTGTTTATAGATAGATCTCTTTGTTAGTAGATATAAATTTGCACTCGTTTCTGTCATGCATATAACTGTTTTGAGATCCCCCAGCTCTTCCACGAGCCTGCATGAAAAGCACTGAGCAGGAACACCACGTTCCTGCCTTTCCTGTGCCTACAAGCAAAGCCTGGGGCAGGAAGAGAAGCAGCAAAAAATAAAAAATAAAATTAGAGCAGGCATCATGACAAGAGAATGACAGTTATAAAGTTAAAGATAGTAAGAAGGAGGAGCTGGGGTGGAGGAGGGTTGTAAAAAGTGGCCTGCAGAAGGAGCAGAAAAGTGTAGCCAGGAAAGAGCAGTTTAAAAAAGGCAGCATGAGTGCCATTTGCCGATAGCTTGCAAGATCAGCTGATCTCAGTTAGCAGTCTGTGACCTGCCTAGATTTACTGTAACATGTAAGGGGCTATTTTTTTATAGATATGATTTGGTGTGCCTTGAAATTTTGGCTTTAGGTGTGCATTGGGCAAAAAAGATTGAAAACCACTGTAGCAGATGCACCTTTGGCTGCAACCACAGCACTGAGTCTAGAGTGGATAAGTCTCAGTCAGGCTTGCACATCCGGATGCTTTTTACCTCATTCTTCTTTCCTAAACTGCTCAAGCTCTGTCAGGTTGCATAGAAATAAATCTCCAGTTGTAGAAACATGAGCAAAGTCTTTTCATTTGCTTCCCCAAACACATCTCAGAGAGATACATTCTACTTTTAGCTCTTAAATCCTCCAACGTGGTGATGGATCGATCCTGCTTCAAGGGTGCCACCTCACCTTGATTGTGCAGGGACTGACTGACCCCTTCAGCCTTGAGTCTCCTCTTCTTATAAGGTCCACTTACTGTATAAATCAAATACTTCGTCTGCCCCCCCTCCAGCTCCACTCAACCCAGGGAACGGCTCTAAAGCACATACACAACAATTGTTTGGACTAGCACACGCACCTTTAGCTTCCTCAATTGCTGACGGCTCCTCCATCTACTCTGGTTTTTATTCCACAACTACATCTTTTTTTTTTTACCAACAGTCTCCCCGGCATGGCTGCTAGCCTTTACATGAACTTCACTTTTCTCTAACTTTTTTTTAATCAAACTAAACCCTTTTGAAAATATAACTAATAAATACTTGGCTGCATGAGCTGTTTTAACTATGCTTTATAAATAAATGAAAGCTCTCCTGTTGCTATTATAGCATTCTAACTCCCTTTTCTGTTGTTAAAGTAGCCTGCTGGACCATCCTAACTTCCTGTGGAGGCCTGAAATACCTCTGTCTCTAAGGCCCTCAATTTAGAATCTTCTAGACACCAGTGTTTGGTGTTTGCCATGGAGCATGGAGTCTCCCACATGCCTTTAGGTGAACTTTAGTCCAGATTAAATCAGAGTTTTCTTCAGCAGTGGCTTTCTCTTTGCCACTCTTCCATAAAGCTGTGAGGTTTATCTACTAAATACAAACTTGAAAGGGGGGGAATAATTATGATGTCACTTCCTTTACCTTACACATTTTCTTTTAATTGACATTACTTTGAAGAAATCTGTTTCCACTGTGCCATTAATGAGGGTCAAAAAACACCGAATTTTAGTGACCATAATTGATTTATAAATCAATAAAAGGGTAAAACATCCAAGGGGGTGAATGCTTTTCAAAGGAACTGCATGTCTGTGCACAGTGATGTTGTGTTTTGTGGGTGGGGCACAGCTGGTGTCTGGAAGTTAGCCTGCAGAAGTTTGTGGTTTTATCAGTAGAAAGTCGTCTTCAGTGACGAGCTAACCTTAGACACGGGCTGAACTTTCCTGACTTTTAAAACAAACAGGATTTGGGTGCATCACATCTGGGTTGTGATTTTACTTTGTCTGACAGCATTCGTCCTCACCTTCTGGGTCACAGCTGGATCACAAGATCATGTGGGTATAAATAGAATTTGTAAACATTGCATTGTCATTTGAAGGTAGATTTGCTGTGTATTGCTTCCTTTTTTGACATAATGTTGATGTATTGATGGGGATCCATGTCAGTTACAAAGACAAGCCTGTTTACGTAGAGAACTTTGTTTTCTACAAAATGATCAATCTGAAAATGCTTTTACTTTGCTTAAAAAATGAACTTTATATGCAATTTTTTGTTTGTTTTTACTCTCCCCATTGTGATTTTCTGCCTTGAAGTGATTTCCTGTGTTAAGACATTTCAGAGATTGCTTTCTTTTCCTTTTTACTTGAATTTACACTCTTTATGTATCATTTAATTGATACAATCATAATTAATATTTTTCCTTTACTTCTTAAAATAACAGAAATGTATCAGTATATATCATTATATAATTCCAAAAGGGGGAAATTTTCTTCTCTTCATACTTCCTCTTTTTGTACTTGCACAGAAATGTATCAACAATTTCTTCCTGCCATGCAGTGAACTTGCTCTCGATAGTTTTAAATGGCAGTAAACTCCTATATCATTTTAGTCCCCAGGTAGGAACTATCGAATCAGATTCAGGGACTTTTCAGCCTATAGGAGGGCCTCTTAAAGAGGATTTCCTGATCAACACAACTGAGCTGTTTGACTTTCAGACTGAACCCAAACTCATTAGTTCTCTGGCACATCTTACCTCTCAGCCTAAGTGTTAAGTTTTGAAAGAGGCCCAAGTTCTGGGACTAAAACGATAATGGCAATCTGGAAAACCTCATCCGATGGTAACGCTTTTATTTTAAAATGTGGTGTTATGTTGGGGATGGGAGAAGAGCTGGAGTCAAAAGAACCCAGATGCCAGTCAACTTGAAAACCTAGACTTATAATATCCATCCATCCGATTTCTTCCGCATGTCCGGGGCCAGGTCGTGGTAGCAGCAGGTTTAGCAAGTCAGCCCAGACATCCTTCTCCCCAGCCACATTTTCCAGCTCTTCCTTGGGGAATCCAAGGCCTTCTTGGGCCAGATGAAACATATAACCCCTCAGGCAAGTCCTGAGTCTAACCTGGGGTCTCCGTCAAGTCGGACGCGCCCAGAAGACCTTCATATGGTGGTGACCAGGATGCTTCCTAATCAGATGCCCGGACCACCTCAACTGGCTTGATGTGGTAGACTAACAATACTCATTTCTGTAAATATTTTATGGTGGCAAGTTGCCTGGGAAGAAAAATTTTCTTAATAAACACCCAACTGGATCAACTGTGCAAAGTGAGGTAAAGAACCCAACAAGGAACTTTTACTAAATTTGTAGGCATCCTAGATAAATGACTTCAAAATAGTTCTGTTTTTAAGTTAGAGTTCCTGTTGAGATAGAGCAGAAGTTGCAGCTGTAGGTCAGTGGGTTCAACCCACCAGAGAATACGTCTCCTAGATGAAGAAAGAGAAGAAAACCAGTAAAACTAACCAAATCATAGGTAAGCCTGGTAACCAATGGAAGCCAGAGAGTAGAATCACCTCCACTTGTACCCTCCTCCCATTTCTTTTTGCCTTAATACTCATATGCACTTTTAAGTCAGGATAAAGCCAATGAGTAAGGGTAATGAACCATGGGCTCTCAGGCCCAACCCACACAGAGATAAAAATGATATATTGCTGTTTCATTTTGAAAAAGTTTTCCGTAAAGATGGGATTGTTTCAGGAAATATCCGCGTAAGTACGGAACTACTGAAAACGCTGTAGTGCATATGCCAGGCCTGTACGTGGCGCTGTGTTGCTGCCACAGAAAAGTCACAGAAAACTGACACAAACTTTATTCTAGTTGCCCTTCTGGTTGGTTTCCGCGTTGGATTTAAGAACATATGGTGTGTGCGTTTCACGGTGGTGGTAAAGGAGCATCAGATTTTGCTGTAAAAGCCATAACAAGCTTAGTAGCTTCTGCAGCACAAACACAACCCTGTAACCACCATTGTTGTTTTGGCCGGACCCGCGCAGACGTCTTAAGAGAGCTACGCTATGTGTGACGTAATTGTTACAAGAAAGATGCGGATAGCTGTCCACACAGATGAAATGGTTATTATTTACGGTTGTGCACTCTGGGACCCGTTTTCAAAAAGTATTGTTTACAGTCCCCCAAAATGCCATTTCCGTGTGGATGAAATGCCAATACGACAAAAAAACTTTTGCATATACTCCTGAATTCGTCTCCGTGTGGACGGGGCCTCAGTGGTGGCCAGGTGTGGACTTGCCTGGTCTTCCCTAAGGGCTCACCAGCCTAGTCCATAGAACCATGGGCACCATAGGTGACTGAACCTTCCATCACAACAGGAAGGTCTCAGTTTTGACGCTTCATCATTTAACACTTAAAAACACCACTGTTTCCTGAGGGAACTGAACAAGATATTTTTTTAGATATGAATGCAAATGACCTAACACCGTTTAAAAATCCCTTTCTTTTTTTACTTACAGCTTTGCATCACCACCAGTTTTCCTTCTTCTTGGCTGATTAGTCATCACTCCACATTGCCAATCAGGCCGCCTCCTTGAAGTTGACCAAGCTTAAAGCCCAGCTAACACTGACCATGATAAAAAATACCATCAGTAGGAGATGAGATGTGCCCTTGACAGCCAGTTCTATCACACCAGCTCTTCAGCCCTCCACCCTCTTACTCCTCAACCTTTTAAAAACTGAAGACATCATGTCCCACCAAATGTGTAGCCCCAATACCTCCAGGAATCAAAGTTCCCCGCAGGAGTCTGGACTGTCCAATAAACACACTGAGTGGTATCAGCAGGTGGCTTCCTCTTGCCTTGTACCAGAGTCCATCTCAAGTTCTCCTGGAGGGTCTTCTGCCTGTCCTGTTAGATCGAAGGGAATGCCCCCTTTGCTGCTTCCTCAGACAAGTCGATGCAGGCCGACACAGAGTAAAGAATGTTCAGTGGATAAGGACTTTAACAACTCCATGAATATTATCAGAGACAGAAAGAAGCATAGACATAGGCACTTACATGTTTGGAGTCGCGGCAGGTCCTTGGACTTTTCTTCCAGCAGCAAGGGGCCTTCTGCTGGTGACCCTAAAGTTAATTCTCCCCCTACTTTTTCTAACTATGCAAGCGCAAGGCATGTTAGACTTAATACCCACCCCTACACCTTTGAAGCAGCTATGAATATCCTTCGGGACTTTGGTCTTGAAAAAAAGGATTTGGAATTTCTTATCTCCTACCCTGAAGACCAACTCACACCTGATACTCTGCCATCCATCTTGGAACACATACAGAGGGGCAAAAGAACAAAATCTGCAGCTCGGCCAGTTCTAAATTCTGAACCCCAAACTGCTAGTAGAGTGACTGAAGTCAACACTCACAGCTCTGGAGGGATAGCGCTGCACCACAAGAAGCCCTGGGAAGTTCTCAAGCTAGATAGGGCAACTGTTTGTGGATATTCAGGCAAACACACTGAAGAACTCAGGGTTATAGTTGGAAAGGAAGGTGATTCTAGAACCAGTGGTGGTAAAAGACCGATGCTGAAAGACTGCTATGATCGTAGAAGACAAAATCAAGAACCCAAGAGAAAAAACATCAGTCACACAATCCAAAGCACTTCCCCTCTGCCAAAGAAAGACTCTGCATTCAGAGTTCTCAAGTCTGATACCACATCTTCAACCATGAAGGAATCAGAGACAGGTGGCAAGTCCACTTTGACTGGTTGTAATGATGCCACTGCCACTAAGAATTCAAGCAAAATCCAAGAGCAAGATCCAACAGATGCAACGAGACAGCAACCGTTGAATCAGCCAATATTGGAAAGGAAACAAGACTTCGATGTTCTTTCAACACCAGACATGATGTGTGACTTTAAGGTGGACTCGCAGAGAATCTCTCAACATACCAGTTCAGGCAAAGAATGCACTAACATGAAGGTTAGTAGAAGAATATCAACCACTATCTCTGTCTGTGAGAAAATATGTTTGCTGTTGACCTTCAGAGCCGTTGTGCAAATGAGATATAACAGATGATGGTCAAAATTATGTTGTTTTAACCACTAGGATTCGAGCTCCCACAAGACTGACAGCCTTCACCATGAAAGAGACAAACTCGTCCAGGAACGGTGAGCCATCTCTTTTTCAATTGACTTGTTCATCGAGTTATTTCAGGAAAAACTGGTCAATTTTTCTGTCAAGCTATGTCATGAATATCTGATTTTGCTCAGGAGAGGAGATGAGACAGTTCCATCATCAAAGAGGGATGAAGACAGACGAGTACCATGTGTAATGAAGAATCCCTGGAAATGCTACAAGAGGCAGGCATCTCCAGAGTTTTCATCCCTTCCACAAAAGAAGTCAAGAAGTGAACAGAAACCAGTCAGCACATCAGGTTTGTGAAGTTTCCTACATCTTAAACCAGTAAGGACTAATACAGTGCCTATAAAAAGTACTCATCCCCCCAGGTGTTTCACTCTTATTGGTTTTATAAATCAATCACAGCCATTTGACTTTTTGATAAAAAAGAGAGATAAAAACTCATTGATGTCAAAGTGAAAACAAATTTGTACAAAGTAATGTCAATTAAATAAAAACATGTAATGTTATATAAGTGACTGCATAAATATTCACTCCCTTTAAAGTGACTGATCAAATTCAACAGATGTCCAGCCAAGTGGTGCTGGTAGTCTCACAATTAGTGAGATGGGGATCACTTGAGTGCAGTGAGTGTGTCTCAAGTGATTGTGGTATAAAGACACTGTCTAAGTCAGTGTTTCCCAAACATTATTCCCCGGCGCCCCCTACATGTACCTAAGAAAAGCAGAGCACCCCCAGTACCCGAAACAGAAGAAATAGTAACACTCTATGGTCAAAATCAACGTAGATTTTAACTGTTTCACTGATAAAACCCTAAAATAGGCCTATGCATGCTTTTCTTATCAAAAGACATTTGTATAAACAACTTAATAACTGCTTTTTCATGGTTTTAACCAATATTTGCCAATCTATTTTTGGCAGCCTCAGAGCATACAGAGCCTTGTACCCCCCCTAAGTTCTTTGGTGCCCCCCCTTGGGGGTCCCGGGTCCCAGGGTGGGGACCAATGGTCTAAGGCTATGTTCTCACAGCAGTTCAAAGTGACCTGAATCTGACTTTTTTTGCTCACATGTGACTCATATCTGATTTTTTTATGACAGTGTGAACAGCGCAAGTCACATTGAATCTGACCTTTACGAATCAGATTCAGGTCCCTTTGGTATGTGGTTCTAAATCAGATACATATCTGATCTTTTGGAAGCTGACTGCCGTCTGAACAGGCAAACAAAAAAAATCGGATCTGAGAAAAGATCAGAATTGAGCATTAAGACCTGCAGTGTTAATGTAGCCTAAAAGGTCCAGTCACTTGTAAATCAGTCTTTCTGGCTACCATTACACCATGAAGACAAAAGAACTTAGAGAAAAGGTTCCTGAAAAATATAAGTCAGGGGATGGATACAAAAACATTTCCAAGGCTCTGAGTTCAGTTAAATTCATCATCAAGAAATGGAAGAAATATAACACAAGTGTAAATCTTCCTAGATCAGACCGTCCTCACAAACTGAGTGAGCGTGCAAGAAGGAGACTAGTGAGAGAGGCCACCAAGACACCTATGACTACTCTGAGGGAGTTACAAGCTTCAACTGTTGGTTGGGTTCTTCACCAGTCAAAGCTTTATGGCAGAGTGGCAAAGAGAAAGACACTGTTGAAGAAAAATCAGATTACTCCATGGTCAAGTTAAAGAAAGTTCTTTGGGCTGATGACACCAAAATGGAGCTTTGTGACCATCAGACAAGACACCAAACACTGACATCACCACAAAAACGCCATCCACACTGTGAAGCACGGTGATGGCAGCATCACGCTGTGGGGATGCTTCTTGGCAGCTGGACCTTGAAGGCTTGGGAGAAGATTAATTTTCCAGCAAGACAATGACCTGAAGCATACAGTGACAATTTCAGTCATTGCTTGCTAGTGGTTGTCTGCTCACCTGGCTCCTGATATGATAATGAACATTTTTTATCTAAAAAAACTTTAACTTTGTCTGACAGTCCTTTTCTTTGTGCTTCTAGCCGTCCCGTCTCTGCCACAGTCACAGTACTGTCTTGATGTTATGGCTAGCTCTCCTTATCCTACCATGTTGTCCCAGCCAGCCTCCTTATCATCCTCCTCCTCTTCTTCTGGAAAGATCCATTTGGCTTCAGAGCCACTTAAAGAAGTGTCCAGGGAGCTGAAGGGCAGGGCCAGCTCTCCCACAAACACTCAGGTAGTTTCATCATATTCAGTTTTTGTTTTTTATAGTTTGCTACCATCCACACTCAGAAAGATACTGATCCAGGCTTGAAGGCTTTATTCAAGCATGGTTGCGAGAAAACACACATCACTTGTTGCTTTTTTTTCTTCAGAGCTCCACCTACATGGAAGAAAAGGCTAACTGTTGCCATCCTCCTACATCCTCTACCTCCAAGGAGGTAGATACTCTACATGTTTGTTTTCCAAATGCTCCAAGCACTGATGGAAAACAAGGGGGAGGCAACCCACCTGAAAACGCCAACTCTGCCCCTGAGGTGTGTAGAAGCTGGAGGCAAGAGAACCAGAAAAGTTCAAGAGCAGGGAATGGCCATTTTAAAGCAAACAAGTCCCAGTCCAGTTCCTCCAAGAACACCTCTTCACCTGCTCAGAAGAGTCCCATAAAGGACCCTCCTAAGCGCTTGCAGCTGTATAACCATAAGGGTCAAAGAATCTGGGATGCTCTCCTGTTGGATCCTAATGTCTGGAGTGACATAGCCTACGCGAGGCCAGGATGGATACCAAACTCTCGACCATTTTTCAAGCCCGGCAATTATTATTATCAACTCAAGGCTGAGAGCACTGTTGACTGCACTGCTAACCCTTCAAATCAAACTCTATGGAGCAGGGTGGCCTGTGAGGTCACACGTTATAACCACAGCGAAGGTCCTTGGTGTGAGATTCAGTCTGGTAATGGGACCAGGATCTGTTTCCTTGCTGCAACTGTAAACCGCAACTACTCAAAGGCTCTTGCATAATGAGACAAACAGCTTTCATACATGCATTATTTTTTATTGTTATTTTTGTATTAAAACAATCTGTTTTTTTGTCAGTGCAAATTTTGCATGTTTAGTTTGACTTCTTTGTACTTAAATAGTGAGTTTTTTTCTGTAAATTCTGAGGTAAATCTGGTTTATGCAACCTTGATAAAATGTTTCGATGACAACAAAACTGTATTTTCTGTTGTCTCACTGTAACAGCTGGATTTAACCCTGTCTCTACTTTTAAAAAATGTGTTGCCGCCATTATATTCATAATATTTTTCATGAAATGGTCTGAACATTATAATTTGATTTGTTGTTTCTGTTCTATTGTGAATAAAATTTGGGTTTATGAGATTTGAAAATCATTGTATTCTGTTTTTATTTACATCCTGCACAGTGCCCCATCTTTTCTGGAATTGGGGTTGTAGAACTAAATCTCTGCCTCTGACTTTCTTAGATTGCAGTAGTAGTGGCTGGACTCCCTCCCTGCTTCCTCCCTGAGATTTTTACCCTCTCCGGGTTCCTCCTTTGACAGCTGGGGTTGTTTAAGTGTCTGAAGGCTACGCTAACAGCTGGACCTGACCCAGATCACTGGGTGAAATCAAACGTACAGGAGCCCCGGTGGGTAGCACCCACTGGAATTTTTTACCCCTTGGTTGTCGAAACTGTAAGCAACTTTCAAGTGAGATTTATCTTCTGTATCTCTGTTTCCCCTTTTCTCTTGCCTTCAAGACTTTCGTGTTTGCTGTCCCCTCTTCTCTCTCTCTCTCTCTCTCTCTCTCTCCTTGTCCCTCTCTTGCTCGCCCTCCAGCTGCTGGCTCAGAGGGACGAATGCATGCAGCATTACTCCTGATTTGCCTTTCAGTCTCTTGCAGCTTACAGTGAGCTAACAGAAACTCGAGAGGTCAAAAAAAAACCTGAAGAAGACTTAAAGGTTTTTACGAGCTTAGATTATTTTTTAAATGCCTTATAAGGTTTCAAAATTGCCACAGGCACTACGAGGAAGTGGATCTATTGCCTTAATTTTTTCTGGATTATTTACTGCTTTTGTTGTTTTTCATGTTTTGGGATAAAAAATTTTTTTGTAATACATATTTTCTTTTTAAACATGGAAATAGCAAGAGAGCACATCTCAATTTTGGGATTCATCACAGGATTTGAAAGCACAGCTGCCTTCCAGGTCAAAAAAGATAGCTGTGTGAGTGTCTATTTCTGATGCAAGACATTGAGAAAGAGTGTGTTTTGTAAGTTAGTGTGTTTCGATGTATGTTTGAGTGCATTTGGCCATGCTGGAGGAAAAAAAGCCTGGGGATTCTCTGCAACAGGGCTCAGCAGACACAGGTCACCTAAAAGAGTCGAAGACTAGCTGCAGCAGTAGCGACGTGGACCTGGGTAAAACCAGCAATGGCATAAAGAGGATCGAGACCATCAAGCCTTCACGCCGGTGAGGATGGAAATCTGTCTTTTTGTGTGCAAAAAAGTGATGCAGCAACTCATGCAATTCAGGGCAACTTTAATGTATTTAGACTTGAGTCAACACAGTGTGTTTGGCTAACATCAACTGGATATTTAGGAAAACTCTCTCCTTTCCCTGCTCACTTAGAATCCTGAAATACGGTCTGAATGCTCAGAAAATACTAAAAGCTGTCTTAAAGCTCATTTATTTCTTGTTTTATGATTCTGAATAAACACAAGATACTCAGACCTTACAAAAACGATCAACAGTCAGTAAAGAAATCCCTAACCCATTATCTCCAGCTCCCATCATGCCAACATGGAGACATCAATATCTTACCTTCCTTATCACATGGCCTCTATCTGGGTACTTTGCCAGCCATAACCTCTTTTTGAGTAAAAAAAAAATTAAAGGAGGTATAAGATGGGATTTACATGCTTAAAATACAAAAATTGTACCATTAACATTTACGAGGAGTCCAAATCCAAAGGCCAGAGCAGATTTAGTGCAACTAACAGTGTTATTGGATTACCTTTTACCAGTGAGGAAGATGAGATTAAGATTAGCTAGAACAAATAGAACTTCAGTTGATTCAAAGAGACCAAAATGAGAACTGTGGGCTAGTCAAAATCCATGATCTTTATCCACTTTGTATATAGAAGTATGTGAGTATTTATATCAGTTTATTTCAGATTGATTAAAGTATTGATAGCACATTAATATGAGTGCTTTATTTTTATATCAATATTAAAATTTAGCTTTGAAATTAGGTCAAAGAGAATACATGTGACTAAAAGTAAAGACTAAAATTTAGGATTTTTTTGTTCACTTAAACAGGCTAAAAATTCTTCATCTGTTTTTTTTCATCCTGTGTAGGGCACTGTAATGGTTTTAGGAAGATCCTTCTAACACAGATATTTATTGCTGCCATGAAACAAATAGATCAGGGCAAAATCTCTATTTTCAATTCCAAAAAGTGAGCAAGACCAATGTAAAAAAAATGGCAACAGAGCTAAAGCATGTCGAAAATAGCAGACACTAGCGTGTAAACTGTTTCACCATGTTTAAATGCTGTTTTTAATCCTGAGTGGAGGAAACTTCAGAGAGATTTGGGCTTTTTATTACAGTTGATGGTGCTCCATTCTCTGCCAGTATTGTTTCTGAAGATATGGCACGGCTTGGCTCTGCTTGGTTTGCCTAAAACCAAGCAGAACCAATCATTTTTAAAACCAGGCGGTAAACGTGATTATTCCTGCTGTTAGACCATTTAACATAGGATGTGTATGGGACTTCCTGTGCTTCTGCAACCAGCCTCTAGTGAGCATTTGAGGAACTGCAGTTTTTTGCACTTCCACTTTGGCATCTTTTTTCAACTATGGAGGTTTCCACTTGGCTATTGCAACCCTGGGGCCATACCCGTAATATTCCATTAGAAGTGCTGACTTATGGATGAAATGAAGGAAATACAAGGCTCCGTTTGTATCTGTAAGAGCCTTGCTGGTAGGGAAACAATGTTGTTGACAGGTTATCTTGAGGAGGGAATAATATTTTCACACATGCTGCCATTTGGCTTGTTTAATTAAAAACTAGCCATTTGTTTAGGCATTAGGTGTTAAATAAAATTCCATATTCTCTTTAAACTATTGTAGTATGAAGACATGTTTCAGGGATCTAACATTAGACAATGCCGCTGCCTTCAATCCTCAGTGAGGTTAAAGTGTCCACATTCTTGAATGACCATGTGTGCATACGGCACAATTAGCAAGTGTGAAATAGACCCCTGGTGTTAACCTTGGCGGGCCCCAATGGCCCTAAAGCTAAAACAAGAAGACAACTGTGTGTATTAGTGTAATGTTTGTAAGTGCAGGGGCCTCCTCTGTGGAAATCCAAGGCTTTAAAAGTTTTTTTCAGCTATGCCTGGCATCTACACTGGGATCAAAGAAACAACAAAGACTTGGTGAACAGTTTAATGGTAGCAGTCTTACATCATATATCATAGTTCTGACAGCTCTTTGTAAATTTCCAGTAAGAAGTCAGGGTGAGCTGATGTGAGACAGAGCAGGAAATATTCTGGAGACTTCTCTGTGAGCAGGTGGCAGAGGGGGATGCTGTTAATTTCCTGCCACCATTTGCAACCAGAGACTGCGGAGCAAATTACAAGTGTGTCTCTACGTTCAGGCTAGTCTTATAAATTCTTGATTTTCTTCAAACTTAGCTCTGACTCTAGAAGCCACACTCTGAAGTGATTAGATTTTGGGGGTCAAAAGTCAGCATCCCTGGCTCTCATGTATCAATTGTGACCTTCTCAAGTAGGGGTGGGTAAAAATATCGGTTAAAAGCTGCATTGCAATAATTTTTAGATGTTTTATTGCTGAAAAATGTGAGGTGACTTACCACATATGTTCATATGGGCATGAAAATAATTATTAAAAAGTTGTAAACAGATTATTTGTGTATTTCTACTTCTTAGTGAATCAACATAGAAGTATTTAAATCAATATTGAATTGAATCGATATCAAATCACAACCTAAAGAATCGAAATCGAATTGAATCGTGAGGTTCTTAACAATACCCAGTCCTGTTCTCAAGTGTGTTCATGTTTGTAGTTTACATCTCACACATCAGGTGATGAGGTTTCTGTTGCGCCCTCTAGAGATAAACTTTTCTGTAATTTTCTGTCTTTTCTCTTTGTAACCTTTGGCAGCTCTGACTCAAGCCCTTCTTCATGACTCACCATTGTACTTTTACTGTCCAACTGTTGAATACCTCACAGAGGCATATAATCACCCTGGAGTAGTACAACTTATATTTAAAATAATCTTGTAACCTTGCAAAGCAGGTGGATACGCCCATTTCCTTCTTTTTCACTGGCAAATCCATCTTGTTAAGCTCCCATCTGAAGCGTTTGGGCCCCGTTAGACAGTGACAGGACCAATCAGCGGGGCAGTACTTTCAGGCATAGACATTATATACCTAGACGCCTCATTGATTGCATTTGCCCACTGCCGCTATACATCAACGTGTCCGCCATGTCCACCAACGTGTCCGCCAGAGACTAGACCATTCCATAAACAAATGCAAGTATACAGGGGATGAAGGGTTTTGTTATTGTTTGAAATGTTATTCCACGTGATCTTGTCAGCCCCACACAGCACAGGAGTAATGCATCTTAACCAGGAATACCTCTGGCAAAATGGTGGTGGTGCTGACGTACGGCCCACTGGCCAATGCGGCGTCTACGTATATAATGTCTATGCTTTCAGGCATGGCAGAGTCGTGACGTAAGCAAGCAGAAACAAGAAGCCGGTGCAAATATGGCGGAAGAGCTTAGGGTTGATGCTGAAGCGTAAGTTTTATCAGAACTTAACAACATTTCTTTGTCAAAAGAAGAACAAAGAACTGCAGTGAGTTGTTTTCTTTTCAAAAACGACAAAAGTTGAGTACTTACATGTCTACAGTCGCCATGTTTCGTGTTATTCCCTGTAGCTGCGCGTGCAGCTCGATAGCTGCTACGTCGCGTGTTTTGATGCTCTTTTTGGCCTGTAGAGATGTGACAGACAGAACGTTCATCCAATCACACTCTGTGTTTTTTTCAAAGCCTCTGCCTTTTCTCACACGTTTCCTACTGAAGCTTTCCAAGATGGATGTGTAATCTTGCATATCAGACTTATTTTCTGTCTTTAAATGGCTCCAACTTTCCATTAGCTTAACCATCTGAAGCTTTAGTAGTTTAGTGACAGCTAAGTCACCACTAAGGTGTTTACAGAGCTGTGTGTGGTTGTAGTCCCATGTTACCGCCCCATGCCTCAAGGCCATTAAAAGCCTTGGCCGGTGTTTTGATAGGATGATATTACAAAGGGAAGTAAACACCCAAAGTCTCTGAGCATTGTGAGCATTATGTGAGCTAAAGCCAAAGAGAGGGGTAAAAGTGATAACGAGAGATGGATGGAGACGAGATTTAAACAATGAACGGAGGAGTTAAAGGTGAATAGACTGTGTTTGTGTGGTTCGATGAGTAAAGGGGGCTTTCTGTGGAAGGTGTCAATAGTTTCAGGCTGGAGAAAGGCTTTGCTGGGAGCTCTTTGTTGCTGCGGATTTAGCCGGCTGGATTTAGGAGTGTTTATATGTGAGTGAGAGACAAAGAGCATAAATTTGACTTACCTCCATGTCCAGCTTGTCTCTATTTTCAGGTTTTATCACTGTTCTGTCATTTGACACCTGTATGATGTTTTGTATCAGGCTCCTACACAGAAAATAGAAGAAATAGAAGCTTTAATTACAGTGTCTCCTTCAATCAGGTTCCAACAATAAAGGTGCAGGTCAGTAGTCACAGTATTAAAGTTAAGAGGTATTGCTTCCAATTTCACCAAGTAGTTTTATATTTACTCACGTTTAATAGAGTGTCATCTGCATATAGGCCAAATTTAAAGTCATAACCTCTCATTTCAGTGCCCTCTGTTTTTGTGCTGCTGAGTACCTGGGACCCGGTTGGCTAGACCAGGCCTTGGGGCGTCTGCATGGAGGGGTCAGATGGGAGGATACCTTGGGAGTTGGGATATGGCCTGGACAAAGGCCATCAAGAGACTGGAGCAGTACAAGGCCAAGTTTGATGCAGCAGAGTGCTGAACCGGCATATGGTCCCATGCCTGACCTGGCCTGTAGTTAGTGGTAGTTAGTGTAATTAGTGTAATTATTGAACCAAAAGCAACAAAAAGAATGGATCAACAGGCTGAAATTTGTAACAAATAGAGTAAAATAAATACTGGCCTCAACTCCTCCCTTAAAAATGTCCAGGTGGTATAGCCTAGCACTTTGAAATAATGCAAGTAAATTAAATTTATCAATAGTAAAAATATTGCTCATAAATGGGGAAATGATGCTTCAAAAATACATTAACATGCAAATATATTTGTAAAAACTGATGCAACATTTGTTGCTTAGCTAGCCAGTATCATAGCTACGCCCCTGGTCCTGATTACCGGATGGTTCTAAAGATTATCTCGCCAGACTTTACCGACCATGTTAGGGGTGTTAAGAGTGGTTTATCCTCCCCAATCTGCCTGGAAGACAGTCAGGTCTGCTCCAGTTTAAACAGTAAATATTAAACATTTCCAAAAATAACGATCAGAAATCTTGTTGAAATTTGAAGGAGGAAGCACAACAAACACAGCCATGGTGACATTAATAAACATGAAACCTAAAGTCAGAGATGGATGCTATGCTGTTTCCTGTAAAATATAGCACAATCTAATGTAACTGACAAAGGATGTAGCATGTAGCAAACAGCTAGCCATATTAGCTTAATTACTCTAAAGTCTCACTGGACCATGAAAGACTAACGTTTCAGAGTGGACACTGGTTGTTGGCTAATAAATCTGCTAGTTTGTGGTGTGCTGTGTTGGTCATCTTATTGAACACCAAACACTTTAAGATCAAAACTATTCAATCCTGCAAGCAGTGGATCTAAACAATTCTTTATTTGATTTTTCCCTTGATATGCCTAAAAAACGTATAATTCCAAACTAACTGAAGACAGCCACTAATATGTGACAGAGCAATAGGCTACTACGGTGCTAATTTGCCTCCAAGTTTCACCACCTTTAGTTGATATTTATACACACAAGTTTGGTAAAACATGATTTAAAGGTCAACACTAGCATTGGAACATTTAGTTTAATAACTACAATTTAATAAATTTCGACAACCTAATGCATCTAGAAGAATCAGTATCAGTGGCAGCCATATTGGTTGTTTTAGAGATCAGCTCAAGTGTTTTTAAGATCTTCACATATTGAATTAGGGTGGTAACTACTGTGATATTTACATATCAGACTGGTTCTCAAGCAAAAGACCAACTGAGCTCAGACTAGAGTAAGACAGAACACACTGAGGAAACCAAACGCCTCCTTAGCCCTAAAGCAGACTGACCTTGAGCTCTCACCTCTGCAATAACGTTGTCTCAGTCACACTCACATTTAGCCTACACTGACCATATGACCAAGCACCTCATAAATGACTGAAAGGCTTTCAGTTTTAGGAATGTGACTGGTGTTTCTGTGTGTGAGTAAGACACAGAAACAGGTGGATATAAAATGCAGCTGCTGCTTTCTTTCTTATAGTGTCTGTCGCTCTTTCTCCTGAAGGTACACGCAGTCTTTAAGTTCACACATCATTTTAAATGTCCAGTTCTCTACCAGTGTTGACACTTTAACAAGATGTTCAAACACAGGTAGAGTAAGTTAACCCCAAAGTTTCAGCTGAGATGCATCTAACCCGGAATTCAAAACAATGCCAGACCACATCAGTGTGTAAATGATGGCGTATGCTCCTATAGAAGACACAAGGTTGTATGCTGTTGACTTTGCTTTTGGAAAAACATGGTGTAAAGAACTAGACTACCCACAATCCTGTTTCAAGGCTAACCCTAACCCTAACCCTCCACAGTCTGGACTGAACCCTATCCTCCAAGATGACTTAGCCCCCCCCCAGGGCAGGGTTTATCAGAGACTACCTCCAGAATTTGGGAGTGGAGAGGAAGGAATGGCCTGCCATTCCTGACCTCAACCCCATTTGAGGAATTCAAATTTTTCATGGGCGCAACCCATATACTCAGCTCTGCTGCTCATCCCACAAATGCATGTTCCTTTCAAAGGTGGCACTATTTAAAAGGAAAATAAACAGACTTTCCATTGGTGTAAGATTTGTTACCAAAAAGCATTGTTACAGCAAAGAAATACAAATTTCCTTATCTTTTGTGCTAAGTTTATTTCATTAAAATAATCCCACTATCATGGAGATATAGTGACTCCCATACACTTCAATGCTAAATCACACACTTGTGTACTGTTAGCATTTACGCTTGAGCTGAGCAATCTCTTGACGAAGAGGTCGCTTTGCGTTTGGCTCCATTAGCTCATCCAGTTGTGAAAAGAGTTTCTGGGTCAACTAACCAGTCCTGCTTCAGAATCAGATTATTTAGGGTGATAACTGTGGACAGGGCATCGTGGTGCAAAGCTGCAAGTCAGGGGCATGATTCTTAGATGGAGAAAACCAGGAGGATATAGAGATAAACAGTGGCGTAGTGTAGGACATACGCAGCAATAAAAGTATACCCACCTATTTATCAGTTTCCACAGAGTATATTCACCTCTAAATCTCCTATTCTATGGTAGTAAAGACAGCAAAAGTAATCTCAGTGTCACAGGTATGTTGATTTGTAAAGCATGACTCTATTACCAAAGAATATGGACTAGTTCACTCAAAATGCATCATCATGTCATCTGTGGTTCAATTTAATCTAATCTGAATTTCAGCGCCCAATTTTAGGTCAGTTAGATTTGAGAGAGGTCCTTTCATCCTTTGTTAGGCCAGTCAACTTGAAAATCTGGTCAGTCCAATTTCAAAGTTTAACGTCTAGCTATTTGAACAAAGTGACAGAATTTAAAAGAACAAACATGATGACAATACTGGACATTACTACTACTGTTTTCTTTTAAATGCTTGCTCAAAATCAAAAGAACCACGGTGCATTGAAACATTATATTATGATTGTAAATTGTTGTCAAAATTTCGATGATTTACATGGTTCTGGGGTTTTTTCCAGAACCCACAAGGGCATTTCACACATCGTCTAGCAATGTGTCCCAAGTAGAATCCTTCTCTACTAAACATTTTGAGTTCATAAGTGTTCAAACTGAGAAGTACACTCAAATACAATATACTACTGGGTCAAAAGTGTTAAAGAATTAAGTATAGAGTGATAGACACATCGCAGCCTCAATGAACACCCTGTTGTTGATGTAGCACTGTTAGCAAGCAAGCGTGCAAGCTAACGTTAGCATTTGCTAGCAAGCTTACATGACACTAGCAATAACAGCGGAAAAACGCGCACCAAAGTGCCCTCGAGAGCCAAAATGCGTGCTAAAGTGCCCTCTTTGGAGCCAAAACACGTGTGCTAAAGTGCCCTCGAGAGCCAAAACGTGTGCTAAATTGCCCTCTTTGGAGCCAAAACACATGCTAAAGTGCCCTCTTTGGAGCCAAAACACACGTGCCAAAGTCCCCTCTTTGGAGCCAAAACACGTGCTACAGTCCCCTCTTTGGAGCCAAAACACATGCTAAAGTCCCCTCTTTGGAGCCAAAACACACGTGCCAAAGTCCCCTCTTTGGAGCCAAAACACACGAGCTAAAGTGCCCTCTTTGGAGCCAAAACACACGTGCTAAAGTCCCCTCTTTAGAGCCAAAACACATTAAAGTGCCCTTTTTGGAGCCAAAACACACGCTAAGGTGCCCTCTCTGGAGCCAAAACGTGTGCTAAAGTCCCCTCTTGGGTGCCAAAACCTGTGCTAAAGTGCCCTCCTGGTTGGCAAAACACACTAAACTGCTCTCTTGGGTGGAAAAAACACACTAAACTGCCCCCTTGGCTGGTTAAAACATGATAAACTGTCAACTTTGGTGGCAAAAAGGCGTGTTTAAGTACCCTCCTCATTGGCAAAACACACTAAACTGCTCTCTTGGGTGGAAAAAACACACTAAACTGCCCCCTTGGCTGGTTAAAACATGATAAACTGTCCACTTTGGTGGCAAAAAGGCGTGTTTAAGTACCCTCCTCATTGGCAAAACACTAAACTGCCCTCTTGGGTGAAAAAAAAAACACTTCACAGTTTGGATTATCTGGTGCTAATATGGTGTTAAAATGCACTTGAATTCAGGAAATGGCATCTACTTAACAGAAAATATTCTGGGGGAAGACCCCCAGACAAAGTAGCAAAAGCTAATTTGACTAAAGCACAGAGGTGTCAAAAGTATTCACATTCATTACTTAAGTAGAAGTATAAATACTAGGGTTTAAAAAGACTCTTGTAGAAATTGAAGTATCAACTCAAGCTTTTTACTCAAGTAAAAGTGTAAGAGTACTGTGTATAAGTACTGGTTTCAAAACTATTTACATTATAAAAGTTAAAGTAATGTAAGGTGGAAGAAATGCCATCAAGGACAAAAGTTTACGCTGCACCACAGGGGCCTATAGTGCACTACCCCACCTCCCCAAAAAAGCATTTATCTAAAGGCCATAATGACTATAATGTTGTACTAAAATGTTAATGTTGAAAAATTTGGGATGCACCTGTTTCAGTCGCAACAAACAAACAAACAGAAAAAAAAAACAAACAAAAAAAAAAACAGAAAACCCTGCAATTTTCACCTTTATTTCATTTTGGTCCCTTATAAACAAATTAGCTAAAACAAAAGGTCCAACTTTTTTTTTCCTTTATATTGCTTTCTTGTTTTAATGAAATTCTTGAGAAAAGGAAATCATGTGACCCATGTGAAATGGTGAACATTTCAAAATAAAAGCGCTCATGTCAATATTTAACCAATTCAAGCCAACATTTACCTATTAGACAGATTGTTTGTGTTATTTATTCACTTATTTATTGTCCAAGCTTATTTATGTCTATAAACTTATTTTCTTCCTAATATAGATGTAGTCCAATAAATCACCAGTACTTTTATGGTTCACATTATTTTTGATAAATTGTATAAAGCGAATAGGCTTATTAATATACTGTAAAACACAGTGGATGGCTATTTAGGCACCAATATTGGCATGAGGGCTTTTATTTTGAAATGTTCACCTTTCCCAATGGGTTACATGATATCCTTTTCCTCAAGTATTTAATTAAAACAAGAAAACAGAATAATGGAATTGAAAACAAAATGAGAAAGCAGGGGTTTTTTTTCTTTTTTTTTTTTTGTCAAAAATGAACAAAATTTGAGTCTGGTTTCAGGGAATGGATCTGCCAGTAATACACTGACCCTCACAGTAGTGGTCTGCAGAGTAGGTGTCTCAAAGAGGTGGTCTGCAGCCAGACCCGTTTCATTTTGTCAGGCTGCACTGATCAAAACCAAATCTGTCATACTTTACAAACAGTAACCACTGTGAGGCATTTTTAACTCCTTTAATGGTGATTTTAGACTTTTACTTCTTTCTATTCTTAAACTAAAGTAAGTCTTCTAAGTGCCCACTCTTTATAACTTTATTTCCTTCCGTTACTCAGTATAAATGTATTTTTAGACTCCTAAAATAGAAAAAGTCTTGTAGCCGGCTCTCCACATCAGTTGATATGGTGTCAAGTATAATGTGAGCGACTCAGAATGATGCATAGCTCAGTGGTGATGAAAACTCTCCCCAGCTGTAAATGAAGGCCAAGTGTGATGATATTACTCGAGACACACATATTCACACCGGGTAGCATAGTGGAGTATCACATTATTTACAGCTGCCCGTCTCACTGGAGCTCCTGTAAGAGCAGAGATAAAATACGTCATGGTTTAATGGGAGGAATCAGACAACAGTAGCAAATGTTTTTGTTACCATGCATTCATACGTCCTTGAATCTTGTTGAAGGTAAGAGATTCTCAGCGTTACATTTGTTATCAGCTGTTTTCCACCTTTAGCCTTGGCCTACCTGACTCACCCTCTTGCCTCATCGTCCCCGCCTCTGTCTCCTCGTGCCCTCCTTCACGTCATCAGTCAAAAATATCAGAGCACATTAAACCGCCAACGCTGCGGAAAGATTTATGACTGAAATGTTGCAGCAGCAGGGTTTGCCCGGCTTGGGTTACAGCGTGCACTCCTTGTCACCGCAGCACCATAATTTGAGACCAACTGTGGGTCGATGGGCGTGCTGGACTGGGCAGAGAGACTCCCAGGAGCTGCTGAGGTGGTCACATAGCACGGGAGCTGACAGCCAAGGGAGGTGGGGTCATGAAATGGAAGAAATTAGGTTTAAAATAAATACACAGCTCCAAATTTAAGATCTGAAGAGATGAAACCCCCAATATATATATATCAAAATAGGACTTTTGAGTAGCATAAGGCTGAATGTTTGTTAATAATTACCGGTACATGCAGTGGGTTTACTGGGAGGCGACAGGATGAACGCCTTGCTCAGCAACATGTCATCAGCCACCACGGCGCATACAGAAAATTCCTCTGTCATACTTGGAACTTTTAGTTTTGCCAAGTTGACGAAATGTAATCCGACTGTTTTTCAGGAAAGGTCCTAGACTTGATGACAGATGCTAATTTGAGATTTTGCATTCCTGGTTGATATTGCCAGCAGCCAAAGGCCGGTGTCACTGATCTGGACTCGGGTTTCCTCTCCTAGAATTGTTGAGCTCATTAGCAAGGATTCGACCTCATGTTTTAGAGCGGGAGTTTGGATGTATCGGAGCATGCGTGCAACATGCATGAACATAACCAGTTCAACAACCAATAATACCGCTGCTGTCTGTTACACACAGTCTTGCAGTGCTAATTTCATTGTCTAAAACTCTGAGTAAATGTAAGTTCAGTTTCATCACAGAGGCAAAAATCAGACTTACATTAATGCTGGACTGTTGTACAGTCAAAAACCATATTTCTCCACTATGCATGTAAGACATGTCAGTATTTTAATCTGTATTTTATATCATGTTAAGTGTTGATAGTGCTTTAATAGGAGTTAGTAGCAGAGTCAGGATGTGTGAAGGGCAGGAGTGAAATAATTAAATGGACACCAGCTGTGGGATACATGTTTGTCAAATTTTGTACTCTAAGACAATGGTTCCCAACCTGAGGTCCCTAAGCCCCCAGGGGGATGCTAGATCGTAGGGGGAGCACAACGCCTTGTCTGTCCTGAGGCTGCCAAAGTTGGATTTGCAAGGAAAAATAGTCAGGAAACACTGCTCTAAGAGAAAACCAAAGAGGGCACTTTGTTAAATTCTGTCCATTAAGAGGACACCAAATAGGGCATTTTGTCAAATTTTGTCCCCTAAGAGGACAACAGAGAGGGCATTTTGTCAAATTCTGTCCCCTAAGAAGACAACAAAGAGGGCATTTTGTCAAATTTTGTCCCCTAAGAGGACAACAAAGAGGGCATTTTGTCACATTTTGTCCCCTAAAAGGACAACAAAGAGGGCATTTTGTCACATTTTGTCCCCTAAGAGGACAACAAAGAGGGCATTTTGTCACATCTTGTCCCCTTATAGGACAAAGAGGGCAATTTGTCAGATTGAGCCCATTAAGAGGACACTCCGACAAATTTTGCCCACTATAAGGCTACCAAAGAAGAGACTCTGTCTGATTCTGCCCACTTAGAGGGAACCAAAGAGGGTACTTTGTCAAATTTCGTCCCCTAAGAGGACACTAAAGAGAGCACTTTGTTAGATTTAGCCCACTCAAGGTAGGAACTGCTAGAGGATTTTCTTTTTACATTTACATTTTTCAATAGGACATTAGTGTAAGAGCTCTATCTTAATGTGCTTTTTTTTTAAACAGGGCCAGAAAAGCTGAATATGCAAGTACAGATTTCGTCCCCATGGCGAACACCTTAATGCTTTTATATGAGACAATTTTATGTCCTTTTTTTTTTTTAAACATTATTTAATGTATGTAAGCTTTTTGAAATGAAGAGGGTAACTGTAGAATTTTTTAGGCAACTAGAAATATTTTAGGCATTTGAGAAAACATTTGAAGCTTAAGCCCTGTTAGCCACCCCCTACCTCCACCTTTGAGTAGAGTGGGCTCCACTGTTTATCAGTTTTGCTGTTCGGTTGCACTTTTTTACCTGGTTGGAGATTAAATCTCACTCTCAGTGGTTGAACTGCAAAGGACTGAAATACCGTACTTTATTTCCAAACCCAACCTCTCAAACAACTACAGTAAATCATAACTTTTTATTACTTTGAGTAAACTTCATATAAACTTTCAGTTTCACATGAGTAGATTAACAGGCCGGTAATTTTACTTCTACTTAATTGAATAAACAGTAGGGAACTGTTTGAAAAAAATGCCTCAAAAGTGTCCTTTTGGATGCCTTTAACTAAACCCAGTGAGGTGTCCGCTTAGCAGCTCTGAAAATAGAAAAAAAATGACAAAGTTCTCTCTAAATGGACAAAATGTCACTTTAAGTAAACACAATTTTAACAAAGTGCCTCTTTGTTGCCTTCTAAATGTATAAAGTTCCCCTGTCAAATTTCACTGACATAATTTCATATTTGTGAAATACATCGTTAAAGATTCCTGATTTATTGCAGTGATATTGTAGGATTAATGATATTTGGTCTTTACAAAGTTGTCTAAGTAGTATTGCAACATAGTATATTTTTTGTGCGCTGGTGCCCCACCACATACAGTGGGTGCCCTTTAGTATTATTTCTTCTCCTGCCCCTGAAACATCCGGAGTCCGTCTCTGAATCAAAGTATCTGAGCACAAGCTGCTGTTTCTACACCTGAAAAAAAAACGAATGCATTGGTTAGTTTGATATTGTGGGAGACGCTGAGCGAACTAATAGATAACCGTGGCTTGTACAGTTAATTTATCTTCAAACGGTCGAGCTTTTACTTTGAAGGCTTAAACCGGAAATTACGACGGTTGTCATAGACTTGTGTTGGGATTCGTCCTGGCAACAGCACGAAGATGAGTTAGAAGGCATAATAGCCGCAAGTTACTCTAAAATAACAAAAGGTATGCAATAATAACACCGCCACACCTCCACTGGGCAAGTATTGAACGTTTTCAGTCGCTGTTTTTGATATTTGTCACACAAAAACCGAGTTAAACGTCAGTTTGTCGCCGGTTTCTCTGCAAAACTGCCGTTAGCACATGCTAGGAGTAGCACAAGGGGTAACTTGCGCCACTTCAGCTGTGTTTGAAACACAAATAGCTCGCTTTTACTTTCAGAAACTGAATACATTGTTTCAAAACAGGTGGAAAGTTGTTTTACACCGTTGTCTTCTTAAAGTAGCTTGAAGTCTTCTTCCACGGCAGTAACGGCTGAGCTTAGGGCTCTGTGTGTATCAAACGTCGGCGCCATCATTCAGACGTTATAACCTCAAATATTGATCCTTATATCGATCTCAGTCGTCAGAGTGCTGATTTAGCTCACACATGACTGCAGTAGGTTGAATGTCGATGTGACGCAGCTGCAAAAGGAAATATACTCCCTTTAATGAGGGAGAGTCTGTTCGTTATTGACGGAAGTAGAGATGTGGGAAGGTACCTGGACATTTCTGAAACGTCTTTTACTGCAATGGTATACTTTAGCTACACTTTTTATAACCTACTGTTTCAGTCTTCATTTATTGACGTTTTGCCTTGCAGTACAAAACTACTTGATTACTGAAACCTTGCAAATTAATGACTGTAAAAGCAGGATAGTGATTGGAAAAAAGGGAGGGCTGTGATGAGGAACATAGTGCAAAGTGCACTAAACTGCAGAAGCTTGTGGCTGCCCCGTACTCTTGGCTTTATTTCAGGTGTTTGTACTTTTGTTGGGGATTTTGTGTGCAGATACCAAGATACTTGTATTCATTGCCGTGTAGTTTACTGTAACAGCAAGCCATTTAAGTTGTAAACCATTACAGAATAGTATTCCCAGCAAGTGAAATGCTATTATCATTCTATTGAAATACCAGAATAAGATAGAAAGTATTGCTGCCTGCCAAGTTCTTCCATTCATTTATGTATATGTGATGGATACTATCAGCAAAGGAGGCTGGATTTTCATTGGCTCCCTCCTGAAAAGATGGAAGGCTGAACTGACAAAATCAGCTGATCCTTGCTGCTTGCAGATCCATCTGTGTCCTGAATGGAGCTCTTTGAATACTGGTTTGTTTTTATTCTGTATACCATACTCTGCATTGCATCACAGCTTCATTGTTTATTTTTTAAGGGCTAATGTGGGTAAATGATGCTCTTTTTTATTTGCATATGAAGCAGGGGCTGGTGGAGGGTAGTGCAGCGCAATTAATCCGATTGCAATCGCGATGCCAGGCTGTGCAATTGCATAGTAAATGTTTTATTTCAGAGCACTTTTTTGCATAAATACTGCAGTTATTTTTGTATTGAATAGCACTTCAAAGGTTTACAAAACTCCTGCAGAAAGGCCTTCAAGTGTAATGTAGTGCCACTGTTTCCCTTCATAGAAGGCTTTATCTTCAAAACAGGAAAACTTTCATTCTTCAGAAAATATTAAGTTGTTTTCAAAGCAGTACTTTAAAGCCTTGAGGTTTATGCTACTTGGTATGTGCATGATTTAAGTTGAAAAAATCCTTGATAACTGAGCAAGTAGACTAATGATACCGTTTACATATTATATTGTATTCACAATATTTCTCAGTATAACTCTAATTGCACATTATTACTAATCCATGCAGCATTACTGCCTCACTTGTTAGCTAGTTCATACATTCTTTTATTTCTCCGGAGAAGATAGAAGGCTGGAAGTGACCAAGTGTCAGCAGATCCTTCCTCCGTTCTGTATTTCCTGAGTGACTGGAGGTCTGAGTATGACTATACTGTATACCATACTCTGTATAGCAGCACAGGTGAATTATTTACATGGCTTGACGCTAACTTTTTGCCCAAGGAGCACATGTGCTCCTAAGTCCAAAAAGTTAGGAGCACATAAAGAAATTTAGGGGCACAATGAAAATTGATCAAATAATGTGTTTTCCAAAATAATCGTGATACAAATAGACATTTACAAGCAAAATTATTTAATGAATTTGTATACAAATTTTACAGAAAGGTGAAATCATCGAGTTTTGAAAAAGTATTGCAATTTAATTTAGTCTTTAATGTTACTAATTTTGGTACTTTAAATTTACTTTAAATTTGGCAACTTCAGTCGGAGTCGGTCTAAGTGACTGACAGGTTTCATTTTTGCGTGTTTTGTAAATTCTGGGGGACTCAGCCCGTTTTGGAATGGAAAGTGCATTGTTGCACTTTCCTTTGATTTGGCTTGCATTCACACTGCTTTTGGCCAAACAGCCCAAACCATCTGAACACCTACAACCTCTGCCTGTTAGCGGCGCTGTCATCACAAACAAACAGCGACCAAGAAGAAAAGCCGGCGTAGAAGAAGACGAAATGAGGAAATCCAGCTCCTTCTGCCAGTCTTTATTCCACGTAAACAATGAAAAAACACCTAATTACGCTGTCTTGGGGTTTCTGCTCTTGCATTGGGGCATTATGAGCTGCCAGCGAGACGGTGAGATGTCCAACATGTCATTCTTAACATGAGACGAATAAATGAGCACGGACGACGTGTTCCTATGGCTACACAGACGCCAAGCGAGGCATCTCTCCTCCATGGATCTCTGCGTCGACTGATTTTTTTATGTGCACATGTGCCCCTAAATATTTTTTACAGTTCACACACCTATTTTTAGGTGCAAATGCGAGTGAAACGCTCTCACATTCGAGCCCTGATTTAGTATTGTAAAGGCTAATGAGAGTGAATGAGGCTTAGTTTTATGTGGATTTGAACCAGGGATGGGTTGGGGTTTGGTACGGTAGAGTACAGTTTCAAGGGGAGTAAGGCAAGGGGTAGAAGAGAGTATGATGTGGTCAGTATGAACAGCATCTTCACAGCAACTCTCTGACTGTGAATGGTCCAGACATTGACCTGCTTCACTTTTGTGTCATCTGACTTGGGTTCTCGATGAGTTAATCACAAGAGGGCTGAAAGGTTTAAGTTGCTTAATGTCTGGAGGATCCACAAAATGTCTGGATTTTCCCAGGGACTTAACCAGTTTAAAGTTTAGAACAGACAAGCTTTTTTATTGCATGTGAATTTTGAGAGCATTTGTTGCATCTACATTACAGAACAGTAATATTAAGTACCCAAAACAGTTTGGGATTTTAACACCCATACCCTCAGTGCATGCTATGGTATGAATTCAAAGCTTTTTTGTTATTGTAGTCATGGACACCAATACAACATAGTTATGATGTTATTCCCTAAGAAATGCAGAAATACCTAGTATCCATGATGCCTTTAAATGGTCATTTACTGGCAGAAAAATCATTGAAAGTTGTGTGAAATTAGCTTTTAAAAAGAAGAACTTGTCAAAATTGTATATACGCTTGGAATCACTGCAATAGAGGCACAAATAACTGGTTTGATTTACAACAAATCTACCCCTTTAAAGTCACATTTTAAGTCCCTTATGTGTGCCTTAGATGTGTGATGTACCCACTTTGATCGTTTTGTCAGAAATGTTAAAAATAGCTCAACAAAGACTTTTCCCTTGCTGTTATGCTGTTTGTTGATTGTGGAATGTTTTCTTACAGTGTACTGCTTCTAACATTTTACATTGTGGCTTAGAGTTCATGCAGGAATTCAGACATCTCTCAATCACTAATAAAATTCAGCACCAGACAACCTAACAGAATCTATGTTTAAGTTGATTTATCTGGAAGAATGTTTGGTCTTTTTGGAGCCAAACCACAAATATTTTCACCAAGATAGATAAAAATGTTCAATACCTTGTGAAAGTACGATTTCCTCTCTGTGTATGTGCTTTGTTGCTTTTATCTCCCCTTTTTTATGCTAGGCAAGACCAGGAAGAGAAATCGTTGAAATGAATATGTGTCCAACAGGAAGCACCTAATGACCAACCCAGGACCGAGCCCTCCAGATGATGGATCTTCACCATCCATGAAGCTGATTTTGCTGTCCTGTTTTATAATCCCTTCCTTTCTTTCTTTCAACTTTCCAGCTTTGCATCTCCATCAGAGCGATACACCCCTTGTTCTACCCCAGGGCCCCTAAAGGGCCCCCTGCTTGGAGGGTTCCCTGGGAGCTCTCTCCTGATTGGCCAGCAGGCCACCTCCTTGCAACTAACTCAACTGAAAGCCCGGCTCGCACTGACTCAACTGAGCAACGCACTTGCCTTTGGCAGCCAGGGGACAACATTTGCAACCAACTCCAAGAAACCTGTGCCCTACATATCTGCAACTCCTCCCTCTCCGACTGCTGCAGCCATCAATCTTCTCAACCTTCTGAAGATTGCCAACACCATGTCACATCCTCCGTATAACCCATATGCCCCAGGGAAACGAAATCCCTCCCAGGGGGTGTATGGACTCTCGAATATACCGATGGAAAGGGACCCACGGGGATTACCCTCATTTCCTGGACCTGGTTCTAACCTCAGTCCTTCTGGAGCTTCTTCTGTCAACTCTAGGCCAGTGATCCCATCATTGATGTCTCTTCCTATAAGTTACAGGCCTGAACAAAGTAGGTCTGAAGTAGAGGAGGATATAGCTAGTTCTGTAGACATGCATATTAGCAGAGCCAGAGAGGAGGTGAGATTTCTTGGAAGATCAATAAATCAGCATATGGACCAGGATAGTCACTTTCCCAGCACACACAGAGAGGAGTTTCGATCTTCGGGCACAGAAATGGACACAAAGTCCTCAGCCCCTGTCTCTCGTGGTGATAGACAAAACTTGGAAACTCAGAGTGACAGCAGGTCCTTTGACTGGTCATCAAACTACAGACGATCTACAGAGGATGTCTCTAGATTTAATATGCCACCTCCTTTTCCTAGCTCCATAAGTAGCGATGATGTCCCCCATGAAAGACAACACGATACGACATCCATCCCTGGGTTAGGTGATTATGACTATCCAGTATCACATGAAATTGCAGCGCCTACACGGTCCAGCAAACCAAAGTACACCTATGAGACGGCTTCTCAAATCCTGAAGCAATTTGGCATTGATAAAGATGATTTGCAGCATCTTGCTGCCTTCACTGAAGACCAGATTACTCCTGCTAATCTACCGTTTATCCTGCGTCAAATACGCATTCTGAAGGACAAGAAAGCAACATCAGTTCACTCTGAATCTTTCCCAGAGTCCCATTCTGTGAGAGCAGTAAGTGAGGGGGACAATTATGGCTCATTTCGAACTGGAGGTGCAGTGATGCACCAGGAGAAAACTTCATCTGTTCTCCAGTCAAGCAAGGTGATTGACTATGGACATACTGGCAAATATACAGCAGGGGTTGGGTTGGATTTTGGAAGGGTAGGCGATGGAGACAGCAGTGGTAGGACTGGCAATATGTTGGCCATGGACAGTGCCACGAGCAGATACAAGCCACAGTCTCTGGACAAAAGTATTGCAGAGTGGAAAAGCAGTGCCTTTGGTTCTTCACGTGAGCAGGTGTCTTATATCAGTCCCAGCCCATCATGTAGTTTTGCATTTAGCTCTGCACCTTCTCAAAGCAGTGATCAGGCTCAACGAATGATGACCCAACTAATAGACATGCCCAGCTTACTCCCTCTGCAAAAGAAAGACATAGACATAAGAGGTCTCGATTCTGAGGCTTTCAAGCCTGCTCCTCTGAAACAACCAGAAACAGCTCACCAGTCAACTTTAAAACCCCAGCAACCATTCGCTTGGCCTCATGAAATGAAACCCACCCACCCTGGCCTAATGCTTGTTGGCAGTAATGAGGCCAGTGGTACAAAAGAACCAGTTAAAACCCAAAGGACAGTAGTTGTTGAACATATCATTCGGAAGCAGATAACAGAGAAGGAGAAGCCAATTCAGCCAAAGAGAATGCATGAAACCTTGAAGCAGCAGATGGAGCAGAAGAAGACTCAGCAGCAGACAGAGCAGAAGAAGACTCCGCAGCAGACGGAGCAGAAGAAGACTCCGCAGCAGATGGAGCAGAAGAAGACTCAGCAGCAGATGGAGCAGAAGAAGACTCTGCAGCAGACGGAGCAGAGGAAGACACTGCAGCAGACGGAGCAGAAGAAGACTCCACAGCAGACGGAGCAGAAGAAGACTCAGCAGCAGACGGAGCAGAAGAATACTCAGCAAACTGCGCAGAAAAAGACTTACCTGACGTGGAAGACAGAACAGAAGAAGACTCTGCAGACCCCAGAGCAGCAAAAGCAGGGTAAGCCACAGAAGCCGACAGAGCAGACACAGGCTCAGCCAGCTGTAAAAAAGGAGACCCAACCTGTACCTCGCACAGGACAAACAAAGTCGTCTCCAGCTTCTTCTGCACAGACATTTGTTCCTCTGGTTCCTCATCCACTGATTCCTGGACATTCTCACCCCCTTGTTAAGCCTCCATTTCTGCCTCAACCAACTACAGGCCTGGTCACCTACAATCATCTGGCGAGGGTGACCCCCAACACCCAGTCTTCAGCCAAGGTTCCGGTCTCCAAGGATCAGCCAACGCAAGCCATGATTAATGACTACGCTGCCAACCCACCAGGACTCTTTCCACATACCTGTTCTCTGTGTGCCAAAACATGTACTAATATGCAGGTAAGTGGAAAAGTTTACTGTTCTTCATTGTTAAATTTTGTGATGTTTGTCCCAATGTGTTCTGTTTTTGACTAAATGACAGTGACATGGCTGAACAGGCAACTTGGATACAAATCTATGCCCTGTTATGGCAGTGTAGAGCCTTTCGCCTTTAAACTAGCTTCTGGCAATGTTACAGGCTCTGTCACATGTCTATCAACGGCATTTGCTGAGCTAGTGCTTGCAGAGTTCTGCCTTCATCTATATACAATATTTGGCCTGATACTCAACACAATAAATCAATTAAAGTTGATAAACACCCAAACTAAGATGGAAGTCAGAGCTGTTATCCACTAACTGCATTTGTTCATCCTTTTTTTATTTGTCACTTAATTTAAAAAGTCGAGACAACTTTAGTAATAAAAGATGGTTGATAAAGATGGAACCAGGGGCCAAGAACATGTGACATGGAAGAATCTGCAAATAAGAATATATAGGCCCCTGGATGATGAAAGATGGACCTTTCACCTTCTCCGTTTAAGTTATATGAAACCATTTTTACCATTTTTTACTTTGAATTATTAGACTTTTTTGTAATGACAACCTACATCGCCCTGCCACGCTGGTCCCGATTTAAGTTGATTTTTAAGTATTTCCCTTTCCAAGAAGTACCCAAGTTGTCGTCAGACAACGTAGACAACAATGTAAGCGATCCCATTTGTTCTTGCATCTTGTTGTTTTTCCCTTTTGCAACGTCATGTTTCATTTTTTTCAATTCATTAAGTGACAGCATTCCAGCTGTGTCCCCTCTCCACTTTTGACAACTACTAGTCTCCACTCCAGATGGTCCGCCAACTGTGCTTTCAGACCAGAACCAACCTTGGGTGTGATCTCCTCAGTGAAGACCTTGATGTTGCCTCAGGACACCTTGATGCAACATTCACTCAGACGAACCATCAAGCAATCAAGAAAGCCAAGAAGAAGAAGAAGGAGCTCTTCACCATTTTTATTTGCTTGTTTTCATGTACTCCTCTGTATATTTACTTTCATGATAAAGTCTTTTAAACCTTGAATGACTTTCCCAAGATCTCATATCCTCAAAAATATGACAATTTAAAACTTGTTTTCAAGTTTATTATACCACAAATCTTTAGCCCATACCAAAGTCATGGGTCAACCCATTTATCTGTTGGTTGTGTACATCCAAACAACTCATATGGCTTTTTTAGGGACGCACGATATTGGTACAATATGGGCATTGGTAGATTTTAGGTGGCAGTTTTGAAAATCTCTGCAGATATCAACTGATACTTTGGCCATAACAGTCTGCTTGTATCAGCTGTAAATACTCTCCTTACAAACATATAAGTTGGTGAAGTTTTAGGCTGGACCAACAGACTTACGTCAGCTGAAGTCTTTCCTTATTCATCATCGTTCCTTACACTTTCAAGAAGGGCTAAGTTTCGAAATCCAGAACCAACATAGTACCGGTACCAACACATCTAATACTTACCGTACTGAATTACAAGACCGATTTCGGTACCTTGCCACCAAATTGTGATCCCCATCACTCCACAGAAAGGCATGGTATACATTATTTTGGGGAAGTGAAACTTGTTTCCTTCACTTATATGCGCTGTGGTTCCCAACCTGGGGTCCTGGGGGGGTGGCTGTCTGCTCTGTCTGTCTGTGACAAAATAGGATGTGCGTATATTTTCTAAAAAGAAACACATTAAAAAACTAACGATGGTGTATCAAGGACACCCAAGATGATAAAAAATGAAGAGGATCCGCTAATTTTCTTAGGATATAGGTGATTATTTGGGAGGAAATAGCGAAATGTTTAACTTCAAAGAGTTGTGCATTTTAAAAGAAAAAAATGGACATTTCTCAGTTTAGAAATACCTTAATTTGACTTTGAAATTTATGGACTTTATGATCATTGATTTACAAAAGTAAGAAAGCAATCATGCTGGTTTTCTTGGCCTTGTGCTCACACAATAAACACTTATGTTACTCTGCACCTATAATGATACTTTTTCACCCAGTGAGATAGGCAGGGGGCCTTCAAGATAGGGAGGAGAAGTTTCGACAGAGAGCCTTTCCCATGCTGCCAAGAAAGTGAGCTCATTAACTGCTATGCGAGCTTGACGTGATTTAAGGAAAAAAGGTTGGGAACCACTGCCATCTTATTTCTGAATCTTGTGGGATACTGAGACAACTTTAATTCAGCTGCCGACTTAAATCACTTGTTCTCTTTTAAAGTATTGATTCAGCACTGGTACTGGAAAAATCCCTAACAATATACCCAACCCTTCTGTCAAGTGTTTTAAGGAAAGATTTTTTTTTTTGGTCTGGACTGCATTTATACATCAGTATCAGCTAAAATAATTTTGAAAATATTGGGATACATGTATCATGTATCCCTAACACTTGTGTCTTCTTTGCAAGACTTTGCACTCTGCCAGAATTGTAAAAAAAGAAAAAAAAAAAAATTCAAACCTTTAATCTTGTAGTCACATCTTAGACTTGTACTATTAGTTGAATATAAAAGACCCATGTTTTAGACTTTATGCAATGCCAACAAGCACAGACTTTGAGGTCTCGCAAATCCATTTTTATGCTCCTGTTTATAGAATGAAATATGAGCTGTGGGTTAATCCGGGACAAAAGTAACATAACTAAGTTTCTTCCCTTTTTTTTTTTCTTGTTTCAAGGACTGGATCTCCCACCAGAACAATGGTCTTCATCTCGAGAAGTGCAAAAACCTTCGAAGACAGTCAGTCTTTCTCTTTGTTCTTAATTTGCAAGCATTTGTTTAAAACAGTCTTTGAGAAACGTCTCTACGAAGCAACAGTTAATTACCACCTGTCTTAATTTGGATAGTGTCTCCTTTTATTTTGAAATGTCCAAAACATTTGTCATCTTAATAAGGCTGTTTAAATTGCCTTTCTCACAGATACCCTAAGTGGAATGCTGAGCTTGATATTGTATCAAGGTAAGGTTCTCACACTGCTGTCAGTTTTGAAACCCATTAAATAATCTGAAGAAAATTCCACCTTTTTCTTTACTCTGTCCAGAGTTGAAACTCCACCATATCAGTCTGTCTTAAGTTCATGCACAAGAAAACTCCTATGCCAAAGGCATGTATATGTACAATGTTAATTTTTATCATTCATCCATGTCTTTGTTGTTTTGGTAATCTCCAGCACTGCAGGTAAAGATGTTAAGCCCTCATCCAAAACCTCCAAGAAGACTTCCCGACATGAGAGAACCAGGCATGACAGTCGTTCTCGGTCCAAGTCAAAAAGCCCCCGTCATCACCGAGGCTCAGCGGGTGGAAGGGATAAACAGCGCAGTCGATCACGATCGCCTCGCCACTCTAGATACCATCACAGGTCTGTCTGGCGAAAATGACGGTATCAGCAATCGCATGTTCACCAAAGATTCCTCCAACATCTGATTGTGCTGCTATGAGGATCAGCATCTTACCTTTTAGCCTTCTTTAGTGACTTTTTGAGAGATTATAGATTAAAATTATGAAGAGGTTATAAATTTTTCCATCCTTTTTTTTTTAGGACTCGATCAAGGTCTCGTTCTTGGTCACGCTCTCGGTCTCGCTCCCCCTGGCATGATCACCGGATCTCCTCTCGGTATAGATCACGTTCAAGGAGCCCTGATAGACAATCTTCCACAAGACACCGCGACAGACGACGGTCAACCCCAACAAGGAGCCATGAGAGGCGAACATCACCGAGAAGGAAACGTGAGAGGCGATTGTCAAGAGATTCAGAGTCATCCCCTGAACAAGAGAGGAGAAGAAGTACAGAGAGACTGGCTAAGAAACTTCTGGAAAGATCAGGTGTGAGAAATTCAAGATATTTTAAGAACTTGGTCCAAAGTTAAGAATCTGTTAAAGTTTACCTTCAAGGAGGATTCACTATCTGTTTTAATGTCTTCGTTTCCTCAGGTGTCCAGTCACTGTCAGATCAGTCTGACCTGGAGGCCGTGGTTAAAAGTCTCGCTCCTGCCTTGGTGGCAGAGCTGTCTAAGATGAAATCCTCCTCTTCCTCTGGCAAAGGACGGAAACGCTCCTCTTCTCCTCCATCTGATGGTAGAAAGAGATCACCTTCCACTGCCTCATCTTCCTCCTCAGCATCAAAAAAAGAGTCGGCAACAAATGTCTCTAAAGAAAAGAACAGTCAGCAGGAGGAGGAAGTAAGTTTTTAGTTTTCCTTTTTTTTAACACTTAAAATATTAACTTTAAATGTGATTGAAACCAGTGGTTCCCAACTGGTTGAGCCTCAGGACTCACCAATTTAAACAACCATACTGCTTGAAAACAGAAAATAATACTCCTCAAAAATGAAGGGAACACTTGCAACACATACTGGGCTGTTATTGACTATTAAAGATGGTAATAATTTACCAGTATGCTTTGAATAATTTGTTACAAACAAAATGACAGCAACTATTCAGGGAAATCGACATCAGAAATTCAGTAATGTCTAGATACAAAATCAAACAAAATCAAAGTAAAAACATAAAATCACAGGCTGATTCAACTACTGTGAATGTTATCACCACAATCATAATGTGCCCGTGTGACGTGCATGGCCACCCTGTGTGCTCACCACAGCGGGGGAGGGCATGGGGGACCAAGTCACATGCAGTCCATACTGGGCAGCCTTTCAAGTCAGTGGCCTTGGTATGCTGATCCCCAGTGATATGGTCTTGCTTTCAGTATGTAAACGCTCAGGCATGGAAAAAGCCAAAGTTGTGCTAGAGTTAGTGCTACCAGGAAGATTGAGTTGGGTTCACATCCATGCACAATTCTGGTTCTGGAACCATTCTCCTGAAAGGAGGCTGGACTCTCCCTCCTTTTCTGGAGATGCCCAAGGTAGAGATACCAGGTGATTTTGCAGATTCTTAAAAGCCCTCAGCTGGGTCCAGAGGCTCTTTGGTTGGGGTCCTGGGGAGGCGTTGTTTGGGCACTCCATTGTACTGCAGAGGACCTTAACACTGTAGTGAGAAACAACAGAGAAACCTGAAGGGGCTGAGTGGTGAAAGAGCCTATCTTATCTGAATCTGAGTAATGGGTTTTGTACCAAAGCTTCATAAACAACCTATTTGATTATAAGATGCTCATAAAACTTTTGGCTAAAGAAGAACAGCAGGCTTGATAGCTCAGCGGTTTACATTGCTGCTACACTTTGGTGCAGGAGATTGGGGGTTGGAAGCCCAGTCAGGACATGAGTAGCCTGCTTGGCAAGGTCCTTAACAGCATGAACACCTGTCTAACTCTGTATGCTACTTTGGATGAAAGCGCTTGCTAAATTAGTTTGTAGCAGTGAAGGAAGCCATCAGGCAAGGGCTGATGGAAGGCCATCAAGCTGTGCTTGACTTGCTGACAGCAGAATGATATGGAGTGGCTCAGAGGACTGCTGCTATGGCAGTCTCACACCTGCAACATGTATCTAGTAAACCCATTGACATACTTGCCAATCCTGGTGTTCTGGGATGAACGCCAATTGAGCTACATGGGATGCATAGTGACACAGGGGTTAGTGCTATTGTGCCTCCTGGTTCACTTCCTGGTCAGGGCCGTTCTGTGTGGATTTGCATGCTCTGCCCTTGCATGGGTTCTATCCGGGTACTCCGGCTTCCTCCCGCCATCAAAGACGTGCTCAGTAGGTTAATTGGCTGTATGTGTGAGTGTGCCTGGTTGTTTGTCTCTATATGTCAGCACTATAATTGACTGGCAGTCAGTCCAGGGTGTACTCCACCTCTCACCCAATGACAGCTGAGATAGGCTCCAGGCCCTGCGACCCAAGTGGGATAGGTGGTGTAAAAAATGGATGGATAGATAGATGGGTACTGGCTTTTGAGCACATGTCCCATTAGAGGATGTTGGCCCTCAGAGCCTGTTCCTAAAAGTTTAGTCAGAAACAAGTACACCAGTGACTTATTGGAGGTCATGTCATAAGGCTCTGGCTTTGCCCCTGGCGTTCCTCTTGGACAAAGATGCAGACAGTGGTTCTGCTGCTTGGTGTCCTTCTACGCCCTGTCCAGCTTTCCCTGTGTAACCTCGGGTCTTGGTGTCTCCTCCATGGTCTCAGTACTGGGCAGTCAGACACAGAAAACGTTCCTTTGACGGCACATATGGGTGAGTCGTCCTCGAAGAGCTTGAGTAACTTCAGGTACCATCTAATGCCAAAATTAGTGAAAAGGAAGTTAGCAGAAGACAACTCAGTCAGGAAGGTTAAGGAGAGAAAGGCTTCTTTGGCCATCGCATGGAAAACCATTGTATTTTGGGGCACTGTTTAGCTTTTGCCTTTCCATTGAACCTGTTTCCACTTCTTTTGGCATCAGATCAGGTTAAATAATTGACCTTGACTTGTGCTATCAAAATGTGCAAATTGATAACCCTGAAATTAAACAGACTTTCTGCTATACTTAAACAGTTCAGAGTTCCCTTAAGTTTTTGAGCAGTGTATTATAGATTTAAAGTGCCCTTTTCTGTTTTACAAACTTTCATTAATTTGTTACCATGTCTGTATAAAAAAGAGTTTCAGCTCTCATTTGTGATTTCTAACAGTGTGACCCTTTGTTCCCTTTTAATCACAGTCTGATAAAGAATCATCTTCAACCATAGTGAAACTAAACGGGGTTCCTAAGAGTGTCTCTCACAGTAAGCTGCTGACTGCTGTTGAGCAGTTTGGAAGAACAAAGTCTGTTGTGATGTTTCGGGCAAGGATGGAGGTACGTAGTGAAAATCTGAAGAGCTTGTATTTTCTTTTGTTGATCTTTTGATTTTTATTCGTTATGTAATTTGTGTTGTTTGCTGTACGTAAACCAAATGGTTTACAGGTCTGCATTTGCCTTTAGGTAATCCATGAAAATATTTGTGTTAGCGTTGAGTAGATGGTCTAGATGGTTGTTATAAGAAACAATATGTGCTTATATCCTCTTAGGCAATCGTGACTTTTGAGGACGAGGAAAGCGCAAAGAAAATAAAGACTTCAAATCGCCTTTATGTCGAAGGTGTCCCAGTCATCATCGTCGATGGAGAGGTACTGAACACTATTGTTTTATCCTTGATGGCTGGAGGTGATGCTTGTTATCACAATCCAATGAATGTAAAATAAGTCATCTTAATTTGTTTGTTCACAGGAGAATGTGTTCAAGGAGCAGAATAGACATCACCAGTAAGACATTTTTCATATTGATGAATGGTGGATTTTTCTGTTGGGCTGCCTCTTTGTGCTTGTTTTTTTATGAGAGCCTTTTAATAGATTTTAAATTCCCAGAAGTCATTTTAGCTGCTGTATTCACTGTTTTAGATTAAAAAGTTGGCACGGACAAAGTCTGAAGCACATTAACGTCTTCTGTGTTCATGTGTTCATTTTCTACATCTTGAGTTTTTTATTTCCCCAGAAAATCTGTCGTGTCCAGTGCATCTTCAGCTGAATCAACTAGTGAAAAGGCTCCATCATCTTCAATGTCCAAAAGTGAAAAGGTTGTGGTTTCAGAAGCTATGAATGTTTCATCTGAGCAGACAGCAAAAACCTTAGAGTCTGGAACACTGGCTGACTCCAAAGAAAAGTCTACACCCACTGTTAAGAAACCTTTGACCACTGTAACTGCAGAAGATGACACACTTCTGACCTATGGGGAGAGGATAAATGAGGTCCTGCTGAAACGGAAAATTCGTAAGAAGTCCATAAAAATCAGTTTGTTTTTAAAAATGTCTGCAAATTATTCCAAGTTTACTGTACTTAACTTTTTTCTTTTCTAAAATCTGTCCTGCATCTCTCCTAGAAAGCTTAACTGCACAAGAATCCCAGCGACGTGATGTATGTTTAAGTATATTTAAGTATCTACATATGTTATCTTGAATATATAATTCCAATTTAGAGTTGTTCATTTTCAGTATAGCTTACATAATGATGTTTCATACAGATAAAAACACATTTTAGTTATTTCCTATTTCAGGCAAGATATCCTTTTCTGTGATGTTATTTGGTCACAGAGTAACTTATGAAGAGTGTAGCTCATGTCTTTATTCAAGAATGTTCTTTTTGAATGCCCACTTTTATTTTCTCCGTCCTCTGAAACACAATGTTTTCTCTCTTGTCCTTGCCACTTTCAGCGCAACTTAAAGTTGGATCTGCAGATCGGACACAAAATCTGCCAAAGGAAAAGCGAGGGATCAGATGACGTCACTTATGACTGCACTGTTTTCCTCAGAGGGCCGCCGATGGGCAACATCGAGAACATCGTAGACAATGTTGTCTTTGAGCTAGAAGACGTCAAAATCAAGAGGGGTAGGACTTCGGAGTTTGTGATTTTTTTTAACATGCAAGAAAACAACAACAAAGTTTTACATTCTCTGTCGGATGTTTTCTCCATGCTCACAGAGAAGTGAAGATGATGGACGGTCATCTCTCTGCCATGATTTGATGTTACTGTTGACGATTTGTGTTACTAAGGCATTATTTCTGATCTCAGAGTTAGCATAAATGCACCTTCCTCAAATGTTTGTAGGATTTAGACAGGGGTATGCAGCCTGAGCTCTCTTGTGTACCCTCAAGAGCAGGGGTGTCCGTAAGCCAAATGCAACCGGTTGCCCATTTGTAGCTGGTTTGAAGCAAATTCTTAAAGCAAAACAATCTGTAGCCTGCATTGTCACATGGAGCTTGGGCTTTACTGTGTTGCAGTGTAAGACCTGTTAATGCAAGGAGACAGTTTTCAAATGTCACTGCCGACAGTCGCAGCAAATTGAACTGAGCTGTTGCACCCGGTCAATGCAGGAACCAAGCATCAAAAACCTTGTCAATGAATTTTTTTTTGGTTAGTGTGTTGTGTTAATGCTAATGGCAGAGATTTTTCCAAAAGTTAATGGTTTGTATCAAGGTTTAAAATTGCAACCTCACATTTCATCACATCTTAACAGTTTGAATATGTAGCACTTTTTCTGCAGGGACCCATTTGGGTCCCAAGGGTCCCGAGTTTGAGTTTTTTCTGGAGGGACCCTGGAGGGTTAAAGAAGCAGCAGTGAGGACTAAAAGCATTAAAAGGCGTTAAATTATAATGAAAAATACATGTTTAAAAGGAACCCTGCATGATCAGACAAGTTCATCTTGTTGGATAGATATTTGTATCTCTCATATACATAATGAACTAAAAAACTCACAAGATATTTGTATTTTGAGTCATTTGAGTTTATAAATTCACCAGGAAACCGCCATGTCTTGGTCTGCGCTGGCGCCGTGACGTCACAGTTCCGCGGTGATCCTTTGCAGCAACCTGTTTCAGAGTGGCAGCCAGTGTTAGGGCTGCATCTCAGAAACGCAGCACGTCTCAATTCTAAAATTAGAGGTCTCTTCTATATTATATTTGCACCACGAGCAGTTATCTGTCCATCTAGACAGGAAAATGATACATACAGAGCCATATTTACCTTGTTGTAGCAAAACATCCACATGGATAGAAAATGAAATTAGTTTCTTGATGAACCAGATGAAGGCCACGAGCTAAAATGAGTCTGTTTAATAAAGTTGAACTTCTCTTCTTTATAAGACTTTCTGTTTCCACACAGTTTAGGTAAAGATAAACACAGTACGAAAGGACTTCCGGTTTGCACCTTTCAAAGTACAAGTCTGCTAGCATTTCTTTGGAGAAACTCTGTTCTATGTACAGAATACTTTTATTTTGAAAAGCTCCCGGCACGCTTCCACTATACACTCAACGTAGTCATGTGATGGAGGTTTATTGAGGTAAAACTTTGTAGGAATGACAGAGCTTTGACAACAGGGAGACAAAACCAACACGCAGCAAACTCATGGCAGCAACAGCTTTCAGACGGTTTTTCTGCTTGCAACCATCTTAAAAACGGTTACTGCTTAGCAATGGAGAGGAGCGCTGCGGAACCATGACGTCATACTCCGTGACGCGGATGAAAACATGGCAGTCTCCTTGTGAGTTTATGAGCTGAAATGTACTCAAAATGCAGATATGTGGGATATTTATTGAGTTTTTTAGTTTAATATACATTTGAGACATACAAATATCTATCCAACAAGATTAACTTGTCTGATCATGCATGGTTCCTTTTAAGAATAGGTAAGAGAAAGGAAAATGCATGCATCAAGATGGTAAAAGCAAAAAACCAATAAGATCAGTCTATATAATAATCAAGGTTGTGGTTATAAGGTTAATTCACAAATAGTAAGGTGTGGCAAAGAGGTCCAGCCATCCTTATATTTTCAGTTTGGACATCCCTGCTTTAGAGCTATTCACCAGTGACAAAGATTTCGTGCAGGCTAGTTAATTTATAATTACACTCATATTAACCAGCTAGATGCATATGCACAGGCAGCAAGGGCTTAAAGGATATTTGTATGTGAATTCAGTATTCCCATTAAGATCTGTTTTGTCTCCACAGCTTTTCAGAAGCCTCCGTATGAAGTCACACACTCGGGCCCTGCTTTAACCACCGTACACATTCATCTTCACTCCAAGAACAGGGTGAAACATCTTAAAGATGCACATTTCTTAGTAGCACCTGAATGCCTTCTGCTTTGCTGTCATGATCTCACTCTGAAATGAAAAACTGGAATCAGCAGTCACTGGACTGGTTTGCTCAACATTTGCTGTGCACATGGATTCACAAAAACAACTTAAAATGTTGTAGGATACCTATCAGGCCTGTAGTTGCTATTGTCTTGTAAACAAACAGCCTACACATAACAAGAGGTGACAGTTTTTGGATGAAATGGTTGTGCAAACTCGGCCTGTGATAGATTCCCACAGAGATAGATACCTAACATAAAAAGGATTCATATGACTCAAACATTTTGGTTTTCTTACAGGGATTCCCAAGGGGAAAATCTTTCAAGTATGGGATACCCCTAGGCGCTGAGGGTGAAGGTGTACGTCACGTGTCACTTACTTTTAAAGACCCCTCGGAGAAATTCAGGCAACAGCTGATCGAAGCTGGAGCGGTGAGGCTGCCTCACACAATGACGGATGCAGAATTAAGCACAGTTGAATGTTCCGGCTGCTTCCCTCTATACCTGCCCTCTTAAAATATCTTATTCACAATGTGTGTACAATGTGGAGTGGCTTTGAAAGATACAATAAGCTTTTTCTGTACCCTTCAGGATGCTGCGCTCCCTGGGTCCAGTCCACACTCCTCAGCAGATAAGGTAAGGTGACCAAGGAGACTCAAAAGACAGGTGGTAGTCAAGATGCTGATTTAAACTCTTCTGATGAAAGCATGCTGAAAATGTGCGGTCATGTTGTCGTCTGTTTTGTCTGTACTCATGCTCTGGTCCATAACTGTCATCTCTGGATAAAATTATTGCATATTTATCAAGGGTTTAATACTGCTGACTGCTGGACTTAATGTATTAACATATTCATGATGAGTTGTCTTAAAATCCCTTCTGCCCTTCATGATAATTTCTTCTTTTTGACAGAATAATAGGAGGCTGTTGATTCTATCCGAGCTGCCCCCTTACAACAATGGCTGTTACACCGAGGAGGATATTGCTAATCTGTTGGTACCTTTTGGATTTCGATATACAGAAGACTCTATGTATGTCATTCCACATGTGCACATGGTAAGCACTACATCATTACACTGCAGTGGTTAAGTTAATTTAGCTTGCATTTCTACAGATTAATGCTAATACTTTATATTTTGTGGCTTCTTTTAAGGCTTTCTTTTTGATGAACAATGCCAAACAAGCACAGAAAATGATGGAAACCGCCCAAAAGTGTCCTCTTGTTTTACAAGGAGCTAAAATGTGTGTCAAAGAAGTGATCAACATGGGAATGACACCAGTAAGCATGTTTAACACACTGATTTAATAAAAGTTCAGTATATTCTACCATTTATCAAAACATGATCTTCAGAGAAAACTTTCAGTGCTATAGAGGATATGCAGGTGATGTCACTGCAGTGTGAGTCTGTGTTGTTCCAGACAGTAGCTATGTTTACATGGATCAATTGTAAGCGTCATTTGGAATAGAATCATCAGATTTGGCCTTTTTCGGAAAGATATTTCATTCCGATCAACAGAGGTGGTTTATGCCCATAGTCATTCTGATCATTATCCATGAAAACACTTGGTCTGATCATCTCTCCCTGTTCGGGGTGAGTTTATTCTTACGGTACATGCCTGCCCCACGGACGGACCACTCAGAAACATGGGGGCAGAAAAATAAAACTGGTCTGTTGTCGAAACAGCTTCAAAAGAGTCACTGACACATTCCCAATTGAGCAAATAGTCATGTTTCAGAATGTTTTGCTACACAGCTTGGTTGAGCAGACTCACTGTGCACAGAGCACACCTTCCATAAATATCTGCACCCTAAGAGGTGTTTTGGTTATTAATGATATAATAGAAGTACTTTAGTTTTCTAACAGCCTTTTGTGTTTTTCAGCTCGACTTCTATACATCTCTGATGGGCCTCGCGGAATTTGTAAGTACAATGAACAATACACACGTGATTATCATGATAAAACTTTAAACTTTTATTGGGATACTCTGAAGAGAGGACCTCCTGTTAGAAAATAACCCTGCTCTGTCTACAGATGAACAGTTTTAAAGTAAAAGAATGTTTTCTGTTTTCTTCTCTACCTTCTGTTTTTGGTACAGCCTGTAGAAGATAATGGGACCAGAACCATCCTGATCAAGAACATTTCACAAAGTGAAACCAAGGACCTCAGAGAAGCTCTGAAAAAAATCGGTTCAGTCAGGAACTTTCTGCCTCTTCTTAACAAGGTAGAAGCACACAAATACAAAAGAGGATTTGGTGTCCTAACAGCATGTGAGCGCCAGATTTCCACTCTGAATCTGAGAAAAGTCAAATTATATATGAATATATGTGTTAAAAATGCACAACTCTCCACTTCATAAAGCAAGCTAACGAGCTCTCTGAGTAAGGACAGTTAAGGAAATATTCTTGTTTGAGACTCCTGATGCATTGTCATCTCCCTTTGCTACCATGAAAGGCTGGCTCTTTCTCCTGAAATGGTCCAAAGGGTTCAAGGCTCTAGGAAAAGGTGGAATTCCCATTACTTTAAGCCATACTGGATGGTCATAAATACTGTCGTGCCCTTTGTTTACTAACAGACTAAAGCAGACTGCTTCAGTTGACAGAATGATAAAATGTGTTGGTGCTTGTATCATCTACACTACCAATTCAGTCTGGATGAAAACAGCCAGACTGCCTCCGTATTTTGTCTGAGCTATCACAAAGCGTTTTCACTACCCAAACCAAGGATTATTACTTGGTATCTAAATGCCCAAAATAGATGTTAATCCATGTTAAAGTAAGGTCTAAACAGGGTCTAAAAGTGCTATCTAAGTATGTGTAATGTGTGTTCCAGGTGTATGTTGAGTTTGACTCCGACCAAGATGCTGATCGGCTTGGAGTTTGGTACAGTTTCCAGAAACGAAACACCGATCACAGAGTATTCAGGCTCAAAGCACCAACCAGTGACTGTATGCCACAGGGTAAGTTTGCCACAAAACATCTAAAATATTTACTTTTTCTGTTTAAATCATAATGAAGAAAACTGTATTTAAGTTATGAAATCAAATTACTGTTTTTGTTCAATGTGTTGAAAGAATGCTCTGTAGCAATTTAATACATTTATGGAAATGTAATGTAAGACTTAGTCATGAGTGAGTTTTTATTGTAGAGTTTAAGTTGTGAGTTTAAAATATTTGATTAAGGCAGGTTAGTTACTGATACTGTACAGTCATGGACTACAAGTGTGAGAATTATTCAGAATCATGTGAGAGAGGGCAGCAGATATACCAAAAATAAACATATGAAAACAAGATACTGAGATAAAATTGATTGTAGGTTTGTCATCTCAACATTGATTTGAATGTTGCTATCTTAATCTTTATTGGAATATTGTCACCTCAGCATTGATTGGAATGTTGTCATCTTAGCATTGATTGGAGTAATGTTGTCTCAAAACTGATTGGGATGTTGTCATCTCAACATTGGGAAGTTATTTATAAGAAATTCATAACTCTCGTTTGAAAATCTGTTGATTCTCTTTTCTTTCCCTCTGGCTACAACACTGCTGGTAGAGACATAGCGATGGTGGTGTGATTTGGCTACTAGAGTTTTAGTTAAAAAACATGAATGAATCATGTATGAGCCTCTGAGACATAGGCTGGCAGTAGTGTTGTCCTCCACATGTGAGCACAATGCTGTAATCAACACATCCAGATGATACTCTGTTTAACCCATATAGGGTGTAATTATCTCAGAATGTACCTATGTAGTGCATATTTGATTTTCCCATATAAATATTCAATATGCCAGATGTTAAGTCCTCTGATTTTTTCAATAAAATAATTTCACAGCACCAAGACTTCCTGAGGCTGCTCTGCCTGACAAGGATGTCTTTGAGGGGGTGACTGTCCCACCCACAGACAAAGAAATTCCCCTGAGCAGCACTGCACCATTTTGGGTCTCGCTTAGAAATAAACCTTATGTGTTCCCTACCGTTGCTCCTTGGTTCAACATCCCAGGTTAGAAAAGACTTTTTTATTCTCTTATCACTTTAAAGTTTGATACTCTGAAAGTTGATTAGGAATTGACTTGATTTATCTGGGTTCCCTTTTGTCTCCAAGAATACCAGACTATCAACGACATGGCCGACATGGAGGTAAGCTTCTTTCACTCTTTAATTTCAAAGTATTTATAAAGCCATCCTTTTACCCAACTGGTCACGTGCTTGAACTACCTAACTTGATCATATGTCTGGATTTAGATAGTTAAAGACTATGATTTCTGACTTTGATTCATTTAACTGTCAAAAACTCTGTGCTATCCAACATTTGATATCTTTGAGACAGTTAAAAACAGAAGCTAGACGATCAGGATCAGCTCTCAGCGGTAGTTATGTCTGTGTGTCAACAGTATTAAAATGGAAAGAGAGATTATGACACTGAGTAATAAAACCTAATGGGAGCATACTTATAGAAAATAGAAGTGGACTGTAAATTGAACCTTGCGGTACACCACAGGTAATGTGAGAGGTGGAGTCTGAATTGTTACCTATGGTGACTGCAAAGACAGGAATAAAACCAACAAGGTGCAGTACCCTTGACACCAACCCAGGCCTCTTGATTTTCCATTGAAATTGCATGATCGACGGTGTCAAATGCCACACTGGTATTTAAAAAAATTGAAATTGAACTCTTTCCTCCATCAGCAGTTGAAATAAGGGCATATAATGCCACTTTTCTGTGCTATTTAGTGCTCTAAACCTGGTGTAACTTTCTCAAAGATGCCATTCCTTTCGTAAGAGCTAAAATCTGAGTTAAATGTTCCAGAGTCTTTGGATTTTACATGTAAAATGAAAAGAAATGCAAATTTAACTTTATGCTATTATGGTTGTATTTTCCAGAGGGTAAAGGATTCTAACTCCACCACAATCATGTTGACTGGTTTGCCGAGAGAACACTATGAACATAAGGATGTGGCCAGGCTTGTGTTGCCATATTTTACCAAGAAGACACTTCACTCCCTGTGCTACAACGTGACCGTCTTACCGCTGCAGAGAAGGGTAATGACTTTATGTGTTATACTGGTAAAAATGTACTGTAGTAGCACTTTTTATCTTAACAGAGCTGAGCTTTCCTTTTTTCACCTCCAGGCATTTGTGTTTTTTTCGGACTGGGCAACATGCTGCAGTTTTGTCCAAGATCACCTAGCAAAGCCTTTAATGGTGAAGGACCACACACTTAAGATCCATATTGTCTTGGAGCACATGCATCCTGAATCCAGTGAGGTACGACAACTATTTAAAAATTGTGGGGACTTTTTGTCCATTTATATTTCAACATGGTAGCCTGTTTCAAGTAGCTCAATATGGGAATCCATGAAAACAGATCAAAAGAATCTATTTTTGGCATTAGCATTGTGTCTGAAAGCTCTGCTGTGACTGTGTTTTGTAGGAGATGATGTACAAAAGCCTGATGAAGTGGAGCAATGCTGTAAGCCAAGACTCATTTCCATGAATTTCTGGTCTTATGAAAGCAGCGGTCTTTAGATCAGTAGCCCTTAACAACAGCTTTGTCCTTTAATCAGGGAGATCCGGATCCAAACGATCTAGAGGAGCGGCTGCTTGTCGTCCACATCTGTGAAGCCAACGTGAGCGTCTTCAGTGTGGCCCTAGAAGTGGTGGAGTTTGTTGCACCCGTTGTAAACTTCCTGGCACTCGCTGACAGGGTAAAACACAAAAGTTTTACTTCTCAAAGAAATTTTATGACTTCTTTGTCCGAGTAGTTTTGCTTATCGTCTGCTAATAAAAAGTCTAAATTTAGTTGAAGACTGTTTAAAACCAGAAGACATACACTAGCCTCCAGTATGTTTTTTGGAGGTGTGGCATTAATAAAAACCTTTTTTTGTTGCTTTAAGACATCTAGATTTTTAATCCACCTATCCATTTTGTAATGCTTCAAATTTTTGTACTACATGTTTTAAGCAGGGTTCCTGCAGATCCTTGAAAAAATCTTTCTTAAATTGTACATTTGAAATTTAAGGTCTTAAATAATCTTAAAAAAGTCTGATTTTACCAAGGTCTGAAATTTTAGAAGGCACTTTGTCTTAGACATGTTCTCATCCAACCTTATATGATTTTAGACATATTCCTCCACACTTGTTACTCTCCAGAACTCAGAAAATATCATGTTGGGTATTCTAAATTTCCTAGACAAGGACCCTAAGATCCCGCTCTAATTTTTATTTTTGGCTTATTGGGATTAAACAAACTCTGCACTGTTGTAAAACACTAGTCCAGTTCTCCAACAAATGGGCTGGGCTTGAAAATCCATGTAGCCCACCCGTATTTTTACAGGTTTTCCAAACAAAAAGCATTATTCTGCTGAGTCTTTGCCCCAAGTGAAGGAGTTCAAGTATCTTGTGGTTTCATGAGTTAGGGTAAAAGGTTGAGTGAGATTGACAGGCGGTTTGGCGCAGCATCAGCAGTACTGCAGGTGTTGTGCCAGACCGTTGTGGTGAAGTGCAAGTTGAGGCAAAGCTCTCTATTTACCGGTCCATCTACCTCCCAACCCTCATCTTTGGTCATGAAATCTCGGTAATGACTGAAAGAATGCTATAGCGGATGCAAACCGCAGGGATGAGTTTTCTCCGGAGGGTGGCTCGGCTCAGCCTTAGAGATAGGGTTAGGAGTTCAGACATCTGGAGGGAGCTAGGAGTAGAGTCGCTGCTCCTTCGCATCAAAAGGAGCCAGTTGAGGTAGTTTGGGCATCTCATCCGGATTCCTCCTGGTTGCCCCCCCGTGGAGGTATTCTGGGCACATCCAGCTGCGGGTAGACCTCCACTCTGAATTCACTTGAGGGATTACATATCCTGTCTCATCTGGGAATGCACAAGGGATCCCCCAGCTGGAGTTGGAAAGTGTCGCTGGGGAAAGGGATGTCTGGGTGGACTTGCTTGGCCTGCTACCCCCGTGACCCGGCCATGAATAACCTGAAGAAGATGAATGAATGAACACCTGTTAAAATGTGATCTAATAAATGTTAGTGAACAGCACTGAAAGAATAGGGGTATAAATGTGGAAGAAATATTCAAAATTGGGCGGTTATGACCAAAAATGTCATTGACCAATACCATTTGACATTTCATTGAAGAAAAAAAGAACCATGAAATCAGAAAATTCAGCCCTGGTTTGGTGTACAAAGAAATTTCTTGAACCTTTCATTTTTGACCATTAACTGTGAAAAAGTGTTAATAATTTATCTTGATTGAGGTCTTCAGGAAAAGTTGTAGAGACTCTTAAATTGGATTTTTAAAATTGTGTAGGAACCCTGTTTAAATTATGACAAAGTCAGCTGTTTTTTGATTTTCCACTATACCTGCACTTCCTTCCTTTTACTGTCTTTGTTCATGTTACTTCAGATATGCATCGAGATGGCCAGCCCCAGTGATGTAGCCAAGGTGTTGGAAGTGAAACGAAGTTTCCGACCAAACAATGCCCGAAAAATGCCATCTTGGTATGCATGATATTTCTAAAGTTAGGGGTGTTAGAGTAGTTCTATCATTACGCTCTAGACTCAATAGTTTCTGCATCTTAAATCCCATCTTCTTAACCATATTAACTCATTGTTTTCTCTTGTCTTAGGTCAAAAGTTGTGCGTTTTGAGAGGTAAGTAATCACTGTATTTAATAAGGTCAAGAAAAAGGCTTTAAAGGTTGAATAAAAATCACGAGCTCATTAATAATTCTACTTACACGTTGCCATGCATACTCTAATGAATCTAATCTTGCAAACCATGTGTGATGGATAAGAATCTGCCATATCAAAAACCCATAAGCTGTTAGGGCTGCATTCATTTGGATCCAACTGGTCACTTTTGGACATAGATGGAGAAAGAGGACTTTCTTTAGTTTTGAAAGTTTATAGCAACATACTGAGTGTGCTCCTTAAAGATTTCATCAAGTAAAAAACATAAATATTACAAGAAGAACATACCAACGTTATTATTTTGTAACATTTTCCCAGTATTCTTGCTGCTCTAAAGAACACGAGTTATGTTTAATCTGCATTTAGAACAAGTAGCAGCTTACAAAGCTGATGTTGGACCAAACCAAAAGCATGCTGAAGATTTGCAAAAGCTTGTGCTGGTGTAGGTGCACAGCAATAGATAATTAGGGACATATTTATTCAGGCAGAAAGACTCACTATGTTTGATTTGCATACAGACTGTGGTTGGACATTTGGACTTGTCCCTTTTTTATGATGTTTTTAATCAATTTATCATCAGTTTTTACTTCTGATGTGGTCGTACGTGATGATCGATGAACCTGTGATGCAAGACAAATTCCCGAGCAATCAGACAAAGTATTATCTTATTGTATCTTATAACCATATCATCAAGTCAAGTCAAGTCAAAGTTTATTTATATAGCACATTTAAAAACAACCTTAGTTGACCAAAGTGCTTTACAGGGTTTGACAAAACAGTAAAGGCACCATAAATGACCCACATAAAACACATAATGATCTAGCAATATCAACGAGAATACATGTCAAAATGTCAAGTTCAACTTGTATTAGTGTAAAAATCAAAGGAGCATTTGGTATATTCTGTCCAGGGGTCTTAATAGACAATAGACGTGATCCCAAAACTGAACCTTGAGGAACTATTTTGCAATGTTAATTTCGTCAACTAAAACTATGACTAAAAATGTTCATTGACAGCCTTTTTTTCCAATGACAAAAACTAGACCAAGACTAACAAAAATAGATCTGTGATGACTAAAATGATATTGATATTGATATTGATGAAATGATAGTGATATTTATCTGCTGTGGGTAAATCTGTCAAGAAACATTGCAGCTGTATGCATTCAGCCCCTCAGCTGTAGAAAGCAGGTGCCCCAGGTTTTGCAGCCTGCATAGAACACACTACCATGATTTGGTACCAGATTTAGGCAAGAGAATAAATGCTTGGGTTAAAAGTAAAGACTAACACCCAGCTTACCTACCTAAATTTGACAAAAACTAGCCAGAGTAGTGGTCTTTTCTGCGTGTATCAGTGACTGCCATCCCTACTATTTTGAATTTTAGTGTGAAGAGCATGAAACAGCATCTAGAAATTCGTGGAGAGACACCTTTAAAGTCAAAATGGACTACAGCCTGTCCTGACAGGAAGTCCCCAGCTGAACTATCAGATGATGGGTCACAGGCTGCACTGCAAGTCAGTGAACCTGAGGTATCCACCACTGCAAGATCAAGTTCTTCTGGCACAAATGAGGAAGCAGAGACAGAGGAAGCCGAGAAGCCAGGCATTGAGGTCTCCATGGACGCCACTGCTGGTCCCAATTCAGATGATGCCGCCTCATCTTCAGTAGACATACCAGGAGAAGACCTTGAGGAACTTCCTCAGATTGACACAGATACCTCACAGGCACCCACTGCAACAGTTCACCAGCACAAACTCGCCTTAGCAAGCACATCTCAAAACAAGGTAGACAAGGTAAGACCTGGATTTCAATCTATCGTTGTCAATGGCAACAGGGTGGTCTACTGGCAGCTGTTCTAATGACGCTATCCTCTGTAACCCTTACAGAAGATTTTTTTGTGAGCTTGGAACTGGGGTGACTTTTCCGGATCTTTACAGTTTAAATCCACACCAGTAACTCCAATATTGAATGACTTTTTTTAAACCATATTTGATCATTTCTGCCTTTAGTGGCTAATGCTGTCCACCAGATTGTTTTGCCACATGGGCTGTGACAAAACACTAGTACGATGTTCCATCGTCATTTCATGCTTTGCAAAACAGCACATACACTTGAAAGCTGTAGGAGAAAATCTAAAAAGCTCATGATGATGGACAGAGCCTGAGATGTGGCCCTCTGTGTCTCTGCAGACAGGAACTGCTAATGTGTGCTAATAATGGCACAAATAGAGCCAATACAAAGATGTTTTTTTTTCACTTTTTGGTCCCCAGGAGATGGAACAAGTTTGTGCAAAAAATTGATAATTTACTGATTTTTTTCTTGTTCTTTATTCAGGTCCAGGATGATCTCAAAGATGATGTTTCTAAAGCTTCAGATCTCACAGATTTGCAGAATTTAAACATGGATGACTTAGTCACTCTTGATGAAGTTGGTGATGATGTTAAAGACCAAGAACCTGAACCTCATCATTCGTCCTCCAAGCGTTCTTCCCGAGGGAGAAGAGAAAGGCAGCACTCAGGCGATGAGAAAGACTCCAAGGGGCCATCCTCTTCCTCATTGTCAACAAACAAGTCAAGTAAAAGCTCTGACTCAACCTCTGGTTCACCCGTTAAGTCTAAAGACTCATCTGAGCACAGTAAACCCCCCTCAAAACCTTCATCCCCTAGTCCCAGGAAGTCTTCTTCTCCTTCAGTGGTGACTGAAACTCCTTCATCCAAGGATAAGAGAACACAACGCAGCAGGACAAAGTCTCCCATCAAGTCATCCAGTACTACCTCCCGCCCTACCCGCTCATCAGCTGCCACAAGAGAAAAAGACACAAGTAAAAGAACAGTTGAGGCCTCAGTACAGAGTCATCCAGAGCAACTTAGTGAGAGAGGAAAAGATACAGGACCCAAGGAATCCCAGACTGTGCATGAAGAAAGCTTTCAGATCTTAGATAGCATTGATTGTGAAGGAGAAGGCCAAACAGAGACGCACAGTGAAATGGAAACTGAAGTTTCTCCCCCAGATCAAGCAGCAGACAAATCCAAGAAGACAGTGTTTAAAGTAGTAGATTCTGTGGATGACAATCCAGTTCAGGAAAGGTCTGGTCAAAGAAGAAGCACAAGAGGAAAGAAAGGAGATGACTCCAAAGAAGCTTCTGAAAAGCCTGACAATGGCGAAGAAGCTACATATAAGATATTAGACTCTGTTGAAGATGAGGCTGCCAGTGAAAAACCAGCCATCACAACAAGATCCAACAGAGGATTGAGGGAAAGAAGCAAGACAGATGCTTCAACTGAGAGATCAGCAACAGAGAAGATGCCAACAAGAGGGCAAACTCCGTCAAAAGAGTCACAAGACAAGGACAAGACACAGAATAAAAAGAAGGAATCCCCTCCGAAAGAGAGCACATCAACAAAGAAGAGTGCTAGTGTTGATAAAGATCTGAGTGAAGAGGTTGCCACTTTTCAGGTTCTGGACTCTGTTGAAGATGAGATTCCCAAGGATGATCAGCCTGCGCCACGTGGGAAAGGTAAGAGGGGAAGACCTAAAAAGCAGGTCAAATCGACTAAAAAAACAAATATGGTTGACATGGATGCACCTCAAAAAGCAGCTGATGAAGAAGAGGTGACATATCAGATTCTAGATTCTGTAGTGGAAGATTCAGTTAGTGATCATCCCCCAGTAGACCAGTCTGCAAGTTCAGCTGAGGGGATCATCTCAAGAAATGTGGACCCAGAAAAACAGAATACTGGATCTCTGGAAGAAACTACCAAAAATGAAGAGGAAACCAAAACTGTGTACCAGATTGTAGATGTTGTGGAAGATGATCAAGTTCAAGAGGAGCTAACAGCCACAGAGGAGTCCAATATTGCAAGAACAGAAATATCTTCAACAAGCAAATCCCCTGATAAAGCAGATGAAGATCTGAGTGAAGAGGTTGGCACTTCTCAGGTTCTGGACTCTGTTGAAGATGAGGTTCCCAAGGATGATCAGCCTGCGCCACGTGGGAAAGGAAAGAGGGGAAGACCTAAAAAACAGGTCAAATCGACTAAAAAAACAAATATGGTTGACAGGGATGCACCTCAAAAAGCAGCTGATGAAGAAGAGGTGACATGTCAGATTCAGGATTCTGTAGTGGAAGGTTCAGATAACGATCATCCCCCGGTAGACCAGTCTGCAAGTTCAGCTGAGGGGATCATCTCAAGAAATGTGGACCCAGAAGAACAGAATACTGGATCTCTGGAAGAAACTACCGAAAATGCAGAGGAAACCAAAACTGTGTACCAGATTGTAGAAGCTGTGGAAGATGATCAAGTTCAAGAGGAGCTAACAGCCACAGAGGAGTCAAATATTGTAAGAACAGAAATATCTTCAACAAGCAAATTCCCTGATAAAGCAGATGAAGATCTAAGTGAAGAGGTTGTCACTTCTAAGGATCTGGACTCTGTTGAAGATGAGGTTCCCAAGGATGATCAGCCTGCGCCACGTGGGAAAGGAAAGAGGGGAAGACCTAAAAAGCAGGTCAAATCGACTAAAACAACTAATATGGTTGACAGGGATGCACCTCAAAAAGCAGCTGATGAAGAAGAGGTGACATGTCAGATTCAGGATTCTGTAGTGGAAGGTTCAGATAACGATCATCCCCCAGTAGACCAGTCTGCAAGTTCAGCTGAGGGGATCATCTCAAGAAATGTGGACCAAGAAGAACAGAATACTGAATCTCTGGAAGAAACTACCAAAAATGAAGAGGAAACCAAAACTGTGAACCAGATTGTAGATGTTGTGGAAGATGATCAAGTTCAAGAGGAGCTAACAGCCACAGAGGAGTCCAATATTGCAAGAACAGAAATATCTTCAACAAGCAAATCCCCTGAAAAAGCTAATGGAAAGGAAGACACTCCTGTTAGTTGCACCACAGTCACAGAAGCATCTGAGAAAGTGGTTGTCAAAAAGGAAAGTCCCAGTATGATAGTTGATGATTTAAAAGAGGTACATGAAGATCCATCAGTTATAGAAGGGTCTGCTACCACTGAGAAAGAAAAGACACCCATGACAGACAATGAGACAAAAGAAGTACTGTCCACATCCCAGAGTGACACTGTCATACTTGAAAAAGACAGCAAAGAGAAATCACCCGAGAAAGAACTGACAACAAGCACTCTGAATCTGGACAAAGTTCGTGATGAGGAGGAGGATTTCCCCGATGACACAGCAGAAGAGGAAGAACTGAGGAAACGAAAAGAAGCTGCAAGAGAGAATCCACTCGACAAGGAACAGGAAGTCAGTCAAACCAGGGGGAGTAGAGGCCGTGGCAGCAGCAGAGGACAGGGCAATAGGGCAGGGAAGAGTCAGGAGAGGAAAAAAGGAAAGAAAGAGGAGAAGGATTTGGTTGATTCCCAGGAGCTGGTCACTCTTGACGAAGTTGGACCAGATGACGTGGCGGAGGGAGTGCAAGACAATCAAGACAAGGATGGGAGGATCAAGGAGGGAGACCTTCCGTCACTCGTCACCCTTGATGAGATTGTGGAAGAGCAGGCAGAAGGACAAGCTGAACAAAGTATGCCTATAACGCAGTCAGTGAGCCAGGAGGACAAATCAGGGAACACCTCAAACCAGGAGGTAAATTTCAAGTTACATAGTAATAAAGAGGTCATTGGCTAATACTGATGCCAGTCTTTTGATATCAGTACACAGAAGGAACATTGCTAAGGCAAACACTAAAAATGGGAACAAATCAGCCCTTCAGATCCAGAAATTCTGATACTTATGATGTCTTGTGTTTTTTTTTTTTTTGGAGACTTTGGAGACTTTAGATGAAGCTGGCGTTGCTGAAGAAGAGAAAACTGATGAAAAGCAAACTGAGAAAATATCAGGACCAATGAAGCGTAAGCATGATGATGACAAAGGTGCGTGTGTCATTGAAGTGAGTTGACTTACCTAGCCATATTTGCAGCACAAGAGCGCTGCATGATATCTTTTAATTTCAGTCTTTTCCTCAGAAGAATGTTTTAGACTTTTAACTAGTGCTTCACAGTCAATCCAGTCACAACTGCGATATTGGGCTGTGCAGTTGCATGACTGCATAAAAGACTGCAGTTATTTCAACATCAGAAGTATTAAGATTAATATAAATGCCCGCATAAAGACCTACATATAGACGCAATAAGAAATGTACAATGAATAATATGCATACATAAGTGTAAATGCATATCAAAGAACCCCCGACACAGCTCTCCAGACAGAAATACATCATTTTAAAATGCAAAAATGCATATCAACAATAAGCCACTTATAATATTATTACATTGAAAAACACTGAAAAATACAAAGCCACTCTGGACAAAGAGCCATTGATAACCAACAGAAGATGCAAAGTCAAATTTATGTCTTGAACCCAGACAGCTCCATCTAGTGGCGAGTGTATACGCAGACACTAGCTACATTTTCAATGAATTTACCACAGGTGGACTCCAATTAAGCCGTAGGAACATCTCAAGGATGATCGGGGGAAACAGGATGCACTTGAGCTCAATTATGAGCTTTGTGGTAAAGGCTGTGAATACTTATGTACATGTGATGTCTTAGTTTTTAATTTTTAATACATTTGCAAAAATTTCAAACAAACTTTTTTCACGTTGTCATTACGGGGTGTTGTGTGTAGAATTTTGTGGAAAAAAATGAATTTATTCCATTTTGGAATGAGGCTGTAACATAACAAAATGTGGAAAAAGTGAAGCGCTGTGAATACTTTTCAGATGCACTATATGGTTTTGGTACAAGGTACCAGGGCAGATTTGTTTTTTAAAGGTCACCTTAAGGTTTTTATTTTGAAGGTTGTACCTGTGCTGCTCTTCAGCTCTTGGTTCACAACTTCGAAGAAGACCACAAGTCTTCTGACTGATGTCTCAATTTAAATATATGTAAAATAAGTCTGCCACTGCCCCTCAATGTCCCATTTCACTTTACAAACTCCTAGACTGTGAATAGGCGAATCACTACAGCGGTTTCTGTTTTGATTTTTGTTTCCCTTTTAGAAGACGGTGAGAACGTCTTGGTGGTGGACAAAGTTGAAGAGGCTGACGGTGAGGAGGAAAAAGAGGTGTTAACACCCAGGAAAAGAGGACGGGCCAAGAGAGCCAGGCAGACTCCTGGTAATACACAAATACTTTTGTTTTTTACTCATATCTTGTCTACCATAATGCAGCAGTGCATCAGTGTGTCCCCTCCATTATCTTATACAACAGTGAGAAAATCCACCAGGGGGAAAGCTGTGAGCACTGAAGACAAACGAGAAGAAGAAAAGAAACCTACCGAAGAGCTGCTCCCTACTCTTTTACCTGCAGCCTCCTCCTCCTCAGTGGACAAAGACTCATCCAGTCTATCAAAGGACATTAAAGTGGAGGTCCAGGTGACAGCAGAGGCTGAACAGGACATCAACAGTGCCTCTGCTGGACCAGAGCCGCAACAGGAAAACAAAGCACAGGAGGAATGTGTGGAGGAAAAAGGGGTGAAGGAGAGAGAGGAGAGGTGCCAGGCAGATGTGAAAGGTACGGGTTGGAGCAACAGAAATTCATTTATTAATTTGTGATAGTTCTCCATTCATAAAAAGCTGCTGTTCATGATAAATCAAACAAGATCAGTCTTAAAAGAAGAGTCTCACAGTTTGGACTGTAAATAATATTCTTACTCTCTTTTTCAAAACCTTCACAATCCAAAATGGGCTGTTTGTCAAATATGGCTGTTTCATAATAAAAGACTTGAATAACATCATAAATGGGGACTTTGAATCTGAAGAATTTGTCAGAAATAAAATGTGATAATCATTGAAGTAACAGAGATTCAGTGGAGCTAGAGTTAGCTGTGATTTTGATGGTGTGGACCTTTGATTACCAGGCACCGTCTCTTTAAACCAACATGTTTTTCCTTCTTGTTTAGTTCCCACTAAACGGACTAGTGAGCTTCATGGATCTGAAGCAAAGCGATCTCGTTCTCAGTCTCCCTCTGTCCCTGCAGACTTCAAACTACCAGAATTCAACCCCAACTGTCCCCTTGGTGAGACATCCATGATTACACTTGTTGAAAAAGAAAACATCAAGTTGCAAATTGTTTGCGTAACACTTCCCTTCTGTCACACTTTAATTTCTGTTTCTCTCTTCCAGGTCAGGAATTTGTCGTCCCTAAATCAGGTTTTTTCTGCAATCTCTGCGCTGTTTTCTACTTGAATGAGAAATCCGCCAAGGAGCTTCACTGCAGCAGTCAGAAACACTACGACAACCTGAAGGTACACATAAACACACACAATTCAGTGAATTGTCTGAAACTCACTCTGTGGCTTACTTTGTGTTTCCACTTTTTTCAGAAATATTATCAGAAGAATCAACAGAAATCATTGAGAAGTTCACAAGGTTCTATCTTTGAATGATCCAAACATCAGCAACCTTTTTTAAGAAAACTGCAAAGAAGAAAGTGAACTAAAAAAAATCAGCGTTATGGATGATCGCTGAGGGGCTTCCTGTCAAATCAACCTGTGGAATTATTCAGAAGTAAAATGTTTGAAAATGTTTCAGAAATGAGGCTCCAGTCTCTCCAAACACATGATGTGTAAAGCTTCACTGTTCTCTGTAATATAAAGGGGTTTCTTTTGTATTTTATGACAAAGTTATGTTTTTAGTTCAGTCTTCATGTTTCTTAGATGAAAATAAACACCTTACTGATTACACATTAATTAAAAAAATGTATTTTGCAGTTGTATCTTAGTTTCTTCTAGCAAAACTCACCTGATCCCGCAACTTTGATAGAAAATAGCTTGTCTGTTCTCATTCAAACACCACAAGTTCACTAATTTTACTGACATTTCTTTAAACAAGGGTCCATAATGATGGATGAGTTCTGTTTAGCCGTTTGATTATTTTCAACAAACATCAATAAAACTGAGCTTCTTAAATGTTTTCTATGGATTCCTTTTAACATCAAATGTTGTATTTTTCTTCTCTATGTAGAAAGAACTAATAGATGATCCTGTTCATATCTATGGCATTTGAATGTTGAACTTTGCATTACTTTCAGTTATTAGTGGGCACTTTTATTGTTATTTTCCACTGTTGTATGAAGTGTCAATGTGTTTTTCTTGGTTTGAAACATTGAAATTTTTTAAATACAGTATTAAACATACTTAACAGTTAGATATACTTTTCCTCAACATTATTTCTCACCAGAGTGACTGATTTTCTTCCTAAGGAAAGAAAAACTTTTAATTTAGTAAAATGATAGGAATGATGGTGAAAATCAAATGGCTTAAACTTAAAAAAAAAGAATGAATAATAAGTCTTGAGTCAAAATTAGAAAACAGTATGCCATAATTGTTATATAAAAAGTTGACATTATGAGCAAAAAGTTATATTGAAAAAATGTCAAAATTGTGAGACAAAAATTAAAATTATAGGACAAGTGAAAGTTGTGAGATAAATCTTTAGTGAGATCAAAAACACTCAAGCTAAATAGTCGTTATTATGACAGGTAAAAGAAATAGGAAGGCAAAATTAGGAGTTAGTAATTCAAGTGATAAGTCAAAATCAAGAGATAATTCGTAATGAGATGAGGTTGAAAACAAATTAATGGAATAAAATAGTTATAATTATGAGTCAAAATTTAGAATTTTTCAATTGTGGCTCACTGTAGCTAAAACACTTATTCAAAATATAGTTTTTATACCATGATAAGTGATTTCTCAGATCTTTTATTTCATAATTTCTAAGTATCTCATAATATTGACTTTTTCTGATAATGCTGAGTGTGTTTTTTCTTTATTATAATTTTTATCTTATAATTTTGCCTTCTTTTTTCATAAACAAATTTCTATGTCAAAAGTTGACTTTTTAATCACACAATTTTGACTTGATGCTATTATTTGGCCTTTTTTTAATCCTTAATTGTGACTTTCTATTGTCTGCATACGTCATAATTGTGACTTTTTTCCTCAGTGTCGGCTTTTTTTATTGTAATTATAACTGCTCATAATTTCGCTTTTTTTTCTTCCTCGCAGTCAAGTTGCTTTTAATCTCGTTATTTAGATTTTTTTTTTATCTCAGATTTGATTTTCATAAATTTGACGTTTTATCTCCGATAATTCTGACCTCTGTTCCTCATAATTATGACTCATACTTATGGCTTTTTGCCTCTGATTTCAACTTTTTTATCTCATAATTTCGACTGTACAGCTCATAATTTCGATTTAAGATACTTTTTTCTATCATTTCCTTTCATTTTTTTTTCTTTTCCTCAGTGTTTTTTTGGCGGAAATGTGCCTCCATAGACTCCACTGAAGTGTTATTGTAGTTTGTTATTTTGCTCGTCATAACTGTCCGTATCAATATTCCATTTTTACAAAACAGATAAATAATACCTCTTTTAATTTTTTTCCTCCAAATTTACATAGATTTAAATGTAAAGGTAAAGTTCATGTCGCCTGTGAAAACAAGAAAGAAGAAGCGGACGAGCTTTTAATTTGAAGGGAGGGTATAAAAACGGAAATTCAACGGTTTTCTGAAGTTCTCCCCCGCCAACATCAGACAGGTGAGTCTGAACGCATTATGACGGCAAAACATGCAAGTTTCACCGAAGTTATTCAACAAGAGCTTAGTCACAGTGTTAGGAAGATAAAACACCACCTCTTAACCGTCTGTTTTTGGTGTTCGTCCCACAGAAAGCCAGTTTAACGTCCGTTGTTAGCCGGTTTCCCCTAAACTCCCGTTAGCTTATCCAAACGTGTGATACAACTTTAGCTGTCTAAACTGGGTTTGGCGTGAAAAATATCTCTCTAACCCCAGAAACTATTTCTTTTTGACGAAAAGCAAATTCCATAAAAACAGAATGGTTTGTGCCCGTTTTTATATCTGAAATAGGTTGATGTTGATGTGAACGGTAGCAACGGCTGGAAACGGCAACTTAGCAATTCAGACTTCAACACCTGAAAGCTGTTGAACTAACTGTGGCGGTAAGTAAAATGCAAAACACATTAAACACATTAAAACAATATTCATAGTAGAGCTGGGTCGTAAGGACCAGAAATTATAGGTTGATGTTATTAAGCAGAAAAAATAACTTCTTTAACTCCTCTTCACCACGTTTTATGACCATTTAACCACATTTCACTATTTTTATTGTAATATTTCATCCTTTTTGCCTGTTTTATCACCTTTGAGCCATTTAACACTTTGTGTTAATTTTTTGCCTCTACTGACTCAATTCTTGACACTTTTTTTTTTGCCAGTTTTAAACCCTTTCTACAAGTGCTTCTGACTGCTTTTATAATTATTGTAACCCATTTTTTTTCCATATTCTTCCCATTGTTGCCTCCATTAATTTTCATTTTTGCCACTATTAACCTTTTTTTTTTTTAAACCATTTTTATGGCAAATTTTTACCACATTCCTCCATTTTTATGCCCATTTTAACACTTTAAATTCAATTTTATTCACATGTAACCCATTTCAACAGGTTTTCTGCCAGTTTAAACACATTTTTTTTTGGCACTTTATAGTATTTTACTACATTTTCTGTACATTGTTGCATCTTCTAATCAATTTTAGCCACCCTTTCACCACTTTTATGGCTATTTATTTCTTATTTGGACTGCTTTCACTTTTTAAAGGGTTTGCACTTTGAAAAATGCATTACTCTTAGTCATAAATTGATAGAAATACTAGTTGCTTTAATTACTGGTTATTATTCAGGTAAAAATGAGATATGGTTATCACAGCTTAACTTGACAATGGACCATGATTTTGTAAGACCTCCGAAAGTTTGGAAATACTGGCATATCAGATATAAACAAAAATCAGATATCAGCAAAAATCTTATATTGTGCATCCCTTGATAACAATCCATGGTTTCAGTGTGCATCACTGCTGGTCTGTAATCCTGTTCAGATGTTGAAACTGTTATGCTGTTACGTGTCACTCATTGCCTTTGCAACTGTGCTTAATGGCTACCACCATGTTCTGCTCTTTTTATCCAAAGATGAACTGATGGCATTTTTTAAAATGATAGTCTCTCATTAAAAGTGCTATATAAATAAAATTATTATTGTTATTATTATAGCAGCAGCAGCATGGTTTAGCGCTATTTGGTCAAGGAAATGAGAATTAAGTTGCACAAAGGTTGTGCCAGGTGCAACATGCTACTGAAACACTAAGTGATGATCTTCAACACTGGCATGAGGATGTTCACCTGCAAAGAGGCTCAAAGACCAGGGGCGTGAATGTAGTGCTCAACTGACAGTTCTGTGTGTTTTGTCAACTTAAGTCTAACAAACTTAACTGAAGTATAATTTATAGTTAATTCTCAGCCGATTCTTCACCTTGTAACATCACTAGTACACTTTTTTTTTTTATTTATGTTTCCACTTGAATGGTCTCTAGCAACGACTTGGTGGTTTTTACCATTAGCTAACTTTGCTACCGAAATATGCTGCTAACAATTAAATGGGTCAACACATTTTCGTGGGTTGGGCTTTGGATGCAACTGTTTTTCTGCAAGTGTTTGCAACTTTTTTTTTTCCTGCAACTGCTGATTGACACAGACAATGAAAATATTGATCTGTTGTCAAAGGTTGGTGTTACAGTTTATCAAGTGACCATGTTAATTATGACTATATGAATATATTGAAATATGAATGTTGAAAAGTAAAAGAGCCCCTTTGTTTAGTTTTTCTCTTTCATATCTCCTAAGCATATGTAGACATAACAGAAAATATTCAATGTTTAACAGTGTTGTAACTAGAACAACTGCTGACACTTTCAGCTGAAAAGTCACCAGTTAACACAGTCACTTGTTAAAACGTAATTTCTACTCTACTAGATAAGATCAATCTTTTTCTGCTGATGAGTTTCTGATAAAAAACTTTACTGCTTAAGCTCACACCTTTGATTCATATTGAAATATCTTGTAATTTCAGCACAAATGACCATTTTTCTTTGCCATAAATGTAATTAGATGATTAAAAAACTCAACAAATATGCTTAAGAACATAATTTTGAGCACATTTTTTAAATCTTTAATATCAAATAATAAATTTACAGCCCTTTAATGCCTAACAGACTGAAGCAGAAAAATGTAGGGAGTCGGTTTGAATCAAAAATCCATTCTGGATCTAATTGTGACCCCCAGTATTTGAATCCAATAAAATCTAGGGATATTTAACAATTCACATCTCTAATTTCTGTTGTCATGTGCATATTTTAAAGGTGTATTACATGAAGTTCTGTCTTCTGGATCTCCTGTTAAAATTTCTGACTATTTTCTCCTTCTGTGCTTGGTTCTTTTACCTCTCCTTTTGTCTCTCTAGTTGAAGACCAGGAAATTGAGCTGTTGAAATTAAGTTCGACAGGAAGCACTGACTTTGAAAACCCAACCTTGCATATGGTGGTACTTTGTCATCCATTGAGTTTGTGTTTTGCCTCATTCAGTAGGCTCTTCCTTTCTTTTTATCTTTCCAGATTTCGGTTGCTATTGGAGACCTCCACCTGTTGTTCTGCTCCTGGGCCCCTGATGAGCCTTTTGCATGTGTGGAGCTCACTCCTGATTGGCCAGCAAGCTGCCTCCTTGTAGCTGTCTCCACCCAAAGTCCAGCTAACAGTGGCTGTAGAAAGCAACACTCTTACTTTTGCAAAGAAGGAGTTACCTTTGCATCCAACACAAACAAATCTGTTCCTTTCTTATCCACGACACCTCCCTCTCCAAGGGGTGCAGTCATCAATCACTCCAGCCTTCTGAAGATCGGAAATGCTATGTCACATCCCCTGTATCACCCCTATGCCACTGGGAAGCAAAGTTCCTCCCAGGGCTCTTATGGACTCTCTAGTTCACAAACAGAAAGGGGCCCTCAGGAGGCATCCTGCTTTCTTGGACCTGGTTCCAGCCTCAGTTCTTCTGGAGCTTCCTCTGGCAACTCTTGGCCAATGAACCAATTGTCTCTGCAAAGAAATTACATACCCGAACAAAGTAGGTCTGTACTGGGTGAGGGTATAGAAAGCTCTGTAGACATGCATATTAGAAGAATCAGAGAGGAGGTGAGGCTTGTTGGAAGCTCAGTGAATCACCCCATGGACCAGGATACTCGCTTTTCCAGCATACAGAGAGATGAATTTTGTTCTTCGGGCACAGGAATAGTCTCCTATCCTAAGTCCTCTACCTCGTTCTCTCTTGGTCATAGACAAAACTTGGACATTCAGAGTGACAGCAGGTCCTTTGACTTGTCATCAAACTACAGTAGACCTACAAATGATGTCTCTAAATTCAACATGCCACATGCTTTTTCTAGCTTCAAAAGCAGTGATGACAGTAGGTATGGAACCCCCAATGAAAGATGTGATATTAAGTCCATTCCAGGGTTCAAAGATTATGACCATGATGTACAAGTTGTACACAATTCTTTTGTCCCTAAGTCCGGCCAACCTAAGTACACCTCAGAAGCTGCTGCTAACATCCTTATGCACTTCGGACTTGAAAAAGATGATTTGGAGCAACTCATTGCCTATCCTGCAGACCAGATGACTCCTGCTAATCTGCCATTCATCTTGCAACAAATACTCCTTCAGAAGGACAAGAGAGCAACAACAACAAGGAAGTCAAAAACCCTACCAGAACCCCAATCCAACAGACCAGTGAGTGGGGTGGACAGTTGCAATTTGACCAGAACTAGAGGGGCATTGATGCAGCAGGAGAGCACATGCTCAGATGGTTTCCAGTCAAGCAACATGATTGGCTACAGCTACACTGGCAAATACCCAGCAGGGTTGGGGACTAAGATTGGAGGGAAATGTAACTTAGAGAACGGTGGGATGATTGGCAGTGTGCTGTCTATGGACAGTGCTGCTAGAAGACACATTCTTGAATCACTGCAACAAAATACAGCAGAGTGGAAAAGCAGTGCCTTGGGTTCTTTGAGTGGGAAAACAAATTCTTTTACCAGTCCCAGCTCTTTGTGTAGTTCAGCACTGAACTCTGCATCTTTTCAAAAAAGTGATCAGACTAAACAACTGCCGACTCAACCAAACCAGGCTTTGCAGTGTAATCTCAGTTCTTTCCCTCCGCCAAAGAAAGACGCACACATCGGACATCTCAACTCTGAGGCCTTAAAACCCACTCCTTTGAAAGAAGTTGATCAGTCGGTATTGAAAACCCAACAACCCTCCACTCAGCCCCTTAGTATACACCCCAGCGGTCCTGCACTTGTGAACATCGGCAGTAATGAAGCTAGTGGTACAAAAGATTCACATAAAAGCAAAAGGTCAGTTGTGGTTGAACACATTTTTAGGCAGCAGGGAAAAGAGAAGGAGCAAATACAACAGATGCAGCAAACTCAGAAGCAGAAGAGCCTAAAGCAGACTCATAAGCAGAAGAAGACTTGGCAGACTTCAGAGCAGCGATTGCAGCAGAAGCAGATGGAGCAGATGCAGGTTCAACAGACAGTAAAAGAGGAAATGCAACCTGCATCTCACACAGGACAGACAATGTGGCCTCCAGTTTCTTCTGCTCAAACATTGGTTCCACCAGTTCCTCGCTGTTCTCGACCCATTGTTTCCCCTCCAGTTTTGCCTCAGCCACCCATAGATCTGTCTAACTTCAGTCACTTGGGCCTCCTGACTTCTGTCACACAGTCTTCAGCCAAAGTTGCAGTTTCCAAGCCAACGCAAGCCATGATGAATGACTATGCTTCCACCACCACACCACGACTTTTCCCACATACCTGTTCTTTGTGTAACAAAAAAAGTAAGAATATGCAGGTGAGTGGCAAAGTTTTCTTTCCATTCTTAATTTTAAAATTTCAGGTAATAATTCCAAGAACAAATGACATGAAAGTATCTACAATTATGAAGAAATTGTTCACCCAGACATGATGGAAGATTGTTTAAGATGACTTCTTTTCTAGGACTGCTTTGCACTAGTTTAAGGGCTGACATAGTTCTATGGTCTGCCAATCAGTGTATGTTTTATAGAACTGCCGGTTCCATGGGAGGATTCTGTGGAGGAAACCTATGAAAGGAGCAAAAGCTGAACAGTGAGAATGGAAAGTTAGGACTCGTCCTGTAGAAGTGGGGTGTAGAGGATTTGTAGAAAGGTCAGCTTTTTCATTACTTTAAAAGCTGGGAGTGCAGGGACAGAATTTGCAAAAGACAGTTAAGGAGATGCCAGATGAAGCAGTTCAGGCCACTAAATAAGGACAAGGTGGCCAAAGAGTGGTTGAAAGTTGCAATTAAGAGTTTTACAGGGGTAGGTAGAGGGAGAAGTCAAGTGTCAGCCCGGTTTGCTGGGGGTTGAGTGCTAGCCCCAGTCAGGGCACCTCACTGTAGCGCTGCTTTCCCACCCTCTTGCTAAGCCTGGGTCTGTTGAAGGTGACAATACTGTTTGCCATGTGGTAGGGTAGATAAAAAGAGAATATATATATGTATTTGCATGGTGGAAATCATTGTTCAGCTGAGGTGTCATGGGACTAACTGGACTCCTCCTGCCATGTTTTTGACCTTATCCAACCTTGAGTATGACCTCTGCAGAGAAGACTTTGATGTACATAAGGACATATCAATCCCTCATACAGATAGATCAGCCAGCAGCTTACAACCCAAAAGCCAGGAGTTGTACTTATTTTGTACAAGATCTTTTCTCTTTGATAGTTTTTTCAATAAGTTTCTTGTTTTCAAATATTTTGTGGGCTAAACGGAAGGAAAGGGGTTAGCTGCAGATTGACTTAGCACTGTTGCCTCACAACAAGAAGGTACTTTGTTTGATTCACGTTGAGGTGCAGAGTTTGCATGTTCTCCCCATGCATGCGTAGGTTCTGTCCGGGTTCTCTGGTAAACTCGGACTCTGACTTGGCTGTAGGTATGAGAAAAACACCTACAGATGCCTATCAGAAGAGAACTATAACTGATGTAAATTTTGTTGGACTTATTAAGGTGCCAAGAAGGCTCAAAGATATGTATTTATAGGAACTGTTTCTGCTTTTGTTCATACAATTTTAATTTTTAGATAAGGTGGACACACACAACAAGTTGCACTGTCTTTTTCTCCCCTGGTGACTAGGCTTGGATCACCCACCACAACAGCATCCTTCATTTCGACAATTGCAAGAAACTGCGACAAAAGTCAGTCTTTCTCTTTGTACTAAAGATCTTGTCAAATTAAATCACAGTTACCATATATCTATGTAAGTATCCCTTAGAGCGGTGGTTTTCAACCTTAGGGTTGGGACCCCCTTGTGGGTCGCAAGACACTGAGAGGGGGTCTCCAGTTGCCCCAAAAAAAACTAAGAATATTTTTTAAATTACACTGCTTTCACTTTACACCAATCTTGTCAAAAATTTCACCCCTTTTCATCAGTTTCCCACCAATTTTAACAAATTTTTACCATTTACTTAACCCATTTTTGCCAAATGAAAGCAGTTTTAGCCACATTTTAACTCTTTTTTTTTTTTTTTTTTAACCACTGTTTATGCCTATTTTTGCCACATTTTTGGGTCGCGGGCTGAAAAGGTTGAGAACCCCTGCCTTTGAGTACATCATCTCTCTTTAGAAGAAATCCCAATACAATACAAAAGTTCATCACGACCTGCCTGAATTCAAAGCTTTTGTTGTAAATGTGGCTGTTTGCCCCCTGAATAAATCTGTTTTAATTGTCTTTCTCACAGATACCCTGAATGGGCTGCTGAACTTGATCTTGAGTCCAGGTAAAAGTTCTCTGCCAATATTGGGCAGTTCTGCTACTCATTGTCTGGTCTGATGTACACTATATGATTCTGTACTTTGTCCAAGGCTCAAATTGTAGCATGTCAGTCTAGCTTTTATGCCATAGGTTTATTTAACGTTTTCAGGTTTTTCATCTTTCTCCTATGCCTTTGTTGTTGTTCCTGTCTACAGAGCTGCAGCTCAAGATGCCAAGGCCTCACTCTCAACCTCTGCACAGACTTCCAGGCATAAGAGAAGCAGGTGTGACAGTCGTTCTTGGTCCAAGTCAGAAAGCCCTCGTCGCCACCGAGGCTCAAAGTGTGGAAGGGATAAACAACGCAGTCGATCACGATCCCACCGTCACTCCAGATACCATCACAGGTCTGTCAGACAACACCTATGGTGTCAACAAACACATGTTCACCAGAGATCCCTCTCACCACCTGATTGTGTATGAATTTATGAATTTTTTAAGTTTTCAACTTTTCTTTGTTAGGTCTCCGTCATGGTCCCGTTCACGCTCTCGTTCTCTGTCCCACTTCCGCTCCTGCTCCCACTCCCGCTCCCGTTCCTTTTCCCGCTCCCGCTCTCGTTCCCGTTCCCCATGGTATGATCCCTGGATCTCCTCCCGATATCGATCGTATTCAAGCAGCCCAGACCGATGGTCATCTCCAAGGAGAAGAGACAGACGATCGTCAACACCAAGAAGGAGCCGTGAGAGGCGAACACCAGCGAGAAGGAAACGTAAGAGGCGATCACCCACAGACTCAGAGTCATCTCCTGAACGAGACAGGAAGAAATGTGCACAGAGACTGGCTAAGAAACTTCTGAAAACATCAGGTTTGAGAAATAAACCAGAAGACTTTCCCTAAGTGCAATTCAAAGGGTATTATGAAATAGTGTAAAAGTCATATGAACTCCAAATGCGAACAATATGAGCAACAAGTCTCACTATTTTTGTATAGGTTTTTTTTCTGTGAATTTTGCTGTATTATACATTTCACAATTTAAAAAATGAGGCGCAGAAGATTTTCTTTAGAATACTACACATTTATTAAATAGACAGTAACGGTAAACACTGCTTCACTGTCTGACAGACTTCTGCTTTGTCCCTCTAGGTGTCCAGTCGCTGGCAAATCAGTCTGACCTGGAAGCTGTGGTTAAAACTCTTGCTCCTGCCTTAGTGGCAGAACTTTCCAAGATAAAGTCATCTTCCTCTTTCTCTGGCAAATCACAGAAACGCTCCTCTTCCCAATCTGGTGGTGGGACGAGATCATCTTCAAATGCCTCATCTTCCTCTTCAACAGCAAGAAAGGAGTCGGCAACAAAGACTTCCAAAAAAAAGCCCAGCTTGAAGACAAGCGAGGCAAGTTTTTAAACAAAGGCTGAAGTTCTTACCAAGAAGTCTTTCTACTTCCCTGTTTGAATGAAAACATGATAAATGAAGTAAACAATCATGTTTCTTGTAAGCAATGAAAATGCTCTGCTCCAAAAGTCAAGGCATTCAGTTTTTTTTTTTTTTTTTTGTACTGCACTCTGGCGCGATTGCCCCCCCCGGCTTGCTTTCACAGTCCATGCCCGAGCCCACTTGCGTATGTTCATAGTCCAATACAGCAGGTGGCAGTATGCACGTGGCTGGTTTGTAAATCCACAAACAAGAAGGGAGCAGCAGTAACCATGGCAACCACTCAAGTCATGAACTGAGCAGTGATAGTTTTTCTGGCAAAAGAGTCCATCTTACCATCAAATATATTTTTTTAATAATTTTTGAGATGCCAGCAATTGCCCTCTATTTGCACATCAATGTTGCACAGAGGATAAAATGGGCCCATGCTGCACAGATATAATGTTTTTTAAAAGACAGAACTTTATTACCTTTTCAACTCTACTTGCTGACTACAGCTTTGTCATGCTTGCGGTCAAATTTTAAGTGCACGGTTCACTTGTATCATACTCAAGACCACCTCTCCCTCAGCCTGAGCACATCACATTTGCATTCCCACTAGCTAAACCGTAGCAGACTTTGGGCTCAAGTGAGCCTGCCTGCTGGTGGTCATTTTGTGGGGCTCTGGTAGTATCTGATGTTCCTCTAGGCACAAGGCAGGAGCTAGCGGACCTGCTGCTGGGTTGATGCCCTTCTATGGCCCTTTCCAGTTCTCTTTGTGCAACTGCTGGTCTCCTGATAACTCCACTATGGTCTTGAGACGATGCAAGGAAACACAGCAAACCTCACTGCACGTGTATGCACCATTCTGAAGGAGCTGAAATACTTGTGCAACCTGATAAGGCTGCTGGTATTCCCCTCCACCAGTAGTTGCTTGGACTCTAGCAGAACACCAACATGAGGAGTCAGTAAGGAATAATAAAGAGCATAATTTTCCTTATTAACTGCATTCAAAACCATACCCTTTTTGGGGGTTCTCTTATTTCTTGTTCTTATTTCCTCTCTGTTGCACCAATTGTCCTGTAAGGGGTAAAATGAGTTACTATCATTTGTGCTCAATTAATTAGTATCACTGAAGTTAAACTGACTTGACTGATGGGCACTCTGAAAATTTGGAGCACAGCTCTTCTGTTCTTCACAAACTTGTGTATCTTTATCATCTTTAAGCAACTATTAATTTCTGCTTTTGTGACATTCAGCACTGTATTTATCTAAGTCTGAGTTTTGTTTTCTCCCTGACCACAGTCGGATAAATCATCCTCTCCCACCGTGGTGAAACTACACGGGATTCATAACACTCTAACGCACAGTGAGCTGCTTTCTGCTGTGGAGCAGTTTGGAAAAATCAAGTCTGTTGTGATGTTTTGGGCCAAGATGGAGGTACATTGGCGAGTGTGAAGAAATTGTATTTTCTGTTGGTGATGTATTGATTTTATTTGGTATTTGCTGTAACTAAACCATGACATTTACAGGTCTGCATCCAGTCCTTGAAACACGTCCCTGTTCACACAGAGCTTTCTTCATCGATCCTTTATTCACAAACACTCCAGATTAGTTTGATTTATTGTCTTTTTTTATTCATTCATAGGCAGTGGTGGTTTTTGAGAATGCGGAAGATGCTAAGAAACTGAGGTATTTGAAGTACCTCTACATTGACGGAATCCCTCTCACTGTCATTAATGGACAGGTGCTGTACGCTGTTTTTTTCATATTTGACCTCTGGGAATGAGCCCAGTTCAAATGTGTGGCCACACTGTCAACAGTTCAATTCAATCTACTAAAACAAATCTGAATTTGTTTGTTCACAGGATGCTGTTTCCAAGGAGGAAAAGAAAGCTTCTCAGAAGTGAGTAGTTTTGTCTTGTTAGTCTAAATGTCTGTCCTCCAATGGGGGTAATCTCTTTTTGTATTTGCTTTCCTCAATAGTTTATTTTCCAGATGTCATTCTATTTGCTGAATCAAGGTATTAAATCTGTGTTATTCTGTAAGCCAAAATGATTGAGGTTATACGAATGCATTAAACCATTGCTAAGACTTAGCATTTCTGCATTCTCTCCATCTTTGGTGTTTTGTTTTTTCCACAGAAAATCTGTCATGTCCAATGCATCTACAACTGAATCCACCAATGGAGGAGCTCAACCTCCTTCACCTGCCATGTATAAATGTTTAACCATGGATACCAAAGAAAAGGTTGTGGTGTTAGAAGCTCAAAATGTCTCATCCCAGCAGAAAGCAAAAACATTACGAAAAGGAAATCTTGCTGCAAAAGGAGCAGTTGTTAAGCATAAAACATCCTCACCGTTCAAGACTGGGACTCAGACAAATGTCGTCGACTCCAAAGGAAGGTCTACAACCGAAATATCTAAAACCACTGTTAAAATACCTGTAGCGGGGCTTATAGAGAAGCCCAAAGTAACAGGACCTGCAAAAAGCACAGCGATTAAGTCAAAGGTGTTGGGTTCTAAAGCTGAAAGGGTTCCAACTCCAGTTGCCAAGCTGAGTGCACAGAAGGCTGCCACAGAAGAAAATGTGAAAGAAACAGCAGAAAAAGATCAACATGAGCCCTCTGAGTCAGCAGTTCCAGATCAGCGGTCTAAAGTAGAAAATCTCAAGCCAAAAGAACGTGAAAAAGCAAATATACCTGTTAAAAATAATGATGCAGCAAATGTTGAGGAGGCTGTTGCTGCCCATGAACCAGCGGTCACAGTACCAAAGGGTGAAAATGTCTCATACCAGCTGACGGCAAAAACCTTAAAAACTCGAGTTTTGGCTGGAAAAAGAGCCACAGAAGCAACAGTGGCTCTGCAGGAAACAAAGTCTAGTTCTTCTGAAAATAAACCTAAGGACCCCAATCAGCCAGTACCTAAGAAGTCTAAATCCACCGGCAAAGAACCCATGTTGGCGCTTAAAGAGAAGCCCAAAGCTGAAGAACCGGCAAAAGGCAAGGCGATTCAAGCAAAGGTGTTTAATTCTAAAGCTGAAAATCTTTCAATCAATCAGAAATCCCAAACACCAGTTGTTAAGCTGCCTGTAAAAGATGCTCCTGCAGAAGAAAATGTTAAAGAAAAAAATGCTGAAGATCCAAGTGAGTCCACAAAATCAACAGCTCCATATTATCAGTCTGATATGGAAAATCTCAAGCCAAAACAATCTGAAAAAGAAACTGTACCAGTTACAAATAATGATCATGCAAGGGTCAATGAAGCTGATGATGCACATGAGATGGTCACAGGATTTGAAGGGAAAAAAATCTCAGAGCAGCTGACAGCAAGAGCCTTAAAATTTGAAGTGTTGGCTGCCGAAGGAGCTTCAGAATTTGCAGTACTTTTGCAGAAAACACCCTCAAGTTCCAAGTCTGGATTTTCTGAAAATCAACGTGATGCTGTTGGTTCTAAACAATTGCCAATACTTGAAACATCTATAACCACTAATAAGGAACCTTTTGTGGAGCTTAAAGTGAAGTCCAAAGCTGAAGAGCCAGCAAAAGGCACAGAGGTCACAGCAAAGATGTCAGACTCAAAGGCCGAAACATTTTCAATTCTGCAGAAACCCCACACTCCAGTTAAGAAGCTGCCTGAACGAGGGGCTCTCACAGAAGAAAATATCCAAGAAACAACTGCAAAAGATCCACGTGAGCCTACCAAATCAGCAGCTCCACCTTGTCAGTCTGATGTGGAAAATCTTGATACTAAAGAATCTGAAACTAAGGCTCAAGAATTTTTGGAGTTGTTGGAAGAGACACTAAAGCCAGTTGACAAAGTAAATGCATCAGTTGAAAATAAAGATCAAACAAAAGTTGACAAATGTGATGATGCAGATGCTTCGATGCTAAGGGTATCAGAAGCTACACGTTTTCCATCCAAACAGACAGTGAAAACCCTAAAATCTGGGACTTTGTCAATGAAAGGAGCTGTAGTAAAGGTGGTGGATAAGCAGAAATCATCAAGTTCCAAGTCTGGGTCTCCTGAAAATCAACCTACTGCTGTTGGCTCAAAACAGCCAGTATCTAAGAAACCTATACCCACTAAAGAACCCATGCTTGAGCTGAAAAACAAGCCCAAAGCTGCAGATCAAGCAAAAGGCACAGTGGTTACTGCAGAAGTGCTGGACTCTAAGGCTAAAATAGTTTCAACCATGCAGCAATGCCAAATTTCAGTTGATGAGCTACCTGCACAAGAGGTTCCCACAGGAGAAAATGTCCGAGAAGCAATTGCAAAAGGTCCAAGTGAGCCTTCAAAATCAACAGCTCCATATTATCAGTATGATGTGGAAAATCTCATGCCAAAAGTATCTGAAACTATTGTTCAAGAGTTTTTGGTGTTGCTGGAAAACACAAAGTCAGATGTTCCAGGTGAAAATAAGGAACTGGCTAAAGTTGAAGAAGCTGACGATGGAGATGAGCCAGAGCTTGGGGTATCAGAAGCAAAAAATGTCTCTTCCCAGCAGATACGCAGCAAAACTATGGCTATCAAAGGAGCTGTGCCAAAGGAGGGGATTGAGCAGAAAACTATCTCAAGTTCCAAGTCTGGGTCTCCTGACTCCAAACAAAGGCCAATACCTGAAACATCTAAAACCATGAGTAAGGAGCCTGTTGCAGGGCTTAAAAACAAGCCCAAAGCTGCAAAACATGTGAAAGGTACAGTGATTAAGGCAGAGGTGTTGAATTCTAAAGCTGGAACAGGCTCAGTTATGCAGAAACCCCAAAGCTCAGTTAATGAGCTGCCTGCACGAGAGGCTGCCACAAAAGTAAATGTCCAAGAAACCATAACAAAGGATCTGAGTAAGGCCACCAAATCAACAGCTCCATATTATAAGTCTGATATGGAAAAACCAAGGCATAAAGAAATTGAAACTCAGGTTCAAGAATCTTTGGAGCTGCTGGAAGACACAGTAAAGGCTGCCGGAGTGAATGTCCAAGAAACCATAACAGAAGACCTAAGTAGGCCTGTCTCAACAGCTTCAATGAAGCGGACTGATTTTGACAATCCGGAGCCTAAAGAACCTGAAACTACGGGTCAGGAAAATTTGGTGATGCTGGACGATTCAGTGGAGGCTGTTGAAAAAGTAAATGCATCAGCTGAAAACAAGGATCAAGTAAAAGTTGACGATGCTGATGATGCAGATGAGCCAATGGATCTTGGGCTGTCAGAAGTTAAAGTTGTGGAGCCTGTGGACACAGGTATTTTCAAAGACGAAGGGAATTCAACAAATTCAGACATTCTCAGAGAGAGTCAAACACCAATTTCAGATGCAGTCTCAGCCAAGGATGCTTACAAAGCTTCTGAAGATGCCTCAACAGTGGAAAGTGTATCTTTGACAACTCAGCCAACAGCTGCAGCAGTGAGTGAGCAGCAGCCTCCCTCCTCTATTGTGGTTAACCCTCTGACTGTTGGGGAGATGGTAGACAAGCTCCTGGATCCAAAGAAAATAGGTACAATTAAAACCCAGTATGTAGACATTCTTTTCCTCCTGTAATATATATGGACATCATCAATCCAACTCTGTATCCTTTGTAGGTAGATGTTGTGTAAAATGAAAGAAAAACGGACTTTGATGATCAAGACCCCTCATTAAATTGTAGGGAAAATAGATTTCATTGTATTCCCATTTTGAGTGGTATGCTAGAACACCTTTAAGAAAGCTGAAAGCAGGGTCAGGGTCTTGTTCACTACTATGCCATTGTGTAGGTGGAATGTTTTACATTTCTCGCTTTATGTAGGGTTTCAGCTGTTAAACAGTCCAGGTTCCCATTTTTCTTTATACTTCAGAAGGCTCAAAAACATTTAAAAAAAAATAGAAAGTCTAGACTGCACAAGAGTCCCACTATGGGAATCACTGATTTACAGACTGTAGTGGGTCAATCAAATAGGCCAGACTGGATTCAGCAAACAGTTGTCCAAAAATGTTGAAGTCAACTATCAGGCAAAGAACTGCTCAGCAGACATAGGCTTCTGATGCAGGAAAGAGTTTATTAAAGTCTCAGGTGAGTACAAGCAATAAACTCTGAGTGGAGGCACCATCCAACTGAAGAATTGTCTTTGTGCATCGCCTTTTATACTCTTTGGGTCTTCTAGGCCCACCTCTCATAGGGGCAGAGCTCCTGCCCCTAGTTTCTCTAAAATTCCCATATTTGGGCCGTTTATAATTATGGCTTATTTGCTCCTCCCTGGCCACATTTGCTCCTCTCTGGCCACCATTATAAACTAGCTCAGAAGACCTTGATTAAAAAAAAAATGTTTAAAGTATATTTAATTTCATTTTTACATATGTTCCTTTGGTTTTCTAATCATCCTATATTCATCAGTTGGTTGTTTGCATGTTTGGCATGTTGCTTCTCACTCTACAATGCAATCAGAAGGTTATACAGTATAAATTCATGAATACATTGGATACATTCAACACCAAGTACCATTGGTTGTAGGACACAATAAGAGTACCTGGTCAAGATATGGCTTGTGTTTAAAACATTATATTATAGATGTGGAGATATAACTCTGCTATTTGATTCTTTCTCTGCTCACCCAGCACACATCTTCTCTTTACCCATCACTGTATGTAATAAGTCAGCTATTTGCCTGAGAAGGCATACCTTGCTTCTGTGTCGCCCATTACTGTGTGTAATAAGTCAGCTATTTGCCTGGGAAGGCATACATTGCTTCTGTGTTGCAAAAGTGGGCACCTTTCTGCCTGCTAAGGTACCTGATAGAGTGGGCGCCTTTCTGCCTGCTAAGGTACCTGATGTTTGCCTTCTGCGCTTTGTCTTTTAGGGCCTCTGGCTTTGTAGATCCAATTCCTAGCATGGCTTTTTGGTAAATGACTGACCTTAATGGCTATTGGGGTGCCTTACTGTCTGTTGGAAAGGGTCTATGTCATGCACTGCTTTACTGATGGTTGCTATCTATGACTGCACATGTTTACATGTGAAGTGATGTTTGATGGGGGCTGAAACTGTAAGGGTGTTTGGCTTCCGTCTTTCTTATGGGCCTCAGGATATCTCCTATTTGACAATTCCTAGATATGCTTGGGTGCGTTTGAATGCTGTTTTAGATGTTAGATCTGGTCAACAAGTATGCTTAGTTCTGGTATCTTTCAGGTGTGTGTTAATATGCTCATTCTATTGTTAAAACATGTACTCTAGGTGTAAGCTTTTCGATTATTAATTTATTCTCATCAAGACTTGCAGTCACTTGAACTAAACTACTACTGCCATACTGCTGCCTCATTGTCCTCACATGACACTAATTGGTCCACTTGGGAACAATCGTTTATCCAGGGTCTTCCCAGAAAAACTTATACTAAGGACCCCTGGGACCAAAACAGACCCCTTAAAAAATCAAATCATAAAAAAAAAAAAAAATCATATAGATTAATTTTTTCTCTACTTTCAAAGCTCAAATCTTTTAATCAGCTTCAGTCCTAATCCTAATGATAATGTTTTTTTAAATGTATTGAATATTTGTTTACATTTTCCAGCTATTGTTTCATAATGGCAGCCCCTTTTATAATGAGAAAAACATATAGCAAAGAATATTTTCCAAATATGAATTGCAGAGTTGAATGTTTGGGTTGAAGTAAATAGAGCCTCAGGGACCTAGATCAACAGGGACCTGTTTGGGCCGAGGGTCCTATGTGTGCAGTGTACGTCTAACTTTTAAACTGTGAAGGTGAGATGAGAAGTGAGGTTGCAGTTTTTAACCTTGGTTTGCCATTACTTTTTTTGAAAAATCTCATGTCATTAGCTTAAAGACAGGCAAAGATATTGCCCAGTGTCTAAAAGGACCCAACTGGTCCTGAGGGGTGCAAAGAGCAGTGCAACCATATGACAGCAACACCCAAACAGTGGTGCAACATGTGTATGTTGCCCAACATACTGTACGTAAAAAAGACATTAATCTTAATAAAGGCATGTTTTAACATGCCGGGTTCCTTTTAACTTCAGGGGTTTCAGTGATTTGGAGATCATCACATTCTATTTCTTATGTCTTTTATTTTACACGACATCCCATTGTTTAGGAAATGTTGAAAACTTCTTTTGCTTGTGTTCTCTAAATTATTCCTCCCTGTTTTTACAGAATGCTTTGACACAAAGCGATGCTTTGGACCAAAAGTAAGTTCCCTCGGTAATTTGGTGCTGCAGAATTTGTGTTTTTTTGTTAAGTTAAACCAAACGATAGACTGACATGAATCAAGACAAATAAACATTATTTTTCTCTTAATATATAAAAACTGAATCATGTCCTGAGCAGATGTATTGAGTATAATACTAAATACTGCAATGTGTTTCTATGAATATAGGTGGATTGTTGGAATATATGCATGGATTGTCTTGTCGTACGTTTTTCCATCTTTGTTAGCAAAGTTGGAGATTACTGTACAAGTATAATAGTATTCTGTACTTTCCCCTCTTACTGTTATGTTTGATTTTTTCTAGTTTTTAAAGGTTGGTCAGAAGCAGTTGCTCCTATCTAATCTGCCGGAGTATGACAACGGCAGTTACACAGAAGAAGATGTTGCCAGGCTGCTCAGTCGCTTCGGGTTTCGGCACGCAGACGACAACATTTTTGTTTTTCCTCATGCTCGCTTGGTAGGCTCCATTTATTCCTCTTTTGTTGTTTGGTTCATTTATCTCATATCCTGCTGTTACTCTAGAGCAGTGGTCCTCAACCAGTCTAATCTCAGGACCCACCAATATCTTTGAAGACAAATCACAACCCATATTTCCAAAGGTTTTGACAATGTCAATTTAAATGAATTAAAACGTTGATCTTAACTTCTTGATGGAGCAGAATTTAAGATAGGAAAAAGAGACAGGACAAAATTCACATGTTTTTCACCCCCTTCTATCTTGATAATATTGTGCCCATCTACTTAGTATTTTGTGATTTTAAAAACACAATGGAAACCTATATCAGATTAATTTGAGCTACATGTCATGACTAACATGAAATTAAATTATTTAAATTAATTTCAGTTATTAAATTATTATTATTATTATTATTATTATTTTTTACTGGTGTTCTTAGGCTTTTGCCGTGATGCCAACAATAGAGAGTGCTCGTGAAATACTGAAAGCTGCTGTTAAGCAGCGCATCATTTTAAAAGGAAATATCCTCTCAATGAAGATTTTAAAAGAAAGCAAAATGAACACACCGGTAAGCATGAATGTGACACTTGTTCTTTGTTTGCAGAAAGGTATTATTTGATAGAGTATTTCAGTAGATTATATTAATGTGATGTATTGTGGAATATCTATGTACTATATAATAACATGCCAATGTTTTCATTGTAGCTTGGGTTATATCAACAACTCATGAAGCTGATGGGGTCTGTAAGTAAGGCACACTGTTTATAATGGCTGTTACTTTTATTTATTATCCCTCGTCATGTTTAAGACTTGGTTCACTACTTTCTTCTCTCCCCCAACTGTCAGCATTTGAGTGAGCATGTCAGCCTTGTAGGACTCTTCAAATGGTTATAATCAAATCTGAAAACCATTTTCTGTTTCCTCTTATTATTTTGCATTAAATGTTCACTCCTGGATTCAGGGTGAGTCTGGCCAAGAAAATAGAGCTGTCTTCATCAAGAATATTTCACTGGCGGAGACCCAGGAGCTCAGGAAAGCAATGGAGTATTTTGGTTCTTTTAAGAACTACATGCCTCTCCTAAACAAGGTGTGAGCTACATTTTCCTGTGAGTGAGTCTAAAAATAGATTTCCTGTTTGTCTGATCAGTCATTAACGTGCGTGCTTGGGTTTCAGGTGTTTATAGAATTGGAGTCAGTTAAAGATCGCCATTGCTTTACAATTTGGTTTAATCTCTTGAAACCCGGGCATGGCCATGAAGTACACAAGCTACATGCGTACCGATGTGTCTACCTAAAGATGGGTAAGTCTTTGTTTGGGGAAGAACCTTTAACCTTCACCCAGCAGCTGTGTGATGGAACTTTTGGATCTAGTTGAATAGACACAAAGAGAACAAGCACATACAGACAAATTCAATACCGCTAACCTGGGGCATAAAGGTTAAAATAAAACCTATTCGGACTGCTGTTGCAGCAGAGTCCAAGTGCCATCAGCTTGGTGGTACTTTATCCAGCACATCATCATTTTAAGCTGGAGTTCTGTCCTCCATGGTGAGCCTTCCACAACCACTCATTCAGCCATCTTCTCTTCTGCTTGGGAATGTGGGTTTGGGGAATGTTGGAGCCAATTCTACTTCTCATTTGGCAAAATGGTATACCATGGACTGGTGATGGTATTCAAGCACTTGCGCCTAAACTCACCCATGTTCCAGCAAAGGTTAGATTTGAATTCAATGCCCCTTCTCATACAAATCTATGTATTCTATTTTCCCAGTTTAAGTGTTCTGTATTCTTTGTCTGTTAACCACTTTGTCTTTACGACAAGGTCTTCAGTTGAGATTTAAGATCTCTTTATGATTTCTTTATCTTATAGAAAGGCGTAAAAGGAAGAATGAGAAGATTTGGAAACGGAGACAGGCCATTCAGTGTTCTGATAATGGCATGCCTTTGACCCGTGGAGAGATGGTGGAATATCACCTGCTCAAAGACAAAATTAGTAAGAAACAAAGAACAGTTTACCTTTAATAATGTCCACAAGTGACCTAACTTCTATTATTTTTCATTCTTTTCTAACATTTGGTCTGTTTGTCTTCTAGACTGCCTGAAACAACGATCCTGCCTCTCACCAAAAGTAAGATTGAGTAGATAATTTGCTTCCAATAGAGATTACTCTTTTCTTTCAAAAATGTCAATATCATTGCAGCCATTTAGGAAATATCCGTAGAGGAAGAAAATACAGATCTTATTGATTTTGTCTGACTAGCCTTCTAGTTATTGAATATTGCAGAGAAGTTTTGAATGAGGTTCCTGCAGATACTTAAGAAGCCTTGCATTTACCAGTACAAGATCTTAGATTTTAAGGGGTATTTTGTCTGAGACATGCCTTTATCCAATCTTCATCTTTTGGCAATATGTATTTGATCTTAATCACTCTTTTTTGCACTCTTAGAATCTGCTTAACAAACCTGCAAATTTGTAATAATAAACATCAGTATACAGTTTATTGGACAAACAGAGCTAATAAAACGGTGCCAAAAAAAACATCAAATCTGGTTGTTTAGGACAATAAGAAAATATTTTCTTTTGCCATACCATCTTGAACAGTGTACCAAGTCAGCAAACTCAGCCCTGGTATGGTGTGCCAAAAATGTGTGCATGCTTTTGCTGCAAAAAGTGGTACTAACTCTTCTCTATTCAGGTCTTAAAAAAGGTTTTTAAAAATTCCTACATTTGATTTTTTAAAGTATGTAGACGGAACCATGATTAAATGTTGTAGTATGATTCTCAAGAAATCCTGTTGGTTATCCTTGGTTTCTATCAATCCTCGATACTTTGGCATTTGAGAAGAGAGAACAAATTGTATTTGATTTGCCTTTTAAAGGGTATCAAAAAGTTAAGTTAGTCCTAAATTCTAAGACCCTAGCCAATCCCTTCTTTGACCACTCTATTTCCAATACCACTGTTTTAAGTGTGTCAACATTAATATTGAATGAATCCAAAGTTTTAAAGAAGTCTTTATCACTGCACTTGCCACCTGTGTTTATAACAAAAATCCTTTCATGCTGCTTATTGCCATTCCTTATATTTATTTTTTCCAATTTTCCAGTTTTTAAAGCGTAGCACAAGGCTGATGCTTATCAGTGACTTGCCATTATATATCAATGGCTGCTACACAGAAGCTGATGTTGCTAATCTGCTTATTCCTTTTGGATTTCAATACAAAGAAGACTCCATCTATGTTGTTCCGCAGGCACGCATGGTAAGCACTACATCATCAACCTGCAGTTGTTTTGTTTATTTATCCAACATATCTAAAGCTGAATGCTAACATATTTTTCTGGTTTCTTTCTTAGGCTTTCTTCTCGATGAACAATGCAGCAGAAATGCAAAACATGATGAAAACCCTCAAAGTGTGCCCGGTTGTTTTGTTGGGAGTTGAGCTCTCTCTCAGTGTCGTGGCTGTCCACATTGAAATGACGCCTGTAAGCATGACTGATACAATATTTTTTGTTCAACACATTCACAGAAAAAAAGCTTAACATATTCAGAGAAAACATTTAGCTGTATTAATACTTACAAATTAAAATGTATGACACTTGACAGGTAAATGCTATTGAGCACATTCAGTCTCAGTAGCTAACTGGGGTTTGCTTGTGATGGAGAGTATGCATATGCTTTGAGAGTTTGAGAAGCTATCATTCACAGTGATTAAAGTGGTTGTAGGAAGTGTGGTTCCTTTACTCCCAGAAAACATATGTATGCAGTCTTGTACCTTTTTCTTTTTTTCCGTTTTCCAACCCTTTTGTAGCACCAAATTAAATGGTGTTTTTAACAGTGGTTCTTGACTGATCGAGCAACAGGACCCATCGTCAGTTCTTCAATGTTAAACAGTGACCCAAATTTCTGATATTTTTCAACCAATTTGATTTATTTCATGAAAAATTGAACAGATCGGACTTCATACAGTACGAGACATGATGAATCAAAGAGACAGGACAAAAAAAGCTTTTTTAAAATGAGGTTCATGGACTTTTTAGTGTAATGTTTGCTTCCAGGAACATCTTTGCACTCCCCTGAAACAGGCTCAATGACCCACTTTTGTGTCCTGACCCACCAGTTGAGAACCACTGGTTTATAACAAGTATTTGCATAGCTGGTTGACTTGGTAATAGCTTTAAAAATGATAATAGAAGAATTTTGTGAAATGTCTGGTGTATTTGAATGAAGACATTTTAGGTCCAGACCCAGAGCCCCTGAAAAGTGGGCTGTCACTGTTGAGCTGTATAGTTCAGACATAATAATAATAATAATAATAATAATAATAACTTTATTTATATAGCACCGTTAAAAACTGGTATTTGCAAAGTGCTTTAACAGACATAGCAAGGACAAGAACTCAAGGATTAATAAAATAAACAACTAGAAAAGCACTCAGAGAGTGCAGACCTCCACCATTAGCCCTATTGCCCAATAGTAAAGAATCATTTAAAAAATTCCTGGATCTAGACGGTGATCTGGATCACTCCCAAAATCTAATCAGTTCTTCCTTGTGCTATTTCTGACATTTCCTGAAAATTTCATCAAAATCTGTCCATAACTTTTTGAGTTATATTGCTGACAAACTAACAAACGAACTAACAAACCCTGCCGATCACATAACCTCCTTGGCGAAGGTAATTGGCAATAAACCAAGTGGACAAAGTCTTGAGGCTCAAACTGAAAATCAAAACAAACTGAAACACACAAGTCTTAAAAATTAGCACAATTGAAAGGAATGGAAATGACAAAGATGATTTTTCAGGCAGAACATATCCAAGAAAAGACGATAATGATGTATGAAAGTAAAGCCATATAGCCGTAGTAGCTGCACATTTATAAGCAGACAGTATCACATCATTAGCAAGTAAACAAATAAGATTAATAGCAGATGCTTTTGATGCTTTTTTACTGAACCAAACTGAGTCTGGAGTTTGTTGATATTTGAACAGTTGGATGTATGTTGGATCAGAATTTTTGTTTTCCGACTCAACCTTCTCTGTTTCTTTTTTAGTTTGAGTTCTATAAATCTCTGATGGGCCTCATGGATTATGTAAGTAATACATGCAAACAAAAACATGTCATGGTAAAGCTCAAACTAATTTGGAAATATGCTGAAGAAAGAGCTGTTATTTAGGAATATACTTTCTGCTCTCTACAGCTAAAAGAGAAATTTATTGTGGATGCACACAGTCTCATTTTTTCCAATAAGCTTTGGTTCTCTGTCTTCTGTTCTTGATGCAGCCTGTAGCAGCCGATGGAATGAAAACATTCTTCATCAGAAACATTTCACCAAATGAAATCAGGGACCTCAGAAATGCTGTGAAGAAAACGGGCTCAGTCAGGAACTTCCTGCCTCTTCTCAACAAGGTAGAGACACATGAATTCAAAAACCCTGTTTGGGTAGACTTAATGTGTGCTTTACCACTCAAGTATGGTTGTGTTTGTTATTCAGGTATTTGTTGAATTTAATTCCATTCGTGATGCTGATATGCTTGGAGTTTGGTACAGTTTTCTGAAACAAGCCCCCGGCCACGTAGTCCAGAGGATGAGAGTACCAGACACTTGTTCTGCAGGACCACGTGAGTTTGATCAGAACACAGAGAATTCTTCGGCATAACAAATACACTTATGGCACATTAAATTTGTATACAAAGTGTTTTTGAATGCTAGATTTATGGACATCCAGCGTTAGTAATTTTACAGTTATTGCAGAATTACTGCAGATTTTTTAAAATGTCTTGATTTGGATTTTGAAATTAAAGGCCATACAGTGTTCTTTCTGACTCCTGCAGATACTTTTGCATCTTGGAAAATCTTTTTTATCTGCCTTGTCTCCTTATAAAGCAGAATCTTCATGAGTTTGAGTTTTAACCACCTTCTTCACTGCACATTTATTGTGTCCAACTTTTCTTTTTCTAAATAATTGAGAAAGGTCTCATCTGTCTTTGCTTCTCTAACAGTGTCTTCACTTTGAACAATCCCCTTTAAAAATTACTCTTCTTTTCGTTCAGCACCAACATTTCCAAAGGCCGCTCTTCGGGACAAGGATGTCATTGAGGGAGCGACTCTCTCGCCATCAGATTCTGACGTCCCGCAGGGCAGCATAGCACCATTTTGGGTCACGCTGAGAAACTGCCCTTTCGTGTTTCCCTCTGTTTTGCCTTGGTTCTTCATTCCAAGTAAGACCAGCAGGATTTTTTTGTCTTCATCACCCTAACAAGTCTGATACTACGTTTGAACTTAATTAGATGTTGATTCCCTTTTGTCTCTTAGAGTACCAGCCTATCAGAAACATGGGAGACGTTGAGGTAAGCTAGTTTATCCTTGCAAGTCCAAAGCTATGTCCTAATTCCTTTATTCAAATAATGTTAAACAGACAAACTACAGGCCAAATGTGAATTCCTCTTTTTTTTCCATCAAACATCTTTATCTGATGGGGTCAACTTCCTTAGCGCACTCTAACTGCAACTTTTATCTGATAATTGGAAGAAAATGGAAGCATATTTGATGGCTGGACAAAATCAATCCAACTATGTTGATCTTCCAAAATAAGCAGTATTAATGAACAATCTGTGTACAACCCATATATGTCACCAACAACAGGCCCAACCCAGTTTCACCTCTGATTCTACAAAACACGTGGGCCAAAGAGGCACTTTGGTTAGCATCCAGTTTTACTGTAGAGGTCCAAATGCACCAAAGCAGCATTGATTAAGCCTTATGTGACTTTGTTTGAAATGCTTTGCTCAACATGTTTTGAAAACACACTACAGATACTGCTGGACAAAGTATTCCAGCACATTCTGTTCTGATGTACACTGTCTTATTTCTTAAGCACAAAATGAAATAAATCAGTTCAAACCAAAATCATCAGTGGATCTCCAACCAGACTTAGGAGCTCTTGGGCGGTCTGTGGCAGTACTTGGCGGCATTGGATGCCCTGATCAGTCCCAAGGTGCCGAATCAGATTTATGTCAGGGAATCAAGCCAGTCAGGGACATCCCTTTTGTCATCATCCAGGAACTGCCCAAACTGACCACATGAGGCGGCAGGAGAAACCCAGGGCCACTTGAATAGGCTGTAAGCACTGCCTCATGGTACCAGCTGTGACCGCAGAATCTCTAATCAGTCAGGAAGGATAAGGAGAAAACAATATTCTGTTACCACATGGAACTTCTTTCCTTTTTTTAAGTTGTTAAAAAGCGTGGATGTGGTCTTTTTTGTTCCGTAGTTCTGGTACTGTACATGCAAAATGAGCAACACAGAAATTTAACTCTACTATTTGTCCTAGAGAGCAAAAGAATCTGCGCTGCCAACAATCATGTTGACTGGTTTGCCAGAAGGAAACTACAAACATGAGGATGTTGCAAAGCTGGTCTGGCCATATTTTCCCAAACAGACCCTTCATTCCCTGTACTACAACGTTACAGTCTTACCACTGCAGAGAAGGGTAAGATGTAGGCTACGATAGACTGTGACAGGCACAAAACTTGAAGTCGATCCTTCTCTGCAAAATTTAGCTAAATGTATTTTCCATCCAGTGTGTCCTGTCTTCACTTGCAGGCATTCATATCATTTGAGGACTGGACAGCATGCAGCAGCTTTATCCAAGATCACATGAAAAAAACTTTTTCTGTCAAGGGATGCTTGATTAAGGTCCATATTGTTTTGCAACGGATGCATCCTGATTCCAGTGAGGTATGGTGACTCTGTGGTGTAATATTGTTATCATGTGGTTGCAGTAGGGGAACTTGATTTAGAAGTATACAGGCATTGTTTTTACTTTTATTATTTTTATCACTAAAGTAACATGCAATGACAGTTCCAAACTTTCATATAGAATGAATTTAACATGTTTTTTGTGGACATCTTTAATATCCTTTTCCTGGTGATGATTTGCAGGAAATGATGTACAAAAGCATGATGAAATGGAGCAATGCTGTAAGTCAAGATTTGATTCCATTATTATTTTATGCATGTAAAAGCAGCTGTCTTTAGACAGTCTCTCTAGTCCTCAACAAGTTTTCCATTTTTCTGTTTAGAGAGTACCCAAAAGAAAGGGTCTAGAGGAGCGATTGCTTTGTGTTCAGATCTGTGAGGCATCTGTGGCTGTCATCAGTGTGGTCATGGAAGTTGTGGCGTCTGTTGCGCCTGTCATAAACTTCCTGCCACTTGCCAACAGGGTAAAATGCAGAAGTTGTAACTTTTGTTTTATTATTAATGTTATTTTTCTACTTCAGCTCCCCATCCTCTTCTCATCTTCTTTCTGCTGCAGATATGCATTGAGATGGCTGGCCCCAGTGGTGTAACCAAGGTGTTGGAAGCAAAAAATAAGCTATGCCTTAACACTGCTCGAATGGTTGTACCATGGTATGCAGGTCCTTTTTAAAGTTTCTTAAATTTAGACTAGGTACAATTAGGTACAAGGGGGTGTTTGACATGAGCCTCGCAATTCTTGTAAAATCTCATCTCAGGAGAGTCCGCTGCAAGGAAGCTAGACGTTCAAAACCTGTTGCGTGTTGGTACGGTTATGATTACATCTACAGCGGTTACCTTGATAATTTTGAACAAAAGACGAAGGCAACGAATGATAGTCCTGAGGCAAAGTCTGTATGTATGGCAGAGGTTGTGCTGGACTTTTTGTTGTCTGTCATTTTGATGGAAACTATGAACTGCACCATTTAAAGTATCACATACAGTTTTAAGGATATTTTTAATGTCAAGATGTTGTAGTTTAATGACCATAGCTGATAACAAGTTGTTAGGGCTGTACTGGGAAGCCGTGTGCATTTGTGTCTGCTCCACAGGAGTTGTAATCCAAAAAAACATCACACACTCTGATCTTGCACAGTGAGTCAGGTGTGTTTGTATTTGCCTTGACTGCGAAATTTGTAGAATGTGCCAGATAGTTTCCCAGTGTGTCCGTCACTTCTTTAAAAACCTGCTGGATCCATCCATCCTGACAGAGAGCTTCACATGCTCATGTGTCATAGCTTTGAGACAAGTTGGAGAGATGGACAACTTTTTAATTCTGTCTCTGTTATGACCTGTGAGTAGGCTACAAACGTATGCCATTATCCGTTATATTTCCATGGTTGATATCCACATAAATCACGTAAACGAAACCTGTTCCAAAAAAACAGAACAACAAAAAACGACTAGGTTTTTGGCGTCAGTGTGCGGACATGATTAGAAAATCATGAAACGGACCTTTTGTACCGATGCACTTTCTCCAATCTACAGTGTGGAGGTCAGTGAGAGAGCCCACTGGCTACAAGATTTTTTTAATAGATTAAATAACCTCCTTGATAGTCCATGTGTGCAAAATGGAAAAGCTCTATGCATCTGTCTGTGTGTGCACTGAAATGTAGGCTCATTATCCAGTCCGTCAAAATGACAGCCTTCAAAATTCTCTGTCATCCTTCAAAAAAATCTGTCAATGATGGAGAAAATGCGGTTAACGGAACCTCCGACGTATGGCGAAAGCCACATATAAGGGTATAACTGTGATGTTAAAAAAACGTTTCTGTCTCCTCTGTCCACACGTACAGTGCCATGTTGTCTCGGAGTGAACTGGTCATGTGATGCCATACATGACATTCTGTGATTTGTATATCGGAAAAAGTGTTACCATTGCACTTTTGCAATAAATTTCTATATCGAAACATCTGAAAATCCGGTAGAGAGTGTAAAAACTTTTAAGTGATATGTGAGAGGATTTTGAATTTGACATGTTTCCATTACCAGTTTTTATTGGGCTATTTAGGTTTTGCGCCTTTCTAAGGGTAATGGACACCCAGCTACTATCAGGTTTCCTTTGTTTCGAGTTTTTGTATCCTAAATCCAATAGGTTTTTCTAAACTAACTCAATGTTTTTTTTTTCTAGGAGAAAAGTTGGACACTTTGAGTCGTAAGTATGTCACTGTTAGGTTATGGGGTAAAAATGATTTAATTTGGCATTAACTGATCAGATAACTGGTCTTAGCCGAGTTTATTGGAAACTGATAACCATAATCTTATTCATTTCAGTGTGAAGACCCTGAAGCAGCGTCTACTAGATTCTGGAGTGACACTAATAAAATTAGAGCAGACCACTGTCGGCAATGACGGCAGGCCTGTAGACGTGGAATCTCAACTCCAGGTCTCTGTCTCTGAGCCTTTTGATAGTGAATCACAACCTGCTCTGCGAACTAGTTACCCTGATGGATCCACGATTTCTGAGCCTATCACTCCAGAACCAAGTCCTTCTGGCACAAGTCAGGAAACAAAGAAAGAGGCTGATGAGAAACCAGGAAGTTGCAAAAGCCTAAAGCAGAGCCTACATGGTTATAGAGAAACACAAATTAAGTTTGAACAGGCCACTATCAGTTATGATGGCAAGGCCGCTGCGGTGGAACCTCAAACCCAGCATACTCTTTCTGAGCCTTTTGGTATTGCATCACAATCTTCTCTGCAAACCAGCAGACTTGATGGATCTGTTTCTGAGTCTGTCACTGCAGGACCAAGTTCTTCTGGTACGAGTGAGGAAGCATTGACAGTGGATGATGAGAAACCACAAACTTTGAAAAGCCTAAAGCAAAGCTTACAAGATTCTGAAGAGGTGCAAATGAAGTTCAAACAGGCCACTGTCAGTTCAGACAGAAATCCCAGATTAGTGGAATCTCAACCCCATTATCATCTTTCTGAGCCTTTTGGTGAGGCTCTACAAAACAACAGACCTGATGGATCCATTTCAGTGCCAGTCACTGCAGGACCAAGTTCTTCTGGCACAAGTGAGGAAGCAAACAAAGGGGAAGATGAGATGCCAGGAAGTTTCAAAAGCCTAAAGCAGAGCCTTAATGGTTCTGGAGAGATTCAAATAAAGTTAGAACAGGCCACTGTCTGTGTAGACAGCAAACCCCCAACATTGGAATCTCAAGCCCAGCATCCTCTCTCTGTACCTTTTGAGGATGGAACCAAGCCTAATCTGCAAACCAGCAGATCTGATGGATCCACCATTCCCGATCCCATCATTGCAGGTCCAAGTGAGGAAGCAAAGACGGAGGAAGGTGAGAAACAAGGAACTGTAAAGGCACCAAAGCCAAGTCTGCAAGATCCTGGAGAGATGGCAATAAAGTCTGAACCGTCCTTCATCAGTGTTGGCAGGAAGTCCCCAGCTGTGGAAACTCAAACTCAGTGTAGTTTTCTGGACTCTTTTGATAATCAGTCAAAATGTATTCTTAAAATTAGCTACCCTGATGGATTCATCATTTCTAAGCCCATCTCTGCAGGATCAGTTTCTTCTAGCCCAAGTGTTGAAGTAAAGACTGAGGAAGTTGAAAAAATAGGAAGTGTAAAGAGCCTAAAGCAGGATCCACACAATTCTGAAAACATTCAAGTAAAGCCTGAACACACCACAGCCAGTGTTGACACCAAGCCCCCAGAATCCCAAACCCATGATCTTACCTCTGAACATTGGTCTCAATCTGCTCTGCAAACTAGGGAGCCTGATCGATTAACCATTTCCAAGCCAATTGCTGCAGGACCAAGTTCTTCTGGCACAAGTGAGAAAGTAGTAAATGAATCAGAGACTGTGAAGGGCCTAAAGCAGAGTCTACAAGGTTCTGGAGAGATGCAAGTTGTTTTCGAAGACACCACCTTCAGTGTTGATAGCAAGCCCCCAGCTGTGGAATCTCAAGCCCAGGGTCCTCCTTCTGACCCTTTCAAGGATGGATCACAATTTGCAGTGCAACCTGGTGGATCCACCACTTCTTATCTAATCTATGCAGGACAAAGTTCTTCCAGCAAAAGTGAGAAACCAGGAAATGAGGTCCCCATGGAGTCCACTCCTGGTTCCAAATCAGAGGAGAAATTCAAAAAACTAATAGCAGAAGAGGAAATGGGACTATCAACAACCTCGGTCTCTATCACTGATGCCACCGCTTCCTTAGCAGAATGTGGAGGAAGCATAGCCCCTGCTGCTTCCTGCCCTTACTCCTCAACCACAGCATGCATGCCTGAAGAAGACCTTGAAGAATATCCTCAAATTGACACTGAAATTTTGCAGGCACTCACTGTAGCAATTCGCCAGCATAGACTCACCCTTGCAGCAAGGTCTAAGGAAAAGGAAAAAAAGGTAAGACTGGCTTTTGTTTGTTTAAATGTCATTAGTGAGTTATCATCTGGAGCATGCCTTCTCCAGTGTTGCAGTTGGTGATAGGTCCATTCCAGCTAGTTAGACTTTCTTCCTGTTGGAAGGTCTCCTGCCTGGTAGAGAACACTGTGGGGCATGCACAGAATGCCAAGTCTAATCTAGGAAAATACATGCGAGAGTAAACTGATCTCTTCATCAAGGTGTTTTGGTCAAACTTGAAGAAATCCAGTTTATTATGATTTAATCAGACTAATGCATTTAAATGCATTTTAGAAGTACAGTTTTATGTGATCAAACACTATCTTATTTGGCCTTTTCTACTTTTACCATGAGATAATTTATGGTTCCACTAATTGGCTTTTTCTTTGTTCTTCATACAGGTCCAGAATGATCTCAAAAATGGCGTTTTTGCAGATGCAAACCTTTCTGATATGCGGAATTTGAAGAAGGATGATGTAATCACTCTTGAGGAAATTGGTGATGATGGCAGTGACCCAAACCCTGAGCCTCATCACCTGTTCCCATCCAAGTGTTCTTCCCAAGAAAGCAGAGAGAGGCAAAGCCCTGGCGATGAAAAGACCTCAACAAGCTCTTTCAAAGACTCCAAGAGACCATCCTTCTCCTCATCCCCTGTGTCTAAGTCAAGGATAGATTCTAACTCAACCTCTTTTTCACCCATGACGTTTAAAGACTCATATAAGCACAGCAAACCTCCTCCCTCTAGTGCCATAGCAGACACTGAGGTATGCAGTGAAATGGAAATACATGGTTCTTTCCAAGGCCAAGAAGCAGACAAATCAGTCATTGAGGAGACCGTGTTTGAAATAGCAGATTCTGTCAAAAACAATGCAGTTCAAGGTGACATCAAAGAAAGGTTTAGTACAAGAGCAAAGAAAGGGGACGTAGTCAGAACAAATCTGAAAGAAGCAGCTGAGAAACCTGACGTGGACGACGAGTCTACTTTTCAGGTACTAGACTCTGTTGAAGATGACATTGTCAATGAAAAAACAACCATCACAATAAGATCTAATGGAAGATTGAGGGAAATGATCAATATAGATGCTTCAGTTAAGGGACAAACCCCTCTGAGAAAGTCGCAAAACAGAGAAGAAATACCAAAGAAAGAGGAGAAAACTCCTAAGAAAGAAAGCACAACAACAAAGAAAATTGCTGGAGTCAAGAAAGATCTAAGTAAAAAGGTTGCAGTATTTGAAATTCTGGACTCTGTGGAAGAAGAGGCTCTCAAGGATGCGTCCAGAGGGAAAGGAAAGAAGGGAAAACCTGAAAAACAGGTAAAATCAGCTAAAAAAGACAGGGCAAGATTAAAAAAGAGTGACACTGACATGTCCCAAAAAGCAGTGGATGGAGAAGAGGTTACATATCGGATTCTTGACTTTGTTGAAGATGAGTCAGTTGATGATCTGCCAACATTAGACCAGTCTACGAATGCAAGAGGAGGGATCATCTTGAGAAAGATTGGCGAGCAAGAATTGAACAGACAATCTCTTGAAGGATCTAGTAAAAATAAGGAAGAGGAAGAATCTAAATATAATATAGCAGATGTGGAAGATGAACAAGTTCAAGAAGAGCTAACAGCCACAGGGAAGTCAAATATTGAAAGAAAGGGAAAAATTACAACATACAAATGCCTTGTAAAAGAAGCAGAACAAGAAGACATTCCTGTTAGTTATACTTCTGTCACAGAGGCTTTGGCTGTCAAAAATGATATACAAGATATAATTGATAGTTATTCTGCTGCAAAAAGTTCTGGTACTAGTGGACAAGAAAATATATCCACAACAGACATTAAGGCAAAGGAAACGTCACGATTCAAATCCCAGAGTTGTCCTATCCGACTTGAAAAAGGCACCAAAGGAAAATCACTAAAGAAAGAGCAAACAGCCAGCATTTGTATGAGCCCAGATGATGTTAGTGATGAGGAGGATTACCCTGATGACACGGCTGAGGAGGAGGAACTAAGGAAGCGACAAGCTGCTGCAAAAGAGAAGCAGATTGCCAAAAAAGCAATACGATCCAATGAGACTCTGAACCGGAGAAGCAGCAGAAATCACAGAGATGGAGACGGGAAGACAAATGACGTGGAGGAGGGAGTGCAAGACAGTCACTTGTCACTTCCATCACTTGTCATTCTTGATGAGTTTGTGGGGAAGGAGACTGAAGGACAGACTGAACGAAGTATGCCTATGGTGCACTCACTAAGCAGAAAGGACAAATCAGCCAACACAGGTGTGTTTGTCATTTGGTTGAGTATACTTTCCTAATTTTATAAGCAGTGTAAATGAACGCTTTTTAACTTTACAAATGAAGGGCCTCTTATTCAAACCTGGAGTTCAACCCTGATTGTCACATTTACACTTTTCTTTTATCCGTTTGTTCAATTATGGTCCCATTTTCTTACTTGTTTTAACAACTGTAGAGTTTAATGTCGAAATAGTAATAGAGAAGATGTGATGTTTTGTATAACCTAGAATCAGTTTCAGATGTTTTCCTGGATGGCACTTTGTTGTTTATAACAGTGGTTTTCAAAGTGTGAGGCGGGCCTCCCCTGGGGGGCGCCACAGAGCTTCAGGGGAGGCGCGGAACCATAAACCTGAAAAAAGGTGATTTGCTTTGCTAACCTCTGCTGTGCATTGAGCAAAATGGATAGACTTATAGTTACTATAGGGACCATGTTATAGAGCAGTGTTACTCAACCCTCAACCAAAGAGCAAAATTGTTGAAAATACCATTGCAAAAGCCACAATCTAATAGGTGAAAGTGGCAAAAACAGCTTGAAGTAGCAATAAAAACAGGTTAAAGGTGGCAAAATGGTCAAAAAGCAGCAAGAAATGGGTGTAAAGGTGTGAAAATGGGGAGAATAAGTGGAGAAATGGTCAGAAAGTTGCAGAAATGGGTGAGAAGTGACAAAAAATGGGTGGAAAGTGACTGAAATGGGCAAAAGCAGTCAAGAGTGGCAAAAATGGGCAAAAAAAGAGGAAAAAAATGACATGGCAAAAGGTAGTTTAAATGGGCAAGAAGTGGCAAAAAAATGTGAAAAACGGAAAAAGAGGCAAAAATTGGAAAATAAAGGAAACAAGTGGTATTTAATGGCAAAAGGTTGCTTAAATGGACAAAAAGCTTCAAAAAATGGTAAAAAAAAAAAAAAAGAAAAATAGCATAAAAGTGGCATAAAGAGGTCACAAAATGAGCAAAAAAATGGGTGAAAAAGGGGTTGTTTAATTATGAAATGTAGCTTAAATGGGCAAAAAGGTGAAAAAGGGCAAAAATGGGATAAAAGTGGAAAAAATGGGGAAAAGTGGCAAAAAGAAGTTGTAAAATGGCCAAAAAAATATGAAAAAGGGGTTTTTAATGGCATTATAACCAGATAAGAGGGAAAGGCAGATGTTTAGGACATTTGCAAACCAAAATATCCAAAATATATTAATGTTAAAAATGTTTAAAGATTAGACATAAATGTTTGAAATGTTGTTTCTTTCTTTCTTTCTTTCTTTATTCAATTTCTTTTTGTGGGTGGGGGTCCACTTAATAAATAATTTCTTCTTATGGGAGGTTCACTCTCCCATACTTTGAAAACCCCTGGTTTATAACATTATTTCAAACTTGTAAATTGTGTAGTTTCTAGATATAAACCCAACATTCATTCCACTACTGTATATCTTGCAGAATCAGACAACAAGTCAGCTGATATGGCTAGTAGTGAGAAAGCGCTATCTTTAAACATTTGAGTAGCGGTATCTTATTGAGAGGAAATTCTACATTCACTAATTTTTTATATAGACAGCACAAAAAGTAAGGACATCTGTGTATTTCTTGGCAATACATCTTAAAGCCTGTTGATATCCCTTCTAAATGATGCCACATTTGTAAGGAACATGCATTTGTGGGATGGGCAGCAGAGCTGAGGATGTGGGTTGCGCCCATGAACACTTAGCAAAATCTTCTCTGCCAGTGCAAACAGCTTATTCAGCCATTGACTCTTGTTTGGTGGGTTGGACGATTAAAGTCTGAAGAATCAAGACACATTGGCTATTTTAACAATTTATTAATTCAACAAACAGGAGCCTCAGTAGTGTGTGGAAGAACCATACACAGCCACAACAGCCTAGCACCAGCATTTGTTGCAAGTCTGCCAACGTGGTCGTGTTGGTCACTCTGGCACCAACAGCACGCCCAAGCTGATCCCACAAGTGTTCAGTGGGGTTCAGGTCAGGACTGGTGGCAGAACATTCAATCCTCTCCACTACCAAATTCTGGAGGTAGTCTCTGATAAAACCCTGCTTTGTGGGGCCAGTGTTGTCATCTTGGAGGATAGAGTTTGGTGCAAGTCTGTGGAAATATGGGATTTCCACTGGTTGCAGAATCTCATCTTGATATCTCTGCATTGGGATTGTCTCCAATGATGAGGAGCCTTGTTTTTTCAGAGAGGGAGATGTCGCCCCATACCATCACACTACCTCCACCATATCATGTTACCCTATCGGTGCCACGATCAGCATAGCGTTCTCGAAGTCTTCTCCACACTTTGACCCTACAATCCAACTGCCATAAGCAGAATCTGGACTCATCACTAAATACTAGGTTCCTAAACATGTTCAAGTTCTAGTGAAAGTACCTGGGGGTACCAGAAGCTCAAAACAAGAGTCATTAGCAGCAGCAACATAAGTTGTTTTACATTGGTAGAATAGATTTGGCAATTTTTTATAGTTGCAACCCATGTGGCAAAAATGTGGCACCATCTAAAAGGGAAATTAACAGGCTTTCCAACAGTGAAAGATTTGTTGAAGAAAGCATTGTTACAACAAAGAAATAATCTACCAAACACAAATTTCCTTACTTTTTGTGCTAAGTTTATTCAGACACTACTGGATGGGCAGATTCCTACAAAAAAAGATTTTAAATGTGTTTCCTTTTACAGATCAAAGTATGAGCTTTGTGATTGTTGACAAAGTTGAAGAGGTTCATGATGAGGACAAAAAGGTGTTACCACCCAGGAGAAGAGGTAAAGCCAAGAGAATCAGGCAGACTCCTGGTAAGACACATTGACAAATCTATTCCTGTATTTGAAACCACCTCTTATACTAGCAGTGTGCATAAATATTCGGCTGAGGTGCATATGAGGAAAAAAAATTCCTACAGTGAGCAACCAGCCAGTCTACTTTCCTCCCACAATGCAAAGTGACAACCAGTAGAGGCCAAAATGGCGACCGGCAACAACAGTATTACCAGAACCTGAATCAAGTTTTATGCCGATTACTTTTCACATACCAGGAATTTGACTTGGTGCTTGTTTGTTTGGTACAACAGTGAGAAAATCTACCAGGGGGAAAACTGTGAGCACAAAAGAAAGAAGAGAGGAGGGAAAGGAGCCAACTGATGAACTACCTACCTCCTCAATAGAAGCCTCCTCCTCGTTGGACAAAGAGACAGCAGAGGCTGAAGCAGTAAGCCAAGTGGACATCGACATTGCCTTTGCTGTGCCACAAATCAGACTGGAGAACGAATCGCTGGAAGGATGTGCAGAAGAGATAGGGATAAAGGGCAAAGAGTGGAGTCCAGCTGATATTAAAGGTACAGAGAACCAAAATATTGATTTTTGCAAGTTCCCAACATAACTTTATTTCTTTGAATGCCAGCTCCTCATTTATAATAAACTACTTTTCCTGATAAATGTAACTGGATTGTTTTTAGAATGTCTCCTAAGAGGATGATGTTATATCCTGTAAATAATTCCTCCTTCCTTTTTTGATTGAGTCATACATAAACCTTAACCCTAATAATCTTAGATGACATCAACTTTGTTGAAATAACATCAGTCATTACCCTTAAATATACTTTCATGTCATGCCACAGAGTAGACAATCTTCTGGTTAGTTCTTTCTCCCTGAGTTTTGAATAAAAGAAGGAGGGAGCTTCATGGATTTGAGGCAAAGCTATCTCATTCTCATTCTCCTTCTGTCCCTGCAGACTTCAATCTACTGAAATTTGAACCCAACAACCCCCTCGGTGAGACACACATTTTATTATTTTTTTGTATTTGACCCATTTGAAGTGCTTTATTGAATTCCTCTCTTTCACTTTCACATCTGTGTGCTTCATCCAGGTCAGGAGTTTGTCATCCCCAAATCAGTGTTTTTCTGTAGCCTCTGCTCCGTTTTCTACCTTAATGAGAGAATCGCCAAGGAGCTCCACTGCAGCAGTCAGAAACACTTCAACAACCTGAAGGTACACACAAATGCATGTAGAATTCAGTGGAGTACAACTCACTCTTACTTTGTGTTTTTACTCTTTTTTTTTCCAGAAGTATCATCAGAAGCATCAACAGAAATCATCAAGGAGCTCTAAAGATTCTGTCTCTGATTGATCCCTACATTTCCAGAATTTAGGGGAAGTGAAAAATGAAAAATTTCCACATAGAAAATTTATCTGAAATTACTTGGACCAATATTCTGTAAAAAAAATATTCTTTGCTATTAAAATGTAATTTCTTTTCATGTTTCATGTTGTAAATATATTTAAAGGGTATTTTTTGTTTTTAAAAGCAGAACGTTCATGCTGCTAAAAAATATCATTTGGAAATTAAAGACTGTATTTGAGAAGTGCACTTTAATTTTGTTATTTAACTCCCAAAGCTTCTTGGTCTAAGATGTTAAATACAACATGTTGATGTTTTAAATCAAAACAGAAGTGTTCTTTTTTTCCCTGAATTTTCTTTAAGCAAGGGTCCAATATGGTGAAAACTGTTGTGTGATATTTCTATGAGCACCAATAAAACTGAGCATCTCCAATCTTTTCTGCTGATGGTTCTATAAGGCTCAACATTTCTCCAACAGCTGATACAGGTTTCTAATCCTGTTTACTTAATGATGAATCACTGGAGTTTTTTTTGGGGGGGGGGGTGTAAAAAGGTGTTTCCACCTTCCTGATTTTTTATGTTTTGCATACTTTAATGCTTCAGATCCTGAAAGTTGTTGCCGCTGAAGGTGGAACAACCAGTTATTAGGTGTAGGGGGCAATGACTTTTCACATCTCAGTCATTCTTGTCCTATTCTTAATTTATTTTGTACATTTTTTGGACCTAATTTCTCCTTGTGAGTTCAGTGCGTGGAAAAAAGGCGTATATGTAGGGCTTTTGAGCTTTTCTGGAGATATTCTCATATTTTGCAATCAGCAAAAAATCTATGCAGTCTGAGGGATCTTTGAATTGGACATTATTTGATTTGCCCAAAATCAGAACTGAGTTTTATTGCTGAGTATATTTTCACTTATAAGGAGTCTGTAGCAAAATAAAAATGCAAAATAGGATATAAACAAAAAAATAGGTACTAAGGCACAATAGAGGAACTTAAGTTTTTTTTTCTTAGAAAAATTACATTAAAATCAGGGAAAAGTTCTCTATTTTGGTAGTACTGGTCCACTTTACTAGTCTCAGATAAAAATAAAGCCGTGCTGAGAATTGATGTTGCTTTACATTGTGACACATAAAAAGGTTTTGAAATAAAATAAAAAATCCCTTCAGTGATTTTTTTTTTGTGACCCATTTTGTGGCCCATTCTTTAGTCTGGTTTTAATACTTAGTTAAAGATGAGTTTATTTTTTTTGTTTGTTTGTTTGAAGACTGTGGTGATGCTGGAGGAGGCTGGTTCAGATGAAAACCAAGCTGGGAAAACCTCAGGAACTCATGGCTCTTTATCTGAATGACCTCAACTTCAACAAAACTTTCTTCAAGAAGTGAAAAATGTCAGAGAAAATCAGGAATCACTGCAAACGGACTTGGCTATCAGAGAAATGTATTGATATGAGAGTTTAAGTGGCATTTTCCCTAATCTAATTCTACCTTTATTATAACAAGGATCAACTAGTTAGTCATGTTTTGACCAGTTAGGATTTACACTTGGACTTGGAAGATCAGTCAACACTTCACAGAAATAACTTCATTATGAGACACAAAGATTTTAGTGTTTTATGCAGCACCACCCGAAGGATTCTGGGAGCTTATTGACTTGTAAAAAGTTTAAATAATGAGTTATGTTTTACTTGATTTGTAAATGTCAGATGAGACTAAAAACACCTATGTCTTCATGGAAAAAGTTATTTTTTTTAAACTCACCGAACCGCTGGACAAGATTGCTTGGCCTGAATCAAGAGACCACAATACATTTGTGTTTTTTTCACTGATTTGCTTCTCTAACTATGTAAAAATGTAGAATTGTATGACCTTGTCTGAAATATTTTTATTTGGGAGAAAAAAAAACTTGGGATGTAGAGTCAACACAAATGAAAAAGGTTGTGTTTTGTATATTTTGCCTTTCTTTCAGTTTTTAAAGTGAATCTGAAATTACTTTTGGTCCTGTTTTCTATTCCTGCAGGTGGACTGCACCAGTTTTGCTTTGTAGTAAAAATAATGTATTTCAAGACTAAGTTGTCCCTGTACTTTTTTTTTTTTTTAACCCTTTACGACCTACCATAGAACAAGTCCGCCAGAGCACATCTTTACATTTTTACATGCTGTAGTGCAAAAAAAAAAAAAAAAAAAAAGAAAGAAAAAAGAAAAAAAACTAGAAAAATTAAATGTGTTTTTTTTTTAACTCATTTTCCTAAATACAGAGATGGTGTAGCTGTATCCCTCAAAACTGTGATTGTAAAAAGTTGCACAAGATCATTTCAAATAATAAAACATTTATTTATGACTTCGCTTTTGAAATACTCTCATCTTTAAATTGGTAAAAACAAAACTAGAATGAAATTGTGCTCAATTTGCAAAAAAGACAGCATGTTAATAAAATACTATTTACAGTAGTACAATCAAAGTGTGCCAGATACTTTTGAGCACATGTTTGCAGAAGACCATATTGAAACCATAACCAGTGTGACTTGTGACCTGCTGGAATACAACACCATAGGTTCATGCAGACAAACGTTGTCATACGCCATCATGTAAAGTAGAAGTGCTGTGAAAGGCAGCCGTTCAGATTACATTATTGGATATTGTTTTTGATATGGGCGCTTTTTACTAAAGCTCTTCAAAAGAAGGAAGGATGTTTCTGGAAGGAAACTGTACTCTGGGACACATTGAATGTGTGATACATTAGTGTTTCTCCTCTGGTTTTATATGCAAAAAGAATTATTGCTTTGTCTTATTTGGTTGCAATTCTACCCACAGTTAAAAGTAAATAGCGCTGTCACTCACACAGAACTCTTTAACATTAAAATGTTAACTCAGCAGTCACAAAATGAACTTCTTTACTGGTGTTTTTAATAGTACTGTTTTAAACTTGCAGTGTAACATAATACCAAAACTCTAAAAAATGGTAAAACCTCTTAGAAAAATATGTTTTCAGCTGAATTTCTGATATTTTCTAATCATGTTTTTGTTTCATAAGCACATATTGTTGCCCATTTTAACCACATTTCACTATTTATTATGCCATTTTGCCAGTTTAAACCATTTCTGCCACTTTTAATGCTTGTGTTTGCCACTTTTTGCCTCCTTTATCTATTATTTATCTATTTTTTGCCAATTCAAACCCTTTTCAGAAACTTTTAATTACAGTATTTTAAATGCACCATTCATTTTTATCACCTTTTCCATCAACTTTTACCATTTTTAGGCCATTTTAATAATGTAAAAAAAATGAATTTGCATTTTTAAGATGACTGTACACTACAGCATACATTACTACTACTTGTTATTACTTTCTGCCTCCCAGCGTGGCTGGACTCCAGAAAATTCTCTCCTTTGTCTCCCCTTACCACCTTCAGGTACAGTGGGGTCCCTGGTCTCTGTAAATGTACTTTGTGGCACAGAACTCTGTCATAGAAGCCTTAATGAACATGAACATGGGTAGATGGGGCTGTCACTGCATTATTTAACAGGAAACCTATGACATATAATGTACAAGGTACTTTCAAGGTGCTATATAACAATATAAATAACTGTCTTTCTACGTAGTGTCCATCTGCGTTTATTCAGAGACTTCAAAGCTTGATATTTGTTCTTTGAAGATCCTGATTCATCTGAAAAAAAGAGAAAACAATGGAGTAAATAAACTTAAAGGCTCACTTTATTGTGTGTTTGAAAAATGTGTTTGTGTCTACCTGCAGGTTGTCGAGGTGTGTTTGGCTGCTGCAGTGGAGCTCTTTGGCGTTGCTCTCATGGCAATAAACAAAGCAGAGGTTGCAAAAATAAGCAGGTACCACAAACTCTTCACCTGTTTAATAAGAAAAAAATTCAACAGTAGGAAATTATGGAAGGGGACATATTTTCATCCAAGGTTTTCAGATAAATTGTCGCAGTTGTGACTCACAGAGGGGATTGATGGGTTTGAGTTCTGGCAGTCTGTAGTCAGCAGGAAGAGAAGGAAGCTGTTTTTCTCCTGTTGAAATTGAAGAGGAGGAGGACCACAATGCCATTTTGGCTAGCTCCGCTAAGAAAGAAGGAGCCGCGGTTTTAATAACATCCTCCAGGTCAGACTGGAGCAGTGTCTGGGTACCTTCAGAGAAAAGAAAAACAACAGTAAAGGCTTAAAGTAATCAGGAAGTCTCACAAGTCCACATTGAGAGTTACCATGCTGAATTTACTGGATTGAGCTCCTACATCAGAAAATATTCAGACAGAAGGTTCATGACCACATGCACTTGTACAGTTCTGCAAAATCCTTAACAGTGATTTTCAACCTGATGTTTTCTCTGCTTTTTAAGACATTCTCAACATACTGTTGGACCCTTTAGGTTTAGGAGGTGACGTCTCTCTGGACCGTCTATTTCTCCTTGGTGGTGACTGACTCTCACTCTCAATGACTCTCCTTTGAGATGACCATCTTTCAGGGCTCTGTGAATGTGACCTATTGCTGTAGAAGGCTGGGCTGTCATGCCTGAAAGAGTGACAAAATAATAAATCTTAAGTCCACATTTTTCAAAGGATCTCAAACAAAGCGGTAAAGGAATATAGTTCCAACAGAAGTTTTATTATTCTGGGAGGACAGCTGATTCCCATTAGGGAGTTATGTCTCCTATTCAGTCCCAATAATGCTTGTATACTTTACAAAATGTATAGCTTTCAGTCAAGCTATCTCGTGGAGGCCTGAAGGGAAAAAGCAGCCTATAACATTGGCAGATACCACTCAGCACAATATGGTATTGCCTCACTAGCATGTTATTCTCCATCTTTCAAAATACCTTTTTACATCACCTGACTACTTCAGAAAAACTAAGATGAACCTACATGTATACAGCTAAGGTCCAATAAGTTCTATAACAAGTTCTATAAGTTCTAAAATTAATTAGCATGCTGAGAGTTTGACTTCATCTTTCATTTTCATTATTTTTCTTTCATGTAAAGTCAGTTAAGATGGTTGTTTGAGTTAAAAAAAAAAAGCTAGCAAGTCATCTTTTTTTCCCATCCCCAATGCCAACTCCATCGCATGGTTGTCAACTCTGTCAGATGTTCGTCATCTCCGTCAGATGTTTGTCAACTCCGTCAGATAGTCATAAACTCTGTCAGATGTTCATCATCTCTGTCAGATGTTCATCAACTCTGTCAGATGGTCGTTAACTCTGTCAGATGTTCATCAACTCTGCCAGATGGTCGTTAACTCTGTCAGATGTTTGTTAACTCTGTCAGATGTTCGTCAACTCCACCGGATGTTTTTTTTAACTCCATCAGATGTTTTTCCCCTCCGTCCTGTTTGTCATCTCCATCAGACGGTCGTCAACTCTGTCAGATGTTCATCAACTCTGTCAGATGTTAGTCATCTCCGTCAGATGGTCGTCAACTCTGTCAGATATTTTTCAACTCTGTCAGATGTTTGTCACCTCCACCAGAAGTTTTTCAACTCTGTCAGATGTTCATCAACTCCATCAACTCTTTCAGATATTTGTTTACTTAGTCAGATGTCCCTCAAATTCATAGGGTGTTCATCATCACTGTCAGATGGTTGTCAAATCATACAGCTAAGGTCCAATAAGTTCTATAACAAGTTCTATAAGTTCTGAAATTAATTAGCATGCTGAGAGTTTGACTTCATCTTTCATTTTCATTATTTTTCTTTCATGTAAAGTCAATTAAGATGGTTGTTTGAGTTAAAAAAAAAAAGCTAGCAAGTCATCTTTTTTTCCCATCCCCAATGCCAACTCCATCGCATGGTTGTCAACTCTGTCGGATGTTCGTCGTCTCCGTCAGATGTTTGTCAGCTCTTTCAGATATTTGTTTACTTAGTTAGATGTCCCTCAAATTCATTGGATGTTCATCATCATTGTCAGATCTTTGTCAACTCTGTCAGATCATGTTCTTTTCACTTTACAAAAAAAAAAAAAAAAAGGCTAATTTCACGTTTTGGGAACAAACTGGTTAATGTGACCTGCAACAGTTAATTCTGAGGTTGAAATTTTCCTTTTAAAGATTTTCTGGTAGGATTTTTTTTTTAATACAGACCTGTGATTGTATCTGGGGCTTGGTGGAGATTGTGATCTCCTTCTGTGCCTCCTTCTCATTCGACCATGATGATGGGGGCTGAGTGGTTTTGAGCAGGGGCGGTTTCCAAGCCTGATTGTCTGTAGTTTATTAGACAGTCTATTGGGCCTTTTCTGTTGAGGGGATGACCTCTTCTGTCTATCAAGATCTCCTCTCAGAGATCGTCTGTCAACCCTCCTCCTTGGCGAGGACTGTCTTTCAGAGCTTTGTGAGCGTGACCTATAGATGTGAGAGGATGGGATGTCATACTTTCAGGTGCAAGAAAGAGATTAATCCACAGTTCAGAAGATCAGGAAAACAAAGTGGTAAAGTGAATTCATTTTATACAAGAATTTAAATGAGTGGGAGATACTGGTTTTCACAGAATAATCCTCTATCCTGTTAACTCCAGTTATCCTTGGTATAATTCATAAAACACAGACCTGCAATTGTTTCTAGTGCTCAGTGGAGAATCCGATCGGCTTCTACATCTATCCAATCTACCCTTTGGGCCATGCTGACTATGGGGCCTGAGGGATCTTGAATGGAAGTGGCTGGTTTTCTTGGAAGAGGCTGAGGAATGGGGTTTGGCATATTCAGCTACAGGTCTGAAAAGAATAATAGAATAGAAAAGTTGTTGCCTAAACCCACCAGATATCCAAATGGAAGTAAGGGATAGATTCTCACTGATATGAAAGTTAAAATGTTAAGAATTTTACCTAGGTTCAGGGTTGGTTTCACCATCCCAATTGGTGTATCTGTGGAAAAAAACAACAACAATCAAAACAGACACTCTACATATATGCCAAGGAAGGAGGTTTTTAAGAGTTGGTAAGGTTTTCGGTATAAGGGGACCATTAACAAATTCCCAAATAGATAAATGGAAAAAAGACTCACTGTTTTCTGAAAAGTCTTAAGTTTTCAAGGTGAAGGTAGCTGCTCAGGTGGGAGATCCACTCCTAGAAGTCAGGACAGAGACACAACATCAAGATGGGCATCTCCAGCATCAAGATGAACATAACCTTCCTGGCAGTGGTTTAGTTCAGTGGTAGAAGAAGCACCCATGTACAGATGCCATGGCCCTAGTCATAGGACTGATTCACGGTCTCAGCACTGTTTGGTGCATGTTTTCCCCCTCCCTCTATCCCTATATTTCCTATCTCTCTTCATCAATCCTATCTGCATAAAAGCCAAAAAAGGCCCCCCACTCCCTCCAAAAAACCCTTCACAATCTCAACTGAAAATTTCTGAGTGACAATTGACACTTAATTCATTCAGCAATACAAAAGCTTTAGAAAACGTCTGGTTGCAAAATATGGGCATCGTAGCTAGTGATGTGTGGAGTCTCTCAAGTCAAACTGTCTGATATCTCTTCTTTTAAATCCCACGGAGTGGGACTCATTCGACTCTTGATTTGATGCTTTGTATGACTCAGTTAAGAGCCTGAAAAAAAGACACTGGTGCTGTGTTATACAGGCTGGGTAATGCCGAGGTTTTGAGGAATTTAAAAATACGTTGGCATTGACTGACATTCGGGGCTTACTGAACCCCAACACTCATGAGTACACATTTTACTCAAGGGCTCATAATTCATATTCATGAATAGACTACCTTCTGATATCTAAAGCCTGGATAGAAAATGTGTCTTAATTTTATTGTCTTTTTAGAAATTTCCACCATAAGCTTTACCAAGTTGGTGTTATACTGTGACAGTTAACTGTTTTTGTGGATTATGAAGTCTGTTACATATGAAATTAATTATAGAAATTAAATGAGGGAATTGATAAATAAATGGGAAACAGTTATTACAAGTATTGAACCAAATTTGAAAAACTTCCATAAACCTATGGTGCACAAGTTCTGTAGATTTTACCAGAACCCTGGTGACCATTTCAAATGTGACCAATCCTGTTTAAATGAAACACTACAACCTCAATTTGTAACAACATACAGCTGAATGTTTGTGGCTTCTAACTAGTTGGTAGTGTTGTAGTACTCGAGAACGATCTTGCTCTTGAGACCGGTCTCAAGACCACATTTTGAATGTCTTGGTCTTGTCTTACACTCGAGAGCATATTACTCAGTCCTGGACTGGCTGGACTCAGGATTTTCCATCAAGACCAGTCGAGACCAGCACTGATTTGCTACTCTTTGACTTCATTAACTTGGACATCAAGCTATCTTATTTCTAGTCAAAAATACCTCTAAACACTTAATTTAGGGCTCATTCACCTGACAAATCTAGATTAACATCTCATTTTCAGATATTTAAAATCATTCCAGATCTGTCAGTGGCTTTTAAATATAATGATTTATTTTTTAGTTAGTTAAACAAAATTGTTAAGATTTGAGATTTTTGAAATTTGCCTTGAAAGAGTTGCAGACACCGTGTTTTTATCTGTCAGATTTATGAAAAAGAAAGCTAAAATTAAAGAGAGAATGCTCTTTAGCTGTTAAACCTTATCATTTTTTTAAATTGATTTTTATGGTCTTGGTCTTGTCTTGGTCTTGACCCCCAAAAGTCTTGGTGTACTCTGGTCTCTGGCAAGTCCTGGTCTCAGATAGTGTGGTCTTGAGTACAACACTACTATTTGTTGTAAAATATTAGTTTTTGGAAAGCATCAAATTCAAATAAGAGTGCTAAAATTATATCAAAATGTGTTTGAAATGCACAATATTTAGAAGAAGACAACAACAATCAGTGTTGTACTCACCTTTGTATCAGTACATTCTTTGGTACACAGAACACAGGTGCGAGGAGAGTTGTTTGATGGGGTAGCAGCACGGTCAGATACCATCTCTGGTGCTGACTTATCCTTGAAGACTGCACTTTTACCCGTTGTCTTTTTGAGTAAAGTTAACAGTTTTATTGGATTTGAGGTGTGCTGCACTGATTGCTGCTGCAGTTGTTCCCTCTGGTTTCCCTTCTGCTTCATAGAACTTTCAACAGGGATTACTTCACTAGGATCGTTTGTGCCACTGGTGTCATTACTACCAAAGGGTCCAAGGTCAGTTTGGTGATGATGCATACCATGGGCGTGAATGACGGGTGGTTGGGTTATAAATGCTGACCAGGACTGATCTAAAGGAACAGGTTTGGGGGTCTCAGAATCGAGAAAACTCGTGTCTTTCATTGGCTGAGAGGAAGAGCAGAGGATATCTTGGAAATATTGTTTTGGTTGGACCAGTAATTTTTTTGTTTGATCATTCCTTGGATAAGCAGGACAAAGTACTGGACTGTACAAAGAGCTAAGACTGTAAAAGGAACTCAACTGCTTATTTGAAGGACCAACAGCGCTACTTTTAAACTCTGTAGTCCTTTTTGGCAGTGGTTCTTGACTCTCAAACATTTTTCCACTCCCACTGTTGCTCGTCCTTCCAACATCATCCTCAACCCTTGCAGAACCTTCGCCGGTACGAAGGTAGTTCGTAGTTTTCGAAGTTTTCTCTAGTTGCATGACTGCCCTACCAGAACTATTCCGATTATGAATGTCAGGGCCACTCACTGTTCTGTTGGGTTGTGGTTCAAGGCAGGGTTCTGACTGAACCTCTGTGGTTGCTTTCTTTTTCTTCTGAAGGTGCAGGTGGTCCAAGATGACTGGCAAGTTAGCATGGGTAATCTGGTCTTCGGGGTACGAGATGAGAACCTCCAAATCTTCTCTCTCAAGCCCAAAGTGCAGAAGGATTCTAGCAGTTTGTTCAGGGGTGAACTTGGGTTTACGGGTTTCTGTAGAGGTGTCTGGCTCATCTGAGGCTGGAAAGTCATAGTCACCCAACCCTGGAATGTACTGCGTATTATGTTCTCTGTTATCAGAGCCATTCAACCTACCATCATCACAGCTAGCACTGTTTAAAAATGTAGATGTCTTCAGTGAAGAGCCATCATCGAGGGGCCTTACATATTTTAATAACCAGTCCAAGGTCCTACTGCTACTTTCAGTTTTCCCCTCATGTTTATGTCGAAGAGTGGCAGAGGTTGGGGTCATTGGGTTGGAGGCCATTTCTCTGCCTAGTGAGTGAAGGTCTTCCTTATGTGTGCCTGTAAACAGAGGTCCATGGTCCATGGGTTGATGTATGGATTTGCTTTGAGGCCTCATCTCTTTGTTTTTCTTTTTTTGTTTTCATTTTGGTTTCCAGAGGCACATGGGTTATTACAGGGATGGGGCGGTGGATGTTTAGGGTTTTAGCTTTGTTACCAACAACCAGCGGATTGTAAATATGCATCAGTGCATGAGTATAAGATGGGCTTTCAGTTCAGGCAGCTATGAGAAAGCACTCTGTTGGCTAGTCAGGAGCAGCATCCCTGGGAATCTTCCACATAGAGGTCTGTTAGGGGCCCAGCAGTGAAACTAGATCCACACCAATCTGACAGCAATGCAAAGCTTAAAGTTAAAACAAACAAGGGAAGAATTAAGTGGTGTTTAAAATCTAACATTAAGCTAGATCTTGTTGAGACGCATTCAATCTATCACCCAGAGCATGCATCTTTCAATGATCTGATAATAATTTAACTGTTATGAGTCAAACACAAAATGTACCTTCAACTTAGAGTTAAAACTCACTGCTGCATGCAGGGTACATGTTGGCTGCTTCTGCTGTGAAATAGTCTTCCTCCTCTTCCATTCAAAGCAGGCATGAAAAACACATGCAGACATTTTAGTAAGTCCCCTCAGTTTAGAATGTGTGAATAGTGAAATCTGTTTTAAAACCAGAGAGATAAATGTAGTTAGCATCCTGTTGTTGAGGCAAGGTCAATGAACTGAGGCAACGATAATTCAAATGTGTTCAGCATCAGCTGAAGTCTTTGCTTTTCTCATCATCATTCCTGACACTTTAAATTGTTTTCTAAGGACTGAATTTGTTAATTTGGTCTTCCTCAAACTTTAATTGTATGTGTGTGTCTTTTAAAGGAATAAAGTTTCAGGTCTGAAGTCAATTTTAAATATATTAAAAATATTGAAAAATGTATTTAAAATTTCCAATATTGTGCACCCCCAGCGATAGATTAAATAGGATGTGATTAATTGATTTACTACAAAAATTCAGAAATTTGTTGTGATCAAAATGTAATCTCAAAATGTAAACTTTTTGACAGCTGTATGAAATGTGCACAAGATTGAAATAGTTTACATGCTGAGCACTCAAACTTTTCCAGAGGAGGACCCCCAAATAATTGTACCGCACTATGTTTAGTGAATAGGTGAGGAGTGCTTGTCAGTTACAGAAAACTCCAGGCTAAGCAAATCATACAGTTGTCACCTGAAGATTTCAAGCCCACCTGTAATTAACAAGCTGCCCTGATGAGAAATTCACTGGACTAACGTTTTTTACACCTAAACAAAGAACTTTCTGTTCTGTCTTTTGACAATTTTTCCCACTTCTTTCTGTCACTTTTCACCTATTTTAGTTTGTCAGTTTTTACACCTACTGTATTTATGCCGCATTTCACCCATTTTCATTCATTTTTCATTTACACTTTACCATATTAACCCTGTGTGGTTTCCTGACCATATATGGGCATTAAAACTAACCGCCAATTAGGAAAAACGCAGGAGTTTCTAGCTTGTGATAACGGCTAACATAGAAAATGATGTTCTAAGGAGTTAAATAAAAATAAGAAATGTATGAATGAGGCATGCTGTTTCCTCTTATTCAATCCGTGTCACGTTAGAAATATCCGTTACCAACAATAAAATAGTCCAAAATATCTGAGTACCTTACAGTGAGGTCAGAGCAGTAATGACGGTATAAAACGGTTAGTGTTGCTAACAGTGGAAGGCTTTCACCAAGATAATAACATCACGGTTTTTAAAAATTACATAAAATCACAACACCACCGTCTGAAAACCCGAGTAGCTCTGATTTAAAACACAAACTGTTGGTGAGTTGAAACAGAGCAGGTATTAACAGTGAATTAGTCCCGTCGGCTCGAACTATCAACAGTTGACTAACGGTCGTTTCAGCCGTTGGTATCGATCATTAGAAGGGATAATAACGGATTTATTTACGGTGTGTCTGTGGCATACCTGTCGTTATTTGAGCGTCGTCTGCTGGCCTGTCTTAAAATGTACTGGCACAGTCCCAAACACACGGGTACGCGGATCTTGAGGCTCGCCTCCGGAAACTCTGTCCCTCAGAGATGTCTACAGGTCAGTGAAGGTCTGATGTTTACTTCTGAACGGAACTTCCGCTGGAACAGAATTTAATTTTTCCTCATGATTAAGTTTTACATTTTACTGATTTTTGCTTTCTTCAGGTTTGATTTATTTTAAATTCTGACCTTATCCCCCTTTAAATGTCCACGTTAGTGTCAAAAATCTGACTTTTTTCACTTTTCTTTTTCAAATCCAACTTTTTTTCATATTTTGAGACGAAAGCCTGAATTCTGAAAATAAAGGCTTCTGAACATGACTTGTGTATAACTGACTTTAATCCTCTAACATCACTTTAATCTCAGAATCCTGACTCTTTGTATAATTGTCTCGAATCTTTTAATTTGTAATTGATCTCAGACTTCCGTTTGTGTTCATCTAACTTGAATCTTAAAATTTAATTTTAATCTCAGAATTCTGACTTTAACAGAGACATTTCATTTTCCCTCAGAATTCCAAGGTTATTACAGTTAACTAAAACTAACTCAATAACTAAAACTAAAATGTGAAAATAACTGTAGTTAACTGAAACTAAATAAAAACGAAGCTAGAACGAAAACTAACTGAAACTTTGTAGCACACTTAAGCTAAAATAAAATAAAACAAAAATACAGACAAACTACCCTTAGTTTTAGTCTTTGACACAACCATACTGACTGGCACCAACACCAGAGTCTGGGAGTGTAAAATGGTTTGATCTGATTGGTTAAGACTTCACACAGTGGCAGTTCTGTGCCTGGAGTCCTATTCACCATCAACTTTAAATCAATGAAATGATAGTGAAGAGTTTGAAAATGTTTTTAAAAATGTATGATGTTCACTCAGCCCTGACATCCATCCAAAACACTAACACTGAAAGTTATAAAAACTAAACTGAAATAAAGCATTTCTGCAAAATAAAAACTAAGCTAAAAAAAGGTAAAATCTAATTAAAACTAAACTGAAATTGAACACAGAAAGTGAAAACGACATAAAAATAAAAACTAATGAAAAATCCCAAACTATTATATCCTTTTTGGTATAATTCTTATTTGAGATTTATAATTTAAATTTAATCTCAAACCCTGACTTTAATTTGCAGAATCCTTACTTTTTTCCCCTCACAGAATTCTGATTTTTTTTGTTCAGACTGACTTTAAACTCAGAAATCAGACTGTTTTCTAAGAATCCCCAGTGATGGGGGAAATGGGACCCAATTGTGGACCTGTGATTCTTAAAGTTATCCAACAAGGATAACCACTAAAATCACAAATGATTAACTGGGAGAAGTGGAAAAAAACAAAACAAAGTAGCAAAATCTGACACCAGAATGCTCCTTTGATTTAAACTGATAAAAACAGTGAATCAAACCACCGTTGCCTTGCACCTGAAACTTAACTCAAAGGAGACAGAGAAAACTAAATGCTTAAAGAATCACAACAGCCACCAGGGTGATGTTAAAAGAAACTAAAAGGCTGGCTAATGGCTTTCATTGTTTAAAAAAAAAAAGTTTTCCACTAACAAACACATATGGGAAGATCCTGTAAATACCAAAACATTCTCAATCTTTTTTCCTCAGAATTCTCATCTTTTTGTCCCAGAATTTAGTGACATAAAGCATTTGATAGTCCAGCCACCTAAGAAATATTAAAACAGTGTTTAATGAACATTAAAAACCACAAAACTTTATCACATAGTAGATGCATTTTTGGGACAAATAAATAAATAACAAAAATGACAACACTACCTATTTTATTTTCTTATAAAATAAACACAGTCTTTTTAATCTGAGGGGGGCTACGTCCTGTGGTCCTCTTCATTTCCACCCTACATCTTCGGCTGGACCATGTTGACATCTTGGGGGCATCATGGTGTCGAAGCCCTAAGCAGCTTACTTGGCTTATGCTTCAGGCCAGACCTGGTTTTGTTTTTCCTAATGTAGACCATTGATAGAATCATCATTGTGTATACACAGATGATTTTTGCTTGATTGACATGCTGATTTCAAAGTATCAAATTCAACAAAGAACAGAAGATATGAGCTATTAGTGGCTATCAACAAAGAAAACTCTATTTGATTTTCTATGCTTCAAAAGGAGCGGCAGCCTGAAGGCTGCACGCTCCTTACTGATAAAGAAAACATGAGCAAAAACACAAAAAGCAGAAATCCAGTACACTCAGAGTACTTTATTTTTTTTAATAGAAAAATCACACAGACATTTTCATATATTACAGAAATAGAAAAAGGTAACTGGTGAAAACTAGTATCTTCTACTCCACAGTATTGAGTGACTTAATTGAAGGAAACTTCTAAAATGGGACTTGACGGCACTACTTTTTCAATAAAATTGTCTTTTTTTTTAATAAATTGTGAAAAACTGTGATTATGTGGAAGTTCAAGTACAAGCAAACACACATAAAAACCCTTACAAAATAAAACAATAACACTCAATCACTGGAAAGCTCCCCTGCATTGCCAGTGATTGATAGACTGCATAACACTGATTGACAATAAAACAAACAAAAAAACATAGTTTGTCCCTTTTCAATGTGCTTTGAAAACTTATAGTGGTATCTAAAATTAATAAGATTATATTCTTATATACAACTTTTTAAAACAACTGTTAAGCTTTCAGAGTCCCATGAAAGGTTCTTCATGTGACATCATAAATACCACCATATTTAATTCAATGACTGTGTCTGCATAACCCAGCAACTGCAACAACAGCCCACAAAGGTAAAAGATTTTAAAGATATTTAGGTTTAAATTTCCCCAAAACATTGCAGCAGTTTCCCACTTCAAACATAACTAAGTGTTGATGTCGTTAAAACCCATTATACCATTTCAACCATGCAAGTTTTTTATTCATGATTAATTTTTCATCTGTTGAAATGATAAAAGATGATAAAATGTCTGGATTAGTTCCCAAAGATAGCTATTGAAATCCCTGGTTCGGCTGCACAAAGACAGTGCTAAAACTAATAAAATTTTTGTTGGAAATATTAAAATGTCCTGAATCTGATGCCTGCAACATGTTCCAAAAACCTTCCATCACCTTTTCTTCTCACAACACTCTCTAAGAAGAATTGTTTAAGTATTAAAAGTAGAATTCGTTTCCATTCTTGCTATGTTGAAAAATGCTCTACAGTCTGGGGTTTCTCCACTCCATCAGGACTGCATGCAAGCCAGTCTAGACCCTGCCCTCTTTTTACTGTGAAGCCATGCTGTTGTAACTCGTAAAAAACCATAGCTTAGCATCATCTTGCTATAATAAAAAGGGCTGTCCTTGAGAAAGAGGTCTGGATGGAAGCCTATGTTGCTCCCAAGCCTATATGTACCTCTCAGCCTCTATGGTGCCTTCACAGATGTGCAAGTGACACATGCAGTGGGTACTAACACACCCCCACCGTCACAGATTCTGGCTTTGGACTTAGCATCCACAACAATCTGCACCGCTTTGCATGGTAGTCTTAACTTCCCAAGTGTTCCCAAGCCCACGTTGAAACGATTACGTCATACATTGCATAGCCCACTTAAACCGAATGCACGTCAAACCAAAACAACAATGGTGGGTTTCAGGGTTGTATTCGTGCTGCAGAAGCTACTGAGCTTGTTATGGCTTTTGCAGCAAAATCTGAAGCTCCTTTACCACCACCAAGAACAGCATACACCAGATGTTCTTAGATCCACCACAGAGAACAACCAGAAGGGCAACCTGGAGCAAATTTTGGGCAGTTATCCGTAATTTTCTCTCTTTTGGTGCATCTCTGTGGCAGCGTTACAGCGCCACTTACAGGCTTTGCATATATAAACTATTTCAAACGAAAAGGAAATACATCGTTTTCATCTCGGTGTGGACAAGGCCTGAGCCTTTCTAAAGTGCTCCTTTGATTACCAATCATGGTACTATCACCTGTTACCAATTAGCCACCTGGAATGTTCCACAGTCTTTTGAACATTCCTCAACTTTCCCATTCTCTTACCTTTGTCTCAGGTTTGTGGAATGTGTTGCAAGCATCAAATTCAAAATGTTTGTATTTCCATCTATCTTGCCTTTTTGCTGTATTCAACTGAATATATATGCCGATGACTGCATTCTTTATTTATTCACATTTTACTTCCTAGCGTTCTTTCAGCTGGCTTTTGTATGTTTGTGGGGTCACAGCAATAAAAGCTGAGGCTTTCTATCACGTTCATGGTTAATTACAATTGTGGACTGTTATTACGTTCATAAGTTTTACAGTTTCTTTATTAAATACAAAATAAATTACGTTTCATTTAAAAATGGTAAAACATGAAAGTAACTAAGTTTGAAATCTGACCTACTTGTGGCATCCTTATTTACAATTTAGTTTGCTATTATTTTGACAGCAAAACAAAGGTAGTCTATGTGCTTCCATTCACCCCTACAGTGAATTTGAAATAAAGGATTAAATCTTGTTTTCACTTCAAATCATTATCAGGAGCTCAAATGTATCTGGACAAACCATCCATCCATTTGCTATATTATTCAAAATATCACAGTTCTACTTTGATGAGAATCCAGCCATGGCTGCCTGAAGTCTGGAGTCCTTGGACTTCACCAAGTCTGCTTTGCCAGGCCATTACAGCAGCCACCTTTAGTAGCTGCTTGTTTGTGGGCCTTTCTGCCTCCAGTTCAGTCTTCAGTAACTGAAAAGCATGCTCGATTGGGTTGAGACCAGGCAACTGGTAGAATGTCCTACTTCTCTGCCTTCAGAAACTCTATTCTCTTCCCATCATTCTGCTGGTTTCTTTTACCAAAGCACCTGATCTGAGACCTGGGGAGGCTTTTCAGATGGTTTCCAATAGAGAACAGAATAGAAGGCCTTCTGGCTCTTGAGAGGTCTCTGAAATGACATTCATGACGATGTCTCTCGCCAGTATTCAGAGTATTCTTGACTTGTCAAGATGTGACAGGCTTTCTCCATTATGGAAAGGATTCTGCCATCAGTTACGAACTCCTTCACTTGTACTGATTCCCTCCTGGACTTCATATGGGTAGCTCCAGTCAAACAGCTATAAAATTCCATTTGAAGACTTGAGATAATCTCCAGATCTTTAATTGGCTTAATCTGCCTTTGAGTAAGTAGGGAAAAGACCAAGCCTGGTCACGAAACTGCTTGACAGTCAACAGTCCAAACTCTTTTGAGTTCCTGATAATGAAGGTATTTTGCTACATTTTGTAAAAGTAAAAGCTGAAGAGCTTCACTTCAGTCACATCTTGATTGTTTCATTTCAAATACATTTCAGTGGTAAAAAGAAGCCATTTTTCTTTAATGTAAAGCGCTGCGAAAAGTATTTGACTCCTTCCTGATTCCTGATATTTCTGCCTATTTGTCACACCTAAATGTTTCAGATCATAAAACAGAAAGTATTTAATCTTAGCCAGATTTAAATCTGGACTTTGACTGGACAACTCCAAAACTTTGATTTTGTTTTTTTAAGCCATTCAGATGTGGTATGGCTGGTGTGTTCCAGATCATCGTTCTGCTCCAAGTCCAAGTGCACTTGAGCTTAAGGTCACCAACTGATGACTGGTTGTTCGCCTTCAGGATTTTCTGTTAAAGAGCAGAATTCATGGCTCCATCAATTACAGTAAGTGGTCCAGGTCCTGAAATAGCAAAGCAGCCCAAGACCATCACACTGCCACCACCATGTTTGACTGTTTGTACAATGTTCTTTAGATGAAATGCTGTTTTAGTTTTAGTCCAGATGTAACAGAACGAACACCTTCCAACACGTTTGTCTTGTCAGTCCACAGAATATATCCCAAAAGACGGGCTGTAAAAGCTATGTGACGTCGCGAGTCTGCTGGTCCAGCCACAGAGTTATAGAAAGGATGAGTGACAGAAATCGGAAGGGAATATGCATTAAACAGCTTTATTTCAGCTGAAAGTGCTTTTTTTAAAAAAACAACTACATATTAATATTGTTAACTGCTGTCAGTACATATCCGCATCTGATGGAATATATGTACAAAAACGTTTTGCATCGTAACAGTATGTTAATATGTGAATATATTTAGTCTAGAACAGTTAATATGACAAAATATGAAAGTTTAGAGCTTTACTGGGAGAATCCGCCACGTTAAAAAAAAGTGGAAGTTCAGCTGGGGTTAAAATCAAACTAGATTAAGTCAGAAATCCTGGGTGTGCTGATCTCGTTTTCAAATAGGCTACAGCCGGAAAGTTTAATGAGCACGTTCAACAACCACAGAGCAACTTTTTTCACAGGTCGCCTAAAGTAAGAAGTGGATGAATAACTAGTTACAGTACAGAGAAGAAACGGATCTAAGGCTTCGTATTCACAAAACTTCAGCATTAATTTAGTTTCACATCCATCGCGGATAGACCAGGCTGATGTGAGCCTGCAGGCTCTGCTCTGTGTTCTTAAAATCAGGTCCAGATAAACAACAGGAAACTTGATTTGTGGCCAGATATTAATATCCCCAGACTAGGAAACAGTTTTGATCTCTGTTGAGTGCAAATATCCCAGATTAATGCAGACATTAGTCCATTTTGTCCTGTTTTTGCCGCTCCTCACAGAGACCTCCGTGTTTTGCAGCCTGAAGCCGAGCAGCTGTGTCGCACGCTGACGTGATGTCTGTGCAAGCCCCTATTGTTGTGTGTATAGCTCCACCTTTTTGGGATGGATAGGTAAGATTGGAACCGAAAGGGTGCCGAAAAGTGGGACAGTACGGTTCGTTTTTTTTGAGACCCTTTCCAACTTATGCGTGTGGTTCTGCACCTAACTGAGCCGGACCACTTGGTGGAAACTGCGTATTTGAGGAAATTTGATAGGCCTGCCACTCCTAGGAAGGTTCACTGCTGTTCCAAATTTTCCCCATTTGTGGATAATGGCTCTCAGTGTGGTACAGTGAAGTCCCAAAGCCTTGGAAATAGCTTTGTAACCCTTTCCAGATTGAAAGGGATTTCTGGATGGCTTTTCCCTAAATGAAACTGTCATTTAGAAATACAATTTAGGGTACTGGTTTGGCTTGGTGGGTGGAGCAGGTGCCATGTACAGAGGCTGTAGTCCTAAATGCACTGGTCGCAGGATCGTTTCCCCATATAGATGTTGGTTTGTGCATGTCTTCCCCCTACACTCTCTACCCATGTTTCCTGTCTCTCTTCAGCTGTCCTATCCAAACAAAGGCATAAAGCACCCCATAAATCTTTAAGAATACAGTTTGTATGACTTGGATTATCGTTATTTAACATTAATAGTTGTTTAATGATCTGAAACACTGAAGTGTGACAAAAATGCTAACAATGCCAACATTCTAAACCCCTGTACTGAGTGAATCATCATTCTTGAATGTTTGATGACATGTAGAACCATTTATGAGGTCTTCACTCTGACAATTCATAAGCTCATAAGTGCAACTGCATAATACAAGGCACTTAAAGATAATGCAAACCCCAATGAGGTTTTAAGGCACCTGACATTTCACTTGTCCAGCTTTATCTTCAATCCAGCAGCCGATGTTGATGGAATCAATCACAGCTTGCCGCTTTAAGAGACTTCTGTTCAAGCTCCCGATAATGCTTCTATAGAAATAAAAAGAGGAAGAATACTAGCTTTGCAAGGCTAAGTTCATTGTGCAGTGTGCTATCATTTTGTGAATGTTTTTGTGTATACCTCTACGTTGTCCAAGTGTGTCTGGCTGTTGCAGTGGGGTTCCTCAGCGTTATTTTGGTAGAAAACAGAGCATAGATTACAGAAATAGGCAGGAACTACAAACTCTGTACCTGTTGGATAAGACAGAAAAAGTTCAACAGAAGGAAAACGTTTTAACGAATGTTGTTTTCAAACAACCTAACACACCAGACAGTCATAGTATGTACCCATTGCATGCAATATACCCTACATCCATGTGGGCAACACCTCTTAGACAATATTTGGGAAGGGCAGAACCTTTGAAAAATATCTTGAAAGTTAATTAGACGGAGGTTCTGTCTGTCATATTCATTTCAGAGTATTCAGAGCAACTGAACATACTAGGGCATGTGCAGCACAAGGGGACTAAACTACAAAACATAAGCTTGACAGGCAGCCGCTGTCGTTGAAAAGCAAAAGCTTCTTTCCCACCAAGAAAGGATGTCAGTGTGGTCCTTTGCTCTTTTATCAAAGAAAAGTTGTCCAGTTCTGAAAAACTGCTACTGCAACGACATCCAAGCAGGTCGCTTTACTGGTAGCCATTGTTTACAGGCTTGCAGTACAACTCAACCCACCCACAAGTCCTCCCTTTTTCTCCTGGAACTACACTGACTGGTCCGGTCCATTCACATTCTGGGTAAAAACACTCCAGAAAGAAGCTTTGCAAAAATGGATCTGCCTAATAACAGACTTGAACTCCGGCCAACTCATTTCCTCTGCAAAGTTAGTTTACCGATAAATTTAGCAAATGTGACTCACCAAGTGGATCGTCTGGTTTTAATTCTGGCAGTTTGAAGTCAGCAGGGACAGAGGGAGACTGAGTACGAGAGCGCTTTGATTCAGGTCCGACAACCTCCCTTCTCTGTTTACCCACAACTGAAGTAGAGAGAGAATCAAATGGCAAGAAGTTACTTCAACTTAACTATCGTACATTCACATACTTGTTCCAGCTTCTCTGGTATTGGACATACGCAGTGCCTATAAAAAGTATTCACTCCCTTGGATGTTTTGACCATTTATTGATTTAATTAATCAATCATGGTCAAATAATTTGGCTTTTTTGACCCCAAAAAAAGACAAAAACATCCTCTTCGATGACATAACTTTTCACCCTCTTCAAGTCAATATTTAGTAGTCACCTTTGTCTGCAATCACAGCACTGAATATGTGTACAGGTCTCAGTCAGGGTTAGCAAATTTGAGACACAGAAGTTTTACACCATTTTTTGTAAAACTGCTCAAGCTCTGTCAGGTTTCTCAGGGATCAGGCTCAAACAGCCCTTTATATGTCCAGTCACAAATTCTCGAATAGATTGAGGTCTGGGCTTTGACTCCACCACTCCAGAACATTTCTCTTGTTGTCTTTAAACCATTTCTGTATCGCTTTTGCTGAATGCTTTGGATCATTATTTTGCTGGAAATCAAATCTTCTCCCAAGCTGTAGTTCTCTTGCAGACTGAATAAGATTGTCCTCCAGGATTTTTCACCATTTTGTCGCATCCATTAGCCCCTTTAGCTTTAGAAGCCTTCCAGGGTGGGCTACCAAGAAGCATCCCCACAGCATGATGCTGCCACCAACTGTTGTATGCAGAGAGCTTCTGCATTCCATCTCAGATGGGGAAGTGTGTAACTCCATCAGAGTAGTCATAGGTGTCTTGGTGGCTTCTCTCATTAGTCTCCCTCTTGCACACTCACTCAGGCTGTGTGGACGGTCTGATCTAGGCAGATTTACACATGTGACACATTCTTTCCATTTCTTGATGATGGATTTAACTGAACTCTGGGGGAAGTTCAGTGCTTCGGATTTATTTGGATCCATCCCCTGTCAATAACCTTTTCTGAGTTGCTTGGAGTGTTCTTTTGTCTTCATGGTGTGATTGTAGCCAGGAATATTGACTAACCAGTGACTGGACCTTCCAGACACAAGTGTCTCTATACTACAATCACTGAGACACATTCACTGCACTCAGGTGATCCCCGTTTCCCTGCTGAATTAGGTCAGTCACTTATTTTACCTTGCCTTGCCTTTATATATTGACCGTGATTGATTTATAAAATCAGTTAAAGGGTAAAACGTCCAAGGGTGTGAATACTTTTTACAGGCACTGTACTTTAAGTTAGGTCTTCTTTTGTTGAGCCAAAAAACCTGCAAAAATAGTTCTGCTCTAGTGAACATAACTTGGCCTCTTATATTTCACTGTACCCTTAACATCAGCCCTGCTTCTTTTGTCCTTCCCCGGCCCTTCTTCCTTCACACATCCCTTAGGTGTCTGGTCTTTGTTGGCTCTTCTCACTGATTTTGGCCGCTGGACTTCTAGCTTGCGGTCAGTTGACAGCTTAGATGGACCTTTGCTCAATGATGAGGAGGCTTTGGGTGAAGAGGAAGGTGGCTCATCTGTTGGTGCTTTTTTGTCTTCTTGTTCCGCTTTTGAACCCACATTTTTCCCTCTGAGAGATTTTCTTACTGTTACAAAAGATGATGAATGTGTGGAGAGAACATCAGAAATGAAAAGGGTTCCAAAGCTTGAAAACATTAAAGCAAAACCTTCTTTATGTTACATTTCTTTTCAAGGTTCTAGAAATAAAATTATATGTATGTATATGTGTTACCCGGCATCTGTCTGGTCCTCTTTTCAGGCTGGCATCTTGTCCTTGGTGTTGAAGCCCCCTTTTTCTCTACACCTTTCACCTCATCTAATACCACGAAGTTTAAAAAGAACAGTAGTGAGCACACAAATCTGAATTCCAAAAAAAGTCAGGACATGTTCTAAATTTGATGCCTGCAACACGCTTCAAGAAAGTTGGGACTGGAGCATTTTTACCACCGGGCTGGATCACATTTCTTCTTCCACTGGGCCAGGGACTGAAGACACTCATTTGTTGATAAGTTGAAAGTGGAATTCTTTCCCACTCTTGATTGATGTGCATCTTAAGTTGCTCAGCTGTGTGAGGTTTTGCTGTGAAGTTTGCCATTACAGATGTGCAAGTTACCCCTGCCATGGGCACTAATATACCCCCACTTTATCAACGATAATGGCTTTTGAACTTTGCCTTAATAACTATCTGAATGGTCCTTTTCCTCTTTAGCCAAGGGGTGTCAGCAGCCACTGTTTCCAAAAAGAACTTTAAATGTTGCCTCGTCAGACCACAGCACACTTTTCAACTTAGGTCAGTCCGTCTCAGATGAGCTCAGGCCCAGAGAAGTTGACAGTGCCTGACAGTCTTTGGTGTTTTGTCCCTGTTCCGGGACTGTCTGGCTGGAGTTTGTCTCGTTGTCAGTACTGACTGACAAAGGTTTTCTGAAGTGTTGCAAAGCCGAGGCTGCTGTGGTATCCATCACAGAATAATGCTGCCTTAGGGGTTCAAGGCCACAGATGTTCAGTGTTGGCGTTGCCCCTTATACATGCAGCTATTTTTTCAGATTCTCTTGATGATTTTATAGACTCTGGATGGTGAGATCTCTTCATTCCTTGGAGTTTCTTGTTGAGGGTAGTTCTCCATAAACTGTCAGAATGTTTGCCCATGCAGTCTTACACAAAGTGGAGGACCTCATGCCATTGTTGGCTGGAAAGACTGAGCCTTCCAGGAGTGCTTCTTTTTTACCCAATCATGGTACAAGTATCCCCTGTTACCACATGACTTTCTTACCTGTGGATTTTCCAAGGTTTTTCCAAACATTCCACAACTTCTCCAGTCTTTTTTTGCCCCGTCCGAACTTTTCAGAACGTGTTGTAGGCATCAAATTCATAATGCGTGTGTATTTTTGAAAAACACGGTTTATCAAACTAAATCAAAGGAAAGGTAATGTATATAACCCTCAAATTCCACATACTCTGTAGTGATCTGAACACAAAGCTCACACCAGAGTATGTCAATTCTTTTCTAGTCAGTCTCAGATCAAGCTCTGGTCTGCTACATGCACAATCCAGCAAACGTAGAGTATGTGGAATTTGAGGGTAACAGGTACCTGCATCATCATCATCATATTTGCGTTTTGTAGATCTCAAAATTTTCTTTGGTTGATCCTCCTCCAGTTTGTCTTCATTGCCACAGTCAGCTTTTTCTGAAGTCACAAAAGTCTAAAAATCAAAACACAACTTGAGAATCAGAGTTACAGGACTTTTGAAGGTTTTTAAATTCTTACCGTTATTTCCCCTTAAAAATACATATGATTGAATCTGGATCTTTACCTCTCGGTTCAGGCCAACCTCTGATTCCTCCTGGCTGAGAGACTGCTTCTTGAGACTCCTTCTTGTTGGCTTCTTTGTTGTCTCATTTAAAGAATCCTCAGCAGTTCCTCCCCTTCTTCCCCTGGTTGATCTTGTGGTGATTGATGGTTCACTGATGGCTGTTTTAGTCTTCGCAGATTCTGGTAATTCATGGGTTGCAACGTCCTCACTCTTCTTTATTGGTGTCTTCTCTTTCTGAAGGGTTTTCTCTTCAGTCTTTGGTGTTTTGTCCCTGTTCCGGGACTGTCTGGCTGAAGTTTGTCTTGTTGTTGGTGTGCTCTTTTCCTCTGTTGTCTCATTCAAAACATCCTCAGTTGTTCTCCCCCTTCTTCCTGTGGTTGATCTGGTTGTGATTGTTGGCTCATTACTGGCCAATTCATCATCCAAAGGGTCTTTTCTCTCATTTTCCTCTGTCTTTCCTCTTGCACTTCTTCTTCTGCCATAACTTTGTCTGGCTGTCACTTGTTCTTCAGCTGGTTCCTCTTTAAAAGAATCTACTATTGCCTCCTCGGTGAGCTCTTCGGCTGTAGTGGTGTCTGTCTTTTTCCTTGTCTCATAGTTTATATTTTTTTCGTCTTGCTTCTTTGGTGATTCCTCCTTCATTTCACTTTTGGATGCTTTCCCTGTTCGATCGCTCCTTCTTAAAGGCCCACCATTTTTTCCAGCCATGGCCTCCCCTTTCTCTGACACTGGTTGCTCGTTTTGAGTCTCTGTCTTTGGTTCTGTGGTCTTTGGTTCATTGTTCATGGAATCTACTGCCTGAGATGAATCTTCCTCAGAAAGCTGCACTGAAGAGGAACAGTCTCCTTGGGCTATACCACTGTTTGTTTGGCTTGTAGCTGATTGATCTTTGGTAACACTGTCTTGTATCTGGTAAAGACCTTTAATGTCCATTTCATTGTTCTCTGCAGTCTGGGAACTGTCTTCATCTTTGTCACTGCCCACAACCTGGCCTTCTTTCGATCCAGTTAGTTTGGGTGCAGAACTTTGGAGATTTTGTTGAAGGGGGGAAGAAGTTTTAGTCGACATTGGAGGAGAAGGGGAGATCGCCCTCCTGGAACTGGTAGAGGATGAGGATGTGACAGTGACATTGCTGTATTTAGAGTTTTTCGAGTGGGTGCTTGAGCTTGAGGATCTATAAGCTTTAGTTGACTTTGATGATGATGACGAGGATGAATATAACCTGCTGTAGCCTCTTGATGACCTTGACAAGGTGCGCTGGTGAGAAGACAACGCACCAGAGCACTGACTCCTGCTTCCCTCTCTTGAGGTGTGCTTGGATGACGAGGAGTAGTGTTGAGACTTGGGGCTTGTGCCTTCAATGTCACCATAAACTTCATCAACAGTGACAAATTCATCCTCATTAAAACTTGGGATGTCAAAATCATAAACATTTGAAAAGATGCCGTCCTCTGTGAAATCAGCCTGATCCTGGAAAAAGAAATAATTGGTCACTGAAACTCTGAATTTGTTATTTTATCAGGATAAAATAAGACACAAAGATGATTAGGATGACTGCAATCTATTGCATCGATTTCAGACTGGGTGCATGTTTGCTGCATGACAGCTGTGGCTTGTCTGCTCAAGCCATGGTGCTACCGAGCCACAGCTGCCACGCACCCAGTCTGAAACAGCCATGAGGGATCCAGGTAAATCCATGATTTGTTTTAAAAGTCATGGTCACAACATTAGCCCAGACTTTAACAAATTTCTCAGCAGATTAAAACACATTTGTGTTTTTGCTGAGTACTTCCTGTGATGCTGGGCATAATGACAAAACAACTGAAAATTAAAACTTGCAAAAAAGAATCTGCTGTACTTTCTAGAAATAAGGCCAAGTAATTCAGTAGCACAACTTTGGCACATGAAGAGTCTTAGGTTGCGATGGATTTAAGAACCAAGCCTCACCTGTTTTTCTGCGCTCACAGAGCTGCCTCTTTGAACAAGTCTTTGTTGGCCCACCGTTACTGTGATGGCTTTGAGCATGCTCTCGTCAATCTCAGGGCGCATGTCTTTACCAGGAATCTTGTCCATCATGTCGAGGTTGATCAAAGTCTCCCCAGAATCTTGCAGGCGCCGCTTGAGGCTCTCCAAACTAAAATTTACAATAAAGGGATCAATTAACATCAATGACAGAAGCATTTTTTGTACAACGAGGCCAAATGTATTTCGATTGTTATGGAGATAGGATGAAATGCTGTTGATCCCTTATTTCTAACACTTTACAGTGTTTTTGAGGTTTAGTACTTAAGATTAGTCCTCAACTTGTAAAGTAAAGGCTACACACATCCTCATCTCATTTCTGCAGATAAAGCTATATCAATCAATCAAACAAATATGGATAAAAAAAGAGAAACACTCACGTCTCAAATTTTCGGACTTTTCTCCTAAAGAGAGAAAAACGAGTTGTTAATCAGTTCAGGAATGAGGATGGGTGGTTTGGAAAAAATAAAACACATGGAGAGGCAACCCATTCTAATAACAAGTTATTGTATAACTAGTTTAAACCCTTTTTATACAAATGATTTCTATGCATACCAATCCGGGTCTTCAGTGAAAGCATTTGGGGAGAAATCATTGTATTTCTCCATCACTTTGGCAACACCGCTGGCGTCAGTCATTTCAATGCAAATCTGATTAAGAATGACAATCAAGGAAAAAGAGAAGAATGAGAAAATGTAAGGGAATGATGAAATTTGCAAGCAATTACAGTTTTAGACTTAAAGCATAATGGCTAAAACATGACATGTATGTTTGAGTTGTCTTTGTTAAATGCAAAGTTAATTTTCAAATGTTTTCCCAAGGCACACCTCAGATCAAGCCAAAATCTCAAGGCACAACATTCCTATCCAAGAAAAATTACTTATTTCACATGTCTGACCGTATCTTTAGTTGACGTATGGTTGTAGTATTAATGCATGGTTGTTCAAACTCACACCGCACACCTAGACGTGCCTTGCGACACCATTTGGCGTCAAATCACTGAGACAACTACACACTAAAATATATATTTTTTACAGTGTATACTTCAGCCATACAGTATATCAGCTTTGTACATTGTTGTTAATTAATGCAATCTGCTCTGGAAAATCAGAAACTTTTTGGACCTATTATTTGTAACTCTTACACCAAATGATCCAGAATTGTTGATTTGGGGTTTTCAGGTCTTGAAATTACTTACTGAAATGAGCGAAAAGATTTGAGCGTGAGATCGAGGTTTGTGTTTACCCTGTTAGCAAGTGGCAGGAAATTGACAAAAGTCGTGATGGATGCCACCATTTCTATGACAAATCTGATGACATCCAGAGACACCTCGGAGACCTCCACACAAAGAAGACGCTCCTCCAGATTTGTTGGATCAGGAACTCCCTGAAGTAAAGGAAAGAAGCTATCATTTTACACCAGAGATGGAAACACAGCTGCTTTTACAAGGTAATTATTCAGTGACTTACAGCATTGCTCCACTTCATCAGGCTTCTGTACATCAGTTCCTGCAACAAGGCCCACAGATTTTTACAGATGCTTCCAACAAATTGAACATAGATCTTTATGGACATTTTGTACTTAACAATGTTGAAATTTTCATTAAATGCCCCTGTTGGGTGCTTTTCTTTTCAAGTGTCCATACCTCACTGGATTCAGGATTCATGTTTTGCAAAATGAAGTGGACACCAATTTTGCATCCTTTGAGGAATACTGGCATATTGATGTGAGCTTTGACAAAATCGCAGCAGATGGTCCAATTAGGAAAGAACACAAAGGCCTAGAGGTGAAAATGGGAAATACAGTTTTGTTCAGGTGATTGTAACGATCTCGAAAACTGTGGCAGCTTTATTCTGTGTCAGCCCACAATGTTTTTTTTCTCCTTCTTACCCTTCTCTGTAGTGGTAAGACTGTCACGTTGTAGTACAGGGATTGAAGGGTCTGTTTGAGGAAGTATGGCCACACCAGCCTCGCCACATCCTCATGCCGGTAGCCATCTTCTGGCAAACCAGTCAACATGATTGTTGTGATTGTTCCTTGACGACTGGCCTTCTAAATAAAATAAGAAGCCCAACTTCAGAGATTTTTGTTGTGGACTTAAAGTCCATTTACTATGGTACATTTTGCAGTTGAATGTTAACACAGTAAATTATGGGAAAAGGAAAAGTAGATAAATTGTAATTTCCAAGGAAGATGTACAGTAGAAACAAAGAGTAAAAAATAGGAAAGATGATTCCTAACTGGTTGACATGCAGAGATCCTAAAAGTCACAGAACATTGCCAACCAAAATAATCTGTTGTTAAGGCTCTGAGTAACTTCAGTGCTTCCCAAACATAGGGGACACCAGGGCAGACCCCACCACCCGTCTGATTATACTGGCTATTTTATTTTAGCTAATTGTGAGTTTGGATAATAAGGCAAGAAAGGGAATAAGGAGGACTATTTACAACTGCTGGTACGCAATAAATTTTGTTTAAGTTATAGTCAGAATCCAACTTACCATGATGTCATACGCGATTCTGACAGTCAAATAATCTAGGTGGGAAAAGATAACAGAGACACAATCAGCCATCTCATCACTGATTCTTCTGAATATGTCATATGGTATATCTGGCATCAACAACATGATGAAAAAGGAAAATTCTTGCCTGGGATGATGAACCAAGGAGAAATGGTTGGGAACACGAAGGGACTATTTCTAAAAGTGATCCAAAATGGCGAAACGCTGCATCGTGGAACAACGGTTTTTACTGATGGGATTGCTGCCCCTTCAATGACATCCTTGCTGTCTGGTAGAGAGTTCCCTGGCATACATGGTGCTGTACAAATAAAAAGACAAACTCACTTGAGGACTGTGGAATGGGAGAGGTGTAATAGTATTTGCACTTGTCCCAAAAGGTCACTGTTAGCCAAATCTTGTTCCAAATGGGACACTGGACTGGGTTAGGGTTCTTGAAGACATTTTGTCTCTCAAAAGGCATCTTCAGTTCTGATGATCTGAGAACTCAAGCACAAGCACCTGTATCCACTGTTTTTATTAAAAACTACATGACAGTGGTTTCAAACTTTTTTTGCCCAAGGCTCACCTAAGATAAAGCCGAAATACTAAGGTACACCATATTCATATCTATGCAAAACAGCCAGTCTCTTAAGTAGGGATACACAATATTGGGTGTTGCCAAAATCTGATATGCCAGTTAATGAAAGATTCATTTTAGTCAATACCGATATTGAAATAGGAAGTTCAGATGTAAATTTGAGACATTATAGGCCCATATTCACAGCTTGTTTATGCTGATATTTACTGCAGAGATATGCCAATACTTACAGCTGATATAGGCTGGCATTTAGAATTTTGAGATGGCATTTCCTTAGTATGCAAGTCCCTGCTCTTACTGAATCCATTACTCATGATATAAAATGGACTTGGTAAATGGATTTGAGATAGTGTAGTGCTTTTCTAGTTGTCTGAGTACTCAAAGCACTTTATGACATACTTGCCATTATTGTATTAGATTACAGGGTGAAGAAGAGAAGACGGGGTTGGGGTGGGAGAAGTGCTAAGTAGTGAGGAGTCATCTATTTTTTTAAATGATTTTGTGTGTTTGTGCTACATCATTTTTTATCAAAAGTGCTAAAGAATTACTAAACTGATTGATTGATTTACAGATGACTTTGGCTAATACAAAGAGCTGATATAGGCCAATACTGAGGGACGATATAGGCCAAGACTAAGAGACGTTATAGGCCAAGACTAAGAGATGATATAGGCCAAGACTAAGAGACGATATAGGCCAATACTAAGAGACGATATAGGCCTATACTAAGAGACAATATAGGCCTATACTAAGAGACAATATAGGCCAATACTAAGAGACGATATAGGCCAATACTAAGAGCTGATATAGGCCAAGACTAAGAGATGATATAGGCCAATACTAAGAGACGATGTAGGCCAAGACTAAGAGACCATATAGGCCTATACTAAGAGACAATATAGGCCAATACTAAGAGACGATATAGGCCAATACTAAGAGCTGATATAGGCCAAGACTAAGAGATGATATAGGCCAATACTAAGAGACGATGTAGGCCAAGACTAAGAGACCATATAGGCCTATACTAAGAGCTGATATAGGCCAATACTAAGAGACGATATAGGCCAATACTAAGAGCTAATATAGGCCTATACTAAGAGCTGATATAGACCAATACTAAGAGATGATATAGGCCAATACTAAGAGACGATAAAGGCCAATATAAAGAGATGATATAGGCCAATACTAAGAGATGATATAGGCCTATACTAAGAGCTGATATAGGCCAATACTAAGAGATGATATAGGCCAATACTAAGAGATGATATAGGCCTATATTGAGACCATATAGGCCAATACTGAGAGACGGTATAGGCCAATATTAAGAGATGATATAGGCCAATACTAAGAGACAATATAGGCTCTTTTCTACAGCCAAAATAAGCTGATATTTATGGCTGATATTGGCAGATATTCAAAAATGATTAAGTCTGACACATAACCTCATATAGGCTCATATCTACCGATGATATACGTCAATATTTACAGTCAATAAAGGCTTCTAGAAGCAGCCAATTTAAGCTTACATTCACAGCTAATAAAGGCTGATATTCACTGTCAATACAGGCTGATGTTCAAGGCCCTTTTAGGCTGAAATTTACAGCTTATCTATTGGTTGTAAATATCAGCAAAAAAAAAAGATCATATCTGCTCTCGCTAATAATGAACTCTAAATCAGTACAGTGTATTATATCATGTAAACTGAAGTGGCCCTAGGATTGGACCCTGGGGGATTCCATTGTAAACGTGTGACTGGAACCACTGGTTGAATAGAATACAGAGACTGATTAGGCCAATCAATGCAGCATTGTATTCTGATATTTTGCTTGCTATTGATCCTTGTACAGACACCAACATATTTTCGTCTGAAAATTTCAGTCCACTTCAAAAGGCTAACTTGTTCTGATGAGGTTAGCAGAGATAAATATGAAGTTGTTGACACATTTTATAAAATAACGAAACATCCTGAAATCCAAGTTTACTTTTAATTCCGCTGACAAACTTACGTGGCGCTATGATCGTGGTGTATGGTATGCTCAGCCTCTGGATTCTGTAGCCAGGTGGTTGTTTCAGAAGACTGTACCACACTCCTAGCCGATCAGCAGCGCAAACGGTCTTGAACTCTATAAAAACCTGAAACACACACACATCACCAGTGACACTAGCGTTAATTTTTGCACATAAACATTATAATAGTGTGCACATTTCTACCTTGTTGAGCAGAGGCAGGAAGTTTTTGACAGCGCCGATCTTATTCAGAGCCTCTCTGAGTTCCCTGGTCTCAGCCGGTGAAATGTCTCTGATGAAGATTAACATGCCGTTGTCCTTCTTCATAAACTATATCAAGAAAGGAAATCAACATCTAACCATTAGTTTAACAGAAAGAGAAGTAAATGTAAACAATGAATAACCATAATAAATTACTCTAGACTTTTTTTTCAAGTAAAAGACTCTCTTTGACAGTTTCCTTTATGTTTTAAACCTTTATCAAGAGATATTGGATCTGATTTAACTTTTTTTTATGTTGAAGACCCAATACAGAACTAGCAGATGCTTCTGAAGAGAAGCTGTTTTAGAACAATATACATATATTAAGTTGAGAAGAAGATATGGGTTGAACAGAAACTTAACAAATGTAAATTTTCGGTAACTAACAACATATGAAGTTGTTTGTTAAAAAAGAAAAATAGGTGTGTATAACTTACATATCTCAACAGCTCCATCAGGGATTTATAGAACCAGAACTACAACAGAAAAGTGAGAACAGGTTGATATGAAACACAGTGAAAATGTTCTGAAATGCACCAGTTAGCCATAAAAAACCCTCCAGAGTCAATGTGCATTTGTGAAAAACCCTGAGAATGGGCCCTCCCCAGTGGTGATGATGTTAATGCATGTGTGTTTGACCCTGGCTAATTGTTACTTTACTTCAGGGCTGAAAAGTGTTTGAATCTATTAGTAAGTTCTGATATTCAAATCATTCATTAATGCCTCTTTTTAACTGCTTTGATCACAGGTTTTGCCTATTTTTGCCAAATTTGTTTCCCCATTAAACCAACTTATGCCTCTTTTAACCAATTCTGCGACTGTTTAACCCTATTCACTACTTTAGCTACCCACATTTGTTCCGTCAAATATTAACTGCTTTTAAACCACTTTTCACTATTTTCTGACCATTTTTGCCTCTTTTTGCCATTAGTAACCCATTTTTGGCAAACTTTTAACCACTTCTCACCACATTCTGCCCAATTCCCCTCTTTGATTGTAATTTTTTGCCTCTTTTAACCCATTATTGCCACTTAATCAGTGCTTGACACCATTTTCTGACCTTTTTGTCATTTAAAACCTTTTTTTTTTTTTTTTACTTTTTCTCACCACTTCCCACCCATTTCCCATTTAATTTCTTTTTTTCCCTCTGAATCTATCTTTGACAATTTTAAACCAGTTTTCCACTGTTATCCAATTGGGGCCCATTTTTAACCACTTCTCACCATTTTCCACTATTTCCCCCTTTATAATACAATTTTGTGCCTATTTGGACCTATTTTTACCACTTTTGACCCATTTCTGCCACTTATTAACCACTTCTCACAATTTTCTGCCCATTTCCCTCTTTTATTAAAATGATTTGCGTCTTTGAACCTATTTTTCCTGTTTCAACTCTATGCCACTTAATCAACACTTTCCAACCATTTATTGCCCCTTTGTTGCCATCAATAACCCATTTTTGGCCAATTTTTAACAATTTGTCATCATTTTCTGCCCATTTCCCCCTTATTTCCACGTTTTTGCCTCTTTGACTCTATTTTTGCCAATTATAACCCAGTTTTGCCACTGTTATCCAATTGGTGCCTGTTTGGACTTTTTTTCACCACTTTTGACCCATTTCTGCCTCTTCTTAACACCTTTTCAACATTTTCTGACCATTTCCCCATTTTTTAGCCTTTAATAGCTCATTTCTAGCCAATATTCACCTGCTTCTCACTTTTTTCACCCATTTTTCTCCTTTTGTCGAATTCTTTGCATCTTTGAACCAATTTTACCAATTTGTACCCATTTTTATTCATATTAAATATGGTTATCGCAATGTAACTTGACAACGGACCATGACTTTCCTGACTTCCTCCATTTGGCTGGGCCCCAGAAATTATTTCTTATTTATAAACATTCAAGACAGCACAGAGGTCCATGTGAGGTGAAGACCCGGTCATACATAGTTTCCCACGGCCCTCAGGACAACACAAAATTTTATATTGGCTAAATACAAAGTTAGACAAGGCTGGCTCCCTTCACCCATGGACCCAGAAAATATGAATAAAATACATAGCATAATTAAAACATTTATGTATCAAAAGATGAGCAAGAAACTGCATATGCTATTTCTAAAATACTGTTTTACAAAAATGCTTACCGGGTTCATTGAAATGGTGTCGTTTATGGAAAAGAAGTGCAGTACAGACCCTTTCAAAATAGCAGGGTCCCATTTGTTGGCTCTGATTACATCAAACACACTACTTGCTGTTGGCATCAGAACAAAGGCCTAAAAGATCAGAAACAGAGATGTGTCACCACTTAAATCCAAGTGTCTGTAGCATGTTTCAGTGGGATAGAGGACAGTTAACAAACTGTACATACCAAACAAGCCTGAGGGACAACGTAGATGTTGTGGTCTTTGTGCCGATAACCAAATGGGGTAAGCAGCTCGATGAAGTCTTCCTCTGTGAAGGAGCCATCGTCAGAGAGCCAGGTGATGAGCAACTATGTCAGCGTGAGACAAAAGAAATTAGAGGACTATGCTAAGTATGGACGAACAGTCAAGAGAGCAGAATGTTTAGACTTGAACTACGCTAACCCTAACCCTGACTTGAAGTACGCTCACTATAAAGAATAACTGTTTATTTGGAGGAAAGCCTTTTGGGATTTTAATGTTACTACAACTTGTTTTTTTAACCTTCAACTGTTCTGTCTGATATAGAAAGGCCAGAAGGTGCTTTGTGCCCAGAAAGCAGTCTTCCAGAGTTCAGTACATCTTCTTTGTCATGTTAAGGATGATCCCCACAGTCAGGATGTCTAACTGAGTCAGTAACTTCACTCATGGTGCAAATGAGTCTAATGCCCAGAGGCATTCTGGGAAAACAAGAGATGATTTTTAGCTATCTCATTTTTAAAAGCCTTCTGTTCAGTCTCACAGTGGTTGTAACGTGTGAATAAATAAACTGAAAGTTTAAGAATTTAAAAAGGATTACAGCTCTGACTGACTCTTAAAAAAGTTTAAAACAGCCGCAATATCAACATTCAAAACAAATGCACATAAATTGGAGGCGTTAAGGTCACCTACTTTTGGTGAAGTTCCAGGTTTACATTTGAGGGATTCTGTGAAAGAAAAGCAAATAAAAGAAGGAAAGGTAATTATTGTAACATGTAGGCCTTTTGCATAAAATCTACTTCCTGAGTTTTCTACCTATTTTTGTCCTGGTCAAATGCTTTTCAATCCTGTCCCCAAAAGTCAGCCTGCTGTGAGTGACTGATTCTGCGAAGTCTGGATGAAAGAAACAATAAAGAATCTCAAATTACAAAAAAAACCAGGCAATTCATCTTAGTAATTTAAGACATCAATCTCTGAAGTTTACAACCCCAATCTCATAAATCTATGACCTTTATCTCAGTATTTTAAGACATCTATCTCTAATGGATCTAATGAATCGATGACCTTTGTGTCAGTAGTTTAAGACATCGATCTCTGAAGTTTACAACCCCAATCTAATGAATCTATGACCTTTATCTCAGTAAGTTTAGACATTACTCCTTAAACTGCATGACTTTAATCTCACAAATTCATATCCTTAATCTCACTTAAACAAGATATACATCCTTTAAATTTGTAATTTTATACCTTTAAATTAATAAATTTAGTATTGAGAATGTATTACCTTTACACAGTTTCTTAAAGATATTACTCATGTAAATTTAGGATTTTAATGTCATAATCCGTAACTTTAATCCAATTTATTAGGGGCATTAGTCTTGTAATTTTGGGTTTTTAATCCAAACACATTTTTTTTCCTGGAAAATTCATTGATTTAATCTTATTAATTTTATACATTAATCTTGTTATTTTGTGGCTTTATTCCAGTGAATACACAACTCTTATCTCGTTAATCTATTAATATAATCTCATTATTCTAAGACATGTATCTTGTAAATTTGAGACCTTATTCCAGTAATTAAATGTGCCTTGTAAATGTATTACTATTTATCATCTTTTTCAAATGTTACATCTTTTTATATACCTTCTTTACAAAAAAACCTTTATGGATAATTTCTCTGTTTTGTTGAGTAACGTCCTTAGAAAATGTGTTTGTCAGAAAACTTGCACAGACAGGCATGTAATCCTGGTTTTGGTCTTTCCAGTTGACAATAGAAGCATACGTTTTGTCATGTATCATTTAAAAATGTTTAAGAGATACCTCTTTGTGTTGTTGTCTCAGCCCCTGTACTCGGCATCTCTGCCTCCACAGCCGTTTCTTTTGTGCTCCCTGCAGCCTGTGGTTGCCTTTGTGGAGCTCCTGTCTCCTTGGGTTCTTGAGTTGTAGATTCTGGTTCTGACAGGGTGCTTGGTTGGACCTGTGACAGAGCTTTAACAGAGGCTTCTGTCTCATCTGTTTGGGTTTGACTCTCTCTGGGTTTGTCTGCAGGATTTTCTAGTTCAGTCCCTGACTTTATTTCTTTCTCTTTGCCCTCAACACAAATTCCCTCTTCCACCGGCTCTACAACATGAACTCCTGATACCCTAAGCTCCATAGGTTCATCTGCTTCATCAGCTTTGTCAGTTTTTCCTTGATCTTTGTGTTCGGTGACTGTTATATCTGCTTTTTCAGCTATGGTGTCTGTGTCTTTAGGCTCCTCCACAGATTCTTGAGTCTTGGTTTCATTTTGTTTGAGTTTCAAATTTTCTCTATGTGACTGATTTTCTGAATCTGCAGGTCTTGAATGTACACTTGAGTCTTCTGCAGCTGTTTCAGCTCCAGACTTGTCGAGCTCATCCATGTGGGTGTCAGGTTTCTGCAAAGCTGAGACCATTTCTGCTTGGGGAGAGAGGATCTGCTCTTGAATGGATGGGCCTTCTACGTGGTCTTTCAACTCAACTTCAGGAGCTTTAACACTGCTTTCAGAGTTTCCAGGTTTAGGCTTCTCTCTGACGTCTCTGGTATCTCGCAGATTTCCTGAAGCTTCAGATTTACAGGGTGCACTCATAGCTTCTGCAGTCTCTTCATTTGGTAAAGCCTCTTTAGTTGCCATCTGTTTTACAGGAATATTGAGTTTCTGCATGGTTGAGACTGCTGCTTTGGAAGCAAAGACCTTTTCTTTGATCAGGTGGCTTTTATTGAATGCAGTTTTACTTATTTTAGCAGATTTATCAATATCTACAGTCCCTTTCAGCCCAACAATAGAACCTTGGAGACTGACTTCAGATATTTCAGGTACAGATTTGACTTTGGAGCCATGAAGGTCAGGTAGATTCTTTGTTTCCATTGCAGTCCTTTTATTCGTTGCCTTCTCTGGTTTCTTTGTAATTGAAAATGTTTGTTTCTCCAAGGCTAAAACCTTTGGTTCAGCCAATTGGCCTTTAGCCAGTCCAGTTTCTGACTTATCAACCTTGGTAGTGTCTTTTAGCCCTGCTATTGGTTCCTTGACACAAGGTTCACATTTGTCAGGTCCAGAATCTTGTCTGGAGTTGTCCGAGCTTGGCTGATTTTCTGAAAGTGTAGTTTTCGATGACACAGACACAGTCTTTGTGGCCGTGACCATTTCCTCCTTGGATGCTAAAAACTTGGCTTCAACTGATTGATGTTCAGCCTCAGCAGTGTCTTTCAGCCCCACTATTGGTTCTTTGTCTCTAGGTTCAGATTTGTTAGGTTCAGGATTTTGTCTGTAGTTGTCAGAGCTAGGCTGATTTTCTGACAGTTCAGTTGTTGGTGGCTGGGCTAAAGCCTTGGCTTCAACTGATGGGTCTTTGTCCAGTTCAGTTCCAGGCCTGTGTTCTATCTTATCGACCTCTGCAGTGCCTTTTAGCTCTGCCACAGGTTCTTTGACACTTGCTTCAGATATCTCAGGTGTAGCTTTTGGTTGGGTGGCAGGCTGATTTTCTGAGGTTTCAGATGTGGAGGGCACTACTGTACTTTCAGCAGCATTGTCCTTTGCAACAGCTTCTGCAGTAGTTGGCTTTTCTTCAGGTTTCTTTATGCATTCGTCCCTGACAGCGGAGACATTTTCAGCAGTTTTGGAGACAACCTCAGCCGGGGATGCAGCAGCTTGTGTCTTCACTGCTGGAGCTTTGGAAGAGGAAAAGAATAGGGAAAAATGTCAACAAACTCCAATTCCAACAAAAAAGGGATAGTTAAAATGTGACTAAAACAGAATGCAGTGATTTGCAATTCTTTTTCAAACTATATTAAAATCACAAAAATTCATGTTCAATCTGATGTTTTTTTTCAGCGGGGGGGGAAATGCATGTACTGAGAAAACATGTCAGAATATTATGTTTCAGCACATATTGAGCCACTGTTTTAAAACGCATGATGCTTTGTCTGCATTTTTCCATTGCTACAAACATATGGTCTCCTGATAATCACGTAACAAGTAAATGTAATAGAATGTACATGTAATGTTCAAAGATCAAAAGACATGTATTAAATATGGTCTTCAAATACGATAAAAAAAAAAAAAAAAAGACCTGCGCTACTGGGAAATAATGGTGGTCAGGGGGAGGCTGGTTGCAACCATTATTTCTGGGCCTAGATAAGGAAATTATAAAAGAAAAGGGGAACAGATGTTAAGGGGCCTCATATCTGCTTAGGGCCTCACTTTGGCCAGGGGCAGCCCTGGATGCCAGAGAAGAGGAGACCATATTATCAGTGGTCATATTATTATTTATAGTTTTAATTTTAATGAGGTTATGATGACTACCACATTTTTATAATTGTAGTTTTATTTGTTGAAATAAATGGTCTAGGCCAGGGAGAATGAGAGTGGCCGTCTTTCTAAGGAAAGCACAGAGGAGTGTGCAAGACTGCAGCTCTGCTTCTTGGTCTAAACTCTGAAACTGTCAGGATTTAGGATTTCAATTTCCTCAGAAAAGGGGATGTAATAGTGGTGAACATGCTCCTGTCTCAACTTTTTAGACCATTTTGCAGGCATCAAATGAAGTTTGCTTTAGCTCCTGTCAGCTAGAGTATGACTTTATTCTTTCTAAGAGAGACTTACATGTTGGTTGACATTTGACGTTCTGTTTTTTCAGCAGGATAACTTGATGATGACGAGCTCGTCCCGTGCGACTGTGCCAGTCTCCAAACTGAACTGCATCTTCAACGGACTCAAACTCTATGAAGAGCTGGAAAACACAAGGACACGTACGTGGTGGGTAAGACTGGCAGGAAGTCTCCTTTCAAGCTTATTTAACAGCGGTTTTTGTTGTTTCATTCGTACCTTGTTGAGGAGCGGCATGAAGTTACTGACAGGAGCAAATTCTTTCAGAGCTTGCCTGAGATCCCAGACTTCCCTTGGTAAAATGTTGGTGATGAGGACGGTTCTCTTAGCCTCGTCAACCGTAGACTGGACCAAGAACGTGACATTGACATTCAAACTGAGGCATTAATTTGAGGTAAAATAATGTATAAATGCACACTGTAAAAAAAACCTAGATACTGCTTACTAACAAAAAATAAAGAAGTTCGAAACTTTGACCAAACTCTGTGGGTGTGGTGGTATTGGTTACTTACACATTTCAGCACTCTCTTCAGATAAACATAAAATTCAGCCTAAAAAAAGATCAGAGAAACGGCTTAGGTAAAAACTTTTTATCACTGCTGTTGTAAAGCATGGCCCTGTATTATCTTTGATTATTGTGAACCATTGTTGGAATGGAGAAACCATTGTTTGAGCCCTGTCTGCTCTGACATAGTAAAAATTCAATGTACATATATATTTATTTAAAAAAGAAATCATGATTGGAAACATAATCTATTAGGGAAAAAATGTAAAAGTTAAAAAGATTGAAGAGAATCTGCAATTTTTTGTGCCAAAACATCAACTTTTTAAAAGATTAATTAATTAATTAATTAATTAATTTGAAAGATTATAAAGCTGTTTATTTACAATAAATTTAAATCAGAATTTCAGAGTTTAAAAAGTCGTAAATTTACCTGAAAAAATATATTTAAAGAAAGTTGGGAAACACTGCTCTAAATGGATTTGTTTTTATCGTTCATTTTCCCCCTTGTACATACTGAATGTCCTACTATGCTTTCAACATTTTGTCTATATATAATACCCATAGGTGAACAGTCCAATGTGAAAAGGGCTTCCTGCATAGTTTAAACAGTCACATCTAAGGTGTTTTCACTACATAATTTCAACTTCTTTCATAATTTTGACTATTTAGCCAGAATTCTGGCTTTAAAATCTTAGAATTATAATATTCTATCTCAGTATGTAGACTTTTTTTCTCATTTGTGACTTTAATCTCCTGACTGACCTTTTTCTTATTTTAATATCTTATAATTTAGGCGTTTTATTTCAAAATTATTACCTTTTATCCCATAATTTGACTTTTTATTTCATTATTGACTCTACACTGCTTATTGAAGCTGAAGCCTATCCCTCGTGTCACTGGGCAAGAGGCAGGTCGCACCCTGGACGGGTCACCAGTCAATTGTAGGGCCGACATATCGAGGCAAACAATGCTTACACTCACACCTACATGTCAAACACAACCGTTCTCACCATATTAGCATTTTTTTAAAAAAGGCTCCATTCGTGTCATTTATGTACTTACCGGGGTTGGCGAGTAACGCCTACGTAGTAGTTCAAAATTGAGCCTCCATCCTCTGAAGTAAATGCCATACTGAAGAGACTCTTGCAACAACCTGAATGCACTTCCCATTGTTGGCATCATGGCAAAGGCCTTAAAGAAAACAGAAAATAACTACTTTTATACACTTGCTGTGTTTTTTCAATGCTTTTTTCCCCCAGTTCCTTTGAAAAAGTATTTACCCCTTCCTGATTTCCTATTTTTTCAGTGTTTTAGATCATCAAATAAATTTTAATCGACCAAAGATAGCCTGAGTAAGTACAAAATGTAATTTTTAAATGATGATTGAATGTATTAAGGGAAAAAAGTCATCCGAATCTACCTGGCCCTGTCTGGAAACGCAGATGGCCCCCAAACCCTGGTTGTTAATATTGGCCCACTGTTCTATGTAGAATTGCTTTCATTCAATCACACTGAGAGGTTTTGGAACATGAATGGCCAGCATCTCAATCAGATTTGAGTCCGGACTTTGAGTAGACTATCCCTAAACCGTCATTTTGGGTTTTTTTTCAGCTATTCAGAGGTGTGTTTCAGGTCATTGTTCTGCTGCATAGCTCAGTGCGCTTGAGCTTAAATTGGTGGCCTGACATTCACCTTCAGGATTTTCAGGTAGAGAGCAGAATTCGTGGTTCCATCAAATATGGCAAGTTATCCAGGTCCTGAAACCGCAACACAGCCCGAAAACATCCCACTACCACCACATTTAACTGTTGGTATGATTTTCTTTATATGTAATGATGTGTTAGTTTTACTCCAGATGTATCGGAATGCATGCCTTCCAAAAAGTTCAACTTTTGTCTCATCAGTCCACATGAATATGTTCCCAAAATCTTGGATATCATCGAGATGTGTCTTCTGGCCCTGGAACTCTTTGATTTTTGAATTATGAACTCTGACCTTAACTGAGTCAAGTAAGGCCTGCAGCTCTTCAGCTGTTGTTCTGGGTTCTTTTGTGGCCTCCTGGGTGAGTCATCAATGCCCTATAGGAGTCATTTTGGAAGGCTGGCTACTCCTGGGAAGGTTCTCTATAGTTCCAAGTTTTCTTCATTTGTGGATAATGGCTCTCACATGGTTTGCTGGACTCACAAAGCCTTAAAATGGCTTTGAAACCTTTTCCACACAGACAGATTTTAATGCCTTTGCTTCTCATCTGTTCTTGAATTTCTTCAGAAATTGCAATGATGTGTTGCTTTTTGAGATCTTTAAGTCTACTTCACTTCAGACAGGTTCTATTTAAGGGATTTCTAGATTCAACAGGTCTGGACAGTAATCAGGCATCGGTGTGGCTTGTGAAAGTGAGCTCAGCTTTCCAAAAGATGCAGTTAAACCAAGTTAATTCATGCTTTAACAAGGAGGGCAATTGCTTTTACACATAGGACCACGTAAGTTTGGATGGCTTTGTTTTCCCGTCATAACTGAAATCATGACTAAAAGCTGAATAGATTTCCTTGTCTAACATCAAAATTTGTTCAATGGTCTGAAACATTGAAGTGTGACATATGAAGAAACATTAGAAATGTGAAAGGAGGAGAATCAACCTTATCCCTTCACTGGTCGCCTTTGTTTACATGCTTGTAGTACAACTAAACCATGCCCTTAGCTTCAACCTCACTCTCTTTTCCTGATGCTTATTGGTCTGGTTATTCCCTGACAGGCAACAAATGTTTCAGCTTTGCAAGTTGGATCTGTCTGATTACAGACTGGAATCTGGCCAGTCTTCTGGCTTTGCAAAGTTAAGAGGAAAGGTTAACAACAAATTCAACACACCAACTCTCCAATACAAAAAAACAAATTAGAAAACAATGATATGAAATTCAGCAATCACAAAAAATGATGGTAATTGGTATGAATATGGGAGGTGGTTTCCACAAATGGTGGCTCTCTTGCATGCATAGCATCAAAACATGGACTCAACACTGTGCAATCTAACAAATACTTGAAGATAAAAAAATATTCATCAAAGAATTAGGACTTTTCATCATGGAAAAATAAACTACAAAAACAAAGGACTCTAAAGCAAACAGAAAAGACTTGTAAACAGATGCCTACCATGTGTGACTGAGGAAAAACGTAAAGCTTCACTGCTTTTTGTCGAGACCCAAATGGAAAAAGCAGATCTGCAATGTCTTTCTCTGTGTAGAACCCATCGTACCACGTAGGGAGCCAACTTATGAGCACTTGCTTACATCCATTAGGAAGCCAACCCTACAAAAGTAAAAGAAAACAAAGCAATAAAGGGTCATCTCAGGCAATTCCTCTAGCAGGAGATAGATGTTTCGGTGATAAAATTACTTATTTCAGCCCTTGAAGCTTGTTCATTATAAAGTCATTAGGCCATACTATATTTGTGAAGCATGGGTAGATTAAAATGTTGTGCAAGTGTTGTGTCAAAACCTACTGATGAGATGTCAAGGGGCCGAAAGCAACCTGTAAAAGAGACAAAACATAAAAGAATGTAAGTTTTAGATAATTTGGCCATTACAGTCATAACCACATAGTCTTTTAATTTCTTACGGATGTCATTCGGAGACAAGCTGTGCTCCAGCATCTCTCCAATAGTTTGACTGGTGACTGCTGAGGACCTCTGTTTAGATGCTGCAGTTATCTGCTGGCTGGCAGATGCAACTGTTGGTTTAGTTTCTACAGATGAAAGGAACTCAGCTGAGACGCTGCTGGCAGGAGGAATGGATGCTTTTGTGGTATCTTTGGTTGATATGGAGTCCTCTTGAGTCATCTCTGCAGTCAAAGATTCTTCAAAAGTAATAACAGAGATTAAGATCAGCACTTGTCAAATTGTTTTTTTTTATATTTTTCCATTTAAATTGTTGACAATATCAATAAAGCCTTTAGACATACCTTTTTGTACAGTTTTAGTTGCAGCCTCTCCAGCTTGCATCACTGTGGTTTCCATCTCTACTGTTGGTGGCTGACTCTCTTTGAGTTTGTCTTCTGAATTTTCTGCTAAAGTCACTGAGCATGTTTCTTTCCTGTTGCCCTCAGCATAAATTCCTACATCCATAGCCTCCATAGCGACTTCTGATCCTCCAAGCACCATTGGCTCATTGCCATGGGCGTTTTCTGCTTTGTTAACTTGCCCTTCATCCTTCTGCTCAAAATATGGTACATCTGCTTTCTGAAGAACTTTAGCTGTGTCTTCTCGCAACTCCAAAGGTTCCTGAACCTCAGTTTGAGATTCTCGAAACTTTTGTGTTTTTACATTAGACTGATGATCTGGAGCTGATTTGGAAGGCTTACTTCTATCTTTGGTTTCTTTGACATTTTCTTTGTTTTTTTCCGCAGGCAGCTTGCCCACCATAAGTTGGGGTTTCTGTGTAGTTAAAACTTCCTCTGGTTTGCAAGCCAAGACCTTTGTGGGTTCTGTTGCTTTGGGTTTCTTTTTTGGCGCCCCCATAGGTGCTTGAACCTTGGTTTTAGACTTTGTAGGTACAGCCCCTGGACTTTCGTCATTGTCTTTGCCATTTGCAGCTCTAACTGGCATCTTTGCCTCCACAGCAGCTTTACCTAAGATTCCCGAAGGTGAGACTTCTGTCCTGGTCTTGGGTTCTTGTGGTGTAGCTTCTGCTACAGACAGGGCACTGCCCTGGACCTGTGTCAAAGTCAACTGGGCTTCGGCTGTTGGTGTTTGATTGTCTCCAGAACTGTCAAAGGAATTTTCTGCTAGAGGGTTTAAACTTACTCCTTTTTCTTTACCCTCAGCAGATACTTGCACCTCCAAGTTAACATCTTTAACTTGCAATACCCCCTGCTCCACTGGTTCACCATCAGCTTGGTGAACTTTTGTTTTATCCTCAGAGTCCAAAACTACTAAATTAGCTTTCTCAACAACTTCAGCCATGTCTTTGGGCATATCTAAAGATTCTTGAACCTTGGTTTCAGATTCCTGAGATTTGAGATTATCCTCATCTGGCTGAAGATCTGGAGTTGATTTTGCAGGCTTACTTCCACCTTTTGCAATTGTTCCTTTGATATTTTGCTTGGTGGTGGGTTTTTCAAAAGGCAGTTTATCCACTTGAGTTTTTGCTTTCTGCATGGTGGAGACTTGTGTTCTAGTCCTTGCTCCTTTTGCTGGTCCTGCAGCTTTGGGTGCCACTACAGGTTCTTGAGTTGGAGTTTTAGACTTGTCAGGTATAGGCCTTTGTTTAGAAGCACCAGTATCGGGCGGATCATCAGGAGACCCAGATTTGGAAACTGTGGATGTTTGCTTTCCCACTACCATGTTAACCTCTCCTTCCACATTCAAGACTTTTGCTTTAGTGGCTGCACCTTTGGCCAATTCTGCAGCCTTGGGTGCAACTACAGGTTCTTGAATCGCACTTGTAGACTTGTCAGGTGTAGGCCTTTGTCTGGAGTTACCAGTATTTGGCTGATTAACAGAAGACCCAGACTTGGACATGGTGGGTTTTTTGACAGGCAGCTTATCCACCTGAGTTTTGGGTTCCTGTGTAGGCGAGATAATTCCTGTTTTGCAAGTCAAGACTTTTGCTTTAGTTTTCGCACCTTTGGCTGGTTCTGTGGCTTTGGGATTGTCTCTCAACACCACTACTGGTTCCTGGACAGCTATTTTAGATTTTTCAGGTACAGACTTTGACCTTGTTTCTTGATTGTTGCCCTCAGCACAATTTTTTACTTCCATGAGGCTGGCTTCTTTAATTTGATGATACTCATCTGCATCATCACCTTTGTCAACTTTTGCTTCATCCTTCTGTTCCAAAGCTGCATCTTTTGGCACCTCTAAAGATTCTTGAACCTTGGTTTCAGATTCCTGAGATTTGAGATTATGTAAAGCAGGCTGAAGATCTGGAGTTGATTTTGCAGGCTTACTTCCATCTTTTGCGATTGTTCCTTCAACATTTTCTGTGGTAGTGGGTTTAAGCAGTGTTTTCACTGGTGTTGTGGGTTTCTGCATGGGTAAGACTTCCTCTGCCAAGACTTTTGCTTCAGTAACTTCACCTCTGGCTGGTTTTGTAGCTTTGGGTGCCACCACAGGTTCTTGAATCAGGGTTTTAGACTTGTCAGGTATCGGCCTTTGTTTGGAGTCACCAGTATTAGGCTGATTTACAGGAGACTCAGATTTTGAAACTGTGGTCACCATTTGCTTTTCCACGACAATCTTAACCTCTTCTTCCACTGAAACTCCTTTGTTCACTGTCTGCTGGTCCAAGATGTCTTTTGCTTCTGAACCACAGGCATTTTCCTCAGCGAAAGTTGTCATACCTTTGGGCATGATGGCTAAATGGGAAAGAACTTTATCTATTCTTGATTCAGAAGTGGGTGTGCTGGGCAGAGAAGGTTTTCTATTAAGAAAAAGAAAAAGAAAGAGGAGAGAATGTAGAAATGGGAGTCAAGGTTGTGGTCTGTAACATTTCAAAGATCTGTCATTTTAAGATAACACCGCCGTTCCAAGGGTAAATTCCTTGGATGATTTTAATTCCATGTGTTATTAACTCTTTGTTGTCAAATTAACATTTAAGACGACAATGACTGCCTTTCCTATACTACATAAAATTCTGCACAATATATTTGCTCTTAACTTTAAGTGTTTGATGTAGATTGTACCACCTGGCTGATGGTTTAAAATATGATGACTCATTTACCTAATTAGAAGTAAAGTACATATTTAGAACTTTAAATAACAATTTATTTCATAGTTTCACCACCTGAAACCCTGGCTGACATTTGAAACTAATTTAGAAAAAACAGGCCAATACTCAGACACTTACTGTTGCTCTTGTTACAAAGAGTACAAACATTTCAAAAAAAGAATAATGTTTTTTATGGTAAACTACATTTTTATCAGTTTTACATTGGTTGTACCACCAGACAGTTAAAGTGTGTGACAAAATAAAAGTTTTTGTCTTTACTTGAAAATGATCTATAAGCTGTTTAAAAAAGAAAGAAAAAAAAACATAGGAGGATTAGGGCCACAGATTTTTTTAGATGCACTCTTTTTATTTCTAATCCTGAGATTAAATTCAGAATTCTGAGAAAAAAGTTCTGTAAAAAAATCTGTAATTTCAGAATTCTGACTTTTTCGAGTACAAAAAAAATTTGTGTCTCAATTTCTTTCTCTTTTTTTTTTTTTCAATGGCCCTGATCCTCTTCCGAATTAACAGATTCTCTTCATTTTTAACATCTTTTGTTTTGGCCCTTATACATTATGGTTCTTATCATAATTTTCTTTTAAATATATGTACATCTAATTTGGACAACTTCAGAGCAGACAGGGTCCTGCGCCCCACTTGAGATGCCAATGCTATACCTGATACCCGATAAGATATTTGTGAAACATCTTACCTCTGAGGAAGTGTCTTTTCCTCCCTAGAAATAGTTTCCTGTGAACAGATTGAAATTTGCCTTTATATGTAGAACAGTATTTTCAGTGTGGACACAAGAGGACAAGAGATTCAAGAGACATAGAATGAAATAAATGTCTAATACCTTTACTCTGGCGATTGGAGCTCCATCAACATCAAGGGTCCCCGCCATCTTCAGTTTCATTGCATCTTCTCCCCTCTCAAAAATCACAACTGCCTATTCATGGACAAACAAATAACCTAACAATAATCAAGACCATTTACTCTGATAACAATTCAAGATGTGAGATGATCTTTTTTTTATTTTTTGATCTAAACTCAAGAGAAATACCACTGGATGTATGAAAATATACATTTTTGCGGTTGACAGTCATATTCAAGTTCTCTGTGAGCATAGACATGGACTTGAAAAAGACCAGTAAATTAAATACTACAGTAAAGAAATTATCCTTCCACTGGCTACACATACCTCTGAACTGATCCGGAACAGCACCACCGACTTTGTTTTTCCAAAGTTCTCAGCAGCTGAGAGCACCTCACTGTGGGTCAGAGATTTATGAACCCCATATAGTTTCACCATGGTAGGAGGCGAAGCTTTACCAGACTGTGGCATGGAAAAGAACAATCAGACTAAGTTCACATAAAATATCATCATTCCTTATAATCAAGAACTATTCCTTCTTCCTTAACTACCTCAGCTGTGACTCTGGGCCCCTCCAAAAATTCCCGAACCTTGGATTCACATGGATTAAGCTTGGAAATGATCTGGAGCTGATTTTCTGGATCTACAGATCCCGAAGGTTCGCTCACTTCTTCTGAGTTTCTTTCTGTTTCAGCAGCTGACTCAGTGAGCTCGTTGGCTTCAGTTTCATGTTTCTGCATAGCTGAGATTGTTTCCTCTGGGGTTGTGCAGGTGTTTTCTACTGGTTTAATAACTGTAGTGTTTACAGGCACGTCAAATACTCCAGTTTCTTTCAACTTCACTCCAGAATTCTCAACTTTGGTTTCTGAATTTTCAGGTGTGGGTGTTTCTACGGAGTCCCCAGTGTCAGGAGGGTTTTCTGGAGAAGCGGCCTTGGATTCCAAAGATGCTTCCTGCTCTGCCACGGCTGTCTTCTTCTCTCCCTCAGCAGGAAACTTTCTCAATCGTTTGGTTTTTGCAGCTGTCTTTTTTGAGACCATTTTTTTCTTGGAAGCCAAGACTTTTTCTTCATTTACATTCCTTTCCACTTCAGCTGAATCATTAGCTAAAGTTGTCTGACTGATACGCCTGCTTGTTGGTGCTTTTTCAGCTCTGGAGGGCAAAGATTCCTCACACTGAGATTCAGTCATTGTGGAATTAGAGGTCTGGTGTGTGGAGACACTGGAGGCGGCAGGTTCTCTGTTAACAAACAAAGAATGTTACATGAATAAAGAAAGAAAGAATTATGATAAAACAGACCTTCACAGGCTAAAACTCTGAAAGGAATTTTAACATAAAAACAAAGCATTCCCCCTCCCTGATTCATATTTTTTTGCGTGTTTGTCACACTTTAATGTTTCAGATAATTGAACAAATTTTATTTTTAGACACAGATAACCAGAGTAATTACAAGATACAGTTTTTTAATCATGATTTCTTTTATTAGGGAATAAAACCATCCAAAGCTACCTAGCACTATGTGAAAAATCAATCCCCTCTTTGAGTTAGGAATAATTTCATCAACCTGATTACTGCCAGACCTGTTAAGTAAAAAAAATCCCTTAAATAGAACCTGTCTGACAGAGTGAAGTAGGCTAAAAGATCTCAGAAAGCAAGACATCATGGCGCCATCTAAAGAAAGTCAAGAAAGGTTGAGAAACAAAGTCATAGGCATCTATCAGTCTGGAAAGGATTACAAAGCCATTTCTAAGGCAAACTACATTGAGAGCCATTATCCACAAGTGGAGAAAACTTGAAACTGTGGTGACCCGTCCCAGGAGTGGCCGGCCTTACAAAACAACTCCAGGAGCACATCTATGACTCATCCAGGAGGGTGAAAAAAAGGACCCAGAACAACATCTAGGGCCAATTCTAATTTCTATCCCTAAGCCCTTAACTTAGCTGTTCCCCTTGGTTTTGCACGTTCATGCCAGGTGAAGGGGTATCCCAATTTTCTTTTGAATCAAAGGCTAGAGCTGAGGGGTACATAGCCTTAAAATTAAGGATTTTTCAAGACCCTACTTGAAACTGAGGAGTATGCCCTCAGCTAAATGTGCCTATGCAGCAAGCTAAACACTTATGGCTTCAGTAAGCACTCAGGAAGTGTGTCCATACTTCAGAGCTTTTACTGATGTACCACATCTTATTTGTAAAACTGAGATACAGAAAAACAATACAGAGCATTCAGTCCCTAGACAAATGCATAAAATGAACATTCAAAATATATTCCATGTAAACAGTAAATCCAAAATCTTAATATTAGCAATAGTTGAACACAGCATGTGCATAAAGTAAAAGGCAAAAGCTGTATGCTAACATATTCCATGCTAGCTAATACTACAACAAGATAACAGTTAGCTTCCATCACTAAAGGCAAAGCAAGTTTCTTTGTATAGCACATTTCAGCAACAAGGCAATTCAAAGTGCTTCACACAGGATATTAAGATACAATGACAAGGGGAAAAAGAAATACAATGGAAACATTTTAGAAGAAAAATGTAAAAGGGAATTAAAAACAACAAATAAAACCCCCCAAAAAGATAAAATCACAGATATTAAAGTAAAAGTTACAGTGCAGAGTTTGAATGAAAATAGAAAATTTGAAAAGTAATAAAGTTTTTAGTCAAAGGCAGCAGTGAACAGGTGTGTCTTCAACCTTGATTTAAAAGGGCTCAGACTCTCAGCTGACCTGATGTTTTCTGGGAGTTTGTTCTAGATAATGGAGCGTAGAAACTGAATGCTGATTCTCCATGTTTCGTTCTGACTCTGGGGACACAGAGCACACCTGCACCAGACCACCTGAGCGGCCTGGATGGTTCATACTGGACTAGAAGGTCTCTGATGTATTTTGGGCCTAAACCAATCAGTGCTTTTTAAGCGAACAGGAGGATCTTAAAGTCTATTCTCAGAGAGACAGGGAGCCAGTGTAAAGACCTCAGAACAGGACTGATGTGGTCCACTCTCTTGGTCTTAGTGAGGACTCGAGCTGCAGCGTTCTGGATCAGCTGCAGCTGTCTGATTGACTTTTTTTGCAGACCAGTAAAGACACTGTTACAGTAGTGAACTCGACTAAAGATAAATGCATGGACCAGTTCTTCAAGGTCCTGCTGTGACATTAGTCCTTTAATCCTAGAATTATTCTTCAGGTGATAATAAGCTGACTTTGTGATTGTTTAAATGTGGTTTTTAAAATTCAGGTCTGAATCCATGACAACGCCCAGATTTCTGGCCTGGTCTGAGGTTTTTAACTGAAGTGACTGGAGCTGCATGCTGATTTTTAGAGACTCCTCCTTGGGTCCAAAAACAACTACATCAGTTTTTTCTCTGTTTAGTTGAAGAAAATTATGGCACATCCACTAATTAATTTGTTCCATGCATTTACCCAGTGCTTGTATGGGGCCATGGTCACCTGGGGACATTGAAATGTAGAGCTATGTGTAATCTGCTTAGTTATGGTAATTTATTTTGTTGTTTTCTATGATCTGAGCGAGTGGAAGCATGTAGATGTTAAACAGAAGAGGCCCCAGGATGGAGCCTTGGGGGACTCCGTATGTAATTCTGGTCTGCTCAGATTTAAAGTTACTTATTGACACAAAATAAACTCTGGCCTTTAAGTAGGATGCAAACCAATCAAGAACTGTTCCAGACAGTCCCACCCAGTTTTGCAGCTGGTCAAGTAATATTTTGTGGTCAACTGTGTCGAATGCAGCACTGAGGTCCAATAACACTAAGACTGAAGTTCTGCCATGATCTGTGTTTAAGCAAATGTCATTAAACACCTTGACCAGAGTGGTCTCAGTGCTGTGATGAGGTCTAAAACCTGACTGGATGATTTTAAAGCAGTTGTTCACTGTCAGAAAATAATTTAGCTGTTGAAACACAGCCTTTTCAATGATATTACTTAAAAAAGGAAGATTTGATATTGGCCTGTAATTGTTTATTAAGGTCTTTTATAGATTGTTCTTTTAAAATAGAGGCTTTATAACAGCTGTTTTCAGGGTCTGTGGGAAGACACCTGAGATTAGAGCGTGTTTACGACCTGTAACAGATGACATGTGAAACCTTTTTTTAAAAAACCTGTGGGTAAAACTTCCAGACAGCAGTAGGAGGAGTTCAGTTGGTGTAGAGTGTCCTCCAGATTTTTGTCATTGATTGGATTAAACTGTGTCACGGTGTTTAAGCGGTTTTTAAAAGGACATAGCACAGATGCTGAACCTGGCGTGGAGGGACTCACTGCCTGTCTAATATTCTGAATTTTCTCTCTATTGAAAGAAGCAAATTCATTGCAAGCCCTGGCGGAATGAAGTTCAGGTGCTACTGACAGAGGGGGGTTTGTTAATCTCTCAACAGTAGAAAACAACACTCAAGCATTATTTTTGTTTCTGGTGATTATGTCTGAGAAGAACGACTGCCTAGCATTCCTCAGCTGTAGATTATAAGTGTGAAGTTTCTCTTTATAGATGTCAAAATGAATCTGGAGATTTGTTTTTCGCCACCTGTGTTCCACTTTTCGGCACTCTTTTTTCATTTTTCACCACCATGGCATTTCTCCATGGAGAACTTTTCTTGCTAAAGAGAATCTTCAACTTTATGGGAGCAATGGAGTCAAAAACATTTAACATTTCAGAATTAAAGTTATCTACCAGCTCACTGACTGAACTACAGGGCAGGGTGGCTGTGGAAGAAAAAAGCTGGTTAAACATTTCACTGGTGTTTTCAGGAATGCATCGTTCCATGATATCGTCTCTCTGACTACTTGTATGCACAGAGATAGAGCTCTCAAAGAAAACACAGCCGTGATCAGACAGGGCCACATCGCTCACAACAACCTTGTGTATGTTCAGACCCTTGAAGATAAGCAGGTCCAGAGTATGCCCTCTATTATGTGTGGGCTCTGACACATGCTGACTCAACCCAAAGCTGTCAAGAGTACAGTACAGTTCTTTAGCCCCTCTGTCCTGAGGGTTGTCAACATTGAGGTTAAAATCACCAACAATGATAATGCAGTCATATTCAATACAGATATGGACAGCAGTTCATTGAAATCATCAAAAAAAGTCTGCACAGTATTTAGGTGGCCTGTCTTCAGCTGAAGAGCCACATATTCAAAAGTAGAAAAACTACTGAAAGATAATTTTTTAAATTGGAAAGAGTTTTTGAATAAAACTGCCACTCCACCTCCTCTCCGATTCACTCTGGCCTCACTAATAAAACTATAGTTGGAAGGGGTTGACTCAATAAGAACAGCTGTGCTGTTATTTTGATCCAACCAAGTCTCAGTTAAAAACATAAAATCAAGGTCGTGCTCAGTGATAAAATCATTGATTTAAAAGGTTTTTCCAGCCAGAGATCTGATGTTCAATAAAGCTAGTCTTAGTGTTGTAGGAACATACTCTATAATTTTTGGGATGGACTGTGATTCACAGGGAATGAATTTCAAATTTGACAATCTTGTGCCGTCACTTTTGTGCCCCCAGTTTCTTAGCAAATTCACCTTTGGTTTTCTATGACTAATCAAGATAGGAATTTTCCAACCTGCTAGCATACAGGGCCCCAGCTTGGCCTGGGAAGACTCATGACTGCTAATAATCTCACAGCCTGGACCCAGAACACATCAGTTTGTGTTTGTAACATTTCGAACACAAGCGGCCTTATCATCCTCGTAGGGCAGAGGAGACAGTACATGATGCTTCCTCAGAGGGATGGAGGGGCTAGGTGATGGGGCTTTGGAGCCTGTGTTGGAGGTGGTGGAGGTGGTCGACGTGGGGTGTTGATAGGAGAGAAGATGGGAGAGGGACGGGGGGTACATCTTAGTCCAGCTTTGACCAGCTCCTTCATTTGGTCAGTGAACTCCAAGTGGGGTGAGGAGGGAGAAAGGGAGAGTAAGGAAGAGAGGAACCTGGTTTGGGTTTGCCGGGGTGAGGCAGGTGGACCGTCATAGGTGCTGTGGTTGCTGAGGGGGATGGAGGCCTGTGGAGAACCTGCCTCCTCTTGACTCTGATGCCTCTTTGGCTCAGAGCTCTTCCTGGGTGGGGGTGAATGTTATTCCTCTTCAAGGTTTTTATTCCGCTATGTTTTTTCTTTCTCCCTGGCTGATTCCTTTTGTTTAAAGTCCTTGACAGAAGGGACAGATGGGTGACGTAAATAGATTAGAGGCCAACAATTTTACTCCCGGCTTGTTCAGGAAAAGTCCATTTGCTTTAAAAAGATGTCTGTGCTCCCAAAAGATATGGTAATGTTTAATAAAATGCACTGAATGGACAGTACATGCAGTCGAAAGCCACTTATTTAGTGCCCGCAACCTGCTGAATCTATCCTCTGGATTTCTGACCGGCGGTATTGGTCCAGTGATAAACACATCCGCTTTCACACACTATTCACTATTCACACAGTATTCAACAGCTCAGTGAAGTCCTGTTTTAACACTTCTGACTGTTGTTTAGCAACATCATTCAACCCTACATGTATCTGACGGTCTTTGCAGTTGGATGTTCATCTATGACATGGAATCCTTTCTGTCATGTTGAAAACCATATCCTTGGGGAAACAGATCACTTCGGTGTTTTTACTGCATACCCTCTGTAAGTCTCTAATAGCATTGTCACCCACAATCAAAGTTTAAGGCCCAGGCATTAGCTTTCCCTGTAGCTTTTTGCTGTTTGACATGCTATCAGTCCTTACCCCGCCGTCTGAGGATGGATGATCTGATGAAGATCCAGAGTCCTTCATTAGTGGAGAATATCTGTTCTGCAGCTCAATACATGATTGTTTTGGAGGTTTGTCGCTCATCCTCCCTTTTGCAGCTTTTCACGTCTGTGTCCTTCCAGATACGGGGGTTGAGGAGGCACTTTACCTGGGAGGGAGTGCAGGCCAGCCGATCTCATCACATATCTCAGCTCGCTGTGCTCTGCCTGTTAAAAGTCCTCCCGTTACCCAGAGACATGATTTGCCCTTTGGCTTTGCTCCAAGGTGGTTCCAGGGAGGACTAATACTTGTAGATTTATTACACAGAACAGAGCCTACCTGTTTCGTGGTAGCTTCTTTTGTGCTCATTAGCCATGTGTTAGCTAGCTCCTTTCCGCTGATTTGAGCCAATTGTAAAGTGGTGTCATTCCCATCTTGCCCGTTTACTTCCACATTAACTTCTAGGCGGTGAATTTTAGTCTCCAGCACGGCAATTTTCTGTATAAGTTTGTGGTAGTCATCTGTAGATAGAGGAGGCATCTTGAAGCTAATTAGCTTAGCTGAGTGCTGTGTTTCCAAGTGGCGTGGTACAGGCTTGTGCTGTTGACAGGCCATGGTCAAGTAGCACTGAAGAGGTCATAAAACACTGAAAAATGGCAAGAAACCCCTTTGTCTTTCAAAAGGTATGTCTCCAGTGATTAAAGAATGTCAGAGACCTTCTGTCTGCTACTTTTAGTCCAAAATAAGAAAGATATCATTGAAAGAATGTAAGCAACGCAGGGAGCAAGCAGCAGTGTCTGCACTGTAAAAAAGAAGGAAGCAGAAAAAAATAAAATGTATTCATAAGCACAAAGATAGCATTCACCTCGCTTAATAAAGCTCTAATATACACCAACATTCAAGAAAACTTACAGATTATGCCTCTTCAAGCGCATGAGAAACAGGGATCTACAGAAACACGGAATGCAACTGTCCACTCCATGAGCTTGCAGAAAATGACTAGTTTTTAAAAATAAGCTGCTGCTTACCATATACAGCCAGCAGAGGGCAGTGTTCACTACAAACCAGTCTTAAAACACTCTTTTTCTACTAAAGGCGCATTCTGGGAATACTTAAACAACAAATTATTATCAACTGCTCTATAACTAAAATCCAAAATATAATGTAAATAGTTATATGAGGCACAGAGTACCCACAATGTGTTCACTTCCAAAATGGCCCAACTGACTACAATGGAGGCACATAAATGTAAGTATTTTCTGCATTTATAATTGATTATAAAACAATGGGTTGTTTTTATCATATATTCAGTCTTTAGGGATGGGAATTTATTGTATTTTAGGTATATACATGTGTAAACAAGGGCTATTAACTGTTTAAATATATGGAGAAGATCAACACAGAGACCCGTAGTATGACCTAGATCATACAAAAGAAATAAATCAGGAAGGGGGCATTCTTCAAAACACTGTTATTCATCTACCTAAACATGCATCAATATGTTTCACAAATAATACACTGTTGAAGATAAACATGAAAACATACACAGAATTTTGAAAACCTCTTCTTGAATAGTCTGTTAAAGTAAAGCTTACTTTGGAGGATGCTTCGTCAGCTTCTCAGCCCCAGAGACCTGTAAAAAGTAGATCTGTAATTATTAGATAAAACTGTAGTGTTATAACGCCTCAGCAAACGGATGTTTTCCTTAGTAGAGGAAAAAAGAGACAACTACCTTTTCTCTGACAACTGTAAGTGCTGTTCCCCTTACACTGATGGACTTCAAACTATTAAGTTTCTCAGCATCTTCTTCTTTTTCAAACTGCACAGTTGCCTAAAGGACATGAAAACAGAATGCTTCAATCATCAGGGAGTCAAGGCCAAAAGTATGCCTCTGTATCTTTCAAGATGGTAGAAATCAACATCTTTAGGGTAAATACACCTCTGAGCATAGCTGTTCTGCAACCTTTTACATTGGTTCCAAAGGAGTTTTGATATGGCTCATAAAAAAAACTTTGGATCCAGTCATGCACATAGATTTTAGGCATGTAGGGTACTATCATGGGGGCCTAAGGTGGGCTGGAGAGGGGAGTGAAGGGGTTAGAGTCAAGGTTGACTCATGTGCGTCTCTTGGCAGCAAAGGTCAGGCTAAACAGCACCTCTTTTTTCTGGTCCTTTTCACCCCTGGTAGTACGCCCAGGGGTTCTTGGGTCCTTGGGACAGCCACAGCACAACCAGGGGCTTGTGGAAACCCTACTACCTCCTGGATGGTACCCCAAGCCATGCTTACTCACCATTTCCTCCCCTTACTCCGCCCTAAAGGTGTGGACTTTGTTATTTTTTTTCAACAGATTATTTTCCCATCCCCCGTGGTAACATGCAAGGACATCCAGAACACAAACAGGGTTGTGTCAATCCTCTTTCTGGCCTGACGGTGCCCTCAGACAGTGTTCTTGCCACATATGTGCCTTAATTTAACCTCAACGTGGCCCAAACATGCCTAAACATGCAACAACATCTTCTGCACAGTACTGTATATGAGCACAGAATTGCTACAGATGGACAGGACATTAACATTGTTGTCTAAGCTTTCAAGACCTGATAGCCCAATAATACACACCACTACACTCACACTAGTTTTTTTTCTACATTTACCTCCATTGTGGAGGTACCTCCTTTTAGTTTCACCTTAGTGAAGAAAAACAGAGAAAAGACAAACAAAAGAACAATTTTAAAAAGTAAAAGAGAGGCTGCAGGACTTCATTTAACATTTAAAAGGCTATGATTGATTTTACCACACAAGGTGCTGAGGTGTTATACCACCACAATCTCTGTGAAACAACTCTTGTGTCTCTTCTCTAAGCTAAACTTTACCTTGAAAGGAATTGTTTTGGACTCTGTCGTCCTTTCTGCAGAGGAGGAGGAGGGCACTGATGAAGAAGACGACAGTCTCTTTGACCTTGCAGAGGAAGAAGACAGGGAGCGTTCCCCTCCTTTTGAAGATGAAGTGGAGGAGGAGGATGACATCTTTTTTAGCTCATCCCACAAAACTGGAGCTAGACTTTTAACTAAGGCATTCACTTCAGGCGTATTGCACATTGACTGGGCAGCTTAAAGAAAGGAAACGACAGGAAGGTCAAGACACAAAAGCAGCAAAGTCAACATTACAGAAATCATCTTTAACTATTGGGATCAATGTCATGAAAGCATTTTTTGTCTGAATCCATTATTTCCTTTGGGGAAAAACCATGGCACTTATCTGTTTTATAAAGCCTACTTTGTTTGAATTGAATATTGTATGTCCTTGACTTGTCAACAGTTCTTAGTATGGAAAATACAAGGACCAATGATGCTCTCAAACCTCTCAATATACTTGGTTACAAATCTTTAAAGACAGTTATTGCATAATCTGTCACGCAAAAATGATCAGTTTCCAAACCTGGTGATTCCAAGAGTTTTTTAGCCAGACTCTCTGCAGAGTTTGGTCCTTTTTGTTGAGGGGATGACTGCTTGTTGGACGAATGTCTGTCCTGGCTCCTTGGAGGGGATCTCCTTTGATCAGTCCACCATGGTTGGGTCTGTCTATCGCCTGCTTTCCTTGGAGGTGACCTTCCCTTATCAAGCATCCTTGGTGGTGATCTACCACTCATCCTCCTAGGTGGTGAATATCTTTCATCAACCCTCCTTGGTGGTGATTTGCTCTCGCTGCCCCTCCTCCTTCGCGAATGAGTCTCATGCCTCCTTCTTCGTGGTGATCGTCTACCATGATCTCTCCTTGGAGACGAGGGTCTCTCTTCTTTAGAGGACTGTCTCTTAGGGCTCCTTGAACATGACCTATAGCTGGGAGAGGTTAAAGAGAGAGATCTAATGAAAGCTGTGAATGTACAGCTTTTAAAAAGGATGACACATAACAAGGGGAAATTAATTTTGTTTGTAGGAAAGTTTCAATGCTCTGGGGAGATATGGATGGATTGGGCCTTATTCACCAAATTTCAAAAGAACAACATTGTTATTAAAACTCTCTTATGTGGTTTTTATGAAGATTCTGACATTCTCAAAAGGTTTTGTTTTCTGAGCAAAATCTGAGAACTCTCTAGTGCACTTTTATGAACATTTGGGTGCTAATATGATAGGTAAAAAATGTTGAATTTTGCACTCAAATGTGCTAATTAAGAGATTATCATACTGGTGGTAAGAAATACAATTAAATCTTCCTTTTTTAATGTTATTTGGATGTTTTTACAGTTTATTTTCATGTTGATGCCACTGAAATCTTGCTCCTTCACTCCCCATTCTTTTGGGCTTTCTGTGTTTGCTCACTGCCCTGCAGTCTCATGCCCATATATGGGCATATAAGAGAAGTTTCTCTATTCTAACTGGGAGGTATGTGCACATACCATTCATAAACCTAAATGAACAGGTGTGAACAATCCAGCTCTTCAAGAATGTGTCATAAATCTGACATAGGCTTCTCTTAAATACTTAAACAACAAATTTAACAAAGATATTAGCTAATGAGAGCTATTATTCACATACTACACACTTGTGTTTGTGTATGTGGCTAAATAAAGATTGTGATCGACCTTTGCGTTTATACCTTCTACCCTCTGCGCTGTGGCGATGCTGCGGGCTGAGTGAGCCTGAACTGGAGCGGCTTTTGTGTTTATTTCCTGTTGAAGTTTTGGGTCTGGGACTCCATGGAGAACGTGATCGACTTCTGTGTCTATACCTTCGACGCTCTGGGCTGTGGTGACGTTGCAGGCTAAGTGAGCTTGAACTGGAGCAGCTTTTATTTCCTGTTGAAGTTTTGGGTCTGGGACTCCTTGGAGACCTTGATCGACTTCTGCGTCTATACCTTCGACATTCTGGGCTATGGTGATGCTCAGGGCTGGGGGATTCTGAACTGCAGCTGCTCCCTGTTGAAGACGTAGAAGTTTTGGGACTGGTGGTGTTAATGGCAGGCCTGAAAAGAATCATGGAACAGATAAGTCTTTGCCCACACCCAACAGACTTGACTTAAGATTTGTGTACCATCTTTACATTTTAACCCATATATTCCTATTATACTGTATTTACAATGACATGTCAACCACATTAGTTAAATAATGTATTTCAACTACACATCAAGCACTTGGGGGTTCTCGCTTTGTAATGCATGGGATAAAGAAATGATGATGATGAACTTCGTAGAAATACAAGTTTAAACTTCAACTAGCACAATACACAGGCTCAACAAAGTGGTACAGTGTCTGGGAAGGATAGGAAGTTTACCTTGGCCCAGGTTTAACCTCACCATCCCAGTTAGGGTATCTGACAAAAGAACAAACAGAAATATTTAATCAAACTAAAACAGATGAACACATTCTGTGAATATTCACTGAGTACAAATCATCTGGTGTGTTTCCACTCAGTTGTCCTGATTGGTATGGGACGGTAAACTCTGAAATTGCTCTGATTTGATCAATGGGGCCCAGTAAAGGTGTCTAAGCTGCACAATGCCAGACAGCTCATCTCTGCCAACCTCCATTGTCCAGACTAGAGTCGTCAATGCACAGGTTGAGGGTTTGATTCCAGGTCCTGCCAAATTCTTTGATATCTACCAGGCAGGTTTTCAACTAAAATCACAGCAATATTCATAGCTAGCTGTGTGCTGGGATGCTTGCAGCTTGTGTGGCTCCGTAAGTTGCATAAACTACGTAGACAAAGTAGCTACATAAGCTAACATAGCTAAAGCTCAAGCTCATAACAATTTATGTTAACAAAACTACCACTCTTACGTTCGTTACGTAAACTACGTTGATAATGTCGCTAACAAAGATAGAGCTCAAGCTCATGAAGCTCAAAAATATCTATAGTAACAAAGACACCTGACTAACGTTAGCCAAAAAGCTGCATTTAAGAGTAGCTAACACAACTAAAGCTCAAGCTAATAAATATAGCTAAATACTGACACAACACACTAACATTAGCTACATAAACTTTGTAGATAATGCAGCTAACATAGCCACAGCATAAGCTCATGAAGCTCATAAATATCTATACTAAAACAGCTACAAAGCTAACATTAGCTGCATAAGCTACATAGATAAAGTAGCTACATAAGCTAACATATCTTAAGCTCAAGCTCATGAAGCTCACAACAATCTATACTAACAAAACTACTAAACTACATAAAAAATGTAGCTAGCAAAGCTAGAGCTCAAGCTCATGAAGCTCATAAATATCTATACTAACAAAGCCACCAAGCTAACATCAGCCAAAAGCTGCGTTTAAATGTAGGTAGCAAAGCTGAAGCTCAAGCTAATAAATATAACTACTGACAAAACTAACACACTAACATTAGCTACATAAACTATGTGGAAAATGCAGCTAACATAGCCACAACTTAAGCTCATGAATCTCTTAAATATCTATACTAAAACAGCTACAAAGCTAACATTAGCTGCATAAGCTACATAGATAAAGGCAGAGCTCCTGCCCCTGTTTTCTTTAAAATTCCCATATTTGGGGCTGTTTATAATGGTAGCTCTTTTGCTCCTCCCTAGCAACCATTATAAACCAGCCCAGAATATCTTAATTTAAAAAAATATATATTTAATTTTATACCTTATACATGTTCCTTGATTTTCTTATCATTACCGATCCATCAGACGGTTGTTTGCATGTCTGGCTTGTTGTTTCTCACTCATAAATGCAATCAGAGGGTTATACAGTCTATATGCATGGATACATTCAATAAAAAGCACCATTTGGTATAAGTCACACTAGAAGTAAATGATTAAGACATAACTTGTGTTCAAACATGATACTGTAAATGTTAAGACATAATGCTGATGTTTGATTCTTCCTCTGCTCACTCAACACACCCCTCCTCTTAACATTTATCAGTTCCCCTGGAAGAGTACATTATGTTTACATTTAGAGGGGAGAGTACATGATGATTTACATGTAGAGGGGAATGCAGCGTTCCCCTGGGAAAGAACAGCAGTTCCCCTGGGGAATGTACATTTTATATACATTCAGTATATACTGTTTACATTTTAGCGAGAATAAGTGCATCACTGGACCTTGCTTCTGTCTCCTACTACACCTGGCCTCTTAAATCCAAATGTAAATATTTTGGAGATAAGGGACATTTGTGATTATTAAGGAGGGTCTAGTGTCAGGCAGTGAGTTAAAAACTATTAATCTTTGGCTGCAGCCGTACATACCGTACAGATGATGGTTTGTTCACGAATTCTAAAAGAGGAAATACATTATACTTGTAAATTACAGCACCTCTGGTCTGACAAGAGATCTACATCTGCAACCAGACTGTCTTTTAAACCATGCACAAAATATTTGACTTTTGCAAGTCTAACACTCATATTGCAGGAAAATACCACTGAAACAGTCAAATTTATTAAATAGTCTTTGACTTGTACTATAAGCTTTGGTAATTATATCATACCTCATTATATTGTGTTGAATGCCAAAATAAAGTAGGTGGCAAAAAAGTCAATGTCTGGTAGATTTTTGAATCCACCAGCAATAGTGGCAGGCAGGCAAAAAAGTTAATTTCCAACCCTGATAGTTATACCTGGTACCCCAACAGTGACCTGTTATTCTTGGACCTTTCCCAACTTTTGACAAATACTAACATAACAAACTGAACTACGGCAAACATTTAGTGGAAACACACCAAAAAAAATATAAAAGGTCAAGAGACCTGTTGGGAAACAAATTTCACAACTGCACATGCAAAACAAACATAAGTTAAAAAAATCTTGTTTTTCGCACATCCAAAGTGACGATCGAAAACACATTTCCTGAATGAACTGATGATTTACAACAATTAAAGGGAGAGAAAATATATCATAAAGGAAAAGTACTGACTGTTTTCTGAGGTGTCGGCTGCTCTCCAGGTGAAGGAGGCCAGTCAAGTGGTAGATCCAGTCCTAGTAGTTAAAACAGCCACAACATCAAGACAGGCCTCCCTAGCATCAAAATCACTGACAATGCCACAATCTTAACAGCGTGTTTTATTTTCTATTAAGACTTTTTTTCTTTATAACATAGTCTTAGTAAGGCTGGGCACAAACTAAACAATTTTCAAATGTACATATACAGCAGGTCCAAATAATCCCAAATTAGTGAGGAAAACTGAAAATGCATTCCAAACAAAAGCTCGGTATATGTCCTGGGACATCCTGAACCATCGTCATGACTTGGTGTGTGTTGTCTCACGACAAAAACTTCAGAATGGCAAAGAAAGGGCAAACGCATAGCCTCCACACAGTACCCACGACCCAGGCAGCAGCAAACAAACACATTTCCTTTTTAGTAGCTTTGAAAATTGAATATTCCTAATTCAGTTTTTAAAGACAATTAAAACCACTCAGATAACCCTCAAAAAATGACAAAAAATAACATCAACAATTCAAAAGACAACATTTTGAAATATTTACTAAACAACAATTTCCCATTAAGAGAGAAGACAGGAGACAAGCCTCTACTTACCTTCATGTTGGCATATTCTTTGTTACAAAGAACACAGGTATGAGGAAAGATTCTTGGTGGGGCTGCTGCATAGTCATACATCATCTCTGCTGTTGGCCAGTCTTCGGAAACTGCCGCCTTGTCTTTCAGATACATTTTGGAAGTTGGTAGGTTCAGTGGATTTGGGATGACACCAGGAGCGAGAATTGATTTCGTAAAATCTTGAGGCATCCCTGTTTGTCCTGTCTGTGACACTGGGCACACTGTAGACAGGTTGTTCAATATCCCTGGCAGCCATTGTAAAGTCGGCTTCGGCACCCGGTGCACTGGTTTCTGGCTCTGTTGCACTGATTCTTGTACCTTCTGTCTTATAATATGTTCAACTATTACTTTCCTTGGATTCTTTGTGCCGTTAGCTTCAGTACTGTCAATGGGCACACGGCCTGGTTGGGTGGGATGCAAACCACGGGACTGTGTGGAGGGTGCTAGGGTTTTCAATGCTGACTGGCAATCCACCTCAGGTTGATTCAAAGGAACAGGTTCCGAGGAGTCAGACTTGCTTATTCCTGTGTCTTTCTTTGGCAGAGAGACAGAGCTGAAAATATCTTGGTAAGTCAGCTTTGTTTGATCACTGCTTGGAGATGAAAAGCTTGGCATTGAACTGCATGTAGGGCTAAGACTGGTAGAAGAACTCCCCTTCTCATCTGAGGAACCAAAGGCACTACTTTTGATCTCAGTGTGTTTTTGCTGAGGTTCTTGATTGTGTCCTTCATCAGTGTCCATTAAAAACACATTCCTTCTTTCACTGCTATTGTTGCTGTCATCTTCTCTTTTGAAGTCCTCCCCTGCCTCTGCTGTATTCCTGCTAGGATGTCCATACGCATTCATGTCACTCAACTGGGGAACAGCTGATGAAGTTTCATCTGGATTCATCACTGTCCCACCGCAACTTCTCAAACTGTTATCATCCACTCCACTCATTGTTTCGGTGAGTTGGGGTTCAAGACCAGGTGTGGACTGCACAGCTGTGGCAGCTTTCTTTTCCTTATTAAGGCGCAGTTGTTCCAATATAGGTGGCAAATTAGTATGGTTAGGGTCTTCAGGGAGATCAACGAGAACATTCAGATCCTCGTTCTCGAGCCCAAAGTGCAGAAGGATTAGATAAGCTTCTTCAGCAGTGTGCTTGCGATTACAGGTTTCTGTAGTGACTTCTGGTTTGTCTGCGACTTGCTCATCATAATCACCTAACCCTGGAATGCTTTGTGTCCCATGCTCTGTATAATCGCAGTCATTATTGCTAGCATAGTTTAAAAGCACAGGTGTTGACTTCAATGCAGAGCCATCATCTGATGTCCTTACAAAATTCTCTGACAAGTTCGTGATGCTATAGCCACTTTCAATGTTTAGTTCATGTCTATGTTCCAGAGAGGAGGAGGCATAGCTCATCGGGTAGGAGACCTCCCTGGCGCCTCTAGAGCAAATCGTATCCCTTTGAGTACTGGTAAAATTAATTCCCTTTTCCATGCGTTGTACTTGGTTATAATTCAGTGATGCTGACACTGTTTGCCCAGAATTTTCAGGTGTCACTGGAAAAGAGGAACTGAAGCTGAAACCTGCTCCAAGAGAGGAAGACGCTCCCTGAGAGTCCATTTCAGTCCGTGTGTATGTGAGTTCATACTGTCTCTGGGTGGAACTTTGGTTCCCAGGGGCACAGGGGTTATTAAAGGGACTGGACATGGTGTTAGCGTTCAGAGGCTCAGTTGATTTCTGTTTAAGTTCAACAAAAAGATGCTGTCTGGTTCAGGTTCTGGCATCACTGCCAAAAACCAGAAGAGTTGAATCAGTCAGTTGAGCTGGCTGCAAAGAGGCGGTCTGCTGGCCAGTCAGAAGAGTCCTCTGGGAGCCCTACAAATAGAGGGCTCTTAGGAGTGGTACTGTTCCTCAGCTTTACGGTTGGGTAGAATCCACCATCTGGAAGGCTGTGTCTTCCCTCGCCGGTTTAGTTGCCTCCTGCTGGCGTCCCATTAATTCAATCTATTCATTTATGAAAAGATAAAGATGAGGCAAAGGCAACAAGGCACACAGTGAGAAAGGTTGATTCTCTTCACAGTAAACATCAGGAACAGGCGCCATCTCTGACACTGAAGGATACAATTAAGACTAAACAACTATTACTACTACCACTGCCAAAAAATGGGTTTGTAGTGCCACATTATATAATAATGTAATACATTTTCAATTCATTGTGTAATAACGCCACATTTTGTAAGCCACTAAGCGGTTAGGGTTAGGGCAAGGTAGTAGGGTATACCCTGGAGCCCACCTTAAGTCCTAGAGTTAAGGTTAGGTGTTTAGTCTAGAGCCCTGAAGGGGGGTTAGGTTTAGGCATAAGTCACTAAGCGCTTAGAGTTAGGGCAAGGTAGTTGGGTAGGGCATACCTTGGAGCCCACACTAAGTCCTATGGTTAGGGTTATTACATAATGTGGCGTAATTACATAATGTGGCGTAATTACATAATGTGGCGCTACACTGCCGCAGGGGAGTCAGACAGGAATGACGAACTCGTTAAAAAAAAAGAAGTTTGTTTCTTGTTGAACAAAGGGACAAGGCTCTAAAAGATCTGACAGCAGGCAGAAATGTTTGTAGAAAAGTTTATGTAACAAACAAGAGAATATGGCAACAAACTTCTGTTGCCAAGGCAACTGACTATCTGGTCTGAGGAAGCTGACCACTCTTTTGAACCCCCAAGATGCCCCTCCTTTTCGGTTTTCATTTGAGCTAAGCTCCCCCCTTTTTTAAAACACTGTTTCTTATTTGTCCTGTAAATAACGGTGTCCAATAGTTGTTTGCTGATCCCATCTTTTACCACGCTTATTTCCTGACATCATTTGTTATTATCTTTCTTAAAAGATGGGTACATAAGGCCACATTCCAACACTGTTACATCGAGCACGTCTGATGGCTTGCATGTTCATATCCGTAAGATTTAACACAGTTATTCTGTATGTTTCATCTGCAGAGGGCCGAGGCTCACTAAGGGTTTGTAAAACTAGTTCAAGCCTTTGTATTAAACACTAGAAGGCTGCTCTCCTGTTACTCAAATCTTTGACACATTTTATCAGTGTAATCTGGAGTTTAAATAAACACTGGGAGGCCCCTTCGTGGAGAATGCACTGAACAGCTGCACCTTTTGCATAGGTGATTTGAAACAGGCTGTGAATAGAGCACAAAAGCAATGCTTTTCACATTGTACCAACTTGGTAACATATTTCTGAGCATTTCTCTTCATACTGCTACTAAACCCAAGTTAAATCAATGATAAACACACTTTTCTAACAAGTTATGAAATTTTATGAGTGATTTAGTAATCAATACACACTAATGGAAATGTGGTCTTGTCAGCAACAGCTTTACCCCCTTCAGCAGGAGAGAAATGAAACTTAAAACCATCGCTCTTGAATTAACAGGAAATAGAGCACGGTTATGTGAGGTGGAGACACAGTCATACATAGTTTTTTCCACCAAACATCACAAAGTCAAGAAAAGTAAAAATAAAAATGATAAAAAACCATCAGATGCTATTTATATTTTTACTTTCAATGAAGTGAAAGCAAACACCACAACTTTCCTCTTTCATATATTTATCACAGTTTCCTGCTTTTGACTTGATGATAGGCTTTCCAGTTAACAGAAAACAATTGATGGGTGTAGAACACAAAATTGACAGTTTTTGGGTGCTATTTCAGTCTCACACCTACGTGTCGTGGTTATTTAAAGTGACTGTCACAGCAGAAATCATCTTAATGGAGAAGTGACGCATGGCCTCCAGATGTCTTTGAAAATTTGCCTATAATTCATGTATTGAAGGCAGGCTCCAGAAAGCTTCAGTAGTCATTCATGCAGAACACGTGAGCTTTCATTGCAAATGCTCGTCTTGCTGTAATGATGAAACTGTGATTTACTGTACAGCGCTGGTTGTCCTTGTATGAAAACAGATGCATATCACACTAACAAATGCTTTGCATTCTTATTAATTGGTGTTAAATTTAGCCTTGATAGCTATGTGAAACCTTGCACTTATATTTATAAAGATAAGAATTACGAGGCAGGATCTGCAGCAAAACCTTGCTCTATTTCCTGTTAATACAAAAGCGATGGTTTTAAGTTTCATTTCTCTCCTGCTGAGGTAGGTGAAGGAGCCCAGCCAATTCTGTGGGCAGGTCTGCCCACAGGCAGCTAGTTGCAGGGCCCTAAAACTCAAATCAAGGTATCTCTTTTAGCCCCAGGGCAGGTCATGCCCAAACACATGGATCCTTCCAAAACAAAAATAAAAGACAGCCCTGAGGACAAGGGCGTGGCCATGGCCCGCCCTCAAATTCGCATATTTTTCAATAAACAGGAATAGCCTGTAACTCTGCTGTGAATGGTTTGATCTGACTGAAACTTCCCACCTATGTATGGGGTCCAGGCCTGAATGCATTCATATCATCACACTGTAGACCAGGGGTGTCAAACTCAAGGCCCGGGGGCCAAATCCTGCCCGTGGAATGATTATATCCGGCCCGCAGGATCATATCACATTTGTATTACAATTGGCCCACCAGTATGAGGTCTGCAGATTTCCTGCAGTATAAGTTAAGCCATAAAAATCTGAAAAAGTAAAGTGTAGGAAAGATCGCATAAAAAGTCAAGAATGTGGAGAAAGAAATTAATTTGTGTTTTTATTTCATATTTTCTAATTTTGCATCTCAAGACTACGACTCAAATGTATGATTTTGACTTTTTGTTTCATACTTTGACCTTTTCAACTCATAACTTGGACTTTATGTGTCACCTATTTATCTTTTGGATTCCCAATTTTAAATTTTGAGTCATATTTTTAACTTTCGAACTCGTTACTTTGGCTTTTAAATCCCATATTTTGACTCTAAAACTCATGATTTTGATTTTTTTTCTCATAGTTTGACATATTAAATAAAAAAAAAAAATTACTTTTTACATCATATTTTGACCATTTAAACTCCAAGTTCTAAATCAAAGTCATATTTTTAACTTCTTAAGTCATCATTTTACATTGTAGCTCATATTTTTGACTTTTTCAACTCCTAGTTTTGGCTTTTTAATCTCATATTTTGACCTATTAGACTCACAATTTAAAAGTCTAAGTCACATTTTGACTTTTAAACCCATGATTTCAATTTTTTTTCTCATATTTTGACCTTTTAAATTCCCAATTTTAAATTATAATCATATTTTTAACTTCTTAAGTCATCATTTTACATTGTGGCTCATATTTATGACTTTTTCAACTCCTAGTTTTGGCTTTTTAATCCCATATTTTGACCTATTAGACTCACAATTCAAAATTCTAAGTCACATTTTGACTTTTTAACCCATGATTTCAATTTTTTCTCATATTTTGACCTTTTAAACTCCTAATTTTAAATTAAAGTCATATTTGTAACTTCTTAAGTCATGATTTTGACTTCTAGCTCATATTTTGACATTTTCAACTCCTAATTTTGGCTTTTAATGCCATATTTTCACCCATAAGACCCACAATTTAAAATCTTAAGTCACATTTTGACTTTTAAACTCATGATATCAAATTTGATCTTATATTTTGATCTTTCAAACTAATGATTTCAACTTTCTCCTCATATATTTTCCTTTAAAAACATTATTTTTCCATTTTTAATACCATGTTCTGATCTTTTGAACTAATAAGTTGGAACTTTTTCCTTAGATTTGAGCCTTTAAACTTATCATTTTTATTTTTTTGAATTTCCAAGTGATTTATCATCAGTGCTGCTTTTTTTCATATTTTATTACTGGTAAAAATGAGGTTGACTGTTATGGTTAAATGTTGACCCTGTTAGGCCCTCAGGTTAGACCTAAATCCAGAATCCGGCCCCTGCTGTGACTGAGGTTGACACCCCTGCTGTAGACGGATCACAGCACCTCCTAGTGGTGACAAGGAATGCCATGCCTTATGGCACAAGCCACAGTTTCAAGCTGACCCAGGATATTATCATAAAATTTATGTCAGGATGAGCTCAAAGAGCTGATTCAACAATGCACACAAATATTTTACCTTTTCTTCAGAGGGTGTGGCCTCAGCGGGATTAAAACCCAAAAAAGTTGACATTTTATCTCGCCATATTTTTTATCAGTCATCACTCTGGCAAACATCCTCATATCTGAGCATTATATTCTATGTGCTCAGTAACAGTCTGGGACTGAACACATTCATGTTGAAAATCTTAAAATTGCAGGGTGCCTCCCTCTGGCAACAGGAAGTCACTGTTTGTGAATTTTACATGACAACTCCTAGATGGTTGTCCAAGTCATGCTAAAAATTGTCCAGGGGCATCCCAAGACATTGACCTTACACATTGTTACAGGTCAAAAGCCTTTGTGGAAGAGTGTGGTCTTGGTGATTTTTTTGTTCGCCATGAAACAGGAAGTAGTTCTGTCAGGTGTTTGACATGCCTGTACAGCCATGAAATTTGTAGGTAAAGTTCCCTGCGAGAAAAATGATTTGGCTTTAGTTGGTGGGTTTGGGGGGCCTACTGGCTCACTGGCGCCCCTACAACTTTTAAAAAAGTCAGCCCCTTGAACCACATTCAACCCATGATTCTGAAACTTGACAGGCATTATGGATTATGCCAGGACCCATTAAAAAGCCTCTTTGACCCATATTACCAAGTAAACTACAAGTCCGCCATTTAACGTTTTTGTAACAAAACTGGTCAAACTTGCCACTTCCAGGGGTCGTTCTGAGGTTATCTCCTCCAAGGGATTTAATCAGATCCACTTTATCTTTAATGGAAAGTAAACAGTGCCCTCAAGGATGAAATGTTATCAAAATCTTGTAAAAAAAAAAAAAAAAAAAAAAAAGTCACAGGGCACGGAAATGACTGCTTGTCAATCTTTGATGCCTTTTTCTCACATAAAAAGGGGTAACTCCGGCAAAATTGACCAGATCTGCCATAAAATTGCTGTAAAACATCCAGCAAGTGTCCCAATGTTATCATTTCAAGCTCACAGGTCTGACACTAAAGCTGTCGCCATGGCGACCCATTACTTGCCTTGAAAGAGGAAGTAGACATTTACGGCTTCTTTATTATTAACCACAGTTCCTGTATGGTTGATCAAATTACAGTCAGATTAATAGTGTAAGGAAAAGTGGAAACATTATTTTAATCTTATTATTGTAAGTCCGTAGTCTATTCTGAATCTCTACAAACTGTGTGTAAACTGTGACATACCTGCCACACCATGCAGGAGGGTTTCGACGTTCAAGGTTCATGAGGGAGTAGAGGAAGAGTGGCTGTGAGTGGTTGCTGCTCCGCCACATTAACACCACCTGTGGACATAGAGAGGACGCTTTGTGTTTTTCATGTCAAAATGTAAACATTCAGCTCCACTGTATTTCTCTTCTAGGCTTTTACACAATGGGTTTATAATAAAAACAACGGTTACCCTTGAAAAGTGTGAAGGGAAAGCTAGATTGCTGTTAGCTTGCTAACTAGTTGTTAGATGGTTATTACCTTCTAAATCCTTGGAAATACTGGTGTCCAATTGTTGCATTCCTAACCATCCTATATTCTCAACTTTGTCATGGCTTTTTAAAAACAAATGAATGTGTGGTACCAGAGGCCCCTTGGCTGTCAAACAAATCGCTGACATTGCTTTTCCATAATTACTTTGTGCGTGGGAGTCTTGAATGTCAGCCTGCTCCTCTCTCAGATACTGACCAGATCACCTGTGAACTTGCTTGTGGGAAACTTATATAACTGTCAGTCTGGTTCTCCCTCAGGTGTACCTTGAGATCCTGATAAGAACTTGATGGCTGTGAACTCAGCAGCTGTATCTTTTATGTTTGAAGCTGCTTATAGACTGGGACTTACAAATCTTCTGCATCTCTCTGTACACACAGCTCTCCTGGATTTCTCTGTACTGCTTGACTTAATGCATCAAACCATTTGTAAAGAGAATATGAAATTTCATGTCATTGAACATAATGAGAAAAACATACAAACTAAGAAAGTGGGAACTATTCAAAAAAGTGGCTCCGGACCGCCTTGGCCCTCAATATTTCTCTCAATCTATGTTCATGTAAACCAGATGTTAGGGACACATAAATGTGAGTGGGCAACATCTCCTCTGGGTTCACTCTGTAGCGTGAGAGCTGTGAACAAACGACGTGTCATCTCTTCACTTCAGTGTCCCTCAGAAGAAAGCATCATTTCAGGATGCAATAAAATAAAAAAAGAAACGGACAACTTTTTGGAAATATAGTGAATAACTGAGTAATTGGAAAAAGATACAAAACAGGTTAAATAGTAAAAGGTGGCATAAATGGGTTAATTGTAGCAAAAAAGTGGCAAAACAATGCAAACATGGGTGAAAATTTAATTCAAAGTTGCAAACATGGTCAAAAAGTGGCATGAATGGTGACAAGTAGACAAAATGGGCTCAGAGTGGTAAAAAATCTACAAAAAGTGGTAAGAAATTGACAGAAAAAAGGGGGAAAAATGGGTAAAAAGCGGGAAAAAAATGGTTCAGTGCAGCAAAAACAGGCAAAACTGTACAAAAGGTGGCAAAAAAGCAGCTGAAGTATAACCTGGCACGTGTGGATGTGCTCTACACTCGGAGTGTGATTGGATGAACGCTCTGTCTGTCACATCTTTACGGGCCAATCAGAGCAACAAAAGAGCTGCTACCGAGGAGTAAACGCCATAGAGAACTGCATAACGCCACAAACCATGGCGACTGTAGAAATGTCAGTACACAACTTTTGCCATTTTTTAAAAGAAAACTACTTAATACTCTTCTTTTAATGAATGTTGTCAAGTTCTGATCAAACTGGCACTTTAGCAGCATCTACGCTGAGCTCTTCCACCATAACTGCACCGGCCTTTTGTTGCTGCTTGCTGACGTCACGATTACGCCGTGCCAGAAAGTACTGCCTGTCGATGCTGATTGGTCCTGTCACTTTCTGATCGGCCCAAACTGTTCAGATGGGAGCTTTGCAAGATGGATTCACCGGTGAGAAACACGGAAATGGGCGAATCCATCTACTCTACAAGGTTAAAGGGATATTTCAACATTTTGGCAAATTCGCCCATTGCCATAATTCCTATAGTCTTAGTAATAGGTTTGTTTCCTTTAGCTGTTGGTGAAAGCTGTATTTAGATCTGGGGGTACCGATATACTAGCTGCACAGCTAACGCTATGGAAGCAGATGGTATTTTTGGCTTTCCCTCATCAAACTCATCAAATACACAATCCAACAACTCCAAAACGCTCTCGTGGACAAGTTGTGACCTGCACATTCACCACGCTATAAAATAATAACGTTTAATTATGTAACATTACGACACATGAAGCAAATACTCTGAACTATTTCTTGAGTAAACCACTGGGCGGAGTGACACAGTGCAGCAGCCATGTCTGGAGTGTAGTTCCGGCTTTGCATTTAACTTTAAAACATCTCTATCTCATAATGTTCCATATTTCATAGCGTGGTGAATGTGCAGGTCACAACTTGTCTAATTGTGTATTTGATGAGTTTGATGAGGGAAAGCCAAAAATACCGTCTGCTTCCATAGCGTTAGCTATGCAGCTGGTATATCTGTCCCCTCAGATCTATAAACAGCTTGCACTGACAACTTAAGGAAACAAACCAATTACAAAGACTATAGGAATTATGGCAATGGGCGAATTTGCCAAAATGTTGAAGTATCCCTTTAACTAATGTAGGCAGAAACTTGCAAAAATGTTGTAGAAATTGGCAAAGAAGGAGCTAAAAGAGGTAAAAAAAAAAAAAAAAAAAAAAAAAAGTTACAGGCATGGCTGATAAAGGGCTAAAACAGTTTAGGCCAAGTGTCAACAAAGTTGACAAAAAGTGGCAAAAATGGGTGAAAACAGCAAAAACTAGCAAAATAATGGCATATGGCTGCTAAAGTAGGCAAAAAATTGCAGGAATTGGCAAAAGAGGGCAAAACATGGTATAAAGAAGCACCAAAAAAGGGGAAAAAGGGGTAAAAACAGGATAGCCTACATTAGGCAAAAAGGCAATTGACAAAAATTAACCCAAAAAATGGCAACAGGCAGCTAAAGTAGGCATAAAGTTGCAGAAATGGGCAAAAAAGAAGAAAGAAATGGGCAAAAAAGTTACAAAAAGTGGCATAAATAGGCCAAAATGGGTTAAATGTTGCAAAAAAGATGAGGCAATAATGCACGGATTATCAAAGATTAATCATTCCAACATCAGAGCCCAAAAATAGCTTCACGCTCTTTTTAGCTCCAAAACGAGGTATTTGCTGTTTTTCCGAACAAACAGAAAAACAGGGCGACCCTCCAGCTCTTTTTATAATATATCAATGTGTTGTTGTGGAGCTGAAAACATTTTCCTAAGCTAGGTCCAGAACTCCCAGCTGGGAAACATCTATTTTCTGTTACCGGCAATCTCTCTTTGATCAACACAGTCTTTCCCACAACTGGAGCTGGGGGCCATATGAGGACAACTATGTAAGGCCTAACACATTATATAAAAAAATAGAATACACTTATATATAGAATATACCTAGCTACACTATTAGCTAGGATGCTAGCACTAATGCTACTGATCAAACACACATTGATTTCCTCGATATCAAAACTGGGGAGGGCCCAATCTCTCAGCTTTTTAGTGGCCAAGATGATTCTGGGGGTGGGCCTGCACCAGTAATCAGACCTGTAGGAATTTACTCTAATCTTCGATTAAGCATCCAGCCTTCCTTTACCTTAAAGCAGTGGTTTTCAAACTTTTTTCAACCAAGGCACGCCTAGGGTTAAGCCAAAATCTCAAGGCACACCATATTTAAACTGATAGGAAATAGACTTTATAAATAGGTGTTACAGTCAAGGTGGCCGATAAGGAAGATAAAGGGGAGAGCTTTATGGGGCCCAGCTAACTGGGGGATCATGGAGATGGCAAAAAGTGGCAAAACAAAGTCAGAAATGGGTGAAAATTGGTAAAAACAAACAAAAAAACAAACAACAATAACAAAAAAGGCCAAACAATGGGTTAAAATTGGCAAAAATTTGTCCAAGTGTCCAAATAGTGGCAAAAATTGGTTACAAGTGGCCTAAAAGGATTAAATATTGTAAAAAAGGTGGTAAAAAAGGGTTAAAATTGTTTGAAAGGGCAAAAATGGGCAAAAAAGTGGTCAAACAAAGGCAAAAGTGGGTGAAAATTGGCAAAAAAGGTGGCATAAATGGGCTGAAAGTGTCAAAAAGGTGGCAAAATAGATCTCAAGTGGCAGAAATGTGGCAAAAAAGGGTTAAAGTTCCAATAAGGTGGTAAAAAGGGGTTAAAAGTGATTAAGAAGGAGTAAAAAAATGGCCAAAGAACAGCAAAATTGGCCGGGAAATGGCAAAAGGGTTGCAAAAATGGGTTAAATGTGGCAAAAAGTTTCAAACAATGATCCAACTCACTGATATCATCAATAAACCACAACTAGGGAGGACCCATTCTCTGGGTTTTTCAGCCAGATCTTTGGGCAGGCCTGGTTACAGTAGGCTAATTGTTATAAAGTCATAGTAATAATGTATTATTGCACAAGTTCCTAAGGCGCACCCTAGTGTGCCCCGCCACACCATTTGGCAACCACTGCCTTTGAATATTTCAGGTTTTTTTCAGTGGAAGCTGGTAAACACCTGAGCAACAACACCTGAATATCTCTGGTTCTCCCACTGCAGAAGTAAGAGGACTTCTACAGCCATGTTTGGCACTTTAGTACTCTAAAACCTGTCACACATGTGGGGGGAAGGGGTCCCAATTTGTCCCCAAAATTTGCCTTTAACACTGGTTGTGTTAACAAGTGGTTGTGAAAAAGCCCACCTCCTTGGCCCCACTTACCAAAGTCTGAGCAACTTTCTCCCACAACTCATGCAATAGATATGAGTAGTTTTCTTGAAAATACAGAATGTGTAAAAATAAGTGTGAAACATTTAAATGCAAAGCAAGGCAAATTATAAAACAGCCCATAACACTTATTTGGATATGGTCTTGATTCTTTTCAGAAGAGTTATTATTGATAAGTGCCTCAACCAATCCACTTTGCCAAATCTGACACTTCTTTTCAGAACAAAGAAAAAGCAAAATCACACACTATTCCTAATTATTTCAAATGCGTCACATCTGCAGCACTAAAACACACTTCAGCTTGCCTGTATTATTATACTCAAACCTGCTACAAAGGTGAAATGAGGTTAAACGGGAAGTCATCTTCAATAGTAAGGCTTACGTTTAACGGTTAAGCCAGCCCGTCAATAACGGTAAACTGTAAATAACGCAACATATCACATCAAATAACAAGTTCACAGTCTCAAAATAAGCGTGTTGTGTCGTTTCAGACACAAACTGTGTCGGTAAAAAGGAAAATCTGCGTCTGCTCCTCCTAGCAAGTGATAACGGCTTTAATCGGAAACAAAAACCCTCGACCAGCTTTACAATCGCTACGCATTTCATGAACGTACTATTTAGCTCCATGTTTGTATTTTGTCGTTTTTGCTACATACCTGTCATTGTTTGTTCATCTTTTTCCGTTGGTTTGTTCTCATTCCCATCTTCAGACATTTGTTACGAAGTTTCTAAAGCCCTACAGCAGCGAGCTGGCCCACTCGGCTGGTCTGTGTAACTCCTACTGTACTTTATAGTGGAAAGCGCTGAAGACTTCTAAGTCTGGTTTCCGGCTTTCAGAATAAAAGCGCGGCCGTTTGAAGGCATCCGGAATTAACCTTTTATGGTTCTCTCTAAATACGTTGACATTCTCATTTCAATTTTTCGATAAATATGATAATGAAGGGCACTATTCTATGAAATGCCGACAGCAACAAGTGAGCACTTTTCACATTTTAACCTTCTCTTGTCCGGACACTCACCTTATTTTCTATTTATTTGTTATCTTTTGAACTTGCTTTTTCCATAATTTTATTATATCTTATTTTATTTCATTTTTCACGTTAGGGGTAACTAACTGAAAGCTCCACTTCTTACTAAGTCGGTCCTGTCAGTTTCAAATAAAATATAATATAATAGAATACAAATTTAAACAGAAAACTTTGGATAAAAATAATATTTATCTATGGAGAGTAAAAACACGACTGAGACTAAATAATTAGCAGGATATTTTATCTGACATTTATCCATTATCTTTTATAACTGGAATTCGCATAAAATCCAGCAAAGAAACTGGTGAATATTTGCATTCACAACATAGCTTTAATGTCGTGATCTTTGTTTTGCATATGAAATGACTGTTTGTTTACTGTTTGCATTTGAGCTTGAAAATATTTTAATGTTGTTTACCTTCTTGAGGACTAAACTTTCCCGTTGCTTTCTTGGTGTTTTAAATATACTGCACAAGAGACAGGGGCGTAGCGATTTTGGGCCCCCAGAAAGAATATTACACAGGGCACCCCTTAACTAAGCAACAAATGTTGCATCCTTTTTACAAATACCTATACATTATAATGTATTTTTGAACCATTATTTTTCCATTTATGAGCATTATTTTACTATGGTTAAATTACTTTCACTAGCATTATTTTGCAGTGGACTACACCGTTTGGACAGTTTTAAGGGAGGAGGGTAATCAGTACCCTTTCCCCCCCTCTGTACTACACCCATGCACAGAGATATAACAGAAATGTCATCAAAAGCTCAAACATGGGCCATTTATTTATTAGTTTGATGTCTGCTACTTTCTTCAGTGGTAAATTAGAGGATTAAAACGTATCCACCATGAGTAAGTTGCCATGACTCTTGAGTTTAAATCGACGGGCTTTTATTCTGAAGGCCGGACGCCAGACACGGAAGTCTTTACTGATTTCCCAAACAACTTGGGGGTCCCTCTTCCTGCGGGCAGTTCGGAGACGAGTTTGAGCACAAGTAAGGTGAAAGACATGCCGAAATAACGACAGGTATGCAACACACACGCTGCAATTAAAACAACAAGAAAAAATAATATGCCTAAATGTCCGATTCAGATGGTTATCAACGGTCAAAAGCGGGTTAAATGTATGTCAGAACCGGTTCCTCTTGTAGACGAACGTTAGCTCCATGTAGCAGGAGCACGCGAGTGAGCCGTCCGGCCCGTTTAGCAAACAACAGTTTGAGTCTACGACAGGATGCATTTTAAGGGGATCCGATCATGTCTAGATATGTAAAACGTTGACTTTGTTGACAGTGACGTATGTTACAGCAAAGCTAAGGCCTGTGATTCCTAACGACCATCTGCACCACCATTTTAGAGCTCTAGTCCTGTCAAACATTGAAACTGTAAAACAGGTAGACGTTATATTTTGCTGGTGTATTGAAGTGACACAGCTCAGAGACGACACAAGAAGAGCACTTCCTCGATGTTTAAACACAACCGGAGTAGATAGCCAACTGAAAACGTTTAAAAATATCCAAATATTACTTTCTATACCACAGCCAGCTGTGAAGAAGTATTCTGATTGGACAGTGGGCTTCATTACATTGTTTACCTTCTCAGTGCTGAAAGTAACTAATCACAATGCTAGTTACACGACTTTTGTATTGCTCTGTAACTATGAACTGTTGTTCCGCTGACCAATTCAAATATTAAATTAAATCTTACATGTGCCCACATTAACACAAGTCCTTAAACCTGTTGTTTGAAAGGCACAGCCTTTAAAATGGGAATACAATACAGTGCAATCAGAAGATGACAGTGCACAAAGGTGAATCTGTGGAGGAGGACCCTCCTTAGTCAACACAAGGCTTATTATAAGTTATTAAAAACGAAACCATGTAGGTGATTAAACTTTATAATGTAAACATACTATAAATGTTATGTTCCACTTTTACCAATTTTCTGTTTAAAGGGATATTTAGGTATTTTTGAAGTCAGCTTGTAGGAGGCACTTGGTGTTCTTTGCAGATGACGTAATGCAGCAGCAGAGATCTTCCCCTGGAGGTTAAGTTGTAAATTCTGCGTTTAGAAATGCTTATGATTATGCCAAGCATTTAACCCTTTACCTAGTGAATCAAAAATAGGGATTTGGACATATTTTGTTATTATGGCTGTAAAATAGTCAGGAAATGCCCTAAGTCTGAGAGCTTTGGCCCCTTTTCCCAGGAGTACTTGAACTTCACCTTTCAATATCTGGTTAATGATTATTGCACATTATATGGAATTGTCAGCAGTTTAAAAGAAGAAAAACACAATAACGGATTTGTTTTTCATGGCTTTGATGAGAAGAAATTTTGTTATTGCTCACGAAGTTTGATTTGACATTTAAAATGTGAACATATACATGTTTAGAAAAATCACCAGTCATTTTTGGAGTCTAGGAGTGCAAACACAGTGCAAAAGATAACTATATACATAGGCGACAGTAAGTGCAAATAAAGGTGGGAAAATGCATTCTCAACATTCTCAAGTAACATATTGTTATTGCACATGACAGACACACACAAATGCCGCTATCTAACACTATTTTTTGAAAACAAAACACCACTGTCGCTGGCTCTCCTTTTACTCTCTTCCTTCACTCTCCTGTCTCACTTGTCTTCTGCCAAAGCTGCCATTTTCGCGGTGCTGTTTGACATTACCATAATATACATACCACGTGTCATATATTGCCGGAAAGCACAGATTCTCAGCTCTCTGTCAGCGTTAGAATTTTTTAGATTGAGCAAACTTTCGAGGAATTACAGTGTTGCAAATCCGTGTAGCGGTCTCGCAATACTTCTGGAGTTTTGCTATGAATGCCTATGTCATATGGGTGCGAGTACTGTAATGAACCATATATGTGCGCATGCCCACAATTCTCAGCTTTCCAATGCCGTTGTAATTTTCTGATCGGACAAACTCTGACAGAGTTACGGTAATAATACTCTGGACATAGAAAACACAGCGCCGGCGCCGGCTTAGTAGGTAAAGGGTTAAAGTGCGAAAATAACATTAAGCTACTTTTGTTAACAGAAAGTAGGGAAATATTCAAGCTAAATTTTTAAGCCTGTAGCCAACCAAAGAAAAACTTGGTTGACCAAAATTGCATCCAGGCACCAACCAATGGATTGGTCATTCAGGTTAAAAAAAAAAAAAAAAAAACAAGCTGACCTGGGTGATCTTGGTTGGACAAAAGCTTTTCAACCAAACAATCGACCAATTGAATGGAAACTGTAAGCCCTAAAATCATTTTTTAAACTCATAAAAAAACAGCAGCAGGAAACGATTTAAAAAAAAAAAAAGCCGTAACTGTGGATTAGACAAAAACAAAGAATGGAGGAAAGGAAACTGGGACTCAAATGGGAGCTAGCTGTGTCACACCCTAAAGAGATGAATGGCACATCATTACTCAGTTACCCACCCCATAAGGTTTATTTGACTGTGTTTTCAATAATGATGGTTTATCACCATTTCAATTAAAAGCATGTTTGTGACAACATGAGTACTTTTATTTATGTTAAAAGGGTAGAGCTAGCCTATTAGCTCAGTACAAGACTCCTCAAGATCCTGCTGGACTTAGTAATGTGAATGTCTGCTAAATCAAAGTGTTGGGAAAACAAACTTTTTTGTAAAGTGTTAGCATCATATTGAGTGTATGTAGAAATGTGCAGATGATAAATGCAGCGTACAGGTCCAGTTAAAGCTGTAAAGTAGTAACTTTCTTCTGTTCCCATTCATTCATAATGGCCGTTCCCCAATTCCTGACCCCAACAAACATCAGGGTCATATGATTGCAAGCGCTCTTTGGGCAATTTAGCAAGTTTAAGGTAAAAATAGGCCAAGAAAAAATTCTGGCTCAAATGCATACTTTGTCAAACATTTTTGAAGCATTTAATTTTTCCCCCCAAAAATCTCTGTTTGGCGCTTACTTGTACAGCAACTTTTGGCCTTCTATGCTCTTCCGCCACAGCGTATCATCATCTCTGATGATCTGTCTGGGCATGAGGGCTTCATCAGAGGAAACAATGAACTAAATGAAAACAAAACAAAAAAGAGCAGTTGCAGCTCACGTGGTGATGACCTGCCATTTCCTGTGGATACTTCAAAGAGCCGGAGTACATGGAGGAGCAACTTCTACAGATGGAGATTCATCAGGAAGGAAGAAAGAGGGGAGAAACTTTAACGGAGGCTGGTTAGCAGGAAACATCCCAAGTTATCTGCTGGTGTACCAACACTTCTTCAGGACATTACTGATCAAGGATAGCGGCTCAGAGATGCCTGCAGCCTTTATCACTCTCCATTCAGAGTTCCCTGACCTATTGAACTGTTTTTTTAACTGAACTTCAACTTTCTGGAGATAAATTGGAGGAACCAGAAGAGCTGAATGGAAATTCGTCATCCAAGTAAGATATGGCGGTCACTTTATTCTTCTAATGGCTGACAACCAGACAAGCTACAGTCGGCATGATACATTTACCTTAGTAAAACAATGTGCCAGCTGTTGGAGCGGAAAACAGACCTGTAAAACTAGTTATCTTAGTTTGTTGTTGTTTTCTCTGAGGAAGACTGCTGACCTAAAATGCTGAGCAGGTATGCCCAGGTGGAAGAACACGCAGCGAAAGGAAGAGGCTCGGGTTGTGAAATAGTGCCAAACACAGAGGCTTTCTGGGTGAAATGAATTGTCCAAAATCATTTAAAGTGAGCCAACATTTCTTTGCCCATTTTATCCAAAACTTGCTAAATCCCTTAGTGGGGATTGTACAATGTGTGTTGCCAAAACCTTCTGGCGTTTGTCTTGCTGTTGATGTAAAAAGCAATAAAATTTGAATTACAAAACTTGCTAAATTACAGAGCAACTGTGCCCATTTGTAGCGCTGTGTAGCCTTGTTTCCTTGTTTCTTTTTCCTTTATAAAGGATCAGTGCTCACTGCCACTACTATTGCCAGGTGCCTTATACAACCTAACCTCAAATATACCCGAAAATCTCTTTAATGCTACTAAATATCACACAATGTACTGGCAGTAGATGTCTCAGAATAATACTGTTTCTAAACCCTAATTGGAAACTTCTCCTGCCACAGCGTACGCTGCTCCAGGCTTATTTATCTCTGCCTTTGTAAATACCTGTCTTAACATTAAGCCTTGGCTGCTTGTTTGGTGTTGCTCTTATCTTAAGCGCCACTCTGTCTGGAGAGAGTTTGTCCCATTGGAGAGCTGTTTCTGGCCTTGATGTAGTGTATCGTCACAGCCTTATTCTTTTGCACTGTACATTCAGAGAAGTATCTCAAATCCTTTAAGGACATCTGGATTTGAAGCTGCAGTTTTTATTTTCCTCTTTCATGGACACATGCCAAATGTAATGTGGTTAAAGTAGCACGTTAACTGGTTCCTTGTTACATCCAGCACTGGCTGATAGAGTGCAGAATCACAAGGACTTTTCACAATGTGTAATACTGCGGTTTAGTCAGGTGCATGATAGTATAAGCAAACCAGTGTTCATTTTGGCATTTACTGTCAATCTAGTCCTATTATTAATATACCTTTTAGTTTTAGTCAGATTTAGTCATTTTTAACCTCTATAGTTTTAGTTCTTGTCTAGTTGTAGTTTACGAAAACTCAAATATTTTAGTCCCATTTTAGTCTTTACTATAAGTCAAGTTATTTGTTTTCTTTGATCGAATTTTATCAGCTATTTTGTTATTTGTATAACTGTACAACGCCCATATGAATGCTCTATCAGTACTTTAATTCATTTGCAATATACTCATGAAAATACTGGCATACCTTATACATAGTGGAGAAATATGAATTTTGAGAGTCCAGCAGGAACATCTGAGTCTTGTTTTAGTCTCTTTGAGGAAGCTTAATAAACTTTTCATCCGTTTTTGTCACTGAAGTTCTATTTTAAGCTAGTTTTAGTGAAGTGGCTCTCATGGAAAAAAGGTTGTCTACTAACAAATTTTAGTCATAGTTTGAGTCAACACCTGAACTAGCTGAGTTGGTGGAGCAAGAACAAAATCTGATTTTGGTTTCATTTTTTTATTGCAGTTTGCTGCTTTTAAGACAAGGGTTCCTCTGGATTCTTGAGAAGTCTTAGAAAGTCTTAAACTGGACGTTATAAATTTAAGGGCTTAAAAAGTCTGAAAAAGGGTGAATCAAAAGGGTTGAATACAATCTATATCATAAATCAACATGTGACCAAAAGCATCATTCTGCTTTCAAATAGTTGAACTGTTTAGAATCAGGTCAGCACACCCGATAAAAATTTGTCATCATGAATATTACCATTCAGCAGATATACTGAATAGAGTAGGGCCCTATGAAATCCGTTATATATATATATTTTTTTTTTTTGCCAAATTCCATTTTTTCTGTTTTAATTTTTTGAAATTCTGTTTTATAACATTTCCACTAATTTTACCATGAAAAGGAGTATCTCGTTTATGTAAATGAATAAAATGTTGACTAATTAAATAGAAATAACCTTAAAATTGATTTAAAAGGACCACAGTTGGCTCAGGAGCCATCCTTTGGATAACCTGAAATAAAAAAGACATAACTGTTAACGCGGAAATCATAGGGCCCTAACAGAGGCATTAAATGTGCCAGAAGTAATCAAATTTGGGCATTTATGGCCCAAAAAAATCATTTCTTCAACATTTCATAAACGGTACATTACATAAAAATGTTTTAGCCCTGGTCTGGTGTACCGAAAAATGTCGCACGCCTTTCATTTTGTTGGTTTCCCATGCAAGAGATTTATTAATTTTTCTCATGTCAGGTCTTAAAAAGGTCCTAAAATTTCCTTTTCAAAAGTTTGTAGGACCCCTGTAAGACTGTCATGGATGCAATAGCCAGTGCCTCTCATAGGTTTTTCTGTTGTTTTTGTGACATTTGTCTAGTCCTTACTCTCGTACTGCCAGTCCACCTTTTTTGGTTTTGCTTAATAGAAACTATAAAATCTGAAATATAAATTGGGAACAGCCTATTTGGGGGTCTCTCTGAGGGAACAAGATTGAATCTGTCTTCCAAAAGGATATTTTCCATTCTGTACAATGAAGTCCTCAAAGTGCTGATGTTGTGCCAATGTGTAGCTAATTTTGTACCATTTGTTTTGAATTTATAATCCTAGCTGTTCTAGTTGTGAAGTTCAGACCCTAATCTAGTTTCCTCTGCCTACCTCCTACAGTCACTTTCCTGTAATTGAGGAGTCTTTTCAATCAGACCAGCACTGTAAGGTTTATTTAACAGTAAACCACTGTTGTCTTTTAATGTACCATAGCACCTAATTTCAAAGATGAATGATATCAGAAAAGGGCCTACCAGCATTCTCCTTGACTCTGTTCCATTATGCTTTATATGGAGAATTGGCTGCTTGTTATGCAATGAATGGGGCTAAAGTTCAATAGCCTCAGATCATGTGTGGAAGGTGACAGTGGTGGCTTCACTAATGGTCATAGCTCAGCATTTTATACTGCTATATTGGATGGACTGGTTAACATTTGTTAATCCCCTGATTAAATTCAAGTAACAGGTGTTTGACTGACTATCTTAGTACCTACCTACTTAGATATTATTCCCATTTTCTGAATTAAAATAGCGCTAAACAGTGCTGTTCCATGAGGTGCCGTCTGTGGTATTATTTTGTGGTTGTTTACATTGGGTTAAAGATTTTTATGGTAGCCATTAACCAAAGCTACAGTAGCTACCATTGGTGACAGCTACAGTTTACAGATTATTTGATTGAGATTGTGGGTCTGAAATGCTAAAAAAAGGTATTAGTAATGAATTTAACAGAGTGATAATTCTGGTGCCGACTGACTTAATCCATTCAGCCACGTAAATGTACTCATCCTTTGTTAAGAGCATCATATACACCAGATTTCACATGTATATTGAGCACTGCTTTAATGAACGTTGATGATGAAATTCTCTCATTAAAACAAACATGTTTGATAACGCACAACACTTTTACCTTTATTGTCCTCAACCCTGTTTTTATATTCTATATGTCACTGAAGGTGTTGCACCCTGGTGGTGCACCATTAGGGGTGCACGATATTATCTGCCTGGTAGGCTCATTGGTATGAAAATTTAATCTGAAATTTTCTGCAAGTATTTACAACTGATATATTGTCTGCCTTTAACTTTTAAAAGTTTGAAATTTCAAGGTTTGACTTACATTTATTGGTATTATATGTGATGGGGAAATGTCTAACTTGCATAAACCTTCACCTTGACTTGAGGGCTCTCTTGAGGAATTTTTTGGGGCAGTCATTTACATCTTATCTTTGGACACGTCTTATTTTGAGGCTGACAAGGACCCAGGACTGGAGTTTTAAGGCCCAGAAAGGGTTTTCTGTGTAACAAGAGTTTGTTTCTTAACTTGTTTTGTAAGCTTACTGTATGCTGATGGGTTTAAAAGAGGACTGGATGGACGAACGTCACTCATTCTTCCATTATCATCCTTGATGCTGTGGTTGGTTTGTGCCCACTATCGCAAGTAAAAACAAATCCAGAACGTGTCTCCTTCTCACTGATCGGTCTCTTAGATTTACAGATATCATCTAAAGGGAATTTGGCAAATACTGGTTAAAATTCAATATCGTGCTTCCTCAGTATCAGTTAGACCAGTGGTTCTCAACCTTGGGTTTGGGACCCCATTGGGGGGTCATGAGACACTGAGAGGGGATCACCAGATCCCTTAAAAAAAAAGAAAAAAAAAAAAAAAAAAAGAATATTTTCAAAATTACGCTGTTGCCACTTTACACTAATGTTACCAAATTGTAATCCCTTTTTCATCACTTTTAACACCATTTTTGCCACTTAAAACACATTTTTTTCAATTTTATACCCTTTCCACCATGTTTTTCCGCCTGTTATGGCACTTCTAAACCAATTTTTGCCACATTCTGCCTGTTGTTGCTTCTGTTGACACATTATTGCCTCTATCAACCACATTTTACACTCTTTTTTGCCCATTTACCATAGTTAACCCATGTTTGCCAGTTTATATCAATTTTCTATCCCATTCCAACTGATTTCCACCAACTTTTTGCCTTTTAATGCCATTTCAGCCACTTTTTAATCCTCTTTCAATTTCACCACCCTTTCTACCATTTTTTGCCATTATTAACCAAATTTAGCCATTTTAAGCAATTTTAATTATGTTTTTAACAAAAATTATTTTTATTTAAATAAGGTGAAATGAATAAATAAAGATATCTGTTTCTTTAAAAAGAATGGTTTTTATTCAGGTCAAATATAAAATATGGTTTTCACAGCTTAACTGGTTTTGCTCACCTCCATGGGCCCCCAGTTAGGCTGAGTCCCAGAAACTTCACCCTATTCTTTAATGTTCCTGGCTGTTCAGCCACCTTCAGGTACAGTGGGGGTCCTGGGTCTATGGCACCTTTATTTTGGGGGTCGTGGGCTAAAAAAGGTTGAGGACCCCTGAATTAGACAGACCTGTTCAGTGTGAAAGCATTTTGTCTTGCAGCTCCATGGTTGAATGACAGAAAAAAACATTTCCATCTCTTTTCATCCCAGTTAGGCCAAATCTATGTATCACGTACTCCAATCATTTCTTGTTTTTACACTGCCCAACCTCTGACACAATATTTTTTACAGTACACATTATTGCTTAAGGGAGAAATCAAATGTGGATTATTTAGTCAGCTGGTGCAAAACAATACCAGTTACCCTAAGAGGTACAAGAAAAATGTGTCTGATTTGAATGTTTCTTTTGAAGATTATTGGCATTTTTTCACTGTTTGTACCTTGTTGCCTTTGCCTCATCTTTCTCTCATTGTAGTAAATTAGATGGAATTAATGTACCTCCAGCAGGAAGAACCTAAATCGACAAGTCAAGACACAGCTTTCCAGATTGTGGAATTGACCCAACTAAAACCTGAAGAACTGTCCCATTCAGTAACCCCTTCCTCTGTTTTTCAACTTTTCAGCTTTGCATTGCAATCGGAGCGTCTACTTTTAGGTCCCAAAAAGCCCTCGATTTGGAGGGCTTCCAGGGAGCTTTCTCCTGACTGGCCAGCAGACTGCTTTGTCGTAGCTGGCTCAGCTGAAAGCAGATAAACGGCAATGCTGCAACTTTAGGCAGCCAACACCTCTTCAAATGGACTCTTCCTTTTTTGACTTCTGAGTATTATTACCACCATGTCCAATCCCTTTTATAATCCCTATGCCCCTGGGAACAAAAGTTCCACCCAGGGGCAGTATGGACACTCCAATACACAGACTGAACGAGATCCTAGGAGGGCACCGTCTTTTCATGGACCAAGTCCTACCTTCAGCTCTTCTGGAACTTTCCCAATGATCCCTGAACACTCCCTGAATTACAGACCTGAACCAAGTAGGGCCATCAGGGACGAGGATGCACAGAGCTCCATGGATATGCATATTGGCAGAGCCAGAGAGGAACTAAGGCCCCCCAGCAATCCCGTGCATCAACCCATGGACCAGGGATCTCGGTTTACCAGCACACAAATGGAAGACTTTCGCTCTCCAGGCACAGGAAGGGCACCCTACCCGATGGCCTCTACCCCTGCCTCTCTTGGACATAGACGTGAAATGGACTTAGAAAGCAGCAGTGGCACCATGAACTGGTCTAAGAACTATGCAAGACCCTCAGATGCTGGCTCTTCACTGAAATCAGCATCTGGATTTTCAAAATATGCGAGCAGTGATGATGGAAGGTTAAATGATCCTGAGGACAGAGAAAGGGATTTGCAGCATATTCCAGGGCTAGGTGATTATGACTTCCCAGCCTCAAGCAAACCTGGATCATCTATAGAATCCAGTCAACCCATGTACACTTCTGAATCAGCTGCAACCATCCTTCTGCGATTTGGCCTTGAGAAAGAAGATTTGGAACATCTCATTGCTTACCCCGAAGACCAGATTACACCTGCCAACCTCCCGTTCATTTTGCGCCAAATACGCCTTGAGAAGGACAAGAAAGCAGCAACAGCAGCTCAGTCATCACCATATCTTGAACCCCAACCCAACAGAACAGTGACTGGACCGAGTAATTACAGTTTGAACAGTCCTGGTGGGGCACTGATGCAGCCAGAGGAAACTGTATCAGCTGTTCTGCAGCCAAGTAAAGTGATTGACTATGGACATACTGGGAAGTATATGACAGAGGTTGGGGATGAGTTTGGACTGAAGAGTGACAGGGACGGTAGCAGTGGGAGTGGAAGTGTTTTTATGAGTCGAGAACCACTGCAAAAAAGTACGACAGAGTGTAAAAGTAGCACCTTGGGTTCATCAAGTGAGCAAGCGAGTCCTTTCCCCGGTCTCAGCTCTTCCTACGGTTCACTAAGACCTGCACCTTTTTCAAGCAAGGATCAACCACCCATGCAACCAAAACAGACTTTTCAAGATATTCTCAGCTCTTTCTCCTTGCTAAAGAAAGACACTGACATAAGCATTCGTAAGCCTGAGGCCTCCAATCCTGTTCCTTTGAGTCAACCAGAAGTGGATCGCCATCTGACATTGAAAACCCAACAACCACCTGCACAGTCCCATGGTCTGCACCCCAGCCGACCTGGCCTTGTGCTCATTGGCAATACTGAAGCTGGTGGCACAAAGAATCCAAGTAAAACTCCAGGTCAGTCACCGCAACATCCAGTGCAGCAGGCGCAGAAGCAGCCACCTAAGCAGGCCCAGAAGCCGTCAACGAAGCCAGCGCAGAAGCAGCCGGCAAAGAAGCAGCCTCAGCAGCAGTCAAAGAAACAGACGCAGCAGCCACAGAAGCACCCGGCATCGCAGAAAGGGCAAGCAAAGAGGTCCCCAGTTTATGGGAGATCAGCTTCCCCTGCTGATGCCGACCAACGCCAGAAAGCAGCAACTTCTAAAAGGCCAGCGAAAGACAAAGCAGCAGTCTCCAAGGATCAGCCAACACCTGAGATGATGCGTGACTATGCTGCAGCCCCACCCAAAAAATTTCCTCATATCTGTGTTCTGTGTAACACAGAATGTACTGACATGAAGGTGAGTAGATGATTGCCCTCTGTTCTTAATCCTTTATGGATTTAAAAAATGTATGTATGTCAAGAGATGCTGTCCTAGTCAACTGTGTAATCACAATCCAAGTGAGTATGTTGGTGATTGCTTTTCTTTGTGGATCTACTCAGTGGGTTTCTTTTGAGGTTGAAGTGTGTACTCCAGATTCTGTTTGAAACAATTTATGTAAACTATTCTTTTGTGTAATTGCTGTGAAAAAAAACCACAAGAATGTGAACTATTTTGAGACAAAAAAATTGTCGAGGATAGCAAGCTTTGACAGTAGTTTACACTCCGTTGTTCATGTATTTCCAAACCAAATTTTCTGTTCCCATTTGTTTTAGATAGGTACCAGCCAATTAAGAAATTGTTTAACATTAGTTGAGGCCAGTAAATATGATTTGATTGGTTTAAAGATGTTGTCAAGATTCTGGTCATATCTAATTAACTTGTTCAACAAGAAATCATAAAAAAGGTTGTTTTTGCATTAAAGTTCTTTGCAGGTGTATTTCCTCTACCTTATCATTTTAGCTATCAAGTATGTATTTTATATATTAAACAATATTTTAGATGCAGGGAGCAGCTAAAGCCTGGCACACACTACAAGATAATCGTGCTGATTTTGGGTGAGATCTCATGGTACTGACCAAAGTCAGGACGGCCTGATCATCAGATGTTTCTAAAGCTTATCTTCCCAGATTTTCCTGATGAGTGTGGTCTTGTCCCCTCCAACCTCCTCTTAAGACAATCAAAACCACTTCAATTTGAAATCGTAGATATTGAACATGTTCGATATTTATGGTCAGAAATCTTATCATGTGGAGCGGCCAGGTAGACATGAACCAGATTATGACTTGGGACGGAACAATAGCCAATCAAGAAGCAGCTGACTAAAGGAGGCAGCACAACAAACACAGCCATAGCAGCACCAACTGACAGAGAGAAGAGCTGGACTGCAAATGGATTCCCCAGTGGATGTAGCAGGTCCCTAACAGCTAGCCACATTTAGCTTGTGTACTCTAAAGTTGACTGTTCTAGTTGTGGAGTTTTGAGAGTAGAAACTGTTTATCTGTCAATGGATCGGTTAGTTTGCAGTGTGCTTTGTTGGTCATTTTATTGCACACTACACAACAGCTACATCTGGCATGTATGCAGTCTCTCACCTTTTCAGAATGAGCTAGGTTAAAATCTTGTATTGTGTGCCAAGCTTGAGTTTTGCAGTTATTTTTAGATGTGTAAATTCCAGGGAAATACACTCAAAGCAAACAGAGCAGATGCCAGTCTGACTGAATCAACCATGTTTCAATCTGTATTTAGATCTTCATTGTATGGACTCTGCATTTCTTACTTTGGTTCAATAGTTGAAGATACCAGTGTCTTGGTTGACTACTTTGCTGCCTGTATTCTAGATGTCTCCATTTTCCCTGGTCTACATCTGAATGACCTCTGCTGAGATCACCTTTTATGAACTTTGGGATACCAGCTTGGACGATTGTACAAATATTGCTCTTTTCGGACCCCATAAGGAAGATTTTTTTTCTTTCTTTTTTTGCGATGGCTATCGGTACTTCTTTTTCTTTTTTTTTTTTTATTTCTCACAAGACTGGTTACCTACGAGATCAAGTCGTTTTGGTTCAGATGTTTAAGAAGTGTGCAGGTTTCCAAGTACTCAATGCCTTCAGTATTTTTATTTTTTTTTTGCCTTTTTATTTTTTTTACATCAGCACTTTGCCTTAAGACAAGCCTTGTTTAAACTCAACTTTCAACAGTTTTTTTTCCATTTGCTTATGCAGTGACTTTGTTCAAGCTCGCTTTTGTTTTCTGGACGATTGCTGCCAACTGAGGATGTTACGACTGGATTAAATCCTGTTGTTTTTGATGGACTTATCGCATCAACACACCCTGGAATTTACCTTCCTTAGCATGGAATGGAATTAGGACCATGGTTTTGAGAGACGCTTGGCGCCAACAATGATGGGCACTTTTAAAGATCCAAGAGACTTTAAGTCTTCTATTTTGTTAAATAAACTACATGTGCTGTCTGAAAATCCAACAACTGCAGTTCAGATTGTAAATATTCTAAAAATTGTTATGCTTGTAAGGCTTTTCTAAATGCATTTTGTCCGTTTTTCTGATTAGGACTGGATCACCCACCAGAACAGCAGCTTTCACCTTGAGAGCTGCAGACTCCTCAGAAAACAGTCAGTAGTTTTTGTTGTTCTTGACATATCTTGTTCATCTTAGATGCTTTATGCTTTTTCAGAGTTTTTCTTAGAATGTTGTTAAATATAACTGAGAAATAACTTATAATAAGTTTAAAATACTACTAACACTGCCTTAGGGTTACTTTCTGTTTTGAACTTGTAGTTTGTGCAGTATCTAAATTTCCTGCAGGGTCTCTGAAAGGAACTTATTGTAAGGCTTGTGAACAGTGATTAGGAATGGGTTCTTGAAGAATAACTTTAACCAGGGTCAGACTACATGATTTTTTTTGTCTGTTATGATGGTCACTGCACCAGATTAGGCAATCATAGAGCCATAAATTCATGCTGTGACTTTCCCAATAATTATTGCGACCGATAATGATGTTAGATGGTAGAGGGGCACGGCTAGATCACACCTGGATCAAAGACTATATATATGTTGATTTACTTACCATATTTATTTGTCTACCCAAACTTTATGATGACTGATGTGCTAGCCTAATGCTTATGCCAACAGCTGTTAATCACCAGGTTGCTAAAGTGCATCTGCTATTTCTCGCCACATTTCTCTTTTTTCATCTTTCCCCCCTGCAATGCATCATGAAGGCAGGAATGTCATTGCCAGTGCTCAACAAACCTTCCTCTGTCTCATAGTTCCATCTCATAGTACCGGCCTCATCACTCTTAAGTGGTAGTGTTTGGTTTGTTTACATTTGTGACTTCTATGTATACAGTGTGCTGTCACTGGTGAATTCACTAACATCACGCAACCATAGAATGTAGGACAAAAATCGAGCATGATGGACTTTTGGTTAGGAAGGTTGTTTGGTGTTAAAGATGTTGATTTTTGTTCATTATGCTACACTAAATGAGATAAAACAACTGCAACTGTTGGACTGGGCTGTCATTGTGCTGAAAATGTGTAGTCTGACCCTGGCTTAATGATAGTTTTTCTAATTACACTTAGAAACATCTATTCTTCAAAACTCCTTCACTTTGCATAATTCACAAAATATCTGTTTTTGTTTGTGATTGTTGTATTTTTATGTTTTCTACAGATATCCTAAGTGGGATGGTGAGATTGTGCTCGGGCCGAGGTAAATGTCATACACTGATTAGGCACTTCAGCACTCTGTTGAACTTATGCATTGTGTATTTTCAAAACACCACATTTGCAAGGATCATTCGCTTGCCCCCATCCAGCAGGAACTACAAAAGAAATGAATGTCCAGTTCCTATTCAGTATTAATCATGGGCTGCACGAAGGCACAGAAGGTTCCTGGTTTGCATCTTGGTCAGATGGGGCCTCTCTGTGCGAAGACTGCGAAAACATGCTTGTAAGGTTGATTGGAAATTCCAAATTCATGTGGGTCTGAGTGTGAGCATGCCTAGTTGTTTGTCTCTAAGTGTAAGCCCTGGCGACCAGTCCTGGATGTTCCCCTGAATGAGATATACATTGTCGAATATGGATGGATAGATCCTGTTGTTATTGTTAATGCAAAATTATTCCCAAATTCCTCATACTCTGCATCTTCATCTGCATATTAATCTGCTACTGTAGAACAAATTACTTCCCTTAAATCAATCTTTGCAATTCTTCTGCATGCACTTTGGGCTGTCTCTGATGTATCCCTTGAGTGCTGGTCCACGCCAGGTTTATTTTTGGTTCTGGCCATGACCAAACTACTTCAGTCCACAAAGATTGATCCCTACAGCAGGAAAAACATGCAAAGCATCGGGTCAACTTCAATATACAACACGATGCCTGAATTTCTGCTGGTAAATCCTCACTAAATCAACATTATGTCCCATCCTGTGGCACCAGCAGAGCTATTACAGCACTACTGATAAAGAAAACCTAACTTTTGAGGTGGAAAACCACATGATTTTACATGAAATCACATGTCCTTTGTTGCAAATGCAAACCGAGCCGAGTATGTGGAATTTGAGGGTAATCTAGAGTCCCAGTCTGGTAGACTTAGACATTCCCTTCTCTTTTCGATTGTTCTCTTCAGAGTTGCAGGTAAAACTGCCACAGCGTCTACTTCTTCAAAGAAAGGCAGTCATGGAAGCCACTCCCATTCAAAGTCAATTAGCCCTCATCGCCAACCTGGCCCAGAGGGAAGAAGGGATAAACGCCGAAGCAGATCTCGGTCTCCACAGAGCCCCAGATACAACCGCAGGTACCACAAAAATCACAATTTTAGCTATAATAATTAAAAAATGGATTTAACTCTCAGAAGTAACTTGAGGAATGGCGATTTTTTTGCCGAGTTTTATCGCTTTCTAAAATTAATTGAAACTCTTTGTACTCTCCAAGGTATGACCTCCCAAGCACCTCTAGCTATCGGTCACGTTCACAGAGTCCTGGAAGAAGGAAGGATGACAGGCAATCATCTCCAAGGAGAACTCGAGAGAGACGATCACCCCTAAGGAGAAGCAATGAGTCACCGTCGCCACCAAGGAGGGTTGACAACAGATGGTCACCGCCAAGAAGGATCAGCGATGCATGGTTGCCACCGAGAAAGGGTGATGGGATACGGTCACCGCCAAGGAGGAGTGCTGACAGCGGATCACCGCCAAGGAGGGCTGACGATAGATGGACTCCACCAAAGAGGTTTGACAAGGGGAGATCGCCACCTCGGAGACTTGGTGAGAAATGGTCACCACCGAGGAGAAGCGAAGGCAGCAGATCGCCATCAGGGAGAAACCAGGAGAGACGCACGTCCAGAGAGGGGTCATCGCCTCCGAGGAAAAAACCAAACAATGCAGAAAACCTGGCCAAGAAACTACTAGAAACATCAGGTTGGAGAATAGAAAATATTATTAGATCTTAAATGTTTTGAAAGGTTTAACTTGTGACCAAACATGTTAAGTTTTTTCAATTGGATGTCTGTAAATTTTCCCTTCAGTTAGTTCATCCTAGTATGGTATCACATCTTCAAATGTTGATCCACTGGTTTTGGAGCTTTATCTTGACATTGTTTTTGTGTTTTTCCATTAGGTGTTCAGTCCCTGTCCAATAAGTCGGACCTTGAGGCCGTGGTTAAATCTCTGGCACCTGTTTTGTTTGCTGAGCTAGCCAAAATGAAATCCTCCTCCCCCTCCTCCCTTGCAAAAGGTGGAAAAAGCTCGACGCCTTCTTCCTCCGCGAAGCTAAATAAGTCGTCCTTGTCCTCTAAACCATCATCCTCTTCATCTATGGCAAAGGCAAAGGTTTCGACAGCAGCTTCCCTGAAGGCTAAAACAAACTTGCAGAAGAACGAGGTAAGCTGTTCAAAAAAATGCAACCCTAATTCCAGAAAAGCTAGGATGTAAATCCATACTTTATTCACTAAACAACATAAACAACATATCCGATTTTTAAACTTAAGTTTTACCATTTTGTGAAAAATGTTGGCTTATTTGGAATTTGATGACAACAACACATCTCAAAAACGTAGTGACAGGGCAACAAAGCGCTTGTAAAAGAGGAAGAACCACTTGAGGAGCATTTGGCAACTAATCAGGTTAATTGTCAACAGGTTGGTAACATGACTGGGTATAAAAGGATCATTTTAGAAAGGCAGAGTCTCTTAAAATTAAAGATGGGCAGAGGTTCAACAATCTACGATGAAATGCATCTAAAAATTGTGGATCAATTTTAGAAAAATGTGCCTACAATTGCCCTCAGACGGCATGCTGATTCTGTAATGTAAATCACTGCATGGACTCAGGAACACTTCCAGAAATCATTATGTTGTGGAAATCTATATCTATAAGACAACACCGACGACAATCAGCAGGAGAAACTTTTTGGGTTTTATCCACACCTGAGGTGGACACACCAACTATGACCATGACAGGGCCTTCACAGAATGTGTGGAGTACGTTAAATCCAGTCCTCCTTTGTAGCCAGTAGGTAACACAATAGGTCGTAAAACAGAGTCTTGCCCCACAGATAACCCCTGCTAGGCCATTAACCTCCCAGTCAAAGGGTCCTTTCATTGTCAAGATAAGGCGGGCTCGAACACAAATACCTACAAGCCATGAATAAGATGTTGTTGACCACCCCAAAAACCCTTTTGTTTTAAAACCCTCAGTACAGTCCTCAAAGTCCCTCAAGAGGTGAAGACCAGGTCAGACATACAGTAGTTTGCTCAAGACAAGACGGAGGTTTAGGTGGGGTAAATGCAAGGTTGCAAGTTTAAGACATGATTTTCCATCACACTTGTCTGTCAGCACAGGTTTGGCATCCACAAATGTAACTTAAAGCTGCATCATGCAAAGAAGAAACCCTTTGTGAACAGGATTTAGAAACACAGCTGTCTTCTCTGGGCCATTGAAATAGATTCAGGCAAATGGAAAACTGCTCTGTTGTCAGTGGAATCAAAAGAAGAAGGCTCGAAGTTGTTTGGCAGCTAGGATACTACATCAAACAAGAATGGGACAACATTACTCTCCCAAAACTCCAACAACTGGTCCCCTCACCTCCTGGATGCTTAGACTATTGTTAAAAGAAGAAGGGATGCTACACAATGGTAATCAGGCCCCTGTCCCTACTTTTTTGAGATGTGCTGCTGCCATCAAATTCAAAATGAGCTGATATTTTTCATGAATTGGTAAAATGTCTGTCTTAGTAGCTGATATGTTCTTTTGTGGTTTATGAGATTTTCAAATCATTGCATTTCTTACATTCAAGGCAACGGCCCAACTTTTTTGGAATTTGGGTTGTATTAAGGTTAATGTATGGGTGATTATGAATTAAACATAGTAAGTCTTTCCTTAAACATTTGTTCTCTTTCATCAATCCAAGGTGAAACTAGACGGCATTCATAAAAATCTTTCTCATGATGATGTGGTCGCTGCTCTGGAGCGGTACGGGAAAACCAAGTCGGTTCTGCTCTATCGGTCCACAGAGGAGGTCAGCTTAGAGGAACTGAAAACATTTTATATATGTCATGTTTGATGTTATGTAACAAGATGTGTGTTTGTGTGTTCATGTATAGGCAGTGGTAAATTTTGAGAAAGAAGAAGCTGCTAATAAACTGAGGGCCTTAAAGTACGTTGATGTGAAAGGAACTGCTGTTGCTGTTGTCAGAGCAAGGGTATTCACTTTTTTATGCCTCTCAGCTGTAGTCCATTTTTCTACTCATGTGAAGTCATACAACAAAAAATCTTTTTAATATAATTATGTTCTGTTTACAGGTTGCGTTGACCAAGAAGCAAGTCAGGGCCTCTTCATTGTAAGATGTTTTTCATGGCTCCTTTAATTGCAAAGATAGTTTTCATTGTTTGAATTTAATTCCTCTTTATAAAAAACTCTTCAGACTTTTCTTAAAAAAGGACCGTTCACACCTACAGTATGTGTTCATAACTATCAATACGTGTCAAGTTCATAATTTTTTAATGAGGATCGTCAATGTAAAATAATACCAAGAATTGGTTACTACACATGGAAAAATGTCTAAAATCATGTGTATGATAAGAATGGAAGTAGATTAGAGCCGCAGATTTTTTAAAATTGAAATTCTACTCTTTTTTTGTAATTTCTGAGAATGAAAATCGAATTCTGTTTAATCTCAGATTTCCATCTTTTTTTCTCAGAATTCTTGCCTTAATCTCAGCATTCAGATTCTTATCAGGACTTTGACTTGATCTCTGATTTGTGATTCAATCTCAGCATTCTGATTTTATTTTAAAAATTATGACTTTAATCCCAGAATTCTGATTTAATTTCAGAAATAGGATTTAATCCCATTTGTCTGACTTTAATCCCAATTTTCCGACTTTATCTCAGAATTATGGCTTTAAACCAGATTTCTGACTTCCATCCCAGCGTTATGACTTTAATCCCAGACTTCTGATTTAATCTCTGCATTCTGATTTTGTCTAAAAATTATGACTGTAATCACAGATTTCTGGCTTTAATGTTTAAGATTCCAGCTTTTTTCTCAGAAATTTGACTTTTCTGATTTAATCTCAGAATTTTGACCTTATTTTAAAATATTGACTTGAACCCCAGATTTTTTCACTTAAATTGAGATTTTGATCTAATCTAAGGTTTATGACTTTAATCCCGGTATTCTGACTTAATCTCAGAAATATGATTTAATCCCATTTTTTGCTGACTTTAATCCCAGTTTTTCTTTCTTGATCTCAGAATTATGGAATTATGACTTAAAACCGTATTTCTCACTTTAATCCCAGATTTCTGATTTAACCCTTAGTACTTTGGCTTTAATCCAAGATTTCTGACTTTAATCTCAGTATTCTGATTTAACCCTAGTATTATGGCTTAAATCCCAGATTTCTGACTTTAATCTCATTATTCTGATTACACCTTAGTACTTTGGCTTTAATCCAAGATTTCTGACTTTAATCTCAGTATTCTGATTTAACCCTAGTATTTTGGCTTTAATCCCAGATTTCTGACTTTAATCGCAGTATTCTGATTTAACCTTAGTTTTTTGGCTTTAATCCAAGATTTCTGACTTTAATCCCAGTATTCTGATTTAACCCTAGTATTATGGCTTTAATCCAAGATTTCTGGCTTTAATCTCAGTATTCTGATTAAACCCTAGTATTTTGGCTTTAATCCAAGATTTCTGACTTTAATCCCAGTATTCTGATTTAACCTTAGTACTTTGGCTTTTATCCAAGATTTCTGACTTAATCTCAGATATATAACTTTAATCTCAAAATTCTAATTTAAATCTCAGATTTTTTTAAACAGAATTCAGATTTTTCCTTTTTTGTCAAAACTATGTTTTTTTTCTCAGGATTCTGACTTTATCCTTAGAATTTTGACTTTTTTCTCAGAATTGTAACCTTTTCAGGACTCTGATCATGTTCTCAGATTTGAATTAAAAAAAAAAACAAAAATTGGAACTCAAATGTCAAAAATGTTTTCTGTGACCGTAATCCTTTTCCATATTTTAAAGTCGGTCTATTTAATTTCTTCCATGTACTTTGAAACTCAAACATTTGAAAGCTATTTAGGGACTTCAGCCTATAGAGAATAGTTTCATGATTGACATTTTCTTTGTTTTGACCCAAATAACAATAATCTTTGTTTACAGAAAATCTGCCGCAACCAAAGTTCAGACAAAGACCACTACTGGCAGAAAAACTCTTTTACCAACACCCAAGATCCCTCCACTTATGGGGCCTCTGTTCTCTGGAGCCCGCAGAGGAGCACCAGGCAAAGTTGTCAATCAGAAGACAGCAGCTAAAGGCTCAGCTAATGTGGCAAGGGCTGTAAGCAAGGCAAAGGTCTTGGTATCAAAGGCAAAAAATGTCTTGAGTCCATCGAGTGCTAAAACAGCAGCAACAGTCAAGTTGCCTGCAAAGGGACAAGAGAAGGCTGCAGCGGCAAAGCAGGAAAAGTCTTTCACACCCCAACAAAAGAAGCCAGACACTGGGGACACCAAAGGACAACCTATCTCAGTACTAACTGGTGTTAAAAGACCTGCGGTCATGTTGAAAGACACTCTAGAACGGGATAGGTCGGTGAAAGAATTACCAAAAGCCTCATCAAGTTCTTCCCAAATACAAGCGGTCTCAGCTGTGCAGAAAACTCCACTAGACAAAGTCTCTGGAACAAAAACAAATACCAGTGCAAGTGTAACTCCAAAATCACAAAATCCGCCCCATGGAGAAAGTTCCAAGCCCACCCATCCTGAATCCAAGGAGTCCGTGGAGGGGTCAAAAGACACAGCCGAGGTAGCTGAGAATGCAAAAATGTTGAATTTTCAATCACAAGGATCAAGGAGACTGATCGGTTTAAGCCTAAACTTGTGTCCTTTTCCTTCTCACAGTCAGGTAAAGCTTCACCTCCAACCATGGTGAAGCTACATGGGATTCAAAAATCTGTCTCCCACAGTGACGTGCTCTCAGCTGTGGCCAAATTCGGAAAAACCAAGTCAATTGTACTATTCCGTGCAAGATCAGAGGTATGTATACCAACATTCTCCTCTCCTCTGTTCTCCTACGGGGAGTTTTTGTTTTTGTAAGGTGTTTTGTAGATAATTATTCCCAAAACAGAATCATTGTAGGTTGAAAACAAGTCAAAGTGAGAGCAGATGATCTTGATGCTTGTTTTAACACAAAAGTATGTGTTTGTTCACACACAGGCTGTCGTGATTTTTGAGAAAGAAGAAGACGCTAAAAAATTGAAGAGCGTCAAGAGCCTTACTGTGAATGGAATGGAAATCACCATAGTTGGAGAGTCATCTATTTCCCCAACCACAGAGACCGCAAAGGAATTAGTAGTAGGACAAAAGGAGACTTTGGCAAGAGAAGCCAAAGCAACAGCTAAAAATGATGCCAAAGGGAATCAGTCTGGTTTAGAAAACTCCAAGCATGAAGAATCTAAGGCTCAGGGATCTCTCAAGGTGTCAGAGGACACAGCCAAGGCTGCCGACGGAGCAAATCTACCAGGCAAAACAAAAGTTGGCAAAGCTGATAAAGCTGATGATGAACCAGTGGAGCTTGGAGTGACAGAAGTTAAAGATGCAGAGTTGGTTGATGCGGCTAAAGGGAAAGAAATGACCAGCAAAGAAGCTGCACCAGGACAATCCCCAGAGAAACCCAGTGAAAGTCAACCACCTACCAGTTCAGTCCAGCAGAGCACACTGATACAAAGACCAGGGACAGGATCTTCACAGGTGCAACAGCAAGCAGCAGGGAACAGTGGAGCTGCTTTGGAGGCAAAGATTGCAAGGGGAGTGACGGAGTCGACACCTCAAGGTAAGGCCAAACCAAACTTTGTGTTTGTATCTCATAAGTGCACAAAAACTAATAATCACCCCCTTCTTAATTTGATCTTTTGAAGGTCTGGTACCTGCAGTGACCACACCATTAGTCAAGGATGCCTCTGTGATGAAACCTGAATCCTCAAATGAAAAGCTCCCAACTGCAGAAGATGGAACAAAGACCTGTGTTATGGAGGACCCAACAAAAACTGAGGCTTCAGGAAATCAGCCTGACACTGAACTCTTGTCTGTACCTGAGACACCTACAGACAGTGTTGAAATAACTGGGGTAGGAGTTAAAGACATCCCAGATGGTGAGAAATCGGCCATCTCGATGACCGAAGTTGAGAAGTCTGTAGGCAGTACAGTTGATGAACTTGCAAAACAACCAGTGGTTAAAGATGTGGTTTTGGCCTCCCAAGCAGAAATGGTTCTACCTGAGCAGGAACCCAAAGCTCAAGAGGAAAAGCCTGGTGAGTCAGGGGCAGAGGCAGTCAGAAATACTGAAACTCAGCCACCTGGAGAAAGTCTCAAGCCAGACCAACCTGAAACTAAGGTTGAAGGGTCCTTGGAGGCATCAAAAGTTTTGGCTGAGGTTGCTGAAAAAGCAGATGTCCCATCTGTTGAAGACAAGGATCAAGAAAAAGTTGTCAAAGCTGATGAAGTTGATGAACCAATGGAGCTTGGGGAAACGGGGCCTATGGAGCTCATGGAATCTGGAATTTGCACAGAGGACAGAGGGACAGATGGTGCTGAAGCTGTACCAGAAAAACAACCAGAGAGCAGGACAGAAGCTTCTCAAGTAAAAGAGCAGGCTGCAGGAAGCGCTGCTGATGCTGCGGTACAGCAAGATGTGCTAAGTGGAGGGACTGCATCAAAAACACAAAAGGGTATGTCTGAGATAGTCATTAAAAAGTATGCAACCCAAATTTTAAAAAAGTTGCATTTACCATACCATTGTGTAGCTTCTCCTCTCCTTTTAGGGGTGCACTGTGTAAAATTTGGGAATATAATCAACATCAAACAGTCAGATTCTGGATTGTGATGCTTATTTCTGGTGGTAATCGTTGCCTTCAGCCAGAGGGAGTTTCTTTTATTAAGTCCCTTCTGTAGTATTGTGGGAACATGAAATATGCAAATTCCAAGATGGCGGACATATATGAAAAAAGGGCAAATTTTAAGTTAAGAAGAAAGGTAAATACATTTTAGATATTCTGATGAGTAGACACTTATTCCAATAGACGTATTTATTTATAATTTATTACATTTTTAAGTTTGTTCAACCAGACAATACTGGGCTAAATATCACACACTGCACCATCAACAACAATCTAGACCATTAGCTGGAGTACTGGGAGAGGAATGTTGTCCCATTCTTGTCTGATGTAGGATTTTAGCACCTCAACAGTCCTGGTTCTTCTTATCTTGATTCGCCTGACCACAGAACAGTTTTCCATTTTGCCTTGCTCCATTTTCAGTGAGCTCTGGCCCAGAGATGATGGATCGTGTTCACATTTGGCTTCTTCTTTGCCCGAGGGGACCGTTAGCTGGAGTTTTGGGAGAGGAATGCTGTCCCAGTCATGTCTGATGCAGATTCAAGCTGCTGAACAGTCCTGGATCTTCTTAGGCCTTGTCCACACAAAGATGAAAACAGTTTCGTTTTGGAAAAGCTTTCTGTAAATATGGAGTCGTTTCAGGAAATGTCCGCGTAAGCATGAAACCACTGAAAACGCCTGAAAATGCTGTAGTATAAATGCCAAGCCTGTATGAGGCGCTGTATTGCTGCCATGGAAATGCACCAAAAGAGAGAAGATCACAGAAAACTGACACAAACTTTCTCCTTGTTGCTCTTCTGCTTGTTCGTCTCGCTGGATTTAAGAATATCTGGTGTCTGTTGTTCTTGGTGGTGATAAAGGAGCATCAGATTTGGCTGTAAAAGCCATAATAAGCTCAGTAGCTTCTGCAGCACGAATACCACCCTGTAATCCACCACTGGTTTTTTTGGCCAGACCTGCATAGGCTCCTTAAGTGGTCTACATTATGTATGATGTAATCGTTTCAAGAAAGAGGAGGTTGGCTGTTCACATGGAGACGAAACGGTAAGCGTTTACAGATTTGTTCACTCTGGGACCCGGTTTTAAAAAGCAACATTTATGGCCTCCCAAAATGCTGTTTAATTTGGATTAAACGCCAATACGACAAAAAACTTTTGCGCATACTCCTGAATTAATCTCTGTGTGGACGGGGCCTTAGCCAGATTTTTTAATTTACGATGCTCCAGTTCAGGCAGGCCAATTCAGCACCAGGACTCTTCTACTGTGTAGCCATGTTGTTGTGAGGGATTTGGTATGTGGAGTAGCATTGTCTTGCTGATACATGTGGAGCCTTCCCTGAAAGAGACGTTTGGATGGGAGCATGTATTGCTCTGTCTACTTAGCATTGATAGTGCATTTCCAGGTGTGTAAGCGTCCTACGCTATAGGCACTAATGCAACCCCATACCATCAGAGATGCAGGCTTGGACTGGATGGTCCCTCTCCTTTTTGGGTGGCAGGATACAGTGCTCTTGGTTTCCCAAAATAATTTTAATTTTTGATTCATGTGACCGCAGAGCTTTCCATTTGCCTTTTTAACTGTTTGACAGTCCCAAACCGGTGTTGATGCTCTGACATCTGTCTTAATCAAATCTGTTGTATTCAAAATCCTTTTACAGCAGTGACGGCAAAAGCAGAGGGGTCCTCCAAAACGGTCAGCAAAGTGAAAACTACACCAGCATCTGCAGTCGGGAGTAAGCAGAAACCTGCATCTAAAAAGCCTTCTGCTGCAGTCATCCAGCCGACGATTGGGGAGATGCTGGAGAAGCACCTGTTTCCACAAAGCATACGTAAGAAACTGAATCAGCATTTTTATCTCTTCTTAAATTGAATTCCTCTAAATGTATGACTTTACCTTTTTATATCTTTCACAGATTGCTTACAGTCTCCCCACATCTCACCATCAGTGAGTTTCTTCATAACACTCACATGATCCAGAAATAGAGTTACTGTAGCAAGATGGCTGTAATTCACTTCTAATGATGAATCTTTTTCCTTTCTAATTCAGATTTTCTGTCCTCTGTTTTTCAGTCGTACAACCAACAATTGCTGATATGTAACCTGCCGACATATCACGATGGATTATACACAGAGGATGATGTTGCTAATCTGCTTGCTCCTTTCGGATTCAAAAATAAACAAGAAAACCTCTACGTTATTCCTCAGACATGCATGGTAGGCATCAGGTTATAAGTGGATATCAGAGTGGATCATGCTTCTGTAGTTTTTTTTTCTTTGATAAAAAAGTATAGATTCTGGAAAAAATATTTTTGCAGAATTTGAAAATTTCAAGCCTTTTTTTGTCAAAAGAGCACAGTATATGTGACTTTACTGGTTTTAGCACTACATTTTCTGTGATTTTTAAAATTATTAATTTCCTTTCAGGCCTTTGCCACGATGTCATCGATAGGAAATGTGTATGATATTCTGAAAGAGTCTCAACATAACGGCATTTTCCTCAAGGAGAACAGGCTTTCTATCAAAATAATACGTCTCCGCTATCAGATGAAAGTGGTAAGCGTATAAATCATACGTATTTACGTGTTTTTTTAATGCTTAATCAGGCAGCACATTGTTTTGAGAGATTGCCTATGCATTGGTTATTACTGTGGTAACAACCTTTGTGTTTTCAATGCCTGCCAAGAATTAGCTCTCTGAGCAACAAGAGTTTCTATATCTGTAGGTTTTGTGCAACAAAATAACCTTCATGAAGCCATAATGTTGGACATGCAGTTCATTTAGAAAGTATTCAGACCCCCTTTAGACTTTTTTGCAGATCAATTAGAAGTAAAAAATTAAATATCACATTGACATAAGTATTCAGACCCTTTGAAAAAAGGTTAGGTTCCTCTTCTTTTCCTCAGTCTTTGCTGTGATGTTTCTACACCTTGATTAGAGGTAAAATAAACTGATTTGACATGATTTTAAAAGGCAAACACCTCTCTATAGAAGGCACACCTGATAATGCATATCACAGCAAAAACCAAACCATGAGGTCAAAGGAACTGCCTGCAGAGAGACATGATTGTTGCAAGTCACACATCTGGAGGAGGCAACAAGAAAGGTTCCCAGGAGCACTTTGGCCTCCATAATTCTCACATGGAAGAACCAGGACTCTTCCAAGAGCCGGTTGCCCAGCCAGTCTGAGTAGTTGGGTGAGAAGGGGCTTAGACCAAAAACCTAAAGTCCACTCTGACTGAGCTCCAGAGGTCCTGTGTGGAGATCGGTAGAGCTTACTGGGAACAGCTGGGCCAAGATATACAGACAGGAACATCACTTTGCACTCTTGACTACTGGTATGTGGAAACACCCACGTATGCAGCTCAATCCTTAAAAGTCCATCTCACATACTATTCCTGGATCTCTGCACACCCTAGGCGAAACATGATTTTAGCTGTGTTACATGATTCCTCAAAGAACATGGCAAACTCACACTAACAGACAACCTTCACTGCAGCCCTATGGGCTTTATGGCAGAGTGGCTAGAGGGAAGAATCTCCTCCGTGCGAAACAAATGAAAGCCTTTTTGGAGTTTGCAAAAAACCTCCAAATGGAAGCCAAGTAGGCTTTCATGCATGTCAGTGTAATATTTTTTTGTTTTGTTATATTTGTTTATTATATTTGCAGAAAATTCTGAAATTGTGTTTTCACTTTGTCATGATGGGGTACTGTGTAGTGTAGATTAATGAGAATTAAAATTCTTGTTATTTTGATGTTGCATCAGGCGGCAACATTACAAAACTGGAAAAGGTCAAGGGGGTCCAAATACTTTCCGAATGCACTGTCTCAATGTACAGCCTTGTTATCGACATCAGCAGACGTTGGCTTTAAAAGTGTATTATTGGTATATCGATAGATAGATACTACAATAGGCCAGAGGGAAATTCAAGTGTTTGCAGAAATTTTTGCCAATATTTACCATTCATTTATTGGCTAACATGTCAGCAGAATGTCCAAATAAGTTTGTAATTTAAAGCAGAATTAACAGACCTACCTCAGCTCAAGTTTTTTTTCTGATAATTTTTAATTTTCTTATGTTTATTTATTTTTTTTAACTTTCTTGGTTTGGCCCAGTTTGTTTGTGTGGCCTACAGAGCTGACTGTGCAGTTTGTAGCTGCAATAATGCTAGCCAAAGCTCACTTTTACTCTTCGGTACATATCAATAATAACTTAAGATAATGCAACATGTTTCAAAAACTACAACAGTATAAAGTGTTCAGTGTTTTAACGCTGCCTCTGTGATGTCTCTATTTCAGCTTCAGTTTTATCGATTCCTGAAGAGGCTGATGAAGTGTGTAAGTAATTTACACAAATGCGCACCACACGTTTAAATCCTGTTAATTACTCTCAACTCTCTGAGATGGACATTTTCGAGACAGGTTATTAAAAATCTAACTTTTGAATCATAAACCTCTCGAGTGCTTACAAAAGCTTTTCTATCAAGCCTAGAATCTGAATAAAACACAAGATACTTGTGCCCTATAAAGAGGATGGAGGATGGAGAGAGGACTATTTGCCTCCACAAATCAACTGTGCAGACTGATGGGTAGTAAGAAACCCACACTTCACCAGGGTTGTTAAGTGGGAACCCTTCTTCATCAGTGTTTCATCCAGTTAGTCCCACTGCACCTCCAGAGGGCTGAACAGTAATCTCCAGCGTCTGTAAAGCCTAAAACTTTAGTGACTTTCTAGGGCAGCGGTTCCCAACCTTTTTCCCAACCTCCTACTTGTATCTAAGAAAACTTGAGCCCTCCCAGGACCTACTCGAAAAAAAATAGTGATACTTTGTGGCCGAAATTAACAGATTTTAATTGTTTTTTTGTGCAAATCCAAACAAAGTAGCCCTATAAACACAAATTCTTTTACCCAACAACCACAGTTTGAATCTTTTTTAAGTTATACCATGATTCCTGTTGATATGTACAAGTCTAACCTCAGGGCATACAGAGCCTCGCACCACCCGAGGATGTATCCAGCGCCCCCTAGGGGGGTCCTGGACCGCAGGTTGGGAACCAAGGTTCTAGGGCATTCAAAGATGAAATCAAGAAATCCAGATCAAAACCTCCAGCAATGATCGTCTTTTCATCCAACTTTTAAGCCGTTTTTTGATCTTTTATGGCTAATGCTATCTGCTGTATTTTGTATTTCATATCCCACAATGCATTGTGACAGTCTGTGCAAACCGATGGCAGGCTGTTCTGTAGTCACGTCATACTTTGTCAAAGTGGGCATGTATATCCTGGAGGCGACAGCCTGGAAAGCTCCTAATGGAGAGAAAGGGAGACAGAGAGCCCGTGACGTGTCCCTCTGTGTCACTGCAGACAGGAACTGCTTTGAGTAATGGCTCAAATAGAGCCAATATAAAAAGGGTCAAGGAACTTTTTTTTGTAAATATTTGAAAATTTTAAGACTTTTCGTTGCAGAATGATTATTTTTTTCCACTTTTTGGTCCCCTAGAGATGGGAGTACACATTTGTGTTTACTGTGGCTCACATAAAACTCTTTGGGTTTTAATTTCCGTTTGGTATTTTTTTTGTCGTTGATGTTTAAAGCATAAGTGTGCACCGCAGAGTCGATGTTTTACAAGCTCTTTGTGACAGTAAGTCCAGGTGAGACATAGTGTTTTAAAGCGACAGTATACGTTTAAAAACCCTGTCAAATCTCTGTCTGTTTCTTTATATTTTGGTGCAGTATTTGCTGGATGAGGGAGGGAGAACCTTCCTCATCAGGAACATTTCATCCAGTAAGATCAGGGAGCTCAGACAAGCTCTGGAAGACTTTGGTCCTGTCTCAAACTTCATGCCCCTCCTCAACAAGGTAGAAACACTTAAACACAGTATCAGCGGTTTGATTTACTATGACGAAGACTTCCTGTCACGCTCACTTCTGTGTTTTTGTGTTTTTCCAGCTCTTTTTAGAGTTTGAGTGTGTTGAAGATGCGGCTCGGTTTGAAGGTTGGTACAGTCTGCTGGGTCAAGCCCCTGGTTGTAAAGTCATCAAGCTGAACCACATAGGTTAGTCACGGCTAGTCATGCCTTTTTATGCACTGGAAGACTCCTTTTTTATTGCAAAATTCAATGGGTTAAAGGGAATCTGAAGGAAAATTAGCATAACTGTCCAAAAACTCATCCTAATTAAATTTATCCTTGTAAAGCTCCATCAGCTGCACTGACAACACAATCAGACACATCAGCCAAAGACGCCAATCTGACCTTTGGGGAGAGGTTAGAGCATCACCTGACAAAACAAATAATTGGTGAGAGATCTATGAAATGAGTCTTTGTGTTTTCAATAAATTTCTGTTTTCAGAATGATTTTATAATTTTTGTTTTTGCTTCTCTTCGACAGCTTCCCTCAAGAGAAAAAACGCGACTACACCAAAGGTAGTTTTCCTCTGGTTTTTCATAACTCTTTAAATGTGATTTCAGTCTTCTAGAATAAGTGCTGTTACTTTGACTGTAGCTTTTGCTGCATTATATAGTGATGAAGTGTCAAACTCAACTCAAGATAACATGTCAGTTATGATACTTGGTTTGTGACACCAATTTAAAAAAATTCTTCTAAGGCACTGATCATCAACTGGCAGCCCAGCGTCCATATCAGGCCCCCAAAAGCTTCCTGTCCAGCCCCCCGAAAGATCATTAAATTCAGAAAAGGAAGAAAAGAAGATGTTGTGGTTTTAAGAGTATCCTATGGCTTTAAATGTCTGCAGCTGTTAAATCCATCCCACAAACAATTAATATTATATTAGTTTTAGAATGACTTCTGTCTTGGCAATTTTCTCTTGGACTCAGAATAACAAAGAGAGCTCAAGTCAGAGATGTCTTTTAACATGAGATTTATTGAAAAGATATTCTTTCAAGAAGAGGAGTCTCACAATAACAATCACATAAGACGGTCGAAGGGAGAGTCCCGCCAGGCTGCAGTCCCGTTTTGTTAATTTTCAAGCATGAATAAACATGAATAAAACATTGAATATCTTACAATACAATACATCTGCAGTACTTATTCATAACCTCTCATAGGCTAAGTTACATCTATGCAGATGCTAACCTTGAAGTTTGGCGCTATTTTTCCCTCTCTTCCTGCACCCCACTTCTGCAAAGTAAGATACAGAGTAAAAGCTATGAAAACTGCCCCCCTCCTTGTCATGCAGCTTCCTCTGTGAGTGCTGAAAAGGGTGAGAACAGGTCAAGTCCAAAGTGTTCTTCACTTTGGAACAATTTACCTCATAAATCAACAGTCTAGACCTTGGTTGTAATTCATCTTAAGCAACATTATAAAGAAACAAACAAGTTAAATGAGCACGAAGCCTAATATGGATTCGGCCTTGTACTTGGTGCTGAGGCTGCTTGCTGGTGCGAAGAAGGGGAAGGAGAAGTCTGACAGTACCCTCAAGAAGAACGAGCACACACCTTAATATGGATCTTTCCATCACACTTCACATTTTATCTTTTTTTTTTTTTTTACTGAAATGTACTTTTCATTCATACTTATTAGATATTTTAAAAAAGGGGTGACGCTGGCAAAAGTGTTACAAAAATAATGGGTGATAATGGGGAGTGGCACAGAGGGACAAAAATTGGCAGAAAAGGTGGTGAAAAGAGGTTAAAACGTGGCAAAAATGGCTAAAGAGGAAACAAGGGGCAAAAGGTATCAAAAAATTGGTCAAAAATGGCAAGAATAGAAGGAAAAATGGCAAAAATGGATAAAAGAGTGGCACAAAGAAGATAAAACATGCAGGAAAATGGTATAAAAAGGGCTAAAGAATTGAAAAAAATTGAGTTAAAGAGGCAAAAAGTATCAAAAATGGGTTAAAAGTGGCGAAAACATAGCAGAAATAGCCTGGCAAAGTAGTGAAAAGGGGTTGATTCTGATACTAAATCACCCCTTCTCTGAAAGAAAATACAAATACTGCTGCAATAATAAATTGATCAGATCAAAATATTGATTTAATTTTTGTTTATGTGAAAGTCCGGCCCCCAGGGTTTCTGTTGAGACTAAATCTGGCCCTTGTGCAGATGTACTTGATGACCCCTGCTCAAAGGTTTTCACATTCAGTGAATCCAAATCTCCCTCAAGAGGGCTACTGGACTTGATTGAGGTTCTTGAAAATGTTTCGCTGGTGCGAAACACCACTGCTCCACAGTCCAGTATCCAGTATGATTGGAAACCATGAAACTCCCACTGCAGCTTTTTGTGCTTAGATTAATGCCAGTGGAAGCTCAGACGTCTTTAGCTGTGGAATCAGCAGAGCGTTGGTGAGTTTTGCTGTCTTCCGCTTTGTGGCTGAGTTGCCGTTGTTCCTAAACGCCTCCACTTTCTAATAATATCACTTACAGTTGACTGTGGAGTATCAAGCAGGGATGAACACCTGAATTTAAATATATTTTTGTCCATATACAGTGCAGATCAAGAATCATACCTAGACAGAACCTCAATAAAACTAATTTGGTAAAGAAACAAGAAATTGTTTAGATATTCTGATATGATTCTTGTAAAATCAAAGTTTAACCATTGCCGTAGGAACAGAAGTTGTAAGAAACCTAATATTGGGTGTTTTTTTCTTTGCTTTTAGTTTTCAAAAATTGCCTAAACTCTTAACCCTTTAAAACCTACCATTGTGTAAGTCCGCCAGGACATGTTCTTACATTTTTACATACTATAGTGCAATTTATTTTTTTTACTATAGAGTATTTTTATTTGCTTTACATCAATATAACCCTTATACTTCAAGTTTTAATAATATGTATTGATTTATGTCTTAACTACTACAATAAATTGCTTAAAAGTATAATAAACCTAAAAAAATGAAAATCGTTTTTGTATGTTTACATATATTTCAAAATACAGAAATTGCACAGTTGGATCCCTCAAATTTGTAAATGTAAAAAAGTTGCACAATATCCCTTGGAACCACAGGAAATTTATTTGGAGTCTGTACATCACTTGCTTTTTGAGATATAGTCAATTTTGTAACCTGTGAAAACAATTGAGGTAGATGAGTAGTTGGACTCATCATCTGGGGATGTAATTGGTTTGAAAGCTTTGCGTTCGAGTCTGAGTGTTTTTGTAAAAAAACAAAAAACAACAAAAAAGCACTCTGAAACATGGTGAACATGTGAAATGTTAGTGTAACTCCCCAGATGTTATATGCAAAAAGAATGATTGATCTATCTCCAGTTTCAAATCTACCGCCACTCAAAAATGAATATGCTAATCGAAACACCGGCGCTACGCTGGGTTCTTTAAAACAGTGTCTAAATTGTAGGACATTCCTCTTGTCCATACCATAAAATCTCCCATTATTTTTATAAGTGGCATTAAATGTACAGAAACTAGTTTACAGCCAAATATTCCTCCAAAGTGAGCATGGTCTCAATTCTACCCACTATCTCAAATGCTGTCATTGATTTGCACGATTTAGACTGTATGCAAGAGTTGGTTTACAGCTTTTGAAAGATAAAACTGAAAAACTGCCCAATGTTTTGTGTCCAGGACTTTCTTTTACACTGTTGTTTTAAGCATACAGTACATAAATATCATTTGAGTTCTATTAATTATATAAAAGTCCCTATATGAAATTTAAAAAGTAGTATTCTCCATTTAGACAAATAATTTCAGATAAATTAATGCTTTTAAGGTTCTGGTCTTATCCTAAATCTCATTTGAAGGTACATCGATCTATTGTTTAATTTTTTAAAATATTGCACAGCTTTAGGATGAACAACAAACTCAATCCAAAGAAGTAGTAAGCTCGACTTGGTTTAGCACCGTCCCCCACTCTTGTCAAAGTAGTTTATATTATCAAGAACATGTTTTCTGAAGACAACAGTCATCTCTCATTGCAGCGACAGCATGTGTGGTGATGTTTCCTCTCCTTCGTGATATCACCTCTCTCCTCTTGTGTCTTTGTTGTTTCAGATGCTCATCACCTGGCTGCCGGCTTATGAGGAAGGCTGCTACACGGAGGATGACATTGTCGAGCTCCTCACTCCTTTTGGGTATCAACACAAAGACCACAACATCTATGTTGTTCCTCAGGCCTGCTTGGTATGCACTTTTTTAGCACTTATTTCTTTTTTCTAAATTCATACACATATGTGAGATTTTGATATTTTAAGATAAGACTTCTGTAAAATGACACCCGGGTGCAATTCTCTTGTTGCTTTGGATAAAAAATCATGTGGTTGTTGCTCAGATACCATAAAATCTGGGGGATAGAGGCACTTTTAATACCTATTTTTCCCATCACACACTGGCCCAACGCAGTTGATAATTCACCACCTTTTATTGTGCATTGCAAGTGGCAAGTTCAGTGGCAGACTAAGCTGGCATTAATAATTTTCCATCAACTTCTCCCCCTCATTTAAAGTGAACTGCATCTAAAGAAAACAGTGATGCACCTTTAAGTGAGTAATTCTGGATTATAGGGGTTTTAAAACTGCCTCTTTACAAGAGGATCTGGCAGCAGACCTCTATAGGGGGCGACCTAGACATACTGGAGCTGGAGCTGGAACCAGAATGACGTATATTATCCACTTCCTGTCAGAGGTTACAGTAACTGGCTATTTTTTCACAATTGTATGAATAAATAATGAATAATTAGTGAGAGAGTAGACGTGTTTGTCCCTTTTCAGCCCTGTCTGATTTCTTGGTACTTTCCAGTCATGGCCACAGCTGCTTTGTTCACATTGGCCTTCTCTTCGTAGATGCAGGATAAGTCATGGCTATAGTTACAGATAATAGCAGGTTGTGTTTGTCTTGTCATGATGTCACAGTTGTTTTAGAGCTTGTTTTAAAAGCACAAATTTAAAGATTGACCTGGGTCTTTGTACCTGTTTTGTAGGGTTTAATGTCAAGGTAAATTGATTTATTGTTATTATTATTGTTATCACTTCCTGTCTCACGGTCGAGGTTGTCCCAATGTAGAGGTCTGCAACACATGAGCCCAAACTGCCCCACCATAGAGGTCTGCAGCCAGATGTCTCTCCCTTTTTGAGTGCTGCGCTACCATCGTGCACGTGAATCTCATAGAATCAAAAGAATTTTTTCTTGTAATATGTCACGAGAAACAAAAACACAGTATCGTTAAACTTCAGGTTTGTGCTTTTCAATAAAAGCTGGTTTTAGCATTTCTGTGGAGAAACTCACCTTGTTTGTAAAGAATTCTTTAATTCAGAATGCCCCCAGTTTAGTCAACAAAAGAAAGTTCTCTAGACACAAATAAAAATAGATAAACACAAATAACTGTGTTGATTTGTTTGTTTTTTTGTTTTCTCAGGCTTTTGTCCAAATGCCGTCAACAGGAAAAGTGAGCGACATATTAAGAGCCTCCAAAAAAGATCCCATTTTGTTAAAGGAGTCCAAACTCAGTTTCCATCCGATGGACGACGTTATTTCAATGAGTCCGGTGAGCTTTTCACTGACATTCTTACATTGAATACTTTTCAGTTCTTTTTTAATTGTTTTTTATCATCATCATTCATTTGTCTTAATTCCTGGGAAACCCTACAAAAGCAGAACCTTCCTTTCCGACAGGTGGGATTATGGTTAAAGAGGGAAATAATACAGTTATAAAGGCTGGGATATGCTCAGGCTCCCCAAACGGGACAGTTAAACACAAAACTACTGTCTCACACTCAGGCCCGCCCACAGAATAGGCTGTACCCCTGAAAAACCCAGAGGATGGGCCCTCCCCACTTTTGGTGTTTTGATGATATCAATGCAGTTGTGCTGGATCAGTGGCGTTAGTGCTAGCACTCTGTGACTTCATTTTGGAGCTGGAAAGTGTGTCAGGCTATTGTTGGGTTCTGTTCTGATGTTGGAATTATTTATTTGTGGTACTTGATTTTTTTTTTACCTCTTTTCAAGCTGTTATTGCCAAATTTTTTGCCATTTTAACCAATTTTTGCTTTTTTTGCCCATCTTTTACCTCCTTTATTCAATTATTGTCCCTTTTTTACCCATTCCTGCAACTTCTTAACAGCTTTTTGCCCATATTTGCAATTTCTTGCCTATTTTTTCACCCATTTTTTCATCAACTTTTTGCCATTTTTTGCCTGTTTATGCAACTTTCATCCAATTTTTTTTTTGCCAATTTTCACCCATTTCCCCCCTACTTTTTTGCCACTTTTATCTAGTTTTTAGCCCCTTTTCATGCATTTCTGTCATTAAAAAAAGAAACACTTTTCTGCAACATCTTTTGCAGCTGTTTGCCTAATTTAGCTATTTTTTGCCACTTTTTGTCCATTTTTTGCACATTTTAACCCATTTATGCATTATTTTTTTACCCTCTTGTTTTCTCTTTTCACATGTATTCACTATGTATCCAAAAAAAGTTATCTCAGTTTCTTCTATTTTATTTTCTGGCATCCTGGCATATGTACACATCATGGCCTAGCTATAAAGTCTGAAATTACTTTCCTAATAATTGTGTCCATCCACACTGTTAATAATATAATATAAAGGTAATTATGTTTAATTAAAGGGATAATTATACAAAAATATACAAAAATAATTTTGAAAAAGGTTATTTTGTACTACAGCTTAAATAATTAAAAAAGAATGTTGCTTCGATAAGAGTGGTTATTATTTAGGTTAAAAATTAAATATGGTTATCACAACTTTTGCTGACCCCCATGGGCCCCCAGTTTGGCTCGGCTTCAGAACACTCTCCCCTTTTTATTCACACTTATGGGTGGTCTTGCTCCTACTGAAACTGACTGAGGAGAAGGCCTGGTCTAAGGACGGAACCCTGGGGAACTCCATACAGCAGAGTAGGAGGCCTGCCCCAGTCTTATCTATAATACAGAAAACCCCAAATAATAAATAACCTTCCTGTAAATAATTTCTGACTTATTTGATCTTTTTCCAGCAATATCTATACAAATGCACATAAACTCTGAAGATTGCATTGGAGAATTATATTGTTGCGCCTTATCTCTGTCTGCTTTGCTGTTTCTGTTGTAGTTCCGGTTTTATAAATCCCTGATGGAGCTGGTCAAATACGTAAGTCAAGCAAAACCTCAGCTTTAATTTTTTTTAGTTTTCACTTCTAAATCTCTTTCCCCTGTTAAACTGTTCATTTGAATGTTGACTTCCTTTTCTTGATTCAGCGCATGAAGGGGGACAGAGATGGGGTCATTCTCATCAGAGACATCTCACCCAGTGAGACCAGGGACCTCAGAGAGGTTTTAGAGAGGCACGGCTCTGTCAAGAACTTCCTTCCTCTCCTCAACAAGGTAGAAGCATCCTGATATGATTACACTGATTAAACCAGTAACAAAGAAAACTCCTAGTTGTTGATAATCATGTTCTGTATGTGTATGAATGTGTTTCAGGTATTTATTGAGTTCAAGACTTGTCGTGATGCTGATTGGCTGGGAGTTTGGTACAGTCTTCTGAAACAACCCCCTAGCTACAGAATCCAGAGGCTGAAAATACCAACCGGCTGCCATATACCCCCTGGTGAGGATCTGTCTTTGAGGTCTCACATTGGCCGTTGAACTGGAAACTGCCCATAGAATAGAGCAAAAATGCATTCATCCCAGCTTGAATTTATTTTTTCCTTTATCCGTGCAGCACCACAATTTCCCAACGACACTCTCCTGGACAGGGACGATCTTGTTGAAGGGGCAACGTTGCCAGGAGTGAAAGTTTTTCTTCCACAGATCAGCCCTTCACCATTTTGGATCAGCTTGAGAAATAGTCCCTTTGTGTTCCCGACCATTTCTCCTTGGTTCGTCATCCCAAGTAAGAGAGATTCTTTATCTTTCTTTATCATCCTGTAGGTTTTGTGGCTGCTGAGTAAGCACACGAGTAAGGTGATCTGTTTTTTGTTTTCACTTCTATCTTCTAGTGTTCAAGACTGTCATAGGGACGTTTTCCATTGAGGTAAGCCCGATTCTGATCTTGACATTACCCAAAATAAATTGGAGGTTAGATTCTTTGCCCAAGCCAAGGGTTCCCAAACTTTTTTGTCCAAGAACCCCGAAATAAAGGTGCCAGAGACTCGCCCCACTGTCCCTTGAGGTGGTTGAAACATAGTTGCACACAGCTGTGGACATTCAGAAGAGTCCTCTGCAGACGTTTATTTTAAGATCCTGCATGCACATATGGGGACATTTCATTTTGGCATTCCTACAACATAAAATTATCTTCCTTTTTTTAAAAATACTTGTTCAGAATGTCCATTGAAGTTTAAGTAATTTGCCTAAAATAATGGGAGAATTTGCTCTTTGGACATTTTGGGGAGTTTGCTTGGAAATTGTCAAGTATTTTCATGAAAATTTGAGGGATAAGTTTGTATACTATGGAGAAATGTATTTGTAAATTTTTGGGAAATGGAATTGGAATTTGGGGGCAGGTTGTGTTTTGATATTTTCAAGAACGTTCATGGTTGGATATTTTGGTCTTAACCATGGAATTTTGGGGAATATATTTGTTGATCTTTTTAGGTTTTTTTTAGTTTATTCATGCCATTTTGGGGGAAATTTTTATTGGAATATTTGGGTCTTATGATAAAGTATCACATAAACATTTCGAGAAATTTTGGGGTATTATTTATGGGCTACTTTTAAATATGTTTAAAAATTTTCACCGGAATTTTGAGTAATTTTTAATGAAATTTTGGGGAATTTGTTTGGATTTTTGAAAGGAATAATTCAAAGAATTTCCTGTTCAAAGTCAAGGTTTATATTTAACTTATTCAACCCTTCTTATCCCAAAAAAGTAGGGGAGAAACTACAAATGCACCCTAAAACAAAAGCTCAGGTCTCCGGAGGTTAGACATCACTTGGACTCCAGCGTTAATCTCACAAATTGCTACAGTTTTAATTGAAATGGAATTAATTTTATGCACATATTTCACATTAATGGATGATAGAATTTAAAATAATTTACAAATGTCTCTTGTTTTATTGTTTTGTTTTTTTGTTGAAGGCATTTTGCAATACTTTGTTTTTCTGATTTTTGCCTGTTACTCCTGTAATACCTTCAGAACATCTTCTCTTGGTTCTCTTGGTGTTGATTAACTAAACAAGTTAATTTGTTAACAAGTAATTTACCAAACATTGAATCACTAGTTCCACCAAGTGCTTTTATTTAACATACTGATGTTGAAAAGCCGTTAAAAACTGTCACGGCCAGCACACAGTGAAGGAACAGGAAAAGGAAGCTAATACTAAGCTAATCTTTTTTAATGTTAGTCCGTCTACCATTGAAGTGAGTGAAAAGCAATGTAGACTGTAGTCTTTGTTAACAAGCTGAGGCTCTCCGAAAAGCTCTGCATTTTCAGTGCACAGTGTCTGTGCGTCTGCTCTTCATCTTCTCTGCTCTAGTCCTAAACTGATTCATACAAATGCCACATCTGTAATACAAGCTTCCTGGGTGCACTTGCTACAAAATCGTCTTACAGATTTCTGTCATTGAAAAAGCTCAGAATTGCAGTTTCGAACTTTAGTTAAAAGCCAGCTCTGTAAAAAATGTGCAAGCCCATGTATACAGCTAACCCTGATTACCACAATACGTTCCAATATAAATCTTAAATGTTTGATTACAATGAACTGTGATAAATGGATTTAAAGTGTCATAGCACAAAATGTAACCTTGGCTGGTGATTTTGTTTATCTAGAAGGCGACCCGTCAGGGTTCGCTGTGTCCAACGATCATGTTGACCGGTTTGCCAGAAGGAAACTACAAGCATGAGGATGTGGCGAGGATGGTTTGGCCGTATTTCACCAAACAGAACCTTCAATCCCTGTACTACAATGTGACAGTTTTACCGCTGCAGAGGAGGGTATGACTTTGATTATTAAAAGCTCAACATTCATGGAAAAAAAGTTTATTTTACTTTACATTAATTGACAGTCATTGCTTCTCCCATTTTCATCTCCAGGCCTTTGTGTACTTTGCTGATTGGGCCATGTGCTGTGAGTTTGTCCAAGCCCATATTGCCAAGCGACTTGTATTCAAGAGGAAAAAAATTGGTGTCCACTTTGTCACGCAAAACATGTATCCAGAATCCAGTGAGGTACGGACTCTTGAAAAGAAAAAGTAAACAATTCACTGAAGCTCGTCTGATCAGGCTATGATCGTGCTATAATGTGTGATCTGACCTTAGCAAAGAGGATTTAATAGAAATGGATCCAACTTCAGAGCATCTCTAAAAATATGTCCTCTTTTTTTTGCAGGAGAAGATGTACAGAAACATGATGATGTGGAGCAACGCTGTAAGTAATGTTTCGTTTTTGTTTATGTTGTTTTAAGTGAAAGGTTTTTCCATGGTCCTGACAACAAATTGAGCATAAAGCGCTAGTTAAGGTAGCCCATTGGCTCTCATGCTGCCTTACTTAAACTGCTCTTGCCTGGCTGTCCTCTGGCACTCTCTCCGTGAGCTGCTCTTGCAACCCTCCTCCACCCCAGCTCCTCCTTTATCCTGCTTCCAACTGGATCAATGTCAGTCTGTCAATGTTCTGTAGGCGCAAATCATTTTTGGTTTTTGAGAGGTGGTCCGGACTGAATTCTTCTTCCTGTGCAGGGAGTTCCTGATCCGATGTCTCTTGAGGATCGTCTGCTGTGTGTGGAGGTCTCTGAGGTCTCTCTGGACGTCATCACATTGGTCATAGAAATGGTGGCGTCCATCACGACTTTTGTCAACTTCCTGCCTCTGGGGAACAGGGTAAACATAATCCTGCTGTTCTAACATATATGACATTCTTAGAGACTAGAAACCTGAATAAAAAACAGACCTTTTAACCATTTATTTATTGACAACCCACTTCCAAAAAAGTTGGGTCACTGTGTAATATATAAAGGAAAACAGAATGCAATGATTTCCAAATCTCATAAACCCATATTTAATTCACAATAGAACATAAACGACAAATCAGATGTTGACACTTAGATGTTTTATCACTTCAGGAAAATTATTAGCTCATTTCAAATTGTTGGCAACAAAACATCTCAAAAAAGTTAGGACAGAGCCACAAAAGGCTGGAAAAGAAAGTGGGACTAATGAAATGGAACCGGAGGAGCATTTTGCAACTAATTAGGTTAATGGGCAACAAACCATGGACATGACTGGGTAAAAAAGGAGCATTTTAGAGAGGTAGAGTCTCTCAGAAGTGAATATGTGCAGAGGTTCACCATCTCTGAAAACTTGTTGAAAAATTGTGGAGCAGTTTTTGAAGAATTTTCCTCAAGGTAAAACAGAGACTGAATATTCCACCATCTATTTTATACTACATAATATCAAAACATTCAGAGAATCTCAGGAAATCTCTGTGCACATTTTTATTATGATTGGGTTTGTAAAAGCCACAACCGAGTCACCATTTATTAGTTATTGTGCTCCACAGTTTTGGGTGTACTTGTTATTCATAAAACTACAACCTAACTCACAGGGTTTTTCTAAAAATAGCTGCTTTCTCTCTTCTTATTTTCTTTGCCTTTCCATTCTCAATCAGATATGCATTGAGATGACTGACTCCAACGGTGTCACCCAAGTGGTGGAGAAATACAATGATCCCTCCACCAAGTCTTTCAGAGAGGACCCAGTTTGGTATGAATGTCTTTGTAAATTTATGCATATGAAAAAAGGAGGAATTTATGCTATAATAGTTAGCATCTGTTTTAAAAAAATCTGTTTTTGTGCTATTTTTTTCCACCCATTCTCACACCTGAACCATGCCATTTTTCTTTCCCCAGGAGTAAAGTGAAAAACTTTGAATCGTAAGTGCATAACTTTTAATCAATTGTTGTCAGTTTAAGAGAGAAAAGTAAATATTTTATCTGCAAAAGCATGCTTATTTTGTAGTCAGGTTCAGTCATCATTCATGTATTGAACGAATTGGACATATTCACCAACAATAAAATGAATAAAAGATGGCTAAACAATTCGTTTTTAATTTGAGATCACATGATTTCACTCTGCCATTGAAAATTAACTATCCTTTTGTTCTAAATTTCAGTGTGGAAAGCCTCAAAAAGCGGCTACAAGATTCTGGTGAGACTATAATAAACCTTGAATCCGACTTGATCAGTGGTGACGAGATGTCCCCGGAGATGGACAAGGACTTGCTCAAAGCCATCACGGTGACAGTGGGCCAGCAGAGACTGGTTCAGAAAGGCAGGTCTCAGGGTGTAGAAAGACAGGTGAGGTTCTGGTATAAATCTCAGTCTGTTGTTGCATTTGTTTGTGTTGCAGAATCGTTTATTAGGAGGGTGCACCACATGGGCCAAATTTCAGGCATACCTTTTAAAATTAGAAACATTTTTGAAATTTTTCTCTTTGAAAAATCTTTTTTGCTATGTCCAAAAACTGAAAATACTTGCAAAAGCAACACATTTGTATTTCTATCAGGAGAGACTTTTAATAGGAGTTTAACAATGATTAATTCTACAAGTTTGGAAATGTTTGGAAATTTCTGAAATTATGAAATGTTGTTCATTCTTTTACGACTCCACCGTGATGTCTTTATAAACTTTAAGGGGTAGTGAGGCTGACAGCAGCCTAGGATACCCCCCACCCCCACCCCATGGAGTCTAGACACTGGTGGTGGTGATGGGAGTAGGACAAGATGAGTAAGAGACTTCTGAGGAGCAGATTTCCAAGGATCTTAACCCAGACACTGATGAGATTATTGGAAGTAGCGTTGAAGGGATGCCGGATACATGAAGGAGCTTGACCTGAACACTATGTTACGCTGACCAATGCTACGCTGAGGCAAAGCTTTTAGGGTTTTGTTGTTATTGATATTAATATTAATATGCCTTTTAGTTGTTGTATGTATTAATACATTTTATTAATACCTATTTACCTTTTTGTATTGCAATATTCATATTTATCCTCATCAAATGAAAGGATGAATGGAAATGAAACAGTCTTTCTGCTTGAACTTCAACTAAGCTCCATTAATCTGCTCTGGAAAGTAGCTCATACAAATACATGACTGCCTTGTGTTAGCAGTGTTAGAGTAACTAGTACCATAGTTTGAAATCTAATTAAGGAAATTTACAAACCTTGTCTTTACTTCTAAAATTAAAATGCTTTAAAGCTTAGCGAAGACACTGACAGTAAACTAGGTTTTGTGTTTAGACTTTGATGACTTTATTAAATGGGTTGCACAGTATTATCTGCATGCTATCGATATCTGTAGATAGGAAAAATCTGCTGATGTACTATCTTTAGACAGAGTATTGTGCAGATAAGTTTGGACAGTTTAAAGCAGAATCAGTATACTGACACACCATGCCAGGATAATCTCAGGGAACCACAATGCTGTTTAATTAAGTGAGATCATTTTAATAGCATCTTCTTTAAAATAAAAACAATTGTGTGTTTATCAGTATCAATATTGAATATATTAAGTTTTTAAATATTATTGGAAAAAAGTCCAATACGGTGCTTTCTTATTGACCAGACATCTTTTTCAAGCAGAAGACATGATTATGGTACTTGACAGAGATGCACATTGGCACCCTCATGTGGCTGTTTTACATAATGACAAGGACTGGATACCAGTGCAAAAAGTTGGAATATTCATTCGTTTTTATTTTCATTCAATTTTCACTTCTTGTTTTTAATTTGAGTCTAGCTTCAGCTTGATTTTGCTGCTGGTTTGTTTTTTTTTTTTTTAGTTTTTATTGTGCAAACATACTTTATTTTAATCTAGTTTTTATAAGTTGCAGTTATGTTTCTGTTTTTTCAGTAACATGAGATACTTATAATAATAATAATAATATCTTAAATTTATATAGCACCTTTCAAGAAACCTAAGGACGCTTTACAGGAACACATAGACATGGACAAACTGTGTGAGGGGTAGGATGAGTGTAAGGGGTGGTTTAGTGAAGACTGTAGGCTGTGGTGAACAGGTGGTGCTTGAGACTTATAAGAAGCAAGACTAAATAAAGTAAAATAAATTATATATTTTTGAAAATAAATGAGAACAGGCTCCTCACTGTTAATTTTATTTATTTGTGATGTTTGAACACAGCTCAAAGCTTAACATTACAGCTGTATTAAGTCCTCTTAATTTTACATTAATCAGACCTGTGTGTTCATGTCAGTTAGTATGCTAATGTTAAAGACTAAAACAAAAACGTTTTTCTTCAAATTTTGTTTTATTTTAGTTTGTTTTGTAAACATGCAGTTTACTTCTAACCTTTTTTCAGTATAGCCTCATTTCAGTTTAATTTCAGTTTATTAAACTGATTTTTTTTATTGTGGTCTTAGTTATTTTGTTTGATATAATAAGTATAATAACCTTGCCAGACACTGATTTAAAAACTGTGGTTTTCAAAAGGATTACAATAATCTGATAAATAAATGGATGATGTTGATATTCTAGGGTGCATTTAAAGAACCCATTAATACAGACCACTATGTGGATGATCACAAGAACAAGGAGCTATCAAATATTATGAAGCAGTCTAGGCGACTACTAATAAGATTTTGCATCCTGATTGCAAAAATGATATGATTTTTTTTCCTTAGGGGGTCCTATAAAGGTTTCACCTTAAATTCAGAGCAAAAGAAGCTGCATGTTTTTTTTAGATCAGCTTTCTGGACCACCAGCCATTTCCACAAAGATTTAGGACTGTCAGCATTAATTGTGACCAATTGAGATCCATGATTAGTGCAGTATTGTTTTCTTTTATACTTTAGTGATTGCTTCTTTCTTTTCAGGGTCAAGACGATGATTTTACAGAAGACAACATCTCCTCTGAGGCCTTCCCTGATGCCTACCTTTTTGACGAGGAACAGTTCAACGAGGACGAGTTTGTCACTGTTGATGAAGTTTATGACGACGCTGAAGACAAGAGCTCCGAGTCTCGTCGCCACTCCTCATCCAGGCATTCCTCAAGAAAAAGGCCAAGCTCTAGTGCGTCCTCTTCTCGGCAACAGTCCTCAACAAGGTCTTCAAAAGACCACACCAGCACAAGCTCATCCTCCTCATCTAGGTCAAGTAAAGGCTCCAGACCTTCTAACTCGAGCTCTGACTTGAAAAACTCATCTAAACCCACCAAATCCAGTTCCAAATCCTCATCCTCCTCCAGTGCCAGTAAGGCCACCTCCTCCTGTCCTCCAAAGTCAACTGCAACCCTGTCCTCTGTTGATAAAAAGACACAACATAGCAGCACAAAATCTCTTGTGAAATCATCCAGTGCAAGTGAAAGAGAAAAACATGCCTCCACTGCATCTCAAAAGGCCTCCCTAGATACAGAGAAGGGGAAAGTGGAAGCTGATGACACAGAGAGTGCAGTGGTGACATCTGACCACACGGTGTCAGCACTGGGCCCTGCTGCAGAAACTGTTGAGTCAGAGACAAAAATAGAAACAACAAGAGAGATGCATCCACCTCAGCAGGAGCATGGATTAGATTTGAACCAAACCCAGGATATGGAGCATGATTTGAATGCAAATAAAGATAAGGTGGAAAGCCAAGAAGAGGAGGAAGAAGACGGCAAACAAAAGGGGTTGGAGGAGGTTCACAGCAATAATCGCCAAACTGCCAGTTCATCTGACGGTCAAACAGATAAACAGATGCAAGATGGTGGTCAAGATGGAAGTTCCACGCTTCAGTTAACTGGATCGGAGGGTGGCCAGGTCTTGGATGGTGTCAAAGTTGAAGGCAAAGCTCATCCTGAGGGGGAAAGAGAAATGGACATCGAAAGTCCCCTCCTACGAGAGGGTGCAACCAAAGATGAAGAAGCAACAAGCCAAGAAGACAGTGGCCTGGTCATAGAAGACTGTTTGACTTTAAAGCAGCCTTCCAAGGAAGACGTAGTTCCAGTAGCTGATAAATCTGATGATAAAATACAAGAGATCAATAAAGAGAATAATCCTATAGAGTTGGACACAGGAGGCAAAGAAACTCAAACGAGCAAGGGAGAAGAGAAAAACACAACACAAGACGAGAAGGAAGTCGAAGGCAAAGCCACCAAAGAAGCAGGAAACCTTCAGGGGGAGACCCCAAATGAGGACCAGCCAAATAAAGACGACACAAAAGAGTCTGACAGTGAGCAAGATGCCTTCGAGATATTGGATTCCATTGATGATCAGGCAGAAGGTGAAAAGTTTGAAACTTCCAGTGTGGAGGCATCCAAAGATGACAAAATACCTGTAGATGAAGGGGAATATCAAGTAATCGACTCTGTGGAAGTTCAGGCAACAACTACGGAGAACGAAAACAAGCAACGAAGGTCCAAGAGAGGGGAGGCCATTGCCAAAAAAGACGATAGACCTTCAAGAAGAGGTGGCCCTTCAAGCAAGGCATCCAAAAGTGAAACAGAGGAAGAATTCACCAGCAAACAAGCCAAGACAGTTAAGAAAAACCAGGCAAGGACAAAGATTGACACAAAGGAGGAGATAGTGTTTGAGATAGTAGATTCTGTCGAAGAAGAGCAAGTTGAAGAACCAGATAGAGCCAGAGAAAGCACTGGTAGAAGAAGAAGCACAAGAGGAAAGAAAGAGGAAAAACCGGAGGAGGTAACATACAAGGTTTTAGACTCTGTTGAGAATGAAATGGCCAGTGATGAGCCAGCAATCTCAACAAGATCAACCAGAGGAAGAAGGGGCAGAACCACTGAGGAGGCTCTGAAAGAGGAAACACCAACAAGAAAGAGACAAACTCCTGCCAGAGAGTCAAAGAGCAGGGAAAAAACCCCGAAGAAAGAGGCGAAAGCACAACAGGAGATCACGCCATCAAAGGAGAGTATCGAAGAGAGAAGCGAGGAAGCTGCTACCTATGAAATACTGGATTCTGTGGAGGAAGAGGTTATTAATGATGATAAGCCTGCTACAAGAGGGAAAGGGAAGAGGGGAAGACCAAAGAAAGAGGTCAAATCGACTAGGAAAGATGACGCAACACCGAGAAAGGTTGACAAAGAAGCGTCTGAAAAAGAGGCCAGTGAAGAAGTGTCGACTTTCGAGATTCTTGATTCTGTAGAGGACGAGTCAAACAACGATCGAGTCCCATCAGACCAGTCTGGGAGTGCAAGAGACGAGAATATTCCTACAAACAAAGATGAAGAGAAAGGAGTAACTGAAAACGAGGAGGAAGAACCGTTGTTCCAGATTGTCGATTCTCTGGAAGACGATGCAGTTCAAGAAGAGACGACGGTGTCCAAGGATGAATCAAAGACAAAAGATGAATCTCCTAGAGAGGAAGCTGAAAAAGACGGAGACACATGTAGTGAAGAACCTGAAAAACTGGTTGTGGGCAGTCTTCGTCAGACGGCTGATGATTTGAAGGAGATAAATGAGGATTCATCTATTTTAGAGGGTTCTGGTCCACAGGATAAGGAAAGGACACCCAAATCAGACTCCCTGATAAAATCTCAGAGTGATACTGTCGTACTCGATAAAGAGACTGAAGAGAAATCACCTGAAAAAGAACAGACAACAAGCGTTCTGGTGAACTTAGATGAAGTTAGCGACGAGGAAGAGGATTACCCTGATGACACAGCAGAGGAGGAAGAACTGAGGAAGCGACAAGCTGCTAAAGAGAAGCAGCTCGCCATTAAACAGGAAGTAAGGAGCACAAGAGAAAGGGAGCGAAGGAGCCGGAGCAACAGCAGTAAAGGAGGAGAGGATGATGGAGGGAGTAGAAGGGGGAAGAAAAGGGGAAGGGAAGAGGAGAAGGGGGAGGTTGATTCCCAAGAGCTGGTGACTCTGGATGAGGTGGGGGCAGATGAGGCCAAGGATGAAAAGGTGCCTGAGGGACAAGAGTTGGAAGAGGAGGCAGCTGAAGGAGAGGCGCAAACGCTCGTCACTTTGGATGAGTTTGTAGAAGATGAGGCAGAGGGACAGGATGAAGAAAGCAAGCTGGAGGACCAACGTCTAAACCAGGAAGACAAATCAGCTGAAGACCTGAACCAGGAGGTAAAGATCCAGGTGGAAACACGTGCAAAAGTTTAGTTTCTTTCCTGTGAAAAAACGTATTTAAAGATCTCTTTTGTTGATTTTCAGACTCTGGTGACTCTAGATGAAGCTTGCTATGATGAAGAGGAGCCGCAGAGAGAAGCGCAAGGAAAGACAGCATTAAAATCTGCAAAACGCAAACATGATGATGACGACACAGGTGAGATTTCTTCTGACTATGCAACCTAAAGCAGTGGTACAAAACTGGTGGGTCAAGACCTAAACTGGGGGAAAAGCCTGATATGCAAGTACATATTATCTTATGAAAATGGATGCATGACCTCCCAGGGCTTCAGTGAGGATGCACTTTTCAGACCTCTTTACATCCTGTCTTTCTTCAGTCACATTTTGTTCCATCCAAGGTCCAACAGTTTGAAAAAGTAAGGTCAAATCAGGGTTTCCGCAGATCCATGAAAGTCTTTAAAGTCTCAAATTGGACCCTTGAAGGCTTTAGAAGTCTTACTTGTGAGAGGACTAAAATTTTAGGCGGCACTTTGATTGAGACATATCTTCATCCAAGCTTTGTTTTCTAGCCAAATTAAGACAGCTTTTTTGTACAGTGCATTGTTTTTTTCTCTTAATGGAGTGAAATGGGTTAATTTTCATGCAGCAAAAAGCTTGAGCTCATTTTTAAGTTCATTTAGACCTGTGGTTCTGAAATGGTTTGCCTCAGGAATTCGTCTAACTATACATTATGACTACAACTATGCAGCAACTAAAGATACTATAACCAATGCCCTTACTGCATGCAAGCATCAGGCATTGCATTGTATCATGTAAAGTAGCATTGCATGCTCATATCTGTAGTCTGATAAATATAAAATTCTCTGCCCTGTAAATTGACTGTTTTCCAGATGTAAAAATGTTAGCACAAATCATACCGTAACATTTCATAAATGATATCCATGCATCACAATCTCCACTTTGTAAAACAAGCTAACAAGTTCTGGGAGTGAGACAAGTGTAGGAAACTTAAGAATATCTACTGGCCGGACACTCCTGGTGCCTTGTCATCCTCTTTCCTTGTTACTTGTCCATCTCAATGTGAACAACAGAGAGGAAAATAGGAACAGGGTGACTGGGGATAAACCTTGGGCCCTTGAGCTGCATTCCATCAGAGTCCGTCAGGATACTACAACAGGCAACTCTGTAACCAAACATTTTTTAGGGGTGCTCTCCCACATTGCATGCAGTTGGGGCATGTTGCAACTCATGTAAAAGAGGCAAATATGGTGTGCCTTGAGACTTCAGCTTGATTTTTGCTGTGCCTTGGGCAAAAAAAAGTTTGAAAACCATTGATTCAGACTGCCAGGAGGATGATATAAGAACTTGTGACTTGTTGGGTTGAATAAGCCTCAGTCTGTCGGTGCATGAGTTATTTTATCTGACCAAGGTTGATTGGTTGAAATTTCAGCAGAAGAAAGACGCAGCAGGCTCAACACACTGCTTTCAGCTGTTTTATAAATGTTTCTACCCTAGAGTTATGTTTCTAATGTAAAGCTGATCTGTTTTTTCTTTGCTTTCAGAGGAAAGTATGAACTTTGTGATCGTCGATGAGGTGAAAGATGAGGAGAAAGGGGAAACGTCAACATCTCGTACTAAAGGCAGGCCTAAAAAGAAAGGCAGACAGACTCCTGGTAACACAAAAACACAACTACAACCTCATCTCCACACACTGAGAATCGAAAAACAACTCTATTTTTTAACCATTTTTACTGTTTCCACTCACTTAGCTTGTTCATTTTCTTTGATAACAGTAAGAAAATCTACCAGAGGGAATAATGTAAGCACACAAGAGGAGAACGAAGAAGAAAATGCACAAACTGATGAACTTCCTCCCTCCTCACTTGAAGCCTCCTCATCGCTGAGCAAAAGTTTAACTAAACTGACAACTGAAGGTGAACTGGAAGCCCAAAGGACAGCAGAGGCTGAAGCAACGAGCCAGTCAAACAAGGTTGCGTCCTCTGCAGAGATAGGAGAAGAAGAGAAGGAAGAAAGGAGCAGAGTAGATATGAAAGGTACTGAGAGAAAGAGGGCAATAGCAACATTTGACACCCTTCCCTAGAGTGTATTGCACAACAATGGTATCCCAAAATTTCTCAGAGATCCAGCGTTTCTTTTATAACAAACACACAAAAGAGGATTATAAAGAAACATTCATCATTATGCAGGGTCCCTTTGAGAAAACAAAGAAAAGCAGTTTATTTTAAAGAAGGGATTTTTCTAGATTTGCTCAGTAACACATTGATCAAAAGAAAGAAGCGATACCTAACTGAGTGACTTCTCTCTTTCTTGTTCAGTTGTGAGTAAACAACGGAGGGAGCATGATGGACCTGAAGCAAAGCGATCTCGATCTCAGTCTCCTTCTGTTCCTTCAGACTTCAAACTGCCAGAATTCAAACCCAACAATCCTCTCGGTGAGTCGCAATTGATTGAAAATGGATCAACAATTTTAATCAAATTTGTCTCAGCTGTTTAACTCTAACTGTTTTATCTTTAACAGGTAAGGAGTTTGTTGTCCCTGGTTATTTCTGCAGCCTGTGCTCTGTTTTCTATAAAAATGAAAACACGGCCAAGGAGCTCCACTGCAGCAGCCAAAAACACTTCAACAAGCTTCAGGTACAAAACACACACACAAATTTCAGAAACACTACTCAAAAACACACTCAGCCTTACCTAGCTTGTGTTCTCTCTCTTCTTTTGTAGAAACATTACCAGGAGCTTCAGCAGAAATCAAGAAGTTCAACACCGAGTCAAGGCTCCTTTTCTGAGTGATCATAAAATCCTCAACTGGTATCCAAACCTTTTTAATGAAATGTGTAAAAGATGAAGCTGTGTAATGTCATTTGCATAAAAAAACACCAAACCAGTGGGATTCCCTTCCGCAGTTTTTGTGCCTTGTTCTGCTCTGTAATTGCACACTTTTGTTGCATCGGTTTTGGAGAAAACAAACAAACTGGGTGTGTCATGAAGAGTTGAGACCTTTTTAAAGGTGCTACATGATTCATTTAATTTATCGAAACAAATTATAACTATATTTGAAAAGTAATACTATGCAGCTATGGGAAGAGTCAATAGATGAATGTGTTTCCATTTTTTATTCAATGAACTGGAAATGAGTGGAGTTTTCTATGCCGAGAGTGTCTTCAGCACCAAATTAAGGGCTGGCCACAGACAAGACATTCAACAGATTCAAATGTTTTTTATCATTATCATATAATCCTCTGAATGCACACACTAGACGACTCGGTTGCAATTGTAAGACCACAAATCTGCCATCTGTGGTAACGATTTCACTGTGAAAATTGTGCAACTTTGCAGAAACTTGCATGATCTGCACACCTTCAGAAGAAAAACAGATAATAAAATTGGCTGGCTGTCCTGAATTTCAATAAGATACTAGCTAAAATCAAACCATATTGATACCTAAATCAATACTTCAGCAATAAAAAGTAACCTCCTGGACACCCAAAACTGCCTGGAAATGTTAAAATTGGGTAACAAAGGTGTATCAAAGATATATAGGTTGCTAGTTCACGTGGTTTATCTGCGGTTGCGGTCAACAGCGCTACTTCGTCGAAGATCCTAGAGTGTCACAGCAATTGGCTGATATCGCCTTTATGTGCGAAACTTCCACGTTCGATCCAGCACTGCGGGTAGAAGTGAAGTTAACAAAAGACTGTTCAGAGAAGGAAGGTAAATGGTCTTTTAGAAGACACACACAAGTATATTATTGACCTGGTTTAAGAAAAAAACGGTTTATTCGTGATCTCAGGCGACAGCACTACATTACCCACAATCCTTGAGTGTCACAGAAGTGCCTCTGATTGGCGGAGTCTGATTTTTGGCTGTTGGCTGCTACTAGTGAAGTTAATAAACTGCAGTCACTTGGCACATTTCAACACAAAATTTAGAGTTTTAAAACTTGAGCAAAAATGTCAAGATTTGGACCCTAACTGATTAGTATTAAATCCTCACATACACGAGTTTTCCTTGATAAAAGATGTCCGAGGTTTTAGTAACTCCGTAAGCACTCACAAATGTAGCAGGATCGCATCTCAAAGTTTGAAAAGAAAAGAGCAAAGTGTTCAAGAGATTGTAGGTTTTTGGAATAAAGGTTCTTTGCAGATGACGTCAAGAAGCAGTGGAGAATTCCTGTTGGGGGGCGAGAGGGGATTTCTACATGGAGAAACACTACCAGAATGCTGGACTATGCCAAGCATTCAGAGTGCAAAAAACAAACCCCTCAGAAAAAGAAGACACGGATAAAAGCCAGGACCAGCGGTGCCGCACAACGCTTATGTATGGTCCTTTTCCACAAAGCGGATGTCCCTCCATTGTGATGGGACACCCATCTCTTTCCAGACCATTTGGTTAAGCTCTGTAGAGCTGGTTGTTTGGCTCCTAAATGGCTCTTCATGAGATACCAGTTCAGCTTTTTAAATGTGGATTAGAGGACGGCAAAGGATGGAGGAAAGGGCACTGGCACTCAAACAGGAGCTAGCTACCGTGGCTAACGTAAAGGGTCTCGTAGCTCAGGATCATTCGTGAAAACTACACCATCACTTGGCCGCTCACCTCACAAGGCTTATACGGTTAATAGTACATCACAGTTTCAATTATAAGCTAAATGGCTCAGTGAGCCTCTTCTCAGTACAAGCCTCGATGCTCTTGTTTCCCTTTATCTGGCTAGATGATCACATTCAAGATATGTTGAAATTGTCTGATAATTGCAGCGTACGTGTCCATGTAGACCTTTAAAATTTCCTCTGTTCCCATTCATTCATAATGGCTATTCCCCAATGGGAATTCTGGATCACGTGATTACAAACAATCTTATCGGCCATACTCGTAAGATTTTAACCATCTTTAAGAGCCTGAAATGACAGAAATGTAAGGAATACTTGTTCAACGTGCTTTGCAAGCTTGGTCCACAGTGATTCTTTGCCTGTATTCCTCTTGCAGCTTCAACAATACATTCACCAAGAGTGAAATGGATGGTTTCAAGTATTGTTAGGAGTACGAGACACTTCAACTTTGTCATATTGACGCTTTCAAGAAAAGACATAAGATCAGGTATCAAGGTGACTGACGGTAACCTTGCAAAGCGGATGGATACGCCTGTTTCCTTGTTTTTCACTGGTGAATCCATGTTGTTAAGCTCCCATCTGAACCGTTTGGGCCCGGTTAGAAAGTGACATGATCAATCAGCGACGAAGGGCAGTACTTTCAGGTGCAGCAGAGTAGTGACGTTAACAAACAGCAGCAAGATGCCTGCGCAATTATGGCAGAAGAGCTTAGGGTGGATGCTGCTAAAGCGTCAGTTTTATCAGAACTTGACAACAATTCTTTAAAGGAAGAACAAAGAACAGCAGTGAGTTGTTTTCTGTTCAAAAACAGCAAAAGTTGAGTACTTACATGTCTGTGGTCGCCATGTTTCTCATTATTCCTCGGTAGCTGCGCACGGCAGCTCGATAGAGGCTACGTCACGTGTTTTGTTGCTCTTATAGGCCCGTAGAGATGTTACAGACAGAACAGTCATCCAATCACACTCCGAGTTTTTTCAAAGCCTCTGCCTTTTCTCAAACAATTACTATTGAAGCCTTCCCAGATGGATGTGTTTCACACATCCATCTGGCATGTCAGGTTAGACTGACGGTGGATCTGCTGCAAACAATCTTTCTGATCAAATATTTTTGTTTGGAATCCATGTAGCACCTTTTGAAAGATGCTCTCACTCAAAAGCTTCTCATACAAATGAGGTTGTGACTCATCTTAGACATGTAAAGCATTCAGATTAAATGTTGATAACTTTAGTTTTATTAGCCATTTTAAAAACAGTTTGTATTCTTTATGGTTTAACAAAAGTATCAAATCCTCGATTTTTTGACTGTTTCTTAGATTCATAATAAATCTATTTGATTCTACTATGATTTCCTTTTGTTTTGAATCTAATGCCATCTTCTCTCAGTTTCTCTATAGTTAATGTAATAAAAGCAGAGATTTAGAGCGATATTCAATAGAAAGATATCATTAAGGCTCCAGATTTTTAAAGAAAAAAATATCAGAAATGGTTTCTGTTACTGAAATCATCCAGTTCTGTATTGGTACAAGCCCAGTTTTTACAAGATAATTTCTTACTATTTCTTTAAACAGAGGTCTTATATGTTTTTTTCTGTACAGCTTGCTCTGTTTTGTCTCTGTTACATAAATAAATAAACATGAAATTCACAGTTCTGGTGTCAGTTCATTTACAGATAAAAGAATACATCCTGACTATTTAAACAAACAATAATGTGGTATGGATAAAAACGGGAGAAAAACAGCAAATACCCACTTTAATTAGGGGTTAATTAAATGGTATATGTTTATAACACTAAGTTAAAGTTGTGATTCATCAGCAGTGTATTTATAAGTGTTTGGTGGTGGTGACGTTGCTAACAAATAGTCTGTCCCTCAGGACATCCCATTAGAGCAAATCTGGCCCCCTGACTTGATGAGTTTGTCACCCCTGCTGTAGGCAGGCCGGTCTTTAACTGACCGGCTTTGGCATGAGTTTGTTTCACCAACTAGCACTAGTAATAGTTAGCAACCATAGCAGCTACTGTAGCTAGTTCCCTCTGGAGCCTGGTGTGCCCACGACGTCTTATTTTTGATTGCTCTGATTGGCCCATAATGAAAGGAACAGACGAACATTTAGTCCAGGGGTGTCCAAACTTTTTCCACAGAGGGCCACATACAAAAATATAAAAGGATGGTGAGGCCACTTTCATATTCCTTGGCATGAGGATTAGTAAAAAGTAGTAAAATGAATCAAATTATGCTAATACAAGCTTAGCAATTGAGTATGCCGAAACGGCTAGCTAAGGGCTGACAGGGCAAATAGTCATTTTCAGTATTTTTCAGGGGGTCCAGTTTGGACCTGGCTACCACTGGCTCTGTCCCTGAAAAGTTAACGGTGCTGCTATTTGCTGTGATAATCCATCAGGATGTTATTAATCACGATATCTTGTCAAAATGTTTGTTTACAGATTTAACATGGTAGCACTGCCTTGTGCTGAAAACAAGAAGAATAATACAGTTAAGCACAAGCTTCATGTTGTAATGAGGGCCATATTTCATTTTATATCTAGAATTTACTGTGGACCAATCAAAATGGGCCACATTTGGCCATACTTTGGACACCCCTGATTTAGTCCAATCACCCCCCTTGGCATTTGCCCAGGTTGATGTGAGATGTACACTATATGGGCGAAAGTGTTTGGATGCACCTGTTTATTTTTGGATCTAGGTGTGTGAGTCACATGTGTATAAAATCAATCATTTATCCATGCAGTCCAGTGTTTTCGTCAACTAAAACTCTGACTAAAAATGTTCATCGACAGCCTTTTTTCATGAGAAAGGCTAGACTAAGACTAACAAAAATAGATCTTTGGTAACTAAAACTGACAAATATAAAGTTTAATTTTCATCAAGATCACTAAAACTAGACTAAAATGTAATGTAGTTTTCGTCTGACATCTAAAATCCATGACGTGTTCACTGTGGGTAAAATACAATGCAGCTGTAGAAAGCAGGGACCCCAGGTTTGGCAGGGTGCAGAGAACACACTACCATGATTTGGTACCTGATTTAGGAAAGAGAATAAATGCTTGGACTAAAAGTTCAGACTAAAGTGTAAAGACTTTTATGGTCTAAAACTAGACTAAAATGTTCCTGAGTTTGGAGGATGCTGGAAAACATTACCAGCTTGATGGCAATGTTCCAACTGTGAAGTATGGTGGAGGAGGGATAACGGTATTGGGCTGTTTTTCAGGGTTTAGCTTAGGCCCCTTATCTCCAATGAAGGCCAGTCTTAGTGCTTCTGCATACCAAGACATTTAGGACAATGCTCTGCGTCCAACTTTGTGGCAACAGTTTGGGGAAGGCTCTTTTCTATTTCAGCATGACTGTAGCCCAGTGCACAAAGGAGGACTATAAAGACATGGTTTGATGAGTTTGGTGTGGTAGAACTTGACTGGCCCGCACAGAACCCTGACCTCAACCCCATCGAGCACCTTTGGGATCAACTGGAACAGAGATTGTGAGCCAGGCTTTCTCGTCCAACATCAATGCCTGACCTCATAAATGCTTAACAGTATGAATGGGCACAAATCACCACAGAAATGCTACAAAATGTTGTTGAAAGCCTTTGAGAGCACAGATCACAGCGTGGACATTGTACCTATTGGTGCATTGAACCTGATAAGGTTTTTGGGCATTTGTTCAAAACAAATAACGAAGGTTAATAACCGTTAATTAGAGCAGACCTGCTCGGTATCTCAGCAGACGCTAAAAGACAGAAGGCATTAAAACCCATTCATCATTTTGACGCCTCAGCCACCTCACCGCCATGAAGATGCTCATCGTGTTGTTTCTGACTTGTGCCATGATGGCCAAAGCTGGTGAGTATTATCAGGAAATATAAAGAATGACACAGTGATGCCATGAGATTACTATGTGAGCAGAGTAAAACAGCAGATGACAGGAGTCAATGAATTTGTGTTGAATCTTTCAGCTGTTTTAGAAGCAGATCAAGCATTACCATGTGCTCCAGAGGGTGAGTTAGTGTTTCTTCAGTTTCAAGTATCCTCGACCTTGTTTTTTCTGTGTTTACTGATGCATGAAAGCCCAAAGATCATGTTGCATAAGCTTTACATACTTTTCTGTATCACTGTGGTCCAGGTTGGGTGCTTCACCTGTTAATTTTTTTTCTGAATTTGGTTGCAGGTGAAGGGTATACTGTCACTACAGAGAGAGAAGCAGGTTGTCAGAGTGGTTGGACCCGTTTCAACGAGCGCTGCTTCCTTTATGTTGATACAACAATGACTTGGGCTGATGCTGAGGTAATCAGGATCATTCTGAGTCGGCCCCTATCACTTATGGTAGAAATGTGGCAAATTTTCTGTATTACAAAAGCTCATACTTGAAGAACTGGGCTTTAAATGCTCATTTCAGTCAGGACCACGGCAGTGTGGCTGTTCTGGGATTCCCCTGCCTTTCGCTGAGCATACACCGCTTTCCACATTATCAAACAAATGACATTTTCTCTTATTTTCCTAAAAATTAATGCAAATGACAGTCACAGTAATTTTCAAGTCATCAGCCATTAGAGCATAATTCAAATGTTTTTGAACAAACTTCATAATGACAGCTATTATTTATTTATTTTTAATAAAAACTTCAAAATGCACTGTTCCACATGTTTCACATTATTAAGCAGGCCACAGGTTTCAGCAATATAGGAAAGAAACAGGATCTCTCTGCTGCTGAAAAGTGTCAAATAGTGTAATGCCTTGGACAACGGTTGCAGTGGGCCCAGAAATACATGAAGACTCATTTTCAGACAGTCTTGTTGACTGATGAGTGCCGTGCAACCCTGGATGGTCCAGATGGAGGAGTAGTGGATGGTTGGTGGATGGCCACCATGTCCCAACAAGGCTGTGACATCAGCAAGGAGGGGGCGGAGTCATGTTTGGGCCGGTATCATGAGGAGAGAGCTGGTAGGTGAGAAAATTAGCTTGGCAAAGCATAGAGAGTTTCTGACTGACCACTTTCTTCCATGGTACAAAAAAGAAGAAACATGCCTTCCCTAGCAAAAGTTTCTTCATGCATGACAATGCTCCATCTCATGCTGCAAAGAATACCTCTGTGTCATTGGCTGCTATGGGCATAAAAGGAGAGAAACTCGTGGTGTGGCCCCCATCCTCCCCTGACCTCAACCCTGTTGAGAACCTTTGGAGCATCCTCAAGCTAAAGATCTCTGAGGGTGGAGGCAGTTCACTTCAAAACAGCAGCTCTGGGAGGATATTCTGACATCCTGCAAAGAAATTCAAGCGGAAACTCCAAAAACTCACAAGTTCAATGGATGCAAGAATAGTGAAGGTGATATCAAAGAAGGCTACTATGTTAACATGGAACTTTGCCTGTTAAGATGTTTTTGATTGAAATAGCTTTGATTTCAGTAAATATGACCTCCTAATGCTGCAAATTCAAGAAATGACCATTTTCAGTTCTTTACAACCAATAAAATGTTTTAAAAATCTGTTGCGCTTAATAACGTGGAACAGTGCATTTTGAGGTTTTTATTTTTTAAAAGATAATGGTTATCATTATGAAGTTTGTTCAAAAACATTTGAATTATGCTCTAACGGCTGATGACTTGAAAAATACTGTCATTTGCATTAATATTTAGAAAAATAAGAGAAAAATGTAATTTGCTTAATAGGTGGAAAGTGGTTTATGTGGAAAGTATTAAGCGTGAACAGCACATGTTCCTACTTTTCCTATGCAGATAAGGAAAGCATAAGGCAGGGAGTGAGGCAGCAAAAACCCCAGAGCAGAGCAGGCATCAGTGACAACAGAATGACACCAGTTTAGTCAGAAGCAGAATAAAAAGACGGAGGTGGGGTGGAGGACGGTTGGAAGAGCAGCTTGCAGAGAGAGTGGAAGAGCATCGTCAGTTTTGAATGTACAACCCAAACTCGCAAAAAGTGACCACAGAACAGTTTTCCATTTTGCCTCAGTTCATTGTAAATGAGCTTTGGCGCAGAGTTTCTGAATCCTGTTCACATATGACTTCTTCTTTGCATGATACAGCTTTCACTTGCATTCCTGGATGGCTGTGCTGACAGACGATGATTCCTGGAAGTGTTCCTGAGTCCGTGCAGTGATTTCCAGTGTCTTTTTTAATGCTGTACTGCCTGTGGACCCAAAAACCACAAGCAAACCAACATCGACCTTTGACCTTGTCCCTTGCTAACAGAGATTTCTCCAGATTCTCTGAATCTTTTAATGATTTTATAGACTGTAGATGGTGGGATATTCAAAGTCTTTGCAGTTTTACATTGAGGAACACTTTTCTGAAATTGCTCCACAACTTTTAGATGCCGTTTTTCACAGGTTAATGAACTTCTGCCCGTCTTTACTTCTGAGAGACTCTGCCTCCATAAAATGGTCCTTTTAGACCCTGTCATGTTACTGACCGGTTGCACTTATTTGTTGCAAAATGCCCCTCTGGCTGTTTTTCATTAGTACCACTTACTTTTCCAGCCTTTTGTTGCCTATGTTCTACTGTGAATAAAATATTGGTTTATGAGATTTGAGAATCAATGCATTTAGTTGACATTTTCCACAGTGTCCCAACTTTTTTGGAACTGGGGTTTTATATGTTAGCATTGGATTTCATTTATTATTGAAATGTTAACTGACTGACTGCCATCTAAGCTAATGTCTTTTGTTATGCCAAATTAAAGTGCCATTTCTAATGACTGTCCTCTTCATTTGTAGAGAAACTGTCAGAGTCGAGGTGGAAACCTTGCATCAGTACACAGCTTTAGCGAGCAGCACGCCATTCAAGAAATGATAAAGAGGCAAACTCAAACATACCCACTCGCATGGCTTGGAGGCTCAGACGCACAACAGGTTGGTTAAGGATTACAGCGGATTTCAAAGTGACATAAATCTATGCATAACAAATACTGTCTCTTCTCTTCTTTGGTCTGCTTGTCTTCCAGGAGGGTACCTGGCTCTGGAGTGATGGCTCACCTTTCATGTTTAACTACTGGGATGTGGGACAGCCTGATAACCGAGCCCGTGCCCACTGTCTGCTGATGAACTTTGGAGGTAAATCAATTAAGAACTCTCTTTCTGAAATTTGACCAGATTTGACTAAGTAGTAGCAAAATAGACATCTGTATTTGCTTGTCACTTAACACCAGACCCACGGAGTAACATTTTTAACCCTCGCTCTCTTGTAATTTTTATCTACATCTGTCCTTGTTTGTCCAGAAAACGGATATGCAGAAAGGTGTTAATAAAATAATCATTTTCAACATTTTTTTTTTTTACTTTCACTGCTTCAAATCTCTTCAACAACTTCAACCACAAAAAATAAATAAATAAATAAATAAAAATCAATGTTACACCCTTTTTATACCAGTTATTGAACACCATGTCACTGTTTTTTTGGTAAAAAACACAAAAACACCGTATTTACCATATAAAATGATCCAGAAAAAAAGGTTTTTCATTAAATAGAGTCTGGGCCATGCCATTGATGAGTAGTAAAATTGATTTTGATGCATTGAAATTTTTTTGGTAGTGCCAAATTCCATATTTTAGCTACATCTGTCCTTGTTTGTCCAGAAAACGGACATGCAGAAAGGTGTTAATAAAACACAAACTTTTCCTTACACATGTAGCCCACTCTCAGACATCCATATCTAGTGGCATGAATCGGTTCATTTAATTCTGACGGTGTTTAGCGGGTGAAATAGCGCTCCAAACAGTCTGAGTCCATGGAAGGAAAACCATGTGTGCGTTGCTGTAGGGGTTAAAATGGTGTGCTGGCATGATCTGCTGGATCACTGTGGTGGAATGGTAAATTTTAGATCCCTGGTGATCAACTGACTGCAAAAAAAAACAAAAAAAACAGTTGCTATATGTTGTTTTGGTGCCATAGATACAAACTCAAAAACGTGTTTTTAATGGAAGCCTTTTTGTCCGATTTCAGACAAACAAGGGTGGATGGAGCTATTTAGCGTCAATGGAGTTCTATGGGCAACATGCTTTTTTTTTGTTTTTTTTTTTAATTTGAAGAAAAATAATAACTTAGGCCAAATTTGATGCCTCAATCTATAAAAATGTGACTATCAACTCAAAAAAGTGATGATAAAAATGATGAATGTCCTCAAAACGGACATAGTAGGATCCGAGGGTTAATCTGTGGTGATAGAATATTAAAGTCTGTCAATCTTTTTCCAAATGTTTGCTGTGTAGCACATTAGAAAATTAGTCAGTTCATCCCTGATTTACTCTCTGTATTTTCACAGATGAACAGAAATTTGATGACCAGCCCTGCTCTTTCTTGAAGACGTTTGTCTGTGCAAGAAAACTGTGAAGTCTCTTTGGACAGCAGAGAACCCCGCAGTGCCAAGGGCATCCTGCAGAGGGATATTTCTTTTCAATTGTATTCACACTCTAGAGCAGTGGTTCTCAACATAGGGGTCACAAGACACTGACAGGGGGTCACCAGATGCCTTTGTATATTTTAGCCATTTCTATGAACATGGTCCTTTGGTGAGATTTATACATAGACAACCCCAGAGAATGGCCCCAACCTGCTGTGATTTATTGATGATATCAGTACAGGTGTTTTTTATCAATAGTGTTGGTGCTAGCATCCTTGCTAACAGTTACCTCATTTTGAAGCTATAAAGTGTGTTAAACCATTATTGAGTTCTAATGTTGAAAGTATGTATTTGAGCCACTTTTAACCTCTTTTCCCACCAAATTTTTGCCACTATTTTTTTTCCAGTTTTCATCATTCTACATAATTTGCGCCAATTTTTGCCTGATTACCCATTTCTTTTCCACTTTACACCAATTTCACCACTATTTCTGCCCATTTTTTTTCCACTTGAGAGTCATTTTTTGTCTCTTTTAAACCATTTCCATCACTTTCTACACTCATTTGAACCACATTTCTCTATTTTTCTTGCACAGTTTTGCCAGTTTAACCCATTTCTGCCACTTTCTGCCTATTTTCTGCCTCAGTTAACCCATTTTTGCCAATTCAAACCAATTTTACCCACTTTCACCATCCAATTTCCCCCCCTTTCCACCCATTTTTACCACTCTAAACCCATTTCTACCACTGTTAAGGCAATATTGCCACTGTTAACCCCTTGTACCACTTTTTATGCCTGTTTCTCCAACTTTAAACCATTCTGACTACTTTTTGCCTATTTCTCACCACTTTAACCCATTTCAGCTACTTTTAAAATCCTATTTCACCACCTTTTCTGACATTTTCTTATTTGTACTAATTTTAATTCTGTTTTTAAGAAAAATGATTTACATTTTCAAGAGGGTTATTGTCTATGGCACAAAAAAACCTTGTTGCTGTGATAAGAGTGATTATTATAAAGGCACAATGGACCATGATTTTGCTGACCTCTATGGTCTCCAGAAAGCTCTCCCCTCTATCCCCCCATGTGGACGGCCTTTTCTCCACATGACTACACTTGAATGTGCATGGGTGTGTTCAACCATCTTCAGGTGCAGTGGGGTCCCCGGTCTCTGGCACCTTTTTTTGGGGGGGTTGCAGGCTAAAACTGCTCTAGAGTGTAAATCACAAGAATACAATAAAAATGATAACCATAGTATGGATCTTCATAATGTGTGTTTTTTTTAATCACAAGAATAACCATTCATTTCCTTGTTGCAATCATAAAGAGAGAGGCACCTATCTCTAAAACTAGATATCTTGAGGGACCATTTACTAATTCACTAAAATAGATGGCAACATGAAGAAAGAACATTGTGAAATATTGAAGCAACATCTCAAGACATCAGCCTGGAAGTGAAAGCTTGGGCATAAATGGGTCTTCCAAATGGACAATGACCCTAAACATATCACCAAATTTATTACACAGTGGCTTAAGGTCAAAGGGTTTTGGAGTGGCCATCATGAAGGCCCGATCTCAATCCTAGAGAAAATTTGTGGGCAGAGCTGAAGAAGTGTGTGTGAGCAAATTAACCCACAAACCTGCAGTTACACCAGTTCTGTCAGGAGGAGTGGGCCAAAATTCCAAACTCTTGTTAGAATCTACCAAAGTCACACAGTTTAAAGGCAATGCTACAAAATACAAAGGCAATGCATGAAGATGTTTGACTCTAAAACAGGAAAAGTTCAGTCTGATTGATCTCACAATGGGGAGTAAAGGTGTCTTTTTATACACTGTACATAAACTTCTGGTTTCAACTGTAGAGAGAGAGAGAGAGGGGGGATAAGAGAAACATACTCAAAGCGAGCCCTTTTTCCAGGGAATACCTCTCCATGAAACAATCAAACATTGATACCACCAAATTCCCCTGTGAAAAAAAGAGATTTCACCCAACCTGTACAGGTGACCTTGATCTCACATCGTGGTGTTAACCATGTTAATGAATACGCACCCTGTTTCTTCTTTATAAGAACTAACTCTTTTGTTCAGTTGTTTGGAAATGTTATTGGTTTCAGAAGAATTTCCAGAGAAGGAAATCAATCCAAAAGGAATGGGAACCCCCATGGCAATCATTGTCCAAAGCTAGGTAGAAAATAGAGTGAATAATCTGCTTCTTATTTAAACAGTCATAAGAGAAGCTCCAGTTTGTATTTGGGCCTGTTCATAGATTCCATGGGGCAGAATAATAAAACTGTCCACGTGGCAGGTAAGAAGGACTTGATGATCAAGGATGAGTTCCACTTTCCAAACTTCAACAATCTGTGTCTTTAGTCCTCAGATGCTTAGACAGTTTCATTAAAAAATAAAGGGTGATGGAGTGTGTGGACTGTGGTAAACATGCTCTTTGTCCAATCTTTTATGAAACACATCATGGGGATTTCAAAGTGTGTCTTCCAGGAAAGAAAGAAGAGTATCAGTTTGAACATTTGATATCTTGTCTTTGTGATCTATTCAATACAATATCAGTTGTAAAGGATTTGTAAATTCCACCCATCCATCCATCCATCCATCCATCAATCCAGCATCCAACATCCAACATCCAACCATCCATCCATCCATCCATCCAGCATCCAACATCCAACATCCAACCATCCATCCATCCATCCATCCATCCATCCATCCATCAATCTATGCATACAACATCCATCCATCATCCCTTCATCCATCCATCATCCATCCATCCATCCATCCATCCATTCATCCATCCAGCATCCAACATCCAACATCCATCCATCCATCCATCCATCCATCCATCCATTCATCCATCATCCATCCATCATCCCTTCATCCATCCATCATCCATCCATCCATCCATCCATCCATTCTGTCATTGGGAAAAGAGACATCCTGGACTGGTCACCAGTCAAATGCTGGGCTATTTGTTAATTCCTATATTCATATCTTTATATCACATTTTACTAAGTGTCCCAACTTTTTTGAGATTGGTGTTTGCATACTAAGAACTCTGATACAGCTGCAACCTATTTTGGATAATCTGTCACTTAAACAGGTTAAGGAGTAACAACCATTGGTGTTCTTATCATGGAGGTATAAACAACCAGGTAAACCAGTATTTTCCTCACCAAAGTGAAAATGTTTTATTATAAATGCTCTGACCCAGATAAGGACTTTTCAGACATCCCATGCTGTAAAAGCACATAAACATTTTTAGAACATTTCATGTTGTTGTTCCTGTCTAAAATGTCCATCCTGTTCAGATTATCATGTCTCATTGGTCAGTCGAACCCCTGAAGGATAAGCATTTTATTTCCTCATTGCTTGAATAGTTAATGAACCTTTAAAGTCAATATTAAGATAAAATGGTAACCACTGATAAGGTATTGATGCATTCTTTGAGGACAAAGACTTAGAGAAAAGTAAGAGTATATAAGAGCTGATCAGTCCAGCATCCTCACACAGGAAGCTGAATCTTGACAAGAAAGAGAGAAGATGTCTAAATCTATTCATCACTTTTACTATCTGCATCAACTCAGCCATGAAGATGGGGACTGTGTTACTATGTGTGTTTGCCAATAACCATGACCAATGCTGCTGGTGAGTTTGACAGAGAAATCAAAACTAATGCATCTGTAATGAAGCCGGTAAATTAAGTGCTGTGTTAAACCTTACAGCGGTTCCAGAAGCAGCGTTGAATGTGACAGCAGAGGCTCTTCTCCAAGAGGGTGAGTATTTGTTCTGTTTTACCAAAACAATAAACTCAATAAACTATGTAGTCCAAATCTCTGAGAAACAACCAAACCATCACGGTGTACTGATAGTCAGCTGATTCATGAGGGAGAGTAGATAGAGCAGAGAGAGTACAAAAGAGCTAGCCTCTCAATATTGTCTACGAAAAGTCACTTTGACAAGTAAAGCCAATGGGAATTTATTTTAAATCTCCAGCTTTTCCAGAAGCAGATCCTGATGAAACAACAGAGGAACCAGGCATCCAAGAAGGTGGGTCCATCTTTGTTCCATTTTTTGAATAAAATAGTTGAGCTTGTTTTTGTTTTCCTGTAAAAGATGTCTATAAAACACTCTAAATTATATTGGTATGGTGACTCCAGCTGTTCCAGATGCAGAGCCTGATGCAGTGAAGATGGGACGATCCAGTTGAAAAGGTGAGTTTGCTTTCAGGGCAAATGCTCTGATAAACAACGAAAATATCATTTTTATTAATTTATTCTGTTGATGTTCATAGTTTCCACAATGTTAGCAATGTTTTTTAGATATAGGGTTGTACCCTTTTGAGGTTATTTCATAACTAGATTTTGTCTGACAGCCATGAGGCCTCATGCCTTTCTCCTCATGTCTTCCTGCTGTCATTATAACCTGATATGCTGTCGTCCCACTGTGAAAGAAATCTGACTACTGTATTTCACTTCCAACTGTTTCAGTGCTAAGAAAGCCTGGTGGACTGAACTCAGTATCGTACTTTGTAGGTGAGCTGGCCTTTTTCTTAACTTTAGGATGTTTTGATGGACTACCAAGCTGTTAAGTTTTTCAAAGCATTCTGTATCTTAGAGATGTTCCGATACAATTTTTTCCTTCCTGGTACCAATTCCTATACCAAGGTGTCGGGTATTGGCTGATACTGAATACTGATATGATCTCTCTGGAACTGGAACTTTCTGGACTGTGCAGACCAGCAAATTATTATTATAGACCTATATTTGACTCAGAACATGGCTCAACAAATAGAATCATAATGTACAGCATCTCTGTGAGCCTTAAGTTTTTTTTCCTGCTGACAGTTTTATTGCTAAATATTAAAATAATAATACAGGGGGCTGCATCACAGTCTCTCTCTCCATTATGCTCCATTATAGATGTCAGGGCTGAGTGAGCGTCATACATTTTTAAAAACATATTAAAACAGGCCACTCTTCACTTTTCCTTTGTTTATTTAATGATGATGTTTGAATACAACTCCAGACATTAAACTACCACGGTGTGAAGTCTTCAGATTAATCAATCAGTCAATCAGATCAGGCAATTTTACACTTCCCTGGCTTGTGTGTGTGCCACTCAGTATGGTTGTGTCAAAGACTAAAACTAAGGATATTTCGTCTCCATTTTTATTTTATTTTATTTTATTTTAGTTAGTTTTGTATGCGCACAATACAGTTTTAGTTAGTTTAGTTTTTTTTTGGTAAAGCTTAGTTTTTATTTAGTTTCAGTTAACTAAAATGATTTTTGAATTTTAGTTTTAGTTATTTAGTTTTAGTTAACTATAACAACCTTGGACACACACACACACACACACAAAAGAATTCTTGACAAACAATATTGATCTGCCGAGTTTCGAGAAGAGAAAAGAGACAGAAAACACCAGCAGCTGCTTTTGTGAGTACAAATCTGGATGTGCATGTCAGTAAATGTGCAGTACTGTTTTTCATGTAGGGACAGATTGACTTTACAATAACTTAAAAGAATACTTTAAAAGAAGTGCTTGCAGTGCTGTCAACTGCCAGACTTTCAGAATACTTTGGTCTGAGCTCAACTAAATGAGAGGGAACATACTAATATTTTGCACGTTAAGAGATGAAACTATGCTTAACTTTGCAGACGTCCAAAACACAAGGCCTCTTGAAATGGCAGTGGCATCGTCCTAAACTTGAGATTTTTTTTTTTTTTTTTTAAAGCAACAATTAAGATTAATTTCTCAAAGGAAATGTGCTGATTAAAACCCTGAATGCAGACATTATAATGAATTTTGAAGCTCAGGTTAGACTCTGCTTTGGTGCTTCAAATGTTCATTTCTTTGTTCGTTCGTTCGCAGATGATGCTCTCTACATGCAAAGATCATGGTTGTGCCCCACTGACTGGGATGAATACAATGATCACTGTTTTTTCTATGCTTCAACAGAAACCACCTGGGCTCAAGCTGAGGTAATAAGAACCATTCACATGAATGCACCAGTGCTGCTGTTGTCTAACTGTAGTATTGTAACTGTAGGTCCTTTTGCAATACTTCTATGAACACCCTCACTAAGTTTTTTGTGTTTTAGTCTAATCACATAGACACTGCTTTTGGTCGTGTTACAGGGCAAGTAGGTCATAATTATATTAAGAGATGATCTGAATATTAATGTTAAAATTTCTAATTTTATTTATTAAGGAACAATGTTGACTGTTAAACATACATTTGCCATTTGATGCACTGAGCCACTGTAAATATAAAGCAAAAAACAACACACAATGAGTCAAACTCGCGCTAGGTTTATAGTTCTCAGCTCTGTCTTTTTTTTACTTTGAAGGCTCAGTGCTTTCTTCTGCTTGCATATGTTTCATTCAGAGGCTCAAACATTCTGTAAGTAAGTAAACTTTATTTATATAGCACGTTTAAAACAGCTTTCAGCTGACCAAAGTGCTTCACACTTAAAGCATAATAAGAAACAACCAAACATTACAGGAGATCTTAGACAAGACAAGACACAATAACATGGCAGAGAGTACACATTCAATTGAGAGGAGAATGTTTCTTTGATTGGAGAAGTCTCTAAGCAGTATTGAAAGCCATGGAAAACAGGTGGGTTTTGAGCTGGGCCTTGAATTAATGTATAGTGTTACCACCTCTAATTTGACGAGGCAGATGGTTCCACAGATGTGGGCCTGCCCCTGAGAAAACACGGTCACCTCTGAGTTTATGTTTAACTCTAGGGACAACAAGGAAGGACTGCTCAATGGATCTGAGGTACTGAGGTGGAGTATATGGGGTTAAAAGGTCTGATAAATAGGAGGGGGCTAAACCATGGAGAGATTTAAAAACTAGCGATAACATTTTCAAATGTATTCTAAAATCAACTGGGCCAAGGTCTTTCTGTTGGGTGCTGGTGGAGTCAGGTTGGCCAAATAGGACTACTTCAGTTTTTTGTTCATTTAGGAATAGAAAGTTTTGAGCCAGCCAGTCTTTTTTTTTCTTGGAGGCAGTGGAAAAGTAATTGTAGTGACTGTGGGCTTTGGCTTTTTAGTGGGAGGTAGAGCTGTAAGTCATCTGCATAAAAATGAAATTTTAAGCCATGTTTTTTATGAGAGCACCAAGTGGCAGCATATATACTGAAAACAGGAGGGGAGCTAAAAGGAGGAGGATAAATCATTAAAAAATGCTTTAAAACTTTGTTTTCCAGGTATGATTTAAGGAGATTTAGAGCTGGTCCCTAGATCCCAACCAAATCTTTGAGCCTGGCGATCAGCATATTGCAGTCGACTGAGTCGAACACTGCACTCAAATCTAAAAGAACAAAAATTGAACAGTTGCCATCATCTGATGCTAAAAACAAGTCATTAAGAACTTTTAAAAGAGCAGTTTCTGTGCTGTGGTTCTCTCTAAAACCAGATTGGAACTTCTCAAGTGGTCCATTTTCGGTTAAAAGTGAATCAATTGCTTATGAAGGACTTTTTCAAGAATTTTAGATAAGAACAGGAGTTTGGAAATGGGTCTAAAATTGATAAAAGTTTTGTGTCTAAAGTAGTTTTTTCTTTTTTTTTAGAAGAGGCTGGACTACTGCATGTTTGAAATCAGAGGGGAAACATCCTGTTGAGAGGCAACTGTTGGTGATGGAGAGGATGCTGGGACCAACAGTATGAAAAGATTCTTTTAACATTCTCACAAGTTCTGGTGGAAGGGACTTGGATGCATGTTTGTATTAAAATTGACAATCTCTCTCTCCACCTGTCGAATTTACCACCCCATGGGGTGATGAATATGGCCCTGTCCACTCTGGGATGCTTGGTTTAAGGGTAAAACGACAGAGTCTCGTCATTTGAGTACAACTAAAGTAGAACCACCAGACTTTTCAAATCGAAATCAAATATATGCTTCGGCCTAAAAAGACAAATGGGTAACAATCAAACCCACATTGAGATGCATGTCACCTCTTTTATTGGTCTCATAAAACTTTTTTTAAGTGATCGGTAGCACTAGTTTGCAGCTTTCCATTCAATATATACCCGCTGGTGAAACAGGAGGGAAGGAGAGGGAGAAATGTGTCGGCCAGGTTGGGATCAAGATACCATTAATTAAAGGCCTTAGAACAGATCAGGGTGAATGAAGTGTGTGGTTATAGGAGTGCAGGGTCACCACATTGCTTTGCACTTTCTAAGAAGTCAGTTGATTTAGTCAGCTGGTGTCCATCCAGCTGCAGGTAGAAAACCAGTTTGCAGGATCTGAGCAACTCTGAAGAGGAAGGGGATAGCCTGGGGAGAAGGGATGTGGATGATACTGAAGACAGTCTGGCAGTCAGAAAGAGAACCTATGAGCAGAAGGCTGGAGGTAAATGGCCTAAGGACTAAAAAGTGGGAGACAGTAAATAGAGATCCAGTAAGGTTATTAGATGGGATCAAGGGGACTTTGGTAAACCAGCTAGAGAAGATAGGGGATATTATTTATGCATATGGTGTAGAAAGATTTGGAGTTTATGACAGAAATGGGGCTGAGAGGGTTGAGTAGCACTGCCTTAAACCGACCCTTGCCTAACCTTAACCCCTGGCCTTTATCCTGTGTCCCTCTAATCCACTGAAAAGCAGGTCCTGGGCCCATACATCCCATACATATCAGGTGGAAATGTGCCTGGCATGAGTTTCTGGCTCACACATGATGTTCATTTTTACCATATATTTCTTGGGATATAACATTTTGCTTGCATTGTATTTCTGCAGACAACTTGTCAGGATGAAGGTGGAAACCTTGCATCAGTGCACAGCTTCTCTGAGCATAAATTATTCAGGATATGATATATAAACACACTTGGAGTTATCAACCAGCATGGCTTGGAGGCTCGGATGTACAACAGGTATGAAACACAATACACAAAATCATAGTTTGCTGAATCAAATCTTTGTTTAAACACTGATGTTTACGTTCAATATATTCCCCTAATTAAGGGTGACTATTGGCTGTGGACCGATGGTTCATGTTTCAATTTCAAAAATTGGTGTCCAGGTGAGCCGAGCAACTACTGTAAAGGCCAGCACTGTTTACAGATGAACTATGGAGGTAATTCTACTTTCATTTTTTATTCACGTCTTATAATACTACTAACGTTTAGTAATGTGTCTTTTCTGATTGATTATGATCAAAGTACTGTTGTTTAATTAATTTGTAGTGATGCTGATGCAAAGAACAAGAATGAATGCTCTTGTTTTTAAATTCAGGGAAGGGAAGATGCTGGGATAATCGCCAGTGCTCTGAATTACACCCATTTGTCTGTGCCAAGAAAATCCAACAATCCCCTTGCCCATACAAAGGAGATTTTGTACCGGGTAGGGGAGAGATTGTGTATAGAAGACTTAACTAAACTCATCTATTTTATTGTAATTGATTTCATAAGCAATATAAAGGCTGCATAACTAATCTCATATTTTCTATTCTTACTATCACTGTCGTACCACTGAGGAAATCGAGCACTTGACAACAACAGGAGCTGGAGTGTGTCTTTGGTTTTGCACCTCTTAAAAGAGCTAGTCTGTATTCTGCAAAGAATGCTATCTGATGGTATTTGGCAAGCAAAATTAAAAGGCTTTAACATCAGAAAATTTGGTCTGTCATCTCTTATTTATTTCAAGAACAGTTTTCTGATATAGTATATAAAACTTGTCTCCCTTTGGAAGAGGCAGAACCATGTTGCTCCAAATTCAAAGCCTGATTCATGTTGCTGACTCTCCTATATTTCTGACTTTAACTGATGTTTGTAAAAAAGTATTTGCCAGTGTAATCTGGAGGTCCCTTTTCCTCCAATTTTCAAACAGGCTGAGAGAGCTTGCAGCTTACTTTGCATATAACTGCCCCTTTAAGACTTCATTAAGAGATTGATCAGGATATGCTTAAGGGCAAAGCTACATGTGGTTTTCAAGTTTCTACAATAGCTGCAAGCAAAAACATTTAAACACACCACTGAACCATCACAACATCAAAGTATAATCAGGTATGGTTCCAAACAGACATGATGACATCCATTAAAATATAGGAAAAAGGTTGTTTTCTGACTAATGTTTGATGACAGTCATAGTAATTTTTATTCAGCCTTTGTTTATCCAAGTTAGCTATAAAAAGGTTGAGGTTGTTTCATATTAACAGTTTTAAACAAGCACACATAATACCAAGGTTTATTCATCTACAGTATATCATTGACAATAAAAACACTGATGGTAAAAGGGTTTCTGATGCTGCCTTTTCTTTTCTGAATATTGTTGCTTTGTTTGTCTCCACCTGTCTTGCAGTCATTATAACAAGTCTCTAAATCATTATATACAGAGTGTCGTTTTTAATTCTGCAAGCTTTGGTGCAACATGTCAGGATAGTTTGTGTTTGTAACCTTTTAAGCTTCAGACACAACACCATTTTGTTCCAACAGTCTTAACTATCTGGTACTAGTTTTCCAGCAACTTATCACAATCTTATGTTGGGTTTCTGTCTTGGATCGGTGCCTCCGCATTCAAAACAACTCCACCATAAAGACATCTACTATACACTTACTTTAGACAGAATATGATATGCCATCTACAGGGTCCACTGTCCAGGTTAGCATGATGACTTCACCTTTAAATAATGTCTTCCAACAAAAACAGAAAAATAAATGTGCTCTCCTTGTCTGAACAGCTAGTTACAGTATTCAGGTTCATAGGTCACAGACTGTCATGCTTCAGTGGGATATTTCACCTCCTCATTCGTTGATCTTTGGTCATAATTTGATGCAAGATCATGTTAGAAAGTGTTGCCTTTTCATGCAATAACTCTCAAAACAAGCATTTACAGATGTCTGTTCATTGTTTAACCCTCAAACACAGTGAGCTGGATGAGGTTTAGGTATTAATTCTAAAGTGAGAGAGACAACAGCTGTATAAAAGAGCAGATTTTTCTCACAGGAAGCTGAGACAAAAGAAGACAATCCTTTCATCACTTTTACTAGACCAGGTGTGAAGATGCTGACCATGTTTGTGCTTGTCTGTGCCGTGATGGCCCTGACTAACGCTGCAGGTGAGTCTGGACAGAGAAATCAAGATTTAAGAAGAGAAGTGAGAGAGAGAAATTATGTCTGTAAAGTTAAGTATGTCCATCAATGCTGTTGAATCTTTCAGCCGTTCCACAGGCAGTGGATGATCGTGTGACCGGCAATCCATTCATCCAAGAAGGTAAGTTGCTACATTTAAAATCAATGAAAGTTGATTTTATTTTTGAGTGCAGATCCTCTGATAAACCACTGAAGTTTTACAAGGTTTGCACCTTACTTGTTCAGTTCCCTTTAGGATGGTGGAAGGTACAAAGAAAGAGACAAAAGGAGACTGAGAAACTTTTTACTGTACATTAAAGTGAACACACCAGATGATTTGAGGTTAAGGACGGTTGTATTATATCTCCAGGTGTTCAAGAAGCACAACCTGATGTATTGATGTTTGGACCATATGCTCAACAAAGTGAGTTTTTTTTTTTACCCAATTGCCTCCATATCAAAATTCATGCTATTTAAAATGCTTTTCATTGTGTACCACAAATGTATATTTCTTTATATTTATGCATATTTTTAGGGTTTTACTGAAATACAGCACATGAATATTATGCTATTCATGTGCTGTATTGAACCATGCAGCTCTTCCAGAAGCAGAGCCTGATGAATCTGTGGGTGAACCGGTCTGACCAAAACAACAATGGCGTGTTACAGGGTTGTGTTCATGCTGCAGAGGCTACTGAGCTTGTTATAGATTTTACAGCAAAATCTGATGCTCCTTTACCACCGCCGCGACACGCACAGACCAGATTTGCTTAAAAAAACCAGAGGGGCAACTAAAAGAAGGTTTGTGTCAGTTGTCTGTGATCTTCTTCTCTCTTTTGGTCTATTTCCGTGGCAGCAATACAGCGCCACATACAGGCTTGGCATATGCACTACAGCGTTTTCAGTGGTTCTGCGCTTACGCGGATATTTCCTGAAACTATCCTGTCTTTACGAAAAACTTTTTCAAAACGAAATGGCAATGTATCGTTTTTGTCTCCGTGTGGATGGGGCCTTAAGTTGCAGTCCCAGAGTTCAGTTAGCATGTTTTTTTCTGCAGATGCCAGTCTCAGTGTCCAGGGATCTGGATTTTGCCCCCTTGGTTGGGCTGGTCACAACGGTCGCTGTTTCATCTACATTCCATCACCAACAACTTGGGCTTACGCTGAGGTAACCAGCATGATTGGGCGACTGATTTCTTATTAATTTGATTATTTTTCAGACTTGAATGTTTCAGATCATCAATAAAATTTCAATATTAGACAAAGATAACCCAGGTAAATTCAATGATGATTCAATTATTAAGGGAAAAGGCCATCTAAACCTTCCTGGCCTTATGTGAAAAAGTAACCCCCCAACATGCTAATAATGTTCTACTACTAGATCATTGAGTTTGCAGAGCAGAATCATCCAAGAACTGTGCGACTTTTAGTGGTAATGCAACTTAACTTCTGTAATTGAAGAGCATGTTAGTATTACAAGAAAGTAATGCTTTGATTTTTGAGTTGTTTGACAAAAAATCAACTTTCTCTGTCCATCCAAATATTTACAGAAACGCTGCCAGGCCCGAGGTGGGAACCTTGCATCAGTGCACAGCTTTGATGAGTATATATTCATTCAGGAAATGATACTGGAGGTTTCTCGTGGATATCCATTAGCATGGCTTGGTGGCTCAGATGCACAACAGGTATGTTAGTGATTCCTTGTTACTTAGCCATTATTAAGCATAACAACATAAACAGAAGCATGCTTTATTTTATGTTGTCTACCATGTTTTATTCTCTTCTTAAGGAGTATGTTTGGCTGTGGAGTGATGGTTCGTATTTCAATTTTCCCCTCTGGTGTCCAGGACAGCCGGACAATAAAAGCGGCTGGCAGAACTGTATACAGATGAACTATGGAGGTAATTTAATCTTCATTAGACATTTTAAAGGGGCTCTATGTAAGATTTTTGCTTTAAAACTTCCCACTTTTGACTATATAATGGTGCGCACTTATCCCGATGTGAAGAATGAGGCTCTTTATGTCTTCCTTGTTTGCCTGTATAAGCCTGTGGAGTCGTTTCTCTGTGAAGAACTCAGGCCAAATTTTCCGCGAAATCTGAACGGAAGTGACGTTGGGTACTACGTAATGCGCGTTGCTCTGTTTATACCTGACAACAGCGTGTTGAATGGAGAAGGCTGCCTCTGTCAGTAAATGACCGGCTAGCTCAGCCCAAACACCCACACAAACTCCTCGAAAACATAAAAAACTAAGACAGTTTTATCTGCTGAAGTCCGTCAAGCTAAAAGAGAGTGTGACCGACGCAGGGGGAAATGGAGGTTAAATATCGATGGAGTATTTGAGAAATAGAGGGAGCTTAGCTCGGCGCTCGGGATAAATACCGATCCAGAGATGGCCGTCTTTCTGTTGAAAAGGTAAAGCATCACTCTGGACCATGAAATACAATGTAGTGTTTTATGTTGTATAAACCATATGCTACATCACATTAGCTTGCTTACAAAGATGCAATCCAAACAACGAGAATGTTATGTTACTCATTTAGTGTTTCCTGGATAATATTTAATCTTTTTCTTGCTTCCAGGCACTGGACTCAACTTACTGAGTTTATGTTTTGATACTTAGTTTGTAAAATATCTTCAACACATAATGTCAGCTATCTGATATCCGTGGTCGAGGCACCATCATCAGAGCTAAGCAACGTTAGCCCTGTTGCTTCTGCTCTAAAACGCGTCCCATTCAATACACATCACACATTACACACCTAAAAAGACAATCAAATTGGTCAGTACTGCACTAAGTCGCTAAGTTGTTAATTCATAGAAATGGTCGCGAAAATGTCGTCCTTTTTTTAATAGCCTTTGTGCCGTGTCCGCACTAGAGGTTCAAATATGCTTTATTCATTTTCATGTTTAGTTGGTGGAACTTTTAAGTGTTACTTCACCTACCTCCTCTGTACACATGATGCCGGTAAATCACCTTGGTCTGCGTGTGTATCAGCTGATAAACCAGAGGCTCGTTCATGAGCAAGGAGTGTGCCGTCGTGGACGAGCAACACAATATTGTTGTAGTTCGCCTGATGGCCGGCGGTGTCGCTACACTGATATTTTTCTAAATCTTGCATAGAGCCCCTTTAAACAAAATGAAATAACAAGTTTTGGCACCAGCTATTTAAACTGTTAAGATGATTATGTACTCTCTTACAAATACATAAAGAAACAAGGGCTGCAAGCAGCGCTGAAGGGCCCTCACACCCTGGTACACATCTTCCTGTTGGGATTTGGGCATGGGTCCAAAAGGCTTTTAAGTGGGTCTTATGATGACCCATATGAAGACCAAAATTCATAAGACTAGACTGAAGGGTATGAGGGGGCTGAATATTTAAAGGGAACAAAACAAAAAAATCTGTGGCTAAAATGTTCAATTGCCAGAAGGGGGCGCTATAGGAAAGTTATGATACTGGTGTATAAATGTATTTAGGGTTGATATGTGACCATCCCTGTAAAGTCTGGTGATGATTGACTCAAGTATTAAAAAGTTATACGGCATTATTAATGTGTTTTTACTGCAAAAAATGTACAAAAAAATCAGTTCAAGTTTGGAGATCTCCAGGTTGTCTAGTATAAGATTAAAAACTCAACTCAGAGTCAATCAGATGAAATCCCTCAGACTAGTTTGTTAAAATATGAAGCTTGTTAATCATCCAAAAATGCCCAAATTTGACTCTTAGCTGTTTGTAGTGTGCTTCTTGTATCCTTTAGAGAATGGCCTCGAGAGACTTTTGTTTTTGTCTAATCATGATACATAAGTGTACCAATTTCCATGCCTGTAGCTCTTACCCAGTCTCTTATCTCATGTTTGGGGCCCCAGTGGAGCCCCTATTTGATAGACTTGCACAATTCCACCAAAATACCAAAATTCCTACTGGGGGGAGAATTTCTGCAAAGTTTGGTACAATTTTGAGCATTTTAAAGCCCCTAAATTAGAGATTCTTTTGTCAGAAAATTACGCACACAGATACAATGGGGTCCTAGCTGACCCTATGTCAGTGCTCGGGCCATAATAATTCAAATATTTCACCAAGTAGAAGTCCAGTCAGTTAACTCTTAGGCTACTTTAGAAAATATGAATACAAAGTTAAAAACTGTTTGCATCAAGAGATTTGAATGCTTAAATATTTTCTTTCATAAACAGGATGAATCTCAAAAAATCATTTTATTATTTAAAAGTTCATTTCTCCCCATGATTATCTACAGAAAGTTCAACTTTTTCTAAGTTTTAGATTTATCACGTTACAAAGGGAAGACTTTTTTTTTCTTAACCTTGGTGATTACAGCTTACAACTCACAAAAATCTAAAATCCACTATCTCAAAATCTGAGAACATTGTGGAAAAGTTAATGTTGCAAAGGCTTCTGAGCCTTTGTTTTCTTATTCTATACAAATAAATGGGAAACTCAAAAACAACCAAACAAAAAGATACAAGATTAAATCACACTGAAATGAAATTTCTGTTAAATGTAAATATAAAATGCACAAAATCTGTGTTTGACTCCACATTAATCTAGAAGATTTGAGCTTCGACACCTGAGCTTTATGGAATAATCAAAAGTAAAAATAAAAGTTTTCCTTTGAAAAGCTTTTCTTAAAGAAATTATATTATTCAGCACTTTATCATATGTGGTTGTCTTCTTTGTTCTTTTATGACATTTTTTGACAGTGCTTCATTATCTGTTGTTACAGCATGTGTAAATGTTGGTATATACAGAATAACTAAATTGTCTCTTGTGTTTTTGATATTTACAGATCATAAGTGCTGGGATGATCAGTGGTGTACCGACTATCTCCCATTCGTCTGTGCCAAGACCATGTGATCACCCCAAAGTTGACACCATGTACTGAATACTGTTGAAAAAACCTTGTGTGATTTTGTTGTCATTCATTTTGTATTAAACCTGAAAGCTCTGTAACTCATCTAATCCTATTGTTTTAACCACTGCTGAAACACTTCCTGATATGAGTAGAATCTGTGCATTCTTTATAAAGTGAACTGATCTTTGTTTTATTATGCTGAATTAAAGGTTTCACACTCTGAAACAATCTGTTCTCTTCTTTATGCAAAAAAACAATCTTACAGAACACAAGAAGTCTTTCAGTTTGTTCCAATACAGCAAACGTATGGTAAAAGCAAAAACAGGCATTTCTGTGTGTGGATTACACCATGCTCTAAGGAAAATGAAAATTAGACATGCATGTCCTTCTATTTCAAACATGTTTTTTGCCCTTTCTCCTTGTTCATTCATGCTTTCTTAATTTAGGGCCCAAACTAGTGATGCACGTGGTTAAACAGTAAACGTCCTGTATCAAATTAGCCAGCGCAAGATTTACAAGTCAGTTAAACTATTTACCTATCATGCTTTCTAAACACTGGCTTTAAATCCCGGTCTAATGGTCTTTAGAGCCTCCTGCCACTAGAGGCCGCTGTAGCTTCAGTTAATGGATGTTGCCTTCCTGTTTGGGCTTCTCCCCGGCACTTCGCCAGGCGTAAACATGAGGAGCTTAGCAGTTAGCGTGTAGTGAGGACACGGTGGTACGACAGTTTATTAAGTAATAAATGGAAATAAAGCCGTATGTAGGCTGTTGAGGGTTTAACTCACATTTAACTACTCAGCCAAAGTTAAGGGGACCACATATCAAAGCACGATATTAATCTATAAAGAGGAAGGCTAGCAGAGCTAGCTGCTAACGTTAGCCACGCTCTACAGAGCATATCAGGTCCACATCTTAGCAACTGACACAAAAACACAGTTATGAATTTGACAGTTAAAGAAAATTTAAATGGCCGTTAAGCTGATTTGGGAAATCGATGCCTGGGAACCTCCTTTACTGCAACATTATTCATCAAAAACACTTGGTAATGATTCAATAATCTCAGCAATCTGGATCATAATTGGTTGACAAGAAGGTGGGTGTGGGTCCAGACTCTGGACCAGTAAATAACCACTGGTCTGTACAATGTAGTTTTGTTTTTAACACATTTGATGACAGCCTATCCTTTACTAGTCATACTGGAGAGTTAGAGCTAAAAAGTGTGTGTCATTCATTCATGGGTTTGAAAGATTGTTATATTACTTACAACAAAATACAAGGAAATAAACAATGTGAAAATGCCTTTTACAGTTTTCCAAGGCACAAATATTCTTCAGATGTCTTTAGTTTGAACAAAAATCCAAATCCATCCAATCCATCATAACAGGTAAGAAGCTAGAACAAGCAAATATCTGAAGTTTTTGTTTTAAAAAGATTTATAATTACTTACTACTTAAATTGATCATTTATTAAACTAGATTGCAGTTATTCTTTTATGATCAACTTCATGATTTATCAACTCAGTGTTGTAGCTCCATGTGCCCTTTTTTAACTTAGAGCACCGGCCCTTCTAAAGGACTATTGTCACATTTTCTATGTTAAAACAGACAATAATGAGATTATGAATGCTTTTTCCATCTAGAAACTCTTTTCAGCCTTTCATAGAGACTGAACCGTGAGAACAAACTGAACCGTGGACATAACAATCTTAAAGTCCCACGGTTCATCTCCCACTCAGGGCAGAGTGTGAAACCAAGAGAGCAGAAGTTTAGCAACGATAGCATCAGAAAAGTTTGATCTGTGCCACAAACATTTCACTGAGTCATTTTAAATGTGCTCATCTCATGATAACCTCTTCACACTCAGTTCTCATTTCTAGAATCTTAGTAATCTACATACAAGTAAATAGATCCAAGAAGATCATTTAAAGACTGTGAGCTACTGTAATGGTTTTTATGTAATATTCATTATCATAATAATAGCTTTACTTTCCATCCATATCTACTATCTATCTATTAGGGAAGTGCACTAAATCAAGTTTAAAGATTTATCAATTAGTGCTGTCAGTCAATTTAAAAGGTTAATCCAATGAGTTATACACTTTGTAAAAAACCATGACAATTATTTGCATATATGTTGATAATTTGAGAAAGATTGCAGTATGTTTTAATAAAAGTATTAAAAAACGATCAGAAAGGACCTGCTTCTGAATGGCATCAAAAGTTTTTTATTTCTTTAACAGATGAAGACCGATGACAGATCGTCCACTTACTAGTCAGTCCAGGAAGGTGTTGATCTGTGCAGTGTTCATTTCATCGACTAAAACTACGACTAAAAAGGCTCGACACTTTTTTCCATGAGAAAGACAAGACAAAGACTCACCAAAAATAGATCTTTGATGAGTAAAACTGACAAAATGAAAGTTTTTTTTCATCAAGTTGACTAAAAGTAGACTAAAATGCTATTTGAATTTTGTTGGACATTCAAAATCCATAATATTTCTCCACTGTGGGTGAATCTGTCAAAAACAATGCATCTGTATCTATTCTGCCTCTCAGCTGTAAAAAAGCAGGAACCCCAGGTTTGGCAGAGAACACACTACCATGGTTTGGTACCAGATTGAGGCAAGAGAATAAATGCTTGGACTGAAAGTAAAGACTAAAATGTGAGGACTTTTCATGGACTAAAACATTTTTGAGATTTTGTTGACTAAAACTATAAGGGATGGAAATGACTGACATGTGACTAAACTAAAATAAATTTCATCCAAAGCCTAAGACTGAAACAGAAATTAAAAGTAGCTGTCAAAATTAACACTGATCTGTAGAATGTGGATTTTACACTTTTATAAAATGTTGAGAGCAGAGAGAATTTTCAAGTTTTCCACCCAAAAATACAAAGTGTCTTTGGCCTGCTGTGTGATGATTAAGTGAGATTAATCAGCATACATGTTTTAAAATTGCATTTTCCAACTCTGTAATTAATTAATCAAAATTAATTTAAAGTTTATTTTGATTTGAAAATAAAGCCATATATATTTAACCCATTAAATTCTGAAAACACACATTATAGCCTGAAAATTCTCATTTTTTGGGACTTAAATGTTTATTTAACTTTCTACTGAAATCCAAAAAATCCAAATTTCCATAAAATTTAACATCTATACAGATTTAATTCAGAAGTTTTCTTTAGTTTATTCTTTTCTTTATTTATTGATCATATTGATTAGATAGAGGTATGACAAAAGTATGTATCAAATATGATACATACTGTATATATATATATATATATATATTTTTTTTTTTTTCATTTTTGAACAGTTTGCAATTTCCAGTATTTCAGTATTATTTTCATTGTGTTTTTTTCTGAGGAAATTTGATGCCAATTTATTAGAGCCTAAAATAATAAATGCTAAAAGTTTGAATTGCTGCACATGACAGCAGCATATGCTTTAAAAACACTCACCATAATTTTTATTTTCTCTTCTGTCGTATATTTGCATTGAAACGTTAATTTTTTTTTGTAAACAGTCACAGCTTAAATCAAAAATGCTTCATTTTTTTTTACTTATTTGCTTTTACACGTGTGAAATGTGACGATTTCTGAGTCCATCAGGATCTCAGGATAAACTTTTAGCATGTTTGAGAGTTGTACTCATACTGTCATCCGTGTCTGTAAGTTTGTGACTAAGCCATTTTGTGTGTGAGTGTGTGGGTGTGATTATGCCAGTCCTCTTTCTGTGGTTGGTGAAAAGATAAGTAACGTATATAAGATCTTGATTTCCTCTTTTTGTCTGTTAAGCTACAGGCTGACACGAGGAGAAGACAAGCAGGTTTGGTCAAAACTCATTTCCTTTTATTGAAGTTTAAATTTTATGATGGTATTTTGCTCTTAATAGACATATCACTAACACTTCTGTAGACCATCCTCATTGTCATTGTGGCCATCCTCATTCCAATCAGAATCATGAAGATGCTGACTGTGTTTGCACTTCTTTGTGTCGGGATGGCTCTGACTGGAGCTGCTGGTAATTATCTTATGATCAAATGATATTCTACTGCTATAGTAACATTTTATAATGTCTGTAACTTCTCTTGTAAATTCAACAGCTGTTCCAGAGGAGGAAAAAGAGACGACTCAGGATCAAGTAGGTCAGTGTCTCTTGGAGATTTTATTAAAATTCATACATTTTATCCAGTATTACTTTTTAACTTAATATTTTTCTCACCTCATAAAAGTATTAACAGTATTGGCTTATCAGCTAGTGAAGCTGCAAAGCCTAAGCTAAGCACGCTATTGGCTAATCGCTCTCATAATCAATCTGCTCTTGCCTGGCTACACTCTACAAGCTGCTCTCACAACCCTCCTCCACCCCAGCTCCTCCTTCATTATATTTCTGACCTATTCTCTGTTATTCTATTGTCACTGATGCCTGCTCTGCTCTGGGATTTTTGCTGCTTCTCTCCCTGCCTCAGGCTTTCCTAATCAGGTTAAGAAGAGCAAGAACGTGTGCTGTTCCTGACTGAAATAAAACAATGCATGTTATAAATCCTGTCAAACTGAAACACTGTCAGTAACAACGATGTTTGCAGTACATGCATTTGCAGTTTATTTTAGATTAAAGTGTTAGAACACAGAGATTACAACGAGGCACTTCTCTTCTGTCCTTTAATTTTTCCCTAGAGGAGAGCGTCCTCTTCAAAAGGTCCTCCTGCTCTGGTCGTTGGTCTGAGTTCAATGGGCGTTGTTTCAGATTTTCCCCAAAACGCATGACCTGGGCTAAAGCTGAGGTAATCCTTTTCATACTTGTTATCTTTTCTTATTCTTTGTTTATGCGCTGTCTTCCTTGGACTTGATGTCTGCCAATGATTTGACATCTCCCATTTCTCCCTCTGTCCATAGAGGAGATGTCTGTCGATGGGTGGGAACCTCGCATCGGTGCATAGCACTGAAGAGTACCATGCCATTCAACACCTCATCATGACCACCAGTTATGACTACAGAGAAGCATGGATCGGAGGCTCCGACGCCCAACAGGTATCATTATTATTCACCAGTTCTGACTGGCATTGGTTCCAAACTTTTGAAACATTATTTCATACATCCACATTGTTTTATGAAGGAGGGGTTTTGGCTGTGGACCGATGGTTCCCCTTTCAGCTACGTGAACTGGTGTCCCGGAGAGCCAAACAACCTAGGTCGCTACCAGCACTGTCTGCAGATGAACTTTGGAGGTAAATAAATGCTAATATTGGTAATTTTAGGTTTTGAATGGCAGGCCAAGATCAAAACTGAATAAATGAAATGAAAAGTGAAGAGCCCTGTAGCGCCACATTATGTAATAATGCCGCATTATGTAATAACCCTAACCATAGGACTTAGTGTGGGCTCCGAGGTATACCCTACTCAACTACCTTGCCCAAACTCTAACCGCTTAGTGGCTTACAAAATGCGGCATTATTAGATAATGAATTGAAAATTTATTCCATTATTACATAATGGGGCATTATTACATAATGTGGAGCTACAAGCCCTTTTGGGTCTCGGCCCTTACAAGTGTCCCTTTTTATGGAAAAAAACTACAACTAACAGTAAAACTGATAAAAACTAATCAAAACTAAGCATTTTCGCTACAAATTAAACTAACAAACCAGCAGTAAAAACTAATTAGAACTGAACTGAACTGAAATTTAAAATAAAAACTAAATAAAAAATGAAAACTAATAAAAAAAATCCAAACTATTATAACCTTGGTGCCACTTTCTTTATTTTGGAGGTGGAAAGCCGAGCTATTATTGGGCTCTGATGTACAAATTACCTAGTCATGCCACTTTTTAACCCCTTTCATCACTTATTCCACCCATTTTTTAAATATAAATTTTTCAACTTAAAACCCATTTTTGCATCTTCAACAATTCTTGCAACGTTTCAAGTATTTTTCACCATTCTTCCAATCCTTTTTTGTCACGTTTTAACCACTTTTAACCATTTTTGCAACCCTTTTCCCCCCTTTTCCCTTTCTTAATCCTATTTTTGCAGCATTTATACCAATTCACCCCTTAAACCCATTGTTGCAACTGTATTACCACTTCTTCTGGCAGTTGTTTCCATGTTTAACCCATAATTACCAACTTAAGCCACTTTTCACCATTCTCACGCCCTCTGTTGCACCTTTTCTGTCTTTCATAACCCATTTTTGCAGCTTTAATCCCGTCTCCCCTCTTTAAACTCATTGTTGCAACTGTGTTACCACTTCTTCTGGCAGTTGTTGCCACTTATAAGCTATTTTTTCCACCTTTTAACTGCTTTTCACCATTTTTACTACCTTTGTTGCCTTTTTTTTTTTGCCTTTCCTTCCTCATGTTTGCAGCTGTTATACAATTTTGCCTCTTTTAAATGATTTTTTGCCACTTTTCCTTACTTCTTCCACCAATTTTGCCACTTTTAACCTTTTTTTTTCATTTTTTGCCTTTTTAAAATTATTTCATTATCTTTCCCTCAAAATTGTTTCACTTTGTTCTATGTCACTCTTTGTCATCATTATGTTTGTGAACATCATGGCTTAGCTATGATGTCTGGCATTACTTTCCAAATGTTCTAGTCAAAGTGTGAGGATCTGATGATTGTGGTTTTATTGTTGGACCCAGAATGCAAGCTGGACAACCATGAAGCAGTTAAAACGGGTTTTATTGTGGGGATAACAGGCACTGGGGAGTAGCGAGGGGGAATTTATTGGTGAGAGGGCTCCAGACGTGAGGTGAGGGCTTGAGAGGCTGCAAGCGACTATGAGAGGGCTCCAGATGTGAGGTGAGGGCTTGAGAGGCTGTGAGTAATTCCAGTTGTGACAGTGCGGCAGAGGGGCAGAGATTGGGCTGTACTGGCGGCTTGTGGAGGCACTGGAAGGAACGGAGGAGAAGGCAGGGTTAATCACAGGTAAGTACACTGAGATCAATTACTAGAAAATTACTCAAACTAACACTTAGGCACAGAGAGTTGGCCCATACCACTGAGAGAGCGGGAATCATCTGGCACTGGTGTAGACTCAGAGCTGAGCTTAAGTGCAGCGTGGTGATTGCTGTGATGAGCTGCAGGTGTGCCGGAGCCGTGAGAGCTAGTGCAGGAGGAGACACCCAACCTCTGTAAAGAGAACAAAAGAACTTCCAAACAGGGTGTGGTCATGCAGGAAGTTACCAAAATAAAATCAAAACTGCAAATCACCACACAATGTGCCTATCCACCTAGTTTACATTTGCAAATAAAGAAATGGTCATACTATTTTCAGACAAGGGGGTTTATATTTTCAGAGAGGTGGTACTGAAGTATTACATAAATACATAATATAACTTTTGTATTTCTTTGATAAGAGTGTTTATCATTCAGGTTAAATATAAAATATGGTTCCACAGATTAACTTTACTATGGACCATGATATTGCTGACCTCCATGGCCCCCCTTGGACAGGGCCCCAGAAAGCTCCTTGTGTGTTGGTTACAGCATGATAGCTTATGATTAAAAAGAAAGAAAAAACAGGAATTTATACTTCTTTGTTTCTGATATTTACAGGTGGAAAGTGCTGGGATGATCTCTCATGTGGTGAACATCGCCCTTTTGCCTGTGCCAAGAACATCTGATCATCCTTTGGCTGATGAAACTGAAAGAAGAAAACGCCACAACAACAAACATCTGCTATTCTGATATTCTCATATCTGTCTTTTAACCATTGCTGTAACGCGACCCAAGGAATGAAGCGACAAGCAAAAATTAAAGGGTGCTTGGTCTGTGTCAAGCAAAATGGATGTGTTATGGAAAGAATGCTTTTAGCAAAACTTTATTCTGAAGAGTTTCTGGTCTTTCTTGTTTCCTACAAAAATTAAAGTCTCAAAGCATCAAAGAAATGTTTTTGTCTGAGATTTTCTTGCTGCTGGTAGGCCAAAAAGCTTGTGAAAATCTTGTCCCTTTTAAATAATGACAGACAGTGCCATAGCCTCACCTCGATTCAATGAAACTCAGATTAAATCTGGACAAGAGTTCACCTAAAAGTATTCGAGGGACTCCATGGTCAAGTGGAGGAAAGTTCTTTGGTCAGACGAGACCAAAATGAAGCTTTTGGCCATCAGACAAAACACTAAACACTGCACATCACCACATCCCCACTGTGAAGCATGGTGGTGGCAGCATCATGCTGTGGGGGTGTTTCTCAGTCGCCCGCCCTGGAAGGCTTGTAAAGTGGGAAGGTGAAATGAATGTGGCAAAATAAAGGAGAATTCTGAAAGACATTCTCATTCAGTCTGGAAGAGAACAATGACTATTGGGAGATGAATTTTCCAGCAAGACAATGACCTGAAGCATCCAGAGAAGCTGCACAGAAATGGTTGAAAGACCACAAGGTGAGAGATCTGGTCAAAGCCCAGACCTCAATCCAATAGAGAATTTGTGGCTGGACTTGAAAAGGACGCCTGATCCCCACCTAGTCTTATAGTTATGTCGACCACAGTCATAGAAATTATTATTTAGCCATTGGTTTTCCAAGTTAAATATAGAGATGTTGAATATTAATTTTTCAGACACATCTTGTTTTATATTGACAGTTTAAAACAAGCGCATAACAGATATACTTCCTTTTCTGAATGTTGTTTCCCTGTTTGTTTGTCTCTACCAGCCTCTCTCTCCTTCGGGGTCTCCCTCTATCCCTTCTCAAGCCTAACATGCTCCAACATGGTTGCTGTTGAAGCTTGTTCTGGTTGAGGTTCCTGCCAGGTAAAAGGACGTTTTCCTACCTTCTTTATCTTTGCTAAATGATGCTTGATTCTGAGGTCATGGTGGATTCATGTTGGATCTAGAGAGCACCTTTTCCCCTTCCATCTGAAAAATCCTTTATGGAAGGGTGCCAAGAAAGTTGGACAATATGGGTAGTTTATCTGGGACCCTTTCAAACTTTTAACAACGGAAACACAACCAAATGCATACCATGTCGTACCAAACCAAACTGAAAGAAACCTATTTATGTACCCTTTCAGTGGACAGAACAAAAAGTCTTCCCTGGTGTGTGCTCCAGTTCCACGAGGATGCCCCAAAAAATTAAAATTTGAAAAAAAAAAGAAGTGGAGACAACTAAAAGTGCTACCACAGCTGAGAAAACTTCATCAAGGACCATTTGGGTTTCTGTTTTAGTGGAGAAATCAGAATGAAAAACTTTACTGGGGATCTACAAACTTCTGCTGGGCTCTTTGACACATTTGCACCACATGTGAAGTTATCCACTGAGTTAGAGTTTCCACCTGTGACTCTAGGTATCCCTCTAGGACTCATAGCACTTTCTTCATCAGTATGCATTGCTTTGTTATAAGGTTGACACTCTGATGTGTACTTACCAGAGTAGACCCAGCTTAACACTGATTTACTTTTGTCATATTGTCAAATATCTAAGACTTTCAAAAGTGTAGTTTAACTCAACATAGCATAAACTGATATGAACACTTTTAAAGTGTTAATTGAACTCTATATTAGTCAATTAACACAGTTAATGTTGTGTGTTTTACTTTATTTTAGAGGTGGGACTTCACCTCAACAACCTGGTTGGAGATCTGGTCTCTTGTTCTTACAAACAAGGAGAACTGTACAACTCCTCAGTAGCTACTCAGTACTTAAAGTAAACTTTAAATCAAATATTTTTTACTTGTGCTTGGATAAACTTATAGACCAGTAATCTTGCTTTTACCTCAGCAAGTTTTAACCAGAGAAACTGTACTTTAACTTGAGTACGACAGTCGTGTACTTTTCTGTAGAAGCGATATGTGAAGTAAGCCGTCCTGCATATGACTTAGACACTCAGCATCTAGATGCTTTTACTTAGGCTGTCAAGATTAATCAAGTTATTTGCACTTAATTAAAAACTTAATTTAGTGCAATAATATCTTTTAATCATGATTAATCGCATGCTCTATTGTCCCTTTCATCACCTTTTGGTTAAGGCCACAACAGCCTCTCCCTGCAGCCACAGTGACTGCTTTTTGATATCTTGATTCACTTCAGCATTGAATTAACTCAGTTCATTTTCAATCCATAGAAAGTTCCTTTTTCTTTGGTTCAGTCTTTGTTTAAATCTTCAGTCTACCTCTAATTATAGGTCTGTACCCAAACAGGAAGTCAGTTACACTTAGTTTAAAATAGTAGTAAAATCCAAAATAACAGTTTCAAATGAAAAATAGTGAAATGTTCAAATGTAATAAACAGAGTGCCATCATTTGAAAATAACTACGGAAATTCTGAGATTAATGGTGATTAAAAATCGTAATCTTTTGACAGCTGTAGCTTTTACATAATGTTGAGATAAACTGTCCCCAGTGTGTTTCAGTCATGGAAGCATAAACAAAGCTAAAACGTAACGTTAACGATAACCAGCGTTTGTAAATGTTTCACCAGGCCATCCATGATCTACATGGTCTTATATTTGCCAACACAAATAAAAATTACAAGTGTTTCCTTGTACGACAAGTTAAGTCACATTTTTTGGATTTGCAGGTAACTGGCTGTCTTGCTACAGTGGAAAAATGTACGTCCTCATTTGTTGATCTTTGGTCAGCTGTCAGCGATGGAGCAGAGTGGTGCTTTTTCATGCAAAACATCTCAAAACAAATATGTACAGAAATCTGTTAACTGTTTAACCCTGCAACTCTCTATGAGGTTTAGGTATTTATTCAAAATGATGATATAATCAGTGGTATAAAAGAACTGATCTGATCAGCATATCTACTAAAAAAGCTGAGAAAGAAGAGACAGTATACCTCAGTCATTACTTTTAGTACCTGCATCAACTCAGCTGTGGAGATGCTGGCCGTATTTCTGCTTCTCTGTGCCGTTATGGCCCTGACTCATGCTGCTGGTGAGTTTCAACAGAAAAATGAGGAATAAAAAAAGTGTAATTATTTTATGTGCAGTAAAATAGCAGGCGAAGCCAGTCTTCTAAGAGCTGTGGTTAATCTTTCAGCTGTTCCAGGAGCGGGCGTAAGAGAACTTTCTGTCCAAGATGGTGAGTTTTGTTCATATTACTGTAAAAACAGAGAACTCCAATTTTGTTAGCCAGATTACCATTATATAGAGCAGTGTTAACATGGCTCAACCAATGAGAGAAAAACGTGACTAAAATGGGCAAAAATCAGAAAAAAAGGTGGGAAAATGGGCAAAAAGTGGCATTTGATTGCAAAAGGCAGCTTAAATGGGTGAGAAGTAGCAAAAACAGGCAAAAGGGGCAAACACTGGGAGAAAAGTGACAAAACGGGGAGAATAAGTGGCAAAACAGGGCAGAAAGTGGCAAAAATGGGAGAAAAGTGGCAAAAAATGACTTACAGGTGGCAAATATTATCCAAAAGAGTGGCAAAAACATGGCAGCAAATTAATGACAAGAGACTAAAATGGGCAAAAATCAGAAAAGGAGTAGGAAAAATGGGAAAAGTGGCATTTAACTGCAAAAGGCAGCTTAAATGTGCGAGAAGTGGCAGAAACTTGGCAAAAATTGGCCAAAAATTGCAACAAGCAGGATAAAAGTGGCAAACATTGGCTGAAAGTGGAAAACACTGGGAGACAAGTGGCAAAAAGGGCAGAAATGTAAAAAATGGGTGAGAAGTGGCAAAAAACGAGTTATATGTGGCAAAAATTGTCCAAAAGTGGTAAAAACAGGCAAAAAATAAGTGAAAAGTGACTAAAATGGGCAAAAATCAGAAAAAAAGGTGGGGAAATCGGCAAAAATCATCAAAGAGTGTCAAAATGGGGAGAATAAGTGGCATTTAATTATGAAAGGCAGCTTAAATGGTCGAAATGTGGAAAAACGGGGGCCAACATTGACAAAAACCAGGATAAAAGTTTCAAAAAGAAGTGACAAAATGGGCTGAAAGCAGTAAAAATGGAATAAAAGTTGCAAAAAATTGCAAATAAGGGCAATGGAAATATACAGACAAAAACTAGAGGTTGTCAATTAAGTTTGACATTTAGAGCCTACTGTGTAAGTGTGGGAAACAAACTGATTCATGTGACTTGCGATGGAGAATTTCTGAGGTCGAAGTTTCCCTTTATTTAACGTTTTCTGGAGGGATAATGTTTCAAATTAAGACATAAAAGAGCCACAAATCATCAGAAAAGAGCCACGTGTTGAGCATCACCGGCACAGAGCATTATGTAGCTCAGGTGACTCATTTGGGCTTTGCTATGGTTTTATACATGTTAAGTTCTTTTATAAATGTGTTTGCAGATAACGGCCTGGTCGTGCAGAGTGTAGCACTTTGTCCCAGCGGCTGGGCTCGATACAACAACCGCTGTTTCCTTTTTGTGCCAACAGCAATGTCTTGGGCCAACGCTGAGGTAAAGAGAATGATGTGGATTCAGCATAGAGTGCCTCTGTACTAAATTGATACTAAGCTTAATGCAGGATACTTGTGGTCATAATTCATTCAGTTTACTCAGCTTTAGCTGGAAGTTTATTACTTAAAAGTCAACAAGCTATTTTTGCCATTTTAACATTTTTTTTACGATTTATTTTTGGGCTTTTTATGCCTTCATTGCTAGAGGAGGACAGTGGATTGAATAATCAGAAGTTGGGATGAGAGGTGGGGGGGGGGGGGGGGGGGGGGAAATGGTGCCGCAGGCTGGACTTCAACCCAGACTGTCAGTGTAAATAGGGAGCGCCTCAAACCACCAGGCCAGGGGTGTCCAAACCTTGACCACAGAGGGCCACATACAGAAATATATAAGGGTAGTGGGACCACCTTCATATTCCTCGCCATGAGGATTTTAGAGTTAGCAAGACTAATCCAGTGTAAGTTAATACATGTTTAGTGACTGGCTGACAGGGCAAATAGACTAATTTTGGGGAACCAATCAGATTTCAAATGGCCCCTTTTGGCCCTGGCTACCACTGGCTCTGCCCCTGAAAAGTAACTGGTGCTGCTATTTGCTGCAATAATCCATCAGGACATTATTAATCAACATATCTTCTTGTCAAAATGTTTGTTTACAGAACATGGCAGCACTGTCTAGTGCTTAAACTAAAAATTGCAATACAGTTAAGCACAAGCGTCATGTTTTCATGTGGGCCAGTCAAAAATAGGCCGCATTTGGCCCCTGGGCCATAGTTTGGACATGCCTGCACCAGGCCATCTGCACCCCTTACATTTTTTCTACTCTTTTGACAACATAAACATCTCAGAAATGTTTATCATGCTCATGTTTGGTATCATTTTTCCTCACAGCCTCAACTTTATGAAATGAAAACTCTTGTAGCTGTGTGTAACTCTTGCTCCATACTGTATTACTTCCTCTACCTTTCTCATTTCTGCAGAGACACTGTCAGGCTCAAGATGGAAACCTTGCATCAGTCCACAGCAATGTTGAGTATCACTTCATTCAGGGAATGATACTGAAGCAGACTCAAACATTTCCAAACACATGGCTGGGAGGCTCGGACGCAGAACAGGTATGTTACTGATCACACAAAATCTCAAAGTTATCAAGAGCGGCGTTCATTTGTTAAACAGGTGTTATTTAATGGATTTCTTGTGCAGGACGGCACTTGGCTGTGGAGTGATGGCTCACATTTCACCTATGCTAACTGGTGTCCTGGAGAGCCTAACGATGCTAATGGCCCGCAGAGTTGTTTCCGGATGAATGTTGGTGGTAAGTCAAACCTTGTGGTTTTGTAGCTTATAGTCAAATGTAATATTCAGTGTTATCTCAAGATTCTTTGCAAAGATGGGAGAACTAGACCGTTGCTTACAGGACTATTTTCCAGTGGTTTCAAAGCGATCAGTCTAATAGTTCAAACAGCATGTCTGTAATGATGTTGGTGCACAGAATAAGAAGAAATACTGTTTTGTGTTTCATGTTCACAGATCAAAAGTGCTGGGATGATATCCAGTGTAATTATAGCTTTCAGTTCGTCTGTGCGAAGACAATTGAATCATTCTCTGGCTGACACAAAGACATGAAGACCATGTGATCACAAGCTCCTCTGTTTTTAAATCATCAGTTAATGTTAAAATTTAAACGATCTCTAACTCATGAAAATTTTTTTTTTATTTTAACCGCTGCTGTAACACTGCTAAAGAACAAAGCAACAAGTAATAATAAGAGGATCTGGATTGTTCCTTTTTCTCTCATAAGAGAAGTTCAACGTGTTTTGGAAAGATCGCTTTTTGCACACCTGACCTTTGTTTCCATGCAGAATTAAACGTACAATCACTGAAATGAGCTGATCTACTCTTTCTTTTTATACAAAGAACACAGAGATGAAAATAATAACTTTAACTGTAAAACACCTTTAAAAACAGAAGTCATCAAAGTGCTTTGACAAGAATCACAACAACATAGCATTACAATGCAAGAATAATAACACAACGAGAAAGACAAAACCCCAGTAACAGAAGAACCCAGGAAAAATTCATCCAACAGCGAACCCCAACATCCTAACTCAGCAGACAAATTATCAACTTAGACATCATAAAAACCCAGAAACATAAAAATACAAAATAAAAATGAAAATCCAGAATTAAACACACAATGACTGAGACTAATCCAGACAACACAGGAACCCAACCATGTTAAAAAAAAGACCTAAGGACCAGAAATGTAGGAGCGATTAAAATTTAAAGAAAGGCACAGAATAGAATAGAAATCAAAACAGTAAGAATGGAATAAAAACAATCATAATGTTTAGAAATATTAATCAGATTTTCTGGACTGGCAATGCCCAGCTCTGGCTCTGAAGTATGCAAGAATAGAGTAAAGTCCAGAGTCATAAATTACAGCGATAATAGATAATGTGTTCCTTTCTTATTTGGATATGTTTCACGATTCAGTGTAGTTATTATGATTTATGACTCAGAGCCATAAAGACATCAGACATGCCAGTTTATCTTTTACAACCTTCATGTTTCCAGGCTATAAATGAAAATGAAAGGATTTTTTATCTTTACATGCATAAAGATGGGTCAGAAATTCTGTCCTTGTAATTGTAAGCTGCCATCATTTCATATTCCAAATGTTCATCATTAACATGCATCACATCTCATTGCATTTAAGTTTTTGTTCTATGCAACGCTTCCATAAGTGGGTCAGCAATGACCTACATGCATTTTCAATGGAATATTATGGGACCTTGTAATTATTATCATCTGTGACAACCAAAGACATGTTTACACAGCAAAATCACCAGTGTTAGCATTGAGAGTGTTAAATTGAAAACTAGGAAAGTGTGTATATGCATCCATTTTTGAAAGTGTTCATTTTTTTTGCACAGATCCAGTTATTCTTACACGGGAAACAGCAAAATAATCAGTTTTAATTCAACCCCATAGTGTTAAATTTAACACTTCTTCTGACTATATAAAATTCTGATTAAATAAAATGAAGGTATTTATTATTGGAATTACTTACACAGTGCAAAGTACTGATTATACTTAAGAAAGATTGTCACCTTACAGTGAACAACTGTGGCAAAGTAAGATGTCTTAACAGAGTCAACACGAAGTCTGTACATCTTTGAGATTACAAAGTCTATTTCCAAGACAACAAACTAAGAATTTCAGTTCAAAGAAATCTTAAATTCAAAGGAAAAAACTCAAAATATCAGAGTTTAAAAAGTTGTACATTTTGATATTAGAAAGTAAAAAATTTCAAGATTAAAAAAGTAAAAATTTACATTTTAAGGTAAAAATATTGACAAGAAAACAAACTGAACACAGTGTTTGGATTTTTCAACTTTTTAATCTGAAAAATCCAAAGTTTTGGTTGACATGGATTTACAACTTTTAAAGTAAAAAAAAAAAAAAAAATCTCTTAAATAAATGACTTTTTTTTCTTAACCCTTACAGGTTCACTGGCTCTTTTTCCATTTCATTAATACTTTTCTTTTGACAATGTAAACCTCTCAGAAAATAAACACCATGCTCATGTTTGATATCATTTATTCTTCACTACCTCAACTTTATAAAATGAAAACTGTTTTTTTTTTCAAGTTCAACTTGCTGTATTAAATATAGGAGCTTAAAAAGCACAAACAACCCCAAAAATAGATTTTTAAAAAGTTTTATTTAAAACAACATATTGTCATTTTTCAAAAAGCTGACATCATGAAGAAAAAAATACATTCCAGTGTCAGTCCTGTGCAATAAGCTCCACTGTCTCCTCAGTGTTAAAGTTATTTTTATGTCAAATTCAAATGATCATATTTCCTGCTTTACTTGGCCTATTGACATCAAACAGAGACAGACAGAAAGCTTAACAATCATGAGAGCAAGACGGGAAGATGTGGGGGGCCTGATGTAGACCTCAGATGGTGATCACTGGTTTAGATTTAATCTACATTATGGGGGAAACATTTAAATAGAAAGACTTAAAGACATTAAAATAATGGAGAGTTTCAGCATCTGACCAGGGAAGAATTTTACTATTTTTTGACAATTATAATTACTTATTATTCTGACAAATTGGCATTATAATGAAAATCTCATAATGATCCAGTTTTCTCATACTCTTCTTCCTAAAATCCTCTAACTACTGGCATCAACAGGTGTCCTAATGCATGGTCCTGCTCCAGGTGGTATAATGTTAATCAGTGTCTATCTCACGTTTTTGGCTGTTCTTTATCACAGAGCTCTCTTATCTGAATGTTTTGAAGCATTTCCAGAGACGAACCTTTTAAACATTAAAACAACTTAATGGCAGTTATTTTTCAACCTTTGTTCATGCAAGAAGGAAGGTCAAAGATATTTTTCTTGGAAAACCTACTCAAATTATCACAACAAAAACACACGTGTCGGTGTCTCTACTTCCTTTATGGGCCTTAACCCTTTCACCACCAAAATTGTAAAAATTGAGAAAAGTAACATTACTCTATGAAACAGGCTCTAGCTGCAAATATGGTTTTTACCTAATGTTTTTACCACTTTACACTAGAGGTGAGTATTGGCAAGAGCCTCACGATACAATATGCAGGATATCATGATATTGTGACATATTGCCATACTCTACACAGTTAACTAAGAAAAATATAGAGATGATGTATATGTAAATCACACAGTATGTTGGTGTTGTTCCTGCTATATTTCACGGCAACAAGACAGAGCTTGCATACGGCATTTCCTTTCTCTAACTCGCTGTTTGTGCTCCCCGCTTTAACTTTGAAGCCAAAATGCTTCCAAACGTCTGCTTTGAATTGTGCAGGTGTTGTTATTTTGTCAGCCATGTTCGCTCCTTTCACCAATGTACTCTGACTGCTTCTACAGGAAATACCACATACAGCAGAGTAGCTCTTCGGTGCCATCTACTGCAGTGGAGGTGCAGAAGTCGTATTTTACTAACAACTTGGCTAAAGTATGTATTTTTATTTTTTTACAAAAAAATCGATATTAAGAGTTGAAGTGTCGATATTGTATCAGATGTCAAAGTATCGCGATATATTGCCGTATCAATTTTGTCACAGCCCTTCTTTACACCAAGAGATGGCGGACATGAGTAACTTCAATCCCAGCAGCATTTCTGGGTGTGTTTCTATTCAAAGTTTTGGAGTTTACGGAGTTTAAAAGACGCACGCCCGGTCGAGGAGTCGAGTTAGAGTGTACTACTCACAATGCTGGGAGGAATAGAGGAATATTCACCCTCTGCCATGACTTCCAGTCTTCTGGTGATACCATAGGTGGGACTGTCAGTGCATCTATTGGCACCAGCAGGCAATGCTTCTGCCATGACAGTCCACCTGTAGCGAAGACAATGCTTTGCCTCACCATGTTTCCACCCCACCGGGGAGGGAGTAATGGGCGATTGCCTTTTCTAGTTTTACCTGAGATAGGGCCATTTTGGCCTCACTAAAGCAGAAACAGTGCACCATTCTCTGCAACCTTGCAACTCTTTGTCTTTTATCAAAAATCAATGAATAGCTAATAGTGGAGAAACAACAATGGTTAGAAAGGCTGGGCTGAAGGATAGCAATAAACATAGTTGCACAAGAGCAGGTGCTAAGCAGAAGATGTCAGAAGATGCAAATTAGATGAGTGAATTTACTCCTATCACAAACTTTGGGTCATACTGAAGATTTTTCTCATTTACAGTATGCCTTTATCTCTAACCACTTTCAAGCTAAAGCCTTTTGAAATCTTGATATCAAAATTGAATATTTTCTTGAAAAAACTCTGGCGCCTAAAGGGTTAAAAGCAATCCGCAGCAATCCCAAGCTGAGCCAGCTCCTTTAACATCGCAGGTATGCAAGAGTCCTTCTTTAGAGAAGTCACGCTCCAGGCACCGGCCTGGAAAGACTGCTTCAGGTTGAGCTGTTAAGAACCGGTCGACGTCACCTCAGCACCAACAGCAGCGGTCGACCCCTTTAGGGTCCCTGAAGGTGTGAAAATGACCTCGGCAAAGTATATAGAGTGTCTGACTGACCACTTTCTTCCATGGTACAAAAAGAAGAACCATGCCTTCCATAGAAAAATTACCTTCATGCATGACAATGCACCATCTCATGCTGCAACAGAATCCCTCTGTGTCATTGGCTGCTATGGGCATAAAAGAAGAGAGACTCATGGTGTGCCCCCATCCTCCCCTGACCTCAACCCTATTGAGAACCTTTGGAGCATCCTCAAGCTAAAGATCTATGAGGGTGGGAGGCAGTTCACATCAAAACAGCAGCTCTGGGAGGATATTCTGACATCCTGCAAAGAAATTCAAGCAGAAACTCTCCAAAAACTCACAAGTTCAATGGATGCAAGAATAGTGAAGGTGATATCAAAGAAGGGCTCCTATGTTAACATGGAACTTGGCCTGTTAAGATGTTTTTGATTGAAATAGCTTTGATTTCAGTAAATATGACCTCCTAATGCTGCAAATTCAACACATGACCATTTTCAGTTCTTTACAACCTATAAAATGTTTTTTAACACTGTTATGCAAAATAATATGGAACAGTGCATTTTGTGGTTTTTATTTTGGAAAAAAAGTTATCATTGGGAGGTTTGTTTAATAAAATATGAATTATGCTCTAATGGTTGATAACTGGAAAATTATACTGACTGTCATTTGTATCCACTATTTAGAAAATTCAGAGAAAAATATAGTTTGCATAATAATTTGGAATGCGGTGTAAAACATGTACTGTAGCATTACATAGAAAAGAATCGAATATACTTGTTGAAACAGCTAATCCTTTCAAGGCTGCAGGTCACGTGCTTTTGTTCTACCTGGATTTAAATGGAACTGTTTCCTCATTGCCTGACCCTTAAAGTTTGATAAGATTCTGATCCAAATAACAGAGGAAACAGCACCAATTTAGAGCTCAAACCTGATAAGATACCGGCAAGTTCATTCCAAACAAAGAGATAAAGATAAGTAAGTGTATATAAGAGCTGCTCTGTCCAGCATCTCCTCACAAGAAGCTGAAGCTGCAAAGAAGCTGAGAAGAAAGAAGACTTCATAATCCACTCATCTTTTTACTACCTGCATCAACTCAACCATGAAGACGCTGGCCGTGTTTCTACTCATCTGTGCTGTGACGGCTCTGACTAACGCCGCTGGTGAGTTTAACAGAGAATCAGGACATCATAGCATGTAAGTGAATGACTGACTGTTCTGTTCAACCTTTCAGCTGTTCCTGGAGCAGAGCCTGATATGGAGGCAGGAGAACCATCTGTTCAAGAGGGTGAGTTACTGTTTCCTATTTTACCAACAATATCATCATTTCTTATTGTAGGGTAAAGAATAAAAAATGAGATTGTGAGGTTTTTGTTTAGTAACTCCCATTTGTCTTTCTAAATGAGCTTAGATTTAAATCAGCGAGTTTTGTTCAGATTTAAGCAAATATGAATTTAGTTTCTCAGTCCAAATGCCTGGGTATACTGCTCTGAAATCAAAATATATAAAGCAACCAGTATGTCATGACTGCATGATAGTTTGCACCTCATTTGTTCAATTATTTTCCACTGTTGTTGACAAGTGAAGAGAAATGAATAGAGACTAAAAGGAGAACGGCATCTTTCAAACTGGATTTATGTAAGGTAATTGATTTTCTATGAGATAAATGGCTGCAGACAGTGATAAAATTAGTCGAATTTTCATGTCGATACTCAAAGATATGGAGGAAGGGTCTCAGGACATTTTCCTACCTGTGCCACATCAAACAGAACCCTGTAGTTTTCTCTTTCTTTCCAACAATGAGGAGCATGTGTCTTTCTCACACCTCGGTGTGAAGTGCTGCAAAGGATCCTGGGATGATGACCTCCTCCCTTTTTGTCTGAAATTTTCCATACATTTTCTTCAGTTCTTGCTAGGCCTTTGTCTTTGTTCTCGTGTTGGTCCCTGGCATAAATTAATGATTAATTAAGCAATGAAAGAACAATCATGATGATGTGGACACACCAGTGCAGAAGTACATGGTGCTCAGACCAGCGTAGACCACCTGACACAGAATCATAAACCAGGCATCACTGTGAATTTAAAAAGACAACAGCAGATGAAGATAATCAGTGAGGGCTTCATTTAATCTTACAGCTGTTCCAGTGGCAGAACCTGAGAAAAAGATGGAGGAACCAGCCGCTGAAGAAGGTGAGTGGGGGTTCGATCCTACTTCTTGCACAAACAACTTTACATTTTGTTTCACACGCCTGTTAACAAAAATATAGGCGACATTAAAGAAAGTCAACATTTCCTTTTCTAAATATAATAAGAGAGAACAGCAGATGAAGTTAATAAGTGAGGGCTGTGTCCTATCTTACAGCTGTTCCAGGAACAAAACCTGAGGAAATGATGGAGGAACCACTGGTTGTAGGTGAGTGGAGGTTGCTCCTATTTTTTGCACAAACAACTTTACATTTTGTTTCACACGCCTTTTAACAAGACGGAGGCATAAAGGAAAGACAACACTTTCTTTTCTAGATATAATGAGAGAACAGTAGATGAAGTTAATCAGTGATGGCTGTGTTTAATCTTGCAGCTTTTCCAGAAGCAGGGCCTGAGGAAATGGCTGAGGAACTATTTGTTGAAGAACCGTTCGTTGAAGAAGGTGAGTTGGTGTTTGAAAGTTTTCATGCTCAGTCTAACCTTGCTAAGAAGGTTTAAAGGCCAGATTCCATGTCTGTTTTTAGGAACATTTATATTGCAAAGCTTCAGTCTGAAACCTTTATGTGATTGCTATTTTAACTCGCTTGAATTAAATAGTAATTTTAAATATATAGAAATAGGTGTAATTATCTTGTAATTTGTCAAGAATAATGTGGCAGTTACCTAGCAATAACTTCATTTTATCAAGTAATAACCCAGTTATATTGAGGAAATATTTACCTAGTAATGATCTATTCATTATCAGGTAATTACTTGTAATACTGCAGCAGTTCTCTGGTAATTAGTTGGTATTGTACCCTGAACTTCACCCTAACCCTCATATTTTTGTGCTAGTTCTCTGGTAATCAAGTGTCTTTTTACCAAAATAATTTCTCAGAAAGAAGATGATAATTTTCTACATAAGTTGCATGATAATTCCCATGTTATTTCTTTATTTTAGCCCACTTAATTAAGCTGAATTATTCCTGAATAATTTTGGAGTATGTTTAGGGTTCAGCTATGGGGTCAGAGTTAGGGGTTAGGGGGTAAGGGTCGGGGGTTACACTCCAAAAAATATCTTGCTCAGTGAACGTAATAAAATTATGGAAAGTATTTCCACCCAAGTGAAATGTGTTAACTTAGCCAGAAACAATTTTGCTGAGTGACCTAAATGTAAATATGTTGGGTCAACATGATGTATTTGTGTTCCTGTTAGTTAATTACCATGGTTCAGGCCAACTAGATTTGTAAGGGTAAATGTAACACACTGTTGTAATTTTATTGGGCCATTTAAACATGTATGATACTGTGGCAAACAAAAAAGTATGATATTGTGGCAAGCTGTGATTAGGAACGGCACAAGACAAGCTATTGCAATTAGTGTGTGCAGATATCTTTTATTTAGAACACGATTACTGATACATACAGGCAGGGTAGTCTGCAGCATTAACCCCCTCACTCAATGTGTCATACTTGGAAAAACATTTTCCCCTAAAAACATGAACCGATAAACAAAACATGCATAATTATAACTTTGGAATGAAACATGGACATTATAGAGCAGTAGAAGAGCGAATTCTTTTGCGCAAAACAATCCCAGAAGTCCCTGCTCCAGGCAACTGCTTCCTGGATTGCCACAATATGATTATGCGTTACTTAATTTAAAAGGGTAGGTACAACTACTTTTTAAAATAGTACAGTTACATGAATAAATTGTGCTGATCCAACAAAGCAAAGCTGCACATTACTGCCACCTACTGGTCTAGATTTGTAAGCAGAGGTGATTTGCAATTTTAACTCATAGGAATTAGGTAGTGTTAACATAACTTAGTCTAGTAAATTTTAAGTTGTTGCATGTTATGTTAAAACTACATAATTTGAAAGTGTTCAACCATAAAACTTGACTTTATATGATAGAAGCTACATGTTAGACAGGTTCATGTAACAGACACTCATGTTGTTATTTGAGTGTAGGGTTAGGGGACAGTACCACTTAATTACTGGTGAATTTCCAGAAAATTACTTGATACTAAATACATTATGAGTAGGTAAATTCTTCCTTAACATTACCATTTTTATGAGTTATTACTTGTAAAATGCCAACTTATTGCAAGGTAAAATCCACTTAATTCTTGACTATTACTAGATGGTTGTACTTATAACAATGAAATTTCTACATAATTAGGGCCTATATGTTTTGTCACTGATTGGCCCATAATGAATGTGACAGACAAAGAGTTTTTTCTTTTGAAAGATCCCGCTCTTCCCAAACACTGTCTATGGGATGTGAAACTGTCTATCTAGCATTTCAGGTTAGGATTAATGTGAGTTTGATGGTTCCCATGTTCACTTCTGTCTCAGATTTGTTTCCAGATGACAGCGTCCCCTTCCAGAGATCAAATCATTGTCCCGGTGGTTGGAGTCTTTACAACAATCGCTGTTTCCTCTATGTTCATGCAACAATGACTTGGGCCTACGCTGAGGTAACCACAATGATTTGGATTCAAGTGCATCTATGATAAATATTGCATTTATTGGTCCCACACATGGTAGACACTGCAGCTCTGGGTCACTTTTGAAACTACAGGCTACATGTACTTTCTATGAGCAGCCTTTGATTAGAACCAGAACCCTGTACTTTTGCCTAACCCTGACCAAGTTCTTTGGCTCTATTCTTACCCCTTAGGACCTAGCTGGACCAAATCTGGTCCTGCTCGCCTTGATCCAAACAAACTTGCTCTGTGCGTTCTATTCATGTTACACATCAAATTAAACAGAAGCTCAGCTACAAGCCCCCCCCCCAAAAAAATGTACCTAGACCACATCCAACTCAAAAAGGACTCAACTCAATGACCACATATCAAAGTGGCTGTAGTGCTACGTAGCCAGACACTTCCGCCCCCTATGGGATGGTGCCTGCTACTACAGACACAAACATGGTCTCATTTGAAAGCCCAGTCTCTACTGAAAATTCTAGTCATGTTTTATGCAGTTTCCATTTGTTTCAACAGTTTATTTTATTTTTCTGCACTTTATTTTATGTTATTTTTTGTGCCATTCAAAATAAATCTGCTCCTCTTGGTGGCAAACTTTAGTTCCTTTGTAAGACTTCCTTTGAAAGGGAAATAATGGCATATGAGTAAAAAAAAGTTTGATACCTGTGATTTTTTTAAAGGGCAGAGATTGGGCCAAATTGGGCCCAATTTGGCACAAGAGGGGATTTCGCCTAGATATTTATTACTAAAATCTCTCTTATTTTGTGCTGATAACCCTCAAGTGGCATGAAATTTGAAAGAGGTAATGTAAAAATGTGGTGGAGATTTTTGGACTTCAACTGCATTATTTCTATGGGATATATATGCTAAAACTGCAAAAAAAATTAGGCAAAAATGAAATTTTTCATTTCCCAAATTGATTTTCTCTGATCCAGTAACATATATACACATATTTACACTTCTGAATAACTTTCACAAGTGCCCTTTTCATTATTGTACCTTGATCATTCAAATAGACCTTGTAGTTGTAGAGCTACACTCATTTAAAGATGGGCTGGAAATTTCAAGCAGTAGCCTAATCAAAGAGGCTTGGACTTAACAGGTTTAACTGATAATCCAACTAAAACATAAATGTACACTGTTACTGAATTCGCAGTGCTAGAATGGCATCCAGATGCTCACCCAGATCTTAATATTTTGGAGCATTGTGCTTCAGACTAAAGGCTCACTGCCACTGCAGAAATACACCGTCATCCAAGAGATAAAGGTGTATTTAACCAAAAAGTTCCTGAGGCAAGGGACCTTTTAATCCATCAAATCAGCTATCAGGTCCAAAGTCCTGCCCACTTTTGGTAGAAATTGGTTTAGCTTCCAAACTCAAAGAGTTGAAAGGGATCAACAATTAAGTTTTGGCTTGCATTTTTGTGTGTGGCCTCACACAATATCTCTATTTCTGCAGAGGAACTGCCAGGCTCGAGGCGGACACCTCGCCTCAGTGCACAGCTTTAGTGAGTATCGGTTCATTCAGGGGATGATATACAGCAGAACTAACGGGTATCCACACACATGGCTTGGAGGCTCGGACGCACAACACGTACGTAGCTGATTACATGATGTTATAAGCTCTTACGAAATACCACTGTTCTATTTCCAGTGTCTATAGTAAAACGTGTTAAATTGTTTTGTTCAGGAGGGAGTTTGGCTGTGGAGTGATGGATCACGTTTCTCCAACATCAACTGGTGTCCTGGAGAGCCAAACAACCACTGGTGGCAGCATTGTCTACAGATGAACTACGGAGGTAAATCAATTAGTACTTCTTATAAAAAACATTTCAAAAATCAATATTTTGCCCCAACATTCAATAAATGATATGCGGCACACATCACAATAAAAACAACAGAGTATTTCCCTTCAATATTTATTCCAATATTTATTGTTCTTCTAACAGGTCAAAGGTGCTGGGACGACCTCTGGTGTCATGACCATCGCCCATTCGTCTGTGCCAGAAATCTTTGATCGTCTGCTGGTCAACACAGCGACATGAAGAAAGTGTGAAGAGCACAAAATCATTGTTTATTGTCGTCAATTATACAATCAACATGAATGCTCCATAATTCATCTGTTTTTAACCTTTTGTACCTTTTTTCGCTTCTTAGGGCCATAAATGATCAGTGACAGTATTATGTAAGTGAAGTTCAATGTGTATGAAAAAGAAGCTTTTTTAAACCTAACTCTGAAAAATGAAATGTTCTTTGTTTTTTTTAATGTGGAAATAAAAGTGTTATGACTTGAAACTCACTGATATATGAGTATTCATTTAACTCTCACAAACAGCAGCAGTCTTGAGGGATTTCCAGGGCAATTTTTCTCTCTTTCTTTGGTTTTCAAAGCACAGCCATAGAACTGGCTAGGCCCCTGAAATACCCAGAGAATGGGTCTTCCCAGTTTAGATTTATGATGATAACAGTGCATGTGTGCTGGATCAGTAGCATTGGTACTAGCATTATGGCTAATAGTTCCCTTATTTTGGAGCTGAAATCATCGTCACGCTATTATGGGGTTCTGATGTTGGAATTATTTATTTGTGCTGTTTCGCCACGTCTTCCATCCATTATTGCCACTTGTTTGTGCTCCATTTCGGCAAATTTTTTTAAAGTTTTTTTTTTCACCTTCATTTGGAACAAATTGGCCCCCTTGCCCCTTTTTTGCCATTTTTGCCACTTTTCACACCTTGTTTCCACTTCTTGCTCATTTTTGTTGCCATTTTTGGCTTTTTTTTCTTCAAATTTTGAAAAACCTTTTTGCTCTTTTTTGCCACATTTAACCAATTTTGTCCACTTCAGGCCATGTTTGTAATGTTTTTTTTTTTTACACTTTCTGCCCATTTGTGCAATTTCTTTTTGCCATTTCTAGCCACTTTGCTCCATTTTGCTCATTTTGGCAACTTTTGCTGCTCCTTTTACCAATTTTTGCCACTATTTAAACGTCTTACCCTTCCATGCCCTTTTTTTTGCCACTTCTTTTTGCCACTTTATGCCCATTTCTGCCCCCTTTTGCTCATTGTGACCACTTATTTTTTGCTTTTTTGCTTTTTTTGCCTAGTTTTTCCATTTTTAATCAATTTTGTCTTTTTTGGGCAAACTTTCTAATGTTTTTGCCACTTTTTGCACATTTTGACCTTTTTTTTTGCCCCATTTCATAATCTTCTCATTGCCACTTTTTCCCATGTGTGCCACTTCTTGCCTTTTTGGCCATTTTTGCCTCTTTGACCAACTTTGTCCTCTTCAGGCCATGTTTGTAATGTTTTGCCACTTTATGCCCTGTTGCTCCATTTTGCTCATTTTGGCCACTTTTCTTGCTCCTTTTACCAATTTTTGCCACTTTATGCCCTTTTTGCCTTTCAATGCCAGTTTTGCCACTTCTTTTGCCACTTTATGCCCATTTCTGCCACTTATTCACTCTTTGATGCCCATTTTTTCCACTTGAAAACAATTTTGTCTACTTTTGGCCATCTTGTTGATATTGCCACCCTTTTCAGTTTTCTTCAACTTCTTCAACGTCTCTGATAAGAAAAGTTCAATGAGTTTTGGAAAAATTCCTTCTCACACAGCCTTGGTCTTTTAAAGTGGACCGGCCTTTTTCCCAATGAATGAACAGTACAGTCACTGAAACAAGCTGATCTGCTACACAGATTTACAGCAGGTTCTGATATAATTCATCTTTTTAAATCTCACACAAAGACATTTTGAATTTAATTTGAGTGACGCTCTAACTGAAGTTACAAACTCAAGAACTACATTTTTGTTTTCTAGAGTCAGACTTTCTGGACTGGCGTTGCCCAGCTTGGTTTCACAAATATGCAGGTGTAGAGAAAAGTCTGATTTACTGTTCTCAGAAATGGATATGCATCATTTAGTACAGGAACCCAACCACATTAAAAAAAGACCTGAGAGCCAGAAATGTAGGAGCGATTAAGATTCAAAGAAAGGCACAGAAAAGAATAGCACACAGAATAACACTTTTTGAAAGTGTTAACACTTTAAAAGTGTTGATTTTTAGCACTGAACCAATTATTCCAACACGGGAAGCAGCAAAATCATTAGTGTTGATTCAGCCCCCATAGTGTTAAATTTAACACTCCTTCTGACTCTATAAAATTCTGATTCAATAAATTTAAGGTATTTATAATTAGAATTATTTACACAGTGCAAAGCATTTCTGATACTTAAGACAGATTGTCACCTTACAGTGAACAACTGTGGCAAAGTAAGATGTCTTAACAGAGTCAACACGAAGTCTGCACATCTTTGAGGTTACAAAGTCTGTTTACAAGACAACAAACTACGAGCTTCAGTTCAAAGAAATCTTAAATTCACAGGAAAAAACTCAAAATATCAGAGTTTAAAAAGTTGTACATTTTGATATTAGAAAGTAAAAAAAAAAATCAAGTTAAAAAAGTAAAAATTTACATTTTAAGGTAAAAATATTGACAAGAAAACAAACTGAAAACAGTGTTTGGATTATTCAACTTTTTAATCTGAAAAATCCAAGGTTTTCATTGACATAGACTTACAACTTTTAAAGTGAAAAAAAAAAAAATCTACTTTTTCTCTTAAATAAATGTCTTTTAAACTTCAGATGTCTGAGGGTTTATTTTTTTTAACACTTAGAGGTTCACTGGCTCTTTTCCATTTCATTAATACTTTTCTTTTGACAATGTAAACCTCTCAGAAAATAAACACCATGCTCATGTTTGATATCATTTATTCTTCACTACCTCAACTTTATGAAATGAAAACAATTTTTTTCAAGTTCAACTTGCTGTATTAAATATAGGAGCTTAAAAAACACAAACAACCCCAAAAATAGTTTTTTAAAAAGTTTTATTTAAAACAACATATTGTCATTTTTCAAAAAGCTGACATCATGAAGAAAAAAATACATTCCAGTGTCAGTCCTGTGCAATAAGCTCCACTGTCTCCTCAGTGTTAAAGTTATTTTTATGTCAAATTCAAATGATCATATTTCCTGCTTTACTTGGCCTATTGACATCAAACAGAGACAGACAGAAAGCTTAACAATCATGAGAGCAAGACGGGAAGATGTGGGGGGCCTGATGTAGACCTCAGATGGTGATCACTGGTTTAGATTTGATCTACATTATTGGGGAAACATTTAAATAGAAAGACTCTAAGACATTAAAATAATGGAGAGTTTCAGCATCTGACCAGGGAAGAATTTTAGTATTTTTTTGACAATTATAATTACTTATTATTCTGACAAATTGGCATTATAATGAAAATCTCATAATGATCCAGTTTTCTCATAATCTTCTTCCTAAAATCCTCTAACTACTGGCATCAACAAGTTTCCTAATACATGATCATGCTCCAGGTGGTATAATGTTAATCAGTGTCTATCTCACGTTTTTGGCTGTTCTTTATCACAGAGCTCTCTTATCTGAATGTTTTGAAGCATTTCCAGAGACGAACCTTTTAAACATTAAAACAACTTAATGGCAGTTATTTTTCAACCTTTGTTCATGCAAGAAGGAAGGTCAAAGATATTTTTCCTTGGAAAACCTACTCAAATTATCACAACAAAAACACACATGTCGGTGTCTCTACTTCCTTTATGGGCCTTAACCCTTTCACCACCAAAATCGCAAAAATTGAGAAAAGCAACATTACTCTATTAAACAGGCTCTAGCTGCAAATATGGTTTTTACCTAATGTTTTTACCACTTCACACTAGAGGTGAGTATTGGCAAGAGCCTCACGATACAATATGCAGGATATCATGATATTGTGACATATTGCCATATTCTACACAGTTAACTAAGAAAAATATAGAGATGATGTATATGTAAATCACACAGTATGTTGGTGTTGTTCCTGCTATATTTCACGGCAACAAGACAGAGCTTGCATACGGCATTTCCTTTCTCTAACTCGCTGTTTGTGCTCCCCGCTTTAACTTTGAAGCCAAAATGCTTCCAAACGTCTGCTTTGAATTGTGCAGGTGTTGTTATTTTGTCAGCCATGTTCACTCCTTTCACCAATGTACTCTGACTGCTTCTACAGGACATACCACATACAGCAGAGTAGCTCTTCGGTGCCATCTACCACAGTGGAGGTGCAGAAGTCGTATTTTACTAACAACTCGGCTAAAATATGAATTTTTATTTTTTACAAAAAAATCGATATTAAGAGTTGAAGTATCGAATTAGATGAGTGAATTTACTCCTGTCAAAAACTTTGGGTCGTACTGAAGATTTTTCTCATTTAAAGAATGCCTTTATCTCTAACCACTTTCAAGCTACAGCCTTTCGAAATCTTGATATCAAACTTGAATATTTTCTTGAAAAAACTCTGGCGCCTAAAGGGTTAAAAGCAATCCACAGCAATCCCAAGCTGAGCCAGCTCCTTTAACATCGCAGGTATGCAAGAGTCCATCTTTAGAGAAGTCGTGCTCCAGGCTGCCTCAGGTTGAGCTGTTAAGAACTGATCAACGTCACCTCAGCACCAACAGCAGCGGTCGACCCCTTTAGGGTCCCTGAAAGTGTGAAAATGACCTCGGCAAAGTATACAGAGTTTCTGACTGACCACTTTCTTCCATGGTACAAAAAGAAGAACAGTGCCTTCCCTAGCAAAATGATCTTCATACATGACAATACACCATCTCATACTACAAAGAATACCTCTGTGTCATTGGCTGCTATGGGCATAAAAGGAGAGAAACTCATGGTGTGGCCCCCATCCTCCCCTGACCTCAACCCCACGGAGATACTTTGGAGCATCCTCAAGCTAAAGATCTGTGAGGGTGGGAGGCAGTTCACATCAAAACAGCAGCTCTGGGAGGATATTCTGACATCCTGCAAAGAAATTCAAGCAGAAACTCTCCAAAAACTCACAAGTTCAATGGATGCAAGAATAGTGAAGGTGATATCAAAGAAGGGCTCCTATGTTTACATGGAACTTGGCCTGTTAAGATGTTTTTGATTGAAATAGCTTTGATTTCAGTAAAATATGACCTCCTAATGCTGCAAATTCAACAAATGACCATTTTCAGTTCTTTACAACCTATAAAATGTTTTTTAACACTGTTATGCAAAATAATGTGGAACAGTGCATTTTGTAGTTTTTATTTTGGAAAAAAAGGTATCATTGGGAGGTTTGTTTAATAAAATATGAATTATGCTCTAATGGTTGATAACTGGAAAATTATACTGACTGTCAATTGTATTGACTATTTAGGAAATTCAGAGAAAAATATAGTTTGCATAATAATTTGGAATGCGGTGTAAAACATGTACTGTAGCATTACATAGAAAAGAATCAAATATACTTGTTTAAACAGCTAATCCTTTCAAGGCTGCAGGTCACGTGCTTTTGTTCTACCTGGATTTAAATGGCACTGTTTCCTCATTGCCTGACCCTTAAAGTTTGATAAGATTCTGATCCAAATAACAGAGGAAACTGCACCAATTTAGAGCTCAAACCTGATAAGATACCGGCAAGTTCATTCCAAACAAAGAGATAAAGATAAGTAAGTGTATATAAGAGCTGCTCTGTCCAGCATCTCCTCACAAGAAGCTGAAGCTGCAAAGAAGCTGAGAAGAAAGAAGACTTCATAATCCACTCATCTTTTTACTACCTGCATCAACTCAACCATGAAGACGCTGGCCGTGTTTCTACTCATCTGTGCTGTGACGGCTCTGACTAACGCCGCTGGTGAGTTTAACAGAGAATCAGGACATCATAGCATGTAAGTGAATGACTGACTGTTCTGTTCAACCTTTCAGCTGTTCCTGGAGCAGAGCCTGATATGGAGGCAGGAGAACCATCTGTTCAAGAGGGTGAGTTACTGTTTCCTATTTTACCAACAATATCATCATTTCTTATTGTAGGGTAAAGAATAAAAAATGAGATTGTGAGGTTTTTGTTTAGTAACTCCCATTCGTCTTTCTTTCTAAATGAGCTTAGATTTAAATTAGCAAGTTTTGTTCAGATTTAAGCAAATGTAAATTTAGTTTCTCAGTCAAATGCCTGGGTATACTGCTCTGAAATCAAAATATATAAAACATCCAGTATGTCATGACTGCATGATAGTTTGCACCTCATTTGTTCAGTTATTTTCCACTGTTGTTGACAAATGAAGAGACATGAATAGAGACTAAAAGGAGACCTGCATCTTTCAAGCTGCATTTATGAATCCACGTTGAAGCTACACCTAAACCCTTCTAAGCAGCATGAACATTTACCTGATGTGTATGCACCTCCTCAAAAATGTAGCTATCACAGACAACTCTGACTGCAAGCCTCGTGACTGGTCTGCAGTGGCAGCAGCCAGTCTTGAGGTAACATCTATTGGCATATTCTTTATCTTCTATGAGATAAATGGCTGCAGACGGCGATGAAACTAGTCAAATTTACATGCTGATACTCAAAAATATGGGGGAAGGGTCTCAGGACATTTTCCTACCTGTGCCACATCAAACAGAACCCTGTGGTTTTCTCTTTGTTTCCAACAATGAGGAGCATGTGTCTTTTTCACACCTTGGTGTGAAGTGCTGCAAAGGATCCTGGGATGATGACCTCCTCCCTTTTTGTCTGAAATTTTCCATACATTTTCTTCAGTTCTTGCTAGGCCTTTGTCTTTGTTCTCGTGTCGGTCCCTGGCATAAATTAATGATTAATTAAGCAATAAAAGAACAATCATGATGATGTGGACACACCAGTGCAGAAGTACACGGTGCTCAGACCAGCGTAGACCACCTGACACAGAATCATAAACCAGGCATCACTGTGAATTTAAAAAGACAACAGCAGATGACGATAATAAGTGAGGGCTTCATTTAATCTTACAGCTGTTCCAGAAGCAGAACTAGAGAAAAAGATGGAGGAACCAGCCCCTGAAGAAGGTGAGTGGGGGTTTGATCCTAATTCTTGCACAAAAAACTTTATATTTTGTTTCTCATGCCTGTTAACAAGAATATAGGTGACATTAAAGAAAGGCAACACTTTCTTTTCTAAATATAATAAGAGAGAACAGCAGATGAAGTTAATCAGTGAGTGCTCTTTAATCTTACAGCTGTTCCAGAAGCAGAACCTGAGAAAATGATGGAGGAACCATTGGTTGAAGAAAGTGAGTGGGGGTTTGCTCCTATTTTTTGCACAAACAACTTTACATTTTGTTTCACAGGCCTGTTAACAAGAAGGAGGCATGTTAAGAGACAACAGTAGATGAAGTTAATCAGTGATGGCTGTGTTTAATCTTGCAGCTTTTCCAGAAGCAGGGCCTGAGGAAATGGCTGAGGAACTATTCGTTGAAGAACCGTTCGTTGAAGAAGGTGAGTTGGTGTTTGAAAGTTTTCATGCTCAGTCTAACCTTGCTAAGAAGGTTTAAAGGCCAGATTCCATGTCTGTTTTTAGGAACATTTATATTGCAAAGCTTCAGTCTTAAACTTTTACTCCTAGTCTGTGATGAGATTAGTGTGGATGCAGCTGTAGCAGCAGTTTGATCAGAACTGGACACCGTTTCCTTAAAAGAATAAAAGCAAATGACACATTGAAATCTTACGTTGGTGTAAGTTATTCTCGACTGCATTTGATAAGTTGTTGTTGAACCAGCTTGCTCCTCTGATAGAGGACAATGATATCAGCGTAGTGAGATATACTGTTGCTGGTTAACTGGCTTGAATTACATAGTAATTTTAACTATATAGAAATAAGTGTAACCAGTAATTTTTCAAGAATCTGGATTTGTAAGCAGAGGTGATTTGCAATTTTAACTCATTGGAATTAGGTAGTGTTCACATAAATTAGTCTAGTAAATTTTAAGTTGTTGCATGTTATGTTAAAACTACATAATTTGAAAGTGTTCAACCATAAAACTTGACTTTATATGATAGAAGCTACATGTTAGACTTAGGTTCATGTAACAGACACTCATGTTGTTTTTTTTTGAGTGTAGGGTTAGGGGACAGTACCACTTAATTACTGGTGAATTTCCAGAAAATTACTTGATACTAAATACATTATGAGTAGGTAAATACTTCCTTAACATTACCATTTTTATGAGTTATTACTTGTAAAATGCCAACTTATTACAAGGTAAAAACCACTTAATTCTTGACTATTTAATAATCTTTATTTATTTTAGACTCCAAAATCATTGAGGGCGAGCCCTCATTTACAATGATGTCGAGTAGACATCATTGTAAATGATTACTGATTACTAATACTAGATGGTTGTACTTATAACAATGAAATTTCTACATAATTGGGGCCTATATGTTTTGTCACTGATTGGCCCATAATGAATGTGACAGAAAGAGAGTTTTTTCTTTTGAAAGATCCCGCTCTTCCCAAACACCGTCTATGGGATGTGAAACTGTCTATCTAGCATTTCAGGTTAGGATTAATGTGAGTTTGATGGTTCCCTTGTTCACTTCTGTCTTAGATTTGTTTGCAGATGACAGCGTCCCCTTCCAGAGATCAAATCATTGTCCCGGTGGTTGGAGTCTTTACAACAATCGCTGTTTCCTCTATGTTCATGCAACAATGACTTGGGCCTACGCTGAGGTAACCACAATGATTTGGATTCAAGTGCATCTACGATAAATATTGCATTTATTGGTCCCACACATGGTAGACACTGCAGCTCTGGGTCACTTTTGAAACTACAGGCTACATGTACTTTCTATGAGCAGCCTTCGATCAGAACCAGAACCCTGTACTTTTGCCTAACCCTGACCAAGTTCTTTGGCTCTATTCTTACCCTTTAGGACCTAGCCGGACCAAATCTGGTCCTGCTTGCCTTGATCCAAACAAACTTGCTCTGCGCGCTCTATTCATGTTACACATCAAATTAAACAGAAGCTCAGCTACAAGCCCAAATAAACCATTTTTACCTAGACCACATCCAAATCAAAAAGGACTCAACTCAATGACGACATATCAAAGTGGCTGTAGTGCTACGTAGCCAGACACTTCCGCCCCCTATGGGATGGTGCATGCTACTACAGACACAAACATGGTCTCATTTGAAAGCCCAGTCTCTACTGAAAATTCTAGTCATGTTTGTGCAGTTTCCATTTGTTTCAACAGTTTCTTTTATTTTTCTGCACTTTATTTTATGTTATTTTTTGTGCCATTGAAAATAAATCTGCTCCTCTTGGTGGCAAACTTTAGTTCCTTTGTAAGACTTCCTTTGACAGGGAAATAATGGCATATGAGTAAAAAAAGTTTGATACCTGTGATTTTTGAAAGGGCAGAGATTGGGCCAAATTGGGCCCAATTTGGCACAAGAGGGGATTTCGCCTGGATATTTATTACTAAAATCTCTCTTATTTTGTGCTGACAACCCTCAAGTGGCATGAAATTTGAAAGAAGTAATGTAAAAATGTGGTGCTTTGGCCTACTGGAGATATTTGGACTTCAACTGCATTATTTCTATGGGATATATATGCTAAAACTGCAAAACAGTTAGGCAGAAATGAAATTTTTTTATTTCCCAACTTGTACCTCTGATCCAGTAACATATATACACATATTTACACTTCTGAATAAATTTCACAAGTGCCCTCTTTATTATTGTACCTAGATCATTCAAATAGACCTTGTAGTTACAGAGTTATACTCATTTAAAGATGGGCTGGAAATTTCAAGCAGTAGCCTAATCAAAGAGGCTTGGACTTAACAGGTTTAACTGATAATCCAACTAAAACATAAATGTACACTGTTACTGAATTCGCAGTGCTAGAATGGCATCCAGATGCTCACCCAGATCTTAATATTTTGGAGCATTGTGCTTCAGACTAAAGGCTCACTGCCACTGCAGAAATACACCATCATCCAAGAGATAAAGGTGTATTTAACCAAAAAGTTCCTGAGGCAAGGAACCTTTTAATCCATCAAATCAGCTATCAGGTCCAAAGTCCTGCCCACTTTTGGTAGAAATTGGTTTAGCTTCCAAACTCAAAGAGTTGAAAGGGATCAAAAATTAAGTTTTGGCTTGCATTTTTGTGTGTGGCCTCACACAATATCTCTATTTCTGCAGAGGAACTGCCAGGCTCGAGGTGGAAACCTTGCCTCAGTGCACAGCTTTAGTGAGTATCGGTTCATTCAGGGGATGATATACAGGAGAACTAACGGGTATCCAAGCACATGGCTTGGAGGCTCAGACGCACAACACGTACGTAGCTGATTACACGATGTTATAAGCCCTTAAGAAATACCACTGTTCTATTTCCAGTGTCTATAATAAAACGTGTTAAATTGTTTTGTTCAGGAGGGAGTTTGGCTGTGGAGTGATGGATCACGTTTCTCCAACATCAACTGGTGTCCTGGAGAGCCAAACAATGATAGGTCGCAGCATTGTCTACAGATGAACTATGGAGGTAAATCAATTAGTACTTTTAATAAAAATATTTCAAAAATCAATACTTTGCCCCAACATTCAATAAATGATATGCGGCACACATCACAAGAAAAACAACAGAGTACTTCCCTTCAATATTTATTCCAATATTTATTGTTCTTCTAACAGGTCAAAGGTGCTGGGACGACCTCTGGTGCTGGGGCCATCGCCCATTCGTCTGTGCCAGAAATCTTTGATCGTCTGCTGGTCAACACAGCGACTTGAAGAAAGTGTGAAGAGCACAAAATCATTGTTTATTGTCGTCAATTATACAATCAACATGAATGCTCCATTATTCATCTGTTTTTAACCTTTTGTACCTTTTTTCGCTTCTTAGGGCCATAAATGATCAGTGACAGTATTATGTAAGTGAAGTTCAATGTGTATGAAAAAGAAGCTTTTTTAAACCTAACTCTGAAAAATGAAATGTTCTTTGTTTTTTTTAATGTGGAAATAAAAGTGTTATGACTTGAAACTCACTGATATATGAGTATTCATTTAACTCTCACAAACAGCAGCAGTCTTGAGGGATTTCCAGGGCAATTTTCCTCTATTTTCTTTGGTTTTCAAAGCACAGCCATAGAACTGGCTAGGCCCCTGAAATACCCAGAGAATGGGTCTTCCCAGTTTAGATTTATGATGATAACAGTGCATGTGTGCTGGATCAGTAGCATTGGTGCTAGCATTATGGCTAACAGTTCCCTTATTTTGGAGCTGAAATCATTGTCATGCTATTATGGGGTTCTGATGTTGGAATTATTTATTTGTGCTGTTTCCCTTTTTTTTACACTTTCTGCCCATTTGTGCAATTTCTTTTTGCCATTTCTAGCCACTTTGCTCCATTTTGCTCATTTTGGCCACTTGTGCTGCTCCTTTTACCAATTTTTGCCACTATTTAAACATTTTACCCTTCCATGCCCTTCTTTTTGCAACTTCTTTTTGCCACTTTATGCCCATTTCTGCCCCCTTTTGCTCATTGTGACCACTTTTTTTTTTCTTTTTTGTTTTGTTTTTCTATGTTTTTCCATTTTTAATCAATTTTGTCTTTTTTGGGCAAACTTTCTAATGTTTTTGCCACTTTTTGCACATTTTGATCTTTTTTTGCCCCATTTCATAATCTTCTCATTGCCACTTTTTCCCATGTGTGCCACTTCTTGCCTTATTGGCCATTTTTTTCCTCTTTGACCAATTTTGTCCTCTTCAGGCCATGTTTGTAATGTTTTACCACTTTATGCCCTTTTGTGCAATTTCTTTTTGACTTTTCTGGCCACTTTATGCCCTGTTGCTCCATTTTGCTCATTTTAGCCACTTTTCTTGCACCTTTTACCAACTTTTGCCACTTTATGCCCTTTTTGCCTTTCAGTGCCAGTTTTGCCACTTCTTTTGCCACTTTATGCCCATTTCTGCCACTTATTCACTCTTTGATGCCCATTTTTTCCACTTGAAAACAATTTTGTCCACTTTTGGCCATCTTGTTGATATTGCCACCCTTTTCAGTTTTCTTCAACTTCTTTTTGCCCCCCCATCTAGCACTTTTTCCATTTTTTTCCACTTCCACTGAAAAATATGCTCAGCTGTACTCACAGGATCATTAAGCTTGGAGATGGTCTAAAAGCCTTTACCTATAACATATTTGTCTATCATTATCTTACTAATCTCCTGGGACAACTGTCTCTGTAGCTTTCTGTGCTCCATGTTCAGTTTGGTACCAAACAGCACAGTGACTACTTATAGTCACACTGACTGATTACAAGTTTGAAGACACCTGTGATGACAATTACAAGACTCACCTTAGTTCAACATGTCTCTATGGTCACATTATTTTACATATTTTCTCAGGCTACCTCCACTTTAGTCCAGGTCGGTTTCATGACTTTGTGTTTTTTAAATGATTCTGTTGAACCACAATTCAATAGCAATGTCTGATTTTCATGAGTTAATTTTTAGGAAATTTTTATTTATTTTTAATTTTGTCAGTTTTATCTCATTTCAGTGACCATTATTGTTTTTTTCTTTTTTTTTTTTTTTTTACCAGAGGGTACCAACAATGTTGCCCGTGTCTGAACCTTTCTTATTTGTACCTCTGCTGTAATGCTGATAACAAACAAAGTAACAATTAACAGTAACAGAAGCTGACTCTGGATTTGTGTCTCTGATAAGAAAAGTTCAATAAGTTTTGGAAAAATTCCTTCTCACACAGCCTTGGTCTTTTAAAGTGGACCGGCCTTTTTCCCAATGAATGAACAGTACAGTCACTGAAACAAGCTGATCTGCTACACAGATTTACAGCAGGTTCTGATATAATTCATCTGTTTAAACCTCACACAAAGAAACATTTTGAATTTAATTTGAGTGAAGCTCTAACTGAAGTTACAAACTCAAGAACTACATTTTTGTTTTCTAGAGTCAGACTTTCTGGACTGGCGTTGCCCAGCTTGGTTTCACAAATATGCAGGTGTAGAGAAAAGTCTGATTTACTGTTCTCAGAAATGGATATGCATCATTTAGTACAGGAACCCAACCACATTAAAAAAAGACCTAAGAGCCAGAAATGTAGGAGCGATTAAGATTCAAAGAAAGGCACAGAAAAGAAAAGAAATCAAAACAGTAAGAATGGAATATAAACAATCACAATTTTTAGAAATATTAATCAGATTTTCTGGACTGGCAATGCCCAGCTCTGGCTCTGAAATATGCAAGAATAGTGTAAAGTCTAAAAGCTGTTAATTAAAGTGATAATAGATAATGTGTTCCTTTGATATTTGGATATGTTTCATGGTTCAGCAAAGTTATTACAATTTATGACCCAGAGCTATAAAGACAGCAGACATGCCAGTTTATCTTTTACAACCTTCATGTTTCCAGGCTATAAATGAAAATGAAAGGATTTTTCATCTTTACATGCATAAAGATGGGTCAGAAATTCTGTCCTTGTAATTGTAAGCTGCCATCATTTCATATTCCAAATGTTCATCATTAACATGCATCACATCTCATCGCATTTAAGTTTTCGTTCTACGCAACGCTTCCATAAGTGGGTCAGAAATGACCTACATGCATTTTCAATGGAATATTATGGGACCTTGTAATTCTTATCATCTATGACAACCAAAAACATGTTTACACAGCAAAATCACCAGTGTTAGCATTGAGAGTGTTAAACTGAAAACTAGGAAAGTGTGTATATGCATCCACTTTTGAAAGTGTTCATTTTTTTTTTGCACAGATCCAGTTATTCCAACATGGGAAACAGCAAAATCATCAGTGTTGATTCAGCCCCATAGTGTTAAATTTAACACTTCTTCTGACTCTATAAAATTTTGATTCAATAAATTGAAGGTATTTATAATTAGAATTATTTACACAGTGCAAAGCACTGATTATACTTAAGAAAGACTGTCACCTTACAGTGAACAACTGTGGCAAAGTAAGATGTCCTAACAGAGTCAACATGAGGTCTGCACATCTTTGAGATTACAAAGTCTGTTTCCAAGACAACAAACTAAGAATTTCAGTTCAAAGAAATCTTAAATTCACAGGAAAAACTCAAAATATCAGAGTTTAAAAAGTTGTACATTTTGATATTAGAGAGTAAAAAAATTCAAGATTTTAAAAACTAAAAATATATACTTTAAGGTAAAAATATTAATAAGAAAACAAACTAAAAACAGTGTTTGGATTTTTCGACTTTTTAAACTAAAAAATTCAAAGTTTTGGTTGACATGGATTTACAACTTTTAAAGTAAAAAAAATCTATTTTTTTCTCTTAAATAAATGACTTTTAAACGTAAGAATTCTGAGGGTTTTTTTCTTAAAAATTAACCCTTAGCGGTTCTGGCTCTTTTGCCATTTTTTAAAATACTTTTCTTTTGACAATGTAAACCACTCAGAAAATATACACCATGCTCATGTTTGATATAATTTATTCTGCACTACCTCAACTTTATAAAATGAAAACTATATTTATATATAAGCTTAAAAATCATGAGAACAAGAAAAAGTTTTGGGATTTGGTTCTCAGGCAGAAAAATGCTTGAAGTTCAAAGAAAACCATGGTTTTAATCAAAATACTGTATCTGTTTATCATGCATTGTATTTGGGTATTGCTGATGGTGCTGAGGTGACATTAACCTGTTCTCAACGGCTCGACCTGAAGCGGTCTTTCCGGGTCGGTGCCTGGAGCGTGACTTCTCTAAAGAAGGACTCTTGCATACCTGCAATGTTAAAGGAGCTGGCTCAGCTTGGGATTGCAGTGGATCGCTTTTAAGGTCCAAAATGGAAGTAGAGACACCGACACATGTTTCTGTTGTGATAATGTGAAGGAGGTTGTCCAAGAAAAATATCTTTGACCTTCCTTCTTGCATGAACAAAGGTTGAAAAATCACTACCATTAAGTTGTTTTAATGATTAAAAGGTTCTTCTCTGGAAATGCTTCTTAACATTCAGATAAGGGAGCTCTGTGATAAAGAACAGCCAAAAACATGAGATAGACACTGATTAACATTATACCACCTGGCAGGGCGGACTGATGTACGGGGAAGCTGGGGATTTCCCCGGTGGGCCGACGGGCTGAAGGGCCAGTTGGCCAGGCAAGAAGGAAAACAAAGAAAAGGGGGGGAAAAGGAAAGCGTGACTATGGCCCACAGTGTTGTGGACACAGGCTCTCTCAAGGACTTTTTTGTGGGGGAGTGGGCTGGGCTATTGTGATACGCTACGCCTGTGTTTTCTAAGGACGTTAAGGAAGTTCACCTATCACTGCCTATAACCAATCAGCTTTGGTCCCTGTGGTTGTGTCCCGCCCGTTTCCTCAGGCTGTTGCATCTGTCACTTGTCAATCACACAGCAGTGACATGAGCAAAATGAGCGAGCCAGCGTGAGAGAGTTAAGAAACAAGGGAAAAAAAACATTAGAGGAAGGCAGGGGCAGAGCTTTTCCAACTCTACAGATGCTATTTTCATTGATTTTAAGCCATTTGTATTCTTTGAATGCACATATTTTATTTGGAGGTACTAATTGTGTCTATTAAAAAACAATTTCTATTATTTTAAAGCGTTAAGTATATACCTTATCTCCGGGGCTTTACATTAACTTTTTTGCACACTGGCCACTGTGGCTACTTATTTTTGAACAGTTATTAGCCACTAAGCATTTCCACTAGCCACATTTTTGTTGTTGGGAAACTACATGCTGTATGCCATATTGGGAACGTCTGGTATGAGACAAAGTGGCAAAAACATGGCAAAAAGCAGTCAAGAGTGGCAAAATAGGGCAAAAAAATAGGAATCAAGTGGTATTTAATGGAAAAGGGTAGCCTAAATGGGCCAAAAAATGTCAGAAAAGCGCAAAACTTGGATAGAACTGGCCAATAGAAGTTACAGGTGGTATTTAATGGCAAAAGGGTAGTTTAAATGGGCTAATTATTGTGAAAAGAGCAAAAATGGGATAAAAGTGGCCAAAAAATGTTGCTAAAATGGGCAAGAAATTAGGACACAAGTGATATTTGATGGCAAAGATCGCTTAAATAGGTGAAAAATGGTGAAAAAAATGAGAAAAAGGAAAAAAAAAGTCCAAAATGGGCAAAAAAAAAAAAAAAAAAACCTGGCAGAAAAATGAGAGAAAATTGACTAAATAGGGAAAAATAAGAGGAAAGGTGGTATTTAATGGGAAAAGGTAGCTTAAATGGGTGAAAGGTGGTAAGAAAAAAAAAAGAAAAAAGGGCCAAAAATGGGGAAAAGTATCGAAAAGAAGTGCTAAAAATGGGCAAAAAAGTAGGGAAGAAAGTTGTATTTAATGACGAAGGTAGCTTAATTGGCTGACAACTGTCACAAAATAGTAAAAAAGGGAAAAAATGGGATAAATGTGGCAAAAATGTGACAATTATGTTTAACAATAAACAATCACACAATGGTATCTAATTTCAATCGGTCCAAAGCTGAATTATTTGGGAGTGTTTTATGCTACTGTGGTCCCTATGTTAATTTAAATTATTTGCTTTGTAATGACATGGACTTCAATAATTTTTTCTTTAATTATTTCGTGGACCCCTAAGCTGTGGCTCGCAGACCCCCAGGGGTCCCCGGACCCCAGTTTGAGAACCACTACTTTACTTACTCTGAAACTTAAAACTACCAAGAAGAAAATCACATGTACAGTAGTTAGTGAGGCATGTAGATTTAGTCCAGACGTGTGGGTGGTCTGGCGTTCCTCCCCCAGAAATCTTTGAACTTCAGAAGCTTGATTTCTGATATTTTGGTGTGTTTTACACTTTTTTTTCACTTTTTTTTTCACTAGCTGTGAATTGCAGAAAAAGTCTCAAGTTAACTGTTTCCACATGATGGAGTCAATAAGGTCAGACTAAATCATCCTAACACAAAATCAAACCATCTTCTAGAGTCTAAAAGCCACATAATATTTATCTGTATAGGATCCCTGATGAATTAGAAACCAAATCCTGTCAGACTTTCATGATAGCAATATTTTAAAGAGTAAAAAAGTTAGTGTTTTCTATCTGATTTGAACCTCTTCAGTCTACAGTCAGCCCACAGTTCAGCAGAAACACAGTAAAGAGTGGACCCAGGCTAAATCATGAGTATTAGTTTAATCTCCCCTCTTTTACATCATCCTTTATTCTAGATGGTTCATGTCTGACTGCAGTGTTTAAACGCAGCTTTAACCAAATGTTAAAGTATATGCTAAGAGTTTTGTTCAAAATGATGAAGTTATCTTTTTTTGTTATTTTTTTTGAGAAAGAGATTTTTCTCCAAATAAATGAGTGAAACTGTATTTAACATCTCTTATGTGCTCAGTGCCTGTGTGACAGACTGACCCAGGGTCACCAGCGTCACTGCGCAGACTCAGAGCTAACAGGATCAGATCACTGTTTATCAAACATGTTCAGACCACGAAGGATGACAGCAGCTGACTCTGGACCGGATCCGCCTCCATGCCGGCTCCGTTACAGATCCGGGTCACTCCTAGGCTGTGACCTCTCGGCAGTGGGCGTGTCACTCATAACTCACTGTCAGTGGGCGGGTCGGAACAGTGCAAACGAGCGCGCGAATTCCTTTGATCTTGTTTTCTTCAGTTGGACCGGTTCAGACCGGTTTGGAGGAGTAACTGACAAAACGGACAGCACGGCTTCTAGAAAACTACTGCATCGGAAAGGTGAGAAATTTTGTTTTAAGAACAAACGTTTTAGTGTTTTTTAACAGTTTTTTTTAAGTGTCTGATATTTTAAATTCTTTTTTAGCTAATTCCATCGAAAAACGATCTGCTAGCTTAGTGAGAAAGTTAGCTATGCTAAGTTAGCTGGCACTAATTAGCTTCCCTGTGACCGTTATTTACCATTTCTCTAATTTTATTTTACAGCAGGAGAAATTACAGAGCGTCAGGTAAGGGACTCTACTTTGAAACGGTGAGAAATAAATCTACATATATGGTAACTGTTAAATAAATAGAACAAATCTCTCCTTTTACAGTTTGTTCAATAAATGAGCTGATATGCATCTACATGTCCTTTATGAGACATACAGAGGTCAACTACTGACAGAGAGAGGGATGTATAAGAGACAGAGCAGAACAACACAAATTAATGTTAAATATGTGCTTTGGAGACTAGGGGGAGTTTTCTGTCTTACAGTGCATTAGAAACTTCAGTTTTAACTCAGAAAAATTAGAAATATATATTTAAACTTTTATAGTTAGCTCTGCTTTTCTGGTAATGTTAGCAATAGTTTCCTGTTAGCCTGAGTTTAGTTTATATCCAAGCTTTCGTGTGAAATACATACCATATCTTAAAAATGTATATGCAGAAAATACAAGGTCGTGTATTTGCTGTTGCAACGACACCAACACAACAGTAAAATGTGACGTAAGCTGAGGTTTTGCGGGGAGAATTGAGAATAATCGAGCTGTTTTTGTATTGTTTTTTTTTTCCTGCAATATTCAGAAGTTATCTTTTCTGTTGTTCTCACCTCTCTGATTTTATTATCTTTGATTACAGCATGAAATGTCTTCATTATTCGTCTCTTCACTTACACAGTGATAGGGTTATATGAGAAAGCTTGACGGATGTCTACCTTGTGCACTACCGAGTCTACCGAGTGCACTGCAGAGCAAAACACATGGTGGCCAGCAGGTGAGTTTATACTTTCAGATTTTCTCAATCTAATGTGTGTTTTTGTAAGACATGTAAATCACTTAGGACGTAAAATACAAATTAATCAACGGTAATCCAATAAGGTGAACATGTCAGACATTGTTCCCCTTAACCCAAACAGCTATGTAATAGGCATGTTTAAATAGGAAATATTGCTCTTCTCTTTGATTATATATCTGATAGTGTTTTAATTCTTTGTCTTTGTGACTGGAGAGTCATGTCCAAGGTCTGCTTGATAATCGAAATGTATTTTAATTCATTTCAGATTGTTTCCTTTTATAAATCTATTGAGGTATTCATAAGTCTAATAGATTTATCTATTGAGTGACACCATTTAACGCATTGCATTAAGTGTCTTTGAACAGGTGTTTTATTTAATGACTCTCCAATATGAGTTTGTGGTTATCTTGCTCTTAACAATGTTAGGACCTTTTTTCAGTTCTAACATTTTTAGCCGCTAGAGGGAGCCTTATGCATTCAAGACTTGTGTATAAAAAATGCAACATCTTCTCTTGAATATTTATTGCTCTTTTCTTTGATTATTTATCTGATACAGTGTTTAATACTTTGTCAGTATGACTGGAGAGTCATGTCCAGGATTGGCTGAACTTTTGTAGGCACACATTTTTGTACATTTTTTGTACTATTTGGATATTGGTATTTGTTGTATTGTCACTTATGCATTTCTACATTTATATTTACATTGATCTTTGTACAAGGTATTGCTACATGTTAGAGCCCCTACCAGAAAACCTATTAAATTTATTTCATTGTATTTTACTTGGTTTGGTGCATCATAAGTCCAATGTTCAATGTTTATCTTCAAAGTCGTTAGAAAATATCTGCCCTTAAGATTTTCGTTTTCATAGAATTTTGTGACTTCCTCATAAGTCATAAGACATGAATGTAGCAACTCTCTATTCTGTGTCTGATTTTGAATGCATAGCTCTTATTTTGGTCATGAGTGTAAATACTGTGTGGTACTGATTAAATAATCCGTGATGAAAATAATTAACAGTTGTGCTGGCATAATGAAAAATAAAGTAGTTGGAAATGGCACTATATCCTATCCATCTATACCTGCATATCTATAAAGTTTCTTCTTATTTTAAACTTTTATAAACATGTTTGTGACATTTATATAGTATTTTATATTTTCATTTTGCGACTGTATTTTTTTAAATCAATTTTTGGTTTCTTGCCCCTTAATGTTTTTACTAGCATCTTAATATTTTTACTCTTCCTCTGTCACGTTTGTTTGGTACTAAGTCAAATTCCTTGTTTGTACATGTACATGCAAATGCCAATAATACTGGGTTCTGATTCTGATTGGAGATGTGAAACATACATCAAAATTTTTGTCCCACACTGCTGTTGGTGTGCCCTGATAAAAACACAAGGGCCAGTAATGGCTCAAGTAAAGTAAATCAGATTTCTTTTTTTTTTTTTGGAGTGGATGCATCATGTGTTGGGTACAAATTCAGTGATGCATGTAATGATTTAGGTAAAATGATCAGAAAAATTCCAGTTTCCATGCAATTTCTAAACATTTTTCCACTTTACTAAATGCCCTTTGTGTCAAACTGTGTAAAACCATTTCTAGAAATATAGAACTCATTTTAAAATGAGTGGTTCAAATGTAAATTTGAAGAATTCTTGTTTTTGTTTGAAGTTTAGAAATAGATGATAGTATAAAGCCCATTTGTGATGTGATTCTGTATCAGAATTAATTCAGATATTATCCATTCTGAACTTAGAATGGGTAATATCTGAATTAATTCTCATATGGAATCACATTACACACTTGGCTGGGCCCGTTTTACCAATCTGGCCCAGTATCTTTTTGACTCAGGGCCAGATACGGTACGGAACCTCTGACACAGGCCTAGGTCCGTTTTACTGATCTGGTCTAGTGTCTTTTAAAGTCTGGGCCAGATCCGGTATGGAACTGATGCAGCTGTGGCCCACATCCATTCTGAAGCTGGCCCAGTGCCGGTCCAGAGGTGTAAAACGGAATCAAACCGGTATCGGCCCGTTGTGACAAAGGACACTGGCCCGGGTCCGTTGTACGGATCCGTCCCAAATCCCGTGGATGATCCGGGCCCCATCTGGGCCACATGACTTTTGCTATCTAATAATTAACAAAAATGATAGTGTTTATTTCTTTACTCAGTACTTGATGCTTTTAAAATGTCATTAAGTACAATACTTCAGTCAAAAAATACTTAAGTAATAGTGATTTTAAAAACTACACAAAAAGCAATAGTACATTAAAAGCTACTCATTTACAGTAATTTGAGTAAATGTAATGAGTCACTTTCTACCCCTGCCCCACTGTCAACATAAACCAGTTGGGTTCTTCAGTTTATTAATAAGTGTATAAATTAAAGTCAAAACACCAGATGCATAGATTTTTTTCATCATGTTACATAAAACGTGTGGTGCCAGCTGGCTGGCTCGCCCTACCGTGCATTAAATGGGCCAGTCTGACAATGACTCCTGGGCCACTTTTTCCCCCCAGTCCGCCCCTGGTTAGCCCCCAAGGTAACACAAAAGTATTCTTGTCTGTTAATAAAAACACAGACTAAAGTCACACTACAGCCAAGCATGAGCTTCATATTCTAATGTGGGCCATTTTTCATTTATGGTTTGGAATTTTCTCAGGGCATAATTAAAAATAGGCCAAGGGCTGCATTTGGCCCCCGGGCCATGGTTTGGACACCCCTGCTTTAATGTATTCAAATGAACAAGCTTAACAATCTATAACATTACAATAATTGAAGCATTAATGCATCAGTAGTTATACTGAACTTTTACCATATATTTATATAAAATGCTGTTTTATTACTTATGTTACATCAAGTTTATTTTGTGTCATATAATTACATTTACTTCCTTAATATTTTGAGTGCAGGACTCATGTTTGTATTAGAGCATTTTAACAGTGTTTTGCTGCTTTGACAGAAATGGAGGGAGGTTTAAAGGACTGTAATCTGATTCCTGGATGAGCATTCACTGTGGTACATCAGTCAGAATGTAGAGGACAGGACCCAGTGTACGTTCACTGCTCTGTCTGTGCTCCAGATAAAGGTATGGCAACTCACTAGGCACTTATTTGGACTGGTAATATTTATAATAGGGCTGTTAACATCAATGCATTAACGCTTGTGATCAATCCTGAAACCTTAACGCGTTAAAAAGAATAACGCAGTTTAATCATACGACTAAGTTTGACCACAACTTGCTCCCCTAGTCCTCCAGCGTGGATGTTTATGTGTCTGGGGGTGAAGAGGTGAGAGGGTCAGACACAGCCAGCAGTGATGAGTGAGGAGACAGACCCAGGTCTGCTTAATGGGGATTTTCGTTTTTAAAAGCTGGAGAATGTTAGTTAAGATAAAACCAAAGCTGTGGGTACATGCTGCAGTGATGAACTGTCTTTACACCAAAGCACGAGTCTTTAGTCCCGCCTTCAGGCAAAGCACATCTTTAAGTATTTTTAAAGTGGCTTCTTTGTCTTTCCTGATCCCCGCTGTCCAATCGTGGAAACTTAAATACAGGTGTGTTTGTTTGTTATCTGAACCCCAAGAGGACACTACAATTACATTTTTGACTCGAATATGCCATGATCCAACCACTGTTTTTGTTGACAATTAAAGCGTAATTGTGTGTTTTCCAGGGAGTGGTAGCGACCCGGAAATGGTTTTCCGCTGCCTTTCCTCACTACCCCTTTTGGACCGCCACAAGCAGCGCCCCCTGCTGTTGTGATGGAGTGGTTGGGACATTTGTCAGAAAATCTGAGGCAGAACATTACTGACAAAAGTCAACGTGACCGTCTTTTTTTCTTTGTAGAACTTCGGGCTTGTCACTGTATGATTTAAGTCTCTGTGTTCATGAATTCTGTTAGTTTTTAATCGTAGGGCATGTCGTATTAGTTTATGAAGCATGGTTTGTTAGAAAAATGGTGTGCATTTGTTTGAAAGTCAGATTTTGCATTTGTAGTATTGATGCAAACAGCTTATCACTTATTCTTATCACTGTAAAATAATAATAAGATCTTAACCTAACCTTTAATCCTTTCCAAATGAACCATATAGGTTTTTATATCATTAAAATTACTATAGTTATTTTTACTTTGAAGATAATTTTTAATGTAAATTAATGTATATGTATATACACATGTATTTATACAAGTTCATAATGTTTTATGTCGTGTATTTTTTATAGTTTATGACATCTGGCCTGAAGAGTTGAACGACATTCATTTGACTCAGTCAGACTTTGGTAAGACGGATGATAAAATGTATACATTATACACACATACCAGTGAAAGACTGGAGAATTTTAATTCTTATTTTAGTTGGTCAACTTTAGATATTTAGTTATATAAGTAGCAGTTGTGTCCGTTTTTATTTTTTAAACTCATCATCCTGTCACTTGATTTCTGGTAAGAAGAAAAATATCAACCAAACCATCTGAGTGCCACTTCTTATCAAACATTTCTAAGTAAGCTCCCCCACAGGTTCACAGCTGTGTCACATTTTCCAAAACTCAAAATCAATCTGATAAAAACATTGAGCAATAAGAGCTGGTGTGCTGCGTGACAGGATGTAGTTTTTTTTTCACTCAAAGACAGATAGACCAGCCCTTAGAGACAACTGATGACTAAAAACAGCTTTCTATATTTAACAGCACACAAATAGAGAGAAATCAAATAAGAAGCAGCAAGGTGCAAACAGGTTGTAAAGGTGAACTAGTGCATAAAAGTAAGAGATAGTAAAGGAGAACTGTAACAACTGTATTAATGACTGGGTGCCGTCATTAGTATAACAATGTAAAGCTCTATTCACACATGCATAGAACTCCTAAAAACTTTCTAAGTTTACTCAAGTGAGCTGCATCTGTGACCACAAACAGCTCAGCTCTTCTCTCAGACTTTTCCCAGGAATGTTCCTGCTAGTCCTTTAGTTTTCTCCTCGTCTGGCCTCTCTTGATTGAATCATGATTTTTGTAATAATGTAAACAGTGTGCTCTCTCCTCTACAGGTGTGACATCTGTAAAAACAGCAACATACAGCAATTGTGCTTGTTCTGCAGAGCGTCTCTGCAGAACAAGCACACAGTAGCTAAAGCTAGATTAAATAAATGATAAATATGCTACTGCCAACAAATCCTATGTAATAAAAGTTCCTAGTTGTGATCTGAGTGCTGAAGCATCATGAGAGTAGACGGGGGTGTAGAATCAGGGACAAGAGCTTGTGCCATATAGTTCCAAGGAGCTGGAAAAGCTTCCTTGAATTTAGCTACAGTCCTATCATTGAGCTTTTCCACCATGACTTTTGATCCAGTCATGGCCGATCACAGCCTATCCAAACCAAGCCGTGCTGATTTACTTTCCATTTCCAGTTTGTCCACGTTGGGCTACGCCTCAGAATGGTCTTTACTCCGTACTCCTGCGCGACGCTGACATCATGAGCAAGAATGCATCGTCCCTACAGCTGCATGAACTACCTTCGAGGAAAAACAGGTGAATCCTGGGTAAAATAACAAAACAAACCCCCGAGAAAGGTAACAGTAACAGTAACAAGAGCATTCTGCACCTTTATTTAACGACAGAACTTTAAACCTCTTTCCAGCTGTTACTGAGCATCAGATGCGCCATGTCCGTGCATTCTAGGGGAACTGGAGCCCAAAACTTGCTGCATGGGATGGGTCTACTACCTGGAGCCCTCTGACTCAGACGTGGATGACGGGTAGGTGTGTGGCTAAAGCTCGAGAACACATCTAAACAGTACATCAAACAACTTTACTCCTACTTAAGATAATATTTGTCCATAATTGGAGTGGTTTCATCCTCTGCCTCGTTTGCTCCAGTTTGTTATGACTCATTATAACGTAGCGTTCTGATCATGTTGGTAAGTGAGATCAGAGCTGCGTGATTCTTAAGGTCTTTGAGAGAATGAGCAGGTAACTTTATCAAGACTAAAACAGAAAGAAGGCAGCAGCACAAACTAAATTCAACATGACAGTGATCAGATAATGATGCAGATGAAAATATTGCCTTAAAATGTCTTTAAACTGTGAGGCTGATAATGATGGAGACAGGTTATTTTTGGTAAAAGAATTGTATATAATATAATTTAAATGGTGGAAAAGGGTCCAGATCATTGATCTAAGAGTAAAACTACAATTCAAAGATGCAATGTTTAAAGTAGTTCTGCATTCAAAAGTGTATAGGTATTATAGTAACATGGTTTCAGAAAAAATAATATGCCTTTATCACATGTAACCTTCGTCTTTATAAAGAATGTCTCAAAAAAGAATAAAATTCTTAATAATTTTAAAATAAGTGATGCACAGGCTACACATAGTGAGCTCTTTAGTGATAAAACATATAAAATCTGGGCTATTTTTAATTATTTTACACCGCTTGGTAGTGGGTTCTTAAACCTACACAGCTTTAGAAATATACCTTAATATAAGATCAATTATGTTTTACTAAAGTCAGTATCTTCAACAGAGCAGCCCAGCTAATCACACAGAGTTAGCATAGACAAAAAAGTTTATAACATTAAAATTAGCAACAATAAAGACAATAATATATGAAAGATACATAATAATTTAGAATAGCTTCAAAGTAGGGCAGTTGCTTTTGTAGTGTAACTAGTAGCTCAGCTTGCTACATTTCTGCAGGGTGTAGCTTTAGTGTAGTAAAGCTGATTTTTTTTGGAGAGTAACTAGGTTTGAGAGGCACGGTAAATCAAAAGTCACATAGATTGTGCTGTGAAACTGAAGCTTTTTGGACGTATAAGAATTGACGAAGCCCTGAAGTTAGTAAGGAGCATTAGCACAAAAAAGCAGGATGACCAAATGAAGAGAAACCGTGAGATTCTAATGGGGCTTATTGTTGCCAGCATTATATCTTGCTCAAAACGTATCTGAGGAGCAGCTGCGGACAAGATGGACATATACCACATATTCCACATACCACTTTATTTCCATTTACTCCTTTGGAAAACTGTCGCTAACTGCCGTTAGCCATCAATAGGCTACTGATTGTTGACACCGGGTGAAGGGTCAGAGAGGAAGGCTGCGGCCATTAACTGAAGCTACAGCAGTCTCTAGTGGCGGGAGGGTCATTACAGTTTAAAAGAGCATTATAGACAGGGATTTCAAGCACGCGTTCATAAAAATGATAGGTAATTAGTTTAACCAACTAGTACATCAATGTTTAGTAGTAGTTCAACTAGATTTGTTTAGAATTCATTTAAATTCAATTCATTTTTGTATTATTTTGCTTTTTAATAAGAGGAGCTGGGTGGTTTACTACAGCCTCATGTAACCTCACACATTATACCAACAACAATAATAATTGTTAAAAAAAAAATATATATATATGTCGGAATCAGTATCCGTAGTGGCACATATTTATCGGAATCAGATTGGAACTGTAAAAAAGTGGATCGGTGCATCCCTAGCTGCATCTATACATGTGAGTAAAACAAACTTTAAAAGCATATCTGGCAACATTAGCAGCAGCAACACTTTCTTTAAGTGAAAAACAGTCTAAAAGCTGTATAGATTTAAAGGTCTTGTCTTATTTGGCTTCCTCAAAAAAAATCTTCCTGCCACGCCACTGAAACAAGTCCCTCTTTATTCTTCTTCAAAGGTGACGATGTAAACAATGTCCATACATCCATAACATTGAAAAAAATGGCAGAAACTTCCAACTCTGTGAAATACAGCTCACACTGTCAGGTCAGAAACCCTCGGCCCTTCTGGGATCACACACCTGACCCAGATATGGAATCCATGTTATCCTCACTGGATAAATTATTTCATGCACTAGTTTCTGCTTTGACTGTTTTCTTTTTAACCATTAATGCCAATGAAGCATTTTTGAACTTGAGGGATAAAGCTGGACTTGTTGATCTGACTGATGGCTGCTGGGATATTTTTCTATCACTTGGTTATAAATGTTGGTGTCTTTCTGCTTTTTTAAAACTAGTTTGTGATTAAAAGTATGAGCTGAACAGGAAATAGATTAGAAAAAAAGGCCGATGAGTGTCAGTGGGCAGGACGTGAAGGCTTGATAAAGAAGACGAACAGCCGGGGAGGGACACAGAGAGGGACAGGCTGCTGAGGTGACAGTGATGGATCAGAGAGTGCTGATAGTGTTTCTGTGGCTCTGGAGCTCAGGTAGGACCCTCACACCTGTGGTATAACTAAGAGATTAAGGAAATTAATCTCATTAATGAGAGGCTTTGACATGAATTAATGGCATATGTGGATAATATGAGCGGGACAGTAGATTTACGGTATAATCCTGTCTGTAATGATTCTTTGAATTTATGAATATCTGATCACTGGTAGCCAATCTTTGGCTCTGGTCTTCACATTATGAAGAGTTGATAACTTACTGTAAACTAACCCTTGTTGTGTCTCTGGTCTTCTAACCTCAGCACCGGCACGGTGTCACCTGCTGATCTTCAGTAGTTTTGATGGAGATTTGAGGGAAAGTGTATTTTTAGCCATGAAAGTACATTTCTTTAATACACTTGTTTTCCAGTCACTGAGTCATACGCAGAAGTCTCCTAATCCAACCTTAAATCACTTTAATAAGCATCTTGTTATCTACAACACAGCTCTGATCTGAAATATGTTGCTTGTTTGCTTATTTATTACTTAATAAATCCCACAAATCAGCAGAATTCTGCATCTATTCCTGCTCAGGTCATTCATGTGTGGCAGCGCTGCACTGAAATAAGACCCAGAGTTACGACAGTCCCTGAACTCATCAGTGAGGTGGGCTTTTTTCTCAAGGATTTTGTGGGTAAAAAAACTTGTGTCCTCTGATAGTTTTTATTATATATTTTTTATTAAACTTGTTGTGCGATACTTAAGTTGTTTAATTTTGGGTTGCCAACCGCCCCTTAAAATCAGGAATCATTCCTTATTGGAAGCTAAAGTGCACGTTCCTGACTGAACTGATAGGGAACGCCTTTTGTTCCTTATTTTTGACCTCTCTGAAAATCAGAGTCTTTATAGATTTATTCTAATGAATCATCACAGCTGCTGCTTTCTCAGTGTGCAAAGCTTTTCATTGACCAATGAGAAGCTTCAAGCTTCCACTAAACTTGCTCTCATGGACCAGTGAAAATCGTTAATAGTGTTCTTGCTCCATACTTGCCTCTTCAGCAGAGGGGGACACAATAAAAGCAGGTGGGGAGGGCTCTTAAAACCAAATAGGAGAAGTAGAAATATCGCATAAGTATCAGTAAGAATAAGAGCAGACAGAGAGGCTTTAAGGTCAGATTTGACGGAGAAGTAGAAGATCTAAGAAAGAAAAATGATCAAAAGAGGGAAGACAGTAAACGACTCAAATGATCAACTGATTCAGCGTGCCTTATCTCCTCGGGCAGGTCGTAGGTAGAGGCTGATGGGGATCCAAATAAATGAATAAAAATCCATTAGAAATGTGACTTGGAAAACCGTGGTGTGAAGAGGAAATGGGGCTCCCCTGAAAGCCACTGAATATTCAGACAGTGAATTAATAATTATCTAAGACCACGTCATGTCTGTTTTATATCCAGTTTACAACAACAGTTGTAGAGAACAGTGGCGTTTGACGTCAGACATTTAACCCTAAAATGCTCCCACTGCTTCACTGGTCTATACTGACATCCAGCCTGTGGTGTTAAAGATCTTTAAAACAGTGCTTTTGAACCTTAAGTCCATTTAGTGTCTGTAAATCTGACTGGATAGCATGTGTTTACTCATGTTTGAAGTATGAAATATGGTATTGGGAAGGGAACATGTGCCCTAGATATCACTGAGCTCAGCTGTCAGTGATGGATGCATGTCTCTGCTGTGTGCTCTGGCTCCTTTAGTTTCTATCATGAAGCTTATAAATGTGACTATGACCTGACAACATGTTCACTGTCTTTGTATAGGTAGAGGAGGGTGAGAGCTGCATGGGTCAGAACGGTCTAGAACATTAGAACCAGGATCAGGTTCTCTCTGGATGAGAGGATGAGCATGAAAGAGCAGAAAATGAAATAATGAAGGAGCAGATTGATTTCAGATAGAGGCCATGGTAGAAACAGCAGCTGTCCTGATGAAGACTTGCTGCAGTTAAATTGCCTTCATCCCTGTTTGATAAAGGATTTGGATCACATCAGAGTGTCTCAGAGTGGACCGCCATTTCGTCTCAGTAATCTTGTGGTCAGTTTTTCCGTGTGTGCAGTTGTATTTCTATTCTGCTCTCTTCAGAGCTCTGGGCTGAAGACACAAACTTACAGACACATAGAGGAGGAGTGAGAGGGTTTCCTGTCTTCCTTTGTCTTTAACTGTGCACTGATTACCTGTGTGTCTCTGTTTAGCGGTTCCTGATGATGTCAGGTTGGTGGGTGGAGCCAGCCACTGTGCTGGGATCCTGGAGAGGAGAGATGGAAGTGACTGGAGAGCAGTAAATGTTTCTCTGTCTGAGTGGAACCTGACATCTGCAGAGACGCTGTGCAGACAGCTGGACTGTGGTTCTGTACTTTCACTGGGACGACCAGAGAACTCCTCAAGGACTGAACCACCGTCATATTCTAGAAACCTGCAGATCAACTGCTCAGGTAAATTTGACTTCCTGTTGATCCGAACTGTAGAACTTCTACAGTGATTCCATTTTTCTCTGTTCAGTGTGGTGACAGACAAAATCAAAAGTGTTTGGAGTAAATAAAATGATTTATTATATTCTTAACACGTAGACTGCATCAGCCTGCCGCTTCAACACATTCTTAATTTTGTCACCAGCAGGCTCCGGTTGTTTTTCTGAGTATCTGACAACATTACTGCTGGGCCCCTTAAATGAACTACTTCTATATTAAAGATTGGTATAAACAGGTTCTCTAAAGAAAATATATTTTACAAAGTGCAATTGAGTCATGATGACAGTTTACACAGTTACCTTGTAACTTTTCTTAAAGTTACAAGGGAAGGAAGTTAAAAAATTACATTAGATTATGCCACATTTGGGGTTTTAGGGATCCTCTCCCATGAAATGTTTGGTGCTAACACTTTATTTCTTCTGTAATAGTTTGTTTTTTATTTTCCAGTTTGTTATTAAAGTAAAGGACACCTAGGCTAATCATTTTAACGTCCTCTACTTTTATGCATGCACACAGCAGTCTGACGATGTCTGAAAGGTGAATCTTTAGATTTCAGGAATGTGGTCTATTTTTCAAAGGTTGTTCCCTTTTAATATTTGCACCTTTTTGTTTGTGACTTCATCCACCATAAAGATATGACCTTTTAAGACCATCCACTGACATGGAGAACACATTGTAAGGGATAACGCTGCTTCTATGACCTGTTGAATCCTGACTGTATCATGATGAATTAAGTCTCAGTCAATGTCTGTGGCAATAGTGTGTTTCTATTTTATTGGTGTCAACTTATTATCAGTGTGAGTCTTATCAAATTATTCAGGATGCCGAAACTTTTTGAAAAATACGCTGCAATCAAGACGTCAGTGCACTGAATTTAAATAATTCTGTAATAATAATTTCTCCCTGAGAAAAAAAATTATGATTCTCCTTGCACACTAGTGTGCTTTTGAATTTTGTTTTTCTATGTAATTTTTAAAAAAAATTTTATGCATATTGTTGATAACTAATGTCAAGTTTGTTTTTTGGGGTGTTTAAAAAAAAAAAAAAAAAAGTTGTCACATTGTAGACAATAGTTACGCAACAGCCACCCTATTGTTCTCCTTAGCACAAAAGTGTGCGCATTGAAACCCATTCAGATTTCTGTTTTTGATCCCGCTCGTTTACAACGTGAAGATCATGCATTGTCTTCTTTTTCCACTTTGAAGCCTGTGACTGCAAAGTTTGTTTGCAGTGGGATTCCCTTCCTGATGACGTCATTTATCAAATTTTACAACAGGAGCAATTTTCTGCTTCTACCACTATATGTATTCATTGCAGACTTTTCCCACCCCTCTCCCTGAGCTAAGTCTTAGACAGTAGGTTGGCATTGGAATGAAAGCCGGTGTGTCTGTGAATGAAAGCAAAGTATTTGAGTGCTTGTGTGCATGCGTACCTGTCTAACAGCGTGCACATTGCTGCATTATCACATATGTGGCACCGATGAATAGAGGCGCAGGTAGCTTTGAAGAAGCACCTACTCTACATCTTCAGTTTCATGTGTTATTTTTTTCTGCCAACATTCAAAGCACACTGACACTTCATATTATGAAATATATAAAATAAAGAAAAACACAGGGGCCCCCGCACAGCTTTGAAACTTACTAAAACTTGCAGGTAAGATCACACACCTGCAGGTGCAGGTGTTGTGTCGTCTGCATACTTCATGATGGAGTTGCCTGGGTGGGTGGGGGGACAGTCATGTGTGTAGACAGCGTAAAGCAGGGGATTCAGTGCACATCCTTGTGGGGAGCTGTTGTTGAGGCTGAGTGCTGTGGAGAGGTGGGGCCCTACTCTGACTCTGAGTTTGTGTGTCCTCCCTCCCCTGATCATTCAGTTTTGTTTTGATAGACTTGAAGGAAAATTTGTTCGGACAGTTGTGATGATTTAGAGTCAGATTTAGTTTTTGTGTGTAATTGGAACTAGAAGTCATCAGCATTACAGTGGTAAAGATATTGTATGTGTGGATGATTGAACTTGATGTGAAAATGTAAAGCTGAGAAGAGAACAGGGCTGAGGTTTGACTTCTGAGGGACTCCACGACTTACTGTAGATCTGCTGGAGGTGAGGTGAAATAGACCCCCTTTGTGTTTTTGAACTATGTCCTTGTCTTTGGTCAGACCCTGATGATGAAGTCCGGTTGGTGGGAGGATCCAGCACCTGCTCTGGTAGACTAGAGTGGAAACACCATGGAGAGTGGAGACCAGTGGATCCTGATTACCCTTCTTGGACTCTAAAGGATACAGCTGTGATTTGTAAGAGACTCGACTGTGGCTCTGCTGTTTCATCTAGAGCGATAGAGGAATCCTCTGACAGACCTGTGTGGTGGATCATCCCTGACTGTGTAGAGTCTAAATCTACATTAAAGGAATGTGTGATAACAGAGGATTATTCCACCTCTTATGGGCTTGAAATCACATGCTCAGGTATCAGTATTAACACATTAGTTCCCAAATCTTTCTGACTGTTTTTCATTCACATCACTATGAACATGTCCTGCTTATTTTCCCTTCTACGTTCTAATATCCAGAAATTGACATTTGAATGAGTGGTAACTATTGTTGCCTTTAGACCTTGTTTGTACCTCTGTAATGGTAAACTGTGAGTTAGAGTTGAAAAAGAGAAACATTATTGAAAGAGCTGTGCTCATTCAGGAACACTTTGATAACAGCAAATGTGAGAAAAAGACATTTGATCATCAAACAGGTGGTCTGGAGTCCATCATTGTGGAGCTCAAACAGCTTTTTTTTAACGAGAGGAATGTGTGGAACATGGCATGGTCCAGTGATGAATGCCTGGAAATCAGCTGCTCTGGTATCATCATCCATGAAAGCTCTGATTCCTCCTTCACCAAGCGTTCTTAGGAAGACATTTGTTCTTTGAGCCCTCCCACACAGTTCTTCAACATTCTGACCTTTCTGACATGATCTGTTTGGACAGGAACCAGTAAAGAGAAAGGACTGGTTTTAGATTGTGGTCAAGTTCTCTCTCTCTCTCCTGAAATCTCCACAGACTCTGTCAGACTGGTGAACGGGACTGGTCTGTGTTCAGGCAGACTGGAGGTGAGGTTTGACCAGCGCTGGTCCCCAGTGTGTGAGGAGGACTTGGACCTGCAGGGTGCTCAGGTGGTCTGCAGGGAGCTGGGCTGTGGGGCTCCTTCAGTCTTCAAGGGGGGAATGTTTGGAGAAGTGGAGGCTCCGTTCTGGACTAAGAAGTTCCAGTGTGAAGGCCACGAGTCTGCTCTCCTGGACTGTTCAGAGTCAGGGTTGACTGGGAACACCTGTCCACCTGCTACAGCTGTTGGGCTCACCTGCTCAGGTAGAGCTGGAGCTTTGATTGACTTGCCTTTGTTGTCCCAGTGAAAGTATGAATGAGTGAAATGAATGATTGAAAGCACATTTGAAAGTGGAGCAGCTGACTGAGACACACACAGATGAAAGCATGATTGAACAGGAATATGAAAGAAAAAGGAAGAGAGAGGAGGAGCACAGGTAGACTCTGATATAGACGTACCAATTATTCTGAACTGAGACTTGAAGAGACCAGGAAGACCAGACCAGTTGTTGGGTTGAAGTTGAACTAACTCTCCAAATCTGGATCACTCATTTTGCATTTTCCTATTTTCTCTCAAAATCAAAGGAAATTTGAAAATGTTAGCAGTAATTTTAAAGAAATAACACAAATGTAATAGAATATCTAAACATATACCATTAGCAATAGATCGTGTGAGAAATGTTTCTGTTCTCATGCTTTCATGGCAGATTTTGTCTGTTTTCCTAAGGTTAATATTTTATTGGTAATTTATATTGACTTCAGGGCTGCATTGAATGAGGTGGAGGGCCGCCAGTGGCTCCCCGACCACCAGTTGTCCAACCCTGCTTTAGAGTCAGATTTAGTTTTTGTGTGTAATTGGAGCTACAAGTCATCAGCATTACAGTAGTAAAGATATTGTGTGTGTGGATTATTGAACTTGATGTGAAAATGTAAAGCTGAGAAGAGAACAGGGCTGAGCTTTGACTTCTGTGGGACTCCACGACTTACTGTAGATCTGCTGGAGGAGAGGTGAAGTAGACCCCCTTTGTCTTTTCTGAACTATGTCCTTGTCTTTGGTCAGACCCTGATGATGAAGTCCGGTTGGTGGGAGGATCCAGCACCTGCTCTGGTAGACTAGAGTGGAAACACCATGGAGAGTGGAGACCAGTGAAGCCTTCTTTCTCTTCCTGGACTCTAAAGGAAACAGCTGTGATTTGTAAGAGACTCGACTGTGGCTCTGCTGTTTCATCTAGAGCGATAGAGGAATCCTCTGACAGACCTGTGTGGTGGATCATCTCTGGTTGTGTAGAGTCTAAATCTACATTAAAGGAATGTGTGAACACAGAGGATTATTCCACCTCTTATGGGCTTGAAATCACCTGCTCAGGTATAAGTATTAACACATTAGTTCCCAAATCTTTCTGACTGTTTTTCATTCACATCACTATGTTAACAGAGTTTCATATGAACATGTCCTGCTTATTTTCTCTTCTATGTTCTCTTGTCCAGAAATTGACATTTGAATGAGTGCTAACTATTGTTGCCTTTAGACCTTGTTTGTACCTCTGTAATGGTAAACTGTGAGTTAGAGTTGAAAAAGGGAAACATTATTGAAAGAGCTGTGCTCATTCAGGAACACTTTGTTAACAGCAAATGTGAGAAAAAGACATTTCATCATCAAACAGGTGACCTTTGTGGAGCTCAAACAGCTTTTCTTAATAAGAGTAATGTGTGGAACATGAGATGGTCCAGTGATTAAGGCCTGGAAATCAACTGCTCTGGTATCATCATCCATGAAAGCTCTGATTCCTCCTTCACCAAGCGTTTTTAGGGAGACATTTGTTCTTTGAGCCCTCCCACAGAGTTCTTCAACATTCTGACCTCTACCAAATATTTCTCATCTTTGATTTGTTGTCCTCAAAGAAGCAAAGCTAAGAAGACTCCAGAGCTCTCTTGTGAACATCTGAGAGCTGATCTGAGAGGATCAAATGTTTAGTTTTGCTCCCATCAGCACTCCAGTGTGTTTCAGAATGACACAGTGAAATAGAAGGTTTCATTCTGCATGTTGTCTGATGAAAGCGCTGTCTGAACCAGTGTTATCATCCACATTCATGTGTTTGGAGCTTATATTTATGTCCATGACTGCTGCTAAAAATAGAACTGAATTGTGTTTTTAGGGTCATTTTGAGCAGCGTTACTTCCTCTTTAGAACTCTCAAAGTATTTCTGATATTTGGAGTCCAGAGGGCAGTTACCTTCACACTTTATTTTAATGTGGAAATCACTGACATTTGACCACTTCTCCACTCACTCATGCTTACCATCTGTGTTTGCACACAGCTCTGCAGTCTCATGGCCTTATATGGGCAAAAAAGGGGTGTGTCTCTATGCTCATTAGGGGAAAGATGCAGGTTCTTGTAGTTCATGAGCACCTGGCATTCATCAATCTAAGAACACCTGTGAGAACAATTCATCAGCTTAACAATGTGTCATCAATCCCACCAAGGTTTCTCTGAAAACTCTTAAGAACAAAAATCAACAAAAGTCTCAGGTTAATGTGGGAGAACGAGGCACAGTGTTACTTTGTTTCAGTGAGTTCTGTAGCTCTTGTCTAATTCTGTGTGAACCTATGGAGATCTTTGTCACCATTTCAGTCATTCCCTGCATTGTTGCTCATCTGATCATCATTGTAAATGTGCTGCTTTTCTCAGCCTGTTACCATCCTCCTACAGCTGAACTTGGACAGGAACCAGTGAAAAGAAAGGACTGGTTTTAGATTGTGGTCAAGTTCTCTCTCTCTCTCCTGAAATCTCCACAGACTCTGTCAGACTGGTGAACGGGACTGGTCTGTGTTCAGGCAGACTGGAGGTGAAGTCTGACCAGCGCTGGTCCCCAGTGTGTGAGGAGGACTTGGACCTGCAGGGTGCTCAGGTGGTCTGCAGGGAGCTGGGCTGTGGGGCTCCTTCAGTCTTCAAGGGGGGAATGTTTGGAGAAATGGAGGCTCCGTTCTGGACTAAGAAGTTCCAGTGTGAAGGCCTTGAGTCTGCTCTCCTGGACTGTCCAGAGTCAGGGTTGACTGGGAACACCTGTCCACCTGCTACAGCTGTTGGGCTCACCTGCTCAGGTAGAGCTGGAGCTTTGATTGACTTGCCTTTGTTGTCCCAGTGAAAGTATAAATGAGTGAAATGAATGATTAAAAGCACATTTGAAAGTGGAGCAGCTGACTGAGACACACACAGATGAAAGCATGATTGAACAGGAATATGAAAGAAACAGGAAGAGAGAGGAGGAGCACAGGTAGACTCTGATATAGACGTACCAATTATTCTGAGCTGAGACTTAAAGAGACAACAGACTAGGAAGACCAGGAAGACCACACCAGTTGTTGGGTTGAAGTTGAACTAACTCTCCAAATCTGGATCACTCATATCAGTCATTTTGCATTTTCCTATTTTCTCTCAAAATCAAAGGAAATTTGAAACTGTTTGCAATAATTTTAATGAAATAACACAAATGTAATAGAATATCTAAACATATACCATTAGCAATAGATCATGTGAGAAAATTTTCTGTTTTCATGCTTTCATGGCAGATTTTGTCTGTTTTCCTAAGGTTAATATTTTATTGGTAATTTATATTGACTTCAGGGCTGCATTGAACGAGGTGGAGGGCTGCCAGTGGCTCCGAGACCACCAGTTGTCCAACCCTGCTTTAGAGTCAGATTTAGTTTTTGTGTGTAATTGGAGCTAGAAGTCATCAGCATTACAGTGGTAAAGATATTGTGTGTGTGGATTATTGAAGTTGATGTAAAAATGTAAAGCTGAGAAGAAAACGGGGCTGAGCTTTGACTTCTGAGGGACTCCACAACTCAATGTAGAGCTGCTGGAGGAGAGGTGAAGTAGACCCCCTTTGTCTTTTCTGAACTATGTCCTTGTCTTTGGTCAGACCCTGATGAAGTCTGGTTGGTTGGAGGATCCAGCACCTGCTCTGGTAGACTAGAGTGGAAACACCATGGAGAGTGGAGGATAGTGCATCCATCGCACTCTTACTGGACTCTAAAGTTTTCAGCTGTGATTTGTGGGAGACTCGACTGTGGCTCCGCTGTTTCATCTAGAGTGACAAACGAACCCTCTGACAGACCTGTGTGGGGGATCAACCCTGACTGTGTAGAGTCTAAATCTACATTAAAGGAATGTGTGAACACAGAGGATCGATCCAGCGTTTTTGGGCTTGAAATCACCTGCTCAGGTATCAGTATTAACACATTAGTTCCCAAATCTTTCTGTCTGTTTTTCATTCACATCACTATCTTAACAGAGTCTCATATGAACATGTCCTGCTTATTTTCTCTTCTATGTTCTCTTTCCAGAAATTGACATTTGAATGAGTGGTAACTATTGTTGCCTTTAGACCTTGTTTGTACCTCTGTAATGGTAAACTGTGAGTTAGAGTTGAAAGGAGAAACATTATTCAAAGAGCTGTGCTCATTCAGAAACATTTTGATAACAGCATATGTGAGAAAAAGACATTTGATCATCAAACAGGTGATCTTTGTGGCGCTCAAACAGCTTTTTTTAATAAGAGGAATGTGTGGAACATGGGATGGTCCAGTGATTAAAACCCTGTGAAGTTAAAATAAATCTGTATATATGTTTGATGTATGATAGATCACTGTGTTATGAACCCCCAGGGCAAATTTCAGTCAAATAAAGGATCTCCAAGTTTATAAAATTAAGCTACAAATCATGAAAAATGAGGCAGTAAAATCTGCTTCAGGATGATGTGGGCGTGTCTGTTGATTGAGCTGATACCATGCCCACTCAGGATGAATATGATCCTCTCAGATTTTGAAATGTTACAGTTTGAATTGAGGAAGGCACTCATGCCATTAGCCTGTCTCTTGACCTTTTGTTGACCTTAAAAGAAGAGATAGTCTGTTCAAATCTCTGCTAGGATGCTTTATATGATCCATAGACCACTGTGACGACTGACTGTACTGAGATGAACTGCTCTGTGATTTTAGATTGTAGCAAACTCTGATGAGGAGTGGCTCATAGATAAGTTGAATGAGGTTAACAAGCCCTCACGCAGTAAGCATGAGCAGCCATCCTTTTTTTATAGGTTCACAGATAATGATATAGACAGGCAGGGTAGTCTGCAGCATTAACCCCCTCACTCATGGTGTCATACTTGGAAAAATACTTTCCCATTAAAACATGAACCAATAAACAAAACATGCATAACTATAACTTTGCAATGAAACGAACATTATAGAATGATACAAGAGTGAATTCCTTTGCACAAAATGAACCCAGAAGTCCCTGCTCCAGGCGACTGCTTCCTTCCACAATATTGTAGTGTTACACATTGGCCCCGCCCACAGGAAACCAAGCCAGGAAAGAGGTGAAATGGCCTAAATCCAGAATTCAGTCACATGTAGATCTCAGTGTTTTCACACATTTACAGCAACCATATTCCAACATATCTAGAGTGTTAAGACAAAAACTTTGGATTTCACTTTACAGGGTCTTTAAGGCCTGGAAATCAGCTGCTCTGGTATCATCATCCATGAAAGCTCTGATTCCTCCTTCACCAAGCGTTCTTAGGAAGACATTTGTTCTTTTAACCCTCCCACAGAGTTCTTCAAGATTCTGACCTTTTTAGACTTGACCTGTTTGGACAGGAACCAGTGAAGAGAAAGGCCTGGTTTTAGATTGTGATCAAGTTCTCTGTCTCTCTCCTGAAATCTCCACAGACTCTGTCAGACTGGTGAACGGGACTGGTCTGTGTTCAGGCAGACTGGAGGTGAGGTCTGACCAGCGCTGGTCCCCAGTGTGTGAGGAGGACTTGGACCTGCAGGGCGCTCAGGTGGTCTGCAGGGAGCTGGGCTGTGGGGCTCCTTCAGTCTTCAAGGGGGGAATGTTTGGAGAAGTGGAGGCTCCGTTCTGGACTAAGAAGTTCCAGTGTGAAGGCCACGAGTCTGCTCTCCTGGACTGTGGAGGATCTGGCTCAGTTAGAAACACCTGCTCACCTCGTAAAGCTGTTGGACTCTCCTGTGAAAGTAAGAGAGCAGACATAGCTTTGATTTAACTCACTAGGTCACTTCCTTTAATGATTCTGTTCTTGTCTGTTTAGATCCAGATAATTACAGGTTGGTGGGAGAGCCCAGCCGGTGTGCAGGAACACTGGCGATGAAACACATGGAGGAGTGGAGACCTTTGGCAGAGAAGAGTTCTCACTGGGACCAGAGGTCTGCAGCTGTAGTGTGTACAGTTCTGAAATGTGGTTCTGCTGTTTCAACAAGAGTAGTGGAACGTGATGATAAAAGACCGGTGTGGTGGATCAGAGGTTCCTGTGTCCAGACTGCGTCCTCTCTGTTTCAATGTGTAGATTATAGAACTTATTCCAGCGACAACGTCCTTGAGGTGATCTGCTCAGGTAATACTAAACATCACATCTGAATTTGGTATCCTGAGTCCTACTATGAATGTATGACTTCAGTTTCTACAACTGCATAGAAAACAACTTTCTATTTGATTTTCAGTTCAGTTTTATGTTTTCACCATTAAAAGGAGATGCACAGATAAATATGATGTGCAGGAAGAGATTAATAACAAGAAGAAAAGGCCCTGAATGCATGAGGATTATGGGTACCTGTATGTGGGTGTGTCAGTGTGCAACATCAACCTTTACACCTTTATCTAAACCGGAGCAACAAGACTACAAAATCCACCTAACATAGAGGGAATCACTTCAGAGCTGCAAGACATCAATGACAGCATCAGTTAAAGAACAGCAGGACAATTATGATTAGATCTCTACTATAACATTTAATAGAGGAACACCTTTGTCAGGTAGACATGAATATTCCAGAATTAAGAGCCATATATCACAATAAAAACTGACCCCTAGTTGTTTAAAACATTGAAGATCTGAAGATTGAATTTTTTTAGAGTAGCAGAATTAAATCACAAGTCATTGGGTAAAAAACTCTGATAAACTGATGTGAATCAATCAGTGATGTTTACATCAGAGGTCTGAGAGCATCGGTCCCTGGAGTCTTGGAGCTGTAATAAAGTAACATGTCCTCTTATGTCCTCCCATTATGTCTGTTTGTTTCTCCAGATTTGCTTGAAAAGCCAAACATCACCTTCTCCTTCTCCACTGACGGGGCCTCCGAGGCCACGCCGCAGGGCTACCAGGCCCTCATTGGCACTAGCTTCAACATCACATGCTCCGTCCAACCTCAGTATGAAGGAGGAGATTTCCAGCTCATCTTCTCTGACTCCAACACAACACAGAGCTACACCCTGACAGTGGTCAACCATTCTGCCCATTTCCTGTTTCCTACTGCAAACCAGAGCCACGGAGGGCAGTACAGCTGCGTTTATCACCTCCATGCTTTCTCCCATAACTTCTCCTCAGAGAGCCAGACTCTCTCTCTCACTGTCGGAGGTAACTTCTCTGATTATCTGGCTCAAACAGTGACTGTCACTCTCCACCAGTATATTCACACTCAGTGCTGTAAGACTCTCTTATCTGAGCAGGTGTTCACTCATTTCTGCTCACATGTGACTAAATATTTCAACATCCCCTCAGACAAGAACAGCTCATTATCATTTTAGTCACATTAAAACTTCCTCCACACTGCTGACATGTTAGCCATGGGGTTGCTAATGCTGCTACGTTACTGGTGTGTTGTCGTTCTACTCAGGTGTTCCCAGTTAGTGACAGCTGATGGAAATGATGGGGGCGGAGAAATCAGCTCAGGTTTCTGATTCTTGATCAGTTAAAATGCCAAAATCAGCTCTGATCTGATACTGAGGTCCTGATCAGGACGTCCCTGATGAAGATATTTACTAAATCCCTGTCAGATTTCAGAAACGTTCCTGTTTTTATGACTTCAGGGCTGCTGAGATAAATGAATGGCACTTCTAGATTTAAATTTTCCAGTGGAAAGCTTCATAAATTTTAACTTGACTCTGACTCAGTGGTTTGTAGGTGTTGAACTGACTTTGTCTTTGATAGATGAGTCTCATGACCAAATGTGATGATGTCAAATCTGTTTCAGACCCTCTGAGAGACCTGATCATCAGATGTGTGGTCCTGCTTGGTAGTCTGCTGATATACGACACTGCCCTCTACTGCTACTTTAAGGTACTGCACACATCTTTATTTAGTGGAGGATTCAGACTGTTTGGCATGACGTCATTAGGAAAAAAAACTCTCAGTGATTTTATTGATTTAAAAAGAGTTATTCTGATTTCTTTCCAGGTCAAAACCAAGCGGCAACCTCCGGTGCTGAGAAATGAAATCAATGTGGAAATGCAAATAATTACAATACCGCAAGAGTCCACTTGAGGCTGGCTGCAGAAACAGTCCAGTCTGGACACCTGTTAAACAGCCGGTTTTTACAGTAGAATTAAACTGGTTTACAGCCTGGTAAAAAAAAACAAAACAAACGTGTCTCATTAGTTAATGTCTTCATGTGCTCTCACTGTAAGGAGGGGTTAAGTTTTTTTGTACCACAATGGTTTAGATTATATTTAGGAAAAACCTCACTTTTGCCGTTAGGTTGACCCAAAGTTCAGTTGAGACCACGATTTCAATATGGAAGCCACCATGTATTGGCTTCAAGAGACATTTGAGTCCACCTATTGTCAGCAGACGGCTGATGTCACACAGGGTTTGTCCAATTTTATTCTGCAGTCTATGGTCAAAACCAGACGGATTCCAAGGGACTACTGATGTGTTTTTCTTGATGGCTGCCTGTTGTCTCAGTGAAGACGGTGGAGCCAGAGACGGTTTTATTTGACATTTGTCGATATTGTGGGTATCTGTGGGAAAAGAGCCCAAATCTGATCAAAATGTTGATATTTTCTTTTCAAATTCTGTTCTCCAGAGTGAAACAGTTACTCATTGTTGTTACGCCATAGTTGCATGATAAGACCACTGAACACTTCACTTGGACTACACGTCTGAAGAAAAAGGCTTCTATCTATTTCTTATCCTACATGTAGTGAACAATAGGTGCTGTTTGGCTTCTTATATTCTATACAAATATCTGTAAAACATCATTAAACTTATCTGGCTGCTGTCAATACTGCAAACATTTAACCCTAAAATAATGACCTCTCATTGGCCACAGCTCTCTGTGAGTCCAAACAGGATTAGTGGTATAGAGGATGGATAAATGGAAGGATAATTCCCTCTTTATTCTTCAGATATCAGCTTCAAAGTCACAGAGGTGTCTGCCAATGCTTTTTTTTTCTTTACTGTGCACCATCAAGGCCTGAAACTCAGACTGATCCTACCATTTCCTTTCTTTGAGACTCATATCTTCCCTTTACCCTTGTGCTTCTTGCATGGAAAGCAGTTTCAAAGCACCATCACGGTGGACAGTGTCGTTTTAAAGAGTCATACACACTGTTAGAGTATTGGTGAAACCTACGGTGGATTTGAGGCCGCTGACATGGTAGCTGGCCTTTGTAATGGCGGTGGTAATGGCTGTTTCTGCTGTTGTCTGCTGACTGTGACAGCAGCAGAGATAGCTGATGGAATATGTTAGACAGTCGCTGATAACGGCCTAAATCACATGATTTTAATTGGATTTGGATTTTAAATATTACAGCATTAACGTACATCTTACATCTATTTCAGAAACAGAGAAAAACGTTGACCTTCAGCCACAGATTTGTGATGAAGTGTTGTGTAATACAACCTTATTCTACTAGCTAATTAGCTTAATTATTTCATGCATTTTTACATTTTTTGTGTGTAAAAGCGGTTTGTAAAGATTAAATCCATACCAGGAACTCCGATATTGAATTTTTTTTTATCAGTTTTAAATTTTTTTTTTTTTTTTTCATTTCTGCCACTGGCGGCTGATGCTAACTGCCATATTTGCTGTGTGACTATCTGAGACAAACAATAGCAGACTTTTCCATTGTAGCGTCAAGTTTGATTGTAACATGAACAGCTCGTCACTGTGCAGATCATGCAGGAGAGCGCCTGAATAATAGAGAGGAAGAAAGAGAGCTGCTTTGAATAATGGCATAAATCAGCCAATTCAAATAAGTATGAGGACTTTTTTGTAAATATGTGAATATTTTGAAGATTTTTTTTTGTCACATAATGATAATTTTTTTTTTTTTACTTTTGGTCCACAAGAGATGGGGCAACAAGTTTGTGCAAAAAAGCCTTCGTAATTATTGTTACCATATGAAATTCATTAAAATCTTTGAGTTTTAAATTCCATTTAGTTTTTTTCTTTTGTCTCTATAGTCCCATTTTTTTTGACATTCACGTGACATTACTGCAGCACACATATTCTGAAAGCCCAGGTTGTTGAGGAAAGGCTGTTCAGAGCTTGACTGTGCTCCACAGGGCTGATGTTTTACAAGCTTTTTAAAACAAAAAGTCCTGGAGAGACCAAACGCTTCAGTGCTCAGAGGGTTAATAATTACCTGATGATGTAAACACTGTGTTACCTTCTGCCTCTTTTATATGAGATATGTATCATTCATTTAAGCATTATTACTATTCATTTACTGTACTGTTCATTTAAAGAGTAACTAAACCCTCAGACAACTGTAGTCAGATATAAACATGTATATGGGTAGTAGTGCTGTTGATCAGTTAGGGTCCACATGTTGACTCTTTAGCACAAAGTTTAAATTCTACTTTTGTGTTAAAAATGAGCAGTGACTGCCCTCTACAGGCTGAAACTGTCCACTGCCACTGATTTTTTCAAACATTTCTACTGGCTGATCTGGTGCCGTCTGTCATCACCACAGAGATCAACAGTAACCGCCCACTTTTCCCCGACCGCCACTTCACTGGTAGAAGCCACAGCCAAAATGTGAAGCTCCACCAATCAGAGATGTTACTGTGGCACTGTAGGATTGTGGGTAATGTAGTGCTGTTGCCATAAAACTAGGTGGATAATGTCCCTGCTTTTGTCTTCCAGATAACCTTATATCTTTATTTCCCCATTGAAACCATCTTTTGTTGAAAAACAAACGTTAAATTCATTAGTAGAGGCCAATCTGGACAGAACGCGAAAGTTTGGTGCAAAACGCCGGGATCAGCCAATCAGAGACGTTTCTGTGACATTCTATGATTGTGGGAAATGTAGTACTGTTGACTGAAATGATCTAAAAACTTGTTTTACCTAAAACAGGGTGGATAACATACAAAACTGTGTGGGCTACATCAGTGCTTCTCAACTGGTTGAGCCTCAGGACCCACCATCACCTCCTCAATCAGTAACTTCTGATTTATTTAACAGGAGCTCTGATAGATTGGACCTCATAGAGAACAAAACATGACAAATCAAAGAAGGAGGTTAAAAAAGCATATTTTGAGCCATTTACACCGGATGATACTATCGTTAAAGGGATACTTCAACATTTTGGCAAATTCGCCATTGCCATAATTCCTATAGTCAGTAATCAGAGTACATTTCATATGACTTACTTTTTACTTTTACTCTAGTAGATTTATAGACCAGTACTTTTACTTCTACTTAAGTACATTTTAACCAAAGTAACTGTACTTTTCCTAGAGTAGATTTATAGACCAGTACTGTTACTCCTACTTAAGTACATTTTAACCAGAGTACCTGTACTTTTACTCGAGTAGATTTATAGACCAGTACTGTTACTTCTACTTAAGTACATTTTAACCAGAGTAACTGTACTTTTCCAAGAGTAGATTTATAGACCAGTACTTTCACTTCTACTTAAGTATATTTTAGCCAGAGTAACTGTACTTTTACTAGAATAGATTTATAGACCAGTACTGTTACTTCTATTTAAGTATATTTTAGTCAGAGTAACTGTACTTTTACTAGAGTAGATTTATAGACCAGTACTGTTACTTCTATTTAAGTATATTTTAGCCAGAGTAACTGTACTTTTACTAGAGTAGATTTATAGACCAGTACTTTCACTTCTACTTCAGTACATTTTCACCAGAGTAACTGGTTGATATACAGGATCACTAACGAGTTTACACAAACGTGGCTTGGAGGCTCAGACGCACAACATGTACGTAGCTGATTACACTGCTTAAAAAGTTATTAAGACATACCACTTTAATTTCCAGTGTTTATAATTTAACATGTTAAATTGTTTTGTTCAGGAGGGTGTTTGGCTGTGGAGTGATGGATCACGTTTCTCCAACATCAACTGGTGTCCTGGAGAGCCAAGTAAAGGTGGTGGTGGCCAGCATTGTCTACAGATGAACTATGGAAGTAAATACACTAATACTTCTTAAAACATTTCAAACATCAGTATTTTGCCCATCATTCAATTAATGATACACAGCAGGTAACACAAGAAAAACAGAGCTTTAGAATCAGAATCATTTTTATTGTCATTGTACAATGTACAATGTTTTTTTTTTTTCCTTTGCAGTTTTAACGTCAGTTGAGACAAAAGCCTTTTTTATTTTTGGTTACGTTGGAAAGCATTTTTGGTGATAAATTTATTTTATCTGTACTTTATTATTAGCAGCACAGGTTGAAATAGTATTCAGGTGGGACGACCTCTGGTATTCTGACCATCGCCCATTCGTCTGTGCCAGAGATTTTTGAACGCCTGCTGATCAACACAGCGACATGAAGAAAGTGTGAAGGGCACAAAATCATTATTTATTGTCATCATTTCATGATTAACATGAATGCTCCATAATTCATCAGATTTTAACCTTTTATACCTTTTGTGCGATGCTTCCTAAGGGCCATAAATGATCATTGACAGTAATTATGCAAGTGAAGTTAAATGTGTATGGAAAAAAAAAACATAAAAACAAAAAGCTTTTTGCAAAACTTTGTTTTTTTTTAATGTCGAAATAAAAGTCTTATGACTTAAAACTTACTGATGTATGAGTATTTCCTTTATTTCAAGAACAATGTTCCAAAAAACAAACTCTCATGAACAGCAGCAGGCTTGAGGACCTTTCCAGGGCATTTTTCTGTTATTTGTTTGGTTTTCAAAATCACAACATACCAGTCAGGCCGGCCCCTCAGACAAACCCAGAGAACGGGCCCTTCTTGGTTGTGATTTATTGATGATGTGAATGTGTTGTATCTTTAGCATTGGTGCTAGCACCCTGGCTAACAGTTTCATCATTTTGGGAAACATTGTCATGCTATTATGGGTTTCTGATATTGGAAGTATTGTTTTGTGCTGCCTGTTGCACCACTTTTTCCATCCATTACTGCTGCTTGTTTTTACCCCATGTCCACAATTTTTTTTTTTTTTTAATTCTACTTTGCCTCTTCTTTTGTCATTTCTTGCCTGTTTTCTGTCACTTTTTTTTGCCAATTTTTGCCATTAATCACCCATTTTTGCCAGTTTCTCTTTTTCTCCACCCTGTTGCCATTTCTTATCCATTTTTGCCCATTTTGGCCACCATTTACCAATTGATGCTTCTATTGCCCATTTTTGCTACTTTTTTTTTTTCCACTTTTAACCCATTTTTGCCATTCATGCCAGGTTCTGCCTTGTTTTGCATATTTTGGCTACTTTGTCACTCCTTTTTAAATTTGTTTGTCATTTCCCCCACTTCTTCATACTACCTGTCCCCTTTCTTGCCACTTTTTGCTCATTTTGGCCAGTTTCCTGCCCTTTGTTGCCCATTTGTGCCACTTTCAACCAATTTTGTCCACTTCAGGCCATCGTATTATTTTCATTTTTTTTATTTTTTTGCAATTGTTCCAATGTTTTTCCCATTTCTGCAACTTCTTTTTTTCTTTGTTTGGCCACTCTGTGCCTACTTTAGGTCCATTTTACTCATTTTGGCCACATTTTTGCTACTTCTTTTTGGCAGCTTATGCTCATTTCTTCCCCACTTGGCTCATTTTGGCCACCTCATTACTTCCCCCCCCAATTCTGCCGCTCATAACCATTTTTTTTTTTACACTTTTTGGCTTTATTTGTGATTGCCATGGTTTGCACATTTTTGCCTCTTTTTGCCCATTTGTACAACTTCTTTCTCCCACTTGTAACCAATTTTTGCCATTTCAAACCCATTTGTTCCCATTTAGCTCATTTTGGAAACGTTTTGCCAATTGATACTTTTTTTGCCGCATCATGCCAAGTTATGCCCCATTTGATCTTTTTCTTTTTCTTTTTTTTTTTTTTGGCCATTTTATCAATTATTTTTGCCACCTTTTTACGTTTATTTGCCATTTTAACCACTTCTTCATGCTACTGTTACCCCTTTTTGCCACTTTTTGCTTATTTTGGCCAGTTTCCTGCTCTTTCTTGCTTTTTCACTTTTTGCATATATTTCCCTTTTCTTGCCCATTTCTGCAACTTTTGTTTTGCCACTTATAACCAATTTTTGCCAACTTGAACCTGTTTTTTCCCACTGACCTAATTTTGGCCACTTTTTGCCAAGTGTTGCCCTTTATTGCCCATTTTTGCTACATTTTAGACACTTTTAACCAAGTTTTGCCAATTCATACCAAGTTATGCCCTGTTTTGCTTATTTTGGCCTTTTTACTAATCCCTTTTTTAAAAGTTTTGCCACCTTTTTACCTTTGTTTGTAAAGACTGAGAGACAAAAATTATCATAAACAATATTTATTCATTCATAAAGTTTATTTGATAGGGACAATGCAAATTAATAGTACAATTTACTAATTTACTAATTTTCATCCCCTGCTCCTAGTTAGGCTTTTAGTTAGGCTAACTAAGAAAGGGAAAAATTCAAGTTAACATAGTTACATATGGACAATAACAATTGTTTGAAGAGATTAAAATACATAGTGTAGTTAAAAATTCTCACATTCTTTAACGGTTTTGCTAAAAGTCTTAATGTGTTAATTTTATTTCGGTTGGTTGTATATTCCACAGTTGAAAGTCTTTTACCACCAGCTGTACCCTCAGTGTTCTTATCACATGAAAAATTTGCATACAATTTCTGGTGCTAATTTTTGTAAGCATTTTAAAACCAGTTTCAAACATAACAATTTGAGAAAAATGATCAAAACCAAGCAAACTGTACTGCTTCAGTATGTGACAGTGGTACCACCTTCTTGGATTTTTATATTTAGATTTGTGTGTTTGAATTATTTAGATAATATTATAAAATAATTGAAACCAGAGTTTGAGTAAGGTCACACCTGATAGTCTGGGGGACTCGGTCAGTTTTGGAACAGAAATAGCAACATTGTTGCACTTTCCTTTGGTTTGGTTTGCATTCACACTCATCTTGGCTCAGACGGACCAAACCGTCTACCTCTCCCTGCAAGGGGCGCTGGCATCACAAATAAACGGCGAAGAAGAAGAAAAGAATGCATAGAAGAAGACAAAACAGGAAATCCATCTCTTTCTGTCTTTTTTCTACATAACTAGAAAAGCACTTGGAAAGCGCAAACCTCCGCCATTAGCCCTATCACTCAATAGTGAAGAATCCTTTAAAAAATTCCTGGATCCGTCCCCATGTGTCCCCACCACGGCATTCCCTGATTACTCCCCCCCAGTGGGGTGGAAACATGGTGAGGCAAAGCATTGGCTTCACTGCGGGTGCCATCAGATGCACCTATGGTCTCACCAGATGACTGGAAGTCATGGCAGAGGGTGAATATTCCTCTGTTCCTCCCAGCATCGTGAGTATTCTTGCTACAATTCGCTGTATTTCTCTCTGTTACGCTCCGACTCGTCTCCTTTACCGGCTGGCATCTTTGAAACTATAAACTACAAAACTTTGAATAGAAACACACCTAAAAACTGCGGCTAGGATTGAAGTTACTCATGTCCGCCATCTCCTGGTGTAAAGTGGTAACAGTGCAGACCTCCGCCATTAGCCCTATCTCCTAATAGTACAGAATCCTTTTAAAAAATCCTGGATCCAGATGGTGATCCAGATCACTCCCAAAATCTAATCGTTCTTCATTATGCCATTTCTGACATTTCCTGAAAATTTCCTGAAAATCTGTCCACAGCTTTTTGAGTTATGTTGCTAACAAACAAACAAACCCACCTGATCACATAACCTCCTTGGTGGAGGTAATTAAAAAAAAAAAAAAAAAAAAAAATTATGCTGTTTGGGGGTGCATTGGGGCATTATGAGCAGCCAGCGAGGCTGTCCAGCAGGTCGTTCTTTACATGATACAAATAAATCAGCACTGACTACGACGTGTTACTATGGCTACACAGACACCAAGCAAGGTACCAACATGTACTTGAATATATTAAATCACATATAAATCCGTATATCATTATGCTTTATGTCACTTACTGCTTTGCTTTCACACCTCAAACGAACCGCACCAGGGTTTGATTGGAAGCAGACCGAAACCTTCTGTTTTCAAGCAGACCAGATTCCGCTTGTTTGGTCCGCACCAGAGTTCGTTTGAGGTTTCACGCCACTTCAAACGAACCGGACTATCTGGACCAGAGTAAAGCTCTGGTGTGAATGCATCCTCAGTGTCTTACTGGGAACTGAAGTTTCCTGGTTCATATTTTACAAACTAGAAGAAATACTAGAATCCCATCTACCACTTGACCACTGTCTGTCTGTGTCTGTCTTTGGTGACAATTCCATCTCAAGTCACAAGTATCCTACAGTAAATATGGTAGAAACTTCCTCTCCCAGTCCATCACTTCATATCAATGAGTGATTGACTCAGGGTTTAGCATGCATTGTGGTATTTTAATTTCCACAGCTTTCTTCATCACTCTTGGTCTGAGAACATTCTCCCTCCTTGTGGAACACTTTCCCATCTGGCTGCTTTCTCCACTTCAGGGTAACTCCACTCAGTCCACTCTCCTTCAGCCTGTCCTGAAGCTGGGAAACATCAATCAAAAACATTTTTAACTTCTTTACTTCCATACGTGGTTAAAATTGTAGTATCTGTGGGAGGCCAGAGTAGGTTTGTTATGGTCCAAGAAGCAGGAAAGACATAGTCCCAGAGGAAAACAAGAAATTGAAGATTTTTTACACACCTTTTTTAGGAGGTCCGCGTTCACAGCAGGGTCATTGAGATCCACCGAGAGGTCATCAAGCTTGATCTTGAGCTTTATCACCTGCTGCTTCTTTGCTGTTTTCCAGAACAAATAAGAAATACCAAGACAGTGAAGATATGGTTTCATACCAAATTCATGAATATTGATGAGCACTGACATCATGTTTATCAAATATAGCCCAACATTGTTTAAAGACGATCAACCACTTACGAGTGCTGTAGCACACAAATGGGAGTTTAGTTTCACAGCTTATTAGCATCCATGCTCCCGTTTTCCACTTTGAGCTCTTCAGAAGTGCTTTACCACACACCACATTTACGTCACCCACGAACTCTAGGACTCGATCCCAGTATCTGACTTTGGAGTCGCTTCCATCAGACCAGTAATAGCCAGGATCTCTGGACAGTCCGATCCATACCCAGACACCGATTGGAATCAAGCTCCGGACCTTCTGGTTCTCAGTTTCATTCCTTATGGTGGCCAGGTCTATGAAGTTCTCCCGGCAGTGTTTCTGAGCATTGGACCAGTTCATTGCTTTGTTTACTAAAACAAATTCAGGATCCTGTTGTGTTCCTAGAAACACCATTTCAAGAAATTGGTAAATGTGTACTCATAGTCAACTTTTTCATAAACTTTTATCCAGACTGAAATGTGTCTTGCCAATGGTGTGTCTGTAGGTGACTCCAAGCTGGCATGGCCCACTTTCATTTCCTCATACATTTCCCTGTCAGAGACTACACTTACTAGCTTAGAGCAGGCCTACAAATTCCCTCCTGACCCTAGTCTGCACATGTTCTCTCTGACCCTGGTGGACCCGGCCACCATTTAACCTTTGGCAGCCCTTTAAATTTGACACCCTCAAGAGCCCTTAAGGACCAAAATGGCTCACTTTATAAATGAAGCTATAAAAATGTAAAACATTCAGATTTTTAAAACATTTTTGTTTGATATTTTAGATTAACTCCCCCTCTGCTCATAGACATTAAATATTAAAGAAATTTAACCCTTTAGTCCCCCCCCAAATATTTTTTGCCATTTCTTTCAATTTTGCTGCTTTAGCCCATTTTTTTTCCTTTTTTTTTTTTTGCCACTTCTGCCCAATTTTTTTTACTTTTGGCAAATTGTGCCCACTTTTGCTACTCTCAAACAATTTTTTATAGCGCCTTGCCCATTTTGTCTCTTTTTTGCCATTTCCTGACCTTTTATACCATTTTATCACATTTTTTGCCCATCGATGCAAGGAGGTTTTTCCACTTCCGATCCATTTTGCACATTTTCTGCCACTTGTTGCCATGGTGTTGCTTTTTGCCTATTTTTGCCTCTTCTAAGCCATTTTTGCAGCTTTTTTCCAATTTTTAGCCACTTTCTGCTCTTTTGTTACAACTTTTTGATCCAATTTTGCCCCTAGATGCCTGTTTCCTTACACTTTTTTTTCACGCTTTTTGCCACTTCAAACCTGTTTTTGCAGCTTCTTGCCTCATTCAGCCATTTTGATGGGCAGCCATGCCTCTACTGACATGTTTGTAGGCTTATGAATATTGATAATTTATTTTAGGTCTTTATTTTAAAATTGACTTTTGAAACCTTGTAAAGTTAGTGGCAGATGTAAAGCACTTGTTTTCTGTCAGTTGGGGCTTGATAGGTTGGACATGAGAATTCTATGTAGAAATGTTTGTGTCAACTCTTATGTGTCATGTCACTGTATTAATGGAGACTCAGTACATGGGCCTGTCTCTGGCTCTCCTCTTACCTTTGTAACAGATGAATGGTTTCTGCTGAAAACAATAGAAATCAAACCATTTTCCGTCAGCTCTAGTGACCACACACAACTGGTCATCATCAAGGCTGGGGTCTGTGCCAGTAAACCAGTTCATGTAATCAGCCCCACTCCCTTTGTACCCATCTGACCATTTCCATTCAACTTCACTGTACACACCAATCCAGACAGAAGAGCCAGAAAGAAGAGGGGAAACTGTGGACTCGAAGTGTTCCACATCTTCATTGCTTTCAACAGTGGCCAGGTCTGTGTATTTCTCCCTGCAGTAGGTCTGAGCTTCAGTCCAAGTCTTGGGCTCAGCGACATAGTGGTACTGACGAGGGAGGCCTGAAATGTCCCCGCCTGAGAGGAAAGCCGGGAAAAATATTAGAACATCATGAAAAAGTTTGTTTTTTTTCTAGACATCATAAGCGTCTCACCTGGGCTATGGACAAAAAATAACTGGATTTTTGCTCAGTGGTCCAAAGTCCTAAGGCCTAGTGTGATAGTGTGGACCTCCCTATTGGGGCTTTAATCCCACCTCTAGACGAAGTTGACTAGCCGCCATTTCTGCGGTGGACTCTCGCCAGTTAGGCCATGCATTCTAATGAAAGTTGGCTTGTAAAGTGAGCGTTTCTTCTTCTGCTATGACTTTCAGTTTAACTTTATTTTACTCAACATGTTAGAGGACGTGGTACACAACATATGGATTTCACAGCTGATTTAAAAACCATCACAAACATAAGATACGTATTAAGCAACTATAAAAAAAAAAAAAATTTTTTTGCTAGTTCATACGTACAGTTTTATAGTATTACGCTATAACTGATTTGAATAGAATGTCAATAAACAGCCTTTAATCTTTTTTTGGTGGATGCTGGGTTCAGGTTAGCCGAAATTGTTTTATCAGACATTATGACATGTAACTGCCAAGCAGATAAAGATGTGAATGGCAAATATATCCAGCTAGAAAATATGCCAGTTGCTAAATAAACTGCAAATAATTACATATTTTATATTTTATTTCCTAAAGAAGCATTAGTTACGAGTTGAATTCTTCTAATATAAACTAGAAGTCATTTTTCTACGACCTACATTTTGTATGAGAGGCACTCCTTCCTGCTCAGTGCTCAGGTTTATTGATCTGTGCAAGCTGCACATGGCTAATGAAATATTCATGAGATCTACAAAACTCTATGCAGGATAATCGGCAGCATGGGTGTAGCACAGGGGGGATAAAGGGTACTGATTACGTGGGCCCTCAGTAGGGAGGGGCCCTCGGGAATCCTGCAATGAAAAGTGTATTTTGATGTATTTTTTCTTAGTAATTAGTAGGGGTAACCTGGAATAGTCGGTGATTTGATTCAGAGGAGTCTGATTTCGACTATGAACCTCATAGTCAAATGTTGTTATGTAACCAAGATCATATCGTTCTGACTACATGGGGCTGCTAAGCCTGAGTTTCCGTTAGCCGGCATTTGCCACTCATTGGCTGGTAAAAAGGGCGGAAGTCCAGCAGATAAAAATATAACCTGTCAAAATGTCTTGCAGAAAACATGCAAATGATCACATAAGTAAATACTGAAAACTTGCATATTATATTTTGTCTAACCTAGAAGATATGTTGCGAGAATGCGTTAATATAAACTAAAAGTTGCCTAATCTTACTACATCTACTGTCATGCAGTGCTGGGGTTATCTCCTCAGACGGCAAGCACATGGCTAATTATGTATGCGTGATAACATCAAAGCAAATGCGTCTCTGTGCATGCTCAGTACTGCTGGAGACTATGCAGAGAAAGTGGGAAAGTTCGACCAGAGCTTTCTCGGAAAGCAGAATTTTAATCCAAGTGAGGTTTTCCTGGTTAACCAAAGGCTTAATATCATCAGTGCTGTGGAGGGATTTTATGTCATTGCTGCGAATAATGAAGAGGATGAAACAAAGCGAATTGTATAGCTGAGCGTCGTAAACACAGATGCAGCAGCAGAGAGAGAGAGGCTTATGCCAAGCAGAGTTGTAGTAGACTTGGATAAACTACCTATGACCAATCCTCAGATAAAGTTGGATTGTAGTCAACACAGGATCACATCGTGCAGAACAGCATGGACTGCTTGGAGCTTATAAAAAAGGCTCTGTCTCTCTTCAGAGAGGTTACACTTATATCATCATGAGGACTGAGCAACTGACGATAAGACTCATTCTTCATTTGAAATGTACAGTTCTAACGCAGTGTCCAGTGAAGAGAACACTTTTGTTATATGTTAAGATGCTTTGTTGTTGTTGGTGGAGGATGGTATTTGGCTGTTGTAAGTTGCATGTTATGATAGTGGCCAATGTACTAACAGGCTAACGGTGGTTATGTGAAGCTAACTGTTGTTGTTTATGAGTTTAATGTGGGCGTATATTGTGTAACTGACTGCATGTGTAAGGAAGAGCGCAGCTTTCATTTTGATTCTTTAAACCACTTACACTGAGAAAAAAAAAAGAGAGAGAAATTTATGCTTTTTGCTGCTGTCAATGCAGCAAAATAATGTTAAAGCAAATGTCCGGTAGTTGTTCTAAATGGCTGGAATTCTTGGGGACTGCCGGTAATTTTGACCAGGGACAAAAATGTCTTGCGGAAACGCTGTTCAACAGTTTGTCGACTAAAGGCAAAATCTGGAGAATCAGATTCGACTACAGGGCTGTATGTTAACTTTTTTTTGCCCATTGCAGAGTGTGGCCGCTCGCACTCTGCACAGAACTGCGCATGACGAGAGGAAAAAAAACATTCCGCTTGAGTCTAAAATGTACCAGAAATAAAAAATAAATGAACCGGGCATGAAATTCAAATATCAAATCAAAGTGGAGTGAAGTTTTTGGGGCAACAAGTCAAACCTAAGGTCTTATCTGCGCGTCTGGCATTCACACACCTGTCTCACTTTGTCATAGCACCTGTGCGATGAGGAGTGAAAACCTCTTAGCACAGACCAATTTTCTCATAGCATTTGCGACATATATGTCACACTGTACAGCCCTGGACTATGATAAACCTTAGTCATTGACACCCCTCCTAATAAGTGACATTATTAAATCAAAAGTGATTAAAGCAGTGATCCTCAATGCCCATTTAAGCTGCCTTGTGCACTTAAATACCACTTATTTCCCATTTTACCACTCTTTGATGCTTTTTGCCCAGTTTAGTCACTTTTCATTCATTTTGGCCACGTTTTTGCCACTTTGGGACCATTTTTGCCACCGATAACTCATCTTTTGGTCACTTCCCACCCATTATTGCCACTTTCTGTCCTTTTTGGCCATTTTTCTCCCAGGGTTTGCAGCTTCTAGCCCATTTTTGACACTTTTATTATGCCTTTTGCAATTTTTTGCCCCTTTTTGCCTTTTTTGCCACTTCTTGCCTATTAGCTGCCTTTTGCAATTAAATGCCCTTTTTTGCCACCTTTTTTCTGATTTTTGCCCAGTTTAGCCCCTTTTCACTTATCTTTTGCCACGTTTTTGCCACTTTGGGACCATTTTTGCCACCATTAACTCATTTTTTGGTCACTTCCCACCCATTTTTGCCACTTTCTGCCCTTTTATTCCACTCTTTCTTCCCATTTTTGACACTTTTTCTCCCTGTGTTTGCTGCTATTTGACCATTTTTGCTACCTTTAACCCTTGTGCCCCCCTTGGGCATTTTTTGGCCATTTTTCTCAAGGTTTTTTTTTTTTTTTTTTTTTTTTTTTTTGTAAATTTGTGATCATTTTGTCAATTTTAGAGCTTGTGGCATGAATTTTTACAGGAACTTTTCTTTCTAGTTAAATTGTTGAAATCCAACATGTTTTTCTCTAAAATGTCATTCATACTCTCTCAATGAATTTTGTACCCTCTTTACACCTTTGAGGCAAAAATGTACACGTACAAAAAACTGCTAATAAAACACCATACATCACTATTTTTTTCTACTTTTTCTTCATAAATCTCTTAGACAACTTCAGACTTGCTCAAAACTACCAAACATTCAATAATTTTCAAGATATTAACCCTTTAAATGCCAGATTGATTATTTGAAATGTTATATTTTTTTACTACAAAAAAACACAAAAAAGTGAATTATTTTCCATAAAATGAATAGTGGAAAGATGGGGCTTTGGTGCTGATGAGAGTCTTGGATGGGTCAAAGATTAGCAACAAAATTGTTTTGATTGCACTTGTATTATTTATGTAGTGCCAGCTTTAACATTCGGGCACCCGCTTGACACCTTCAAGGCAAAAATGTAAATGTTAAAGAAAAACTGCCATTAAATCCCCATACATCAATATTTTTTCTACTTTTTTCATAAATCTCTTTAACAACTTCAGACTTGCTCAAAACTACCAAACATTCAATAATCCTCAGAATTTTAACCCTTTTAAACTTACACAAAACTCTTCATAATATAACGGGCAAAAATACAAGAATTTGGTGCATGGTCCTACAATGAGTAAATGGTTGAATCTGTTGGAATATGTAAAAATGTCAAATATCACTAGACTTCACATTGGAATGCCAACATTAAAGAATACATGATTTTATACTGCAATGACAGTGAGATTAAAAAATGTGGTTTTAATGGAAGTCAGTGGGGGCATTTTTGCCTCGAAGATATCAAGAGGGTATTTCTGACATTACGTAAAAAATATTTATGCAATCAGATCACTTTTGTTGCTAATCTTTGACCCATCCAAGACTCTTATCACCCCCAAAGCCTCATCTTTCTACTATTTATTACATGGAAAATAATTCACTTTTTGTGTTTTTGCTGTAAAAAATCAAAAATTTCAAATAATCAAACTGGCATTAAAAGTGTTAAAATTCTAAGAATTTTTGAATGAGTATGGGTTCAGGTCCTGCCAGTAATACCATAGTCAGAAACCAGTTACTATTAGTTTAGGCTGCATCGTGGGTAGGGGCCAAATCCTGCTGGACAAAGAAATCAGCATTTCCTTAAGCTTGTCAGCAGATAGAGGCATGGAGTGCTCTGAATCTCCTCAACATGGCTTGTGGACCCTTTTAGATTGCTTATCCAGTCATCCTTTCCCTATTATCATCCAGACTAGACTCTCTACATCTCATAAAATTCAAGACTCCTAAGCCTATGCAAAACAGGGACGAAGTTACACCCACACTAGCATCCCTACACTGGTCTGCCATCCCTTTCCCTAATCCCCTACTTTGTTTAGAGCTGTGGTCCTCAACTGGTGGTTCAGGACCCAAAAGTAGGTCGATATTCAAGACTTCTAAGCCTATGCGAAACAGGGACTTCATAACACCTGCACTAGCATCCCTACACTGGTCTGCCATCCCTTTCCCTAATCCCCTACTTTGTTTAGAGCTGTGGTCCTCAACTGGTGGTTCAGGACCCAAAAGTAGGTCGATATTCAAGACTTCTAAGCCTATGCGAAACAGGGACTTCATAACACCTGCACTAGCATCCCTACACTGGTCTCCCATCCCTTTCCCTAATCCACTACTTTGTTTAGACCTCTGTGTCGGTGTTTTTAATTTATTTACTTGCCTCGAGCTTAACCACGAGGCCACCTGCACCCTAGACTGCATTATTCTGGCCCAAATGCTGCATAGATTTGTTGACATTTTCAATCTAAATTTGCGTTTAAATTGTGTAAAAATAGTGCGTACAACTGCCTGATAACTCCTGGACCGTCCTTTGTTGTGGGCTAAGCCTTGTCAGGCCCCGCCCCTGTTCTGGAGTGAATGTCAAAAGCAAAAAGTAATGGTAACTGTTCAAAATGTTTGTTTAGCAATCCCTGAAGAGGCATTGAGCAATTACGGAGAATACTGTGTGTTTTAAATTTGTTTTTGTGCTTCTTTATAAACCATTAAAATCATCATTTCAGCTTTAAGAGTTGTTGGAAGCTTCAATTTTGAGAAATCTGTCCAATTTACTTCTTTGAAGCTTTTATTACTGAGCATCTCCACACTTAAAACACACTGAGGCCTCTCTTCTCCAATGCTTTAGAGAAGTTTACATTTATAACCTCTTTTTGAGGCTAGATTTTCATGGACAACAGTCTTGAGTTACTAATTACCAGTTACCATTTATAGTGTAATTAACATTTTACTCTGCCAGTTTACAACCCAATAGAAGAGACCCTAAGTGTGAGACAGGCTGGTCCAGAAAGACAGAGGTAAAGGGTTAGTACTACAAATAAAACAGGAGGTAAACAGCTAAAAATACAAACATGAAAAACATGAGTGGTATGTTATCAAACGTCCATGAGGAGGCCTTTAGATTAATGTTAGATTGATCATACCTTCCTTTGAGAAATGTTGGATTATGATACAAAATCACTGACCTGCAAGACAGAAGAGACCCAGCAAGATCCTCTCCATCATCCTGTTGCTGAATGTGTCAATGTTGTGTGTTGTATAAAGGTTCAAATGGCGCCAGTAAGCAAATCTAGGGAAATTCACACCAACTCCTCATCAACATTCTGCCACAGTCTCCTTACACTTGTACACATGTAGGTGTGACTAGGTGGGAAGACAGAGGAATTCCTCCTCCATTTTCAGACATGACCCTGTCCACACATATTACACTCAATGATCTACTTGGGTTTCTTTTTTCCAGACAATTTATTGTAGGAGATGTTTTTTACCTTGACATGTTTCGACTGTCATCTGCAGTCTTCCTCAGAAGCGTCAGCTGCTGCTATGACGTGTCCTTATATGCTGTTCTTCCGAGGTGTGGTCAGCCTGATGGACCTGACGGGTCCATCAGGCTGACCACGCCCCCCTCCGCCTGATGGTCTCTGGAGAGTCCCAAGTGTGGGCGGATCACCGATCACATGTTGAGATAACGTAATATCTAGTGAAACTTGTCCAAACGTGGCTGTTTTATTTGATCTTTAATGTACAGCTGATAATAAAAACTGTCAAAAGAGCAGAAACAGGAAACCAGAGATACACAGTAAGGCAGGGTGAAACGATGTGTCTAGGATAGCTGCAGGTGAAAGGCAGGGCCGGCTTTGCTCATTTTGAGGCCAGGGCAAAGACCAATATGAGCTCCCTCCTTCTTTAGCTAAAAATATCAATAATGAGTGGGAAAAAAATAGAAAACATCTCTTTTATGTTAATAAAGCCACAGAACTACAGTAAATGTCCCAATGTGAGATATAAATACCCAAATAACCAACCTTATTTCATCAGCTCTTTGAAAAACATCTCAGAGCTCAAACTAATTTTTTAACACGTCATTAGACCAGGTGGAACCTGCATAAAAATAAAAGAATATATGTTCATTATTAGTAACATATCCTTTCCTCTAACACTAGAGACATTTTCATGTGGCCTATTGTATCCCACTTAATTACAGCATAATCCAACAATTCACTGTTTCATTTTATTTCCACTATGGATCAGCTGATCTGTGGATCGTCTTACATCCCTGGTGTTGGAATGTGGCTCTCTCCAAAGTATTTTAAGACAATATGGCTCTTTGGTAGAATAAGGTTGAGCTCCACTGGTATAGACTGTCTTCAGACAGAGATTTGTCAGTGGCAGGCAGAAATAAACTAGTTTTATTTGGAAAGCATGAACAGCCTGAAAGAAGAAAGAGGAGTTATGAAACTATACATTTTAGATATTATATACCACATTTTTTTAACTAAATGCATTAATGGGTATGTTTTTTAACATCTTTTCCATGAACTCACTCCACATATAGACCTTTAAATACCAATTCATAAACTCACTCAGGCTGTTATTAGAAAAAAGGAAGACCTGCTCAAGGCTCAGGAAAGGACAGACTTCTAAGGGGAAGAGAGTGAGCCCGATTATAGGTCCTGATAAATGCTCTACAACTAATATTAATTAAGTATTTTAAGGTGTGGGGAAAAGAATTTGGTGCACGCTATATGCCAAGCATTACCTGCAACACTTGGGGCTAGACCCCCCCATCCCCCCGTCTTTCAATCCTAGTGATGGCCCTGATGTTGAGTAACCTCCGAGAAGCCTTTCTGAATTTGTGTCTTTGGTTATAGATAGTATTTGGTAATATAGCAATTTTCTATCCATACAGAGGAGGCATACTTTAAATGTATTTAAATCATAAGGCATCTCTGAGTAAACTTCGAGTATCATTTGAGTTTCTCATTGCCAGGCAAGTGTCCTGGTTTTCGGTAATCAAAATATGGTCATCCTACTCTTAGGCATATCTGGATGTCAATGAAGAGAACTATGTTTAAAAGCAAATTGTGTGTTTTTTTCTGACAAAGAAGTCCTGACTGAAGTTTATTGTAGAGTAAATTAAGTATTGGTAGTACATAAATGTGGATTGTATACAATCATACTAATGTGTAATCTGCCTAAAAATATTGATGAACCTAGAAATTTGTATCCAGGACATTTTATTTGTTTTTGAAAACTCAGGCACAGTGGTGTCTCGTACCGTTCTTCTGCTTCCACTCTTACAAAACAAACTAAGAGAGCCTCTAGGTTTGTATGAAGCCTCGTGATGAGCATAAATTTGACTCTAGTATAATCACTATTACATCATTTAAGAATATTTGGATGACTTAAGATCAAAACAAGTTGAAACAGGGGCCTAGGCTGACCCTAACCTTAGTCTAACTGAAGCAGGATACACTTTACCTAATAATCCAGACACTTCTGGTTCAGATTCCCTCTTTCCAACCAAAGTCAGCATGGCCCTGATTATCTGATGGTTCTAAAGATTGTCTTGACAGATTGTCTTATGTTTATATGTTTATTCTTTGTAGTGTCATCATTACAGCTTTTTTTATGTAAATCAAGTTCAGTTTTACCTTTTAGGACCACAAGGGAAAAAGTTACACTACTTTAGATTTAGGCAATCCAAAACATGCCAGATGGCATCACTACCCAGAGTGCATTGCACAAAAATGGCAACCCACACCTGACTCTCTTTTTAAATTTCCTTCTACATGTAGAAATCTATAAATGCTTTTCACAGCATTTTATAAAAGACATCAATGTCAGTCCAGTCAGGTCCATATGTCTAAAGATTCAAGGTCATGTAAGTCAAATATAAAGAGGATTATGCAAACAGATAATCAAATGTCCAAATCTCACATAGGCAAATCATGGATTAGCTGTTCTAGCAGCAGTCTGCAAACACTTCAAAACATGTGCAGTAAAATGATGACATCAACAAATGTTCAATCTGATGACTCAAAGCTAGAAAAACTTATCTGTTCATTTTCAAGACAAAATTCTATTCCAAAAATAAATGGGGGCATTGTTGCTACAAAACATTACTTATTGATTCTGGGCTCAGAATTGTCTTCAAACTTATGATATACTTACTGATATACAGGAGCATCAATGGGTATCCAAACACATGGCTTGGAGGCTCAGATGCACACTATGTATGTAGCTGATTACATGATGTAAGACGTTATAAAGAAATACCACTGTTTAATTTCCAGTGTCTATTATTTAATGTGTTAAATTGTTTTGTTCAGGAGGGTGTTTGGCTGTGGAGTGATGGATCACGCATCTCCAACACCAACTGATGTCCTGGAGAGCCAAACAACGATAGGTGGCAGCATTGTCTACAGATGAACTTTCCAGGTAAATTACTTTTCAATTCTTAAAAAAAATACTTTCAAAAATATCAAAACTTGTCCCCAACATTGACTTAATGATATAGAGCAGATATCACAAGAAAAACTTAAAAATCACAAAGAATTTCACTTTAATCTTTATTTCTTTGGAAATGGCGTACAGTTGGTTCATTGGTACCCACTGTTAGAGGGGCCCACAGCTTCTCTCAACATTAAAACCCTTTTTATTTTTGTCACTTTGAAAAGCATTTTGGTGATAAACTTATTATTATTAGCAGCACAGGTTGAAGCAGTATTCAGGATGTTTAATCATCTTTCTGACTCAGTGTTTAGTGATGTTGGTGCACAGAATGACTAAAAAAACTCTTTTTTTTCTAACAGGTCGAAGGTGCTGGGACGACCTCTGGTGCTGGGACCAATGCCCATTCGTCTGTGCCAGAAATCTTTGATCGTCTGCTGGTCAACACTGTAACATAAAGAAAGTGTGAAGAGCACAAACTCATTGTTTTTTGTGTCATCAATTTCATAATCAACATGATGGCTCCATATTTCATCAGTTTTTAACCTTTTATACCTTTTCTGTGATGCTTCTTAAGTGGTATCAATGATCAGTAACAGTAGTTTGCAATTGAATTTCTGTGTGCTATGGGTAAAATTCTTGTTGCAGAACCTCACTCTATGTTGAAATGTTCTTTGTTTTTTTTCTGTGGGAAAGAAAGTCTCATGACTTTACAATCTCTGATGTTTGAGTATTTCTTTTGTTTTAAAAAACAATGCTCTAAAGAAAACCTCACAAATGACAGCAGGCTTGAGGGCCTTTCCAGGGCAGTATTTTTCTTTCTTTTTCTGGATTTTAAAACTGAACTGTCCACTCATGGCACAAAACCTCCAAGCTGGGTTCTAGTCTATTAAAGAAACAGATCTTCAACTTTAAGCTCTAACTAGCAACACTGAATAATAATGGTTGTTATAAATTTTAGCATAAGGGGAGAATGGGGTTGCTTGTCATACGGATTGGTTGTCACACTTTTTCAGAATAGTGTCACCTCAGAAGACTCTGAGGTGACCTTCGGTCCCTATTCTGGAAGTTTACATATCAGATTTTGGAAGGTAGCACCCTCTGGTGGTGAGATGAATGAGTGTGACAACCAACCCGTATGACAAGCAACCCTGTTCTCCCCTTATGCTAAAATTTATAACAACCATTATTATTCAGTGTTGCTAGTTAGAGCTTAAAGTTGAAGATCTGTTTCTTTAATAGACCAGAACCCAGCTTGGAGGTTTTGTGCCATGAGTGGACAGTTCAGTTTTAAAATCCAGAAAAAGAAAGAAAAAAATACCCTGGAAAGGCCCTCAAGCCTGCTGTCATTTGTGAGGTTTTCTTTAGAACATTGTTTTTAAAACAAAAGAAATACTCATACATCAGAGATTGTAAAGTCATGAGACTTTCTTTCCCACAGAAAAAAACAAAGAACATTTCAACATAGAGTGAGGTTCTGCAACAAGAATTTTACCCATAGCACACAGAAATTCAATTGCAAACTACTGTTACTGATCATTGATACCACTTAAGATGCATCACAGAAAAGGTATAAAAGGTTAAAAACTGATGAAATATGGAGCCATCATGTTGATTATGAAATTGATGACACAAAAAACACTGAGTTTGTGCTCTTCACACTTTCTCTATGTCGCTGTGTTGAGCAGCAGACGATCAAAGATTTCTGGCACAGACGAATGGGCGATGGTCCCAGCACCAGAGGTCGTCCCAGCACCTTCGACCTGTTAGAAAAACAAGAGTATTTCTAGTCATTCTGTGCACCAACATCACTAAACACTGAGTCAGAAAGATGATTAAACATCCTGAATACTGCTTCAACCTGTGCTGCTAATAATAATAAGTTTATCACCAAAATGCTTTTCAAAGTGACAAAAATAAAAAGGGTTTTAATGTTGAGAGAAGCTGTGGGCCCCTCTAACAGTGGGTACCAATGAACCAACTGTACGCCATTTCCAAAGAAATAAAGATTAAAGTGAAATACTTTGTGATTTTTAAGTTTTTCTTGTGATATCTGCTCTATATCATTAAGTCGATGTTGGGGACAAGTTTTGATATTTTTGAAAGTATCTTTTTTAAGAATTGAAAAATAATTTACCTGGAAAGTTCATCTGTAGACAATGCTGCCACCTATCGTTGTTTGGCTCTCCAGGACACCAGTTAATGTTGGAGAAACGTGATCTATCACTCCACAGCCAAACACCCTCCTGAACAAAACAATTTACAAATTAAATAATAGACACTGGAAATTAAACAGTGGTATTTCTTTATAACTTCTTACATCATGTAATCAGCTACATACATAGTGTGCATCTGAGCCTCCAATCCATGTGCTTGGATACCTGTTGATGCTCCTGTATATCAGTGAGTATATCATAAGTTTGAAGACAATTCTGAGCCCAGAATCAATAAGTAATGTTTTGCAGCAACAATGCCCCCATTTATTTTTGGAATAGAATTTTGTCTTGAAAATGAAATGAACAGGTAAGTTTTTCTAGCTTTGAGTCATCAGATTGAACATTTGTTGATGTCATCATTTTACTGCACATGTTTTGAAGTGTTTTCAGACTGCTGCTAGAACAGCTAATCCATGATTTGCCTATGTGGGATTTGGACATTTGATTATCTGTTTGCATAATCCTCTTTATATTTGACTTACATGACCTTGAATCTTTAGACATATGGACCTGACTGGACTGACATTGAGATCTTTCATAAAATGCTGTGCAAAGAATCTATAGATTTCTACATGTAGGAGAAAATTTAAAAAAGAGAGTCAGGTGTTGGCTGCCATTTTTGTGCAATTTACTCTGGGTAGTGATGTCATCTGGCATGTTTTAGATTGCCTAAATCTAAACTAGAGTAACTTTTCTCTCATAGTCCTAAAAGGTAAAACTGAGCTTGACTGACATGAAAAATGCTGTAATGATAACACTACAAAGAATAAATATATAAACATAAGACAATCTGTCAAGACAATCTTTAGAGCCATCAGATAATCAGGGCCATGCTGACGTTTGTTGGAAAGAGGGAATTTGAACCAGAAGTGTCCGGATTATTAGGTAAAGTGTACCCTGCTTCAGTTAGACTAAGCTTAGGGTAAGCCTTGGCCCCTGTTTCAACTTGTTTTGATCTTAAAAAGTCAACCAATTATTCTTAAATTATTTAATAGTCATTATACTAGAGTCAAATTTATGCTCGTCACGAGGCTTCATGCAAACCTAGAGGCTCTCTTAGTTTGTTTTGTAAAAGTGGAAGCAGAAGAACGGCACGTGTCACCACCACTTTTTTTTTTTTTTTTTTTTTTTTTTTTTTTTTAATTCCCGAAGGGCAATTAAAAGGTGCAGAAAGCAGCAGCATGGACAGATACTCAACATTTAAGGGGGCTTTCACACCTACGTTGTTTGGTCCGGACTTTCGGGCTTTTCTGTTTGGTCCGAATCAAAATGATAGATGTGAAGTCAGTCAGTGTAAACTACAGAGACACGCAAACCACGTAGTTGATGACGATATCACGTAGGTTCATCATGAAAAGTCTAACAGACTGAACCAAATGTATACAATGTAGCAAAGACACGGACCTTGGTCCGGACTTTCAGGTGTGAAAACACCCTAAAACAGAACATGTGCAAAAAAGTGAATCAGCTGGCTGTCAGCTGACGAGGGCTAATGCTAGAAGCTGGAATTTTAATACTGACATACCTTGAGTGCTCTATACCCAGTCTCTGCTTGTGTTTCTACTGAGTTTATTTTTGCATTTTCATATGGACAAATACATTTTTGAGTGTAATATGTGTGGACAGGGTCATGTCTGAAAATGGAGGAGGAATTCCTCTGTCTTCCCACCTAGTCACACCTACACGTCCTCAAGTGTAAGAAGATTATGTCAGAATGTTGATAAGGAGTTGGTGTGAATTTCCCTAGATTTGCTTACTGGCTCCATTAGAACCTTTATACAACACACAACATTGACACATTCAGCAACAGGATGATTGAGAGGATCTTGCTGGATCTCTTCTGTCTTGCAGGTCAGTGATTTTGTGTCATAATCCAACATTTCTCAAGGAAGGAAATGATCAATCTAACATTAATCTAAAGGCCTCCTCATGGACGTTTGATAACATACCACTCGTGTTTTTCATGTTTGTATTTTTAGCTGTTTACCTCCTGTTTTATTTGTAGTACTAACCCTTTACCTCTGTCTTTCTGGACCAGCCTGTCTCACACTTAGGGTCTCTTCTATTGGGTTGTAAACTGGCAGAGTAAAATGTTAATTACACTATAAATGGTAACTGGTAATTAGTAACTCAAGACTGTGTTGTCCATGAAAATCTAGCCTCAAAAAGAGGTTATAAATATAAACTTCTCTAAAACATTGGAGAAGAGAGGCCTCAGTGTGTTTAAAGTGTGGAGATGCTCAGTAATAAAAGCCTGAAAAAAGCAAATTGGACAGATATCTCAAAATTGAAGCTTCCAACAACTCTTAAAGCTGAAATGATGATTTTAATGGTTGATAAAGAAACACAAAAACAAACCAAAAACACAGTATTCTCTGTAATAGCTCAATGCCTCTTCAGGGATTGCTAAACAAACATTTTGACCTGTTACCATTACTTTTGCTTTTCACATTTACTCCAGAACAGAGGCGGGGCCTGACAAGGCTTAGCCCAAACCAACGGACGGTCCAGGAGTTATAAGGCAGTTGTACACTCTATTTTTACACAATTTAAACACAAATTTAGATTGCAGGGACATGCACAGAGATTTTTAGGGGGCAGGGGCTCAAGTGAGAAAAAGGGCACTTCTCTTAATCTATTCACCTCTGACTTAATAACCAATTTATTTTACTACCCTCACATTCACATAGTTGTTGAATACTCAACTTATTACTACAAAATAAATCAATCACACAAAACAGTGTCTTGTTTAGTTTTCACTGTGTTTATCACAATTGCAAGCAAAAACAAAATAAGCTATGACACCATGTTCACATTTTCTATGCTGCTAGTCTCTAGTAAATATTTAGAATAACTGACTGTAGCTACGAGGGAGAGGGACATGGTGAAGTAAGAGTTTTCAAGAAAAGAAAACAATGCACAACTTATTTGTTTATTTTTTCACAAGACCATAAATTATTTGAATTCTTTTGGTGTAATTGAAATAAAAAGCACTTTAAAATAAACATTATCCTCAAAATGAACTGAAAACAGACTGTTCTATACATAAATAGGCAAACCAACGTACCCTCCAAACTGCATTAGGCCAATGATTAGTTTTAGCAGAGAGGCTTAGTGCATCTGCACTCCTCTACTGTTCACTTTGTTAATTTTACTGGAAAAAACAGCAGAAACACTGAAAATCACTGAAAAAAAGAAATATTAACAAAATAGACATGGCATTTTGCTGCAGACATGATTAAAATGTAAATGATTTGAGCTTCTATAGCCAAGCAACAGAATACAGTATTTACTTAGAGTGCTTAACAAATTTATTAGACCAGGGGTTTTCAAAGTGTGTGAGAGTGAGCCTCCCCAAAGAAGAATTGATCCATTCGGTGGACCCCCACCCACAAAAATGATTCAAATTAAAAAAAATTAAACAACAACATTTCAACGATTTATGTCTAATCTTTAAACATTTTTAACGATAATATATTTTGGATATTTTTGTTTGCAAATGTCCTAAACGCCTGCCTTTCCCTCTTATTCAGTTATAATGCCATTAAAGATTTCATATTTTTTTGGCCATTTTACAACTTCTTGTTGCTTCTTTTCCCCATTTTTTCCCCCCTTTTATCTGATTTCTGCCCTTTCTCCCCTTTTTGCCAATTTAAGCTACCTTTCATCATTAAATATCCCTTTTTTCCTTCATTTTTTTTTGCTCATTTTTACCACATTTTGTCCATTTAAGCGACCTTTTGCCATTAAATACCACTTGTTAACTCTTTTCCCAATTTTTGCCATTTTTTTGCCCTTTTTAACAATTTTTTGCCACTTGTCTATTTAAACTACCCTTTGCTATTACATACCACTTGTTTCCCCCTTGTTTTGCTCATTTTTGCCACTCTTGACTGCTTTTTGCCCATTTTAGTCACTTTTTGCTCATTTTTTTGTCACTTTTCACAAATTTTTGCTACTTTCTGACCATTTTTCCACATTTTCTCCCCATTTTCACCCATTTTTCTTTGCTGCTTTTTGACCATTTTTGCCACCTTTAACCTATTTTTATTACTTCAAGCTGTTTTTGCCACTTTTCACCTCTTGCAAAGGTATTTTCAACAATTTGGCTCTTTGGTTGAGAAACACTGCTCTATAGCATTGTCCCTATAGTAACTATAAGTCTATCCATTTTGATCTATGCACAGCAGAGGTTAGCAAAGAAAATCACCTTTTTCTGGTTTATGGTTCTGTGCCTCCCCTGAAGCTCTGTGGCGCCCCCCAGGGGAGGCCTGCCTCACAAACCACCGTATTAGACCACCCTAAGCCTAACCAAAGTAAGGTTTATGCCATAGCTGCCCTAAATTAACAACACTGGTAATTACCAGAATCATTTTTTTATGTTTCTGCAATGGTTAATACACCAATATGTAGAAGCTCTTTAACCCAAATGATAATTTTAATGCTAAAATATCATTATTATTGTTATTTACAAAAAACTGAAAAAATAGTTAGGCACATTAATATTTCTTGATTAATATGTCAAATTATAATTATTTACTTGCATTCCTGAACAAAAAGTTTTAGTGCTTGAATGTTATGCTCGATTCATTTCTGACTTCTCAGAGAAGCCCAGTGAGCCGGCTCAAATTTGGGTGAATTCAGTTTGAAATCCCTCATTCCTGTTCTAAATGGTAAAATGTGGAGAGCTCACTGAAAATGAAAGAGTCCACATTAAAGCACTTCATGATGCTGGATGGTCTCTGAGACAAATATGACAGATGGTCGAATAAATTTGTTAAGCACTGTTTATATGAACCCACTTGTTCAGGATACCCTACCCATGTGTTTGCTTTTATCTCGTTGTTTTATTGTGCTCTTTTAATCTGTAAAGTGACCTTGAGTGTTGAGAAAGGCGCTTATGAACAAAATGTATCATAATTATTATTATATATTATTATTATATATTAGGTATTAGTGTCTGATGAGTTACATATTATATAGCTGTTTAATTATTAGGGAAAAAAACTGAAATTCAAAACAAAGAAAACACTTGAAATTTCAAGTTCTGTATGTCAGATTGTAGAGTTAAAAATTTACAAAAATGAAAGTGAACACAGTGGTTTGATAACCCCATTAAAAAAAAGAAGAGTCTCTTCTTGTCCATTTGATAATAACGATGATTTGATTATTCTCATCTAAAATCACGTTTTTCCCTTTTTGATCTGTCCCACTTGAAAGTAAAATTTGATTAGGATCTAAACTGCAGGACTCGTCAATGAAAACAGCTGCAGTTGGACAGAGATGCACACGAGTCTCAAGTCTTTGGTCACAAATCCAAGATGAAACACATGCTCTTATTTTCAAAACAACAATTATTTTCAAAAGTAAACCACCACCTTTACAGACAAATAAATGGTTCAGTAGCTACAGAGGGACTGTCAGTGTGGGACTGAGGATTCCCTCTTTGCCAACTTTAAATATAGAGTAAATATGGTAGAAACTTCCTCTCCCAGTCCATCACTTCATATCAATGAGTGATTGACTCAGCGTTTAGCGTGCATTGTGGGTATTTTAATTTCCACAGCTTTCTTCATCACTCTTGGTCTGAGAACATTCTCCCTCCTTGTGGAACACTTTCCCATCTGGCTGCTTTCTCCACTTCAGGGTAACTCCACTCAGTCCACTCTCCTTCAGCCTGTCCTGAAGCTGGGAAACATCAATCAAAAACATTTTTAACTTCTTTACTTCCATACGTGGTTAAAATTGTAGTGTCTGTGGGAGGCCAGAGTAGGTTTGTTATGGTCCAAGAAGCAGGAAAGACATCGTCCCAGAGGAAAACAAGAAATTGAAGATTTTTTACGCACCTTTTTTAGGAGGTCCGCGTTCACAGCAGGGTCATTGAGATCCACCGAGAGGTCATCAAGCTTGATCTTGAGCTTTATCACCTGCTGCTTCTTTGCTGTTTTCCAGAACAAATAAAAAATACCAAGACAGTGAAGATATGGTTTCATACCAAATTCATGAATATTGATGAGCACTGACATCATGTTTATGAAACACAGCCCAACATTATTGTTTAAAGATGATCAACCACTTACGAGTGCTGTAGCACACAAATGGGAGTTTAGTTTCACATCTCTTCTGTATCCATGTTCCCGAGCTCGTCAGATCTGCTGCACCACATGCCACGTTTATGTCACCCACATACTGTGAAACTTTTCCCCAGTTTGTGAATGTGGAGTCGCTTCCATCAGACCAGTAATAGTCAGGATCTCTGAACAGTCCGAACCATGCCCGGGCACTGTTTAGCAGCAAGAACTGGACCTTGTGGTTCTCGATGTCGTTCCTTACAGTGGCCAGGTCTATGAAGTTCTCTCTGCAGTGTTTCTGAGCATTGGTCCAGTTCAGTGTTTTGTAGACTCTAACAAATTCAGGATCCTGTTGTGTTCCTAGAAATATTTTGAGATATTGGTAAATGTGTACTCATAATCAACTTTTTCATAAACTTGTATCCCGACTGAAATGTGTCTTGCCAGTGGTGTGTCTATAGGTGACTCCAAGGCGGCATGGCCCACTTCCATTTCCTCATACATTTCCCTGTCAGAGACTACACTTACTAGCTTAGAGCAGGCCTACAAATTCCCTCCTGACCCTAGTCTGCACATGTTCTCTCTGACCCTGGTGGACCCGGCCACCATTTAACCTTTGGCAGCCCTTTAAATTTGACACCCTCAAGAGCCCTTAAGGACCAAAATGGCTCACTTCATAAATGAGGCTATAAAATAATTATACATTCATATTTTTAAACTTTTGTTGGTTTATCTTTTAAACAAATGATATTTATGAATATTAGCTTTTTGTTTCCTTCACCTGTGCATCATTGCTGTTGTTTGGTTCTAATGTTGAAATGATTAATTCGTGCTATTCTATAACCCTTTTCACCACTCTTCCCCTCCAGGTTTTTAAACTTTTATCCCAGTTTTATGCCATTTCTGACCATTTTTGGTACTTTTTTAAACACTTGTTTCTGTTTTACCACTTCATTTTGCCACTTTCAACACATATTTGCAGCTTTTTGCCCCAATTTTGCAGTTATTGCAGAAATCTTGCCCCTCTTTTTATCACTTGTTACCTTATTTTAACAATTTGCTATTTTTTGCCCCACTTTGCCATTTTGTTTGTTTATTCTGCCTATTGTTGCCACTTGTTGCACTTGTGCACATTTTTGCCATATTTACCCTAATTGATGCTTTTTTCCATTTTCTGCCATTTTTAACCCATTTTTTTGCTGCTCTTTGCTTTATTTTGCCATTTTGTTGCCACTTGTTGGCCTTGTTTTAGAATTGTTCCCATTTAAGCAGCTCTGTGACCTATTTTGTCCCTCTTGCCATCTTTTCTTGCCACTTGCCCCATTTTAAACACTTTTTCTTACCCATTTTCCCCCCATGTTGTTGCATTGGCCCATTTTTTGCCACTTTTGCCAGTTTTCTCAAATTTTGGCACTTTTTTCTCATTTATCCACTTTTGCTACTCTCAAACATTTTTGCACATTTTCTGCCACTAGTTGCCATGGTGCTGCTTTTTTCCCATTTTTGCCACTTATAAACCATTTTTGCAGCTTTTTCCAATTTTTTGCAACTTCTTGCACTTTTGTTTACCAATTTTTAATCTAATTTTGCCCCTAGATGACATTTTTCTTACACATTTGTTTTCTCACTTGTTGCCACCTTAAACCTGATTTTGCAGTTTCTTGCCATATTCAGCTGTCTTGAAACTTTTTTGCCACTTGTCTTTATTTGTTTGGCCTTTTTGCCAATTCTTGACATTTTTAACCCATTTTTACTGCTTTTTAGACCCACCAGGTTTGCCACCTTTGTTTTCTACATTTTTCCTAATGTAGCAATTTTTTCACTTTTGACCAGTTGACACCCTTTAACCCACCAATTACCTTTTCAGAATCACCTTTTTCGGCAAGTAAAGGGTATTCTGTTTACATTTCTGGTTTACATTTTAAAAAGTCTATTCTGTTCTGCAGCATCAATAAATTTAATAAATGTTTTTGTATCTGCGATAAAAGTTGGAGACTCAGTACATGGGCCTGTCTCTGGCTCTCCTCTTACCTTTGTAACAGATGAATGATTTCTGAGTAGAACATGCTTGATCCCACCATCGTCCACCAGTTTCAATGATCACACAGTACTGGTCACCATAAAAGTTGGGTTCTTTGTCAGGTATCCAGCTCCTGTAATCAGCCCCACTCCCTTTGTACCCATCTGACCATTTCCATTCAATTTTACTGTACACACCAATCCAGACCAAAGAGCCAGACAGAAGAGGTGAAACTGTGGACACCAAGTGTTCCACTTCTTCACTGCTTTCAACAGTGGCCAGGTCTGTGTATTTCTCCCTGCAGTAGGTCTGAGCCTCAGTCCAGGTCTTGGGCTCAGCGACATAGTGGTACTGACGAGGGAGGCCTGAGGAGATGTCCCAGCCTGAGAGGAAAGACAAGAACAAAATAGAGTATCATGAAAAAGTTTATTGTTTTGTCTAGACTTCATAAGCGTCTCACCTGGGCTATGGAAAAAAAAGAACTGGATTTTTGCTCAGTGGTCCAAAGTCCTGAGGCTGATTGTGATAGTGTGGACTTTCCTATTGGGGCTTTAATCCCACCCATTCTTAGTTGGGTCACAGTGGCAGCAGACAAAGTCAATCTACCTAGACATCCCCATTCCCAGCAACAATTTCCAGTTCCTCCTGAGGGATTCTGAGGCGCTTTTAAGTCACATGGGATATCTAACCTGTCTCCAAGGCCGAGCCCAGAGACCCTCCTGAGGGAGCTCATTTCAACTGCTTGTATCTGCAGTGTCATTCTTTCAGTCATTACCCAGAGTTCTTGACCATAGGTGAGGGTTGGAACATAGATGGAAGAAAGTGTTTGGAAAAAGAATATCCTGCAACCCACCTTTGGGTTCCAACCCAGACTTGTGGAATGAGTATGGGGTTCAGGTCCTGCCAGTGACACCATAATCAGAAACCAGTTACTATTAGTTTAGTCTCTGTGTCTGTGTTTTTAATTTATTTACTCTCCTCGACTTAAACCACTAAGCCACCTGGACCCCAGACTGCATTATTCTTGCCCAAACGCTGCAGAGATTTGTTGACATTTTCAATCTAAATTTGTGTTTAAATTGTGTAAAAATAGTGCGTACAACTGCCTGATAACTCCTGGACCGTCTGTTGTTTTGGGCTAAGCCTTGTCAGGCATCGCCTCAGTTCTGGAGTGACTGTAAAACGCAAAAGTAATGGTAACAGGTCAAAATGTTTGTTTAGAAATCCCTGAAGAGGCATTGAGCTATTACAGAGAATACTGTGTGTTTTTGATTTGTTTTGTGCTTCTTTATCAACCATTAAAATCATCATTTCAGCTTTAAGAGTTGTTGGAAGCTTCAATTTTGAGAAATCTGTCCAATTTACTTCTTTGAAGCTTTTATTACTGAGCATCTCCACACTTTAAACACACTGAGGCCTCTCTTCTCCAATGCTTTAGGGAAGTTTACATTTATAACCTCTTTTTGAGGCTAGATTTTCATGGACAACACAGTCTTGAGTTACTAATCACCAGTTACCATTTATAGTGTAATTAACATTTTACTCTGCCAGTTTACAACCCAATAGAAGAGACCCTAAGTGTGAGACAGGCTGGTCCAGAAAGACAGAGGTAAAGGGTTAGTACTACAAATAAAACAGGAGGTAAACAGCTAAAAATACAAACATGAAAGACACGAGTGGTATGTTATCAAACGTCCATGAGGAGGCCTTTAGATGAATGTTAGATTGATCATTTCCTTCCTTGAGAAATGTTGGATTATGACACAAAATCACTGACCTGCAAGACAGAAGAGACCCAGCAAGATCCTCTCCATCATCCTGTTGCTGTATGGACTCTAAGTGTCAACGTTGTGTGTGGTATATATGTTCTAATGGCGGCAGTAAGCAAATCTAGGGAAATCCATACCAACCCCTTATCAACATCCTGGCACAGTCTCAATGTAGGTGTGACTAGGTGGGAAGACAGAGGAATTCCTCCTCCATTTTCAGACATGACCCTGTCCACACAAATTACACTCTCAAAAATCTCTGTGTCCATGTAAAAACGCAAAAATAAACTCAGTAGAAACACAAGCAGAGACTGGGAATAGAGCACTCAAGGTATGTCAGTATTATAATCGAGCTTGTAGCATTAGCCCTCATCACTACCCAGATAGCTGATTCACTTTTTTGCACATGTTCTGTTTTAAATGTTGAGTGTCCTAGCTGCTGCTCTCTGTGCCTTTTAATTGCTCTTTGGAACAAATAAATATTTAAGGTCATGCAAGTCAGATATAAAAAGGATTATTAGAACTTTTTAATCAAATGTCCAAATCTCACTTAGGAAAATCATGGATTAGCTGTTCTAGCAGCAGTCTGCAAACATTCAAAACATGTGCAGTAAAATGATGACATCAACAAATGGTCAATCTGGTGATTAAAAGCTAGAAAAGCTTACTTGTTCATTTCCAAGACAAAATTCTATTCCAAAAATAAATGTCTTTGCTTTCAAAATTGCCTTTATGTGCTCAGATTTTCTCTGTGCTCAAAATGCCTGATTTCTTTCAAATCATTAGTTGCTACGACAAATTTCCAGTGCTCAATCTCAAACCATTCTCTTCTGCTTGTTTAAGAAACTCCCACTCCAGATTTTCTCTTCACAATGACTCTCTACATCTCATAAGATTCAAGGCTCCTAAGCCCAGGCAAAACAGGGACTTCATTACTCGCATTCCCTACACTGGTCTCTCATCCCTTTCCCTAATCCTGTACTTTGTTTAGAGCTCTGTGTCTGTGTTTTTAATTTATTTACTTGCTTCAAGCTAAAACTTGCATCCCCTTTTTGTCAGGATTGTTTGGGTGGTAGTAGGAACATCATTCCTTTAGTTTGATGTTTTGTTATACTGCATTAAAGACAAAGCAGATGGATTGGCCAGATTCCATGTCCGTCATGAAGCTGATCCATCTTGCAAAGCTCCAAACTGAAACGGCTGTGCAAGGTTTGAGAACGGATCATCCAATCAGAGACATAAGAAGAGGCCGAGTTGGTAGCTAAGGGCAGGGTTTAGTTGCACTGGAAGCCGGTAGAAATCACTGCAAAATTAATGCAGATGTAGCTATAGAATAGCAACGTATTTGTCAGAACTGGATGTTCTGATGTGTCACACCTTTCCTGACATGCTTTGGCATAAATTTGCAATAGTAACGGGTTTGTTTTGGTGGTGCTGTAAGCCGGTATATGCAATGACTGCTGGTGGATTACCTCTAGTGTAGCTTTAACAACAGTTTTATCCTATCAGGAGAGAATGTCTTTTTTTGAAGGGGGACAAAGAACTAAAATGAAAATGTTTCTTGGAGGTAAATATGTTTTAGCCCCTCTCCTGACCATCCTTTGAATGAGTTTCATCCACCAACAAGCTCCACTCTACCTCGTTCTGTCTCGTTGCTGTGATTGGCCCATAATGAAAGAGACAAACAGCAATTCTCCAGTCACCTGATGAGAATTTTTAAGGAGTCCCACCCTTCTCAAATGCTTTGCATGGGAGGTTTCCCAGATGAATGTGAAATACATATTCCATACAATGAATATATGATACAGTCTTTCTGAAACGGTAGGCTGTAATATACAATGATAGCGTTTGTTAAATGAAATAAATGAATAAATAAAAATTTGAATGGTCCTCCATCCATCTATCCATCCATTCTCTATTCCTCTTATCCCGTTAGGGGTCCTGGGCGGGCTGGAGCCTATCCCAGCTGTCGTTGAGCAGGAGGCGGGGTACACCCGTACAGAACCAACACAAACATGGGGAGAACTTGCAAACTCAGCACAGAAAGACCCTGACCAGGAAGTGAACCAGGAACCTTCTTGCTGCTGCTGTGCACCCCTTGAACTGTCTTGGGCTTAGTTATTTTACTTCCTCGTTGGTTAAAATTCGACTGTTTATGAAAGGGGAAACTCCATCGGAAGTTGGGACAACTTACCTGTGAAAGATTAGCTTATTATGGAAAATATGAGGGGGGGCTTATGGAGCTGAAGCCACAAATGTTTTCTTTAAAGCCCTGAATTTTTCAGGTTGGTTAAAAGTGCGTTGCATATTAATGTTATGATAGCTGAATGGAAAAGATAAAACAACTGAGCCTTGCAACTCGGTAATCTAATTCTTGAAGCCAAACTTACTACATAAAAGATCTTTTAACATTCAGCCTGTATTCACTCACTGCAGTATAAAAGTGCTCATAAAAGCCTTATAAAAACACAATTTTCAGCTTTTTTCTCTGTGAGCCCTTATGTTTCATTTTATCTTCTGTTTTCATCTGAAAATGCATCGTTCAAACTGTCTACTTTGACATCAAATTCCTATCCTACCTATGCAACTTAGAAAATAAACGTCAGACAATTTTAAGAGGCAGGTGGTGAATCAGGACTCTGAAATGATTTTAGCCAAACTAGTTAAAGGAAAATGAAAAACATACTGGAGGATTTTTTTTTTCAGATCGAATTACATTATTCTGTTTTTAATAAAGATTTCTTTTTTGGCTTTTCATGCCTTTATTGATAGAGGACCACGTTCATGGGGCACACTTTAGGCCACCTGCACCCCAAATTGCATTATTTTTGCCCAACTGATGCATAGATTTGTTGACATTTTCAAACTAAGGTTGTGTTTAAATTGTGTAAAAATAGTCCGTACAACTGCCTGATAACTCCTGGAGCATTCCTGTATTCTGGGCTAAGCCTTGTCAGGCCCCGCCTCTGTTCTGGAGTCAGTTTGAAAAGCAAAAAGTAATGGAAACAGGTCAAAATGTTTGTTGAGCAATCCCTGAAGAGGCATTGAGCTATGCTTCTTTGTAAACCGTACAAATCATCATTTCAGCTCTAAGAGTTGTTGGAAGCTTCAATTTTGAGATATTACTGAGCATCTCCACACTTTAAACACACTGAGGCCTCTCTTCTCCAATGTTTCAGAGAAGTTTACATTTATAACCTCTTTGTGTGGCTAGATTTTCATGGACAACACAGTCTTGAGTTCCTAATTACCAGTTACCATTTATAGTGTAATTAACATTTTACTCTGCCAGTTTACAACCCAATAGAAGAGACCCTAAGTGTGAGACAGGCTGGTCCAGAAAGACGGAGGTAAAGGGTTAGTACTACAAATAAAACAGGAGGTAAACAGCTAAAAATACAAACATGAGAAACACGAGTGGTATGTTATCAAACGTCCATGAGGAGGCCTTTAGATTAATGTTAGATTGATCACTTCCTTCCATTGAGAAATGTCCTCCATCCCAGCTCCTCCTTTATTCTGGTCAATCAGTGTTATTCTATTGTCACTGATGCCTGCTCTTCTTTGTTTTTTGTTTTTTGTCTTATTTTCCTGCCCCAGGTTTTCCTCATAGGCATATCTGGATGCTAAATAACAACAATTGCAAATAAATAACTGTCAATGAAGAAAACTATGTTTAACAGCAAATTGTGTGTTTTTCTGAACAAGAAGTCCTGACTAAGATTATTCTAAAGTAAATTAAGTATTGGTAGTACATAAATGTGGATGATATACAATCATACTAATGTGTAATCTGCCTAAAAATATTGATGAACCTAGAAATTTGTATCCAGGACATTATATTTGTTTTTGAAAACTCAGGCACAGACGTGTCTTGTGCCGTTCTTCTGCTTCCACTCTTACAAAACAAACTAAGAGAGCCTCTAGGTTTGCATGAAGCCTCATGATGAGCATAAATTTGACTCTAATATAATCACTATTACATCCTTGATGACGTTTCAAGATCAAACAAGTTAAAACAGGGGACTAGGCTGACCCTAACCTTAGTCTAACTGAAGCAGGGTACACTTTACCTAATAATCCAGACACTTCTGGTTCAGATTCCCTCTTTCCAACCAAAGTCAGCATGGCCCTGATTATCTGATGGTTCTAAAGATTGTCTTGACAGATTGTCTTATGTTTATATATTTATTCTTTGTAGTGTTATCATTACAGCATTTTTTATGTCAATCAAGTTCAGTTTTACCATTTAGGACTACAAGAGAAAAAGTTACTCTAGTTTAGATTTAGGCAATCTAAAACATGCCAGATGACATCACTACCCAGAGTGCATTGCACAAAAATGGCAGCCCACACATGGATCTCTTTTTAAAATTTCCTCCTACATGTAGAAATCTATAGATTCTTTGCACAGCATTTTATGAAAGATATCAATGCCAGTCCAGTCAGGTCCATATGTCTAAAGATTCAAGTTCATGCAAGTCAAATATAAAAAGGATTATGCAAACAGATAATCAAATGTCCAAATCTCACTCAGGCAAATCATGGATTAGCTGTTCTAGCAGCAGTCTGCAAACACTTCAAAACATGTGCAGTAAAATGATGACATCAACAAATGGTCAATCTGATGACTCAAAGCTAGAAAAACTTATCTGTTCATTTCATTTTCAAGACAAAATTCTATTCCAAAAATAAATGGGGGTTGTTGCTACAAAATATTACTTATTGATTCTGGGCTCAGAATTGTCTTCAAACTTATGATATACTCACTGATATACAGGAGCACTAACGGGTATCCAAGCACATGGATTGGGGGCTCGGATGCACGTATGTATGTAGCATGTAACATGTATGTAGCTATTTACATGATGTAAGAAGTTATGAAGAAATACCACTGTTTAATTTCCAGTGTCTATTATTTAATGTGTTAAATTGTTTTGTTCAGGAGGGTGTTTGGCTGTGGAGTGATGGATCACGTTTCTCCAACATCAACTGGTGTCCTGGAGAGCCAAACAATGATAGGTGGCAGCATTGTCTACAAATGAACTTTCCAGGTAAATTACTTTTCAATTCTTAAAAAAATATTACATTCAGAAATATCAAAACTTGTCACCAACATTGACTTAATGATATAGAGCAGATACCACAAGAAAAACTTAAAAATATCAAAGTATTTTACTTTAATCTTTATTTCTTTGGAAATGGCGTACAGTTGCAATTGATTCATCAGTGCCCACTGTTAGAGGGGCCCACAGCTTCTCTCAACATTAAAACCCTTTTTTTATTTTTGTCACTTTGAAAAGCATTTTTGGTGATAAAATTATTATTATGAGCAGCACAGGTTGAAGCAGTATTCAGGATGTTTAATCATCTTTCTGACTCAGTGTTTAGTGATGTTGGTGCACAGAATGACTTGAAATACTCTTGTTCTTCTAACAGGTCAAAGGTGTGAAGAAAGTGTGAAGAGCACAAACTCAGTGTTTATTGTCATCAGTTTTAAAATCAACATGAATGCTCCATAATTCATCTGATTTTAACCTTTTACACCGTTTCTGTGATGCATCTTAAGTGGTATAAATGATCAGTGAGAGTATTTTGCGATTGAATTTCTGTGTGCTGTGGATAAAATTCTTATTGCAGAGCTGTACTCTATGTTGAAATGTTCTTTGTTTTTTTCTGTGGGAAAAAAGTCTCATGACTTTACAATCCCTGATGTATGAGTATTTCTTTTGTTAAAAAAAAAAATGTTCTAAAGAAATACTCACAAATGACAGCAGGCTTGAGGGCCTTTCCAGGGTATTTTTTTCTTTCTTTTTCTGGATTTCAAAACTGAACTGTCCACTCATGGCACAAAGCCTCCAAGCTGGGTTCTGGTCTATTAAAGAAACAGATCTTCAATTTTAAGCTCTAACTAGCAACACTGAATAATAATGGTTGTTATAAATTTTAGCATAAGGGGAGAATGGGGTTGCTTGTCAAACAGGTTGGTTGTCACACTCATTCATCTCACCACCAGAGGGTGCTACCTCCCAAAATTTGGTTTGTAAACTTCCAGAATTAGGACCAAAGCTCACCTCAGAGTCTTCTCTGGAGTAGGACAGCTGAAGTTGAGGTGAAAAGACTTTTTGTGTTTTTTCATGCCAAATTGTAAACATTCAGCTCCTCTGGATTTTTCTCCTAGGGTGTCACACAATGGGTTTATAGCAAAATAACTTAGCTAGCTAATTTGTTGGCATTTAGTTGTTAGCCTTGATGCTAGCGAGAAAGTGTTGGTTGGTCGTCATGTTCTTGTTGGGGTTGGTTGTCACATTCTCTTTGGGGTTGGTTGTCACATTCTCTTTGGGGTTGGTTGTCACAGCCATTCAGGGGTGATATTATGGAAGAAGTGTTGGATATTTAACCAGTGGGCACAGAAGCTCTGTTTAGTTGGAGTATATGGACCCTACATTAGCCATCATTGTAATTGAGATAGTGAATGCTTGTAGCCTTGTTGAGTAGGCTGTTATTGTTTTGTTCTTTGTGTAGCTACAGGCCTACAGACTGGTTTAAATGTTCATGTTCCATGCTCATTTTGTGTTAATTTGCATGAAGTTGTTATTTGTCAACTTGTTCATGCAAGTTTCTAATTTTGTTCTTTTTGTTAATTTTGCTAATTTTGCTAAGTTTGTTAAATTTGAACAACCCAATAGTGTGTGACAACCAACCTTGTGATGGGGTTGGTTGTCACAATGTGTCAGAGTGTCTTTGATGGTTAATTACCTCTCTATTTCAGTGAGTTGGAAAATGAGGGAGGGATGCACATTTCAAGCCAACACCTTTAGCTTCAATTTAATGCTGGAATGACGATTAACAGATGCTTTGATGATGTTCAGTTCACACCAGTGTAAAAAGTGTGACAACCAACCCCATTCCCCCCTACCTATGTTTTTACCAAACCAACAGGGAACAGTAAAGGATTGACCAATCACGCTTGCTTTGCCCCTTTGGTGTTGTGCTGTTCTCCAGGAGAGATTTGACTTGATCTCACTAGAAGTCACAACATTCTGTCACATACACACACTGTAAAATAGCGAGGGCCAAAAATGGCTATAAAACTTTAACAGCAGTGACTAAATATCTGTATAAGATAGGAACAAGTAACCTTGAGACGTTGTCCGTCTTCATGTCTGTCATCAGACAAGTCCATCTTACAATGCAGTGATATATTAAACAGTCTATCTGTCGTGTCAGGTTAAGGAAAAACGTTTTCTAGCTTTGAGTCATCAGATTGAACATTTGTTGATGTCATCATTTTACTGCACATGTTTTGAAGTGTTTGCAGACTGCTGCTAGAACAGCTAATCCATGATTTGCCTGAGTGAGATTTGGACATTTGATTATCTGTTTGCATAATCCTCTTTATATTTGACTTGCATGAACTTGAATCTTTAGACATATGGACCTGACTGGACTGACATTGATGGCTTTTATAAAATGCTGTGCAAAGAATCTATAGATTTCTACATGTAGGAGGAAATTTTAAAAAGGGAGTCAGGTGTGGGCTGCCATTTTTGTGCAATGTACTCTGGGTAGTGATGTCATCTGGCATGTTTTGGATTGCCTAAATCTAAAGTAGAGTAACTTTTTCTCTCGTAGTCCTAAATGATAAAACTGAGCTTGATTGACATCGAATATGTTGTAAGGATAACACTACAAAGAATAAATATATAAACATAAGACAATCTGTCAAGACAATCTTTAGAACCATCAGATAATCAGGGCCATGCTGACGTTGGTTGGAAAGAGGGAATTTGAACCAGAAGTGTCTGGATTATTAGGTAAAGTGTACCCTGCTTCAGTTAGACTAAGGTTAGGGTCAGCCTAGGCCCCTGTTTTAACTTGTTTGATCTTGAAACATCATCAACGATGTAATAGTGATTATACTAGAGTCAAATTTATGCTCATCATGAGGCTTCATGCAAACCTAGAGGCTCTCTTAGTTTGTTTTGTAAGAGTGGAAGCAGAAGAACGGTACGAGACACCACTGTGCCTGAGTTTTCAAAAACAAATAAAATGTCCTGGATACAAATTTCTAGGTTCATCAATATTTTTAGGCAGATTACACATTAGTATGATTGTATATCATCCACATTTATGTACTACCAATACTTAATTTACTTTAAAATAATCTTAGTCAGGACTTCTTGGTCAGAAAAACACACAATTTGCTGTTAAACATAGTTTTCTTCATTGACAGTTATTTATTTGCAATTGTTGTTATTTAGCATCCAGATATGCCTATGAGGAAAATCTGGGGCAGGAAAATAAGACAATAAACAAAAACAAAGCAGAGCAGGCATCAGTGACAATAGAATAACACTGATTGACCAGAATAAAGGAGGAGCTGGGATGGAGGACATTTCTCAAGGAAGGAAATGATCAATCTAACATTAATCTAAAGGCCTCCTCATGGACGTTTGATAACATACCACTCGTGTTTCTCATGTTTGTATTTTTAGCTGTTTACCTCCTGTTTTATTTGTAGTACTAACCCTTTACCTCTGTCTTTCTGGACCAGCCTGTCTCACACTTAGGGTCTCTTCTATTGGGTTGTAAACTGGCAGAGTAAAATGTTAATTACACTATAAATGGTAACTGGTAATTAGGAACTCAAGACTGTGTTGTCCATGAAAATCTAGCCACACAAAGAGGTTATAAATGTAAACTTCTCTGAAACATTGGAGAAGAGAGGCCTCAGTGTGTTTAAAGTGTGGAGATGTTCAGTAATAAAAGCTTCACAGAAGCAAATTGGACAGATATCTAAAAAAAAAAAGAAACTTCCAACAACTCTTAAAGCTGAAATGATGATTTGTATGGTTTACAAAGAAGCATAGCTCAATGCCTCTTCAGGGATTGCTCAACAAACATTTTGACCTGTTTCCATTACTTTTTGCTTTTCAAACTGACTCCAGAACAGAGGCGGGGCCTGACAAGGCTTAGCCCAGAATACAGGAATGCTCCAGGAGTTATCAGGCAGTTGTACGGACTATTTTTACACAATTTAAACACAACCTTAGTTTGAAAATGTCAACAAATCTATGCATCAGTTGGGCAAAAATAATGCAATTTGGGGTGCAGGTGGCCTAAAGTGTGCCCCATGAACGTGGTCCTCTATCAATAAAGGCATGAAAAGCCAAAAAAGAAATCTTTATTAAAAACAGAATAATGTAATTCGATCTGAAAAAAAAAATATCCTCCAGTATGTTTTTCATTTTCCTTTAACTAGCTTGGCTAAAAATCATTTCAGAGTCCTGATTCACCACCTGCCTCTTAAAAGTGTCTGACGTTTATTTTCTAAGTTGCATAGGTAGGATAGGAATTTGATGTCAAAGTAGACAGTTTGAACGATGCATTTTCAGATGAAAACAGAAGATAAAATGAAACATAAGGGCTCACAGAGAAAAAAGCTGAAAATTGTGTTTTTAGAAGACTTTTATGAGCACTTTTATACTGCAGTGAGTGAATACAGGCTGAATGTTAAAAGATCTTTTATGTAGTAAGTTTGGCTTCAAGAATTAGATTTCCAAGTTGCAAGGCTCAGTTGTTTTATCTTTTCCATTCAGCTATCATAACATTAATATGCAACGCACTTTTAACCAACCTGAAAAATTCAGGGCTTTAAAGAAAACATTTGTGGCTTCAGCTCCATAAGCCCCCCCTCATATTTTCCATAATAAGCTAATCTTTCACAGGTAAGTTGTCCCAACTTCTGATGGAGTTTCCCCTTTCATAAACAGTCGAATTTTAACCAAAGAGGAAGTAAAATAACTAAGCCCAAGACAGTTCAAGGGGTGCACAGCAGCAGCAAGAAGGTTCCTGGTTCACTTCCTGGTCAGGGTCTTTCTGTGCTGAGTTTGCAAGTTCTCCCCATGTTTGTGTTGGTTCTGTACGGGTGTACCCCGCCTCCTGCTCAACGACAGCTGGGATAGGCTCCAGCCCGCCCAGGACCCCTAACGGGATAAGAGGAATAGAGAATGGATGGATAGATAGATGGAGGACCGTTCAAATCTTTGTTTATTCATTTATTTCATTTAACAAACGCTATCATTGTATATTACAGCCTACCGTTTCAGAAAGACTGTATCATATATCCATTGTATGGAATATGTATTTCACATTCATCTGGGAAACCTCCCATGCAAAGCATTTGAGAAGGGCAGGACTCCTTAAAAATTGTCAATAGGTGACTGGAGAATTGCTGTTTGTCTCTTTCATTATGGACCAATCACAGCAACGAGACAGAACGAGGTAGAGTGGAGCTTGTTGGTGGATGAAACTCATTCAAAAGATGGTCAGGAGAAGGGCAAAAACATATTTACTTCCAAGAAAGGTTTTCATTTTAGTTCTTTGTCCCCCTTCAAAAAAAGACATTCTCTCCTGATAGGATAAAACTGTTGTTAAAGCTACACTAGAGGTAATCCACCAGCAGTCATTGCATATACCGGCTTACAGCACCACCAAAACAAACCCGTTACTATTGCAAATTTATGCCAAAGCATGTCAGGAAATGTGTGACACATCAGAACATCCAGTTCTGACAAATATGTTGCTCTTCTATAGCTACATCTGCATTAATTTTGCAGTGATTTCTACCGGCTTCCAGTGCAACTAAATCCTGCCTTTAGCTACCAACTCGGCCTCTTCTTATGTCTCTGATTGGATGATCCGTTCTCAAACCTTGCACGGCCGTTTCAGTTTGGAGCTTTGCAAGATGGATCAGCTTCATGACGGACATGGAATCTGGCCAATCCATCTGCTTTGTCTTTAATGCAGTATAACAAAACATAAACTAAAGGAATGATGTTCCTACTACCACCCAAACAATCCTGACAAAAAGGGGATGCAAGTTTTAGCTTGAGGCAAGTAAATAAATTAAAAACACAGACACAGAGCTCTAAACCAAGTAGGGGATTAGGGAAAGGGATGAGAGACCAGTGTAGGGATGCTAGTAATGAAGTCCCTGTTTTGCCTGGGCTTAGGAGCCTTGAATCTTATGAGATGTAGAGAGTCATTGTAAAGAGAAAATCTGGAGTGGGAGTTTCTTAAACAAGCAGAAGAGAATGGTTTACCCTTGAGCACTGAAAATTTATTTGTGGTAGCAACTAATGATTTGAAAGAAATCAGGCATTTTGAGCACAGAGAAAATCTGAGCACATAAAGGCAATTTTGAAAGCAAAGACATTTATTTTTGGAATAGGATTTTGTCTTGGAAATGAACAGGTAAGTTTTTCTAGCTTTTAATCATCAGATTGACCATTTGTTGATGTCATCATTTTACTGCACATGTTTTGAAGTGTTTGCAGACTGCTGCTAGAACAGCTAATCCATGATTTTCCTAAGTGAGATTTGGACATTTGATTAAAAAGTTCTAATAATCCTTTTTATATCTGACTTGCATGACCTTAAATATTTATTTGTTCCAAAGAGCAATTAAAAGGCACAGAGAGCAGCAGCTAAGACACTCAACATTTAAAACAGAACATGTGCAAAAAAGTGAATCAGCAATCTGGGTAGTGATGAGGGCTAATGCTACAAGCTCGATTTAAGACATACCTTGAGTGCTCTATTCCCAGTCTCTGCTTGTGTCTCTGCTGAGTTTATTTTTGCGTTTTTACATTGACAGATATTTTTGAGAGTGTAATTTGTGTGGACAGGGTCATGTCTGAAAATGGAGGAGGAATTCCTCTGTCTTCCCACCTAGTCACACCTACATTGAGACTGTGCCAGGATGTTGATAAGGGGTTGGTATGGATTTCCCTAGATTTGCTTACTGGCGCCCTTTGAACCTTTATACAACACACAACGTTGACACTTAGAGTCCATACAGCAACAGGATGATGGAGAGGATCTTGCTGGGTCTCTTCTGTCTTGCAGGTCAGTGATTTTGTGTCATAATCCAACATTTCTCAAGGAAGGAAATGATCAATCTAACATTCATCTAAAGGCCTCCTCATGGACGTTTGATAACATACCACTCGTGTTTTTCATGTTGGTATTTTTAGCTGTTTACCTCCTGTTTTATTTGTAGTACTAACCCTTTACCTCTGTCTTTCTGGACCAGCCTGTCTCACACTTAGGGTCTCTTCTATTGGGTTGTAAACTGGCAGAGTAAAATGTTAATTACACTATAAATGGTAACTGGTAATTAGTAACTCAAGACTGTGTTGTCCATGAAAATCTAGCCTCACAAAGAGGTTATAAATGTAAACTTCTCTGAAACATTGGAGAAGAGAGGCCTCAGCGTGTTTAAAGTGTGGAGATGTTCAGTAATAAAAGCTTCACAGAAGCAAATTGGACAGATATCTAAAAAAAATGAAACTTCCAACAACTCTTAAAGCTGAAGTGATGATTTTAATGGTTGATAAAGAAGCACAAAACAAATCAAAAACACACAGTATTCTCTGTAATAGCTCAATGCCTCTTCAGGGATTGCTAAACAAACATTTTGACCTGTTACCATTACTTTTGCTTTTTACATTCACTCCAGAACAGAGGCGACGCCTGAAAAGGCTTAGCCCAAATCAACAGACGGTCCAGGAGTTATCAGGCAGTTGTACGCACTATTTTTACTCAATTTAAACACAAATTTAGATTGAAAATGTCAACAAATCTATGCATCAGTTGGGCAAAAATAATGCAATTTGGGGTGCAGGTGGCTTAGTGGTTTAAGTCGAAGAGAGTCAATAAATTCAAAACACAGACACAGAGCTCTGAACAAAGTAGGAGATTAGGGAAAGGGATGGGAGACCAGTGTAGGGATGTTAGTGCGGGTGTCTAGTCTGGATGATAATAGGGAAAGGATGACTGGATAAGCAATCTAAAAGGGTCCACAAGCCATGTTGAGGAGATTCAGAGCACTCCATGCCTCTATCTGCTGACAAGCTTAAGGAAATGCTGATTTCCTTTTCTAGCAGGATTTGGCCCCTACCCACAATGTAGCCTAAACTAAAACCCCATACTCATTCCACAAGTCTAGGTTGGAACCCAAAGGTGGGTTGCAGGACATTCCTTTTCCAACCACTTTCTTCCATCCATGTTCCAACCCTCACCTATGGTCATGAACTCTGGGTAATGACTGAAAGAATGACACTGCGGATACAAGCGGTTGAAATGAGCTCCCTCAGGAGGGTCTCTGGGCTCGGCCTTGGACACAGGTTATATATCCCATGTGACCTAAAACCGCCTCAGGAGGAACTGGAAAATGTTGCTGGGGATGGGGATGTCTGGGTAGATTGACTTTGCCTGCTGCCACTGTGACCCAACTAAGAATGGGTGGGATTAAAGCCCCAATAGGAAAGTCCACATTATCACAATCAGCCTCAGGACTTTGGACCACTGAGCAAAAATCCAGTTCTTTTTTTTTTTTCCATAGCCCAGGTGAGACGCTTATGACAAAACAACAAACTTGTTCATGATACTCTATTTTGTTCTTGTCTTTCCTCTCAGGCTGGGACATCTCCTCAGGCCTCCCTCGTCAGTACCACTATGTCGCTGAGCCCAAGACCTGGACTGAGGCTCAGACCTACTGCAGGGAGAAATACACAGACCTGGCCACTGTTGACAGCAGTGAAGAAGTGGAACATTTGGTGTCCACAGTTTCACCTGTTCTGTCTGGCTCTTTGGTCTGGATTGGTGTGTACAGTAAAATCGAATGGAAATGGTCAGATGGGTACAAAGGGAGTGGGGCTGATTACAGGAACTGGGTACCTGACAAAGAACCCAACTTTTATGGTGACCAGTTCTGTGTGATCTTTAAAACTAATGGACACTGGTGGGATCAAGTATGTTCTGCTCAGAAATCATTCATCTGTTACAGAGGTAAGAGGAGAGCCAGAGACAGGCCCATGTACTGAGTCTCCATTAATACAGTGACATGACACATAAGAGTTGACACAAACATTTCTACATTGAATTCTCCTGTCCAACCTATCAAACCCCAACTGACAGAAAACAAGTGCTTTACATCTGCCACTAACTTTACAAGGTTTCAAAAGTCGAAATGAAAAAATAATGACCTAAAATAAATTATCAATATTCATAAGCCTACAAACATGTTAGTAGAGGCACGGCCGCCCATAAGGGGGATAAAGGGGAGAGCTTTATGGGGCCCAGCCAAATAGGGGTCACATGGAGGTCAGATAAAATCATGGGCTAAAAATGGGCCCATGATTGGGCTAAAATAACAACTTTTATTGCAGATACAAAAACATTTATTTAATTTATTGATGCTGCAGAACAGAATAGACTTTTAAAATGTAAACCATGTTCCTTAAACCAGAATACCCTTTACTTGCTGAAAAAGGTGATTTTAAAAATTTAATTGGTGGGTTAAAAGGTGTCAACTGGTCAATGTCATCTAGGGGCAAAATTGCATTAAAAAGTTGTAAAAAAAAGTGCAAGACGTTGCAAAACAAAAAAAAATGGAAAAAGCTGCAAAAATGGATTATAAGCAGCAAAAATGGACGAAAGACAGCACCATGGCAACTAGTGGCAGAAAATGTGCAAAAATGTTTGAGAGTAGCAAAAGTGGATAAATATGAAAAAAAAAGTGCCAAAATTTGAGATAATTGGCGAAAGTGACAAAAAAAATGGGCCAATGCAGCAACATGGGGTAAAAAAAGTGTTTAAAAATGGGGGAAAGTGGCAACAATAGATGGCAAGACGGACAAAATAGGTCCCAGAGCTGCTTAAATGAGAACAATTCTAAAACAAGGCCAACAAGTGACAACAAAGTGGCAAAATAAAGCAAATAAGCAGCAAAAAAAGTGTTAAAATTGGAAGAAAATGGAAAAAAAGCATCAATTAGGGTAAATATGGCAAAAATGTGAACAAGTGCAACAAGTGGCAACAACAGGCAGAACAAACAAACAAAATGGCAAACAGGGGCAAAAAATAGCAAATTGTTAAAATAAGGTAACAAGTGATAAAAAAAGGGCAAGATTTCTGCAATAATTGCAAAATTGGGGCAAAAACCTGCAAATATGTTTTGAAAGTGGCAAAATGAAGTGGTAAAACAGCAACAAGTGTTTAAAAAAGTACCAAAAATGGTCAGAAATGGCATAAAACTGGGATAAAAGTTTAAAAAACTGGAGGGGAAGAGTGGTGAAAAGGGTTATAGAATAGCACGAATTAATCATTTCAACATTAGAACCAAACAACAGCAATGATGCACAGGTGAAGGAAACAAAAAGCTAACATTCATAAATATCATTTGTTTAAAAGACAAACCAACAGAAGTTTAAAAATATGAATGTATAATAATTTTATAGCCTCATTTATGAAGTGAGCCATTGTGGTCCTTAAGGGCTCTTAAAGGGCTGCCAAAGGTTAAATAGTGGCCGGGCCGACCAGTGTCAGAGAGAATATGTGCACACTAGGGTCATTTGTAGGCCCGCTCTAAGCCAGTAAGTTTAGTCTCTGACAGGGAAATGTATTAGGAAATTGAAGGGGGCCATGCCACCTTGGAGTCACCTATAGACACACCATTGGAGAGACATGTTTCAGTCTGGATACAAGTTTATGAAAGTTGACTATGGAGTACACATTTACCAATTTCTTAAAATGGTATTTCTAGGAACACAACAGGATCCTGAATTTGTTTTAGTCAACAAACAAATGAACTGGACCAGTGCTCAGAAACACTGCAGGGAGAACTTCATAGACCTGGCCAACGTAAGGAATGACATTGAGAACCAGAAGGTCCAGAGCTTGATGCCAGACAGTTCCGGGGCATGGTTTGGACTGTTCAGAGATCCTGACTACTACTGGTCTGATGGAAGCGACTCCACATTCACAAACTGGGGAAAAGTTTCACACTATGCGGGTGACATAAATGTGGCATGTGGTGCAGTGGATTTGACGAGCTCGGGAATGTGGATACAAAAGAGATGTGAAACTAAACTCCCATTTGTGTGCTACAACGCTCGTAAGTGGTTGATCATCTTTAAACAATAATGTTGGGCTGTATTTCATAAACATGACGTCAGTGCTCATCAATATTCATGAATTTGGTGTGAAACCATATCTTCACTGTCTTGGTATTTTTATTTGTTCTGGAAAACAGCAAAGAAGCAGGTGATAAAGCTCAAGATCAAGCTTGATGACCTCTCGGTGGATCTCAATGACCCTGCTGTGAACGCAGACCTCCTAAAAAAGGTGCGTAAAAAATCTTCAATTTCTTGTTTTCCTCTGGGACGATGTCTTTCCTGCTTCTTGGACCATAACAAACCTACTCTGGCCTCCCACAGACACTACAATTTTAACCACGTATGGAAGTGAAGAAGTTAAAAATGTTTTTGATTGATGTTTCCCAGCTTCGGGACAGGCTGAAGGAGAGTGGACTGAGTGGAGTTACCCTGAAGTGGAGAAAGCAGCCAGATGGGAAAGTGTTCCACAAGGAGGGAGAATGTTCTCGGACCAAGAGTGATGAAGAAAGCTGTGGAAATTAAAATACCCACAATGCACGCTAAACGCTGAGTCAGTCACTCATTGATATGAAGTGATGGACTGGGAGAGGAAGTTTCTACCATATTTACTCTATATTTAAAGTTGGCAAAGAGGGAATCCTCAGTCCCACACTGACAGTCCCTCTGTAGCTACTGAACCATTTATTTGTCTGTAAAAGTGATGGATAACTTTTTGAAAATAATTGTTGTTTTGAAAATAAGAGCATGTGTTTCATCTCATTCCAGACGTACCTGATTTTGACACGTAACATGTTTTAATACGTAGTTTCCCAACAACACATGTGAGAGTGTACACATGAGCAGACCACAGCCAGCCACAGACAGCAGTGGGTAGCTACCCCACCTACGCAGTACATGCTTTCAGCTCCTTGACTTGACTTGGACTTGTGACCAAAGACTTGAGACTTGTCTTTCGATCGTGACCAAAGACTTGAGACTTGACTTGGACTGGTGACCAAACTCTTGAGACTTGACTCGGACTTGTGACCAATGATTCGACACTTGACTTGGACTTATGACCAATGACTCGAGACTTGACTTGGACTTGTGACCAAAGACTTGAGACTTGAATTGGACTGGCGACCAAACTCTTGAGACTAGACTTGGACTCGTGACCAAAGATTCCACACTTGACTTGGACTTATGACCAATGACTTGAGACTTGATTTGGACTTGTGACCAAAGACTTGAGACTTGAATTGGACTGGCGACCAAACTCTTGAGACTTGACTTGGACTCGTGACCAAAGATTCCACACTTGACTTGGACTTATGACCAAAGACTTGAGACTTGACTTGGACTGGTGACCAAAGACTTGTCATATGACTTGGACCAGTGGCCAAAGACTTGACACTTGACTTTCGCTCATGACCAAAGATGTGAGACTTGACTTGGACTTGTGACCGAAAAACTTGAGACTTGACTTGAGACTTGTGACAAGAGATTCGAGACTTGACTTAGACTGGTGACCAAAGACTTGAGACCTAAATTGGACTGGAGACCAAAGTCTTGAGAGTTGACTTGGACTGGTGACCAAAGACTTAAGACTTGACTTGGACTTGTGACCAAAGACTTGAGACTTGACTTTGCTCATGACCAAAGATGTGAGACTTGAATTGGACTGGTGAACAAAGACTTGAGACTTGATTTGGACTGGTGACCAAAGTCTTGAAAGTTGACTTGGACTCGTGACCAACGATTCAACAGTTGACTTGGACTCATGACCAATGACTTGAGACTTGACTTGGACTTGTGACCACAGACTTGAGACTTGACTTGGACTGGTGACCAAAGACTTGTCACATGACTTGGACCAGTGGCCAAAGACTTGGACTTGACTTTCGCTCATGACCAAAGATGTGAGACTTGACTTGTATTCGTGACCAAAGACTTGAGACTTGACACCAAAGACTTGAGACTTGACTTTGCTGATGACCAAGACTTGAGACTTGTGACCAAAGACTTGAGACTTGACTTTACTCATGACCAAAGACTTGACCCTTGACTTGGACTCGTGACCAAAGATTCGACACTTGACTTGGACTTATGACCAATGACTTGAGACTTGACTTGAACTGGCGACCAAAGTCTTGAGACTTGACTTGGACTTGTGTGCATCTCTGTCCAGCTGCAGCTGTTTTCATTGACGAGTCCTGCAGTTTAGATTCTAATCAAATTTTACTTTTAAGTTTGAAAAATCAAAGAGGAAAAACTTGTGATTTTAGACGAGAATCATCAAATCATTATTGTTTTTAAATGGACAAGAAGAGACTTATGTTTAAATGGGGTTATCAAACCACTTTTTTCAGTTTATTTTTTTTACTTTTTTAACTGTGCAATGTCTTAAATGTGGACTTGAAATTTCAAGTGTTTTTCTTCTTTTTGAATGTCTGTTTGTTTGGACGACGTGGTTAATTAATGCTAATTTGTACTTCTTAAGAGCAATGATGGAGGAAAAGCTTGGTGGCTTCCAAACTACTTTGGACAATCTACCAGGCCTAATCCAAAATAATTCCACCAGAACTAGAGAAGCTTCTTCTCATCCACACATGAGGTGTCCTCTTTAAAAAGTTTAGATGTCATCTCTTTGGTGGTCATGAAAAGTGACGGAGGACTGTATTACATACCTCAAAAACTGTAGTAGGCTAGAAAACATACGGCTTGTAATCAGTTCAAAGAAGAGTGTTGGACAGTCAATCTGGCAATGAGTGAGGAGGATTATGTACTGGATTAGAGATGAGATGCTGTTGTGTTCACAGCTCAGAAAGGTGAAAGGTGGTATGGACTCTGACAGAAGAGTCCCATTTTAGGGACAAATATTTGCAAAGCACCAGAATGAGGCCCAGGATCTTTCTGGGCCTCTTGTGCCTGTCAGGTCAGTAAATATCTTTTCTTGATTACTAAATGCTTGCTGTGTTATAATCAACTTTTTCTTTGCTCAAGTGGTAGATGGGGTTCTAATCTTTCTCCGAGTTTGTAAAATATGAACCAGAAAACTTCAGTTCCCAATAAGACACTGGGTCTCTCTCACTCAAACTCTGGTTTCAATTATTTTATAATCGTTTCAACCATATTATAATATAAAGGACACTTGAGCTTTTCTATGATGACATTTCTCTTTGGCTGGTCACTACTTTATGCTTTATGTTGATGTTACTGATAATGACAACGATGATCATGCCATTAAGGGTACTGATGAAATTCTCACCAAATCCCTGTACTGTCTATCAGAAACCTTGTTCAACAGACCTGAAGCCCTGTCCTTGTCATAGAATTCACATCATTTCTGCCTGTCAATATCCTTAAATATGTTGGTCTAACTTAAATAATAAAGTTACTTTGGACAAAAGCATCTGCTTAATGATTTTTTTCAAATTGTTTTACATCATGCAACAAAGTCAATCGACATGAATATCTGAGATAAACATACAAAGCCACAAGACACACCATACATCCACATACTTGTGGAACCACTATTTTTACTGAAATGGATTAGATGCCAATTGAAGTAGTAATATACCAACATCTATTAGGTCCACAGGAGGAGGTAAGTAAAACCATAGCAATGACTTTAAATGAAAGAACAAGTAAAATGTCGATTAACAGAAAATTTACACAGTGTGCACCTTAAAAGTGTGTATTTCTTTTTAAAGGGTAACAAACATGAAATAAAATACAATATAGCTTTTCAGAGCTCTTTCTTTTGAAACAACCAATGTAGCCTACAATTTTAGTCATTTTACTCTTTAGGTCCAGAGGTCTGGAATCTTTTATGTTCAGCCATTATATATTTATAAATTTATAGATATAGTTGTATGTATTAAAATAGAAAGATAAATATATACATATATAGAAAATAAGTTTTTAGATCGAAAGACTTAATTGTAAAGGTAATCAAATAATCACTGATATTAATTTATTTTTCTCTCTCCCTCTCTCTTTATATATGTTAATAGAAACAAACAGTCTGTGGAGATAGAATAGAAAAGAATAGAGTTTACTGCAAATTGTACAAGTTAAAAACAGGTACATTGAAACTGTTGTGCATGTCACTGAGTAAATAGTAACACTTCACTTCACCTTGGACTTACATAGCATATATAACTATATATATATATATATATATGTCTATATATACTATGACTATAATATATATAACATATATAACTATTACTAGTAGTAGTGGTAGTACACCTACTACTGCTGATACTGACACTACTACTACAACTGGTAATACTCTAACAAATGCTGATACTGCTTCTAAAACTCTAACGGCTATCTATACTATTACTGCTGCTTGTACAACTATACTACAGCTACTATTAATCGTCTGGTATTTGGCTGTCAAGCTGCTAGCTTGTGTTAGTGTTTCGCTAGTAGCCAAGTAGTTACTGAAGCTCCCAACAAGATTTAATAATGAAAGAAGAGCCAAAAACTATTTTTACCTATGTAAAATTATTCCCAGTTTCCTTGTTTCAACCGTATGGCATATTGTGAAACCGTGTGCAGCACAATGTGCAGGCATCCTTGTTGTTATAGTTTTCGTGCCTTCTACAACCACGGAATGCCCTGACACTTTTGCCCCCACTAGCTTTGCCTCGCCGTAGACACGCAGCTCAAAGGGGCGTGTCGTATGTACTTATTCATATCTGTGCTCTCTGCTCTCTCTGCCCCTCCCAACCTGTTTTTCCTCATCAGAGAGACTGGCATACTTCATCTTTCTAAAGGAGCCTGGTGACACCCAGTGGACATTTTTACAAACTACATCAATAACAACATTAAACTTTTAACAGTAACTGCTTAATTTATGGGGTTTACACTTGCACGCAGGGATAAACAAAGTTTAAAAGAAGTCAGATACAGATCAAACCACCAGTTATCAGTGAGGATAAGGAATCAGAGTTACTGAGCTATTTCATGACAGGAGTCACGGTATTCTGAAAAATTAGGCAATCCTTACCACGGCGTCAGTGCTGGGTTGCAAGTATATTTCTAAAGTGTTAGCTTGTTTTCCTCATGCATTGGATTCTGGCTGCAGCATTTGAGAGATCTGGCAATTTTTTCAATTGTGCAACCCACACACTCAGCTCTGCTGCTCATCCCACAAATGCATTCCTTACAAATGTGGCCCCATTTACACCACGTTCCAAGTTATTATGCAAATTTTGGTGTCGTGAACATTCAGTTTTTTGTTTTTCAATAAAACTCATGGATGGTATTGTTTCTCAGGGCTCTTTGGATCACTGAAATCAATCTCAGACATCTGTGGTAATTAGTTTACCAGGTGAGTACAATTAAAGGAAAACTACTTAAGAAGGACGTCCCACATTATTAAGCAGGCCACAGGTTTCAGCAAAATGGGAAAGAAAAAGGATCTCTGCTGCTGAAAAGCCTCAAATAGTGCAATGCCTTGGACAAGGAATGAAAACATTAGATACTTCTTGAAAACTTCAGCATGATCATCATACTGTGAAGAAATTTGTGGCTGATTCAGAGCACAGACGGGTTCGTGCAGATAAAGGCATAATGAGGAAGGTTTCTGCTAGACAAATTCATGGGATTAAGAGAGCAGATGCTAAAATGCCATTTCAAAGCAGCAAGCAGGTATTTGAAGCTGCTGGTGCCTCTGGTGTCCCACCAACCTCAGGTTGTAGGATCCTCCAGAGGCTTGCAGTCATGTTTAAACCTACTATTCAGCCACCCCTAACCAATGCTCACAAGCAGAAATGGTTGCAGTGGGCCAAGTGTGGTGTTTTACTGTTTATTTATCATCTTATTTTGTTAACTTCTGGTTTCCTGAGTCGTGTGCTGGCTGCTAACTTTCCTCTGCTCTCCCTGAGGCATCCACCCCGCCCCCCTGGTGCTGTGGAGAGATCACACCTGCAGCGAATCACCCAATTGACTGGCACTATTTAAAACCGGCTGCAGCTCTCTACAGCACCTGAGTTTTGCCTACCTTACCTCACGGTAAACTTCAGCTCCAGGCTCACTCTCTCTCACGAGATCCTCAGAGGAGTTTCCAGTGTTCTTTTGATGATTTATCTGAGTATTTACCAGTGCTTGTTACCTGTTGGATTTGCCTCTAACGTGCCCTTTCCTCCTCTTCCAGTGCCTCCTGCCCAGATCACCGCAGCCAGCTCCAGCACGCTCTCTCGCTCCCCTGGACTCTTGGAATCCCCCCTCCCTTACTCACTTACCTGCACAATAAAACTGTTAAAACTGCTTCTCCGCTTTCGCAATCTGGGTCCAACTACAACACCTTACATAACACCCAGAAATACATGAAGACTCATTTTCAAACAGTCTTGTTTACTGATGAGTGCTGTGCCCTGGATGGTCCAGATGGAGGAGTAGTGGATGGTTGGCGGATGGCCACCATGTCCCAACAAGGCTGCAACGTCAGCAAGGAGGAGGCGGAGTCATGTTTTGGGCCGGAACCATAGGGAAAGAGCTGGTAGGCCCCTTTAGGGTCCCTGAAGGTGTGAAAATGACCTCAGCAATCATATAGAGTTTCTGACTGACTGCTTTCTTTCATGGTACAAAAAGAAGAACCGTGCCTTCTGTAGCAAAATTATCTTCATGCATGATAATGCACCATCTCATGCTGCAAAGAATCCCTCTGTGTCATTGGCTGCTATGGGCACCAAAGGAGAGAAACTCATGGTATGGCCCCATCCTCCCTTGACCTCAACCCTGTTGAGAACCTTTGGAGCATCCTCAAGCTAAAGATCCAGGAGGGTGGGAGGCAGTTCACATCAAAACTGCAGGCCTATATTTGTTATGCTAGTCTCCAACATCAATTAGTAATGGATATAAAGTTGATAAAACATTGTGTGGTTTTGCAAAGTGAACAACTAGCAGAATTACACACCAATGCAGAAGTATGTGGTTCTCAGAGTGGTGTAGACCACAGACACATCATGCTTCCTTTTATATTTAAAGTGACAACAGCAGATGAAGTTAATCAGTGAGTGCTCTTTAATCTTACAGCTGTTCCAGAAGCAGAAGCTGATGGAAGAAAACAGCGGCTGGAGAAGGTGAATGGGGGTTTGATCCTACTTTTTACAAAAGGACTTTACATTCTGTCATACAACAGTTAACAAGAATAAAGAGACAAAAAAGAGAGGCTAAATTTCCTTTTCTGAATCTGTTAAGAGACAACAGTAGATGAAGTTATTCACTGATTGTTGTGTCTAAATCTTGCAGCTGTTCCGGAAGCAGAACCGGATGAAATGGCAGCAGAACCATTCACTGAAGAAGGTGAGTTGGTGTTTGGAAGTTTTTAGAAATCTGATTATGTTGTAACAGATTTTTTTCTCCCTTTTTTTCCAACTGTGTTTGACAAGTTTATGTTGAACCAACTCACTCCTCTGATAGTGCACAATGATATTTGCATAGCGAGTTTGGTTTATGAAGTTTATTTCTCAGGGCAGCCTTCTATTTCCTATGTTTGTAGCAGATTATTTTAGTAGGTCTTCACTACCCAGTATTTTTATTGTAATAGGTATAATTAGCTAGCTATTTTTAAGAATGGAGTGGTAATCACCTTGTAATAATTGAACAAGTAGTAACTTGTAAATATGGTCATATTACCTAGTTAGAATGTATTTATTATCATGTATTTCCAAATAACATGGTGGAAATTCTCTGCTAATTAGGTGGTATTTTACCTTAACCCTCTAACTGTAACCCTAACCCTTGTAATATTGTGGTAGTTCACTTTTAATTCGATGGTATTTTAACAAGTACCTTGGATACTTATAAAACAATATTTTTCTGTACAAGTTGCTTCATAATTCCCATTTAATTTCTTAATTTTTGCCCACTGAATTACAGTGGGTCCTTTCTGAATCATTTTCAAGTAATTTTTTGGGGTTCGGGCTGGGGCTAGAGTTAGGGGTTAGGGTTAGGGCACAGTACCACCAACTTACCATAGAATTGCTACAATGTTACGAGAAATTACTTAGTAATGAAAACATTAATACTACGTAAATACTCAATTAACATTGCCATTTTCCAAGTTATCATTTGGTAAAGATAATTACACCTTATTCTTGCAAAATTACTGGATAATTAATATTTTTACAAAGTTAATAGGTAATAAGGCGCCACTAAAATGAATTGTTTTTTCAGATGTTTTGTCACTCTGACTAGCCCGTAATTTATGTGACAGACAAAGCTCTTGTCTTTGTTTCTTCCCAAACACCATCCATGGGATGTTGCCCAGATTGATGTAAAATAAAACCCTTGCAAATGATATATAGTCCTTAACGAATTTATTAGACCGCCACCCAAAGTAAGGTTTATGCCACAGCTGCCCTAAATTAACAGCATTGGTAAAAATTGGTAAAACCAAAATCGTTTTTTATGTTTCTGCAATGGTTAATACAATACAATACAACACTTCTGTATAATACAATATATAGAAGTTCTTTAACCCAAATGATATTTTTAATGCTAAAATATAATTATTATTTTTATCCATGAATTTTCAAATTTACTGATTTACAAAAAACTGAAAAAATAGAAAAGCACATTTTTTTTCTTGGTTAATATGTCAAATTACAGTTATTTACTTGCATTTCTGAACAGAAAAAGTAGTTTTAGTGCTTGAATGTTATGCTTGATTCATTTCTGACTTCTCAGAGAAGCCCAGTGAGCCGGCTCAAATTTGGGTGAATTCAGTTTGAAATTCCTCTTTCCTGTTCAAAATGGTAAAACATGGAGAGTTTACTGACAATGAAAGAGTCCGCATTAAAGCACTTCATGATGCTGGATGGTCTCTGAGACAAATATGACAGATGGTCTAATAAATTTTTTAAGCACTGTATGAAACAGTCCAGTTTGCATGTCAGGTTAGCATTAATGTGAATTTACTTTGATGGTTCCCATGTTCTCTTCTTTTTTAAATTTCCTCACAGAAGACATCGTCCCCATCCAGAGATCCGGATATAGTCCCGGTGGTTGGAGTCGTTACAACAACAATGACTTGGGCCTACGCTGAGGTAACCCATTCCCTCTGATTCTAGTGCATCTTCTATGAATATTTACTAGTCCCACAGCTTCATCCACGGTAACTTGATAAATGAAATGTTCCAATGCAATACAAAGCTACATGTAGTTTACATAAGCAGGCTTCAGTTAGAACCAGAACCGTACCCTTTGTCCCTGTTGTCCTAACCCTAACCAGAGTGTGGCCTCACACGATGTCTGTATTTCTGCAGAGAAACTGTCAGGGTCGTGGTGGAAACCTTGCCTCAGTGCACAGCATAAACGAGTATCAGTTCATTCAGAGGATGCTACACAGGAGCACTAACTGGGATCCAAGCACATGGCTTGGAGCAGTGGTTCTCAAATGGTGTGCCAAGGCACACTAGTGTGCCTTAAGGCATGTCTAGGTGTGCTGTGGGAATTTGTACAATAAGTTATAGCTACAACTTTAAGGCAAGTACTGTAATCGGGCCTGCTCACGGATCTGACTGAACCCCTGAAAAACCCCAGAGAATGGGCCCTCCCAAGTTGGGATTTATTGATGATATCAGTGCATGTGTGTTGGATCAGTAGCATTGGTGCTAGCATCCTGGCTAACAGTTACCTTATATAGAGCTGTAAAGCATGGCAAGCTAATATTGGTTTGAAATTGGTGTTGAAATTATTTATTCATGCTACTTTTAACCAAGTTAACAATTTTTTCTACCCTTTTGCCACTTATTTTGACAACTTAAACCATTTTGGTTCTTTTAGGCATTTTTGCCACTTATTTTTATTACTTGACCCATTTTTGCCACTTTTTTGGAACTTTTTGCCACATTACACCCATTTTTGCTACCTTTTCGCCACTTTTCGCTCACTTTTTGCTATTGCTTTGCCATCTTTTCATCACATTCAACCTGTTTTTACAACCTTTTAGCAACTTTGATCTTCTTTTGCCACTTTTCTGCCACTTGTGATCTATTTTGCAACCTTTTTGACACTTAGAACCCATTTTTGCCAAATTTTGGCCAATTTCTGCCCACTTTTGCTTTTGTTTTCACTTTTAACCCATTTTTACCACCTTTGTACATTGTTTTACCTTCTTAGACCAATTTTTGCCACTATTTTGACACTTTCAACAAGTTTTAGCCAATTTGAACCAATTGTTTGGCCGCTTTTTGCCCAGTTTTGTCATGTTGTTTTCATCAATTTTAACCCATTTGTACCACTTTTTGTCCACTTTTGCCATCTCCATGATCCCCCAGTTTGCTGAGCCCCAAAAAGCTCTACCCCTTATAGACAACCTTGATGGTAATATTATTTAAAAAGTTTATTTTGTATCGATTTAAATATGGTGTGCCTTAAGATTTTGGCTTAACGTCAGGTGTGCCTTGGGTGAAAAAAGTTTAAAAATCACTGGCTTGGAGGCTCAGATGCACAACACATATGTAGCTAAGTACATGATGTAAGAAGTTATGAAGAAATAACACTGTTTTATTTCCAGTGTTTATCACTTAATGGGCTAAATCCTATTGTTCAGGAGGGTGCCTGGCTGTGGAGTGATGGACCACGCATCTCCATCATCTGGTGTCTTGGAGAGCCAAACAATGAAAAGTGGCAGCATTGTCTACAGAAGAACTTTGGAGGTAAACCACTTTTCATTCCTTAAAAAAAGAAACATTCAAAAAATATCAAAACTTTTCCCTAACATTGACTTCATGATAAACAGCAGATATCACAAGGAAAACTTGAAAACAACAAAGTATTTCACTTTGCACTTGCACAGTGTACACCCGGCTTAAGTTTTTCTAGCTTTGAGTCATCAGATTGAACATTTGTTGATGTCATCATTTTACTGCACATGTTTTGAAGTGTTTGCAGACTGCTGCTAGAACAGCTAATCCATGATTTGCCTGAGTGAGATTTGGACATTTGATTATCTGTTTGCATAATCCTCTTTATATTTGACTTACATGACCTTGAACATTTAGACATATGGACCTGACTGGACTGACATTGATGTCTTTTATAAAATGCTGTGCAAAGAATCTATAGATTTCTACATGTAGGAGGAAATTTTAAAAAGAGAGTCACATGTGGGCTGCCATTTTTGTGCAATGCACTCTGGGTAGTGATGTCATCTGGCATGTTTTAGATTGCCTAAATCTAAACTAGAGTAACTTTTTCTCTTGTAGTCCTAAATGGTAAAACTGAACTTGATTGACATAAAAAATGCTGTAATGATAACACTACAAAGAATAAATATATAAACATAAGACAATCTGTCAAGACAATCTTTAGAGCCATCAGATAATCAGGGCCATGCTGACTTTGGGTGGAAAGAGGGAATTTGAACCAGAAGTGTCTGGATTATTAGGTAAAGTGTACCCTGCTTCAGTTCGTCTAAACTTAGAGTAAGCCTAGGCCCCTGTTTAAATGTGTTTTAATCTTGAAATGTCAACAAATTATTATTAAAGGATGTAATAGTGATTATACTACATAATAATATATATAATAAAATGTCCTGGATACAAATTTCTAGGTTCACCAATGTTTTTAGGCAGATTACACATTAGTATGATTGTATATCATCCACATTTATGTACTACCAATACTTAATTTACTATAAATAAACTTACAATTTGCTGTTAAAAAAAAGTTTTTTTTTAATTGACAGTTATTTTTTTGCAAGTGTTGTTATTTAGCAGCTAGATATGCCTATGAGGAAAGCCTGGGACATGAAGATAAGACAAAAAACAAAAACAAAGCAGGGCAGGCATCAATGACAGCAGAATGTTTCTGATTGAGCAGAATAAATGAGGAGCTGGGGTGGAGGAAGGTTGCAAAAAGCAGCAAAGAGTAGCCAGACTAGAGCGGTTTCAATAAGGCAGCATGATTGCGATTAGCCAATAGCAGGATTAACTCAACTCAATTCAATTCAGTTCAAACACTTTATTTGTCCCCAAAGGGCAGTTAAAAAGCACAGAGAGCAGCAGCATGGACACACAACATTTACAAGAGAACATCTGCAGAAAAGTGAATCAGCTGGCTGTCAGCTGATGAGGGCTAATGCTACAAGCTCGATTATAATACTGACATACCTTGAGTGCTCTATACCCAGTCTCTGCTTGTGTTTCTACTGAGTTTATTTTTGCATTTTCATATGGACAAATATATTTTTGAGTGTAATATGTGTGGACAGGGTCATGTCTGAAAATGGAGGAGGAATTCCTCTGTCTTCCCACCTAGTCACACCTACACGTGTACAAATGTAAGGAGACTGTGTCAGAATGTTGATAAGGAGTTGGTGTGAATTTCCCTAGATTTGCTTACTGGCTCCATTAGAACCTTTATACAACACACAACGTTGACACTTAGAGTCCATACAGCAACAGGATGATGGAGAGGATCTTGCTGGGTCTCTTCTGTCTTGCAGGTCAGTGATTTTGTGTCATAATACAACATTTCTCAAGAAGGAAATGATCAATCTAACATTAATCTAAAGGCCTCCTCATGGACGTTTGATAACATACCACTCGTGTTTCTCATGTTGGTATTTTTAGCTGTTTACCTCCTGTTTTATTTGTAGTACTAACCCTTTACCTCTGTCTTTCTGGACCAGCCTGTCTCACACTTAGGGTCTCTTCTATTGGGTTGTAAACTGGCAGAGTAAAATGTTAATTACACTATAAATGGTAACTGGTAATTAGTAACTCAAGACTGTGTTGTCCATGAAAATCTAGCCTCAAAAAGAGGTTATAAATATAAACTTCTCTAAAACATTGGAGAAGAGAGGCCTCAGTGTGTTTTAAGTGTGGAGATGCTCAGTAATAAAAGCTTCAGAAAAGCAAATTGGACAGATTTCTCAAAATTGAAGCTTCCAACAACTCTTAAAGCTGAAGTGATGATTTTAATGGTTGATAAAGAAGCACAAAAGCAAATTAAAAACATACAGTATTCTCCACAATAGCTCAATGCCTCTTCAGGGATTGCTAAACAAACATTTTGACCTGTTACCATTACTTTTGCTTTTTAAATTCACTCCAGAACAGAGGCGACGCCTGAAAAGGCTTAACCCAAAATAAAGGACGGTCCAGGAGCTATCAGGCAGTTGTACGCAGTATTTTTACACAATTTAAACACAATTTTAGATTGAAAATATCAACAAATCTATGCAGCATTTGGGCCAGAATAATGCAGTCCAGGGTCCAGGTGGCCTAGTGAGGCTAGTAAACACGGACACAGAGCTTTCAACTGATGTAGCTTCAGGACCCACCAAAGTGTCTTCAATGACAATTTGGGACCCAAATGTCAGAAAACTTTAGACCAGTCATATTTATTTTTTGAAATATGTTTTTGTTTGATTGTAAATGGAAGAAATATTTCAAATGAACAAAGAAAGGGAACAAAACAGTCATATTTACTCCACTCATCCAAGATAACATTTACAGTTTAGGCCATTGTTTAGAGAGCTTGAGGAATTACCTCAGTATCATGGGAGACGCAGCTTAGTTACCCAAAGAAAGTAGAGTAGGGGATTAGGGAAAGGGATGGGAGGCCAGTGTAGGGATGCTACTGCGGATGTAACTTAGTTCCTGTTTTGCATAGGCTTAGGAGTCTTGAATCTCAACCTACCTTTGGGTCCTGACCAGTACTCGAGTTGAGGGGGGATGGCATCCCCCCTGAAATAAAAATGGTCAAAATCATCCCCCTTCTAAAATAGTCATCCCCCCTTTCCATCCCTTGAGCCATTTTTATCAATGAATGTGGAAATATTACGACTATTTTAACACTGGAAATATTACCACCATTTCAACATTTAGGGGTTTGACAGGGCTCGACATTTACACCTCCAACTAGCCAAATGTGGGCGGATTTTGGCCGTGGCGGTTAGCAGCTGTATGATAAATATAGTCGAGGTAATGTATATACAATGTTGACCAAACAGAAACTTTACCTGTAACTTTACCTGTAACTTTGCCTGTATGTCCACCTGTTATTCTGCATCCTCTCTTGTCAAGAGTCAGCTCATATATCCTTTAGTTTGTTAATTTATGGTAAAACTCTGTAAAGCTCCTGCGCTGGTTCTGATTGACGTCGTAGAACTTCCTCGCGCTGATCAGCTGTTTTTAAAATCAGATCGTGGGTGAAAACTAATAAAGAAAACGTAGGTATATTTTAAGGTGATATTATACAATAAAGCCTACTGATAATAACAGAAACAGGAACATAGTGAGAAAGATACAGAAGCAAAACGGATGAGCTGCTGTGTTAGGGAAGGGGAGGGGTGCAGGGGTGTGTTTGAGGGGGGATGAGGGGGCAAGATCACTGGTTAATGCTAGTTTAATTCTGAGGAAAAACCCCAATAAAACAGAGCTAAAAAATGTGGGATTAATGTTATGATGAAAATAACTCTTGAAAAAGTCAGAGAGACATTAAAAATATTATCTTTATTATGCAACAAGGAATATGATCATTGAAAGCTCACAAAAATGTGAGAAAAATGGTCAAAAGCAGCAAAAACAGTGTAAAGGTAATTTAAATGGGCATAAATTAGAGAAAAAGGTCAAAAAGTAGGCAAAAACAGCAAAATGATAAATGTAAAAGGGACTAAAACGGGCAAATACGAGAAAAATGGTCAAAAAGCAGGAAAAATATGGCAAGATATATAAATTAATATATATGTATTTATATATATATATATATGGGGGGATGTGTTAAATTCTGGACTTCACTAATTTTGAAACCCTGGTGACGGCCCTGACCATCCCCCCTGATTTTTGTTTACAACTTGACTACTGGTCCTGACCCACCAGTTGAGGAACACAGCTCTAAACAAAGTAGTGGATTATGGAAAGGGATGGGAGGCCAGTGTAGGGATGTTAGTGCGGATGTAACTTAGTCTCTGTTTTGCATAGGCTTGGGGGCCTTGAATCTTATGAGATGTAGAGAGTCTAGTCTGGATGATGACAGGGAAAGGATGACTGGATAAGCAATCTAAAAGGGTCCACAAGCCATGTTGAGGAGATTCAGAGCACTCCATGCCTCTATCTGCTGACAAGCTTAAGGAAATGCTGATTTCCTCTTCCAGCAGGATTTGGACCCTACCCACAATGTAGCCTAAAGTAATAGTAACTGGTTTCATTGTTTGCGAGTGCCAAAGAGCGCAGCGCTCCGTCAGCTCTCTGAGAGTTCGTTTTTACTCTGTTTGCCCCTCTCTGTCCCTGTCCTTGTCCGTAAATTAAACGCTTTTATGAAAAGAGGCCAATTTTTGTGGATAGAAGGAATTTCCCCTCAAATAACAGAATGTTGGCTCAGAATCTCTGTGCCAGTCTCTTCCTGTGCGTCATGACGTGCATCAGAGCAGTGGAGACGCTGATACTGTCTGCAGCGCTATGAGGAGCGTTAAAGCTTCTGTGTGCATTTAAAGAAATTAGACTGTGCCTTGTTTATGAACTTAAACAGTTTTAGTGCAAAAAAATAAATTCAGACCTGATCCTTACACAGCCATCTAACTCAGTTCTTTTAGTAGAGCTAACAGGATAATTCTGGTTAAAAACTGCTGCAGGTGCTCTTGAAATATGTCTGTAATTAATTATTTCCTAATGTGTCTATAACCCTACATTTCTGACACTGTTTTGGCATTATGAGAATATAAATCCTGTGTGGTGGATAAGTTTATCAGTCAGAGGTGGAGCCATTGGGGGGCTTGTGGGGTCTATGCCCCTAATGTTAACTCAAAAGCTCAGAATCTTTACCTCTGGTGAAAGTGCGTTATCTCTGATAACTGATGAATGTAAAAGGAAATATCTTGGATTTTGATAAACAGACTGACCCTGCTATCACAACATGGAAATTTTATTCTTGTTGCCAAACTAAAAAAACTCAAATCAGATGTTTTTTTTTTTACTTTGAAAAGCTTAAAAGCACATGCTACAGAATAAATAAAAACCTTACTATTAATATTTCTGCATTTTTTTAAGAAATATGACCCTCCGCAATGACACAACAGCTGCAGTATCTCCTTAGACAGGTATTTTGAGTGTAATTCATCTGCCAAAAGAGGGAACACAACATAAATAAAGTTAAAGACAAATTTGATTGATTTTCCCATTATATTTATATTTTTATCGATATCGTGACAATATCGTCATCGTGACATTTCTTTCCCACAATAATCGTGAAGTGAAAATCTGATATCGTGACAGCCCTAGTTCCAACCCTCACCTATGGTCATGAACTCTGGGTAATGACTGAAAGAATGACACTGCAGATACAAGCGGTTGAAATGAGCTCCCTCAGGAGGGTCTCTGGGCTCGGCCTTGGAGACAGGTTATATATCCCATGTGACCTAAAAGCGCCTCAGGAGGAACTGGAAAATGATACTGGGGATGGGGATGTCTGGGTAGATTGACTTTGTCTGCTGCCACTGTGACCCAACTAAGAATGGGTGGGATTAAAGCCCCAATAGGAAAGTCCACACTATCACAATCAGCCTCAGGACGTTGGACCACTGAACAAAAATAGAGTTCTTTTTTTTCTACAGCCCAGGTGAGACGCTTATGACTTCTACAAAAAACAACAAACTTTTTCATGATACTCTATTTTGTTCTTGTCTTTCCTCTCAGGCTGGGACATCTCCTCAGGCCTCCCTCGCCAGTACCACTATGTCGCTGAGCCCAAGACCTGGACTGAGGCTCAGACCTACTGCAGGGAGAAATACACAGACCTGGTCACTGTTGACAGCAGTGAAGAAGTGGAACACTTGGTGTCCACAGTTTCACCTGTTCTGTCTGGCTCTTTGGTCTGGATTGGTGTGTACAGTAAAATCGAATGGAAATGGTCGGATGGGTACAACGGGACTGGGGCTGATTACAGGAGCTGGAAACCTGGCAAGGATCCCAACATTTATGATGACCAGTACTGTGCGGTCATTGAAACTGGTGGACAATGGTGGGATCAAGTATGTTCTACTCAGAGATCATTCATCTGTTACAGAGGTAAGAGGAGAGCCAGAGACAGGCCCATGTACTGAGTCTCCATTAATACAGTGACATGACACATAAGAGTTCACACAAACATTTCTACATTGAATTCTCCTGTCCAACCTATCAAACCCCAACTGACAGAAAACAAGTGCTTTACATCTGCCACTAACTTTACAAGGTTTCAAAAGTCAAAATGAAAATAATGACCTAAAATAAATTATCAATATTCATTAGCCTACAAACATGTTAGTAGAGGCACGGCCGCCCATAAGGGGGATAAAGGGGAGAGCTTTCTGGGACCCAGCCAAATAGGGGTCACATGGAGGTCAGATAAAATCATGGGCTATTGCAAAGGTAAGCTGTGATAACCATGTTTTTATATTTAACCTGAAAATAACAACTTTAATCGCAGATACAAAAACATTTATTAAATTTATTGATGCTGCAGAACAGAATAGACTTTTTAAAATGTAAACCATGTTCCTTAAATCAGAATACCCTTTACTTGCTGAAAAAGGTGATTCTGAAAAGGTGATTGTTGGGTTAAAGGGTGTCAACTGGTCAAAAGTGAAATAATTGATACATTAGGAAAAACGTAGAAAAAGGGCAAAAACTGTAAAAAAAAAAAAAGCGGGGGGGGGGGGGGCCGTAAAAAATGGGTTAAAAGTGTCAAGAATTGGCAACAAGGCCAAAATAATTAAAACAGGAACAAACAAATAAAAACAAGTGGCAAAAAAGTTTCAAGATGGCTGAATAAGGAGCTGCAAAATCAGGTTTGAGGTGGCAACAAGTGTGAAAACAAAAGTATAAGAAAAATGTTATCTAGGGGCAAAATTAGCTTAAAATATTGTAAACAAAAGTGCAATAAGTTTAAAAAAAAAAAAAGGAAAAAGCTGCAAAAATGGTTTATAAGCGGCAAAAATGGGCAAAAAGCAGCACCGGGGCAACTAGTGGCAGAAAATGTGCAAAAATGTTTGAGAGTAGCAAAAGTGGATAAATGTGAAAAGGATGTGCCAAAATTTGAGAAAATTGTTGAAAGTGACAAAAAATGGGCCAATGCAGCGACATGGGGGAAAAATGGGTAAAAAAAGTGTTTAAAAATGGGAGCAAGTGGCAAAAAATAGGTCACAGAGCTGCTGAAATGGGAACAATTCTAAAACAAGGCCAACAAGTGGCAACAAAGTGGCAAAATAAAGCAAAGAGCAGCAAAAAAATGGGTTAAAAGTGGCAGAAAAAGGAAAAAAATCATCAATTAGGGTAAATATGGCAAAAATGTGCACAAGTGCAACAAGTGGCAACAATAGGCAGAATAAACAAACAAAAAGGCAAACAGGGGAAAAAAATAGCAAATTGTTAAAATAAGGTAACAAGTGATTATAAAAAGGGCAAGATTTCTGCAATAATTGCAAAATTGGGGCAAAAAGCTGCAAATATGTTTTGAAAGTGGCAAAATGAAGTGGTAAAACAGCAACAAGTGTTTAAAAAAGTACCAAAAATGGTCAGAAATGGCATAAAACTGGGATAAAAGTTTAAAAAACTGGAGGGGAAGAGTGGTGAAAAGGGTTATAGAATAGCACGAATTAATCATTTCAACATTAGAACCAAACAACAGCAATGATGCACAGGTGACGGAAACAAAAAGCTAACATTCATAAATATCATTTGTTTAAAAGACAAACCAACAGAAGTTTAAAAATATGAATGTATAATAATTTTATAGCCTCATTTATGAAGTGAGCCATTTTGGTCCTTAAGGGCTCTTGAGGGTGTCAAATTTAAAGGGCTGCCAAAGGTTAAATGGTGGCCGGGTCCACCAGGGTCAGAGAGAACATGTGCAGACTAGGGTCAGGAGGGAATTTGTAGGCCCGCTCTAAGCTAGTAAGTGTAGTCTCTGACAGGGAAATGTATGAGGAAATGGAAGTGGGCCATGCCAGCTTGGAGTCACCTATAGACACACCATTGGCAAGACACATTTCAGTCTGGATACAAGTTTATGAAAAAGTTGATTATGAGTACACATTTACCAATATCTCAAAATATTTCTAGGAACACAACAGGATCCTGACTTTGTTAAAATCTCCATAAAAAGGGACTGGACAAGTGCTCAGAAATACTGCAGAGAGAACTACATAGACCTGGCCTTAATAAAGAACGACAACGAGAACCACAAGGTCCAGTTCTTGCTGTCAAACGGTGCCGGGGCATGGTTCGGACTGTTCAGAGGTCCTAACTATTACTGGTCTGATGGAAGCGACTCCACATTCACAAACTGGGGAAAAGTTTCACACTATGCGGGTGACGTAAACGTGTCATGTGGTGCAGCGGATCTGACGAGCTCGGGAACGTGGATACAAAAGAGCTGTGAAACTAAACTCCCATTTGTGTGCTACAGCACTCGTAAGTGGTTGATCGCCTTTAAACAATGTTGGGCTGTATTTGATGCACATGACATCAGTGCTCATCAATATTCATGAATTTGGTATGAAACCATATCTTCACTGTCTTGGTATTTTTTATTTGTTGTGGAAAACAGCAAAGAAGCAGCAGGTGATAAAGCTCAAGATCAAGCTTGATGACCTCTCGGTGGATCTCAATGACCCTGCTGTGAATGCAGACCTCCTACAAAAGGTGTGTAAAAAATCTTCAATTTCTTGTTTTCCTCTGGGACTATGTCTTTCCTGCTTCTTGGACCATAACAAACCTACTCTGGCCTCCCACAGACACTACAATTTTAACCACGTATGGAAGTGAAGAAGTTAAAAATGTTTTTGATTGATGTTTCCCAGCTTCAGGACAGGCTGAAGGAGAGTGGACTGAGTGGAGTTACCCTGAAGTGGAGAAAGCAGCCAGATGGGAAAGTGTTCCACAAGGAGGGAGAATGTTCTCAGACCAAGAGTGATGAAGAAAGCTGTGGAAATTAAAATACCCACAATGCAAGCTAAACGCTGAGTCAATCACTCATTGATATGAAGTGATGGACTGGGAGAGGAAGTTTCTACCATATTTACTCTATATTTAAAGTTGGCTAAGAGGGAATCCTCAGTCCCACACTGACAGTCCCTCTGTAGCTACTGAACCATTTATTTGTCTGTAAAGGTGATGGATAACTTTTTGAAAATATTTGTTGTTTTGAAAATAAGAGTGTGTGTTTCATCTCATTCCAGACGTACCTGATTTTAACACGTAACATGTTTTAATACGTAGTTTCCCAACAACACATGTGAGAGTGTACACATGTGCAGACCACAGCCAGCCACAGACATCAGTGGGTAGCTACCCCACCTACGCAGTACATGCTTTCAGCTCCTTGACTTGACTTGGACTCCTTATCAAACAAGTAGTACCTGACTTGAAGTTGCAACCAAAGACTTGAGACTTGACTTGGACTTGTGACCAAAGACTTGAGACTTGACTTGGACTTGTGTGCATCTCTGTCCAGCAGCAGCTGTTTTCATTGACGAATCCTGCAGTTCAGATTCTAATCAAATTTGACTTTTAAGTTTGACAGATGAAAAAGGGAACAACTTGTGATTTTAGATGAGAATCATCAAATCATCATTATTATCAAATGGACAAGAAGAGACTTATGTTTAAATGGGGTTATCAAACCACTTTTTTCAGTTTCATTTTTGTAAATTTTTAACTCTACAATCTTACATACAGAACTGGAAATTTCAAATGTTTTACTTCGTTTTGAATTCTGTTTTTTTTTTTATAATAATGAAACAGCTTCATAATTTGTAACTCATCAGACACTAACACCTAATATATATAATAGTAATTATGATACATTTTGTTTATAAGCGTCTTTCTCAACAAAGTTATTACAAAGAGTAGGGTATCCTGAACAGGTGGGTTCATATAAACAGTGCTTAAAAAATGTATTAGACCACCTGTCATATTTGTTTTAAAGACCATCCAGCATCATGAAGTGCTTTAATGCGGACTCATTCATTTTCAGTGAGCTCTCCACGTTTTACCATTTTGAACAGGAATGAGGGATTTCAAACTGAATTCACCCATATTTGAGCCGGCTCACTGGGCTTCTCTGAGAAGTCAGAAAAGAATCAAGCATAACATTCAGGCGCTAAAACTCATTTTTCTGTTCAGGGATGCAGGTAAATAATTATAATTTGACACATTAACCAAGAAATAATAATATGCTTTACTATTTCTTCAGTTCTTTTTGTAAATCAGTACATTTGAAAATTCATTAAAGTTTAGATGTCATCTCTTTGGTGGTCATCAAAAGTGATGGAGGACTGTATTACATACCTCAAAAACTGTAGTAGGCTAGAAAACATACGGCTTGTAATCAGTTCAAAGAAGAGTGTTGGACAGTCAACCTGGCAATGAGTGAGGAGGATTATGTACTGAATTAGAGATGAGATGCTGTTGTGTTCACAGCTCAGAAAGGTGAAAGGTGGTACGGTCTCTGGCAGAGGAGTCTCATTTTAGGGACAAACATTGGCAATTTGGCCCTACAGAGCACCAGATTGAGGCCCGAGATCTTTCTGAGCCTTTTGTGCCTGTCAGGTCAGTAAATATCTTTTCTTGTTTACTAAATGCCTACTGTGCTATAATCAACTTTTTCTTTAGCGCTCAAGTGGTAGATGGGGTTCTTATCTTTCTTCTAGTTTGTAAAATATGAACCAGAAAACTTCAGTTCCCAGTAAGACACTGAGTCTCTCTTACTCAAACTCTGGTTTCAATCATTTTAGAATATTATCAACCATATTATAATATAGAGGACACCTGGTTGTCTGTGCAGGGAGGCACCTGAGCTTTTCTATGACGACATTTCTCTTTGGCTGGTCAATACTTTATGCTTTATGTTGATGCTATTGATAATGACAGTGATGATAATGCCATTGAGGACACTGGTGGAATTCTCACCAAATCCCTGTACTGTCCATCAGAAACCTTGTCTAACAGACCTGAAGCCCTGTCCTTGTCATAGAATTCATATCGTTTCTGCTTGTCAATATCCTTAAATTTGTTGGTCTAATTTAAATAATAAAGTTACTTAGGACAAAAGCATCTGCTTAATGATTTTTTTCAAATTGTTTTACATCATGCAACAAAGTCAATCGACATGAATATCTGAGATAAACATACAAAGCCACTAGACACATCCACATACTTGTGTAACCACTATTTTTACTGAAATGGATTAGGAAGACTTTTCCCCCTTCACTCATTGTGCCTTTGTCACTCTCACCTGGTGATCAGCTGTTAAGGGTGTCTACTTACTCGATCTATTGTCCAATCAGACTCAGAAAACAATTCCCGTGTATCCAATCACCACGTCGCTGTCCTCTTTTAAACCTGTTCTCCTCCCTCTGCAGTCATTCGTCTCAGTTGAACGCTGCATTCGTTCCGTGCAGAGGCTGCTCAAGCATACGCTGCATTTTCCTCGTTTTCATTAGTGCGAGTGTTATGTCCGTAAAATATGGAGGAGAAATTCTGTCCTTCTACCTGATCCCAGCTCGTCGTCATCTACTACACCAGAACCTAATCGAACCGAGCTGAGTCTGGTCATCTTCCATGTTAACGCACATTCTGTGCAATGTCGCACCTCCTTATCAGCGTCCCTCGTGGGCACAGGTCGGTCAGCTGCCACCATGTTCAGTCACAGTCGCGCAACTTTAACCGCTGCGTCAGCCTCAGGTGGCCAAACTCCGTCCTACTGCATGACGCCTCAGGTAACACTTCCACTAAAACAGCTCATGCTAAGCTCATATTAACGTTTTATTTATCCAATCATCATGAATGAAACGAAACCGCTTAAATGCCATTCATATACAAGTTATCTGTCTCACTCACTGCTGTTCATTAATACTCAAAAATTGTCTGTTCTCTTTCCACTTCTCTGCCGCGTTCGTCGGAGCACATCACGCTGCTCTCAGGATATCAGACTGCTGCAGATTCTCGGCGGAGATCAGCCTTCAACCCGGCTCTCCAGTCATGAGCCTCCAGCCGCAACCGCGCATCGATTCAGCTGTTTCCTTCCACAACATGAGAAACGAGCAGGTGTATCGTTTTTTTTATTTTCAATAATCATTTACTCATCTAAACTCGCGCTGCATACAGGGCTGCTCTAAAGACGTTATGCTGCAACAATGTATACTAAAACGCTCAAACTGAAGCAATGTTTCCTTTTCTTTACCTTTCTCGTCTGAGGAGGCTAAAAAAAAAAAAAAAAAAAGCATGCAACGTTTAAACGTACTAAATTCAAGGTTATCAAGTGTGGCGTAATGGTCTGACCTGTGTTTTTAAGGATATTGGTGTTTTGAGAGCGTTGAAGGCAGTGAAATTGGATAAGAGCGCACACCCACAGGTGTCTTGGGTTTCCTCAATGCTCATCCTTTATGACAAACCAGTCATCAACCTTACAAAGCCCGGTTGTATAGCTACTATCTTATGCATGAATAAAACAGTAGGCACGAATCCTTCCATTACTGTGAGTTGTGCAGTAAAAAGAGAACAGGAGCTCAGCTACAGGCATCCATAATGAGAGCACCATTTAGACTGAAAATAAAGGAAAGACTGCATCCTTTAGTGACGTTGCACAATACAATCTCAAAGTTACATCTTAAAATCATAAAGAAATTCTGTCTCTTGTACCCTTTTAGTCATCTTTTATGGAAAGCTTAGCTTTGCACAACTTTTTGGCATTTGTCTATAAGATTCAGAAAAACGATGGGCAGTGCAGCTCGTTGAAATATCCGGCTCAGCTCAAATCTTGCCAAAAATATCAGGAGCAGTGCAATTTCAGTGATTCAAATATTTATCCTTGCTCAAAGATCTTACTAAACATATCAGTGGCAGAGTTCTCTTTTAAGATTCAAATATTTTGTGTCAATGCAAAGTTCTTATTAAACATATCAGTGGGCAGAGTACTCTTTTCAGGATTAAAATATTTGCCTTGCTCAAAAATCTTACGAACATATCAGCGGGCAGTGCAGCTTGTTTCAGCGATTGAAGCCATTCGACTCTGCTCAAAAATCTTAACATCAGCAGGCAATGCAGCTTGTTTCAGTGATTTAAGTCTTCGACTCAGCAAAGATCTTTCCAAACATATCAGTGAGCAGTGCAGCTTGTTTCTGTGATTGAAGCCATTCGGCTTAAGATCATTACTTAACATGTCAGCGGGCAGTGCAGCACATTCAGGGATTCAAATCATTTACCTCAGTTAAAAGCTGTTACGTTTGGGTACTCATGCTCTTAGTGCTTCAGATTATTTAACACAGCTCAATTAAAAAGGCTTAATTTGTCTCCAAATGCTCATTTTGTCTGATCTATTTGCTATTCAATAGCCAGATTTCTGCTTCACGATGTTCGACTCATGAATGGCAGGCGTACACACTAAGGTATTCATCAAACTGATTGATTTTAGATTAATGCTTTGTATGAGATTTATTATGGTAACAACTGTAATGGGAGCCAGATCTGATGGCGCACATCACAGAGCTAGCATTAAACTTTCTCTTCGGCAACAGTTATATCAGAGAATTAAACATTGTCTCATATTAAACTCATGAAGGGATTTGGTTGTTTTCGTTTGTTGTATTATTAAGTCCATATTAAGTCCTTTTATTCTCTGCGCGATAAGCATTAAGTGAGTTTAAGAATGTGTTTACTAAAATTCTGGTGAATACTCCAGCGCAAATGGGCTTGAAAAAAAAAAAAAAATTACTTCTGGTTTGTCGTGCACTCTTAAGCTTCATCTGCATTCCTTCTCTGCATTAGAGTAACTTAAGTGTTCATCATGAGAACAAAGTCAAGAAGACCGGTATAATCATTGAATTAGAAACAAAAGTGCAGCGCTTCCATCAATCATCACATTCATCATCAAAATCATCAACCGAATATTTTATTGACCTAAGTTGTAATATTTCTTTTCCACTTTAATTTTCTTTTTAAGCCATTACGTGATCTATCTGGGGAAAAAAAAAAAAAAAAACTCCAAATATTAAGGTGCCTGTTCTGTTATTGTAGCTCGTACAGACACTCAGTTTTGCCTTTTAAATCTCTAATCAAATACCTCGCTGTAAGACCCCGCACTAGCCCTAATTCTCCTCTTTCTCACCCCACAAAACCTTCCTTAAGCAAGAAACTGGTTCAATCATCACCTAAAACAGCTACTCTCAAATGTCATCTGTTCACTCACCGCTATTCAGGACACTCCTTTAGAATAGGTGCTGCAACAACGGCTGCCTATCAAGGCATTTCATCTTCATCCCTGCAACAAATGGGTCATTGGTCCTCATCAGCATTCTCTGCTTATATTCGTCCCAATACCCAAGCTGTGTTGGCCAACCAAAGGCGTTTGCAACCTTAAAATGCTGTGGTAAGTTTGTCATATAACTGGTGGTGGTTTAAATGTTTCCGTATTCTCATTACCTCCAATAATAATTTAACCTGTTAAAGATGTTCTTTAAAATTACTTAATAATAATTACACTAAATCATAAGAACATTGATAATTTAATAATTTTAAGTTAGATATATAGCCTATATACATAATTAAAACAAATAAATAATAATATAAATAAATAAACAAAATAAATAAATAACACTAAAATAAATAAATTATTTAAAAAATAAAAAAATAAACATAAATTAATAAAATTAAGTAATAAATAAACCTTAAATAATAGATTAACCTACCAAATTTAATTAGATAATTTATTGCAGGTCACATTTGAGGTGGCAGTACCTACAAATACCGGACCTCCTTGACCCGCAATCGTCAAATGCATAAAGCTTGCATCACGTAATCCAAAATCATCTAATATATAAAAATAAATAAATAGATAAATAAATTGCTTCTATGCTGGTCAAATTCACTGAATGTCAGACCTAATACATTCAAAGTACTGTACCCATACCAATAAATAATTTAAAATAAAATATAATAATTCAAACATACTGATGATAAATATAAACAACGAATAATTAGGCGAAACAATTTTGGGGGGATTATATAAAAAAAAAAACATGATATAATAAGAATAATAATGAAGTAAATGAATAAATACATAAATTAAAAACAGGGTAATTAAGTTATTATCTACAATCATCATTTAAATGTACTCTATTCCTTCTGAGCCTTATCGTCACTCTTAGAAATCTCGCTGGTCCCAAGGTAAGAATGGTCTTCTATTCTAAGCTAGCTCTCTCTCTCCTTATTCTTTTGGGGGGTATCCTGTCTGATCTGACGGCCTGTGCCCCTCTTTCTAGACCGACGGGGTTCACTACGCCAAAGACTTGATTCATCATTAAATACTGTAAAATGTTTCTTTGTAAAATAAAGGAACGATCACGCTTCTTTTGTCTCTCCTGATTGAAATATCTGTTTGTTAAATCTGTGATCCAAAGTGGAGAAGCAAATGAAGACTCTGAGTAAGGATTCTCAACCTCCCTCTCTGCAGCCGCCGTGGTGGTTGGAGAACCACTCGCCACTGGAATTCTTCTTTGGTGTCTCAGAAATTGACCATAGTAAAAAACAACCGTGTGAACAAAACTAGTAGTAACATCCACCTTTTTTTTTCTGAAAGTATGCAAATGAGTTGTAAAATCTTACACTAGTTTTCTCACATTAATTACAGAATTTAGAAAAGAAAATGAACCTGTATGTGCTTCTAAACATTAAATTCACAAAACAAAAGCTTATCAAGCAACAGCATTTCACATTTCTTTTATCAAAATATACAGTGTTGAGTTCCTTTAGCAAAGAAAAAACAGTTCTCAGATGGTTTTTTTCCCTTTTCGTGGTCACCGAGTGAGCACGAGGTTACATCAATTTAAGCTAGCAGTAGACAAAAACAGACGCTCACTGCAGAAACGTCGTCAAAACACACGAAGAAGTAGTCCTCTGTAAACCCTAATGAACAAAAAAAATCAAGCAACTTCAACTCTCTTCTTCAAAATACCTCTTTTTTTTCCAAAAGAACAACTTTGTATTTCTTCTTCTCTCGAAGTGTGTCTTCAGCTAGCTGCCTAGGCGATCGGCTCTGTGCTCTCTGCCATAGATATATATAGAAGACTAGATACATCAGCGCGCTGTAGCAGCCTGCTAAGCAACGTGCCTATGTGGCGGCCATCTTGGCGGGGGTGACATTCTCATTAAAAGGCAATGCATGTACATTGAAAGTAAATCATAACTTGCTCATTTCTCAACCAGTTTTCATGTGGTTTACTTTATTGTCAATGTCAAAACATGTTCTATTAATACAGAACATTTGATTTAAAAACAAAGAAAAATATGGAAAAGGGCTTTCTACCAATGTAGCCTACAATTTTAATTATTTTACTCTTTAGGTCCAGAGGTCTGGGAATCTTTTATGTTCAGCCATTATATATTTATAAATGTATATACATAAATATATAGTTGTATGTATTAAAATAGAAAGATAAATATATAAATATATAGAAAATACGTTTTTGGATTGAAAGATTTGATTGTAAAGATAATCAAATAATCACTGATATTAATTTATTTGTCTCTCTCCCTCTCTCTCTCTCTATATATATATATGTGTTTATAGAAACAAACAGTCTGTGGAGATAGAATAGAAAAGAATAGAGTTTATTGCAAATTGTACAAGTTAGAAACAGGTACATTGAAACTGTTGTGCATGTCACTGAGTAAATAGTAACACTTCACTTCACCTTGGACTTATATAATGTATATAACTCTATATATATACTATAACTATAACATATATAACTACTACTAGTAGTAGTGGTAGTACACCAACTTCTACTTCTAAAACTCTAACATCTATTTATACTACTACTGCTGCTTGTACAACTATACTACAGCTACTATTAATCGTCTGGTATTTGGCTGTCAAGCTGCTAGCTTGTGTTAGTGTTTTACTAGTAGCCAAGTAGTTACTGAAGCTCTCAACAAGATTTAATAATGAAAGAAGAGCCATAAACTATTTTTACCTATGAAAGGTTATTCCCAGTTTCCTTGTTTCAACTACATGGCGTGTTGTGCAACCGTGTGCAGCACAATGTGCAGGCATCCTTGTTGTTATAGTTTTTGTGCCATCTACAACCGCAGAATGCTCTGACACTTTTGCCCCCACTAGCTTAGCCTCGCCGTAGGCACGCAGCTCAAAGGGGCGTGTCGTATCTACTTATGCTTATCTGTGCTCTCTGCTCTCTCTGCCCCTCCCAACCTGTTTTTCCTCATCAGAGACTGGCATACTTCATCTTTCTAAAGGAGCCAGGCAACACTCAGTGGACATTTTTACAAACTACATCAATAACAACATTAAACTTTTAACAGTAACTTCTTAATTTATGGGGGTTACACTTGCACGCAGGGATAAACAAACTTTAAAATAAACAAGTCAGATGCAAATCAAACCATCAGTTATCAGTGAGAGAGGATAAGGAATCAAAGTGACTTAGTTATTTCATGACAGGAGTCACGGTATTCTGAAAAATTAGGCAATCCTTACCACGGCGCCAGTGCTGGGTTGCAAGTATATTTCTCAAGTGTTAGCTTGTTTTCCTCATGCATTGGATTCTGGCTGCAGCATTTGAGAGATTTGGCAATTTTTTCAATCGTGCCCAAACACCATCTATGGGATGTTGCCCAGATTGATGTAAAATAAAACCCTTGCAAATGATATACAGTACGTAACGAATTTATTAGACCGCCACCCAAAGTAAGGCTTATGCCACAGCTGCCCTAAATTAACAGCATTGGTAAAAATTGGTAAAACCAAAATCATTTTATTTTGTTTCTGCAATGGTTAATACACCAATATGTAGAAGCTCTTTAACTCAAATGATATTTTTGATGCTAAAATATAATTATTATTGTTATCCATGAATTTTCAAATTTTCTGATTTACAAAAAACGTAAAACGTGGAGAGCTCACTGACAATGAGAGAGTCTGCATTAAAGCACTTCATGATGCTGGATGGTCTCTGAGACAAATATGACAGATGGTCTAATAAATTTGTTAAGCACTGTATGAAAGAGTCTATTTAGCATGTCAGGTTAGCATCAATATGAATTTACTCTGATGGTTCCAATGTTCTCTTCTTTCTTAAATTTCTTCACAGAAGACAGCGTCCCCGTCCAGAGTTCAGGATATTGTCCCGGTGGTTGGAGTCGTTACAACAACAATGACTTGGGCCTACGCTGAGGTAACCCATTCCCTCTGATTGTAGTGCATCTACTATGAATATTGCATTTACTAGTCCCACAGCTTTATCCATGGTAACTTGGTAAATGAAATTTAATTTATAAAGTTTATTTGATAGGGACAATGCAAATTACATAATAAAACTTCAGTCTGTTACAAACAAGCTAAAAGTAACTGATGTTTCACAAACAGAGATTATAGCTATTGCTAGTTTCCATCTCCTGTCTCTAGTTAGGCTTTTAGAAAATGAAAATGAATGAAGGTAAAAGTAAAGATTTACATAAAAATTGCATAAAGACAGTTACAATTGATTAAAAGAGCAAAGTTAAAAGACAAAATAGTAAAATTTTACATCATAGTTACATACAATTACAGCAAAACATACAGTAGGCTATTTAAAAGTGCTCATATATCTGATTTTGTTTGAGCCACTCTTTAACATTTTTGTTAAAAGTCTTTGTGTCTTGTTTCAGTTTCATATCAGGCGGTAGTGCATTCCACATTTGAGAGCCTCGTATAGAAAAAGCTGACTGCCCCAGGGAGGTCTTACGGTGGGCAATTTTACAATTACCACTGGCTGAGCCCCTGGTGGTTCTACCACCAGTTTGCCTTTGAAAAAGTTTACATAACATTTCTGGTGCTGAATTTTGTAAACATTTAAAAACCAGTTTCAAACAGGAGAATTTTAAAAAATTATCAAAGCTAAGCAAATTATACTGCTTTAATATGTGACAGTGGTGCCACCTCCTGGGCTTTTTAGCCATCATTTTTAATGTTTGCTTATACAAAGATGAAACAGGCTTAATCACGGTCAAGGAGGCTTGGCTCCACACTGTGACACAATAAGACGTGTGAAAAAATAATTGCATGCAAATGTTCCAATGCAGTACAGAACTACATATAGTTTATATAAGCAGGACCGTACCCTTTGTCCCCATTATTGTCCTAACCCTAACCAGAGTGTGGCCTCACACAATGTCTGTATTTCTGCAGAGAAACTGTCAGGGTCGTGGTGGAAACCTCGCCTCAGTGCACAGCATGAACGAGTATCAGTTCATTCAGAAGATGATATACAGGAGCACTAACGGGGATCCAAGCACATGGCTTGGAGGCTCAGATGCACAACATGTATGTAGCTAAGTATATGATGTAAGACAGGGCCGGCCCAAGCCTACTTGGGGCCCTAAGCAAACTTTGACTGGGGGCCCCCCCAACCGCTGATCACTATTATTGATGCAGCCAATGCTAGATAATCTACACATATACAACTAATCTAAACCCCAGTGGAGAACAAAAATGAGGTAACAGAACATAAGATTTTGTTCATTTTATTTTAAACTACATTATAGATATTGAGAGAAATTTAACATATAACGTTACGTACATTACTTTAGTTAAAGCTGATTTGTCTCAGTTGATTGTTTAAATGAGTTAAACTAGACTCATGTATTTGACCAGTGTGTATGAACTGTCTATTTAGTCCACTGATGATCATCCCTGTACATAATGGTAGTGACTATTAGATCCACACTCTGGGCCCACTGGCATGCATGCAGTAAACTGAGCTGTGAGCTGGACTGTTGTGGATCTGGAGAGGACTGTGATTGTCTCTGGGAGATCAGGAAGTCCTCCACTCCTCTGTCTCTGCTGGGATGTTCTGGGTTTTACCTTTCTGCACACAGATGAAGAAAGCTTCCTGTCTCCCCTCTCTTTTCTGGACTGTCTGTTAGGAAACGGCTGTGTTGGAGCCCCTTAAGGTCCTGAAGTCTGTAGGAGTGGACACTTGTGAAGGAGATGGACTTCTTCCTCTTTTTCGTATCAGTCAGTCATTCTTTTGGAGATCCGCCTCATCAGCATGCATCCGGACTAAAAAATAAAATCAATCTTTTTAATGTTTTTAATGGTAAAAACTTACATTTATGTACAAAACGCACAGAAATAAGGGGTGGAAAGTAACTAATTACATTTACTCAAGTTATTGTAATAGAATAGCCTTTTGGGGCTCTATTTTCGTAGACCAGGCGCAGGCGTGGCGCACCTGCCCTGCGCCGCGCCTACACCGCGCCAACGGGGTGTGTCCAGGGCATTTTGCAATTTTCGTGCACGGCTCAGTCTGGCATGCTACCTCCCACACCAGGAGGAAACTGATGTGCTGGTCCGGGAGGTCCAAGCTAGCAGTACCAGAATATATGGTAATGCTAACAGACCTCCACGGGCTGATGATGCAAAAACTGCCTGGGAGGAAGTTACTAATATTGTCAATCAAGTTTGCCCAGATATTCCAATGTAATGTAAAAAACGGTTCAATGATGTAAGGAGAAGGGCCAAAAAAAGCTGTCAGAGCAAAGAAGGCACACAGTGGCCACCGGGCTAAGCATCAGAGGGCACGATGCACGTCACCGTGTGGACCACCTTGCGGGACTGATGTAATCTGTTCCTGTGTCATGAATAGGAGTACAAAATGAAGTGACAATTACATTAAACACAGCAGCAGGCTAATCCAGGCATCATGCTTGTGATCCACCTGCATTCCTGCTCTGTCATCACCAAATAGGAAAACCTTTGGTGGTATATTCTCTCCCGGTATCTCCTCCTCATCCTCCTTGCAATAATGTACTACATCTTTTTAGATCACGTTAAGAATAAAGATTAACACAGAGAAATATGGGCAATCACAGGTAAATCCTTAAGACACCGACTGACTTACATTTATTCAGCGAGCGTCTCTCTCTTTTTTCTTTTTCTTTTGAATTTCATGAGACGAAAGAAGCCGAATATATACTCCGTATCGGATGCCGTGGCTGTTTGTGGTTGGCTGAGAGATGTGAACTCACTAGTTTTTATCACTCCCAGCTGCCATCAGGTTGAGTTTCAATTACGTGTGGCAAACATCTTTGATCTGACATCAGATGTCACGGGACAATTTATATAGATACAAATGTATATACTGGTTCAGACGGTTACATTAAATAGTGGTTGCTGTGATTTTTTTATTGCATTGAAATGTGCCTGACACTCTGGAAACCTGCATGTGAGGTTTTGGTGACGTGTGCGCACTGTGCGCCTGTCAGCCAAATTACCACTACACCGGGCGCGCTTCGCCTGCGCCGAGAATAGACCAGGTTGGAGCTGGCGGGCTTTCAGTGCACCTTCTGCGCAGCGTTTTGGCACGAAATTGTCACTGCGCCAAGCTGAATCTGTAGACACCTCCCCCTGGTGCGCCGCCACACCCATCTAGGCGCAGCTCGGTCTACCAAATTGCCAAATTGGCTGCGCACGGTGGTGCGCTGGACGAAATTACCACTGCGCAGGGTGTGCCACGCTCCGCCACCCTGCACCACCTTGCGCTGTGCCACGAAATTAGAGCCCTTGGTGTACTTGTACTTATTTGAGTACTTTTCAAAATCACTACTTTTACTTTTACTTAAATACATTTTGAGGGAAGTACTGTACTACACTGCATTTTAAAAAGTATTAAGCACTGAGTAAAAAAAAAAAAAAAAGCACTAAAAGCCAAAAAAAGGCGACTAGCTTTCAGCCAACAAGAAAATGAACAGAAGTTTGACTTTCACAGCACATGATGGTCAGCAGAGAGAGAATGATTCCACATTTCATCCGAAAACAGCTGCTGAATTTGACTTTAGGTTAAATCTCACCTTTTAACAACAACCTGGTTATAGATTCATATTCTCTTGTAGTTATTTCACATTAAGAAGAGATCAGATTTTACTGTAAAACTTCCTCAGGTATCAAAAATAGATACTGAGTACTTTAAGAAAATTTTAAATGACTTTTTACTTTTTCCTTGAGTAGATTTACAGATTACTACTTTGACTTCTACTGAAGCATATTTTATCCAGAGTAACTTTACTTTTACTTGAGTACAATAGTCTGGTACTTTCTCTACCTCTGTCAGAAATAAACCTGCTGATGTCCTACACCCTCCCTTTAAAACACATCCTCCTCTCTCTGAAACATCACATTTTAGAATGATTTAGAGCCATAAAACACAATACAGAAGGCTATAGTTAATTTATTTGATATGCTTTTAACCTCAACCATAAACCCTATTACAGTAACAGTCAGCTACTTTTAAATAATTACTTTACAGCTCTTTAATGATCAGTATTAACATGAAATCCCCTCCTATAGTCAAATATTACACACAACTTGATGCAAGCTCTGTTTTCTTCATTAAATGCTAAAATAACAGGCTACAGATCTACAAAGTCCCGTCATTACTCTATAATCATGTTAATCTGGATAAATTCATGAAACCGTGTCTTAGCCGTGATCGTATTTATCTATCCCTGTGGTCTGCAGATGCTGTCTGTGTGCAGGAGAGCATGACGACGAGTCTGCTAACTTTGATCCTCTTTATGTCCTTCCTCCCGGTCCGTACTAAAACAGTTAGACCCTACACAGCTCAGCTTCCTGCTAAGAAGAGACTAAACTGTGTGTGGAGTCATTTGGTAACAATAACTTCAGAAAACCACGAGTTTAACGGGACTCCAGTTACTGTTTAGCATACCTGTAACACTTCTCCAGTGCAGAGAAGCTGTTTGACTGTTGTGTGGTGCATTCAAGAACATTACGTAAATATTCGTTTTAATGAACAGGCTTGAGAGACAGCCTAAAACGGCATTAAACGAATCAACCGATGTAAAACATGGACTTAAACTATTAAATTTGCGGCGGGGCTCTGTTTTTTTCCTCACCTTTACTCTCAGCACCTCATTCCCCTTCACAGCCTGGCTGATTTCTCTCCAGTTTGCTTCTGAACTGCTTGAACATTCATCACTGTTGGGGCCCCCCTGGTTGCGACGGGGCCCTAAGCAGCCGCTTATGTCGCTTATGCCTCGGGCCGGCTCTGATGTAAGAAGTTTTGAAGAAACACTGCTGTTTTATTTCCAGTGTTTACCACTTAATGGGCTAAATCCTATTTTTCAGGAGGGTGATTGGCTGTGGAGTGATGGACCAAGCATCTCCATCAACTGGTGTCTTGGAGAGCCAAACAATGATAGGTGGCAGCATTGTCTACAGATGAACTTTGGAAGTAAAACACTTTTCATTCCTTAGAAAAATACATTCAAAAATATCAAAACTTCTCCCTAACATTGACTTCATGATAAACAGCAGATATCACAAGAAAAACTTGAAAACAACAAAGTATTTCACTTTGCAGTTGCACAGTGTACACCCGGCTTAAGTTTTTCTAGCTTTGAGTCATCAGATTGAACATTTGTTGATGTCATCATTTTACTGCACATGTTTTGAAGTGTTTTCAGACTGCTGCTAGAACAGCTAATCCATGATTTGCCTGTGTGAGATTTGGACATTTGATTATCTGTTTGCATAATCCTCTTTATATTTGACTTGCATGAACTTGAATATTTAGACATGTGGACCTGACTGGACTGACATTGATGTCTTTTATAAAATGCTGTGCAAAGAATCTATAGATTTCTACACGTAGGGGGGAATTTTAAAAAGAGAGTCATGTGTGGGCTGCCATTTTTATGTAATGCACTCTGGGTAGTGATGTCTAAAATGTCCTAAATGGTTAAACTGAACTTGATTTACGTGAAAAATGCTGTAATGATAACACTACAAAGAATAAATATATAAACATAAGACAATCTGTCAAGACAATCTTTAGAGCCATCAGATACAAATTTCTAGGTTCATCAATATTTTTAGGCAGATTACACATTAGTATGATTGTATATCATCCACATTTGTGTACTACCAATACTTAATTTACTTTAAAATAAACTTCAGTCAGGACATCGTTGTCAGAAAAAAAAAACACATCAAGCATCCAGATATGCCTATCAGGAAAGCCTGGGGCAGGAAGATAAGACAAAAAACAAAAACAAAGCAGAGCAGGCATCGATGACAACAGAATGTTTCTGATTGAGCAGAATAAAGGAGGAGCTGGGGTGGAGGAAGGTTGCAAAAAGCAGTGAAGAGTAGCCAGACTAGAGCGGTTTCAATAAGGCAGCATGATTGCGATTAGCCAATAGCCGGCTTAATTCAGTTCATCTCAATTCAAAACACTTTATTTGTCGCCGGAAGGCAGTTAAAAGGCACAGAGAGCAGCAGCATGGACACTCAACATTTAAAACAGAACATGTGCAAAAAAGTGAATCAGCTGGCTGTCAGCTGATGAGGGCTAATGCTACAAGCTTGATTATAATACTGACATACCTTGAGTGCTCTATACCCAGTCTCTGCTTGTGTTTCTACTGAGTTTATTTTTGTGTTTTCATATGGACAAATACATTTTTGAGTGTAATATGTGTGGACAGGGTCATCTCTGAAAATGGAGGAGGAATTCCTCTGTCTTCCCACCTAGTCACACCTACACGTGTACAAGTGTAAGGAGACTGTGTCAGAATGTTGATAAGGAGTTGGTGTGAATTTCCCTCAATTTGCTTACTGGCGCCATTTGAACCTTTATACAACACACAACATTGACACATTCAGCAACAGGATGATGGAGAGGATCTTGCTGGGTCTCTTCTGTCTTGCAGGTCAGTGATTTTGTGTCATAATCCAACATTTCTCAAGGAAGGAAATGATCAATCTAACATTAATCTAAAGGCCTCCTCATGGACGTTTGATAACATACCACTCGTGTTTTTCATGTTTGTATTTTTAGCTGTTTACCTCCTGTTTTATTTGTAGTACTAACCCTTTACCTCTGTCTTTCTGGACCAGCCTGTCTCACACTTAGGGTCTCTTCTATTGGGTTGTAAACTGGCAGAGTAAAATGTTAATTACACTTTAAATGGTAACTGGTAATTAGTAACTCAAGACTGTGTTGTCCATGAAAATCTAGCCTCAAAAAGAGGTTATAAATATAAACTTCCCTAAAGCATTGGAGAAGAGAGGCCTCAGTGTGTTTTAAGTGTGGAGATGCTCAGTAATAAAAGCTTCAGAAAAGCAAATTGGACAGATTTCTCAAAAATGAAGCTTCCACCAACTCTTAAAGTTGAAGTGATTATTTTAATGGTTGATAAAGAAGCACAAAAGCAAATTAAAAACATACAGTATTCTCCATAATAGCTAAATGCCTCTTTAGGTATTGCTAAACAAACATTTTGACCTGTTACCATTACTTTTGCTTTTTACATTCACTCCAGAACAGAGGCGACGCCTGACAAGGCTTAGCCCAAAATAAAGGACGGTCCAGGAGCTATCAGGCAGTTGTACGCACTATTTTTACACAATTTAAACACAAATTTAGATTGAAAATATCAACAAATCTATGCAGCATTTGGGCCAGAATAATGCAGTCCAGGGTCCAGGTGGCCTCGTGGTTTAGCTCGAGGCTAGTAAACACAGACACAGAGCTTTCAACTGATGTAGCTTCAGGACCCACCAAAGTGTCTTCAATGACAATTTGGGACCCAAATGTCAGAAAACTTTAGACCAGTCATATTTATTTTTTGAAATATGTTTTTGTTTGATTGTAAATGGAAGAAATATTTCAAATGAACAAAGAAAGGGAACAAAACAGTCATATTTACTCCACTCATCCAAGATAACATTTACAGTTTAGGCCATTGTTTAGAGAGCTTGAGGAATTACCTCAGTATCATGGGAGACGCAGCTTAGTTACCCAAAGAAAGTAGAGTAGGGGATTAGGGAAAGGGATGGGAGGCCAGTGTAGGGATGCTACTGCGGATGTAACTTAGTTCCTGTTTTGCATAGGCTTAGGAGTCTTGAATCTCAACCTACCTTTGGGTCCTGACCAGTACTCGAGTTGAAGGGGGATGAGGGGGGATGGCATCCCCCCTGAAATAAAAATGGTCAAAATCATCCCCCTTCTAAAATAGTCATCCCCCCTTTCCATCCCTTGAGCCATTTTTATCAATGAATGTGGAAATATTACGACTATTTTAACACTGGAAATGTTACCACCATTTCAACATTTAGGGGTTTGACAGGGCTCGACATTTACACCTCCAACTAGCCAAATGTGGGTGGATTTTGGCCGTGGCGGTTAGCAGCTGTATGATAAATATAATCGAGGTAATGTATATACAATGTTGACCAAACAGAAACTTTACCTGTAACTTTACCTGTAACTTTGCCTGTATGTCCACCTGTTATTCTGCATCCTCTCTTGTCAAAAGTCAGCTCATATATCCTTTAGTTTGTTAATTTATGGTAAAACGCTGTAAAGCTCCTGCGCTGGTTCTGATTGACGTCGTAGAACTTCCTCACGCTGATCAGCTGTTTTAAAATCAGATCGTGGGTGAAAACAAATAAAGAAAACGTAGGTATATTTTAAGGCGATATTATACAATAAAGCCTACTGATAATAACAGAAACAGGAACATAGTGAGAAAGATACAGAAGCAAAACGGATGAGCTGCTGTGTTAGGGAAGGGGAGGGGTGCAGGGGTGTGTTTGAGGGGGGATGAGGGGGCAAGATCACTGGTTAATGCTAGTTTAATTCTGAGGAAAAACCCCAATAAAACAGAGCTAAAAAATGTGGGATTAATGTTATGATGAAAATAACTCTTGAAAAAGTCAGAGAGACATTAAAAATATTATCTTTATTATGCAACAAGGAATATGATCATTGAAAGCTCACAAAAATGTGAGAAAAATGGTCAAAAGCAGCAAAAACAGTGTAAAGGTAATTTAAATGGGCATAAATTAGAGAAAAAGGTCAAAAAGTAGGCAAAAACAGCAAAATGATAAATGTAAAAGGGACTAAAACGGGCAAATGCAAGAAAAATGGTAAAAAAGCAGGAAAAATATGGCAAGATATATAAATTAATATATATGTGTATATATATATATATATATATGGGGGGATGTGTTAAATTCTGGACTTCACTAATTTTGAAACCCTGGTGACGGCCCTGACCATCCCCCCTGATTTTTTTTTACAACTCGACTACTGGTCCTGACCCACCAGTTGAGGAACACAGCTCTAAACAAAGTAGTGGATTATGGAAAGGGATGGGAGGCCAGTGTAGGGATGTTAGTGCGGATGTAACTTAGTCTCTGTTTTGCATAGGCTTGGGGGCCTTGAATCTTATGAGATGTAGAGAGTCTAGTCTGGATGATGACAGGGAAAGGATGACTGGATAAGCAATCTAAAAGGGTCCACAAGCCATGTTGAGGAGATTCAGAGCACTCCATGCCTCTATCTGCTGACAAGCTTAAGGAAATGCTGATTTCCTTTTCCAGCAGGATTTGGACCCTACCCACAATGTAGCCTAAAGTAATAGTAACTGGTTTCATTGTTCGCGAGTGCCAAAGAGCGCAGCGCTCCGTCAGCTCTCTGAGAGTTCGATTTTACTCTGTTTGCCCCTCTCTGTCCCTGTCCTTGTCCGTAAATTAAACGCTTTTATGAAAAGAGGCCAATTTTTGTGGATAGAAGGAATTTCCCTTCAAATAACAGAATGTTGGCTCAGAATCTCTGTGCCAGTCTCTTCCTGTGCGTCATGACGCGCATCAGAGCAGTGGAGACGCTGATACTGTCTGCAGCGCTATGAGGAGCGTTAAAGCTTCTGTGTGCATTTAAAGAAATTAGACTGTGCCTTGTTTATGAACTTAAACAGTTTTAGTGCAAAAAAATAAATTTAGACCTGATCCTTACACAGCCATCTAACTCAGTTCTTTTAGTAGAGCTAACAGGATAATTCTGGTTAAAAACTGCTGCAGGTGCTCTTGAAATATGTCTGTAATTAATTATTTCTTAAAGTGTTTTTAGCCCTATGTTTCTGACACTGTTTTGGCATTATGAGAATATAAATCCTGTGTGGTGGATAAGTTTATCAGTCAGAGGTGGAGCCATGGGGGGGCTTGTGGGGTCTATGCCCCTAATGTTAACTCAAAAGCTCAGAATCTTTACCTCTGGTGAAAGTGCGTTATCTCTGATAACTGATGAATGTAAAAAGAAATATCTTGGATTTTGATAACAGACTGACCCTGCTATCACAACATGGAAATTTCATTCTTGTTACCAAACTGAAAAAACTCAAAGCAGATGTTTTTTTTTTTTACTTTGAAAAGCCTAAAAGCACATGCTACAGAATAAATAAAAACCTTACTATTAATATTTCTGCATTTTTTAAGAAATATGACCCTCCGCAATGACACAACAGCTGCAGTATCTCCTTAGACAGGTATTTTGAGTGTAATTCATCTGCCAAAAGAGGGAACACAACATAAATAAAGTTAAAGACAAATTTGATTGATTTTCCCATTATATTTATATTTTTATCGATATCGTGACAATATCGTTATCATGACATTTCTTTCCCACGATAATCGTGAAGTGAAAATCTGATATCGTGACAGCCCTAGTTCCAACCCTCACCTATGGTCATGAACTCTGGGTAATGACTGAAAGAATGACACTGCAGATACAAGCGGTTGAAATGAGCTCCCTCAGGAGGGTCTCTGGGCTCGGCCTTGGAGACAGGTTATATATCCCATGTGACCTAAAAGCGCCTCAGGAGGAACTGGAAAATGATACTGGGGATGGGGATGTCTGGGTAGATTGACTTTGTCTGCTGCCACTGTGACCCAACTAAGAATGGGTGGGATTAAAGCCCCAATAGGAAAGTCCACACTATCACAATCAGCCTCAGGACGTTGGACCACTGAACAAAAATAGAGTTCTTTTTTTTCTACAGCCCAGGTGAGACGCTTATGACTTCTACAAAAAACAACAAACTTTTTCATGATACTCTATTTTGTTCTTGTCTTTCCTCTCAGGCTGGGACATCTCCTCAGGCCTCCCTCGCCAGTACCACTATGTCGCTGAGCCCAAGACCTGGACTGAGGCTCAGACCTACTGCAGGGAGAAATACACAGACCTGGTCACTGTTGACAGCAGTGAAGAAGTGGAACACTTGGTGTCCACAGTTTCACCTGTTCTGTCTGGCTCTTTGGTCTGGATTGGTGTGTACAGTAAAATCGAATGGAAATGGTCGGATGGGTACAACGGGACTGGGGCTGATTACAGGAGCTGGAAACCTGGCAAGGATCCCAACATTTATGATGACCAGTACTGTGCGGTCATTGAAACTGGTGGACAATGGTGGGATCAAGTATGTTCTACTCAGAGATCATTCATCTGTTACAGAGGTAAGAGGAGAGCCAGAGACAGGCCCATGTACTGAGTCTCCATTAATACAGTGACATGACACATAAGAGTTCACACAAACATTTCTACATTGAATTCTCCTGTCCAACCTATCAAACCCCAACTGACAGAAAACAAGTGCTTTACATCTGCCACTAACTTTACAAGGTTTCAAAAGTCAAAATGAAAATAATGACCTAAAATAAATGATCAATATTCATTAGCCTACAAACATGTCAGTAGAGGCACGGCCGCCCATAAGGGGGATAAAGGGGAGAGCTTTCTGGGACCCAGCCAAATAAGGGTCACATGGAGGTCAGATAAAATCATGGGCTATTGCAAAGGTAAGCTGTGATAACCATGTTTTTATATTTAACCTGAAAATAACAACTTTAATCGCAGATACAAAAACATTTATTAAATTTATTGATGCTGCAGAACAGAATAGACTTTTTAAAATGTAAACCATGTTCCTTAAATCAGAATACCCTTTCCTTGCTGAAAAAGGTGATTCTGAAAAGGTAATTGTTGGGTTAAAGGGTGTCAACTGGTCAAAAATGAAATAATTGATACATTAGGAAAAACGTAGAAAAAGGGCAAAAACTGTAAAAAAAAAAAAAGGGGGGGGGGGGGGCAGTAAAAATGGGTTAAAAGTGTCAAGAATTGGCAACAAGGCCAAAATAATTAAAACAGGAACAAACAAATAAAAACAAGTGGCAAAAAAGTTTCAAGATGGCTGAATAAGGAGCTGCAAAATCAGGTTTGAGGTGGCAACAAGTGTGAAAACAAAAGTATAAGAAAAATGTTATCTAGGGGCAAAATTAGCTTAAAATATTGTAAACAAAAGTGCAATAAGTTTAAAAAAAAAAAAGGAAAAAGCGGCAAAAATGGGCAAAAAGCAGCACCGGGGCAACTAGTGGCAGAAAATGTGCAAAAATGTTTGAGAGTAGCAAAAGTGGATAAATGTGAAAAGGATGTGCCAAAATTTGGGCAGGTGGCAAAAATAGATGGCAAGAGGGAAAAAATAGGTCACAGAGCTTCTTAAATGGGCAACAATTCTAAAACAAGGCCAACAAGTGGCAACAAAGTGGCAAAATAAAGCAAAGAGCAGCAAAAAAATGGGTTAAAAGTGGCAGAAAATGGAAAAAAGCATCAATTAGGGTAAATATGGCAAAAATGTGCACAAGTGCAACAAGTGGCAACAATTGGCAGAATAAACAAACAAAATGGCAAAGTGGGGCAAAAAATAGCAAATTGTTAAAATAAGGTAACAAGTGATTATAAATAGGGCAAGATTTCTGCCATAATTGCAAAATTGGGGCAAAAAGCTGCAAATATGTTTTGAAAGTGGCAAAATGAAGTGGTAAAACAGCAACAAGTGTTTAAAAAAGTACCAAAAATGGTCAGAAATGGCATAAAACTGGGATAAAAGTTTAAAAAACTGGAGGGGAAGAGTGGTGAAAAGGGTTATAGAATAGCACGAATTAATCATTTCAACATTAGAACCAAACAACAGCAATGATGCACAGGTGAAGGAAACAAAAAGCTAACATTCATAAATATCATTTGTTTAAAAGACAAACCAACAGAAGTTAAAAAATATGAATGTATAATAATTTTATAGCCTCATTTATGAAGTGAGCCATTTTGGTCCTTAAGGGCTCTTGAGGGTGTCAAATTTAAAGGGCTGCCAAAGGTTAAATGGTGGCCGGGTCCACCAGGGTCAGAGAGAACATGTGCAGACTAGGGTCAGGAGGGAATTTGTAGGCCCGCTCTAAGCTAGTAAGTGTAGTCTCTGACAGGGAAATGTATGAGGAAATGGAAGTGGGCCATGCCAGCTTGGAGTCACCTATAGACACACCACTGGCAAGACACATTTCAGTCTGGATACAAGTTTATGAAAAAGTTGATTATGAGTACACATTTACCAATATCTCAAAATATTTCTAGGAACACAACAGGATCCTGACTTTGTTAGAGTCTACAAAAAAATGGACTGGACAAGTGCTCAGAAATACTGCAGAGAGAACTACATAGACCTGGCCTTAATAAAGAACGACAACGAGAACCACAAGGGCCAGTTCTTGCTGGCAAACGGTGCCGGGGCATGGTTCGGACTGTTCAGAGGTCCTAACTATTACTGGTCTGATGGAAGCGACTCCACATTCACAAACTGGGGAACAGTTTCACAGTATGCGGGTGACGTAAACGTGTCATGTGGTGCAGCGGATCTGACGAGCTCGGGAACGTGGATACAGAAGAGATGTGAAACTAAACTCCCATTTGTGTGCTACAGCACTCGTAAGTGGTTGATCGCCTTTAAACAATGTTGGGCTGTATTTGATGCACATGACATCAGTGCTCATCAATATTCATGAATTTGGTATGAAACCATATCTTCACTGTCTTGGTATTTTTTATTTGTTGTGGAAAACAGCAAAGAAGCAGCAGGTGATAAAGCTCAAGATCAAGCTTGATGACCTCTCGGTGGATCTCAATGACCCTGCTGTGAACGCAGACCTCCTAAAAAAGGTGTGTAAAAAATCTTCAATTTCTTGTTTTCCTCTGGGACTATGTCTTTCCTGCTTCTTGGACCATAACAAACCTACTCTGGCCTCCCACAGACACTACAATTTTAACCACGTCTGGAAGTGAAGAAGTTAAAAATGTTTTTGATTGATGTTTCCCAGCTTCAGGACAGGCTGAAGGAGAGTGGACTGAGTGGAGTTACCCTGAAGTGGAGAAAGCAGCCAGATGGGAAAGTGTTCCACAAGGAGGGAGAATGTTCTCAGACCAACAGTGATAAGAAAGCTGTGGAAATTAAAATACCCACAATGCTTGCTAAACACTGAGTTAATCACTCATTGATATGAAGTGATGGACTGGGAGAGGAAGTTTCTACCATATTTATTCTATATTTAAATTTGGCAAAGAGGGAATCCTCAGTCCCACACTGACAGTCCCTCTGTAGCTAGTGAACCATTTATTTGTCTGTTTAGGTGTTGGTTTACTTTATAAAAATATTTGTTGTTTTGAAAATAAGACACAAAAAAGAGCATGTGTTTCATCTCGTTCCAGATGTACCTGATTTTAACACATAGTTTCCCAACAACACCTGTGTTAGTGTACACATGTGCATCCCACGGCCAGCCAGCCACAGACAACGTCAGTGGGTAGCTAACCCACCTGTGCAGAACATGCTCTCAATTCCTTGACTTGACTTGGAATCATGATCAAAGACTTGAGACTTGACTTGGACTTATGACCAAAGACTTGAGACTTGACTTGGACTCGTGACCAAAGACTTGAGACTTGACTTGGACTCATGACCAAAGACTTGAGACTTGACTTGGACTCATGACCAAAGTCTTGAGACGTGACCTGGACTTGTGACCAAAGGCTTGAGACTTGACTAGGACTCATGACCAAAGACTTGACTAGATGTCATCTCTTTGGTGGTCATCAAAAGTGATGGAGGACTGTATTACATACCTCAAAAACTGTAGTAGGCTAGAAAACATACGGCTTGTAATCAGTTCAAAGAAGAGTGTTGGACAGTCAACCTGGCAATGAGTGAGGAGGATTATGTACTGGATTAGAGATGAGATGCTGTTGTGTTCACAGCTCAGAAAGGTGAAAGGTGGTATGGACTCTGACAGAACAGTCTCATTTTAGGGACAAATATTTGCAATGTGGTCCTACAAAGCACCAGAATGAGGCCCAGGATCTTTCTGGGCCTCTTGTGCCTGTCAGGTCAGTAAATATCTTTTCTTGGTTACTAAATGCTTACTGTGTTAAAATCAAATTTTTTTTTAGTGCTCAAGTGGTAGATGGGGTTCTAATCTTTCTTCGAGTTTGTTAATATGAACCAGAAAACTTCAGTTCCCAGACAGAGACTGGGTCTGTCTCACTCAAACTCTGGTTTCAATCGTTTTACAATATTATCAACCATATTATAATATAAAGGACACCTGGTTCTCTGAACAGAGAGGTGCTTGAAGTTTTCTATGACGACATTTCTCTTTGGCTGATCACTATTTTATGCTTTATGTTGATGCTGTTGATAATGACAACAATGATAACGCCATTGAGGGTACTGATGAAATTCTCACCAAATCCCTGTACTGTCTATCAGAAACCTTGTCCAACAGACCTGAGGCCCTGTCCTTGTCATAGAATTCACATCATTTCTGCCTGTCAACATCCTTAAATATGTTGGTCTAACTTAAATAATAAAGTTACTTTGGACAAAAGCATCTGCTTACGTATTTTTTTTTTCAAGTTGTTTCACATCATGCAACAAAGTCAATCAACATGAATATCTGAGATAAACATACCACAGGTTTCAGCAATATGGAAAAGAAAAAGGATCTCTGCTGCTGAAAAGCCTCAAATAGTGCAATGCCCTGGACAAGGAATGAAGACTTAATAAAAATTTAAAAGTGATCATTGTACTGTGAAGAAATTTGTGGCTGATTCAGAGCACAGACAGGTGAGGATGGTTTCAGGGAGTTAAAAAAGAAAAGAAAAAAGCTCAGACAGGAGAAAGAAGCGAAGGGTCGACAGTTTGTCACCCAGTTCTTTCATAGGCAAGGTGACTCTGTTAGTGGTTCACGTGACAGAAAATTCTAAAACATTAGCCTGTTGTCTATTCCCAACTTTGTACGGCTACCTTACTTTTCTCCCCATATTAGCTCATATTTCTGAAGAAAACCTCGGATTTATACATTTCACTGTTTTTTTAGTTAAATAATCAATGCAGACAAACGTTTAGAAAGCTGCTCTGCTCATATTCAATCAGTCAAAAATTGACGCATATTCCGAACAAAAACATCAAGAGCAGCTGTCTGTCAGTCCCCCCCTGCCCCACCTCAACAAGCCCAAGTACCCCTGATGAGGGAGGTGAGCAGCTGTGTGTTAAATTAATCGATTATTTTGGAGACAAAACAAATAATAAAAAATCATCCTTGAAATAAAAAAGGCTATAGTCTGTATTTATTTCAGAATGATTTTAATCAGTGGTGTGCCCAATTGTCGAAAATCGCACGCTAAAGTCCCCTCTTGGGAGCCAAAACGCATGCTAAAGTGCCCTCCTGGTTGGCAGAACAATCCAAACCCTTGAAAAAATGTGCACGCCACTGATTTTAATGGTTTAAAAAGCATCAGCTATCTCTGAAATATAATGTTTGGTCAGTAGTTTGGGACTCTCATGGTTTGGCTTTAAATCTCCACAGTGGTCTTCTTGTGACCTTATTACATTCAGTTCACTGTCATACAGACAGAGTTGGGAGTAAGTCACTCATGTACAAGCCTCAAGTCATAACTTTCAAGTCTCAAGCAAGTCCCAAGTCACTGTGGTGAGAATCAAGCAAGTCAAGTCGAGTCCCTGCTATATGTCAAGCAAGTCACAAGTCAAGTCATACAAAAATCGGATGATCTACCCCAGTTTCCACATTTAAATCAACTTACAATTAATTTGATAATCAGAAAATAATGTAACTTATGTAATTATTAATGAAGCAACGTCTGCCATGATAAAATCAACACCTGGGATGTAATCATCAGACACCTGGGTGTCTGGTGCCCTGCTGTCCGCCTGGTCATCGTATCAGAAAATAAATATTACTTCATATAACGTCACTTAACGTTAGTTTAATAAGCTACGTTAGCATTCTTGTTAGCAAACGTTACCATCAGATGGTGTATAAACACTGCTGCCTCAACGTAAAAAAAAAAAACGTAACAGAAAGGCGCCAGTCAATCTGTCCACATTGGACAACAATTATGAATCAAATATGAATCAAACTGCTCACACACACACGCAAACACACCCTTTCTAGTTAACGTTTGACCCATTTGACAAGCCAATAAGTCAGCTAAAGACACTTTTGCTGCACGTTTTATTGAGAAGACATCTACATTAGGTAGCTTGTTTAAGCTATGTTAATGTTTGCAAACGTTAGCTTTCTAACAGCCGTAACTGCTAACTAAAAGACACATTCACGTAGCTTACCTTTCTTTGTGGGTTTTGTGGTGACGGATGAATTTGGACGTTGTGGTGGTCGTGTCACTGATTTTTTAAGCTGCAGACCTTGCATACTGCTGTTCTCTTCTTACTGCCGTCATCGACAACATAATCCTTGAACCCAAATTGAATTAATCATCAAGATTTTCAGTAATATCAACCTTTCCACCTGCTCCCTGGACCCCATTCCATCTGCCCTAGTTAAAGCCTGCCTCCCCTGTCTCAGCCCACTCATCCTGGACATCATCAGCTCATCTCTCACATCTGGAACCGTCCCCCCTGCTTTCAAACTAGCCACCATCTAACCCATAATCAAAAAACCTGCAGAAATTAGCTCAGGCACATCCCTCAAGGTTGGTATTACTCAAATTTGAAGGTCAAGAGTCCTTACCTAAAATGGTGTGGCGGTGACAATTTTTCATTTGCCATGTAACAGGAAGTAGAATTATCTAGTGCTTACAAAACTTGTAAAGCCATGAAACTTGCCAAAAAAACACCCAGTAGAAAAACAAGATGATTGATAGGATGACTGTCAGTGGGCATGGATTTTTGGCTCAGTAACGCCCCCTACAGTAATTTGAAAATTCAGCCCCTGCAGCAGGATTATCCATGGATTTTGAACATTCTTGAGCTTATAAGCTATTTTAAGTTCTACAAAAAAGACTTCGGACCCATGCCGTAAAACAAACAGGAAGTCTGCCATTTTTATTTTTGTGGTCAAAAAGCAGCAAATCCCTTTTCTTCTTCTTTTTTTTTAAGGTTTGCTGTTTAAATGTCAATCAGATCCACTAATGTGCCTGAAACTGCTGTAGTGTGCATGCCAGGCCAGTAGTTGGCAGTGTGACTGACAATGAAACACATGCATGCACACCTTTCCTTCCTCCTGGTGGTGTCAGCAGACAAACATGGCTGACACACAAATGTTTGTGTGGACAGATGAAGTTGGGTTGCTTCCTAGTGACAGTTAAAGACAAAATAAATAGATATTTAAAAAGTGGGAACATATAAACTTTGGCAGGAAGTGAGCAGCACAAACAAACAGCACATTTTTGTGTGTTTCTGTGCAGCGCCAGGCCAAGATCAAGTCTCTGACGGACTACATGCAGAACATGGAGCAGAAGAAGAGACAGCTGGAGGACGCTCTGACCGAGGAGCAGACACGATGGGGACGGGGACATAAAGGTAGGAAAGAGGAGGTGGAAACACGTCACTGAGAATCTCTGTTACAGAAATGTGAAATAGCTGAATGTTTTTGTGTCTGTGTGGCACAGAAAACTCTGGAGGAGCAGCTGGAGAACCACAGAGAGGTTGACCACAAACCGCTGAGCTGACTGAGAGACGAGATCGAAGACAAACAGAGGATGCTGGACCAGCTCACAGAGTAAGTCTGACTGTTTTAAATCAAACTACATTTTTAAAGAGACCACAGACATAAGAAGAAACACATGGCATGAGATATTTTAATCAAAGTCTGCAGTAAAATAAATATACTAATTATTTAGACCAGTGTTACTGAAAACTGCTCAACCAAAGAGCCAAATTGTTGAAAAATACTTTTGCAATAGCTGAATATTAGCCGATGAAAAGTGGCAAAAATGGATTAAAAGAGGCATAAATGGTCAAGAGGCAGAAAAAAACGGTATAAAGGTTCAAAATTGGAATAAAATGGCAAAAACTGGGTAAAAAGTGTGAAAAAGGAGTTACAGATAACATAAATGGTCAGAAAGCGGCAAAAAATGTGCTATAACTAGTGGAAAGTTACTAAAATGGCCAAAAAGCGGAAACAAAATTTGGTGAAAAGGTGAAAAATAGGCATTAAATGGCAAAAACTAGGGTACAATTAGCAAAAATGGTGGAAAAGTGATATAAAAAGGAGTTATGGATGATAAAAACAGTCAAAAGCTGCAAAAATGTGGTAAAAAAATAGTAACAAGTGACTAAAATGAGCAAAAATGTGGTAAAAATTAATGAAAGGTGACTAAAATGGTCAAAAAGCTGCAAAAATATGGTTTAATATAGTGAAAAGTGACTAAAGTGGTAAAAAGCTGAAAAAATGTGGTTGAAAAATAGTGGATGGTGACTAAAATGAGCAAAAAGATGCAGAAATATGGTAAAAATGAATGAATAGTGATTAAAATGACCAAAAACAGCAAAAAAAAGGTCAAAAGGGGCAAAACTGGAATTAAGTGGCAAAAAATGGGTGAGAAGTGACATTAAAAAAATGAGTTACAGATGATAAAAATGGTCAGAAAGTGGCAAAAATGTAGTAAAAATTAATGAAAAGTGACTAAAATGGTCAAAAAGTGGCAAAAATCTGGTAAAAAAAAATAGTGAAAAGTGACTAAATGGGCATAAAGTGGCAAAATGGGCTAAAAAAATTATGTGAAAAGTGACTTAAATTGTTAAAAGTGACAAAAATGTAGTAAAAAAAATTGTGAAAATTGACTAAATGGGCAAAATGCTGCAAAGAGTGACAAAAAAACATATATTCATGTTTGATGTTTTTTTTAGATCTGGGATATTTCCACAGATTTGATTGGTTTTCATTGAACCACTTTATGCTGGTTTAAATGATCCTAAAGTTAGTTTTTATTGTTTTTTTTCAAACCAAAGTAGTGACGTCATTACGACTGTCTACCGTGTGTGATCCTCATGAGGAAGGATGTAAAATCCTCGTACCACTCCTCTTTACTGAGTCAGGAACTTTTAGCTACATACGACTGTAGTCTGGCTTTACACTGGCTCTAAAAGTCTACACACACCTGTTACACTGTTGTCATGTGAAGGTTCCCTACCTGGGGTCCAGGCACCCCTGGGGGGGGGCACCTATAATGAACTTTTATTTATAGAGTCATGATTGAAAATGTGATGTAAGAAGAAGTATTAGAGCCCTCTTAAAGGTCGAACAAAATAAAGAGGATCTGTACATTTCTTGGAAAAAGGTGACATTTAAAAGTACATTTTTGAAATTATAAAGTCGTATTTTTTCAAGAACCTGAACTCAGAATTTTCTAGTGATGTGTAGTAATGTGATCATTCTTGGATCATTTCCTCACTGTTTAATCCTACTAAGAAAAATCTCCTGATTAGGCAATAAACTGAAGGACTTATGGAAGGAAAACAGCTTCTTCTTCTCTTGTCATTTTCTTTTTCCACGGCTCTTTTGGATTTTATAATGACAAAAAATTCCACCTTTTAGTTGACATAAATGTCCAGTTTTCTTTTTCTGGTAAATTTATGACTTGTTTAATTGTAAATTTATGAGATTTTACTTTAAAATTGACTGAACCTTCTCATTTTTGTATTCTTATGGTGGCTCTAAATGCCGTTGTAATAATGGATAGTTTATATGCAGATATTTATTAAGAACTGGTTTATGCAGGCCTGTTATGCTGGGATTTAGTCAATGAAACAATTAAAAATGATGTTTAATTTCTCAGAGATTGTCCTGGGGGGCTTTAGAGTGTTTAGAGTAGAGGGACCACAAAGAAAAAAGGTCTGGACCCACTGATGTAAAGGTCTGTCATTTCAGAAATGTTCTGCCTTGTAGCATTTTTGAAGCCAAATAAGTGTTTGGAGAAATTTCCAGAAACCAGATGAACAAAATAAATCTATGTTGATGTGGTTTGTTGACATTTCTCCAGACAGTTACTCTGCCGTTAAAAAGCGTCCAATCAGAGCTTAGCGAGTGTCTCCTCTCAGTCTGAACCAGGGTCTGCTGCTGGAGCAGGAGAGGCTGATGTCAGACTACGACAGACTGAAGACTGAAGAGCAGGAGAAGGACGCCAAGCTGCAGAAACTCCTGTGAGTAAAGGACTCATCCGTACGTTTATTTATGCTGAATGTGAGTTAATGTGGTTTTTGTTTGCAGGCTGCTGAATGAACAGAGGGAGCAGGCCAGAGAGGACCTGAAGGGCCTGGAGGGTCAGGGTAACAAAGTATCATTTATTTTGAAAGGGCATTTGAATGTACGGAAATCAAGAAAACGGACAACTTCACTCATTTTTCCATTCTGGACACAAATGGAAAAACGAGTGAAGTTGTCCATTTTCTTGATTTCCGTACTTTCAAATGCCCTTTCAAAATAAATGATACTTTGGTACCCTGACCCTGGAGGAGGCGGGTAAGTATTTCCTGTTTCTACAGCGGAGGAGATGAGTGATCATCCATGCATGCAAATAAAGACTCCATCCTGTAAAACTCCAGCTGTGTCTGCGTTTTTGTTGCATAACCCCCTACTTACATCTCTGACGGCTCCCCAGGGGGGCGCCGCGCCGCGTCCCCCCTCCTCCATCAGGCATGCCTTGATCCAGGTACCGGCCACAGTGGGGTTTGAACCCCAGCATCCCCTGCAGAACTGGTCTAGTCCAGTCCTCTGTGCTATTGCCGCCATACCTTTCACACTACCACCTCTTCTCCTGGCGCATTTATCCTCTTTGTTCAGGATGTGGCTTTAAAATTCACTGAGACCAAGATGGGAGTCGAACCTGGAACCTCCAGACTCTGAGTCAGTCTACTATCTCTGTAGACTACAGAGCCAGACATGTAGCAGAGCCTCAGAGGGGTTTTACCTTCTTTATCTGGACTCAAATCTTGAAAACTTAGAGACATTGGTTAGATTTGAAAGGTCAACTCCTGTCCAGGTCTCCTGAAGTCTAGATTTGGACTCAGACTTTTAAAATAGATGAACCCATGGTAAGATTTGAACCTCTGACCTTCTGATCCACAGTCAGTTGGCTTTTCCACTAATCCACTGAGACACACACCTGTTTGTGTTTCTCAGAGGATCTGATCTCTGCTTTTGGGAACTGGACTTAAAAATGCACCAAGAATCAAACCCACAACACTCCAACTCTATGGCAGTCCTCTTTACTCCTGAGTCAGCGATTTACAGCAGCAGCCTCAAAAATCCACAAAAGATTTGAGCCAACGACCTCAAGACTCCAGAGCAGTTATCTGTCCAACTGAGCTAACACAGACTACAGCTAGTGGCACTCTCTCTGAGACTTCACATCTGGAGAAGAACATCTCTACTATTGACAATCTTTGCTGCTGGAGACCATTTTCATGCTAGAGTTGCACATCTCCATGAGTGATAATCTTTGCTGCTGAAGACCATTTTGATGCTAGAGTTGCACATCTCCATGAGTGATAATCTTTGCTGCTGGAGACCATCTTCATGCTAGAGTTGCACATCTCCATGAGTGATAATCTTTGCTGCTGAAGACCATTTTCATTCTAGAGTTGCACATCTCAATCTTGAAAACTTAAAGACATTGGATAGATTTGAAAGGTCAACTCCTGTCCAGGTCTCCTGAAGTCTAGATTTGGACTCAGACTTTTAAAATACAGGAACCCATGGTAAGATTTGAACCTCTGACCTTCTGATCCACAGTCAGTTGGTTTTTCCACTAATCCACTGAGACACACACCTTTTCATCTTTCTCAGAGGATCTGAACCCTGCTTTTGGGAACTGGACTTAAAAATGCACCAAGAATCAAACCCACAACCTTCCAACTCTATGGCAGTCCTCTTTACTCCTGAGTCAGCGATTTACACCAGCAGCTTCAAAAATCCACAAAAGATTTGAACCAACAACCTCATGACTCTAGAGCAGTTACCTGTCCAACTGAGCTAACACACAGACTACAGCTAGTGGCACTCTCTCTGAGACTTCACATCTGGAGTAGAACATCTCTACTATCGACAATCTTTGCTGCTGGAGACCATTTTCATGCTAGAGTTGCACATCTCCATGAGTGATAATCTTTTGCTGCTGAAGACCATCTTCATACTAGAGTTGCACATCTCCATGAGTGATAATCTTTGCTGCTGGAGACCATCTTCATACTAGAGTTGCACATCTCCATGAGTGATAATCTTTGCTTCTGAAGCCCATTTTCATTCTAGAGTTGCACATCTCCATGAGTGATAATCTTTGCTGCTGGAGACCGTTTTCATACTTGAGAGGAGATATAAATTGATATAAAAGCACTGATGAAAATGATGAAACAAACTTGAACACATCTTGAGCTCTCTATTTGCTCCTCTGGTTGATCTTCATCACCAATGATTGGAACATTCAGTTAATGCTTTTAGCCACTCTGTCATTTTTCTCCTGTGGAGTGAGCACACACACGAGGGAGAGGGAGTGAGGCTGCAAGCATGCAAGAAAGAGAGATAGAGAAACAGTGGCTGAGCCAAGCAGAGCAGAAAGGGGAGCTGTGAAAATGTCAATACAATGGTTTGTTCATAATTTGGAGCTGCATTCAAAATGTTTAGGGTGCATGCCTCCTTCCCGTTAGTTTTACTGCCAAAATAATGGCAAGCTCTGGAAATTAATGACGGGTATCACCCTCTGTTTCTGTGACAGTGTGAGTGTTGCAAAGCTCACATAACCAATGGGTGCAGCGTGCCTTGTTGCTGGCATGCAACAGTTGTTACATATCCGCTTTCACGTAACACCTCAACATGGAACTGTTGGGAGGGCCCGTTATTGTTGCTTGCAGCTTTAATTATTATTTATTTAACTTTTGTTTATTGTTTGCTTGTTGCATCTTTTTCTATGGATGATAATGTTCAAATTACAATCAATCATAAAAGGCTATTGGCCATTTTTCATGGTGTTTTTTGTTGAGATTTGATTTGTGTCTTCACAAATTAATTGCATTTCATTTTAATGTATTTAAGTTTTTTATTTTCTGGTAATTAATCTTAAGAGAATTTTATGTTCAAGTGTTTAAAGAAGGAGATTGGTTTTGGAATATAGAGTATCAGTCTTGCAGCAAATAATTGAATCTAAATGAATTTCATTGTATTTTCAGTGCTTCCCCTACCAAGTAACTGTCATGTTGTTCTTTTCACATTTATGAGAATGATAGTCAAAAATATCCTTAAAATGCTTAGTTTTATGCAAAATAGTATAAAAATTTGTGAGGGGGCCAGTAAGATTTATTTTCATGGAGACCAAAATCCCTGGCGGCTCCCCTGTTTCTGACTGACCACTTTCTTCCATGGTACAAAAAGAAGAACAGTGCCTTCCATAGCAAAATGATCTTCATGCATGGCAATCCACCATGTCATGTTGCAAAGAATACCTCTGTGTCATTGGCTGCTATGGGCATAAAAGGAGAGAAACTCATGGTGTGGCCCCCATCCTCCCCTGACCTCAACCCTACTGAGAACCTCTGGAGCATCCTCAAGCTAAAGATCTATGCGGGTGGGAGGCATTGAAACTGAAGGCCTGTCTCTTTGTTGTGCTAGCCTCCAACATCAATTAGTCATGGATATAAAGTTGAAAACACTTTGTGTAGTTTAGCAAAGTGAACAACTAGAGAACTGTACCCTTTGCCCCCATTGTCCTAACCCTAACTAGAGTGTGGCCTCTCATGATGTCTCTGTTTCTGCAGAGAAACTGTCAGGGTCGTTGCAGAAACCTCGCCTCAGTGCACAGCATGAACGAGTATCAGTTCATTCAGAGGATGATGAACAGGAGCACTAATGGGGATCCAAGCGCATGGCTTGGAGGCTGAGATGCACACCACGTATGTAACTGATTACATGATGTAAGAAGTTATGAAGAAATACCACTGTTTTATTTCCAGTGTCTATTATTTAACGTGTTAAATTGTTTTGTTCAGGAGGGTGTTTGGCTGTGGAGTGATGGATCACACTTCTCCAACATCAACTGGCGTCCTGGAGAGCCAAACAATGCTAGGTGGCAGCATTGTCTACAGATGAACTTTGGAGGTAAAACACTTTTCATTCCTTAAAAAAAAAAAAAAAAAATTAAAAAATATCAAAACTTCTCCCTAACATTGACTTCATGATAAACAGCAGATATCACAAGAAAAACCTAAAAACAACAAAGTATTTCACTTTGCACTTGCACAGTGTACACCCAGCTTAAGGTTTTCTAGCTTTGAGTCATCAGATTGAACATTTGTTGATGTCATCATTTTACTGCACATGTTTTGAAGTGTTTTCAGACTGCTGCTAGAACAGCTAATCCATGATTTGCCTGTGTGAGATTTGGACATTTGATTATCTGTTTGCATAATCCTCTTTATATTTGACTTACATGACCTTGAACATTTAGACATATGGACCTGACTGGACTGACATTGATGTCTTTTATAAAATGCTGTGCAAAGAATCTATAGATTTCTACATGTAGGAGGAAATTTTATAAAAAGAGGCAAGTGTGGGCTGCCATTTTTGTGCAATGCACTCTGGGTAGTGATGTCATCTGGCATGTTTTGGATTGCCTAAATCTTAACTAGAGTAACCTTTCTCTCATAGTCCTAAATGGTAAAACTGAACATGATTGACATGAAAAATGCTGTAATGATAACACTACAAAGAATAAATATATAAACATAAGACAATCTGTCAAGACAATTTTTAGAACCATCAGATAATCAGGGCCATGCTGACGTTGGTTGGAAAGAGGGAATTTGAACCAGAAGTGTCTGGATTATTAGGTAAAGTGTACCCTGCTTCAGTTAGACTAAGCTTAGTGTAAGCCTAGGCTCCTGTTTCAACTTGTTTTCATCTTAAAAAGTCAACCAATGATTCTTAAATGATGTAATAGTGATTATACTAGAGTCAAATTTACGCTCATCACGAGGCTTCATACAAACCTAGAGGCTCTCTTAGTTTGTTTTGTAAGAGTGGAAGCAGAAGAACGGTACGAGACACCACTGTGCCTGAGTTTTCAAAAACAAATAAAATGTCCTGGATACAAATTTCTAGGTTCATCAATATTTTTAGGCAGATTACACATTAGTATGATTGTATATCATCCACATTTATGTACTACCAATACTTAATTTACTTTACAATAAACTTCAGTCAGGACTTCTTTGTCAGAAAAAAACACGTCAAGCATCCAGATATGCCTATGAGGAAAGCCTGGGGCAGGAAGATAAGACAAAAATAAAAACCAAAAGAAAGTAGAGCAGGCATCAATGACAGCAGAATAATGCTGATTAAGCAGAATAAAGGAGGAGCTGGGATGGACAAAGTTTGCAAAAAGCAGCAAAGAGTAGCCAGACTAGAGGCAGCATGAGTGCGATTAGCCAATAGCGGGCTTATTTCAATTCAATTCATTTCAAAGGTAACATGCGCACACCGTCCAACCTGCAAAAAAGGATGTATTTATTTACAGCGTTTCGGTACTAGACCTTCATCAGGCAAACAGTTTGTTCAAAAAGCCAGGACATGTTAAATAGGAGGTGGCCTCACACCTGCAGGCACCTTCTCATCATGACGTCAGAGCTCAATTGGTCAAAACAGTAAAGATAAACAATGGGCTAGGTTGTCAATATTAGATCTAAGTTCTAGTTAATCATCCTACTCATAAAAATAAAAATATCCCCTGAAGAACCTCCGAAAGGAGGACATTATTCCTTTAGGATGTATACATCAGACACAGAAGTATATCATGATGTCACTTCCTTGCAATTCCAAAGCACTGACTGTCAAATTACCACACCTATGAGTCACTGGTTAAACACAGCCATCAGGTGCACAAACACATGATTGCTTAATTGCAGACACATCAATCAGGTTTAAGCACTATAAAAATGCAGCAGGTGAGTTCACCTGTCTTCAACCAAAATGGAAGGAGTCAGAAAAAGAGTGAGGGTGAGAGGGGGAATCTATGGAGGAGGAGGAGGAAGAGGAAGAGGAAGACCTGAAGCAAGAAGAGAACATGCACAAAGAAGAGGACCAAATTCATCAAAAAAAGTCTAAACCCAATCAAGTTTTTCTCGGCATGGCGGTGGAGGGTTCAGATCTCCAGCCCCAGGCTCAGGTACCCCTCATTCAGGCCATGGAGGAGGCCTGTGACCAAATCAACGCCACAGCTGTGCAAGGATGGATTCGACATTCAAGACGGTTCTTCCATGTTGTCTTGCCAATGAAGATATCGGCTGTAATGCTGATGAAATTCTCTGGCCAGATCCAGCTAGGTGAAGAGATAATGTCTAGTATTTTCTGTTCTGTATTTTTTTTTTAAAGATTTTTTTTTCTTTTTATTGTAATTGTAATCTGTGCTGGATACAGTATTTTATGTTTGTCTGATATTTACTGAGGTTACAGTGTTATGCACGCTGCTGTAGTAGCATGAACATGGGGCATGTTTTGTTGTGATTCTCCATGCTGACATGTTGACTGATTTGGGTATATGGAGAGAAATGAATTATATTTCCATCAGTCTGCAGCAGTGGTCTTGTGTCGTGTTTGGTGAATTTATTATATATTTGCACTTTCTCTGTGTACTTCACCCACAGTACTTTAATCACTGAGAAGTAGAAATGCTAAAAGTGTTTTAGGTTAGCAACAGCAGTGTGTAACTGGTTCAAACAGAATTAAGTCATATGAAACGTGTGTGTTACATATAGTAACAAAATGTGTTTTTTTTTTATAAATAAGTGTATAGTTTTTACAGAAATGTTCCATTTTGCAAAGGATCTGAGGTGTTCTGCTACTTGTGTGTGTGTTTGTGTGAATTGACAAAATGAGCCCTGCTTTCAAAATTGCATTTAAGCAATCAAAAAAAAACTGTAAAAGGCACAGAGAGCAGCAGCATGGACACTCAACATTTAAAACAGAACATGTGCAAAAAAGTGAATCAGCTGGCTGTCAGCTGATTAAGGGCTAATGCTACAAGCTCAATTTATAATACTGACATACCTTGAGTGCTCTATACCCAGTCTCTGCTTGTGTTTCTACTGAGTTTATTTTTGCGTTTTCATATGGACAAATATGTTTTTGAGTGTAATATGTGTGGACAGGGTCATGTCTGAAAATGGAGGAGGAATTCCTCTGTCTTCCCACCTAGTCACACCTACATGTGTACAAATGTAAGGAGACTGTGTCAGAATGTTGATAAGGAGTTGGTGTGAATTTCCCTAGATTTGCTTACTGTCGCCATTACAACCTTTATACAACACACAATGTTGACACTTAGAGTCCATACAGCAACAGGATGATGGAGAGGATCTTGCTGGGTCTCTTCTGTCTTGCAGGTCAGTGATTTTGTGTCATAATCCAACATTTCTCAAGGAAAGAAATGATCAGTCTAACATTAATCTAAAGGCCTCCTCATGGACGTTTGATAACATACCACTCGTGTTTCTCATGTTTGTATTTTTAGCTGTTTACCTCCTGTTTTATTTGTAGTACTAACCCTTTACCTCTGTCTTTCTGGACCAGCCTGTCTCACACTTAGAGTCTCTTCTATTGGGTTGTAAACTGGCAGAGTAAAATGTTAATTTCATAGTGTAATTGGAAAAATATGGTAAATTTAATCGAACTATTTATTTACACCAGTATGAATATCAATTTTACATTTTTAAGACCAGATTACAGTATCATAGTTATACTTGTGTCTCCTTCTTTCAACTCAACACTCTCTAAACACTTTAAATACTGGAACTAAACAAACACAAAGTTGACGACAGACAGTTTAAAGTTAATGTCATACTTTTTTTTTTTGGCTGCACCAGGCCATGGCGCTGCTATCTCACTTGAGAAAACGAGCAAGGGACGGGGGTGCCCTAGCCAATGAGGAGGCTAGTACTCGCAGCCAATCAGGCTAAGGTCAGAGGGAGCGTTCCTATTGGCTGCTGTAGCTTCCGTATCTCAGCTCAATGAGAAGCTGATTCAATGGCGGAATTACGGCGGTGGTCGGTCCTGTGTGGAGTTTGTTCATGATGAGATGAAGTGTTTTCTTCCCTGTGATTTGTCCATTGATTTCAGTGGAAAAGCAGAGCAAAATCACTCCATGAGCGTTTTGCCAGAGGACATTCTCACCCGCGAGGAAGCACCATAGACTGTAGAAGGGGGGCACGTAAAGAGAGGGGTGGAGGTACGGAGCTCAAACAGGGAGAAGAACAGGAAGGGAGGGGGAGTTGTGAGTTGATTCTATACGGTTCTCATCTCATCTCAGTCACATATTCGAGCTGTAAATAAATTACACCCGGCATTTATTTGGAACAGGCGTTTATTTGTCAAAATGTACTGCCACATTGGGCGGTTAATTGGGACCCGGTGATTATTTGGTGTTTAACAGTATTCATTTTTTGGAAATATGTTTTTGTTTGATTGTAAATGGAAGAAATATTTCAAATGAGCAAAGAAAAGGAACAAAACAGTCATATTTACTCCATTCATCCAAGATAACATTTATAGTTTAGGCCATTGTTCAGAGAGCTTGAGGAATTACCTCAGTATCATGGGAGAAGCAGCTTATTACCAAAAGGAAAGACAATAAATATATTATTGAATAAACATTTACATTGAACTTTTTTCACACACACAAAAAAAGAAGAAATAATGCAAATCTAGTACTGTTGTCTGTACTTCACAGATTTTTACAACCATTTTTTAGGAGGCAAACATTCATGACCCAGTAAAAACAATTCCATGACCTACTTTTGGGTCCTGACCCACCAGTTGGGGAACACAGCTCTAAACAAAGTAGTGGATTAGGGAAAGGGATGGGAGGCCAGTGTATGGATGCTAGTGCGGATGTAACTTAGTCCCTGTTTTGCATAGGCTTAGGAGTCTTGAATCTCGACCTACTTTTGGGTCCTGACCCACCAGTTGAGGAACACAGCTCTAAACAAAGTAGGGGATCAAGGAAAGGGATGGGAAGCCAGTGTAGGGATGCTAGTGCAGGTGTAATGAAGTCTATGTTTTGTGAAGGCTTGGGGGCCTTGAATCTTAAGAGATGTAGAGAGTCTAGTCTGGATGATAATAGGGAGGTCCTCACTATCACAATCAGCCTCAGGACTTTGGACCACTGAGCAAAAATCCATTTCTTTTTTTCCATAGCCCAGGTGAGACGCTTATGACCTCTAGAAAAAACAACAAACTTTCTCATGATGTCCTATTATTTTCCCAGCTTTCCTCTCAGGCTGGGACATCTCCCCAGGCCTCCCTCGTCAGTACCACTATGTCGCTGAGCCCAAGACCTGGACTGAGGCTCAGACCTACTGCAGGGAGAAATACACAGACCTGGTCACTGTTGAAAGCACTGAAGAAGTGGAACATTTGGTGTCCACAGTTTCACCTCTTCTGTCTGACTCTTCTGTCTGGATTGGTGTGTACAGTAAGATCGAATGGAAATGGTCGGATGGGTACAACGGGACTGGGGCTGACTTCAGCAGCTGGATACCTGGCAAGGAACCCAACTTTTATGGTGACCAGTACTGTGTGGTCGTTGAAACTGGTGGACAATGGTGGGATCAAGTATGTTCTACTCGGAGATCATTCATCTGTTACAAAGGTAAGAGGAGAGCCAGAGACAGGCCCATGTACTGAGTCTCCATTAATACAGTGACATGACACGTAAGAGTTCACACAAATATTTTACATCTTTACATCTGCCACTAACTTTACAAGGTTTCATGGGTCCATGTTTTTATATTTAACCTGAAAATAACAACTTTAATCGCAGATACAAAAACATTTATTAAATTTATTGATGCTGCTGAACACAATAGACTTTTTAAAATGTAAACCATGTTCCTTAATCAGAATACCCTTTACTTGCTAAAAAAGGTGATTCTGAAAAAGTAATTGGTGGGTTAAAGGGTGTCAACTGGTCAAAAGTGAAAAAATTGCTACATTAGGAAAAACGTAGAAAACAAAGGGCAAAAACTGTGAAAAAAAAGAGGTGGGGGGATGGTGGCAAAAGAGCAGAAAAAATGGGTTGAAAGTGTCAAGAATTGGCAAAAAGGCCGAAATAATTAAAACAGGAACAAACAAACAAAAAAAAGTGACAAAAAAGTTTCAAAATGGCAACAACAGGCAGAACAAACAAACAAAGTGGCAAAGTGGGGCAAAAAATAGCAAATTGTTAAAAATAAGGTAACAAGTGATTAAAAAAGGGACAAGATTTCTGCAATAACTGCAAAATTGGGGCAAAAAGCTGCAAATATGTGTTGAAAGTGGCAAAATTAAGTGGGAAAACAGAAACAAGTGTTTAAAAAAGTACCAAAAATGGTCAGAAATGGCATAAAACTGGATTAAAAGTTTAAAAACCTGGAGGGGAAGAGTGGTGAAAAGGGTTATAGAATAGCACGAATTAATCATTTCAACATTAGAACCAAACAACAGCAATGATGCACAGGTGAAGGAAACAAAAAGCTAACATTTATAAATATCATTTGTTTAAAAGATAAACCAACAAAAGTTTAAAAATATGAATGTATAATAATTTTATAGCCTCATTTATGAAGTGAGCCATTCTGGTCCTTAAGGGCTCTTGAGGGTGTCAAATTTAAAGGGCTGCCAAAGGTTAAATGGTGGCCGGGTCCACCAGGGTCAGAGAGAACATGTGCAGACTAGGGTCAGGAGGGAATTTGTAGGCCCGCTCTAAGCTAGTAAGTGTAGTCTCTGACAGGGAAATGTATGAGGAAATGGAAGTGGGCCATGCCACCTTGGAGTCACCTACAGACACACCATTGGCAAGACACATTTCAGTCTGGATACAAGTTTATGAAAAAGTTGATTATGAGTACACATTTACCAATATCTCAAAATATTTCTAGGAACACAACAGGATCCTGAATTTGTTAGAGTCTACGAAGATATGAACTGGACCAATGCTCAGAAACACTGCAGAGAGAACTACATAGACCTGGCCACCATAAAAAACGACATCGAAAACCAGAAGGTCCAGTTCTTGCTGCCAAACGGTGCCGGGGCATGGTTCGGACTGTTCAGAGATCCTGACTATTACTGGTCTGATGGAAGCGACTCCACATTCACAAACTGGGGAAAAGTTTCACACTATGCGGGTGACATAAACGTGGCATGTGGTGCAGCGGATTTGACGAGCTCGGGAACATGGATACAAAAGAGATGTGAAACTAAACTCCCATTTGTGTGCTACAATGCTCGTAAGTGGTTGATCGTCTTTAAACAATAATGTTGGGCTGTATTTGATAAACATGATGGCAGGGCTCGTCAATATTTGTGAATTCAGTATGAACCATATTTTCACTATCTTGGTGTTTTTTATTTGTTTTGGAAAACAGCAAAAAAGCAGGTGATAAAGCTCAAGATCAAGCTTGATGACTTCTCGGTGGATCTCAATGACCCTGCTGTGAACGCTGACCTCCTAAAAAAGGTGCGTAAAAAATCTTCAATTTCTTGTTTTCTTCTGGGACTATGTCTTTCCTGCTTCTTGGACCACAACAAACCTATTTTTACTTCCCACAGACACTACAATTTTAACAACGTATGGAAGTAAACAAGTTAAAAATATTTTTGATTGATGTTTTCCAGCTTCAGGACAGGCTGAAGGAGAGTGGACTGAGTGGAGTTACCCTGAAGTGGAGAAAGCAGCCAGATGGGAAAGTGTTCCACAAGGAGGGAGAATGTTCTCAGACCAACAGTGATAAGAAAGCTGTGGAAATTAAAATACCCACAATGCTTGCTAAACACTGAGTTAATCACTCATTGATATGAAGTGATGGACTGGGAGAGGAAGTTTCTACCATATTTACTCTGTATTTAAAGTTGGCAAAGAGGGAATCCTCAGTCCCACACTGACAGTCCCTCTGTAGCTACTGAACCATTTATTTGTCTGTAAAGGTGGTGGTTTACTTTTGGAAAATAATTGTTGTTTTGAAAATAAGAGCGTGTTTCATCTCATTCCAGACGTACCTGATTTTGACACGTAACACGTTTTAATATGTAGTTTCCCAACAACACATGTGAGAGTGTACACATGAGCAGACCACAGCCAGCCACAGACATCAGTGGGTAGCTACCCCACCTACGCCATACATGCTTTAAGCTCCTTGACTTGACTTGGACTCGTGATCAAAGACTTGAGACTTGACTTGGACTCGTTATCAAACAAGTAGTACTTGACTTGAACTTGCAACCAAAGACTTGAGACTTGATTTGGACTTGTGACCAAACAAGCAGGACTTGTCTTTAACTTGCGACCAACGACTTGAGACTTGGCTTGGACTTGTGACCAAAGACTTGAGACCTGACTTGGACTCGTGACACAAAGACTTGACACCTGCCTTGGACTCGTGACCAAAGACTTGAGACTTGACTTGGACTCATGACCAACGACTTGAGACTTGGCTTGGAATCATGACGATGGAACTGACACTTGCCTTGGACTCGTGACCAAAGACTTGAGACTTGACTTGGACCCATGACCAACAACTTGAAACTTGACTTGGAATCATGACGACGGAATTGACACTTGACTTGGACTCGTGACCAAAGACTTGAGACTTGACTTGGACTTGTGTGCATCTCTGTCCAGCTGCAGCTGTTTTCATTGACGAGTCCTGCAGTTCAGATTCTAATCAAATTTGACTTTTAAGTTTGACAGATCAAAAAGGGAACAACCTGTGATTTTAGATGAGAATCATCAAATCATCATTATTATCAAATGGACAAGAAGAGACTTTTTTTTTTTAACCGGGCTATCAAACCACTGTGTTCAGTTTCATTTTTGTAAATTTTTAACTCTACAATCTTACATACAGAACTTGAATTTTCAAGTGTTTTACGTTGTTTTGAATTTGTTTTTTTATCTAATAATTAAACAGCTTCATAATTTGTAACTCATCAGACACTAATACCTAATATACAGTTGAAACCAGAAGTTTACATACATTATATTAAAAGGCACATAAACTTTTTTTTTCTCACCATCTAACATTAAATCAGATTAAACTTTTCCTGTTTTTGGTCAATTAGGATTACCAAAATTATTTCTATTTGCTAAATGCCAGAATAATGAGAAAAGGATTTTTTTTAGACAATTTTTATTACTTTCTTCAAAGTCAGAAGTTTACATACACTAAGATTACTATGCCTTTAAACAATTTGGGAAAGCCCAGATGATGATGTCATGTCTTTAGAAGCCTCTGATAGGTTTATTGACAACATTTGAGTTAATTAGAGGCACACCTGTGGATGTATTTTAAGGCACACCTGAAACACACTGCTTCTTTGTGTAACATCATGGGAAAATCAAAACAAATCAGCCAAGATATCAGGAAGAGAATTGTGGACTTGCACAAGTCTGGTTCATCCTTGGGTGCAATTTCCAGATGCCTGAAGCGGCCACGTTCATCTGTTCAAAAAATTATACTCAAGTATAAACACCATGGGAATGTCCAGCCATCATACCGCTCAGGAAGGAGACGGGTTCTGCGTCCCAGAGATGAACGTGCTTTGGTCCGAAAAGTGCATCTCAACCCAAGAACAAAAGCAAAAGACCTTGTGAAGATGCTGGCTGAAGCTGGTGAGAGTGTGTCATTATCAACAGTCAAATGAGTCCTATACTGACATGGGCTGAAAGGCCACTCTCCCAGGAAGAAGCCATTACTCCAAAAGAAACATAAAAAAGCCAGATTACAGTTTGCAAATGCACACAGGGACAAAGACCTTAATTTTTGGAGACATGTTCTGTGGTCTGACAAAACTAAAATTGAACTTTTTGGCCATAATGACCATCGTTACATTTGGAGAAAAAAGGGGGAAGCTTGCAAGCCTGAAAACACCATCCCAACTGTGAAACATGGGGGTGGCAGCATCATGTTGTGGGGTTGTTTTGCTGCAGGAGGGACTGGTGCACTTCACAAAATAGATGGCATCATGAAGAAAGAACATTATGTGGAAATACTGAAGCAACATCTCAAGATATCAGCCAGGAAGTTAAAGCTTGGGCGCAAATGGGTTTTCCAAATGGACAATGACCCTAAGCATACTGCCAAACTAGTTACAAAGTGGCTTAAGGATGACAAAGTTAATGTTTTGGAGTGGCCATCACAAAGCCCTGATCTCAATCACATTGAAAATGTATGGGCAGAGCTGAAAAGGCATGTGCGAGGGAAGGCGGCCTACAAACTTGGCTCAGTTACACCAGTTCTGCCAGGAGGAATGGGCCAAAATTCCTGCAAACTATTGTGAGAAGCTTGTGGAAGCATATCCAAAACATTTGACCCAAGTCATACAGTTTAAAGGCAATGCTACCAAATACTAATGAAATGTATGTTAACTTCTGACTCTCAAGAAAATAATAAAAAATTGTCTAAAAAATGATCTCTCTCATTATTCTGGCATTTAGCAAATAGAAATAATTTTGGTAATCCTAATTGACCAAAAACAAGAAAAGTTTAATCTGATTTAATGTTAGATGGTGAGAAAAAAAAGTTTATGTGCCTTTTTATATAGTGTATGTAAACTTCTGGTTTCAACTGTATAATATAATAATTATGATACATTTTGTTTATAAGTGCCTTTCTCAACACTCAAGGTCACTTTACAGATTAAAAGAGCACAATAAAACAACAAGATAAAAGCAAACATAGTATAAAATAGGATAAAGTAATTACAAAGAGTAGGGTATCCTGAACAGGTGGGTTCATATAAACAGTGCTTAAAAAATGTATTAGACCACCTGTCATATTTGTTTTAAAGACCATCCAGCATCATGAAGTCCTTTAATGCGGACTCATTCATTTTCAGTGAGCTCTCCACGTTTTACTATTTTGAACAGGAATGAGGAATTTCAAACTGAATTCACCCAAATTTGAGCCGGCTCACTGGGCTCCTCTGAGAAGTCAGAAATAAATCAAGCATAACATTCAACCACTAAAACTCATTTTTCTGTTCAGGGATGCAGATAAATAATTATAATTTGACATATTAACCAAGAAATAATAATGTGCTTTACTATTTCTTCAGTTCTTTTTGTAAATCAGTACATTTGAAAATTCATTAAAGATTAGATGTCATCTCTTTGGTGGTCATCAAAAGTGATGGAGGACTGTATTACATACCTCAAAAACTGTAGTAGGCTAGAAAACATACGGCTTGTAATCAGTTCAAAGAAGAGTGTTGGACAGTCAACCTGGCAATGAGTGAGGAGGATTATGTACTGAATTAGAGATGAGATGCTGTTGTGTTCACAGCTCAGAAAGGTGAAAAGTGGTATGGACTCTGACAGAACAGTCTCATTTTAGGGACAAACATTGGCAATTTGGTCCTACAAGGCACCAGAATGAGGCCCAGGATCTTTCTGGGCCTCTTGTGCCTGTCAGGTCAGTAAATATCTTTTCTTGATTACTAAGTGCTTGCTGTGTTATAATCAACTTTTCTTTAGTGCTCAAGTGGTAGATGGGGTTCTAATCTTTCTTGGAGTTTGTAAAATATGAACCAGAAAACTTCAGTTCCCAGTAAGACACTGAGTCTGTCTCACTCAAACTCTGGTTTCAGTTGTTTTATAATCTTTTCAACCATGTTATAATATAAAGGACACCTGGTTCTCTGTGCAGGGAGGCACTTGAGCTTTTCTGTGACGACATTTCTCTTTGGCTGATCACTATTTTATGCTTTATGTTGATGCTGTTGATAATGACAACGATGATAACGCCATTGAGGGTACTGATGAAACTCTCACCAAATCCCTGTACTGTCTATCAGAAACCTTGTCCAACAGATCTGAGGCCCTGTCCTTGTCATAGAATTCACATCATTTCTGCCTGTCAACATCCTTAAATATGTTGGTCTAACTTAAATAATAAAGTTACTTTGGACAAAAACATCTGCTTAATGATTTTTTGTTTTTTCAAATTGTTTTACATCATGCAACAAGGTCAATTGACATGAATTTCTGAGAGAAATGTACAAAGCCCCTAGACACACCATACATCCACCACGACTTTAAATGAAAGAACAAGTAAAATGTTGATTAACAGAAAATTTACACAGTGTGCACTTTAAAAGTGAACATGAAAGTACATGAAAAAAATACCATAAAGCTTTTCAGAGCTCGTACTTTATAAACAACCAAATAAACCCAGGTACCCAGGTACTATTTTTTAGTTGTAGAAGTAAAGTTCCTTTAATACTTCCAAGTTCAATCAAGTAAAAAAAAAATGTAAGTTCAAGTCTTTCTCTGTTTAGTTCATTAGTTTGTTTGTGTGGGGCCCCATATAGCTGTTAACCCTTTGATGCGCAACATAAGTACCCCCCCTCTAATGCGCAACATGGGTCAAAAATGACCCGCATTCATTTCCCTGGCTATTTAATGCTGGCTGAGTTTATCTTTGTTCCATCTTTTGAAATAAATTTATGTTATAGATAAATTGCTACAGATATTCTTTCAATATGCTTTTTTTGATGACCACATATCATTATTTTATTTTTTTTTCCTCTTTATGCTATGAAAAGAACCAGTTTTTATATTACAACGTCAAGTTTACACACATGGGTCAAAAATTACCCATCCTTCCATGTGTGATTTATAATTGAATGATTTGATCTTGTATTATTTCTTTAGCAATAAGTGGGGCCAAACAGTTTTGTAATCAATATTTGCAACATGTTCATTTGTAATTTTGTCACACATACACAGATAACAGATAAAGCAGCGACTGAACTGAACTGAACTGTACTTTTGTTTTATAACAGAAAACTGCTGAATTGTGTTCTGTCTGTGTTCAACTAAACACAGCACAAACTACCATCCTAATTTTTGCATGCCTCACAAAGGATCACAGTCTTTTTGTGCAGTGGCGGCTGTGTTGTCTTTTTTTAACCCACATCTTCCCATTGCCTCGATGACATGCTTATGGAGTTTCAGCGGGCCCTCCATGCGCCTCTTCATATGTGGCATTACAAGCTCTTTGCCCAGCTCCTAATGTGAAGCTAACTGTTGTTGTTTATGAGTTTAACATGGGCGTATATTGTGTAACTGACCGCGTGTGTAAGGAGAAGTGCGCAGTCTTGATTTTGACACTTTAAACCACCTACACAAAGAAAAAATAAGAGAAAGACTTTGTGCAGTCGGTTCTAGGGTCTAATCATGTGTCTGTAATAACAGGGTAATAATTACCGCACTCAGATTTACTGTTGGCTTGGTTTCTACTGTCTCAGTTTTGGGTCAGGTCTGGAAATAAAAATGTCCTCAGTCCCATTTAGCGCAGACTTGTATGTATCGATGTATCACAGAGTGTCAGATTTATGCGTTTTGCTGTTGTTAATACAGCAAAATAATGTTAAAGCAAATGTCTGGTAGTTGTTCTAAATGGCCGGCATTATTGAGGACTGCCGGTCATTCTGACAGAAGGAGTCTAGCGGACACTCTGCTACATAGTTTTATTTGATGACTTGTCTAAGATAGCTTAGCTAAATGCTTGAGTATGATAGATTAACTGTTTGAAATAGTTTAGCTAACCACTTGACTAAGATAGATTAGTGCACTGATCAGCTAAAATAGCTTAGCTAACTACAGTACTTTTCTAAACTGTCTAGCAATAAACTTAGCTGAGTAGATAGCTAACTGCAAATGTTAGAAACTAAATTAGAATAAGCTAACTATGCATTAGCTCACTGTTTGGCTAAAATATCTTAGCTAGCTACTTTTCTAAGCAGCCTATCAATGCTAACTACAAAGGTTATGAACTAAATAAGAAAATAAAATTAAGCATAAATAAAATGGATTATCTATGTCAACAGCTAGCTAGCTAGCTAGCTAATAGTTATAACTGTCACTCTCTGACAAGGAATGTATTCTCTCTCCTAAGGTAACCTAAAATTATCACATTATATACAGTAATCTTTCAGAACTGTCATTTTATTTTTTTTCGGAGGTAAAGTTGTAATAATTGTAAACAACAACAAAAAACAAATTCTTACATCGACCAGATGTGCAAGGGCAGCTGTGTTGAGCTGTGAAGCGTCTGAAACACATTTCAGTATCCCACAAAGTACTTTTATGTGTGCAGGTCATTTCTGACCCGTGTGTGTAAACTTGATGTAGAAATACAAAAGGTCTGATTGTTCATAAAGTAAGGAAAGGAAAATAAAAATGATGATTTGTACATTTCAAAAACAAGATATTTACTGCATAATTGGAACAGTTACTGATAAAAAATTTTTTTTAAAGAAATATCATAGAAACTCTCTGCCATTTACATGAAATAACACAGGAAATAGATATGGGTCATTTTTGACCCATGTTGCGCGTTAGAGGGGTAGTGATGAAGTAAGTGGTTTAACTCAAAAAGTAAGACAGTGGAAATTCAAATAAGGATGTTTTATGATTAAAAACAAGTTAATTGAGAAATACCTGGAGGACTGAATGATGAGATTAATGTTTTCCAAAGACATGGACGAAATTTTGATTTCAGAGGTGGGGGGGGGACACAACTGGTTTGAGTACGGGGGTATGGTCAATAGGCCTTATTTACATAAAATTATACCTAATTTTTGAGTAAAAATAAGCAATAATAAGCTACAGTAAGATATAAAAATAAGATTATCATCACTCTAACATTAGTCACAATGCTCAATCTCATGACTAACATATCTTTATTCTTTCAACCTCACCTGTGAGCCTCCAGTCTCTCCTCCTCTACCTCCTCCAGCCTCTCTTGCTCTACCTCCTCCAGCCTCTCTTGCTCTACCTCCTCCTGTATCTTCTTCTGCATTTCTATTATCTGTCACCTGACAAAAAAATATTGATGGATGACATATGAACAGTGGGACAATTTGGGATGCAACAATCATTGATTTTGATGGTGTAGTCTGAGGAAAAAACTCAGTTTCTCAATTATTATGTCTAATTTATTCACAAACAATATGGATGTATAAAATCACATTTGTAATCCAAGGTTTTATTTTATTTTTCCCACAAACTTTCATTGTTAGTGTTTTTAAACAGTGGCTGCCTTTCAAAACACAAATAATACATGAAAAAAAAATCAAAAAGTGTATCTCTTTGGCTTTAAATATACGCTTTTTTAAAATCTCTGTTGTTGAGGCTCTACAGTAATAATAATAATAATAATAATAATATTTTATTTGTCAGCTCTTTCAATAAAACTCAAAGACACTTTACAAGAATAAAACAATTACATAATATGAATATATAAATTGCAATACATATGTTTATCATAAAGTTAAATAATAGAATTTTAAAAAATATATAAGTAATACTATTACTACTACTACTACTACTACTAATAATAATAGGAGGGGGGAGAGTCTGAGTTTCTGATGATGAGGGGAAGGAGTTTGTGGTGTAATGTGTTCCTCTGAGTAACTTACACTTTCACTTCTAAAGAAGTCTCTTATATCCAGTTTTCTTTTTTCGACATCTTGCCACCTGGCTGCGCCTAATTACCAAACACACATACACACGCACGCACGCACGCACACACACAGACACATATTCAGTGTTAATGTAAACGAAACCTCTGGTATCAAAATCCGTCTAGCTGACGTGACCCAGGCAGAACAAATGCCCAACATGTTAACAACTTACAGTGGCAGATGAACGTGGACTCATGGCCAGCTAGCTAAACACCGGTGTGCTCATGTGCTATAGTCCAGGAGCTGTTTACAACCAGATGGAGTGACAGCTGGGACGGCCAATCACACGTTAGCAAGAAACGGCAAAGCCAATCGATGAGCTTGTGGGCCAGTGGGCGAGCTAAAGGGAAACAGGCTTCAGCTTGAGCGGCCGTTTTCTGCTTGGTCCTAGTGCTCAACCTGTCTCCATTTAATATAGCGTAACATTGTTTTTGGATGGTAAAAACTGCAGGGGACCAAAACTGCCTTTTTCAAAAAATGCAGGGGACATGTCCCCCCTGCCCCCCCAAATTACGTCCCTGTCCAAAGATATAGATAAAAGAAACTCATCCGGGTCACTTTTGACCCATGTTGCGCATCAAAGGGTTAAATCTGTGATCCAAAGTGGAGAAGCAAATGAAGACTCTGAGTAAGGATTCTCAACCTCCCTCTCTGCAGCCATCGTGGTGGTTGGAGAACTGCTCACCACTGAAATTCTTCTTTGGTGTCTCAGAAATTGACCATAATAAAAAAGAACTGTGCAAACAAAACAAAAAACGTCCACATTTTCTGAAAAATTAGGCAATCCTGACCACAGCGCCAGTGCTAGGTTGCAAGTATATTTCTAAAGTGTTAGCTTGTTTTCCTCATGCACTGGATTCTCGCTGCAGCATTTGAGAGATTTGGTCATTTTTCCAGTCGTCCACTGGAGAAGGTGAGTGGGTGTTTGATCCTACTTTTTACAAAAAAAGTTACATTTTGTCACAGTTGACAAGAATTAAAAAGATATAAAAGAGAGGCTAAATTCCCTTTTCTGAATCTGTTAAGAGACAACAGTAGATGAAGTTAATCAGTGATTGTTGTGTTAAATCTTGCACCTTTTCCAGAAGTATTGTGGTAGTTCACTTTTAATTCCCAGGTAATTTCTGAATTTTGGCCAACTGAATTACAGTGAGTCCTTCCAGAATCATTTTCAAATAATTTTTGGGGTTTGGGCTAGGGCTAGAATTAAGGGTTAGGATTAGGGCACAGTACCACCTAATTACCATAGAATTGCTACAATATTATGGGAAATTACTTCAAAATAAACACATTAATACTAGGTAAGTACTTAATTACCATTGCCATATTTCCAAGTTATCACTTGGTAAAAGGCCAACTTAATACAAGCTAATTACACCTTATTCTTGCAAAATTACTAGATAATTAAGATTTTTACAAAATTACTAGATAACTAGAGCCCACTGAAATGAATTGTGTTCCAGATGTTGTGTCACTCTGACTGGCCCGTAATTTATGTGACAGACAGAGCCTTTGTCTTTGTTTCTTCCCAAACATCATCTATGGGATGTTGCCCAGATTGATGTAAAATAAAACCCTTGCAAATGATAATTGAAAGAGTCTAATTAGCATGTTAGGTTAGCATCAATGTGAATTTACTCTGATGTTCCCATGTTTTCTTCTTCCTTAAATCCATTCACAGATGACAGCGTCCCCGTCCAGAGATCAGGGTATTGTCCCTGTGGTTGGCACCGTTACAACAACAATGACTTGGGCCTATGCTGAGGTAACCCATTCCCTCTGATTCTAGTGCATCTCCTATGACTATTGCATTTAACAGTCCCACAGCTTTATCCACGGTAACTTGGTAAATGAAATATTCCAATGCAATACAGAGCTACATGTAGTTTCTATAAGCAGGCTTCAGTTAGAAACAGAACCTTACCCTTCGTCCCTGTTTTCCTAACCCTAACCAGAGTGTGGCCTCACATGATGTCTCTATTTCTGCAGAGAAACTGCCAGGATCGTGGCGGTAACCTCGCCTCAGTGCACAGCATGAACAAGTTATCAGTTCATTCAGAGGATGCTATACAGGAGCACTAACGGGTATCCAAGCACATGGCTTGGAGGTTCAGATGCACAACACGTACATAGCTGATTACATGATGTAAGAAGTTATGAAGAAATACCACTGTTTTTTTCAAGTGTTTATCACCTAATGGGCTAAATCCTATTGTTCAGGAGGGTGTTTGGCATTGGAGTGATGGATCACTTTTCTCCAACATCAACTGGTGTCCTGGAGAGCCGAACAATGCTAGGTGGCAGCATTGTCTACAAATGAACTTTTCAGGTAAATCACTTTCAACTAGACAATTTCCATGAGCAGAAATTGCAAGGGGGCTCGGGGGTGTGTGTGGGTTTCATTGCAAGGTCATTCCTGACAATCGACCTGACTTGTCATTACAAAATCATGTCCAAGTCCAGGCTGAAGCAGCATGTAACTGCACAATGACACAGTGAAATGGTTAAGAAACACTGTACATGCCAGGAGAATTCATTCATGTGTTTTAGTCATGTGGCCTGATTAGCTGTTGCTGATCCCCTGGCACCTGAGCTTCAGCTGTCTTCTTGATATACCTGGTGGGGTTGGCCCTCACTATGAAATAGAGTCCTTTAATTGAATTTTATACAGACATGCAGTTCCTGTCGAGATCTTGATGAGAGCCGGTGCAGAAGAGATGAATTTTATCATTTCCAGCTCCATTTGAGCACACTGAAAACTTTTATGGAGAAAGGATTGTGGATTCTTATTTTGATTGATGTCACCAAAGTCAAGACAACACACAAACACACACGTAAGCTTTGCGCGCTAACACACACACAAATGCACAATCTCTCCCATTCACTTCATATGGGATACATGTGTGGCTGTGTTTGGCGACATCAGTCACCAAAGACTTTATGGGGGACTGTATGTGGATGAGAAGCCACCCACAGTGTCCCGCCATCCTGTTAAAGCATTGTTTAAATGGGCTGCTTTATTGGAACAGCACCATGCTTGTGCGTGATCAGAGCTCATTGAGGGCTGTATGTGTGTTAATCAGCGATAACATCATCATCAGTGATCACAGAGAGCAGTTACACCTGTGAGAGAAAAGAGCCGTTTTGGGTGATTTTACTTGTGAACACAGTCTCTCTCTCTCCTCTCTGTGTGCGACCAACATACATGCTATCATCAAACGGATTTCAGCGTGAGCATCTGCAGGCTTGGTACTAACAGTGATGTCATTTTGGTGTTGATTGTGCAAGAAATGTGGTCAGGGGGGTGAGCTAAAAATGGGCATCTTTCTGAGTCTGAAGACCTCAAATCTCAGATTCTATAAGATTGCAGCAGAGGAGAGATATGTCGCCGTACTTGGTACAGTTAGTCCTCTCAGTCCACTTGGTTTTGATATATATTTTATGTGTGTGGTGTTAGATTTGTGGCCGTAGTCAGTAGTTGTTTGCAAAATTCTCAGTTGATGTGTCAGCTCTACCAGCCTCTGGAGTGATGAAATCACCCACTCTAGCAGGGCGATTTTTAAGCATTTTCAGTCAACACACAGGAGTTTTGAAGATTCGCCTATCAAAAACCGTCAACCCCATCGTCATACCAAAGACATTCCTGAAGACAGGACAAAAATACCTGTGTTTTAAAGTTTGAATGATCTCTGTAGGTGAAAGTATGGCGAAGCAGTAAGGGTGGTGAAAACCCCCATTTTTGTTCTTTCTTCGTCTCTCTCCCCATTCATTTCTAATGGGACTTTTTTCGCAGTTTTTTTTTCATATTTCTTTGTAAATCTCATAGCACACTGATCGGGACCAAACCACACGTTTTGATGTATAATATGCGAGGGGTTTTCTCAAAGCCCTGGGAGGAGTAGCACGCCAAAATTTTGTCTGGAAGATGAAAAAGAAAGCGAAATGCACGGAAGAACAATAGTGGCTCATGGTTTCGCCATGAGCCACTCTCCTCCCATAGTTTTGCTATGGAGAGGAGAGTGGCTCATGGCGTTGCCCTAAGCCCCTTATTCTTAACAAATATACAGTCAAAAGCATCAATACTTGTCCCCAACATTGACGTAATGATAAACAGCAGATATCACAAGAAAAACTTAAAAACAACAACGTATTTCACTTGAATCCTTTTTTTTTTTTTTTTTTTTTTTGGGAAATGGTGCACAATTGCAATTGGACACGCAGCTTCTCTCAACATTATAACCCTTTTTTTTTGTCACTTTGAAAAGCATTTTGGTAATAAACTTATTATTAGCAGCACAGGTTGAAAAAGTTTTCAGGACATTTAATCATCTTTCTGACTCAGTGTTTAGTGATGTTGGTGCACAGAATGACTAGAAATACTCTTGTTCTTCTAACAGGTGCTGGGATGACTTCTGGTGCTGGGACCATTGCCCATTCATCTGTGCCAGAGATCTTTGATCGTCTGGTGGTCAACACAACGACATGAAGAAAGTGTGAAGAGCACAAACTCATTGTTTTATTGTTCATCAATTTCATAATCAACATGAAGGCTCCATAATTCATAGGTGTTAAACCTTTTACACCTTTTCTGTGATGATTCCTAAGTGCCATAAATGAGGAGTAAGAGAAACTCACCCTAAGTTGACATGATCTTTGTTTTTTTGTTTTTTTTTTACGTGGAAATTAAAGTATTTTTACTTGAAAATCTCTGATGTATAAGTATTTCTTTTAGTTTAAGAACAATGTGTTTTTTCTGGATTTTAAAATTTAACTGTCCACTCATGGCACAAAGCCTCCAAACTGGGTCTATTAAAGAAACAAATCTTAAATTTTAAGCTCTAACTAGCAAGACTGAATAATAATGGTTGTTATAAGTTTTAGCATAAAGGGAGAATGGGGTTTCTTGTCATACGGGTTGGTTGTCACACTCATTCATCTCACCACCAGAGGGTGCTACCTCCCAAAATTTGGTATGTAAATTTCCAGATTTGGGACCAAAACTCATCTCAGAGTCTTCTCTGGAGTAGGACAGCTGAAGTTGATGTGAACTTTTTGTGTTTTTTTCATGCCAAATCGTAAATATTCAGCTCCTCTGGATTTTTCTTCTAGGGCACAGGTGTCAAACGAGGCCCGGGGGCCAAATCCAGCCCATGATACAGTTAAATACGGCCCCCAAGATGATCTCATATTTCTGTTCTAACTGTCCCATCAGTCTGAGGTCTGCAGATTTCCTCAAGTATAAAAATGTGAACTTATCCTGATGATTTAAGATAGCCTTGTCAAGACACAAAATCTGAAAAAGTAATGACTGAAAATATTTTGATAATAAGTCAGGAATGTGGGAAAATTAATTTGTTTTTGTTTTTTTCAATTTAGCATCTCACAATAAGGACTCAAAATTAGGATTCTGACTTTTAATTTCATACTTTGAGCATTTCAACTCATAGTTTTGACTCATATAATATTTAGAGCTTTAAGATTCATAATTCTAATTTTTAAGTCATATTTTGACCTTTTAAACCAATTATTTTGTATTTTACCTTATATTTTCCATTCCAAACTTTGACTTCATAACTCATAGTTTGATCTTTTAGACTCACAATTTAAAACTTTGAATCATATTTTGACTTTTAATTTCATGATTATGAATTTTATTTCATATTTTGACCTTTAAAACTCATGATTTTGACTCTCTTTCTAATATATTTGCCATTAAAAACACATTATATCTCCACTTCAATTTCATGTTTTGAATTTTTGGACCTAATAAATTACTTTTCTCACATTGTGAGCCTTTAAACTTATCTTTTTCACGTTTTAAATGTCAAATTCTTTTTTTTATTTTTTTATTTTTTTTTATTTTATTACCGGTCAAACAAGGTTTACAGTTGATGTTTAAGGGGTGACCCTGTTAGGCCCTCAGGTTAGTCCTGAATCTAGAATCGGGCCCTTGCTGTGATTGAGTTTGACACCTCTGTTCCAGGGTGTCACACAATGGGTTTATAGCAAAATAACTTAGCTAGCTAATTTGTTGGAATATGGTTGTTAGCCTTGGTGCTAGCAAGAAATTCCAGTTGGGGTTGGTTGTCACATTCTCTTTGGGGTTGGTTGTCACAGCTGGTCAGGGGTGATATGGCAGAAGTGTTGAATATGTTGGAGTATATGGATCCTACATTAGCCATCATTGTAATTCAGATAGTGAATGCTTGGAGCTTAGTTGAGTAGGCTGTTATTGTTTTGTTCTTTATGTAGCTATAGGCCGACAGGCTGTTTTTTTTTATGTTCCATGCTCATTTTGTGTAAAGACGCATTAAGTTGTTATTCATCAACTTGTTCATGCAATTAAAATTTCTAATTTAGTTCTGCCTTCTTCTTTTTAAGCTTCAATTTAATGCTGGAGTGACTATTAACAGATGCTTTGATGGTGAGCAATTCACACTAGAGTAAAAAGTGTGACAACCCTGTTCTTCCCCACCTATGTTTTTACCAAACCAACAGGAAACAGGTAAAGGATTGACTAATCATGTTTGCTTTGCCTCTTGGTGTTGTGCTGTTCTCCAGGAGAGATTTGACTTGATCTCACTGTAAGTCACAACATTCTGTCACATACACACACTGTAAAATAGTGAGGGCCAAAAATGGCTATAAAACTTTAACAGTAATGACTAAATATCTGTATAAGATAGGAACAAGTAACCTGAGACTTCTTCATGTCTACCATCAGACAAGTCCATCTTGGAATGCAATGATATATTAAACAGTCTATCTGGCATGTCAGGTTAAGGAAAAAGTGCATCCAGCATAAAAAGCTGGATAATTTTTCTATTTCTAAGCAAAAACGAACTCTGTAGGAGGAATTGAGTTGAGGCTATTGGGCTTGGACATTGACTAAGATGATGTGCGTATGTGACAGAATGTTGTGACTGTCTTAGAGTGGAGCAGATGAGTGAAATAATGGTTCAAATGGTGATACAAGCATGAAATTTGGTACATGTACTCTTCAAAGCTTACTTAAAAAAACAAACAAACAAACAAACAAACAAACAAAAAAAACACTGGCCACACAAAAATCCAAGATGGCAACCATTTTCCAAGATGGCCGACACGTCATACTGAGCCCCATTGTAATGGGTTAAAAAACTGAAGAAAAGAAACCATAATTATTGTCCAAGTCTAGGTTTTTTGGACACCAAAATGGCAAGTGAAGGTAATTTTGTCCATGGCAGTTGCATATTAGACTTTAACCAAGATGGCGGCCAAGATGGCTGCCGCAAAAGACAAATTTCACCATATCTCAGCAACTAATAAAGATAGATGAATGATTTTTGTGTCTAACCCTACCTTTTTCGGGTCAGAGAATCGAATGGACTTGTTCCAGTAACCATAAAGGCTACCTGAACTGCTGCATCAAAAGTCAAGTCAAAGTCAAGTCAAGAAGATGGCATTGATTTATTGGTTAATGTAACCCTTTCAGAAAAGCGTAGGTCCCAATAAAATAAATAACAGAGCCCTATAATAATTCTTATTTTTTCATCGTACTTGTCATGTATGTCAAAAGTAATCAAGAATTCTTCTGTAAGAACCAGCAATGACCTTTGCAGGCAAAAATGTTGCTTTGCATTGATTTATATGTTAATGTAATCCTTTAGGGTGATGAAATGATTATAGTGTCCCATGTTTGTAGTTTTCTTGGCCTTGTTGCTGAAGGCTGACACTTAACTCCCATGTGATCTGTACACCATCCGAGTAACTACAAGTCATGTAGAGCCCACTTACCCTTGGCTCGGCTCTCCCGAATTCACGCCTTGTCAATTCAGGTGCGGCTCTCTAATAACTACCAACTACTGTTTACTAGCTAATTGATATGGGGCTTTTAGACAGCATTTGGGACACTAAACTAAACTAAATTAAACTACAACTACTAGTCTAATACTACACTATCAGTAAGGCTAGATCAGCTGACACTGAACCCCATGCTGAGTTACACAGCAGTGATGTCACCAGTGTGCCCTGGTTGTGTGCTGACACTCACTCTATTGCGGTTGTAAGCTCTCATCATTGCCTCAGTTCTGTACTGAAAAATGTGAAAATGGCTCTATTGGATTCTACGACCCAAAAAAATGTATGTCAATGGGGAGCAGGTGGCCGAGTGGTTAAAGGCGCGCCCCATGTACACGGGTGGCCTGGGTTCGAATCCGGCCCAAGGCTCTTTACCGCATGTCTCTCCCCCACTCTTGACCTGTTTCCAACTCTATCCACTGTCCTCTTCTGTCTAATAAAGGCACAAAAATGCCCCCCCCCCCAAAAAAAATAAACACATGTATGTGCACACCAAAAAAATCATGTATATGTGTTCAGTAGTTGCCTAGGTATGAATACTTTCAATTAATGGTGGCCATCTTGGATGCCATCTTTGAAATTAAATTTTATGTTATTTCAACAATTAAAACAAAACTCATGAAGCCGAATATCAAGAAACATTTTTTCTTTAAAAAATCATCAGGCAACAATTTAAATAATGAAATAAAGCAAAATGTTGTCAGGCAAGGCAGCCATCTTGAAAAATGACCATCATCTTGGATTTTTGCCTGACCAGCGTTATTTTTGAAAAGAGTAGACCTTGAAGAGTACATGTACCAAATTCACTATTTGAACGACTCTTGTGAAATATGCAATTATCCACTGCACTATTAGTGAGGCAAAGGCAAATGTTTCCTAGAGGAACACAAAGAGAACATTTCACAGAGAAAATCTGGAGTGGGAGTTTCTCAAACAAGCAGAAGAGAATGGTTTGGGCATGAGCACTGGAAATTTGTGTAACTAATGATTTAAAAGAAATCAGGCATTTTGAGCACAAACTGTGAAAATCTGAGCACATAAAGGCAATTTTGAAAGCAAACACAGGTTTGAATGGAAAGTTTGAAGACAATTCTGAGCCCAGAGTCAATAAGTAATGTTCTGCAGCAACAATGAGCCCATTTATTTTTGGAATAGAATTTTGTCTTGAAAATGAACAAGTAACTTTTTCTAGCTTTGAGTCATCAGATTGAACATTTGTTGATGTCATCATTTTACTGCACATGTTTCAAAGTATTTGCAGACTGCTGCTAGAACAGCTAATCCATGATTTGCCTGTGTGAGATTTGGACATTTGATTATCTGTTTGCATATGCCTCTTTATATTTGACTTACATGAACTTGAATCTTTAGACATATGGACCTGACTGGACTGACATTGATGTCTTTTATAAAATGCTGTGCAAAAAATCTATAGATTTCTACATGTAGGAGGAAATGTTAAAAAGAGAGTCACATGTGGGCTGCCATTTTTGTGCAATGCACTCTGGGTAGTGATGTCATCTGGCATGTTTTGGATTGCCTAAATCTAAACTAGAGTAACTTTTTCTCTTGTAGTCCTAAATGGTAAAACTGAACATGATTGACATGAAAAATGCTGTAATGATAACACTACAAAGAATAAATATATAAACATAAGACAATCTGTCAAGACAATCTTTAGAACCATCAGATAATCAGGGCCATGCTGACTTTGGTTGGAAAGAGGGAATTTGAACCAGAAGTGTCTGGATTATTAGGTAAAGTGTACCCTGCTTCAGTTAGACTAAGCTTAGTGTAAGCCTAGGCCCCTGTTTCAACTTGTTTTGATCTTGAAAAGTCAACCGATGATTCTTAAATGATGTAATAGTGATTATACTAGAGTCAAATTTACGCTCATCACGAGGCTTCATACAAACCTAGAGGCTCTCTTAGTTTGTTTTGTAAGAGTGGAAGCAGAAGAACGGTACGAGACACCACTGTGCCTGAGTTTTCAAAAACAAATAAAATGTCCTGGATAGAAATTTCTAGGTTCATCAACAGTTTTAGGCAGATTACACATTAGTATGATTGTATATCATCCACATTTATGTACAACCAATACTTAATTTACTTTACAATAAACTTAAGTCAGGACTTCTTTGTCAGAAAAAAACACGTCAAGCATCCAGATATGCCTATGAGGAAAGCCTGGGGCAGGAAGATAAGACAAAAAACCAAAACAAAGCAGAGCAGGCATCGATGACAACAGAATATTTCTGATTGAGCAGAATAAAGGAGGAGCTGGGGTGGAGGAAGGTTGCAAAAAGCAGCGAAGAGTAGCCAGACTAGAGCGGTTTCAATAAGGCAGCATGATTGCGATTAGCCAATAGCAGGGTTAACTCAATTCAATTCAGTTCAAACACTTTATTTGTCCCCAAAGGGCAGTTAAAAAGCACAGAGAGCAGCAGCATGGACACTCAACATTTAAAACAGAACATGTGCAAAAAAGTGAATCAGCTGGCTGTCAGCTGATGAGGGCTAATGCTACAAGCTCGATTATAATACTGACATACCTTGAGTGCTCTATTCCCAGTCTCTGCTTGTGTTTCTACTGAGTTTATTTTTGTGTTTTCATATGGACAAATATATTTTTGAGTGTAATATGTGTGGACAGGGTCATGTCTGAAAATGGAGGAGGAATTCCTCTGTCTTCCCACCTAGTCACACCTACACGTGTACAAATGTAAGGAGACTGTGTCAGAATGTTGATAAGGAGTTGGTGTGAATTTCCCTAGATTTGCTTACTGGCGCCATTAGAACCATTAGAACACACAACGTTGACACTTAGAGTCCATACAGCAACAGGATGATGGAGAGGATCTTGCTGGGTCTCTTCTGTCTTGCAGGTCAGTGATTTTGTGTCATAATCCAACATTTCTCAAGGAAGGAAATGATCAATCTAACATTAATCTAAAGGCCTCCTCATGGACGTTTGATAACATACCACTCGTGTCTTTCATGTTTGTATTTTTAGCTGTTTACCTCCTGTTTTATTTGTAGTACTAACCCTTTACCTCTGTCTTTCTGGACCAGCCTGTCTCACACTTAGGGTCTCTTCTATTGGGTTGTAAACTGGCAGAGTAAAATGTTAATTACACTATAAATGGTAACTGGTAATTAGTAACTCAAGACTGTGTTGTCCATGAAAATCTAGCCTTAAAAAGAGGTTATAAATGTAAACTTCCCTATAGCATTGGAGAAGAGAGGCCTCAGTGTGTTTTAAGTGTGGAGATGCTCAGTAATAAAAGCTTCAGAAAAGCAAATTGAACAGATTTCTCAAAAATGAAGCTTTCAACAACTCTTAAAGCTAAAATGATGATTTTAATGGTTGATAAAGAAGCACAAAAACAAATTAAAAACACACAGTATTCTCTGTAATAGCTCAATGCCTCTTCAAGGACTGCTGAAAACATTTTGACCTGTTACCATTACTTTTTGCTTTTTAAATTCACTCTAGAACAGAGGCGACGCCTGACAAGGCTTAGCCCAAAACAAAGGACGGTCCAGGAGTTACCAGGCAGTTGTACGCAGTATTTTTACACAATTTAAACACAAAATTAGATTGAAAATGTCAACAAATCTATGCAGCATTTGGGCCAGAATAATGCAGTCCAGGGGTCCAGGTGGCCTCGTGGTTTAGCTCGAGGCTAGTAAACACAGACACAGAGCTTTCAACTGATGTAGCTTCAGGACCCACCAAAGTGTCTTCAATGACAATTTGGGACCCAAATGTCAGAAAATTTCAGACCAGTCATATTTATTTTTTTGAAATATGTTTTTGTTTGATTGTAAATGGAAGAAATATTTCAAATGAACAAAGAAAAGGAACAAAACAGTCATATTTACTCCACTCATCCAAGATAACATTTACAATTTATGCCATTGTTCAGAGAGCTTGAGGAATTACCTCAGTATCATGGGAGACGCAGCTTAGTTACCAAAAGAAAAGACAATAAATGAAATTCATTATTAAATAAATATTTACATTGAACTTTTTTCACAAAAAAGGATGAATGCAAATCTAGTACTTTTGTCTGTACTTCACAGATTTTTACAACCATTTTTTAGGAGGCAAACATTCACGACCCACTAAAAGCAATTCCATGGTCTACTTTTGAGCCCAGATCCACCAGTTCAGGAACACAGCTCTAAACAAAGTAGTGGATTAGGGAAAGGGATGGGAGGCCAGTGTAGGGATGCTAGTGCAGGTGTAACTTAGTTCCTGTTTTGCATAGGCTTAGGAGTCTTGAATCTCAACCTACCTTTGGGTCCTGACCAGTACTCGAGTTGAGGGGGGATGAGGGGGATGGCATCCCCCCTGAAATAAAAATGGTCAAAATCATCGCCCTTCTAAAATAGTCATCCCCCCTTTCCATCCCTTGAGCCATTTTTATCAATGAATGTGGAAATATTACGACTATTTTAACACTGGAAATATTACCACCATTTCAACATTTAGGGGGTTTGACAGGGCTCGACATTTACACCTCCAACTAGCCAAATGTGGGTGGATTTTGGCCGTGGCGGTTAGCAGCTGTATGATAAATATAGTCGAGGTAATGTATATACAATGTTGACCAAACAGAAACTTTACCTGTAACTTTACCTGTAACTTTACCTGTATATCCACCTGTTATTCTGCATCCTCTCTTGTCAAGAGTCAGCTCATATATCCTTTAGTTTGTTAATTTATGGTAAAACTCTGTAAAGCTCCTGCGCTGGTTCTGATTGACGTTGTAGAACTTCCTCGCGCTGATCAGCTGTTTTAAAATCAGATCACTGGTGAAAACAAATAAAGAAAATGTAGGTATATTTTAAGTTGATATAATACAATAAAGCCCACTGATAATAACAGAAACAAGAACATAGTGAGAAAGATACAGAAGCAAAATGGATGAGCTGCTGTGTTAGGGAAGGGGAGGGGTGCAGGGGTGTGTTTGAGGGGGGATGAGGGGGCAAGATCACTGGTTAATGCTAGTTTAATTCTGAGGAAAAACCCCAATAAAACAGAGCTAAAAAATGTGGGATTAATGTTATGATGAAAATAACTCTTGAAAAAGTCAGAGAGACATTAAAAATATTATCTTTATAATGCAACAAGGAATATGATCATTGAAAGCTCACAAAAATGTGAGAAAAAAGGTCAAAAACAGCAAAAATATGGCAAGATATATAAATATATATATATATATATATATATATATATATATATATATATATACACAGTTTTATATATGGGGGATGTGTTAAATTCTGGACTTCACCAATTTTGAAACTCGACTACTGGTCCTGACCCACCAGTTCAGGAACACAGCTCTAAACAAAGTAGTGGATTATGGAAAGGGATGGGAGGCCAGTGTAGGGATGCTAGTGCAGGTGTAATGAAGTCTCTGTTTTGCATAGGCTTAGGGGCCTTGAATCTTATGAGATGTAGAGAGTCTAGTCTGGATGATAATAGTGAAAGGATGACTGGATAAGCAATCTAAAAGGGTCCACAAGCCATGTTGAGGAGATTCAGAGCACTCCATGCCTCTATCTGCTGACAAGCTTAAAAAAAATGCTGATTTCCTTTTCCAGCAGGATTTGACCCCTACCCACAATGAAGCCTAAAGTAATAGTAACTGGTTTCTGACCATGGCATTACTGGCAGGACCTAAAACCCCATACTCATTCCAAAAGTCTGGGTTGGAACCCAAAGGTGGGTTGAAGGATATTCTTTTTCTAAATACTTTCTTCCATCTATGTTCCAACCCTCACCTATGGTCATGAACTCTGGGTAATGACTGAAAGAATGACACTGCAGATACAAGCGGTTGAAATGAGCTCCCTCAGGAGGGTCTCTGGGCTCGGCCTTGGAGACAGGTTATATATCCCATGTGACCTAGAAGTGCCTCAGAACCCCTCAAGAGGAACTGGAAAATGATACTGGGGATGGGGATGTCTGGGTAGATTGACTTTGTCTGCTGCCACGGTGGCCCAACCAAGAATGGGTGGGATTAAAGCCCCAATAGGAAAGTCCACACTATCACACTCAGCCTCAGGACTTTGGACCACTGAGCAAAAATAGAGTTCTTTTTTTTCTACAGCCCAGGTGAGATGCTTATGATGTCTAGACAAAACAACAAACTTTTTCATGATACTCTATTTTGTTCTTGTCTTTCCTCTCAGGCTGGGACATCTCCTCAGGCCTCCCTCGTCAGTACCACTATGTCGCTGAGCCCAAGACCTGGACTGAAGCTCAGACCTACTGCAGGGAGAAATACACAGACCTGGCCACTGTTGACAGCAGTGAAGAAGTGGAACACTTGGTGTCCACAGTTTCACCTCTTCTGTCTGGCTCTTCTGTCTGGATTGGTGTGTACAGTAAAATCGAATGGAAATGGTCAGATGGGTACAACGGGACTGGGGCTGATTACAGGAGCTGGATACCTGGCAAGGAACCCAACTTTTATGGTGACCAGTACTGTGTGATCGTTGAAACTGGTGGACAATGGTGGGATCAAACATGTTCTACTCAGAAATCATTCATCTGTTACAAAGGTAAGAGGAGAGCCAGAGACAGGCCCATGTACTGAGTCTCCATTAATACAGTGACATGACACATAAGAGTTCACACAAACATTTCTACATTGAATTCTCCTGTCCAACCTATCAAACCCCAACTGACAGAAAACAAGTGCTTTACATCTGCCACTAACTTTACAAGGTTTCAAAAGTCAAAATGAAAATAATGACCTAAAATAAATTATCAATATTCATAAGCCTTCAAGATGGCTGAATAAGGCAAGAAACTGCAAAATCAGGTTTGAGGTGGCAACAAGTGTGAAAACAAAAGTGTAAGACAAATGTCATCTAGGGGCAAAATTAGATTAAAAAGTTGTAAACAAAAGTGCAAGAAGTTGCAAACAATTGGAAAAAGCTGCAAAAATGGTTTATAAGCAACACAAATGGGCAAAAAGCAGCACTATAGCAACTAGTGGCACAAAATGTGCAAAATGGGTTTGAGAGTAGCAAAGGTGGATAAATGTGAAAAAAATATGCCAAAATTTGAGAAAATTGGCGAAAGTGACAAAAAATTGGCCGATGCAGCGACCAAGGGAAAAAAATGGGTAAAAAAAAAAAAAAAAAAAAAAGTGTTTTAAAATCGGGGCAGGTGGCAAAAATAGATGGCAAGAGGGAAAAAATAGGTCACAGAGCTTCTTAAATGGGCAACAATTCTAAAACAAGGCCAACAAGTGGCAACAAAGTGGCAAAATAAAGCAAAGAGCAGCAAAAATTGGTTAAAAATGGCAGAAAATAGAAAAAACATCAATTAGGGTAAATATGGCAAAAATGTGCACAAGTGCAACAAGTGGCAACAATAGGCAGAACAAACAAACAAAGTGGCAAAGTGGGGCAAAAAATAGCAAATTGTTAAAATAAGGTAACAAGTGATTAAAAAAGGGGCAAGATTTCTGCAATAATTGCAAAATTGGGGCAAAAAGCTGCAAATATGTGTTGAAAGTGGCAAAATGAAGTGGGAAAACAGAAACAAGTGTTTAAAAAAGTACCAAAAATGATCAGAAATGGCATAAAACTGGGATAAAAGTTTAAAAACCTGGAGGGGAAGAGTGGTGAAAAGGGTTATAGAATAGCACGAATTAATCATTTCAACATTAGAACCAAACAACAGCAATGATGCACAGGTGAAGGAAACAAAAAGCTAACATTTATAAATATCATTTGTTTAAAAGACAAACCAACAGAAGTTTAAAAATATGAATGTATAATTATTTTATAGCCTCATTTATGAAGTGAGCCATTTTGGTCCTTAAGGGCTCTTGAGGGTGTCAAATTTAAAGGGCTGCCAAAGGTTAAATGGTGGCCGGGTCCACCAGGGTCAGAGAGAACATGTGCAGACTAGGGTCAGGAGGGAATTTGTAGGCCCGCTCTAAGCTAGTAAGTGTAGTCTCTGACAGGGAAATGTATGAGGAAATGGAAGTGGGCCATGCCAGCTTGGAGTCACCTATAGACACACCATTGGCAAGACACATTTCAGTCTGGATACAAGTTTATGAAAAAGTTGATTATGAGTACACATTTACCAATATCTCAAAATATTTCTAGGAACACAACAGGATCCTGAATTTGTTAGACTCTACACAGAAATGAACTGGACCAATGCTCAGAAACACTGCAGAAAGAACTACATAGACCTGGCCACCATAAAGAACGACATCGAGAACCACAAGGTCCAGATCTTGCTGCCAAACGGTGCCGGGGCATGGTTCGGACTGTTCAGAGATCCTGACTATTACTGGTCTGATGGAAGCGACTCCACATTCACAAACTGGGGAAAAGTTTCACACTATGTGGGTGACATAAACGTGGCATGTGGTGCAGCGGATCTGACAAGCTCGGGAACGTGGATACAGAAGAGATGTGAAACTAAACTCCCATTTGTGTGCTACAGAACTCGTAAGTGGTTGATCATCTTTAAACAATAATGTTGGGCTGTGTTTAATAAACATGATGTCAGTGCTCATCAATATTCATGAATTTGGTATGAAACCATATCTTCACTGTCTTGGTATTTTTATTTGTTCTGGAAAACAGCAAAGACACAGCAGGTGATAAAGCTCAAGATCAAGCTTGATGACCTCTCGGTGGATCTCAATGACCCTGCTGTGAACGCAGACCTCCTACAAAAGGTGCGTAAAAAATCTTCAATTTCTTGTTTTCCTCTGGGACTATGTCTTTCCTGCTTCTTGGACCATAACAAACCTACTCTGGCCTCCCACAGACACTACAATTTTAACCACGTATGGAAGTGAAGAAGTTAAAAATGTTTTTGATTGATGTTTCCCAGCTTCAGGACAGGCTGAAGGAGAGTGGACTGAGTGGAGTTACCCTGAAGTGGAGAAAGCAGCCAGATGGGAAAGTGTTCCACAAGGAGGGAGAATGTTCTCAGACCAAGAGTGATGAAGAAAGCTGTGGAAATTAAAATACCCACAATGCACGCTAAACGCTGAGTCAATCACTCATTGATATGAAGTGATGGACTGGGAGAGGAAGTTTCTACCATATTTACTCTATATTTAAAGTTGGCAAAGAGGGAATCCTCAGTCCCACACTGACAGTCCCTCTGTAGCTACTGAACCATTTATTTGTCTGTAAAGGTGGTGGTTTACTTTTGGAAAATAATTGTTGTTTTGAAAATAAGAGCGTGTTTCATCTCATTCCAGACGTACCTGATTTTGACACGTAACATGTTTTAATACGTAGTTTCCCAACAACACATGTGTAAGTGTACACATGCAAACCATGGCAAGCCACAGACATGCAGTACATGCTTTCAGCTCCTTGACTTGACTTGGACTTGTGACCAAAGACTTAAGACTTGACTTGGACTCGTTATCAAACAAGTAGTACTTGACTTGAACTTGCAACCAAAGACTTGAAACTTGATTTGGACTCATGACCAAACAAGCTGGACTTGACTTTGATTTGCCATCAACGACTTGAGACTTGACTTGGACTCACGACGAAGCACCTCAGACTTGACTTTGACTTCGACCAAAGTCTTGAGGCTTGACTTGGACTTGTGTGCATCTCTGTCCAGCTGCAGCTGTTTTCATTGACGAGTCCTGCAGTTCAGATTCTAATCAAATTTTACTTTTAAGTTTGACAGATCAAAAAGGGAACAACTTGTGATTTTAGATGAGAATCATCAAATCATCATTATTATCAAATTATCAAGAAGAGACTTTTTTTTTAAACGGGGTTATCAAACGACTGTTTTCATTTTCATTTTTGTTAATTTTTAACTCTACAATCTTAAATACAGAGATCGAAATTTCAAGTTTTTTTTTACTTCCTTTTGAATTTCTGTTTTTTTAATCTAATAATTAAACAGCTTCATAATTTGTAACTCATCAGACACTAATACCTAATATATATAATAGTAATTATGATACATTTTGTTTATAAGTGCCTTTCTCAACACTCAAGGTCACTTTACAGATTAAAAGAGCACAATAAAACAACAAGATAAAAGCAAACACAGTATAAAATAGGACAAAGTAATTACAAAGAGTAGGGTATCCTGAACAGGTGGGTTCATATATATGAATTCACCCAAATTTGAGCCGGCTCACTGGGCTTCTCTGAGAAGTCAGAAATGAATCAAGCATAACATTCAGGCGCTAAAACTCATTTTTCTGTTCAGGGATGCAAGTAAATAATTATAATTTGACACATTAACCAAGAAATAATAATGTGCTTTACTATTTCTTCAGTTTTTTTTGTAAATCAGTACATTTGAAAATTCATTAAAGTTTAGATGTCATCTCTTTGGTGGTCATCAAAAATGATGGAGGACTGTATTACATACCTCAAAAACTGTAGTAGGCTAGAAAACATACGGCTTGTAATCAGTTCAAAGAAGAGTGTTGGACAGTCAATCTGGCAATGAGTGAGGAGGATTATGTACTGAATTAGAGATGAGATGCTGTTGTGTTCACAGCTCAGAAAGGTGAAAGGTGGTATGGACTCTGACAGAACAGTCTCATTTAACGAACAAACATTGGCAATTTGGTCCTACAAAGCACCAGAATGAGGCCCAGGATCTTTCTGGGCCTCTTGTGCCTGTCAGGTCAGTAAATATCTTTTCTTGATTACTAAATGCTTGCTGTGTTATAATCAAATTTTTTTTTAGTGCTCAAGTGGTAGATGGGGTTCTAATCTTTCTTGGAGTTTGTAAAATATGAACCAGAAAACTTCAGTTCCCAGTAAGACACTGAGTCTGTCTCACTCAAACTCTGGTTTCAATTGTTTAATAATCTTTTCAACCATATTATAATATAAAGGACACCTGGTTGTCTCTGCAGGGAGGCACTTGAGCTTTTCTGTGACGACATTTCTCTTTGGCTGATCACTATTTTATGCTTTATGTTGATGCTGTTGATAATGACAACGATGATCATGCCATTGAGGGTACTGATGAAATTCTCACCAAATCCCTGTACTGTCTATCAGAAACCTTGTCCAACAGACCTGAAGCCCTGTCCTTGTCATAGAATTCACATCGTTTCTGCCTGTCAATATCCTTAAATATGTTGGTCTAACTTAAATAATAAAGTTACTTTGGACAAAAACATCTGCTTAAGGATTTTTTTTCAAACTGTTTTACATCATGCAGCAAAGTCAATCGACATGAATATCTGAGATAAACATACAAAGCCACAAGACACACCATACATCCACATACTTGTGTAACCACTATTTTTACTGAAATGGATTAGATGCCAATTGAAGTAGTAATATACCAACATCTATTAGGTCCACAGGAGGAGGTAAGTAAAACCATCGCAATGACTTTAAATGAAAGAACAAGTAAAATGTTGATTAACAGAAAATTTACAGTGTGCACTTTAAAAGTGTGTATTTCTTTTTAAAGGGTAACATACTTGGAAAAAATACAATAAAGCTTTTCAGAGCTCTTACTTTTTAAACAACCAAATAAACCCAGGTACCCAGGTACTATTTTTTAGTTGTAGAAGTAAAGTTCCTTTAAATACTTCCAAGTTCAGTCAAGTAAAAAAAAAAAAGTAAGTTCACGTCTTTTTCTATTTAGTTCATTAGTTTGTTTGTGTGGGATCCCATATAGCTGTTAAATCTGTGATCCAAAGTGGAGAAGCAAATGAAGACTCTGAGTAAGGATTCTCAACCTCCCTCTCTGCAGCCGCCGTGGTGGTTGGAGAACCACTCAACACTGAAATTCTTCTTTGGTGTCTCAGAAATTGACCATAATAAAAAACAACCATGCGAACAAAACAAAAAAAACAAAAAAACAAAACAAAACAAAAAAACAAACAAAAAAAAAATTAACGTCCACATTTTCTTCTTAAAGTATGCAAATGAGTTGTAAAGTCTTGCACTAGTTTTCTCACATTAATTACAGTATTTCTGCTCAGAAAATGAACCTGTATGTGCTTGTAAACATTAAATTCACAAAACAAAAGCTTATCAAGCAACAGCATTTCACATTTCACATTCTTTTATCAAAATAAACAATGTTGAGTTCTATTAGTAAAGAAAACACAGTCCCCAGATGTTTTTTTCCCCTTTTCGTGGTCACCGAGTGAGCACGAAGTTACAGCAATTTAAGCTAGCAGTAGACAAAAACAGACGCTCACCGCAGCAACATGGTCAAAATACACGAAAAAGTAGTCCTCCGTAAACCCTTAATGAACAAAAAAATCAAGCAACTTCAGCTCTCTTCTTCAAAATAACTCTTTTTTTCTAACAGAACGACTATCTGTTTCCTCTTCTTCTTTCTAAGTCTGTCTTCAGCTAGCTGCCTAGGCGATCGGCTCCATGCTCTGTGCTCTCTCTGCCCCTCCCAACCTGTTTTTCCTCATCAGAGAGACTGGCATACTTCCTCTTTCTAAAGGAGCCTGGCGAAACCCAGTGGACATTTTTACAAACTTCATCAATAACAACATTAAACTTTTAACAGTAACTGCTTAATTTATGCAAGAGGGTCTAGCTGCAGACCTCAACAAAACCTCTTCTCTGGGGTGTTTAGCCACAGACCTCTACGCTGGTGTGTGCAGTGTGTTAGCTGTTGTTATCATGACTGGACCACTGACTCTTACTGGACCTTAGCGTAGCCCCGTACACTGGAGAGTGCAGTAGCAGACCCCGACCCCTACGCCCCAGCTTAGGGGTCTACGCTATTAAAACCCGAGTGGTTAGATTTAGACATTAAAACCTGAGTGGTTAGGTTTAGGCATTTAAACCCGAATGGTTAGGTTCAGGCATTAAAACATGAGTGGTGAGATTTAGGCATTAAATCCCGAGTGGTTAGATTTAGGGTAAGCCAGTGGGCAGGGGGCTAGAGCAGAAAATTGGGCTCGGGATATATTTCACGCCCCAGCGTACAGGTCTGTGGCTGAATGCCCCAGCGTAGAGGTTTGCTCAAGGTCTGCAGCCAGACATGTCTCAATTTTTGGGGGTTACACGTGCACGCACGGATAAACAAAGTTTTAAATAAACAAGTCAGATGCAAATCAAACCATCAATGATCAGTGAGAGAGGATAAGGAATCAACGTGACTGAGTTATTTCATGAAAGGAGTCGCGGTATTCTGAAAAATTAGGCAATCCTTACCACAGCGCCAGTGCTGGGTCGTAAGTATACTTCTAAAGTGTTAGCTTGTTTTCCTCATGCACTGGATTCTGGCTGCAGCATTTGAGAGATTTGGTAATTTTTCTAGTCGTCCACTGGAGAAGGTGAGTGGGTGTTTGATCCTACTTTTTACAAAAAAACGTTACATTTTGTCGCAGTTGACAAGATTTAAAAAGACATAAAAGAGAGGCTAAATTTCCTTTTCCGAATCTGTTAAGAGACAACAGTAGATGAAGTTAATCAGTGATTGTTGTGTTAAATCTTGCACCTTTTCCAGAAGTATTGTGGTAGTTCACTTTTAATTCCCAGGTAATTTCTGAATTTTGGCCAACTGAATTACAGTGAGTCCTTCCAGAATCATTTTCAAATGTTTTTTGGGGTTTGGGCTAGGGCTAGAATTAAGGGTTAGGATTAGGGCAAAGCACCACCTAATTACCATAGAATTGCTACAATATTATGAGAAATTACTTCAAAATAAACACATTAATACTAGTAAGTACTTAATTACCATTGCCATATTTCCAAGTTATCACTTGATAAAAGGCCAACTTAATACAAGCTAATTACACCTTATTCTTGCAAAATTACTAGATAATTAATATTTTTACAAAATTACTAGATAACTAGAGTCCACTGAAATGAATTGTGTTCCAGATGTTGTGTCACTCTGACTGGCCCATAATTTATGTGACAGACAGAGCCTTTGTCTTTGTTTCTTCCCAAACATCATCTATGGGATGTTGCCCAGATTGATGTAAAATAAAACACTTGCAAATGATATTTCAAAGAGTCTAAATAGCATGTCAGGTTAGCATCAATGTAAATTTACTTTGATGTTCCCATGTTCTCTTCTTTCTTAATTTAACAGTCCCACAGCTTTATCCACGGTAACTTGGTAAATGAAATGTTCCAATGCAATACAGAGCTACATGTAGTTTCTATAAGCAGGCTTCAGTTAGAAACAGAACCTTACCCTTCGTCCCTGTTTTCCTAACCCTAACCAGAGTGTGGCCTCACATGATGTCTCTATTTCTGCAGAGAAACTGCCAGGATCGTGGCGGTAACCTCGCCTCAGTGCACAGCATGAACAAGTTATCAGTTCATTCAGAGGATGCTATACAGGAGCACTAACAGGTATCCAAGCACATGGCTTGGAGGTTCAGATGCACAACACGTACATAGCTGATTACATGATGTAAGAAGTTATGAAGAAATACCACTGTTTTTTTCAAGTGTTTATCACCTAATGGGCTAAATCCTATTGTTCAGGAGGGTGTTTGGCATTGGAGTGATGGATCACTTTTCTCCAACATCAACTGGTGTCCTGGAGAGCCGAACAATGCTAGGTGGCAGCATTGTCTACAAATGAACTTTTCAGGTAAATCGCTTTCAACTAGACAATTTCCATGAGCAGAAATCGCAAGAGGGGCTCGGGGGTGTGTGTGGGTTTCATTGCAAGGTCATCCTGACAATCGACCTGACTTGTCATTGCAAAGTCATGTCCAAGTCCCGGCTGAAGCAGCATGTAACTGCACAATGACATGGTGAAATGGTTAAGAAACACTGTACATGCCAGGAGAATTCATTCATGTGTTTTAGTCATGTGTGGCCTGATTAGCTGTTGCTGATCACCTGGCACCTGAGCTTCAGCTGTCTTCTTGATATACCTGGTGGGATTGGCCCTCCCTATGAAATAGAGTCCTTTAATTGAATTTTATACAGACATGCAGTTCCTGTCAAGATCTTGAGGAGAGCCGGTGCAGAGGAGATAATTTTATCATTTCCAGCTCCATTTGAACACATTAAAAACTTTTATTGAGAAAGGATTGTGTGTTGTTATTTTGATTGATGTCACCAAAGTCAAGACAACACACAAACACAGATGCATGCGCGCTTCACGCGCTAACACACACAAATGCACAATCTCTCCCATTCACTTCATATGGGGTATATGTGTGGCTGTTTTTGGTGAAGTCAGTCACCAAAGACTTTATGGGGGACTGTATGTAGATGAGAAGCCACCCACAGTGTCCCACCATCCCGTTAAAGCATTGTTTAAATGGGCTGCTTTATTGGAACAGCACCACGCTTGTGCGTGATCAGAGCTCATTGAGGGCTGTATGTGTGTTAATCAGCGATGACATCATCATCAGTGATCACAGAGAGCAGTTACACCTGTGAGAGAAAAGAGCCGTTTTGGGTGATTTTGCTTGTGAACACAGTCTCTCTCTCTCCTCTCTGTGTGCGACCAACATACATGCTATCATCAAACGGATTTCAGCGTGAGCATCTGCAGGCTTGGTACTAACAGTGATGTCATTTTGGTGTTGATTGTTCAAGAAATGTGGTCGGGGGGTGAGCTAAAAACGGGCATCTTTCTGAGTCTGAAGATCTCAAATCTCAGATTCTATAACATTGCAGCAGAGGAGAGAGATGTCGCCGTACTTGGTACAGTTAGTCCTCTCAGTCCACTTGGTTTTTGACATATATTTTATGTGTGTGGTGTTAGATTTGTGGCCGTAGTCAGTAGTTGTTCACAAAATTCTCAGTTGATGTGACAGCTCTACCAGCCTCTGGAGTGATGACATCACTTACTCTAGTAGGGCGATTTTTAAGCATTTTCAGTCAACACACCGGAGTTTTGAAGACTCGCCTATCGAAAACTGTAAACCCCATCATCATACCAAAGACATTCCTAAAGACAGGACAAAAATACCTGCGTTTTAAAGTTTGAATGATCTCTGTAGATGAAAGTATGGCAAAGCAGTAGGGGTGGTGAAAACCCCCATTTTCGTTCTTTCTTCGGCTCTCTCCCCATTCATTTCTAATGGGTCTTTTTTCGCAGTTTTTTTTTTTCAAATTACTTTGCAAATCTCTTAGAAAAGTCATAGCACACCGATCGGGAACAAACCACACGTTTTGATGCATAATATGCAGGGGTTTTCTCAAAGCCCTAGGAAGAGTAGTGCGCGGAAATTTTGTCTGGAAGATGAAAAAGAAAAAGAAATGCGCAGAAGAACAATACTGGCTTGTGGTTTCGCCATGAGCCACTCTCCTCCCATAGCTTTGCTATGGAGCTTTGCATGTCATGTCAAAAGCCCCTAATTCTTAAAAAATAAACATTCAAAAGCATCAATACTTGTCCCCAACATTGACGTAATAATACAGCAGATATCACAAGAAAAACTTAAAAACAACAAAGTATTTCACTTTAATCCTTATTTTTTTGGAAATGGCATACAGTTGCAATTGGACACATAACCCTTTTTTATTTTTTGTCACTTTGAAAAGCATTTTGGTAATAAACTTATTATTAGAAGCACAGGTTGAAACAGTTTTCAGGACGTTTAATTATCTTTCTGACTCAGTGTTTAGTGATGTTGGTGCACAGAATGACTAGAAATACTCTTTTTCTTCTAACAGGGGCTGGGATGACTTCTGGTGCTGGGACCATTGCCCATTCATCTGTGCAAGAGATCTTTGATCGTCTGCTGGTCAACACAACGACATGAAGAAAGTGTGAAGAGCACAAACTCATTGTTTTTTTGTTCATCAATTTCATAATCAACATGAAGGCTCCATAATTCATAGGTGTTAAACCTTTTACACCTTTTCTGTGATGATTCCTAAGTGCTCCAGCATAAAAAGCTGGATAATTTTTCTATTTCTAAGCAAAAACGAACTCTGTAGGAGAAATTGAGTTAGGGCTATTGGGCTTGGAAATCGACTAAGATGATGTGCGTATGTGACAGAATGTTATGACTGTCTTAGAGCCGAGCAGATGAGTGAAATAATCGTTCAAATGGTGATACAAGCATGAAATTTGGTACATGTACTCTTCAAAGCTTACTTAAAAAAACAAACAAACAAACAAACAAACAAACAAAAACACTTGCCACACAAAAATCCAAGATGGCAACCATTTTCCAAGACGGCCGACACGTCATACTGAGCCCCATTGTAATGGGTTAAAAAACTGAAGAAAAGAAACCATAACTATTGTCCAAGTCTAGGGTTTTTGGACACCAAAATGGCAAGTGAAGGTTATTTTGTCCATGGCAGTTGCATATTAGACTTTTACCAAGATGGCGGCCAAGATGGCTGCCGCAAAAGACAAATTTCGGCTCTCCCGCACTCATGCCTTGTCAATTCAGGTGCGGCTCTCTAATAACTACCAACTACTGTTTACTAGCTAATTGATATGGGGCTTTTAGACAGCATTTGGGACACTAAACTAAATGAAACTACAACTACTAGTCTAATACTACACTTTCAGTAAGGCTAGATCAGCTGACACTGAACCCCATGCTGATGTCACCAGTGTGCCCTGGTTGTGTGCTGACACCTACTCTATTGCGGTTGTAAGCTCTCATCATTGCCTCAGTTCTGTACTGAAAAATGTGAAAATGGCTCTATTGGATTCTACGACCCAAAAAAATGTATGTCAATGGGGAGCAGGTGGCCGAGTGGTTAAAGGCGCTCCCCATGTACACGGGTGGCCTGGGTTCGAATCCGGCCCGAGGTTCTTTACCGCAAGTCTCTCCCCCACTCTTGACCCTGTTTCCAACTCTATCCACTGTCCTCTTCTGTCTAATAAAGGCACAAAAATGCCCCCCCCCCCCCAAAAAAATAAACACATGTATGTGCACACCAAAAAAATCATGTATATGTGTTCAGTAGTTGCCTAGGTATGAATACTTTCAATTAATGGTGGCCATCTTTGAAATTAGATTTTATGTTTTGTCAACAATTAAAACAAAACTCATGAAGCCGAATATCAAGAAACATTTTTATCTTAAAAAAAATCATCAGGCAACAATTTAAATCATGAAATAAAGCAAAATGTTGTCAGGCAAGGCAGCCATCTTGAAAAATGACCATCATCTTGGATTTTTGCCTGACCAGCGTTATTTTTGAAAAGAGTAGACCTTGAAGAGTACATGTACCAAATTCACTATTTGAACGATTCTTGTGAAATATGCAATTATCCACTGCACTATTAGTGAGGCAAAGGCAAATGTTTCCTAGAGGAACACAAAGAGAACATTTCACAGAGAAAATCTGGAGTGGGAGTTTCTCAAACAAGCAGAAGAGAATGGTTTGGGCATGAGCACTGGAAATTTGTGTAACTAATGATTTAAAAGAAATCAGGCATTTTGAGCACAAACTGTGAAAATCTGAGCACATAAAGGCAATTTTGAAAGCAAACACAGGTTTGAATGGAAAGTTTGAAGACAATTCTGAGCCCAGAGTCAATAAGTAATGTTCTGCAGCAACAATGAGCCCATTTATTTTTGGAATAGGATTTTGTCTTGAAAATGAACAGGTAAGGTTTTCTAGCTTTGAGTCATCAGATTGAACATTTGTTGATGTCATCATTTTACTGCACATGTTTCGAAGTGTTTGCAGACTGCTGCTAGAACAGCTAATCCATGATTTGCCTAAGGGAGATTTGGACATTTTATTATCTGTTTGCATATGCCTCTTTATATTTGACTTACATGACCTTGAATATTTAGACATATGGACCTGACTGGACTGACATTGATGTCTTTTATAAAATGCTGTGCAAAGAATCTATAGATTTCTACATGTAGGAGGAAATTTTAAAAAGAGAGTCACATGTGGGCTGCCATTTTTGTGCAATGCACTCTGGGTAGTGATGTCATCTGGCATGTTTTGGATTGCCTAAATTCTAAACTAGAGTAACTTTTCTCTTGTAGTCCTAAATGGTAAAACTGAACATGATTGACATGAAAAATGCTGTAATGATAACACTACAAAGAATAAATATATAAACATAAGACAATCTGTCAAGACAATCTTTAGAACCATCAGATAATCAGGGCCATGCTGACTTTGGGTGGAAAGAGGGAATTTGAACCAGAAGTGTCTGGATTATTAGGTAAAGTGTACCCTGCTTCAGTTAGACTAAGCTTAGAGTAAGCCTAGGCCCCTGTTTCAACTTGTTTTCATCTTGAAAAGTCAACCGATAATTCTTAAATGATGTAATAGTGATTATACTAGAGTCAAATTTACGCTCATCACGAGGCCTCATACAAACCTAGAGGCTCTCTTAGTTTGTTTTGTAAGAGTGGAAGCAGAAGAACGGTACGAGACACCACTGTGCCTGAGTTTTCAAAAACAAATAAAATGTCCTGGATACAAATTTCTAGGTTCATCAATATTTTTAGGCATATTACACATTAGTATGATTGTATATCATCCACATTTATGTACTACTGTGGCGGCTCAGGGGTGAGTTTTAATACATTCATTAAATCAACACAACATTTACCATTAATTTAAAATACAGACAAAGCCACCTTAGGAATTTCACCCAAGGAATAGACCAACTCACATTAAGGACACAGATTAGTAACTGAGTAGAGACGTGGTTCCAGTTAATAAAAATATTCTTTATTAGAAAATAATTACCCCTTGTGCCCTCCTCAAATTTACTACCCTCTGGACACCTTCGAGGCAAAAATGTACATGTACAAAAAACTGCTATCAAATCACCATACATCAATATTTTTTCTACTTTTTTTTTTTCATAAATCTCTTTAATAACTTTAGACCTGCTCATAACTACCAAACATGCAATAATTTTCAAGTTTTTAACCCTTTAAATGCCAGTTTGATTATTTGAAATATTTTTTAGTGCAAAAAAATGCAAAAAGTGAAGTATTTTCCATATAATAAATAGTAGAAAGATGGGGCTTTGGGGGTGATAAAAGTCTTGGATGGGTCAAAGATTAGCAATGAAATTGATTGCATTTGTATTTTTTATGTAATGTCAGAAATACCCTTTTGACACCTTCGAGGCAAAAATGCCCACATTGACTTCCATTAAAACCATGATTTTTAATCTCACTGTCATTGCAGCATAAAATCATGTATTCTTTAATGTCAGCATTTCAATGTGAAGAAGTCTAGTGAAATTTGACATTCTTACCGTATTCCACCAGATTCAACCATTTACTCATTGTAGGACCATGCACCAAATTCTTTTATTTTATATTATGGAGAGTTTTTGTGTAAGTTTAAAAGGGTTAAAATTCTGAGAATTATTGAGTATTTGGTAGTTTTGAGCAAGTCTGAAGTTGTTAAAGAGATTTATGAAAAAAAGTAAAAAAGAAAATGATGTATGGTGATTTAACTGCAGTTTTTTTTGTACATGTAAATTTTTGCCTCGAAGGTGTCCAGAGGGTGCCCTCATGTTAAAGTTGGTACTGCATAAAAAATACAACAGCAATGAAATCAATTTTGTGGCTAATCTTTGACCCATCCAAGACTCTCGTCAGCACCAAAGCCCCATTTTTCTAATATTTATTTCATGAAAAATGTTATGTTTTTTTAGTATTATATATATATATATAAAATTTAAATCATCAAACTGGCATTTAAAGGGTTAAAATCTTGAGAATTATTGAATTTTTGGTAGTTTTGAGCAGGTCTGTTCAACAAGTTGTTTAAGAGATTTTTGAAAAAAAGTAGAAAAAATATTGATGTATGGTGATTTCATGCCAGTCTTTTGTACGTATAGATTTTTACCTCAAAGGTGTCCAGAGAGTACAAAATTCATTGACAGAGTATGAATGACATTTAAGAGTAAAACATGTTGGATTTCAAAAATTTAACTAGAAAGAAAAATTCCTGTAAAAATTCATGCCCCAAGCTGTAAAATTGACAAAATGATCACAAATTAAAAAAACAAACAAACAAACAAACAAAGAAAAAAAAAACTTGAGAAAAATGGCCAAAAATACCTGATGAGGGCACAAGGGTTAAATGAATAAGAGTTATTAAAAGCTATTAAAAAGAGGTGAGGGAAAATGAGGCCAATCAGAACTGAGGCTTACCAGGGGTGAGAAGGGGCTGATGGGGAGTGAGAGGGGTATCCCAAAATAACAAAACAACTTAAATCACCCCAGATGCTCATACCAAGCACACACTCAATCTCATGGACATGAAGGGGGCCCAAAGCAGGGAATCACAGCACACCAGGAGGGGGACACCACCACCCAGGACACCAACTCCTCCACTCATGGCTCTTAGTTCTGAAAGGACAAACAAAAGAAATTAGATGGGCCAAATGAATTTCACAATATCCAAAACAAATCAAATAATCAAAAGAACTACTAAACCCCAAAATAAATCAGAAATAGACCTCAAAAAGGAATAATCACAAATAAACCCCAAAAGAAATAATCAGCAACGACCCCCCCCCCCAAAAAAAAAAGCAATGACCAAAAACAAACCCCAAAAAGAAGTAACTAATAGAGTCACAGAAACAGGCAACTAAAGTAAAGTGATAACTATAACTCAACTAGTCAGACAAAATCCCCAAAACCCATAAAGTCCTTAAAAGCGTTTGGTGACGTGCATGCAAGTAGGGCAAAACAAAGCAATAGCTTCACGGAGCAAAGCAGGGCGCCAGCAGCAGGAAGCAAAATGAAGGCTTTGCAGAACTCAAGCAAAGCAGAGCGAAGCAGAACAAACCAGAGCAAGATAAAGCAGGTCTAAAAGAGCCAAAAAATCCAATAGGATTTTGTCTTGAAAATGAACAGGTAAGGTTTTCTAGCTTTGAGTCATCAGATTGAACATTTGTTGATGCCATCATTTTACTGCACATGTTTTGAAGTGTTTGCAGACTGCTGCTAGAACAGCTAATCCATGATTTGCCTGTGAGATTTGGACATTTTATTATCTGTTTGCATAATCCTCTTTATATTTGACTTACATGACCTTGAATCTTTAGACATATGGACCTGACTGGACTGACATTGATGTCTTTTATAAAATGCTGTGCAAAGAATCTATAGATTTCTACATGTAGGAGGAAATTTTAAAAAGAGAGTCAGGTGTGGGCTAACATTTTGTGCAGTGCACTCTGGGTAGTGATGCCATCTGGCATGTTTTGGATTGCCTAAATCTAAACTAGAGTAACACTGTCCCTTGTAGTCCTCAATGGTAAAACTGCACTTGACACCACTGTGCCTGACTTTTCCAGAACAATTAAAAGGTCCTGGATACAAATTTCTAGGTTCATCAATAATTGTAGGCATATTACACATTAGTATAATTGTATATCATCCACATTTATGTACTACTAATAATGTATTTTAAAATAAACTTCAGTCAGGACTTCTTTGTCAAAAACAAAAACAAAAAAACAAACAAAAAAACAAACAAAAAAAACACAATTTGCCGTTAAACATAGTTTTCTTTATTGACAGTTAAAGTGCTTAACAAATTTATTAGACCACCACCCAGCTGCCTCCGTTTTTGTCTTTTATGCAAGAGGTACATTGTCAATACCTCCTCCACAGTTGCCATGTTTGTTTTTGAGTTTGTTGTTGTCATAAACTTTTGACTTTGGGTTGCCCCTTCTGGTGGATGTATTGGTTAACATCCATGCCAACATAAGGGACGCATCAAGTATGTGAGCAATGACCGTAACATCGTTTGAGAAGTACGTATACATTTTTTTACATAAAGGGAGTATAAATGGGCCTTAATGCCGACTCTTTCATTTTCAGTGAGCTCTCCACGTTTTTACCATTTTGAACAGGAATGAGGAATTTCAAACTGAATTCACCCAAATTTGAGCCGGCTCACTGGGCTTCTCTGAGAAGTCAGAAATGAATCATGCATAACATTCAACCACTAAAACTCATTTTTCTGTTCAGGGATACAAGTAAATAACTATAATTTGACATATTAATCAAGAAATATTAATGTGCTTTACTATTTTTCAGGTTTTTTTGTAGTCAGTAAATTTGAAAATTCATGGATAACAATAATAATTATATTTTAGCATTAAAATATCATTTGGGTTAAAGAGCTTCTACATATTGGTGTATTAACCATTGCAGAAACATAAAAAATGATTTTGGTAATTACCAATGCTGTTAATTTAGGGCAGCTGTGGCGTAAACCTTACTTTGGTAGGGTGGTCTAATAAATTTGTTAAGAACTGTATGTTGAGTGCTCTATACCCAGTCTCTGCTTGTGTTTCTACTGAGTTTATTTTTGTGTTTTCATATGGACAAATATATTTTTGAGTGTAATATGTGTGAACAGGGTCATTTCTGACAATGGAGGAAGAATTCCTCTGTCTTCCCACCTAGTCACACCTACATGTGTACAAATGTAAGGAGACTGTGTCAGAATGTTGATAAGGAGTTGGTGTGAATTTCCCTAGATTTGCTTACTGGCGCCATTAGAACCTTTATACAACACACAACATTGACACTTAGAGTCCATACAGCAACAGGATGATGGAGAGGATCTTGCTGGGTCTCTTCTGTCTTGCAGGTCAGTGATTTTGTGTCATAATCCAACATTTCTCAAGGAAGGAAATGATCAATCTAACATTAATCTAAAGGCCTCCTCATGGACGTTTGATAACATACCACTTGTGTTTTTCATGTTTGTATTTTTAGCTGTTTACCTCCTGTTTTATTTGTAGTACTAACCCTTTACCTCTGTCTTTCTGGACCAGCCTGTCTCACACTTAGGGTCTCTTCTATTGGGTTGTAAACTGGCAGAGTAAAATGTTAATTACACTATAAATGGTAACTGGTAATTAGTAACTCAAGACTGTGTTGTCCATGAAAATCTAGCCTCAAAAAGAGGTTGTAAATGTAAACTTCCCTAAAGCATTGGAGAAGAGAGGCCTCAGTGTGTTTTAAGTGTGGAGATGCTCAGTAATAAAAGCTTCAAAGAAGCAAATTGGACAGATATCTAAAAAAAATGAAACTTCCAACAACTCTTAAAGCTGAAATGATGATTTGTATAGTTTAAAAAGAAGCACAAAATCACATTAAAAATGCACAGTATTCTGCGTAATAGCTTAATGCCTCTTCAGGGATTGCTAAAAGCATTGTAATCTGTTACCATTACTTTTTGCTTTTTAAATTCACTCCAGAACAGAGGCGACGCCTGAAAAGGCTTAGCCCAAAAAAACGGATGGTCCAGGAGTTATCAGGCAGTTGTACGCTCTATTTTTACACAATTTAAACACAAATTTAGATTGAAAATATCAACAAATCTATGCAGCATTTGGGCAAGAATAATGCAGACTAGGGAGCAGGTGGCTTAGTGGTTTAGCTCGAGGCTAGTAAACACAGACACAGAGCTTTCAACTGATGTAGCTTCAGGACCCACCAAAGTGTCTTCAATGACAATTTGGGACCCAAATGTCAGAAAATTTCAGACCAGTCATATTTATTTTTAAAAAAATATGTTTTTGTTTGATTGTAAATGGAAGAAATATTTCAAATGAACAAAGAAAAGGAACGAAACAGTCATATTTACTCCATTCATCCAAGATCACATTTACAGTATAGGCCATTGTTCAGAGAGCTTGAGGAATTACCTCAGTATCATGGGAGACGCAGCTTAGTTACCAAAAGAAAAGACAATAAAATAAATATATTATTGAATAAATATTTACACTTAACTTTTTTCACAAAAAAATGTATGAATGTAAATTTAGTACTTCACAGACTTTTACAACCATTTTTTTAGGAGGCAAACATTCACGACCCACTAAAAACAATTCCATGACCTACTTTTGGGTCCTGACCCACCAGTTGAGGAACACGGGTCTAAACAAAGTAGGGGATTAGGGAAAGGGATGGGAGGCCAGTGAAGGGATGCTAGTGCGGGTGTAACTTAGTCCCTGTTTTGCATAGGCTTAGGAGCCTTGAATCTTATGAGATGTAAAGAGTCTAGTCTGGATGATAATAGGGAAAGGATGACCAGATAAGCAATCTAAAAGGGTCCACAAGCCATGTTGAGGAGATTTAGAGCACTCCATGCCTCTATGTGATGGCAAACTTAAAGAAATGCTGATTTCCTTTTCCAGCAGGATTTGACCCCTACCCACAATGTAGCCTAAACTAATAGTAACTGGTATCTGACCATGGCATTACTGGCAGGACCTAAAACCCCATACTCATTCCAAAAGTCTGGGTTTGAACTCAAAGGTGGGTTGCAGGATATTCTTTTTCCAACCACTTTCTTCCATCTATGTTCTAACCCTCACCTATGGTCATGAACTCTGGGTAATGACTGAAAAAATGACACTGCAGATACAAGCGGTTGAAATGAGCTCCCTCAGGAGGGTCTCTGGGCTCGGCCTTGGACACAGGGTGAGGAGCTCAGACATCCGGAGGTAACTCAAGGTACAGCTGCTGCTCCTTTCTATTGAAAGAAGCCAGTTGAAGGGGTCCATGCATCTGATCAGGATGCTTCCTGGTCTCTTCCTTGTGGAGGGCTTCTGGGCACATCCAACTGGGAGGAGGTCTCGGGGTAGACCCTGAGCTTGCTGGAGAGGTTATATATCCCATGTGACCTGGGAGCACCTCAGAATCCCTCAGGAGGAACTGGAAATTGTTGCTGGGGATGGGGATGTCTGGGTAGATTGACTTTGTCTGCTGCCACTGTGACCCAACTAAGAATGGGTGGGATTAAAGCCCCAATAGGAAAGTCCACACTATCACACTCAGCCTCAGGACTTTGGACCACTGAGCAAAAATCCATTTCTTTTTTTCCATAGCCCAGGTGAGACACTTATGATGTCTAGACAAAACAACAAACTTTTTCATGATACTCTATTTTGTTCTTGTCTTTCCTCTCAGGCTGGGACATCTCCTCAGGCCTCCCTCGTCAGTACCACTATGTCGCTGAGCCCAAGACCTGGACTGAAGCTCAGACCTACTGCAGGGAGAAATACACAGACCTGGTCACTGTTGACAGCAGTGAAGAAGTGGAACACTTGGTGTCCACAGTTTCACCCCTTTATTCTGGCTCTCTTGTCTGGATTGGTGTGTACAGTAAAATTGAATGGAAATGGTCAGATGGGTACAAAGGGAGTGGGGCTGATTTCAGGAGCTGGGTACCTGACAAAGAACCCGACTTTCTGGGTTTCCAGTACTGTGTGTTTACTCACGCTGATGAAAAATGGTGGGATCAAGGATGTTATATTCGGAGTCCATTCATCTGTTACAGAGGTAAGAGGAGAGCCAGAGACAGGCCCATGTACTGAGTCTCCATTAATACAGTGACATGACACATAAGAGTTCACATAAACATTTCTACATTGAATTCTTCTGTCCAACCTATCAAACCCCAACTGACAGTAAACAAGTGCTTTACATCTGCCACTAACTTTACAAGGTTTCAAAAGTCAAACGAAAATAATGACCTAAAATAAATTAGCAATATTCATAAGCCTACAAACATGTCAGTAGAGGCACGGCCGCCCATAAGGGGGATAAAAGGGAGAGCTTTCTGGGACCCAGCCAAATAGGGGTCACATGGAGGTCAGATAAAATCATGGTCTATTGCAAAGGTAAGCTGTAATAAGCTGAGAATAACAACTTTAATCGAAGATACAAAAACATTTATTTAATTTATTGATGCTGCAGAACAGAATACTTTTTAAAATGTAAACCCCTTTCCTTAAAAAAAGAACACCATTTACTTGCTGAAAAAGGTGATTCTGAAAAGGTAATTGGTGGGTTAAAGGGTGTCAACTGGTCAAAAGTGAAAAAAATTGCTACATAAGGAAAAACACAGAAAAAAAGTGAAAAAATTGCTAAAAAAAAAAAGTGGGCTAAAAAGTTTAAAAGCAGCAAAAATGGGTCAAAAGTGTCAAGAATTGGCAACAAGGCCAAAATAATTAAAACAAAAACAAACAAATAAAAGCAAGTGGCAAAAAAGTGTCAAGATGGCTGAATAAGGCAAAGAAGCTGCAAAATCAGGTTTGAGGTGGCAACAACTGTGAAAACAAAAGTGTAAGAAAAATAGCATCAATGGGCAAAATTAGATTAAAAAGTTGTAAACAAAGATGCAAGAAGTTGCAAAAAATTGGAAAAAAAGCTGCAAAAATGGTTTATAAACGGAAAAAATGGGCAAAAAGCAGCACCGTGGCAACTAGTGGCAGAAAATGTGCAAAATGGGTTGGAACTGGGAAAAAAAATCCTCTAGCATCATTGTGCAAAAAATGTGAAAAATGGTATAAAATGGGCAAACAACAGCAAAAACTAGACAAAATGGGCAACCCGCTGTAAAAAAAAAAAAAAAAAATGTTTTCGAGTAGAAAAAGTGGGCAAAAGTGGCAGAAATGTGCCAAAAATTGGAACGAATTGGCAAAGTGGCAAAAAAAAAAAAAAAAAAAAAAAAAAAGGGGGCTAAAGCAGTAAAATGGGGAAAAAAATGGGGCAAATAGTGTTTTAAAAGGGGGCAAGTGGCAAAAACATGGCAAGAAATGAACAAAATGGGTCACAAAGCTGCATAAATGGGCAAAAATATTTAAACAAGGCCAACAAGTGGCAGCAAAGTGGGAAAATAAGGCAAGGAGCAGCAAGAATGGGTTAAAATGGCAGAAAAGGGCAAAGCATCAATTATGTTAAATATAGGAAAAATGTGCACAAGTGCAAAAAGTGGCAACAATGGGCAGAACAAACAAACAAGAAAACAATTAGAAAACGGCAATTAGGGCAAAAAGTAGCACATTTTTAAAATAGGGCAACAAATGATAAAAAGAAAACAGGCAATATATTGGCAATTATTGCAAAATGGGGCAAAAAGTTGCAAATATGGGTTAAAAGTGGCAAAAAGAAGTGGTAAAACAGCAACAAGTGTTTTAAAAAAAGTGTCAAAAGTGAGCAGAAATGGCATAAAACTGGGTTAAAAGTTGAAAAAACTGGAGGGGAAGAGGGGAAGGGTTATCGAATACCACGAATTAATCATTTCAACATTAGCACCAAACAACAGCAATGATGCACAGGTGAAGGAACCGAAGCGCTAACACGTGTAATGATCATTTGTAATAAAGATTAAGAAAAATGTTAAAAAAAATATGAATGTATAATAATTTTATAGCCTCATTTAGGAAATGAGCCATTTTGGTCTTTAAGGGCCTACGTGTCAGATTGTTTTTTTTTTTTTTTTCTTTGACACTGAACTAAAAATAATAATGCATAAAAATCAATGCTTCAAAAAATTATTGACATACTGTTCCAGGCTCTGCTGACCAGGTAGAAAAAAAAAATCTACTTTACATGTATTATATTGAAAATTACTCATGTTTCCTATCTACAACATTCCTGGGTGGGGGAATGGATACAGAATCTGCCATTTAAAGGGTTAAATTTCTTGAGTGTTATGATTATTTAATGTTTATGAGCAGAGGGGGAGTTGGTCTAAAAAGATCAACCAAAAATGTTTTAAAAATCTGAATGTTTTAAATTTTTATAGCCTCATTAAGAAGTGAGCCATTTTGGTCCTTAAGGGCTCTTGAGGGTGTCAAATTTAAAGGGCTGCCAAAGGTTAAATGGTGGCTGGGCCCACCAGGGTCAGAGAGAACATGTGCAGACTAGGGTCAGGAGGGAGTTGTAGGCCCGCTCTAAGCTAGTAAGTGTAGTCTCTGACAGGGAAATGTATGAGGAAATGGAAGTGGGCCATGCCAGCTTGGAGTCACCTACAGACACACCATTGGCAAGACACATTTCAGTCTGGATACAAGTTTATGAAAAAGTTGACTATGAGTACACATTAACCAATTTCTTCAAATGGTGTTCCTAGGAACACAACAGGATCCTGAATATTTTTTTGTCAACGAACAAATGAACTGGACCAATGCTCAGAAACATTGCAGAAAGAACTACATAGACCTGGCCACCATTAAGAACGACATCGAGAACCAGAAGGTCCAGAGCTTGATTCCAAGCAATGGCTGGGCATGGATCGGACTGTTCAGAGATCCTGACTATTACTGGTCTGATGGAAGCGACTCCACATTCACAAACTGGGAACGAGTTCCCCAGTTCATGGGTGACGTAAACGTGGCATGTGGTGCAGCGGATCTGACAAGCTCAGGAGCATGGATACAAAAGAGATGTGAAACTAAACTCCCATTTGTGTGCTACAAAGCTTGTAAGTGGTTGATCATCTTTAAACAATGTTGGGCTGTGTTTCATAAACATGATGTCAGTGTTCATCAGTATTTATGAATTTGGCATGAAACCATATCTTCACTGTCTTGATATTTTTATTTGTTCTGGAAAACAGCAAAGACACAGCAGGTGATAAAGCTCAAGATCAAGCTTGATGACCTCTCGGTGGATCTCAATGACCCTGCTGTGAACGCAGACCTCCTAAAAAAGGTGTGTAAAAAATCTTCAATTTCTTGTTTTCCTCTGGGACTATGTCTTTCCTGCTTCTTGGACCATAACAAACCTACTCTGGCCTCCCACAGACACTACAATTTTAACCACGTATGGAAGTGAAGAAGTTAAAAATGTTTTTGATTGATGTTTCCCAGCTTCAGGACAGGCTGAAGGAGAGTGGACTGAGTGGAGTTACCCTGAAGTGGAGAAAGCAGCCAGATGGGAAAGTGTTCCACAAGGAGGGAGAATGTTCTCGGACCAAGAGTGATGAAGAAAGCTGTGGAAATTAAAATACCCACAATGCAAGCTAAACGCTGAGTCAATCACTCATTGATATGAAGTGATGGACTGGGAGAGGAAGTTTCTACCATATTTACTCTATATTTAAAGTTGGCAAAGAGGGAATCCTCAGTCCCACACTGACAGTCCCTCTGTAGCTACTGAACCATTTATTTGTCTGTTTAAGCGATGGTTTACTTTTTAAAAAGATTTATTTTGAAAATAAGGCACAAAGAAGAGTTTGTGCTTCATCTCATTCCAGACATACCTGATTAAGTAAATAACAAATAGTTTCCCAAAAACACATGCGTAAGTGTACACATGTGGAGACCACTGCCAGCAAGTCACAGACAACTTGCGACCAAGCACTTTAGACCTGACTTGGACTCATGACTAAAGACTTCAGATGACCTGGAATCGTGACCAAAGACTTGAGACTTGACTTGGACTCATGACCAAAGACTTGAGATGACCTGGAATCATGACCAAAGACTTGAGACTTGACTTGGACTCATAACCAAAGACTTGAGACTTGACTTGGACTCATGACCAAAGACTTGAGATGACCTGGAATCATGACCAAAGACATGAGACTTGACTTGAAATCATGAGACAAATAGTAGAGACTTGGACTTAAATGCTTGACCAAACACTTGAGACTTGACTTGGACTCGCTGCCAATGTCTTGAGACTTGACTTGGACTTGTGTGCATCTCTGTCCAGCTGCAGCTGTTTTCATTGATGAGTCCTGCAGTTCAGATTCTAATCAAATTTGACTTTTAAGTTTGACAGATCAAAAAGGGAACAACTTTTGATTTTAGATGTGAATCATCAAATCATCATTATTATCAAATGGACAAGAAGAGACTTTTTTCTTTTTTTTTTTAAATTGGGTTATCAAACCACTGTTTTCATTTTCATTTTTGTACATTTTTAACTCTACAATGTTACATACAGGAATTGAAATTTCAAGTGTTTTTCATTGTTTTGATTTTCTTTTTTTTTCCTGATAATTAAACAGCTTTATAATTTGTAACTCATTAGACACTAATACCTAATGTATATATATATATATATATATATATATATATATATATATATATATATATATATATATATCTCCTGGAACTACCCAGACCCAGTCTGGGAGCTACGTCTTCGAGGTTGTGGTTAATTAATGCTAATTTGTACTTCTTAAGAGCAATGATGGAGGAAAAGCTTGGTGGCTTCCAAACTACTTTGGACAATCTACCAGGCCTAATCCAAAATCATTCCGCCAGAACAAGAGAAGCTTTATCTCATCCACACATGAGGTGTCCTCTTTAAAAGGTTAGATGTGATCTCTTTGGTGTACATGAAAAGTGATGGAGGACTATATTACATACCTCAAAAACCCTAGTAGGCTAGAAAACATACGGCTTGTAATCAGTTCAAAGAAGAGTGTTGGACAGTCAACCTGGCAATGAGTGAGGAGGATTATGTACTGGATTAGAGATGAGATGATGTTGTGTTCACAGCTCAGTAAAGTTTGACTGATGAGGTGGGAGTGGCTGAAAGTCAGAGTGGAACAGTGGCAATAGGAAAGTACAGGTTTGCAGTGGAGCAGAACTGGAAGGTGGTATGGTCTCTGACAGAAGAGTCTCACTTTAGGGACAAACATTGGCAAAGCACCAGGATGAGGCCCGGGATCTTTCTGGGCCTCTTGTGCCTGTCAGGTCAGTAAATATCTTTTCTTGATTACTAAATGCTTACTGTGTTATAGTCAACTTTTTCTTTAGTGCTCAAGTGGTAGATGGGGTTCGAATCTTTCTTGGAGTTTGTAAACTATGAAAGAAAGCTTCAGTTCCCAGTAAGACACTCAGTCTTTCTCACTCAAGCTCTGGTTTCAATTATTCTATAATCTTTTCAACCATATTATAATATAAAGGACACCTGGTTCTCTGTGCAGGGAGGCACTTGAGCTTTTCTATGACGACATTTCTCTTTGGCTGATCACTACTTTATGCTTTATGTTGATGTTACTGATAATGACAACGATGATCATGCCATTGAGGGTACTGATGAAATTCTCACCAAATCCCTGTACTGTCTATCAGAAACCTTGTCCAACAGACCTGAAGCTCTGTCCTTGTCATAGAATTCACATCATTTCTGCCTGTCAATATCCTTAAATATGTTGGTCTAACTTAAATATTAAAGTTACTTTGGACAAAAGCATCTGCTTAATGATATTTTCAAATTGTTTTACATCATGCAACAAAGTCAATCGACATGAAAATCTGAGATAAACGTACAAAGCCACAAGACACACCATACATCCACATACTTGCACGCACAGATAAAGTTTTAAATAAACAAGTCAGATGCAAATCAAAGCATCAATGATCAGTGAGAGAGGATAAGGAATCAAAGTGACTGAGTTATTTCATGAAAGGAGTGAGGTATTCTGAAAAATTAGGCAATCCTTACACAGCACCAGTGCTGGGTTGCAAGTATATTCCTAAAGTGTTAGCTTTTTTTCCTCATGCATTGGATTCTGACTGCAGCATTTAAGAGATTTGGCAATTTTTACAATCGTGCAACCCACACACTCAGCTCTGCTGCTCATCTCACAAATGCATTCCTTACAAATGTGGCCCCATTTACACCACACTCCAAATTATTATGCAAATTGGATTTTAGTGTCTTGAACATTCAGTTTTTTGTTTTCTCGATGAAACTCATGGATGGTGTTGTGTCTCAGGGCTCTCTGGATCACTGAAATTAATCTCAGACACCTGTGGTAATTAGTTAACCAGGTGATCCCAATTAACTCGTTGAGTGCCAGCCTTTTCATAAAATGGAAAGTGGCTTGGGCCAGCGTTTTTGGCCATTTTGAGTCATCTTTCAAGACCCACAGCATATTTTGTACTATGACTCTGAAAACACAGAATAGCTCAAATGAAAGAACAAACTCTCTAATTCATCATGGAAAAAAAATGTTTGTTTGCAGCTTGTTCCGTTCCTGATTTATCTGAAGTCGAATAGAGGCTAGTTTCACCAAAAAAGCCACTTTTCTAGAAAGCTGAGAAAAATGCATTTTTGTGAAAGAGAGTCTGTAAAGCAAAACAGTGATTTGGATGTTATAATTTTGCCTTCAGTGACATAAAAGACATCTGAAAATTGTGTTAGAAATGTTATTTTATCGTAAAATAACTAACAATGCTTCCACTCACCGTCATTCACACTCTGGAACTGGACAGCCTCCACGTGACCCCCTATATGCCCACATCCTCTCCTGCTTGCGTGTCCCCTGGCACTGCCTGTAAATGATAGAAGTGATATAATATAAAATACGTTTTATATATATTATATTTAATCTATAATACAGAATATTTTTTGTTCTTACCTCTTTTTTCGCCATCAGGCAGTGTTGTAGAACTGCATGGGGCTTGCTCTTCTCTCAAGTCTGCTTCTGAAATCACAGGAGCATGCGTGATGTTTTCATTCGATAAATTTGGCTGAATAATCAGTGGGTTCCTAACGTTAACTTACCTCCATCGCTCTGGGACAAGATCTGCTCCGCTCACTCGGCAGCCATTCCTCAGAGTCTGGGTTGGAAAAGTCCGTCTCTGAAGTGTCGTCGCTGTATGTACTGGGGGAGATCTCGCGGCATTCTTTAGCCTCTTGGCCGGCCGAGGCAGATGAATGGCCACGTTGATCCCTGGATTCGCTGTTGTTAAGTTCAGTGTCAGTTTCAGTGAGTAAGCGATTTCTCAGACAAAAGTTTAAAGTTTCTTCAAGTGTCTATTTTAGAACTTTTAGCTTAGATTACCTCGATCGCTCTGCTCTTTGACCCCAGGGTCTCCACTTCTTATCTCTGTGGCTTTGATCTACCGTCTCTTCCGTGTTCCGACCATAGACATCCGACTACGTATCCCAGAAGCCCCCAAATTAGTCACAGGGAGTGTGAGAGCACCCCCTTGTGCCAGCCACCGAAAAAACACTTGGTGTTTATATACGTTAATGGCACTCAAGTGTTGGTTTTCAAATGATGTATATATATATATATATATATATATATATATATACACACACACACACACACACACACACACATATATATATTTAAAATGTGAAAGAAAAAGAATCCTAATGCTGCAAATTCAACAAATGACCATTTTCAGTTCTTTACAACCTGTAAAATGTTTTGAAACTCTGTCGTGCTTAATAATGTGGAACAGTCCATTTTGATTTTTTATTTAAAAAAAAAAAAGTTATTATTGGGAGGTTAATAGAATTTGAATTATGCTCTAATGGCTGATGAGTTGAAATTATACTGACTGTCATTTGCATTGAAATAGGAAATTCAGAGAAAAGGCTTTCCAATGGTATAACATCTATTTCCAAGAGGCAACGTTACAACAAATAAACACAAATTTACTTCTTCTTGGTGCAAAACTGAACATTCTTACAGCATGGAAGTTCTAAGGTGTTGTGTAAAGACTATGTTCTCCTCACAGGCTGTCAAACATCCTCAAGCCTTCTTCGTCAGTACCACTACGTTGCAGATCCTATGACTTGGAGTGAAGCTCAAACCTACTGCAGAGAGAGATACACAGACCTGGCCACTGTTGAAAACCCTGAGGAAGAAGCCAGTTTCAGATCTACAGTTCCACCCCTGAAGTATGGCTCTTTTGTCTGGACTGGACTGTACAGTAAAATCAACTGGAAATGGTCCGACGGCTACAACGGCACTGGGGCTGATTTTAGGCTCTGGCAATCGGTAATTGCCGACGAGCCTGATTTCTATGCAGGAAAGCAATTCTGTGCTTTTCTTTCACGCACTGACAGATGGTGGGATGGGGTCTGCAGCAACAGATTCAATTTTGTGTGTTACAAAGGTATGAGAATAAAAGAAAACCTTGAATAAAGTTTGGCTGAAAGTGGAAAAAACATTTACCAGTCTCTTCCTGCAGGAACGCAACAACACCCAGCGTTTGTCTATGTCAATGAAGCTCTGGATTGGTCCAGCGCCCAAAGGTACTGCAGGGAGAACTTCAAAGACCTGGCTACCATTAAGAATGAAGGTGAAAACAAGATGATCCACAACATACTACCAGATACTGACAACTCTTGGATTGGTTTGTACAGAGATCCAAACATTTACTGGTCAGATGGCAGTGCCTACACATTCAAACACTGGTATGGTAAAGCAAACCCACTGGGAAACATGAATGAGGTTTGTGCGGTTGCAGATATGCAGATTTCAGGAAAGTGGAGGGTCCAATCCTGTGAAGCTAGATTTCCATTTGTATGCTACAGTCCAGGTAAGTGGTTGGAAGTTTTCTATGAGAGAAAAGAGACGACCATGTAATTAGAATAACTCAACTTTCTTCTTTGTTTCTGTACAGCAACACGGAAACAAGTAATAAAGCTGAGGATCGAGCTGAAAGACCCCTCTGTGGATCCGAACAACCCTGCGGTCAAAGAGGACATCCTGAAAAAGGCATGTTTCCATACCGAACTTCGGTTTCTGTCCTGTTTCTCTAAAGACATACGGTCAACTACCGCTAGCTTTCAGGATACAGTGCAGGTGTGAGTAGCTTTTAACTGGTTTGCTTGTGTGTGCCACAGCTCCAAGACAGGATGAAGGAGACGGGATCTCATTGAGTCACCCTGAAGTGGAGAGAGCAGTCTGATGGCAAAGTGTTCCACAAGGAGAAAGAAAGTCCTCCAAAGAAAAGAAAAAGAAAGGCCGAGCTCTGATAAATATGATCAGCCTTTTTTTTTTTCATCTGCTATGCATTTTTGTTTTCTCCATACCGATTCCGAGACCAAGGTGTTGGGTATTGGTGATACCGAGTACTGATCCGATACCGGTGTGAACTTTCTGGGCTTGACTGTGCAAACTGGTAAAATATTTTAGATAATGCATACAGTGTGTTCCAGCAGCAAAGAAGAATTGATTCTGGTTTATAGAGCTAACATTTAGCATGGCTAATGACGCAAAATACAAAACTGAAACCAAATGGTATTGGATCAGTGCATAAACTCACGCACACGCCAGAACCAATACCTGCATTTTAAGCAGTGACAGACAAATTTCTGATACTGATATCGGAATCTGAACAACTCTAACTCACACGTCTTATCAAGTGACCAAGAAGGAGCAAAAACATTAGCCAGTGTTGGAAGTATACCAACCACTTTATCTAATGCAGTGGTTCTCAACTGGTCCAGGTTCAGGGCCCATCACCAACTCCATCATGAAAACTCTAGACCCAAACATCTGATAATTTATCAACTAATTAGAACTATTTACAGAAAGTTTTTGGACCTCATATAGTATAAAAACAAGACAGAAGAATCGAAATGAAAAATACTTTCTGGAAAACGTAAAGCAGAAGGGGTCCAGAAACTGTCTAGAGCAGTGATACTCTTCAGTGGCTCTTGAGCCACATGTGGCTGTTTTGTGATGATGTGTTGCTCTTAATTTGAAGTATTATTCCCCAGAAAACCTTAAAAAGAGAAACTTTGACCTCAGAAATTAGAAATTACCCATTAATCATCACATTTATCAGTTTGTTTCCCACACTTACATAGTAAGTTTTATTGGTCAAACTCAACTGTCAACCTTTATTGTTTTCTCTGTCTATTTCCATTGCCCTTATTTGTCAACCTTTTGTCCCTTTTTTTTTTTTTTTTTACATTTTTTTGCCACTTTTAACCCATTTCTGCTGCGTTTAGCCCAGTTTTACCTCTTCTTGTAGCAACTCTTCAACCAGTTTTGCCACTTTTATCCAATTTTTTGCCATTTTTTATCAGTTTTAGCCACTTTTATCCTGCCTATCCTACCATGCCATTAAATGCCAATTTTTTTCCCATTTTCCCACCTTTTTCTTCAGCTTAGTCACTTTACATTCCTTTTTTGCAGCGTTATGACCACCTGTAACTCATCTTTTTTGACTTTGCACCCATTTTTGCCATTTTTCTCCCAGTTTTCTACATTGTATGCCTATTCTGCCTCTTTTCCCCTAATTTCATGCTATCTTAGATGCTCTTTGCCTCTTCTTGTAGCCACTTTTAAACCATTTTTTGCCGCTTTCATCCCATTGTTGCCTTTTTTCATCAGTTTTAGCCACTTTTATCCTGTTTCTTTGCATTTTTATGCCAATTTAAGCTGCCTTATGCCATTAAATGCCAATTTTTCCTAATTTTTCCCATCTTTTTCTTCATTTTAGTCACTTTTCATTCATTTCTTTGCATTTTTTGACAACCTGTAACTTATTTTTTGTGTATTTGCACCCATTTTTGCCACTTTTCTCCCATTTTTGCCATTTTTCACCAGTTTTAGCCACTTTTATCCTGCTTCTTTGCAATTTTATGCCCATTTAACCTGCCTTTTGCCATCAAATGCTAATTTTTCCCCTTTTTCCCACCTTTATGCCCATGTTGGTCACTTTTCATTCATTTTTTTGCAGCTTTTTGACAACCTGTAATTCAATTTTTTTGCGACTTTGCACCCATTCTTGCCACTTTTCGACCAGTTCTCTACATTGTATGCCTATTTTGCTCCTTTTCCCCTATTTTTTGCTACCATTTTTGCCACCTTACACTTATTTTCATTGCCATTTTAACCCATTTTCGCCTCTTTTCACCATTTAGATTGTGGCTCTTGCAAAGGCATTTTTGTTCAACAGTTTGACTCTTTGGTTGAGCAGGGTTGAGTAAAGCTGGTTTAGAGAATAATGAAATTAGCGCAAAAGGAAGGAAATTTGTGTTTGGTAAATTGTTTCTTTGTTGTAACCTGTCTACTTCTCTTTTTGATGGTGCCACATTTATAAGGAACATGCATTTTTGGGAGCAGAGCTGAGTATGTGGTGTGGATATATTATGTTTTGCATATAAGTATATTACACTTGTAGGTATATTATGTTTTCCTTTTAAGTATATTAACTATATAACAGGAAAAGGGGAGCTTGGAACAATGTCTGGACTCAGACATTGTTCAGTTTCAGTAGGTGTTTTGTTAGATACCAAAGATCTGTTTTGATAGTTATGAAGGAGTGTGTGTATGGAGAACATTCAGAAGTGTGTATTTAGGTGCACGTAGACACATACTACATGCACACTTAGGCTGAGGTATAAAAGCCTATGATGATGAGAGGGTCGGGGTCTCACTCGTGTACCATTGTCCTGCTTGCAATAAATGTAACGTCAAGGCTGCATTCAACTCATTCTGACTCCTGTCTCGTCTTTTAATGTAGTATTTCTGTCTACAACAGTGGGACGCACCCATGAAAAGTTGCCAAATCTTCTCTGCCAATGCCAAAATTCTGCTTTGCTTCTGAGCTTCTGTTACCCCCAGTTCCTGACAAACAGGTGCCTGACTGGTGTCAGCAACACTTGCACTGGAACCTGAACATGTAGAGGAATGATAGGAATTTGGGACTGGAGAGGATGGAATGGCCTGCCACTCAGTCCTGTCCTAAACCCTATTTAATACTTGTGGGATCAGCTTAGGCGTACTGTTGGTGCCAGAATACAACTACACTGGCTGACTTGCAACAAATGCTTGTTGAGGAATGGGATGCCATCCCACAGCAGTGTGGGACCAGGCTGGTGACCAGCATGAGGAGGAGGTGCCAGGCTGTTGTGGCTATGTATGGTTCTTCCACAGGCTCCCTTTTGTTAAATGAATAAATTGTTAAATTTTCAGTATGTCTTGTTTCTTCAGACTGTATTCAATCCACCAAACAATACATGAACATATTGCAAATAATGAAGGTTCTCCAAGTTACTCCTGGGAACAACTGAGTGTGTGGAGAGAGAGTGGGATGTGCAGGGTGCAGTGGGATAGAACCACGGGAGTTTTTAACTGGTGCTTCAATTAAAATAGCATACCCTTGGTAAACTGCTTGGTAATCTTTAAACCATAAATCGTAGGCCCTTTTTTTTCCCCTAAAAGTGTCCATTGTGCCTCTCTAATGACACTCTTCACATGTTTGTAGCTCTTGCAGACCATTCTCTAGTGAGACTGGAACTTGGCTGACTTTCCAGGGTCTTTAAAGATTAAATCCACGGCAATAACTCAGATATGGGATGACTTTTTAGTCATTTTTAATCCATTTTTCAATCATTCCTTCAATTAGCTGGCTATATCTGGTAGCCTGACACCATATTTTTGTTCGCATCCCAGAATGCATTGCAACTAGGCTGTGACAACCAATGGTAAGCTGATCCATCATCACATCATGCTTTGCTGAACAGCATGTGTGCACAGACTTAAAGAAAATAATGAGACTGAATGACTCATAATAGAGAGACATAGAAACAGGGAGGCTGTGATTTATCCCTCAGAGTCACTGCACCTTAAATAATGACCCAAAATACTGGAAGCGCAAAGACTTTTTTTAATGTCAAGTGTGAATATTTTCAAGACTTTTTTAGTCCAAAAGAGATGGACGAACAAGTTTGTGCAAGAAAACCCGCTTTTTCATTAATGTTTTTAATTTTTTTATTTCAGAATAGTTTTTCTTTTGTCTTTATGGTCTCATAACTTTTTTAAAATTTAGGTGACATTCCTGCTACTCAAATATTCTTAAAAACCCAGGATGTCCTGAAGAAAATGATGTTTAAAGCTTGACTGTGCACCTCTGGGTTGATGTTTTACAAACTTTTTAAGACAATAAGTCCAGGTGAGACACAACAGTTAAAAAATAGCTAAGAGCTTTAAGGGTTGAGAGCCCGCTAGGAAATTTAGTAAACTCGTGGTTCTTTTCTTCCTCTTTGTCAGGTTTGGCAGTGAAGCCTAGTTCACTGTTGCTGATGCAGCATTGATGTAGTACCACAGTTGTGGTTAAAAATTATATCCAACTAGTGCAATGCTTGTCAGAAATGGTGCCAGAGCTTTGAGAGCTGAGGTTGACCACATGATACATTTTTATGCAGAAAGAACATTTGGAAAAAGAGAAGAATGGGACAGTGTGGTTACTGGTTTACCTGCCTATCTCTCTAACTCGACTGATGAGATGGGAGGGGCCGAAAGGCAGAGAGTTACAGTGGTAATGTATGTGGAAAAACTTCTAGAAGAGCGCAGGTTTGCAGCGGAGCAGAACTGAAAGGTGCTACGCTTTCTGACATTAGAGTCTTATTTTAGGACAGTCAACGGCACTGAAATGAGGACCAGGATCCTACTGGGCCTCTTGTGCCTGTCAGGTCAGTAAATATCTGTCCTTGTTTACTAACTGCTTGCTATGTTATAGCTATCCTTTCTGTAGTGCTCAACTGGTTAATGGGGATTGCATACAGCTTTTATTTCTATGTCGATTTTCTCAGGGGCATATCACCAGGTAAAGCTTTATGCTGATGATATTGATATTTATATGGATGATAATGACAATGAAGGTAATGATGAAACTTCTTAACAAAAAGAAATCTCCCTCAGTGCACAAACATCAGCTGAACCAAAGCTCTTAGATAGCATAGCCTTATTTTCCTATATGAAGAGCAGGATACCGTGACTCCTTTCATACAATAGCTTAGTCACTTATTTGCATCTGACTTGATTATTTAAAACCTTGTTTATCCATGCGTGCCTGTACGTAGATGTATGGTGTGCCCAGTGTTTTTGTCTGTTTATTTCAGATAGTCATGTGATTGAATCTGTTAAATATATTTGACAAGTCGGTGTGGGGATGCAAGTGTGTTTGTATTGTTTTGCATTGTTTTTCTTGTGCATTGGAATCTGACTGCAGCATTTGAAAAGTGCTGGAATTAATGTAAAGATGCCAGCTTGATAAAATATAGAGAGTCTGAACCAGTGATACTCACCCTGTGGGTCTGGAGCCACAAGTGGCTCTTTTGGGATGATTTGTGGCTCTTTTCGTCTCAATTTAAAAAATTATTCCTGTTTTTGCCCCTTCTTTTTGACACTTTTAACTTACTTTATGCAACTTTTTGCCCCTTTTTTTGCCACTTTTCGCCCATTAAAGCTGCCTTTTGCAATTAAATGCCACCTATTTCCCATTTTGCCACTCTTTGATGTGTTTTGCCCATTTTCCCACCTTTTTGCTGATTTTTGCACATTTTAGTCACTTTTCACTCATTTTACGCCACATTTTTACCACTTTGGACCATTTTTGCCACTTCTAACCCATTTTTGCCACTTCTTTTCAATCACTTTTCACCCATTTTTAACACTTTTATCCTGTTCTTGCAATTCTTTGCCCCTTTTTGCCTATTTTTACCACCTCACACCATATAAGCTGCTCATTGGAGTTAAATTCCACTTAATTCCCATCTTTCAGCAATTTTTTCTTACTTTTGCCCATTTGAGTCACTTTTCACTATTTTTTGCTACACTTTTGCCACTATTTGACCATTTTTGCCTCCTGTAACTCATTTTTTTTTGCCATTTCTAACTCACTTTCTCCACTTTTTGTCCTTTTTTGCCACTTTTCTCCCCATTTTTCGTACTTTTCCCCCAGGAATTGCCCCTTTTTGCCTATTTTTGCCACTTCTCACCCATTTAAGCTGCCTTTTGTAATTAAATGCCACTTTTTGCCAACTTTTCCAACCTTTTTTCAGATTTTTGCCACTTTTTTGACAACTCTTTGCCCCCTTTAACTTATTTTTCGGTCACTTCCCGCCCATTTTTGCCACATTGTGCCCTTTTCCACCCTTTTCTCCCAGTGTTTGCCACTTTTTGCACCTTTAACTTATTTTAATTGCCACTTTTCACCACTCAGAGTGTGGCTCTTGCAAATGTTTTTTTTTTTTTTTTTTTTTTTTTTTTTTAAACGATTTGGCTCTTTGGTTGAGCATGTTGAGTAACACTGGTCTGGACGATAAGATAGCATGGATAGCTGGATAAATCAAGTGACTGAGCAGCAATACACTTAGCTATTGATTCCAGGGCAGAATATATAAGGATGAATTCTGTTCAAACAAATAATTAAACAAAACCACAGTCTGCACAGTGATGAATAAGGTTAGAGATTCCCAAAGCCAGGCCAGTGGCCTCTAAAGAGCACCCAAAGACATGATAGGTTGGCACAGGAAGGATAAACAAAATCAACTTACCACATTTGCAGCTGCACAACTGTTGACAAAACATGGCAAAACGCTCTGTACTGTTGTTGCTACTGATGGGAATTTGTATAATACATCTTTGTTTTCCCTTAACTAAAAAGGGAAAAATTGATATAAACTGGCAAAAAGAGTTAGCTGATGCAGAAAAAGTCAGAAACTGGCAAAAATTTGCATATCTAATTATGAAATGTGGCATAAAAGTGGTAAAAGGGGTTAATATTTGCAATAATGTGTTAACAGAGCCACCAGTAGGCAGAGAGTGGCAAGGTTTGGTTTAGAAAGGGCAAAAACAGGCAGAAAAAGTGGTGGAAAGGGTTTAAAATGACCCCAAAAAAAAAGGGGGGGGGGGGGGGGTTAAGTGGCAAAAATGTGTTAAAGTTGGCAAAATTGGTGGACAAAAGTGATGACAATGGCTTGAAATCTGGTAAAATTGATGTAAAGCGGAAAAAGTGTAAATTTAAAAATATTCCTAGTCTTTTTAAGGCATCTGGAGACCCCCTCTCAGTGTCTCCCACACATTATTTGCACAAATGTCTGGATGCCAAAGATTAAGTAGAAGAAAATGAGATAACTTATTTTGGAAAAGAGTATAATAACTGTGAAAAGAGAGGAACATGGATGAAAGGTGGCAAGAGTTGATTAAAGTAGAGAAAAAATATGGCATAAAGTGGCAAAAATGGGTAAAAGGTGGCAATAATTGGTGAAAAAAAGCAAAAACATGCAAAAATAGGAAAAAAAGGTAAAAGATAGCAACAGGAGTTGCAAAAAGATATTGCAGAAAATGGATAGATGCTGCAGAAAATGTTAAAAAAGAAGTGGTAAGGAAAAATAAAAGTGGCAGAAAGAGGTGAGAAAGGCATTAATGGTAGGATTTTGGAAAAACAAGTTCCAGAAAAGTGGCACAAAAAATGGGCAATGAGTGCAAGAATTGGTGAAAAAATAGACACAAAAAGAAATAGACACAAAAAATGCAAAAGATGGCTAAAGTATGCAAAAGATGCAGAAAGATGTTGCAGAAATGGGCAAAAAGTGGCAGAAAATGGCAAAAATGGGCAACGACATTTCAGTTTTTGTTGGACATTCATAATCTATGATATTTCTCCATTGTGGGTTTATCTGTTCAAACACATCATATCTTTAGCTCTGATGCGTCTCAGCTGCACTCAACAAAATAATTTGCTCAGTGAACGTAATAATATTATGGAAAGTGGTTCCAAGTAAGCAAAAGTTTCAAGTAAAATATGTTAGCCAGAAACAATTTTGTTGAGTGACCTAAATGTAAATACGTTGGGTCAACATGATGTATTTGCGGTACCGTCACTTAATTACCATGGATCAGGCCAACTACATTTGTAAGGGTAAATGTGACACACTGATGTAAATTTCTTGGGCCATTTAAACTTGTATGATACCATGGCAAAGAAAAATAAAAATTAAAAAAAAAAAAAAAGGTATGACATTGTGGCAAGCTGTGATAAGGAATGGCTCTAGACAAGTTGTATGAACTTATCAAGCCCTCCTGCAATGAACATGAGCAACCATCATTAATTTTAAACACAAATACAGAAACATACAGGCAGGGTAGTCTGCAGCATTAACCCCCTCACTCATGGTGTCATACTTGGAAAAACATTTTCCCCTAAAAACATGAACCAATAAACAAAACATGCATAATCATAACTTTGCAATGAAACATGGACATTATAGAGCAGTAGAAGAGCCAATTCTTTTGCACAAAACAATCCCAGAAGTCCCTGCTCCATGTGACTGCTTCCTGGATTGCCACAATATGATTATGAGTTACTTAATAGGGTAGTTACAACTACTTTTTAAAATAGTACAGTTACATGAATAAATTGTGCTGATCCAACAAAGCAAAGTTGCACATTACTGCCACCTACTGGTCTGGAGTTGTAAGCAGAGGTGATTTGCAATTTTAACTCATTGGAATTAGGTTGTTTTAACATAAATTAGTCTAGTAAATTTTAAGTTGTTGCATGTTATGCTAAAACTACATAATTTGAAAGTGTTCAACCATAAAACTTGATTTTATATAATAGAGGCTACATGTTAGACTTAGGTTCGTGTAGCAGACACCCATGTTGGTTTTTGTGAGTGTGTAAAGAGCAGGGATCCCAGTTTTCAGCTGGGTTTATCAAATGGACTTACATGTTTTTCAGCAGATTCAGGCAAGAGAATTAATATTTGGACTAAAAGTAAAGGATCACTTTGTATGAACTAAAGTAGACTAAAGTGTTTTTGAGTTTTCATCGACTAAAACTATAAAGACTAGAAGGCATTGAAACTAAAGACGAACATAAAAACTAGATTTCGACAGATTCTAACCCTAGAAGGGAATAACTGAAACAAATAAAACTGGAAGGAACAAAATTGCTGGAATTTCACAGCTGTTCATCAGAAGAGTGTGTTCTCCTCACAGGCTGGCAAAGCTCCTCGTGCTTTCCCCATCAGTACCACTATGTTGCCGATCCTAAGACCTGGGCTGAAGCTCAGACCTACTGCAGACAGATGTACACAGACCTGGCCACTGTTGAAAACACTGAAGAACTAGACCGCTTCAAATCTGCAGTTCCACCCCTGAAGTATGGCTCTTTGGTCTGGATCGGCATGTACAGCAAAATCGAGTGGAAATGGTCGGACGGCTACAGAGGAAGCGGGGCCGATTATAGGAGCTGGGAAACTGTTATTGACCAGGAACCGGATTTCTATCTAGGTATTCAGTTATGTGCTGAGGCTGGAACGTCTGGAAACTGGTGGGATGAGCACTGCTCTGCTAGACATCACTTTATCTGCTACAACGGTAAGACAAGACAAATATCAGGAGAAACAGATGATGTTATAAAAATGGTTCTGTTGATTCTGGATGAAACATTTTACTGTCTTTTCTAACTTTTCCTACAGGACCACAACAAGATCCAGAGTTTGTCTATGTCAATGAAACTCTGGACTGGTCCAGCGCCCAAAGGTACTGCCGGGAGAACTTCAGAGACCTGGCTACCATTAAGAATGAAGCTGAGAACCAGGAGATCCATAACTTAAGGTCAACATCTGACTGGGTATGGATCGGTTTGTACAGAGAGCCTAACATTCAGTGGTCAGATGGGAGTGTCTCCACATTCACATACTGGGAACGCTTCAATCGACTGGGCACCATGAGTGTTGTTTGTGGTGCTGCAGATATGGAGAGATCAGGAAAGTGGAGGCTACAGCGTTGTGACAGGAAATACCCATTTGTGTGCCACAGCCCATGTAAGTGGTTAGCTGTTCTTTACTAGAGCATGCAGTTTAAAGAACTTATGATTGATTGTACTTAACCCTTTAAACATCCTCGGGACATTTTGGGCCTTTCCGTTTTGTATATGTGAAACATTTTGGTTGTGTTGAATGAATGTAGCTCAAATTTGTCAGAGGATATTCATTTTCTAAAATTTTAGAATTGTTGTCTCAGTTCCTTAAATTAGCCTACAGTGGCTAACCTACACAAAGACTGACACATTTGTTCCTAAGGACCAAAAATGTCCCATTGAAAACCATTGAAAAAGTCACTTTTGGTCCCACATTTATCTTAACAAACAAATACATTCCTTTGTGTTAACATTTCGTTTTGGTCTACTAGTTTCAGCTTTAGTTTTTTTGTCAGTCTACCAGATGGCGCCATTTTTCCCATTCAAAGCATGCAGCAAAATTTCACCTTTCTCCCTTGTTTTCTGCCTTGCTACTGAAATGATAAGTGCGTGTCCCTACTGATGTTGGAAAATGGTGTGTGTGTGTGTGTGTGGGGTGTGTGTAAAAAAGAGTGTGTGCATCCCAGTGTGTGTGTATTTTATTTGAATTTTTGTCATTTTGTTCTATTCAGTATACTAAAGTTTTGTCAACACACTGGCCTTTAACGGATTAAAATCCCAAACATATAATTAAAATTTGATATGCATGTTTCAGGCTTAAGTAATTTTTAGGACTGGCTTGTTAAAAAAAAAAAAAAAAAAAAAAAAAAAAAATATATATATATATATATATATATATATTTATTTATATGTATGTTGCTGCCCATCTTAGAGCCTGATAATAGTAATGATAATAATAATAATAATAATAAGTAATAAAACAATAACAACAACAATAATAGTAACAATAATAAAAATACAATTAATAATAATAATAATAATAATAAAAATAATAATAAAATTTGAAATATATTTTATGATTTTTTTTTAATGGTGGAGTTGTGTAAACACACTGACCTTTAAAGGGTTAAAAACAGAAAAAAAGATTTGCACATTGCAGGCTGAAGTAGTTTTAAGGACTAGCTTTTTAAAAGAGGGAAAAATATAAAAATATAATAGTTTGACAGATGTTTTGCAGATTTTAGGAAGCTGACAAGTGTTGTCTTTAGGACCATCAGCGTGAGTTTTTTTTCTTTTCTTATAAATCTGACACTGCAGAAAAAAAAAGAGAGAGAGAGATTTTATATCAGTGTTGCTGCCCATCTCAGAACCTGAAAAAAATAGTAATAGTAATAACAACAATAATAAACATTTCCTGATATGCATACTTCAGGCTGAAGTAGTTTCAAAGATCAAATCACTTAAAGTAGAAAAAATATTACTATATAATATTTTTACAGCAGATTTGAGGAAGTGGACATTTTTGTCACTAGGACGATGAGTGTATGTTTTTTTATTTTTTTATTTTTAAATCTGACAGCTCAAAAATAACAATAAATCAATATCTATGTTGCTGCCAATTATAAACCCATCTCAGGGCATAATAATAATAATAATAATAATAATAATACAAAAATAATAATAACAACAACAATAATAATAACAATAATAATTATAATAACAATAATTATAATAATAATAAAAATAAAAATAAAAATAATAATATACTCCTTAAAATGTATTTTATGGAAATCATTCAGTTTTTTGTTAATTAATATTTGATATGTATATTTTAGGCTGAAGTAGTTTTAAAAGACTTACTTATTAAAAGTTGAAAAAATATGAAAACACATTATTTTTACAGCAGTTTTTGGGAAGCAGATATTTCTTTGTCCTCCAGGAAAAAAATGTTACAATATACTGTAAAAGAACTATTAAGGGTTAAACTTGAATGAAGTCAATGCTTATTTCCATTTATGATTTTGCAGTCAGACAGTAGCACCACAGAAAGGTTTCTTTTTGTTTCACAGCAACAAGGAAGCAAGTTTTCAAGGTGACGATAAAGGCAGAGGACTCTTCAGTGGATTTGAACGACCCTGCTGTGAAAGCAGAGCTCCTGAAAAAGGCAAGCATCCAAATCCATTTAAATTTGAAACACATTTCTTTGATAGTTTAAATACAGCTGATACTTTTCAGGCATTTGATTACTTTCTCTGTTTGGCTGTTTCTATCCTTTTTTCCCCTTTGAGCCTAGTGGACACTGTGTGAGTTTGGGCAGTCCCAAACCAAAGATGACCAATCGTGGTGAGATCTTTGGTCATGGCTCTACAACAGTGGCCTAATATTGTACTGTACGACAGGCTGACAGATGGCCATTGTCCTGGTCTTACCACCAAAGATAGTCTGGGATAAATGTCTCACTGTGTCATAAATTTAGGATAACATCTTACAATGTGACTGCTGCTACCCCCTACATCAACTCAATAGAAATGACAACGATGAACGCGACACTGGCGCTAACAAACAAGTTACCATTAGAATGGAGACAGCCAAAAAGCAGAAGTTTGTGGGATTCCAACGAGAAGGGAAATCTAGATCTCAGATTTTTTTCAAACACTTAAAACGGCTTTGTGGTTGCTTTGCAACAGAGGTGTCAAACTTAAGGCCCGGGGGCCAAATCCAGCCTGTGGAACAGTTACACCGGGTCCTAAAGATCAAACCATATTTTCATTCCACCTGTATGAGGTCCACATGTTTCCTATAGAAAAATAAATTCAACCTTGATGATTTGAAATGTCCTTGTTAAGTAATAAAAATGCGAAGCGTATAAAAAAAAATGCAATAAAAAGTCAGGAATGTGGGAGAAGAAATAAATCTATGTTTATATTTCATATTTTCAATTTTGCATTCCACAATTATGACTTAAACTCTTAATTTTAACCTTTTAGTTCTTATTTTGACCTTTTAGATTCACAACTTTAGATTTTGAGTCAGATTTTGACCTTTTAAAAACTAATTATTTGGAATTTTTACATATGGACCTTTTCAATACCATTTTTGACCTTTTGACCTTTTTGTGAACGGTTTTCAAGTGAAGCATCTCCGGATCAGGCAGATATGGCGGACTTGTACAAAGACATAGATCTACTGACAGAGGAAAGAGCTACCACATTGGCCTTCTCGGATACGGACTGTGAAAGTATTTTAAATCTGTTTTCTCTAGAACTGCCGGCAGCTTCTGCCCTTTTGTCTGACTCGTCGTCTTTTACCAACCGCCTGGAACACCTGGTGAAAAAAGAGGTTGCACAGTTCAACTTTATCACAGTACTGGTGTAACAAACGGATCCCAAGAGGCCTGCGCATCAACAAAGAACCGGCTCTGGGTAAAAACAACAGTGAGTTTTGTAAAAAAATGGTGTGAAATACTAAACAAGTGCTCCTTCGATCTCATGCTACTTGTTACACAGCATGCTAACGATGAACTTAAGAAAGTGAGGACTGAGATTGTAGAACTAAAAGAGGAGATGAAGAATAAATTAAAACCGAAGCAGATTCAAGAGGCGGAAGAACAATGTGCTGATGTGAAGACTGTACATGAGAAAAAGACACTGGAAACAAAGATGCAAAAGTACAGAAGGGACACTTTGGACTACAAACATGGCCGCGTCTACCCATGGCTAACAGCTAACGGCGGCAGACCCCACCGTGGACGAGAGAGGGAGGATTTCGCAGCCACAAGTGACTTCTCTACGGACGAATCGGGTAACGACGGATCCTCATCGACTGCTGGACACTGTTTTTTAGGTCGGTATCACACAAGAACAAGAAGCGGCCAACGAGGAGGGACGGCAGGCGACGACGGAGGGGGCAGGAGTCGGAGGAGATAAACGTGATCAACCTTTCCAGCAGACCTCTGACTTCAGCTGAGACCTCCGTCCTCTCAAAAGGTTTATCTCTTGTGCCTTCTAAAAAAGCTGACTCTTTTAAGACTAGGGTTGAAATTTTTAAATTCTTAAGATCTGTCAAATTGAAAGCTTTTTTTTTGAGAAAAACATTCCCGCATTACCTTTTCCTTCACGGACTGTAAGCACCGGGGCAGACGCGTCCATGGCTCCTGAAAAGACTGTAACTTTGAAAGTAAAGAGCACCTTCATCCCACCTGCTCAGTTTCCACCTTCTGCAGGCTGGTAGAACAAGAATCGCAAAATGAGGTACTGACACATGACAAGAAGAGACTGTATTCGAACATAAGCCAAGAAGAAAGTGATGCTTTGCTTGAACTTTCTATTGTGATTCGAAAATCAGATAAAGGAAGGGCGGTTGTCATACAGGATAGGGACTCTTATAGATGTGAGATTATGAGACAACTAAGTGACTGTGAGTTTTATACTCCTCTACCTTCAGATCCGACTTTAAGGCTTTCTAATGAAATATCCTCATTTCTTAGTAAGGCTTTTGCTGATTCCCTGATCTCAAAAAATTAACTTGATTTTTTTTTTGCAAAAGCACCCTGTTCGCCCTGTATTCTATACATTACCGAAAATCCATAAGAGTATAGTCAATCCGGTACCAGGGCGCCCTATTGTTTCTGCAACCCAATCTTTAACGGAACCAATCTCTCAGTACATAGACATTCATATTAAATCCTAAGTTTCAAATCTCCCTTCATATTTAAACAACACTACAGATTTTTTGAATAAAATAAAAGCCATTAAGGACATTAACACAGATGATTGGCTCTGCACTATGGATGTAACCAGTTTGTATACTAATGTGCCTCATAATGAGGGTCTTGAGGCTCTAACCTTCTACCTTGAGAGAAGACAAGATCCGAATCCTCTGACAAAATTTCTTGAGGACATGGTTGATTTGGTACTCCGTAGTAATTACTTTAAATTTGAGAATGCCTTTTATCTACAATGTCAGGGAGTAAGTATGGGAAGCCCCTGCTCCCCTCATTATGCAAACCTATTTATGGGAAAGTTTGAGGAAGACTTTGTTTATAACAATAACCCCTTCCTTTCATTACTGAAGTGTTGGTTTTGTTTTATAGATGATGTATTTTTCATTTTCAGTGGAACTCTGGAGCAATTAAGAGACTTTTTGAGTTATATTAACTCAAGAATGCCTACCTTAAAATTCACCTTGGAGTTCAATCAAATGTCGGCATCCTTTTTAGATGTTTTGGTTGATAAATCTGACCAGCTATCCACTAGCGTGCACAGGAAGAAAACTGATACCAATAGCTCTTTAGATTTCGACAGTTATCATCCCCCCAGTCAGTTTTTAAGGATTAGAAGAATATGGAGCACTTTGGATGCCTTTGAAAAACAATCAGCTGACCTTTATACACGTCTACGCTTGATGGGTTATGATAAAAAAGATTCTTGATAATTGTTTAAAAAGAGCTAGAGAGACTGATAGACTCACTACGTTGTTCTCAAAACCCTCTAGAGAGAAGAAAGATAACTTAGTCTGTGCCATAACTTTTTCCCCTGCTTCTGACGCTATAAGGAAATGTATTAGTAAGAACTGGTACATTTTGTCTAGTGACCCTCAGATAGGCCACCTATTCAAAAACCCTCCAATTTTTGCCTACAAAAAAGCGAGCAACATTAGAGATAGAGTTGTCAGAGCAGATTGTTATAAAGCACCTGAAAATTTCTTGTCTAATCTTCCCGGAGGTAATTTCCCTTGTTATGATTGTGTGCAGTGTAACGCTATGGTAAAAGGAGGCTTCTTCTGTCACCCACATTCAGGAAAGAAGTTTCCAATAAAGACAATTACAACATGCAAGACTAGATCTGTAGTTTACTTGTTGAAATGCCTGTGTGGCCTGTGCTATGTTGGTAAAACCACCAGAGAGCTTAAAACCCGCATTTCGGAACATAAGAGCTCTATCAGGAATAAAGACGATAAGTCGGCGGTGGCTAGACATTTCACTGAAGTGGGACATGAAGTTTGTACTCTCAGGTTTCAAGGTATCGAAGAGGTCAGAATCCCTCGGAGAGGAGGGGATAGAGATAAACTATTACTCCAAAGGGAGGCGTTCTGGATTCATACTTTACAAACAGAACAACCCAGGGGTCTGAATGAGGAGCTCCTTCTTGGATGTTTCTTGTAAAATAATTTTTTAGTATTGTAGAGTGTTATGTTTTATTTGTGGTGTATTGTATTGGGCACACCCACACATCCTGTTCATCTCTATGTTGAGCAGTAGGCCGAATTTTCTTTTGGTGTCCTCGTTTTTGATTTAGTACATTTTATTAGTGTTCTTAGGGAGGGGGGACTTTTTCATTCCACAGTGGTATTGTTGCAGTCACCACTACTATTAGATTCATTATTTGTCCTGTGTGAGTACTTTTTGTTACTAATTAAAATATTTTTGTCCTTTCCCCATTTTTTATTTCCCCAGGTTATTTTCTTTAAGAATTATAATCTTTTTAGATTCTTACTTCCTTACCTTTTTTATGGTTTGTATTGTTCTACTTATGTTACAGGATTGAAATTTTTAGTTATGGTATGGTGGTTTTGCCTTAAGAAATCCACAAAAAGTCTACCTCTCCCTGGATATGTTTATTGTATTATAGAAAAACTGTGAATAATCCTTGTGAGGTGTTCAGTCCATTCAGTTTATTGTGTGACACCACTTTATACATTGCATTAGGTGTTTTTGAACAGACACTTGGTTCTATTGCTCTCCGATAAGAGTTATGTTGTTAACTTATTTTTAGGATGTTAGAATTAAAAAATGAATTAAAAAAATGTTGCAATTGGAAAAAGGTCCTAACTATTATTTAGCCACCTGGGGGGAACCTGATATATTTAAGACATATGAGAAATGTAGCTTCTTTTATTGCTCTGTTTGGAGGGTGCTCCTTTTTTTGCCTTTTTTTTTTTTTTGTGACCTTTAAGAATCACAATTTAAAATTTAAGCTCTAAAACTTAAATTCTTACCTCATTATTTTGACTTTTAAAACTCATGATTTCAAATTGTCTCTTATATTTTGATCTTTTAAAATAATGATTCATATTTTATATCATTATTTTGACATTTAAAACTCATAATTTCATATCTTGCCTCATTATGTTGACTCATGATTTTGTATTTTTCTTATTATTTTGAACTGTATAACTAACAAATTTTAATTTCATCACATTATTTTGACATTTAATACTTACAATTTAGAAATTTTAACTCACAATTTCACCTTTCGAAATAATGATTCATATTTTATCTAATTATTTTGACATGTAAAACCAACGACTTTGAATTTTCTCTCATATTCTGACCTTTAAAACTAATTATTTGTATTTTATTTCATTGTCTTTTAAAACTCATGATTTCCATTTTATCTCAGATTTTCACCTTTTAAAATAATGATTCATATTTTATCTCATTATTTTTACCTTCAAAACTGATGACTTGTTTTTTATCTCACTATTTAAAACTTTAAAGCCCATGATATCTAATTTTATCTCATTATTTTGACCTTTCGTAATCATTTCAAATATTCCTCAAAATTTGACTTTTTAAAATCATAGTTTAAATATTTTATCTTTTTATTTTTACCTTTAAAACTCATGATTCTGAACCTAATCTCATTATGTTGACTTTTAAAACTCATGATTTGTAATTTTTGACCTTTAAATCTGATTGTTTGTTTTTTATCTCACTATTTAGAACTTTAAAACCCATGATTTTCAGTTGGATCTCTTTATTTTGATCTTTTGAAATCTTGATTTAGAATATTCCTCAAAATTTGACTTTCTAAAATCATGATTTATATTTTATCTAATTATTTTGACATTTGAAACCCATGATTTCCATTTCCTCTCATATTTTGACCTTTAAAAAAAACATGTCAAATTTTTATTTCATGTTTTTCCCTTTTGAACTTATTAGTTTGACTTGGAGCCTTTAAACTTATCACATTTATCTATTTATTTTTCTCTCTCAAAAGTTGTTTTTTTTGTTTTGCATAATTTTTTACTGGTGAAAATAAGACAGTTTATGGTAAAATGTTGACCCTGTTCAGCTTTCAGGTTAAACCTTAATTCAGGATCTGACCTTTGCTGTGATTGACTTTAACACCTGCTTTGCATCATTATTACCACAGTCCTGGCGGCATAGATGGATGACACACACTGATAATGTTTAAATCTTGCACAGTGCTGTACATGTGTGCATGTAGTGGGAGTTATCAAACAGTCCACACATTTCAAACTTGATGAGATTCATCATGCACAGTGTAGCATGCCAGAAACCTATAAGACTGCTAAAAACACACTTTTAATCATCTTTTAACTGGTTTCCGTTTGTGTGCCGTAGCTCCAGGACAGGATGAAGGAGACAGGATCTCATGGAGTCACCCTGAAGTGGAGAGAGCAGCCTGATGGCAAAGTGTTCCACAAGAAGAGAGAAAGATCTAGAAAGAAAAACTGTGCAAAGACTGAACTCTGACAAATATGAGTAATCTATCACCTTCACTGAAATCTGCCTTGTAGGCAGATCCTGTTCTTTTACACAAGACTGTGGGAAAAAGTTTTTAACCCTTCTTGTTCTTTTTTTTTTTTTTGGATATGCATGTTTCAGGCTGAAGTAGTTTTAAAGATTGAATCATTTAAAATGGAAAACATATTATTCTGTACAATATTTTCACATCTGATTTTAGGAAGCTGAAATTTGTTGTTGTTAGGACCATCAGTGTGTGTTTTTTTTTTAATCTGACGCTGCAAAAAAAAAAAAAAAAAAAAAAAAAAGCATTAATATCAATGTTGTGGCCCATCTCAGAGTCTGATAGTAATAATGATAATAATAATAGTAAAAAAACAAAAATAAGAGATTGTATGGAAATTATTTTAGTGATTTTTTAATAAAAAAAAAAAACTGGTGGAGTTGTGTAAACATACTGGCCTTGTGATAGTGATAAGTGATATATATGAACATCTGTAGCATTTCCAGAGAAAGGAACAACTCTAATATAGATAACAACCATGGTAATAATTATCTAACCTTTCAGCAAGGCTTTCACCTCCACCTGACCAAACATTGACCCAGTTTTAAACAAGTGTGCATGGAAAAGAAAACCCTCACTTCTTTGGAGGCCTAAAAAAGGTCAGTCTACTTTAAAATGTACCAGTGTACAGAAGAAGAAGAATAGTGCCTCTTAAAGGGATATTTCAGGATTTTTGAAGTTGGGTCGTATGAGGTGCTTGGCTATAGTAGGGGCATTAGCTTCCAGTGATTTCAGTGTAATTTGATCCTGTTGTTATTCCGAGCTTGGAGAGAGCTGGCGCATCGTGGCTGTGGATGGGAACGTTTTGTCCGTGTAAATTAACAAGTTTTACGAATAAATGGACTAAGAAAATATGTTGGCTCACCTGTGTGCTGTGTCGAAAACGTACACAGCACTTCATTTCTCCCACAAAAAATCCCTCTGTGTCAGGCACTAATTTACTATGCAGCTTTTGCCATTTTGTATCCTTCTGCCTCCGCACACTGTTTACGACTCACACATCTGCCAGTCAGCTGTGTGGGTCGCAGTGTAGCGGGGTGACAAATTGGTTACTACAACGCATTTTGGATTTTTTAATCTGTTTTCTTAAGACTCAGAAGATTATCCAGGCTGTTTAAACAAACACACCTCCTATCAGCCATGAGAGGAAAAAGGTGACAGTCATAAACTTACCTGGATGACAAATTTCCATTCGGCCTTCAAGTCAGGGTCTGTTTTTCCAATTTATCTTCGGAAAGTTGAAGAAGGTCCGCAAAACATCAGCGTTTAGGCAGGGAATTCTGGATAGAGTGTGATGCAGACTGCAGGCGTCTGTGAGCCGCTATCTTCTGATTTAATAATGTTCTGAAGAAGTGTCGCAACTAAGTCCCACTCATGACAACAGCAGCTCTCCCAGTGGGTTGGCATGGATTTGCATTTTCCACACCTACACCACCAGGTAACTTGGGATCTCTCCTGCTCTAAACTTTCAAATTAAGGTTCTCTGGTCCCTCTTTCAGCCCGCTGTACAAGTCTGGTCTGTATCCATCTGTAGAAGTTCTTCTTCAGTGTACTCCAGTTCATACAAATATCCTCTCATATCCATAGTAAACGGCACATCATCATCATCGTCGAATTTATTAACATAAATCATTAAAACAACAACAAAACAATGAGAATGAAGGGCAAATCACTTTCTCTCAACTGCAATGGCAAAATAAAATGGCACATCTTCTTTTATTTTTACTCCACAGGGGGATTACTCAGGAGGGCACTCTATTCAACTTTCTTCTTCCAACTCAAGGACACCTTTGTGGGATAAACTTCAAGGATTCAGTCAGAAAAGCACTCAAATGGCATTAATGGCTGAGCACATCAGGAGCAGCCGGAACGGCTGCTCATTATTAAGGCCCCATTCACATGGAGATGAAAACGATATCTTGCCGGGGTTTTTTTTTTTTTTTTAAGTTTTCCGTTGTTGTCGGGATCGTTTCAGGAAAAATCCCCGTAGGCACAGAACCACTGAGAGCGACTGAAAACGCTGTAGTATATATGCTAAGCCTGTACATGGCACTGTATTGCTGCCATGGAAATGCATCAAAAGAGAGAATAAGATCACAAAAAACTGACACAAACTTTCCTCTAGTTGCCCCTCTGGTTTTTCTCCGCGCTGGATTCAAAAACATATGGTGTATACATTTCGCGGTTGTAGTATAGTAGCATCAGATTTTGCTATAAAAGCCACGACAAGCTCAGTAGCTTCTGCATCACGAACACAACCCTGTAATCAACCAGGCGTCTTAAGATAGCTAAATGCATGACGTAATAGTTTCAAGAAAGACACGGCTGGCACACTCCACACAGAGACGAAAACAATATGTTGCTGTTTCGTTTCGAAAAAAGTTTTCTGTAAAGACGGGATCGTTTCAGGAAATATCCCCGTAAGCACGGAGCTACTGAAAACGACTGAAAACACTGTAGTGCATATGCCAAGCATCTACTTGGTGCTGTATTGCTCCCACTGAAATGCATCAAAAGAGAGAAGAAGATCAAAGAAAACTGACACAAACTTTCTCCTAGTTGCCCCTCTGGTTTTTCTCCGCATTGGATTTCATAGGTGTTCAATGGGATTTAGATCCGAACCCATTGCGAGCCACTTCAGAACTCTCCAGCGCTTTGTCCCCAACCATTTCTTGGTGCTTTTTGAGGTTTGTTTAGGGTCATTGTCCTGCTGGAACACCCATGACCTCTGACGCAGACCCAACTTTCTGACACTAGGCCCTACGTTGCGGCCCAAAATTTTTTTATATTCTCCAGATTTCATGATTCCTTACAGACAGTCAAGGCACCCAGTGCCAGAGGCAGCAAAACAACCCCAAAACATCCTTGAACCTCCACCATGTTCTTTTCTTTGTAGGCCTCATTTTCTGTAAACAGTGGAATGACCTGCTTTTCCAAAAAGCTCTACCTTAGTCTCATCTGTCCACAAAATGTTCTCCCAGAAGGATTGAGGCTTACTCAGGTACATTTTTGCAAACTCCAGTCTGGCTTTTTTATGTCTCTTTGTCAGCAGTGGGGTTCTCCTCTGTCTCCTGCCATAGTGCTTCATCTCATTCAGATGACCATGTATGGTCCCAGCTGACACTTTTGCACCCTGAGTCTGCAGGACAGCCTGAATTTGTGTGGAAGTTGACTGAGGATGTTTATCCACCATTCCAACTATCCTGCGTTGCATTCTTTTGTCAATTTTTCTCTTTTGTCCACGTCCAGGGAGATTAGCCACAGTTCCATGGGTTATAAACTTCTTGATTATATTACGCACAGTGGACAAAGGACTTTCTAGATCTCTGAAGATGGTATTTAACCTTGAGATTGTTCATATTTTTCCACAATTTTGCTCCTCAAGTCCTCAGACAGTTCTTGGCTCCTCTTTCTCTTCTCCATACTTGGTGTGGCACACAGGCATACAACACAAAGGCTGAGTCAACTTTTATTCATTCTAACTGGCTTCAGGTGTGATCTCTAGATTTCCAGCACCTGTTACTGCCACAGGTGAGTTTAAATGAGCATCACGTGCTTGAAATAAAATGATTTACCCACAGTTTTAAAAGGGTGCCAACAATTTTGTCAGGCCCATTTTTTGAGTATTGTTTAAACTTATGTCAATTTTGGCTTTTTTCTTTGATTTTTTTCTATTGCTCTAATGCACATAAAGGCAATAAACATGTATATGCCAAAAAACATTTGTAACTGCAACAATTTCTGGGAGAAATGGTGTATTTTCTGGAAAAATTCCAGGGTTGCCAACATTTTCGTCCATGACTGTATAACCTTGGTCTGCAGCCAGGTGCCTCTCGATATTTGTTACCATTCATTGAAATATAAAATAAATGAATTAGAATGTTGGCCCAATGTAAAACTAATATGTTGAGCCTTTTTAAAATAAGTAGGTTGGCCCAAACTAACTGTATTACATTGGCTTAGAAAAGTTATGTCTTGCTAAAAAAACTAAGGAGCCACAAAGACATTAAAAAATAAAAAATAAAATGAAATATCCACATTTGAGGTAAAACTACATTTTAATAACAAAAGATAATTGATAAAATGATAGAAAGAAGCTATGGAGCTGAGATAGTCTGAGGAAGTTTGAATTAAAAATCTACGGATAATTTCAGATTCAGTAAAAAACCTGTAGAATTATCTAAAAAATGAACTTCCTATAGTAAAATAGAAGCCCTAACCTTTGAACCCTGGTTGCTGCAGAGATAAACGGACTTTGGTATTTCCTGGTCTCAGCTGTTTTTCCTCTGACGGCCGTCTCACAGCGTGGTTTGCTGTTTTAAAGGTAAGGTGAGTGACTTTTTTTTTTTTTTTTTTTCCCATATTTGAAAAGTCAGATGTACTGAAACCTACTTAATATGGGAGGGAGACGCATGCTTGAGTTCAACTTTGACGGCTGTTCAGGACACTTTCAGTTAGGCGAGGAGGGGAAAATCCATATGAGACATCAGATTTAGTTTCTGAAATTAGTAGACATTATAACAAAAGTTCACCATTTATAGTTTTATTTTTTATAGCAGATGGTATCTCCTCTATTTCATCATAAGTGCAGATCCTGGTATAAATACTGAACATTATAGATGATTGAACTTGGTTCTTAATCTTCAGTTTGCTACAGCTCTAAAATATGAGTTAAAATGCAGCTCTCTACACAAATGTCACTCATGTGTCAAACAGATCACTGAAAATAGTTTCGTTTTTATATTTTGTTTCACAAGAAAAATACCCAAGTACCATTAAAAGTCACAGTTCTGCTTTGGAAACAGCAAACCAGGTAAAACTGTCAGCTTCAAGACCAAAAGTTAAAGGAAATATTGACATTTAGATTAAGGCAGTGATTTACTGTGAATTTAGTCTATAGAAGATGTAATTTAAGGCCTTTTTCTTGTTGTTCAGTGCTCAACTGTCATCTAATTCTCAACAGTTCCAGATTAAGCTGTCATATTGTGTTTGTTTATCTTGTTGTAAAGATAAAGCCTCTTATCACCTCATAAAATCATTAAGTACACAGGCTGACTCTCACACCCTCCTTTATTAGTTTAATCCTTCATGCATTTGCCCTCAAGGACGAAAAATGTCTGCTTCCCAAAAACTGCTGTAAAAATAATATATTTATTTTTTTTCTCCACTCTGAATGAGTCAGTCTTTTAAAACCACATCATCCTGAAATACAAATATCATATCATAAATCATATATATTTTTTAACCTTAAAGGCCAGTATGTTTACATAACTCCACTGTTTTTAATCGAAAAAAACAAACAATAAAATTTAAAAAATTAAAACAAAAAAAAAAAAAAAACAACATAAAATACAATTTAAGCAGCATTTGCTTTTACTTTTTTATCAAGGCCTGAGATGGGTCAGTAATTGGCAGCATCATTGATTTTGATGCATCATCATTATTTATTTATTTATTTTAAACATCATGTTCCTAACAACAGAAAAGTATACTTCTCAAAATCTATAATATATATTAATACTTTTTTCTACTTTAAATGAGTCAGCCTTTAAAAAACACCTAATTCTGAAATACACATATCAAATATATATTATTTTTTTGTTTCTTTAACCCTTAAAGGCCAGCATGTTAACTCCACTGTTTTTAATATATAAAAAAAACTATAAACTAAAATAGTTATCTATAAAATACGTTTTAAGGACTATTTGTTTATTATTTTTATCAAGGCCTGAGATGGGTCATTAATTGGCAGCAACATTGATTTTGATGCATCATTTTTATTATTTTTTTTTAATCTCACATTCAAAGTCCTAATGACAAAAATGTACACTTCTCAAAATCTGCTGTAAAAATAATATATATTCATGTTTTTTCCACTTTAAATGAGTCCATCTTTAAAAACCACTTCATTCTGAAATACACATATTAAATATGAATCAATAAAACTAGGAAAATTTCCATAAAATACATTTTAAGAATTTGCTTATTACTTTTTATCATGGCCTGAGATGGGTCAGTAATTGGTGGCAGCATTCATTTTGATGCATCATTATTTTAATTATTTTTTTTAATCTTACACTCGACGTCCTAAAGACAAAAAAAAAAAGTCCAATTCCCAAAAACTGCTGTAAAAATAATATAAATTAAAAATTTCTTCTACTTAAAATGAGTCGGTCTTTTCAAACTACTTCATCCTGCGATACACATATCAAACATTGATTATAAGTTGGGGGTTTAACCCTTTAAAATCAAACTATTCTTTTACATCACTGTTTTTAAAGAACAAAATCACAAAAACTTTAATAAAATATGCACACACACTTTTTTACACACACACCATTATTCAACATCAGAAGCAACACACACTTAACATTTCAGTAGCACTCTTGCAGAAAACAGTAAAAAATGTTACATAATGTGCAATCCTTTGAATGGGAAAAAGTAGCGCCATCTAGTGGACGGATAAAAAAATAGAAAACTTAAAGCTAGCTGTCCAAAATAAAACCTTAATATAAAGGAATGCATCGGTTTATGTGAAGATAAATGTGGGATCAAAAATTATGTTTTCAATGGTTTTAAGTGGGACATTTTTTGTCCTTGGGAACAAATGTGTCGGTTTCTGTGTAGCTTAGCCAGTTTAGGCTAATTTAAGAAAGAAGTAAAAAATCCTCTGGCAAATTTGGGCTGTATTCATTCAACACAGCCAAAATGGCTTGAAAAATAAAAATGAATGGCACAAAATGTCCCTAGGATCTCTTAAGGGTTAAGCTCTGTTGATCCCTGGAAAACAAGGAGTGTATAAAAGGCATTAGACTTAATTAAAATCAAAAGGGAAATGAAGTAGTGAAAACTATGTTTGAAATACATAAAGGTTCCAAGTCTCCAAGGAAACAAATTGTGCTATTAAAGATCTTCCTACTGATTCTTTCATGACAGCTGACATACGGCAGGAGGCGCACTGCGATGGATGAGTGTGAGGAACCAGAGAAGGGAATCCCTCCCAGTAAAACCTCTCTGAGTGAAGAAGAAGAAGCACTTCGGTGAGATGATCTCTATAACTGATCCCTCTAACTTTGGGGTGTGCAAGTGGCTCGCTCTAAGTATTTTTGACTTCTTCTATTGCTCTGCATATCAGGCTGGTGTTTTTATGATAAATATGGTGAAGGAAATAAATGTACAAACACAAACTTTACCTAAGGGGGCCTGATAGCAGAGTCTGCCAAGGCCAAAGGTCAGCATTGGACACTCTAAATCAGGGGTGTCAAACTCAAGGCCCGGGGGCCAAATCCGGCCAGTGGAATGATTATATCCGGCCTGCAGGATCATATCACATTTGTATTATAACTGGCCCACCAGTATGAGGTCTGCAGATTTCCTGCAGTATAAGTAAAGCAGTATAAAAATCAGAAAAACGTAAAGTGTTAGAAAGTCTGCTTAATAGGTCAAGATTGTGGAGAAAGAAATTAATTTGTGTTTTTATTTCATATTTTTAATTTTGCATCTTAAGATTACAACTCAAATTTATGATTTTGACTTTTCATTTCATACTTTGACCTTTTCAACTTGGACTTTATTTTGAACTTTTGAACTTGTTAGTTTGGCTTTTAAATCCCATATTTTAACTTTTAGAACTCATGATTTTGATTTTTTTTCCTCAAATTTTGATATTTTTGTTAAAAAAAAAAAACTTTTTATATCATATTTTGACCTTTTAAACTCCTAATTTTAAATTTAAGTCATATTTTTAACTTCTTAAGTCATCATTTTGACTTCTAGCTCATATTTTGACAATTTTTAATCCCATATTTTAATCTATAAGACTCACAATTCAAAATTTTAAGTCACATTTTGACTTTTAAACCCATGATTTCAAATTTGATCTTATATTTTGACCTTTCAAACTTATTATTTTAACTTTCTCCTCATATATTTTCCTTTAAAAACATTATTTTTCCATTTTTAATACCATGTTCTGATCTTTTGAACTAATAAGTTGGAATTTTTTTCTCAGATTTGAGCCTTTAAACTTATCATTTTTACTTTTTTGAATTTCCAAATGATTTATCATCAGTGCTGGGTTTTTCATATTTTATTACTAGTGAAAATGAGGTTGACAGTTATGGTTAAATGTTGACCCTGTTAGGCCCTCAGGTTAGACCTAAATCCAGAATCCGGCCCCTGCTGTGACTGAGTTTGACACCCCTGCTCTAAATCTTCAAACCCTCAGGCAGTACGTCTTTAAAAGGCATGATTCTGAATCACTGCATGGGCTCAGGAACGCTTCCAGAAATCACAGTCTGTCAACACAGCTAATGGTGCCATCCAAAAATGCAGGTAAGAGCTGTATCATGGGAAGAAGAAGCCGTGAACAGGATCCAGAAACACCGATGTTGTCTCTGGGCCAAAACTCATTTAAAATGGACTGAAGCAACATGGGAAACTTTACTGTGGTCACATGAATTAAGATTTGAAATTTATTTTTAGAAACCAATTTGATGAAATTACATTTTGATGAAACCTATGTATTTGCTTTCTTTGTAAAATTACTGGTTATTTTAAGCATCCTACTATGACTCTCAAACGATTAGTAACAATCTGGCCCCCAGGCTGTGGGGAAAGTTTTCACGTGACACCTTACCTTAACCTAACAGCAGTCTTGTTTGTTTGTGTCAGGCTGCAAAGACCAGACTCTCCTGATCCCAGCTGTGTGTCCATGAAGAGTGACAGGTCTATGGGTCAACCTATGCAGTTTAAAGACGGACAGCCTGCTGATGAAAGGTGAGAATTTCTCAGAGAAAATATCTCACACTTTATAAACTTTATCAATAATAAAGTACCTTTTTAAACAAATATCCATCTAGTGCAAACATGGTATTGCACCAAAATGCTGTTTCCTCTTAAAATAGAGGGTTTTTTTTCTACTTTAACCTCCTAAGACCCTTCATGCACATATGAGGACAATACATTCTAGCTTTCCTACTAAAGAGTGAAATTTCTACTTTTGGAATTTTTTAGAAAAATGTTTGTTCTGTCCCTTCAAGTTACTTCACTAGAAGTACTGGGAGAATTTGCTATCAGATTCTTTAAGTATTTTCATGGAAAAATTAAAGTTGTTTTTTGTATTTTTGAGAGTTTCTTTTTTTTGTTTTTGCAATGAGCATTTGCATGGAAATATTTAGGTTTTTTTATTTGTTTGTTTTTCATTTTTAGTCATTTTTTGTGTTCATTTTGGAAAATGTTTTGTAATTTTGGGGATTTTTTTATTTCAGTTCCTCAAGGAACATTCTCTTCAAAATTTTAAGGTGTGCTACAGAATCTTGGGAAATTATTATTTTTTAGTTTTGGGATTGGGATATTTCTAGAACTTATTGGGATTTTCAAGGAATTTGTTGGCATGTTTGGAGGAATTGTTCTAAATTTTTCATGGAATCATGGGGAATGTATTTGTACATTGTGGGGATTTTTTTTTTTTAATTTTCAGAAACTTAAGTAGAATTTATTTAGTCTTTTATAAAATTAAATTTTGGCTTCAATGATAAAGTTTAATTGAAACATTTTGGGATTATTTGAAGTGTCTTATTATTAGAAACTTTAAAAATATGTTAAAGAATTTTTCACAAAAATTTTAGGCAATTTCTTTGAAATTTTAGGGGATTTCGACTGATATTGAACTTCATTTTTGATTATTATTATTAATTCCTGTTCAAAGACGAGGCTGAGCTTTTCGCCTTAGGTCCAAATTATCCCAAATAAGTGGGAGAAACTAAAAATGCATTTCAAACAAAAGCCCAGGTCTCAGGAGGTTAACAAAAGGGGGAAACTTTCCCCACTCTTAACTTTTCAGAACATCCATGCCTAAGAACATGTCTATGACAGAGTTTCACCTACCCATTGTTAACATGCAGTAAGAATATATATGGCATGAACAATAACTTAAATTTGTTTTACATTAGGATGCAGAGACCGGAGTCTCCTGAACCTAGCTGTGTGTCCATGAAGAGTGACAGGTCTATGGGTGAACCCGTGAAGTTTACAGATGGACAACCTGCTGGTGAAAGGTAAGAATTTATCTGAAAAAACTATCAGTGCCTGCCTCTCTGGAGAAAGACTCGTAACAATCCAGAGCATCATAATGTGCTTTGTCCTACAGATACAGCATTTTGAATGCACTGCCAAATGGAAATGATCTGCAGCCAAGAAGCTTTATTGATGAAAAAAAAAAAATCCCTACATTGTGCAGTTACGACATTGCACCCAAATGCTATGTTTTCCTCATGAAAATGACTTTTTTTTGTTAATCTAACACCCAGGGTCCAAACCTCCATTAATCTTCACTTGTCAGAGAATTCTGGGCCTAACAGGTGCAGGGCACAGTTTCACATTGTAATAGAGCACTTTATGGTGATATTTGTGTGACATTTCCAGGAGTTAAACAGTAACCAAAATATGTTTGTGCTATGATTAAAAAGATCAGACTCTCCGGAACCCGGCTGTGCGTCCATGAGGAGTGACAGGTCTATGGGTCAACCTATGACGTTTCAAGATGGTCAATCTGCTGGTGAAAGGTAAGAGTTTCTCAGACAAAACTATCAACATCTGACTCATTTGAGAAAGACTCATGTGACGATCCAGAGAATCATACTTTGTTTTGTGGGTCTAAGGAACTCCGTGGCCAAATATTTGGCCAGTCTGGTTAATCCTTAGAGCTCCAGTGGCATCGATCCGTGCCACAGGCACACCCCTTTGTAAACTGCTTGGTAACTTTTGAACCGAAAGTCATGGACACTAACTTGTTTTTTTCCTGTGAAAGCTCTCTGTTTTGCCTTTCTAAATATGTTCAGTCAATGAGTTTCTATGGCCGAGCAGCTGCATGCACAGGTGAATGCTGGGAGAACTTTACCTGCCTGACTGCATGTTGTCAGCTGAAGTTTAGTGGAGGAGGTATACTGGTATTTAGCTTTTTAAAGATTTTGAGCAAGGCCCCTTATCTCCAGTGATGGGCAACCTTAATGTGGCAACAGTTTGGGAAAGTCCTTTTCTTCTCCAAGGTGACTGAGCCCCAGTGCATGAAGAGGGACTATAAAGACATGGTTTGATGAGTTCAGAGCCTTGGCCTCAACCCCATCTAGCACTTTTGGGATGACCTGGGACTGAGATTGTGAGCCAGGCCTTCTCATCCAACATCAGTGACTGACCTCATAAAAGCTCTACAGAATGAATGGGCACAAATTCCAAAAAAGCACCCCAAAATCTTATAGAAAGCCTTCCAAGAAGACTTGAGGCTGTTATAGCTGCAATGGGGGCCAACTCCATATTAAAGTACATGGACTTTAATACAACCTCATTACAGTCCCTGTTGGTGAAATGGGCTATCTATATAGTGTACTTTGAAGTACTTCCAAATAACAGCGTATCTATGGCTATTTCCACAGTTCACAGTTTGATGAATTCCACTTAGCCCTTCTTGATTTTTGATGGGTGCAGAAGATACTTGATAAAAAAAAAGGCGATATTTGTTACCTCAACCCACAGGGTTCAAACTTGCTTCTTTTCTGCAGAGTTCAGATTGAAATGTCAAAACTCTCTGGTGAAAAGTCAAATGTGCAGCATCAAAGAGAACTGAAGTCCATCTTTATGGTATGTACATCAAATGAAACAGAGGCTATGCTCTCCCCATTTAGATTTTATGTCAATTTTCTTGTTTTTTTTTCAGCTGCTAGAGGAGAATATTATCACCTTTGTGAAGAACGAGCTTAAGAGAGTCCAAGGAGTTTTAGTTCAAAGTTACCCAGAATGTTCAGAGAGTCAGAGTGAGGATGGAGAGGTGTTGGTTGGTGAAGATGAAGAGCAGAGGAGCAGCAAAGAGGCGTTTTTGAAAATCACAGTGGACTTCCTGAGGAAAATGGAGCAGAAGGAGCTGGCTGAGTGTATATGGAACAGTAAGATCATGGTTCAGATGGTTCCCAACAATCCCAAACATTTGTGGTTGAAAAAGAGCTGCACAAGTACACTTTAATGGTTCACCTTTCATTAATATCTCCTCTTGTTTGGTTCCTCAGGAACTGCTGCTTCAGCGTGCCGACGCAAACTCAAATCCAACCTAGAGAAGAAGTTCCAGTCTGTGTTTGAAGGGATTGCAAAAGCAGGAAACCCAACCCTTCTGAATGACATCTACACTGAGCTCTACATCACTGAGGGGGGAACTGGAGAGGTCAACGATGAACACGAGGTCATAGAGATTGAAACAACATCCAGGAAACCCCACAGACCAGAGACAACCATCAGACAAGAAGACATCTTTAAAGGCCCACCTGGAAGAGATGGACCAATCAGAACAGTGATGACGAAGGGCGTGGCCGGCATTGGGAAAACAGTCTTAACTCAGAAGTTCACTCTGGACTGGGCTGAAAGCAAAACCAACCAGGACATCCAGTTCACTTTTCCGTTCACTTTCAGAGAGCTGAATGTGCTGAGAGAGAAGAAGTTAAGCTTGGTGGAACTTGTTCATCACTTCTTTACTGAAACCAGAGAAACAGGAATCAGCCGGTTTGAAGAGTTCCAGGTCGTCTTCATCTTTGACGGTCTGGACGAGTGTCGACTTCCTCTGGATTTCCACAACAAGATCCTGACTGATGCCACAGAGTCCACCTCAGTGGATGTGCTGCTGACGAACCTCATCAAAGGGAACCTGCTTCCGTCTGCTCGTCTCTGGATAACCACACGACCTGCAGCAGCCAATCAAATCCCTTCTGAGTGTGTTGACATGGTGACAGAGGTCAGAGGGTTCACCGACCCTCAGAAGGAGGAGTACTTCAGGAAGAGGTTCAAAGATGAGGAGCAGGTCGGCAGAATCATCTTCCACATCAAGACATCCAGAAGCCTCCACATCATGTGCCACATGCCGGTCTTCTGCTGGATCACTGCTACAGTTCTGGATGAGGTGCTGAAGACCAGAGAGACAGAAGAGCTGCCCAAGACCCTGACTGAGATGTACATCCACTTCCTGGTGGTTCAGTCCAAGCTGAAGAACGTCAAGTATGATGGAGGAGCTGAGATGAATCAGCATTGGAGTCCGGGGAGCAGGAAGATGATTGAGTCTCTGGGGAAACTGGCTTTTGAACAACTGGAGACTGGAAACCTGATCTTCTATGAATCAGACCTGATGGAGTGTGGCATCGATGTGCGAGAAGCCTCAGTGTACTCAGGAGTGTTCACCCAAGTCTTTAGAGAGGAGAGAGGACTGTACCAGGAAAAAGTGTTCTGCTTCGTCCATCTGAGTGTCCAGGAGTTCCTGGCTGCCTTTCACGTCCACCTGATCTTCATCAACTCTACAGTCAATCTAAAGTCAGAGGGACCAACAGCACCCTGGATCTCTGATATCTTTGATGTCAAACATAGACTCAAACATCTGTATAAGAGCACTGTGGACCAGGCCTTAAAGAGTCCAAATGGACACTTGGATTTGTTCCTCCGCTTCCTCCTGGGTATTTCCCTGCAGAACAATCAACGTCTTCTACAGGGTCTAATGGAAGAGACAGGAAGTGACTCACAGACCAATCAGGAAACAGCCCAGTACATCAAGGAAAAGATCAGTGAGAATACATCAGCAGAGAAAAGCATCAATCTGTTCCACTGTCTCAATGAACTGAATGATCGTTCTCTAGTTGAGGAGATCCAACAGTCCATGAGATCAGGACGCCTCTCCACAGATGAACTGTCTCCTGCTCAGTGGTCAGCTCTGGTCTTCATCTTGCTTTCATCAGAGAAATATCTGGCTGTGTTTGACCTGAAGAAGTTCTCTGCTTCAGAGGAGGCTCTCCTGAGGCTGCTGCCAGTGGTCAAAGTCTCCAACAAAGTGCTGTAAGTGCACCCTCAGAATCTTTATGGATAAATCTAGTTTTTCCATAATCAGAAATAACAATTTTCTTTTCTTTTGCACTTGCTTCTGATGTCTTTTCAGGCTGAGTGGCTGTAATCTGTCAGAGAGAGGCTGTGAAGCTCTGTCTACAGTCCTCAGCTCAAAGTCCTCCACTCTGAGAGAGCTGGACCTGGGTAACAACGACCTGCAGGATTCAGGAGTGAAGCTGTTGTCTGCTGGACTAAAGAGTCCACACTGCAGATTGGAAACTCTCAGGTTAGCGCTAGGACAAATGGGTCACTGTAGTCAGACTTGAAAGCCGGAGGCTGGAGTGTTGGTTGAAATGCTTTGCCAGCAGCAGTAAAGGTAGAATTGTAGCAGAGATCATTTCACTGTTAAATGAACCGCCTTGTTGTGAGAATCTGCCATGATTAGTGTCATTCAAACACTTGGTGGGTTGGGACCCAAGAGCGGGTTGTAAGAGAAAGATAAAGTCCCAACTTACTACGTGTTCTTAGTGCATGTTGGCCTTCACTGGGGCTACCCCTTACCTCCAATTCTGTTTGTGATTTTCATGGACAGGATCTCAAGGTGCAGTTTAGGTGAGGAAGGTTTTTGGTTTGGTGACCTCAGATTCCATCTCTCCTTTTTGCAGATGATGTAGTTATGTTAGCTTCAGGAGTCAGCACCTCCAAGGCCATGGTTCTCTGCAGGAAAATGGCAGATTGCTTCCATCTTTGCCCCAAGTGAAGGAGTTCAAGAATACTGGTGTGTTGTTCACCAGTGAGGGTAGACCAAAAGATTGAGAGGAAGATTGGTGCAGCACTGGCAGTATTGCAGTCATTGTACTGGACTGTTGTGATGAAGAGGGATTTAACCTGGAACTCCCAATTAACTGGTTAATCTTCATTCCAACCCTTACCTATGGTCATGAACTGTGGGTAATGACTGAAAGAGTGAGCTCGCTGATTCCTTGGGAGGGTGTCTGAGCTCAACCTCAGAGATAGGAACCAGTTGAAGCGGTTCGGGTATTTATTCTGATGCCTCCTGATCGCCTCTCTTTGGGGGTCTTCCAGGTGCGTCCAACAGGGAGTATACCCCAGGGTAGACCTAGGACTTACTGGAGGCATTACATATCTCATCTGGCCTAGAAATGCCCCAGAATCCCCCAGGAAAAGCTCTGAAATGTCACTGGATGGATGGATGGATGGATGGACATTTTATTAATCATGAGTGAAATTCAAGTTTCATTCAAGTTTGTGGGTTCGAGTAGGCTGCTGAGTCAATTGCTTCCTGGTTGCCTCCCTTTGGAGGTCTTCCAGGTGCATACAACTGTAAGAAGACCCCAGTGTAGACCAAGGACTCAGTTGAGGCATTACATATCTCATTTGGCCTGGAAATGCCTCAGAATTACTGCTGCCAATGATACCTCACTCTGGATAAGTGGAAGAAAATTCATGGCTGACAGTAGAAAGAGGGAACTTTTTTCATGACAGGATGCACAAGCTGGGTATTCTTACCTGCTCACCAATGAGCTAGGCCTCTGGCCTTGTTCTCTCTGCATGGCTTCGCTGTGTGGTGAGCCCACGCTTAGTTTGAGTCCAGTATTGGTTTGGTTTAACAAAAAAATAATGATCAGTTTCATTCAAGTTTATCGATTTGGATGGGTAACATGCAAGTTGGCATCTTCTCATTCTCTTAGCCATCCTGACCCGAGTCTTCTGACATTATTCAAAGGGTGACACCACAACTGCTTTGTGCACACTTCTGGCATGGTGTGTTTTAGACCTTCAGACAATCCAGTGGCATTTCAACACAGGTTAAACCTATTGTTTATTTCCCACATGATAACCAGTCAAAAACCATTGATATAGCAGAGAAGAAAAGTGACAAAAAGTAGAACCTTACATTGCCACTCAAAACAGTGTAGTGATGCAGAACTAAGACTAAAACTGTAATTCTATGTGTGTTTGTGTGTGATTAGTCTGTCAGGCTGCATGGTCACTGAGGAAGGCTGTGAGTCCCTGGCCTCAGCTCTGGGCTCGTCCTGCCTGACAGAGCTGGACTTGAGCTACAATCATCCTGGAGAACAAGGAGAGGAACTGTTGACTGCTCGACTGAAGGATCCACTCTGCAAACTGAAAACACTGAGGTACAGACACATACAGACCAGCTGCTGCCACCCTCTCCCAGTACAACTAAACCCCACCCATAGCTACAGCCTCCTTCTCCTTTAATGGCACTGATTGGTCAGGTCCAATTAACACACATTCATCTCAGATTGGAGCTTTCCTAGATGGTTTGCCTGACGATAATGGCCAACCCATCTGCTTTGCAAGGTTAAAGACATAGGCCAATAAATGTCAACGGAAGTCAGTTTATTTATACGTTTATTTCAAAAACAAGAATAATCTTAGACTTAGAGTCTCAGACTTTCTCTCTTTCGTAGCCTACTCTGTATACTGTGTATTGTTTTTCAGTCTTTTTTACACTATTTCTAATTAAATGCCATTTTAATACCAACAGAAGAATAAGACTACAACAAGGCAACATCAGAATGAGCACATGTGACATTAACTTTTTTTTTTTCTGTCCCTAGGATTGATCATGGTGGACTTCACAGACTGAAACCTGGTCTAAGGAAGTGTGAGTACAGTTTAATGTTTGATTTGAGAAAACACAATGATGATTTTCATTCAGGAGTCTGGTAGACAATTATGAGTCCATGCAGTGATTTTCAGTACAGAATCATGCCTGTTTTTATTGCAGTGCCACCTGGGGGCCAGAAGCTTATGAGCCTCCAGCACTGACCTTTAAACTTGTCTGTTGTGCAGAGATTTCTCCAGATTCACTGAATATTTAGATGGTTTCATGTACTGTGGATGGTGGGATATTTAAAGTCCTCACATTTTATGTTGATATGTTGATTTCTCTGAAATTGTTCCACACTTCTAGAAGCAGTTTTTTGCAGATTGGTGAAACTCTGCCCATCTTTACTTCTGAGAGACTCTGCCTCTCTAAAATGCTCCATTTACTATACGCAGTCATGTTACTGACCTGTTGTCAATTAAACCTATTTAGTTAATAAAAATTGCTCTTCCAGCTGTTTTTCATTGGTACCACTTACTTTTCAAGGGCTTTGTCGCCCCATCCAAACTTTTTTTAGACATTCTACCACCATCAAATTCAAAATGAGATAATATCTTTAACGTCTCAGTTTCAACATGTGGTATTTTCTACTGAGAGATGTGCAAATCATTGCATTTTTTAAATTTACATTCTACACAGCACCCCAACTTTTTTGGAAATGGGGTTGTATTTAGCAGTGATGACTCAGGTCTGCAGCAACCATGGTTTCCCAGCATTATTGACACATTAACATGAGATAAAAGTTTGCTTTGACTGTCTGTAACTATGGTAATACATGAACCGGTGGTAACCTGAAGCTGTGATGCTTCCTTCTCTCTCAGACGCCTGTGAGCTGGAAGTGGACCTGAACACTGTGAACAAGAGACTCAAACTGTCTAACAACAACAGAACAGTGCACCATCTTCCGGAGAATCAGCCATATCCAGAACATCCAGACAGATTTTACACGGCTACCCAGCTTCTGTGTAGGACTGGTCTGACTGGCTGCTGTTACTGGGAGGTGGAGCTGAATGGGGAGGTTGAGGTAGCGGTGAGCTACAAAGGTGTCAGAAGGAGAGGAGACAGTGAAGAGTGCGAGTTTGGACGGTACCCTCCGTCCTGGACTCTGTTCTGTGATGATGGCGAGTATAGTGTCCGTCACAATAACATGTTAACTAAAGTGGCGCACGCTGCCTCTGTCTCTGTTAGAGTAGCTGTCTATGTGGACCATCCTGGTGGGACCCTGTCTTTCTACAGAGTCTCATCTGATAAACTGGTCCATCTTCATACTTTTGAATACAGATTCACCAAACCTCTCTATCCTGGGTTTAGGCTGAGGTTTGGTTCCTGGGTGTCTCTGTGCTCTCTGTAGTTCAAACACTCCTGAATGGATTTAAAGCTGACATTTGACTTCTTTAAAAATGTTTGTCTCTGACATTTTATCAGTTTAAGAACATGGCCATAGTGTGACTGTTCCTCTTTCAAGTCAATGCTGAGACATGATTCATGCTTTACGTATCTGAAGAACTGATTCCTATAATACTAATGTTAAGAGGTTTATAAATTTATTAGACCACCCTAACCCTAACCAAAGTAAGGTTTATGCCATAGCTGTCCTTAATTAACAGCATTGGTAATTACCAAAATCATTTTTTTATGTTTCTGCAATGGTTAATACACCAATATGTAGAAGCTCTTTAACCCAAATGATATTTTTAATGCTAAAATATAATTATTATTGTTATCCATAAATTTTCAGATTTACTGATTTCCAAAAAAACTGAAAAAATAGTAAAGCACATTATTATTTCTTGATTAATATGTCAAAGTGTTGTTATTTACTTGCATTCCTGAACAGAAAAATGGGTTTTAGTGGTTGAATGTTATGCTTGATTCATTTCTGACTTCTCAGAGAAGCCCAGTGAGCCGGCTCAAATTTGGGCATAAAAAGGTGAATTCAGTGTGAAATTCCTCCTTCCTGTTCAAAATGGTAAAATGTTGAGGGCTCACTGAAAGTGAAAGAGTCCACATTAAAGCACTTCATGATGCTGGATGGTCTCTGAGAAAAATAGGAAAGACATAAAGCCTTCTTCCAGTGTGGTGAAGTATGCTTTGGAGTCAATTGCCGAGACTGGTACTTACAAAATGTGCCAAGGAAGAGGCAGGAAAGGAAAGTTAACTGAGGCAGATGTCAGACACCTCAAGATTTGAAGTACTAGAGACAGAAGGAAGACCACTGCTGATCTTCAGGCAGAGATGAACGCTTCTAGATCAGAGTCTGAGAAAGTCTCCAGAATGACCATAAGAAGGCTCAAAGGGAAGAATAGCTGCTAAGGAGCCATTATTGAGGCCTACAAACATCCAGAAACGCCTCAGATTTCCCAGGGAGCACAAACACTGGACTGTTGATGACTGGAAGAAGGTACTCTGGACAGACAAGTCCAAGTTTGAACTCTTTGGTCAGCATTGTCATGATTATTACTGCAGAAAAGCTGGAGAAGGTTTTGATGCCAGATGCATTGCACCCACAGTGAAACACGTTGGAGATTCCATTATGGTATGGTTTTCCATTTGTGGATACGGCGTGGGCAAATTGGTGAAAAGGACAGTATCATGAACAAGAACAACTACCAAAACATCTTAGTGCATCATGGAATTCCTTCTGGACTGAATCTGATTGGTCGTGGGTTTATATACCAACAAGACAATGACCCCAAGCATACTTCAAAGCTGTGCAGACTATTTGACCAAGAAAAAGGAATCTGGAGAACTGGAACTGATGGACTGGCCAAGTCAAAGTCCAGATTTGAATCCTATTGAACAAATTTGGGATTTAGTAGATTCAAAGATTGATGGCACAATAGTTTCAGCCAGAAACTATTTGGAACTCAATAACAAAAGAAACTATGGAAAAGTACATAAAAACAATGGCAGCAAGAATGCAAGCTGTTATCAAGGCCAAAGGAGGCCATACAAAATATGAAGTTTATTGGTTATTATGTGTGAAAAAGGACTATTAGTTGTTTCAGTTTATTTGCCAAATAAATAGCAATAACATTTTTAGTTTTAAACAAGATTTTGAAAGATTTCTAAACTATTTATGTTTTCTATGACAGGTGGTCTAATAAATTTGTTTAGCAATGTATATATATATATATTTTTTGTAATTATGCTACTGTCTTCGGGGGGGCTGTGTTGGTTTAAAGTATTGTATGTCTATCTGTCTCATTTTCTTTACTGGAGTGTGGTGGTGGTGATGGTTTGGGGGTTGTATACTCTTCTACTGATACTGCACTGTGCTGTGAGGTGCTGGCTTGATTCTTGAATATTTACCATTTTGTCAGAAAATGTGTCTGAATAATTCCATGTGGGATGGGTCATGTAAATGACCAGACAAGTAAAATATTCATTCATACATTCAATCACTTGTCTTTACAGAACAGGATAATGGCCCGAGGTAAAGGAAAAAATAATGCTGGGCACTTTAAGATTAAAGTCAAAATGACAAGATTAAAGTCGAAATGTAATGATAATCTTGAAATTTTGAGAGTAAAGTCAAAACTTACTCTAACAAACAGCAGCAAGCTGTACATGATCAGTAAATGAGTGATAGATCTCCCCGGGCTCTCCCATTACACATCAAAGTGGGGTCTTTCACCTGTGCATATTCGACAGAGAGGAAGAGGAAACAAGAAGAGTGCGGTTATGTCCCTCATGTTAATGTATGTGTATAAAGACAATAACAAACAACTTATCTTTACTTTCTCTACAAATTGCCCTTCATTGATGAATATGAGAAACTATACTTCAGAATTGTATTTCTCTTTAGCTCACAGACACAGTGTCTTAGATCAGCTGGTTGTTAAAGTGTTGACTTTTTGACCTTTTCTGGAAATTTTATTTCAACTTTTTTCCAAAATTTTGCCTTTGTCCTTGTCAGTTTGTCTTTAATCTCAAAAGCCTATTTTGACTTTAGTCTTCAAACTGTATTTTCACTTTGATCTCAACATTTTGACTTTATTTTCAAAATTTTGACGTTACTCTCGTCATTTGAAATTTATTCTGTTTGTTTGAATTTAGATATACACTTAATTCTCAGAATTTCAACTCTCTTTCCGAAATTTTGACTTTAATTTCCCCATTTCAGAGAGGTCCACACCCCCTATGTATTTAGGGTGCTTTCACATTGGGCCCAGTTGTTTCAAACCTTGCCGCAGCGCGATTCCTCCCCCTCCCCTTGGCTTGCTTTCACACTAGCAACATCGAACTATACCCAGGCCCAATTGCGTATTTACTCGGTCTGAAACAGCAGGTGGCGGTATGCACGTAGCTGGTTTACAACCCCGCAAAGGAGGAGAAAGAAGGTACCATGGCAACCACTGGGGTCATGACCTGAGCGGAGATTACTTTTGTTTTGACCCGGCAAAAAGTCCATCCTGCAGCCTTGGACGATTAAAATCCTTTTTAAGATGCCAGCAATTTCGCTCTTCATATCTGCACATCTACTACAGTTCAGAGGATTAAATGGGCTCGCCCTGCGCAAACGCATCGGTCGTTGAGGTGACAGGAGACTTTTATTGCCTTTGCACCTCCTCTCATTGACTCCAACTTGTGTTCATCTGTAAGGTGAGTCACAGGCTGGATTCTGATGATTTCCACCCTTTATTGGAGAGGCATCTGGCTGCAGCCCTCGAGCAAACCTCTACGCTGCGGCGTTCGGCTGGAGACCTCTACGGTGGGGCGAAACCTCTTCGCTGGGGCGTGACGTATATTGCCCGAGCCGGCGGACCTCTACGCTGGTGTATGACTTATATTACCCACAACGAAATTTAAGCTCTATCCACTTGCCGACAGGCTGATCCTAAATCTAACCAGTCAGGTTTTAACACCTAAACCTAACCAGTCGGATTTGAATGCCTAAATCTTACCAGTCGGATTTAAACGCCTAAACCGAAGCATTCGGGTTTTAATAGCGTAGACCCAGTGTATGGGTCAGTGTCTGCTACTGCACGGTCCAGCATAGGGGTTGGAGTGTGCTGCTGCATGCCCAAATATAGCCCCATACACTGGGGCGAGCAGTGTAGTCATGCTAACAACAGCTAGGTCATGCTAACAACAGCTAACACGCTGCACTCCCCAGCGTAGTCTTGGGCAATGTACGTCACGCCCCAGCAACGAGGTTTCGCCCCACTGTAGAGGTCTCCAGCCAAACGCCCCAGTGTAGAGGTTTGCTTGAGGGCTGCAGCCAGACCCTCTTGCTTTATTGAGGAAAAATATGAACAAACTGCTGCGCTGTGTAAAGAAGTTTAGTTTTACGATGATGTCATAAAACTGATACAACATTCTCTCCCGTATCTGAGCACGGTTGCATTCACATCTCATCCAAACCGACCCAGAGTCCACTTGAATCACGCCTGAGACCACCTCTCCAAGTGGGCCCGGGCCTGGTGTCCAGGCATGGTTAGTTTGCATAAATATCCCTTTTTCCAATTTTTTGCGACGTCTTTTTGCCACTTTTCCCCAAGTTTTGCCACCTTTATCCCATTTTTTGCCACTTTTTGTCCATTTAAGTAACCTTTTGTCATTAAATACCACTTGTTTCCTTTTTTGCCCATTTTTTGCCACTCTTGACTGGTTTTTTTTTTGCCCATTTAAGTTACTTTCCACTCATTTTTTTGTCAATTCTCACAAATTTTTGCTACTTTCTGACCATTTTTCCACTTTTTCTCCCCATTTTCACCTAATTTTTGCTGCTTTTTGACTATTTTTGCCACCTTTAACCTATTTTTATTGCTACTTCAAGCTGTTTTTGCTTCTTCTTACCTCTTAGATTGAGGCTCTTGCAAAGGTATTTTCAATCATTTGGCTCTTTGGTTGAGTAACACTGCTCTATAAGTAATTATAAGTTTATCAATGTAGCTCCATGCACAGCAGAGGTTAGCAAAACAAATTCCCTTTTTTCTGGTTTATGGTTCCGCGCCTCCCCTGAAGCTCTGTGGCACCCCCCAGGGGAGGCCCGCCTCAGACTTAGAAAACCCCTGGTTTAAGGCACATTCCTGCGTGAGTCACAAAATGTACCGAATGCAATGAACATTTTGCAAACAAATTCCTGAAAAGCTTGGGACTGGTGTAAAAGTTATTTACATACAGATGATAGCCTCTCCCCAAGAATGATGACTCCATTAGGCCAGTGACAACGTCATGTGAAAGACAAACCGTCTCTTTCCGGTGTAAATGGAAAAGTCATATGTGTAGCCATTGCTTGACTCGCCCACTTTGCTGGCTTCTCCTTCATGTATTGCCTGATCCTAATTTTGGCTTTTGAGGCCACCATTCTCTCTTTCATTGAGATTTTGCTTCCTCTGCTGCCACAATGCCTTGCATGCACACTTTAATGATATTTTATCATTCCATGGACTATGCAATTGATCCTGAATGTTCTTGCGTATGGAGTTTATTTATTCTTTTTAATTTTGATGAGCTGTCAGTGCTTACGTTCATCGATGGATACCGGCTTCTGCAACACCTGACTGGCTTACCTGGACGTACTGCTGCCTGTCCTGCTTACAGTGCTGGGTATTAACTCCTGCCTTTGGTCCGGGATCCTCTGGTTTCTCCTGACTTTCATCCAACAACCCATGACAGGAATCTTGCAGTACTCTGCGGCTGAGCTGCTTCATCTCCGCTTCCACACGACAGGGCACTCACCGGCTGTGCCGCACCTCCCGCTGGACATCGCTGTCCCTCTTCGCCGGAGGCATATCCACAGAGGGTCCCATCGGTCGTTCCACTCGGACAGCCCGGGACAGATCAAGTCCATCTGGTCCACATCTCGGCGTCCTCCTCATAACACCGGCCGGGTTGTTGACTCCAGCGTGCTAGCCAGGCTTGCTAAAAAGTGAACACACTTTTTTGTACTTTTTGTAAGGTAACCTTGAGTGTCATGAAAGGCGCCCTTAAATAAAACTTACTATTATTATTCTTCTCAGGAGTGTCCTTTTTCCTGTCAGAAAGGATCCTTCTCTGAGTCTCTCATGTGAATGGTTCTGCTTATGGCCATAAACCTGTCCAGGGTCATGACAGTGGCAGGGAAGTACATGTTCTCAGAGGTATGATCTTTTCCTCCAATAATCTCTCAGCTTTTGCAGTTTTAGAAGCACCATATACAGTGGTGGCCAAAATTATTAGAACACTTGGCATATTAAAGTGTTTTCAGTTGTATTTTTTTAATGGGCCATCAAAATACCCATAAAACAAATGAAATATCTACAAAGTCACCATTATGCTCTATAAACCAAAGAATAGAGCCACCATAAGGAGATTTTGATAATTTTTCTTCCAAAAAACACGCTAGGCCTATTTCACTGTCAATGTCACACAATCATGTTCCTTCATGTTTTGTCACTGAGGCCACACCACCAATTGGTATGCATTCAAAGCCTCTAAAAGTAGTCTTAAAACAAATGTTGCTCTTTGAACATGGCTAAGGTGAAGAAGGAGCTAACGAGTGAGCAACGGGTTCGAATAAAGGCCCTTTTTGATGCTGGCTGGAGTTACCGTCTCATAGCCAAGGACTTGAGATGCAGCCCAAGCACTGTAAAGTACACTTTGGACCACCATGATGCCACCAATTCACACCAGAACCGAAAGGGGAGAGGTAGAAAAAAGAAACTTTCAGACAGACAAGTGAAGCATCCCAAAATTCTCTCTGCGTGATGACATCAACACTACAATGACTAATGGTGCAACAGTGTCTTCAAGAACTGTGCATCGGAAACTGGCATAAGAAGGACTTGTTGGCAGATTAGCAGCAAAGAAACCATTACTGAAAGAAAAATAGAGTGAAACACCTGAAATTTGCAAAACAGCACAAGAAATGGACAAAGGAAGATTGGTATAAAGTGTTGTGGACTGATGAGTCCAAGTTTGAACAGTTAGGCAACAAGCGAAGAGTGTATGTTTGACAGAGAGAGGGGGAGAGATATAAAAGTGAGTGTCTCTTGCCAACAGTTAAACACGGAGGGGGTAGTATTATGGTGTGGGGTGCCATTTCAGCCTCAGGAACAGGTGACTAGTGAAAATTGATGGCATCATGGATAAGAAAATATACCACAACATTCTGGTGAAGCATGGAGTACCATCTGGGATTCATCTTATTGGGCCTGGATTTATTTTCCAAGAGGGAAATGATGACCCTAAACATTTTTCTAACTATTCCCGGAACTACCTGCGACAGAAGGAATATGATGGAACATTGAAAATGATGGACTGGCCCCCTCAAAGTCAGGACCTCAACCCCATCGAGCATATTTGGGGTGAGTTGGAAAATAACCTGGGCAGATCTATTGTACATTCAAAGGAAAGCCTTTGGTTTGAGTTGCAGAAGACATGGGATAACATTAGTGTTGAAGTTCTCAGGAACTATATTGACACCATGCAAGAGAGATGTGCTGCTGTAATTGCTGCAAAAGGTGGACATACCAAATATTAAAATTAAAAGTGGATAAAAACAATATGACTCACTTCATCTGATTTGTTGTGCTCAGAGCGACCGTCTGCATGTTTCATGAACATTATAAAAGTAAATCATGTTTTGGAGGCAAAAAAAAAAAAAAAACATCAGTATTTTCAGATCTGTCAGGTGTTCTAATAATTTTGGCCACTACTGTAAATTAGGAGGCCAACATAGCAACAAAGGTGACAGGCTTCAGTTCTCTTCAGTCAAACTTTTTCCCCTCAGCTCATTCTCTGCATTATGGTCGGTGTTTACACAGCTTTGTCACTGAAAAATAATCTGAAAATCTGTGCAGGAGAGTACTTTCCATTCACAAAGCCTTGTACTCTAGGGACTCTCTTGGGGGGAAAAATGTGGAAGCAGGTGGACAGTGTTTCTCCTCAGGTCCATTCCACCCAACACCTGGCTCCTGAGCCTGAGGTGTTGTGTTTACATGCACCCGGTCTGCTCCACAGACTCTTCTTCTTCCTCGTCCTCTTCTGGTCTGGGAGCCCTGGTTGTGGAGGGATATGGTGAAGCACTTTTTTCTCCTCAGCTGGTAGCCCTCCTGGACATCTCCTTTAGCCTCAGTGTCTGCAGGAGGCCTGCTGATGGGGACAGTGGCCTCTTGAAGTCCTCTTCCATCCTCTGGACTGAAATATGTAAAGAAGAAATAACAAAGATGTGTAAAATCTACAAGTAAATATGTGTGAAAGAAATGCATGTGGATGTGTACATTATGTGACATGTAAATATCCAATTAAATCAAATATGTGTGTTGATGTGAACAAAAATCTGTGTAAAATGTAAGCATAAAGACATGCAAATAGACATATAGATGTGTAAAATATAAAGGTAGGCTATATGTAAAATATGTGGATGTGGATGTGTATAATAGACAGATACAGATGGAGAATGACAGCAAAAAAAAGTTGAAAATGTATGCTTATACCTCTGCAAAACAAAGGCTTGAATAGATGTGTAAGGATATAGATGTGTAAAATATAGCCTACATGAACACACAAGTAAATTACACAGATAAAGACCTGTAAAATAAAATTGGAAATATACAAGCTACAGACAGATGTTAATATATACTATATATTTTGATGTTTATTTTCAATCTTTTATTTCTTACTTTCCAGTAAATTTATCCTCACACAGACATACACAGGCTTCTACTGGAAATCTCTAAAGACATTTTATTTTGTGTTATGCTTTACAAGAATATACTTAAATCAGTTTAACTAAATACAAAAAAATATGAGCAGTGTTACTCACCCGTCTTTAAAAGATCAATCACTTGATTGCACTCCTCCTCACAGCACCAAGTATCTGTGTCAGAATCCGACGGTTCTGCTGTGTTGTTGTCAAAAGACTCATTTGAAAACAGAAACTCCTTTGTCGTAAACCGCTGTTTCCCTGTCTTCCACTTCCTTGTTTGGATTGTTGTTCTTGTTCTGTGAGATGTGTTGCGCTGAGCGGTGTTGTGTTGTGTTGTGTTGCATCGTAATGTGCTGTGTTTGTGCTCTGTCATGCAAATCTGTTGTTTTATTTGTTTTTGCTCGCTGAGTCACTGCTATGCGTTTTTTTCCCCCGCCGCTTTACATTTCCCCCAAAAAATCTTTTAATTGGCGGAGAAACTTGTCAAATCGTTAATCTGGACATTTAATTTTTCAACCAATCTAGATGCAGAGGGTGCTGCAGAGTCTTCACAGGCACTTCCTGTTGGCTAAGAACACTTCGTTTGAAGGCGTATGAGTAAGATTATCCTCCAGGACTTTTCCTATATTTCACTGCATTCACTTACCCTCTACCTTTAAAAGCCTTCCAGGGCCGGCTGCTGAGAAGCATCCCCACAGCATGATGCTGCCATCAGTGTGCTTCACAGTGGGGATGGTGTGTTTGGCGTCTTGTCTGATGGCTTAAAAGCTCAATTTTGGTCTCATCAGACCAACAAACTTTCTCCCACTTGACCATGGAGTCTCCCACACACCTTTAAGGGTACTCTAATGTAGATTTAATAACAAGCTTGTATTTCCCCACAAAGAGGTTTTCTTTGTCAGGTTTATGTACCTAACTGGTTTTGAAAGTCATGACTATGTAAATGTTTGAGCAGTGTCTTCAGGAAAATGTCTGTGTCAATAAAAATTTGAAATCAAGACTTAATAAAACACAAACAAAAGAAAGAGTCGTGTGTCACAAGAGAAGTAGAGCAAACAAGTGGCTGGGATCCTAAAAGCCCAGAGAAGAGACCCAGCTCAGTCCTGTTATTAAAAGTATCAATGCATGTGTGCTGGATCAGTAGCATCGATGCTAGCCTCCTGGCTAACAGTTACTTCATTTTGGAGATGTAAAGTGTGTCAAGCTAAGACTGAGTTCTGATCAAATTGTTTATTTGTGCCACTTTTTATTCCCCTTTCATCATTGTTTCTGTCTATTTTGGCACATTTGTTGCCTCGTTTAAGTCATTGGAATTTTTAGCTAAGTCGTTGCCACTTTTAACCCTCTTTTGCCACGTTCCAAACACTTTAACCCTTGTTTTCCATATTTCAAACACATGAAAAGAAGAACAACTCACTGCTGTTCTTTGTTCTTCTTTTCATGAAGACATGTCATCAAGTTCTGATAAAACTGGCGCTTAAGCAGCATCCACGCTAATCTCTTCCTCCAGAATTGCACCAGCTCTTGCTGCTGTTTGTTTACGTAACGACACTGGCGTGCCTGAAAGTACTGCCCCTCATCGCTGATTGGTCCTGTCACTGTCTAACCGGGCCCAAACGGTTCAGACAGGAGCTTTGCAAGATGGATTCGCCAGTGAAAAACAAGAAAACCTACTTTGCAAGGTTAGAGATTCAGCGGTTAATCGTCTAAGAAAGACCTGATCAGCACAAAGCTGAAATATGCAAAAGGAAATATCTGAGCCAAATAATTGAACAGCTTTTACTGAAGCGCTAATGCTGCACATTGGAGTTAACCTCTCTCTTTAGAATTTTATACCAGACTAACATTGACTTGTGATAGGCAAATATTGCTTTATCTGTTTGAATTAAGGATACAGGTCACAGTCAATGGCTTCCGCTCAGACGGGTTGCTCTTGTAAGAATGACAAAGCATTTGTCATCAATGTATCCAATTGAGTTTGATTTCCTTCAGCTTACAAATCTTACAAAAGTAAATGTAAAAAATATGAACATATATTTTTCAGATTGTTTGCACTTTCTAATCATTTGCACTAAGAATGTTTTATCTGGTGTCTTGTTTGCACTCTGCTTATTTTCATTTGGAATATTTTTTCCATTTTGTGTTGTTTATCAAAATGGTAAGCGCTTTATTTGCATCACAATATTTCTGATCTTTTGTTTGTGAGGATCATTTGAACTTTTTAAAAATGAAAACAATACATTTTTCTTTCTAGTAAATAAGGTTCATTTGCTTGTGAGGGTAAATTTTTTAGTTATTTGTTGCATTTTTTTCATTTGCTGTCAATGCTCATATAATATAGGCCTGTCAATATAAATGTGTAAAATGTGTTATGAATAATCTAGAAAGCTTAACGCGTTAAAAAAATAACGCAATTTAATCATATGACTAAGTTTGACCACAACTTCCTCCCTTCCTGTGCAGATTTTTTACTTTCCTGGGGTGAAAAGGTTAAAAGCGGGTCAAATGCAGCCAGCAGAGATGAGTGAGGAGACAGACCCAGGTCTGCTTCATGGCAAATTTAGATTTAAAAAGCTGCCTAATGGATGTCTGGATGAAACAGAAGTTGTCTGAAGATACTGCAGTGATGAACTGTCTTTCCATCAAAGCACAACGAGTCTGAAGTACCACCTCTGGGTACAACGCATCTTTGCTAATGTTAGCAAAGATGCTAACAACAACACGGGATCAGCTATGATAGCTAATGTTGCGAATGTTAGCAAAGATGCTAACAACAACACGGGATCAAGCTATGACAGCTAATGTTGCTAATGTTAGCAAAGATGCTAACAACAACACAAGTTCAAGCCATGATAGCTAATGTCACAAATGTTAGAAAAGACGCTAACAATAACACAGAAGCAAGCCATGATAGCTAATGTTGCTAATGTTAGCAAAGATGCTGACAACAACTCAAGATCAAGCCATAACGCCAAGCTACACGGCGCAGTCCAGCAGACCTGGATTTGTCCCCAAAACGACATCATCTAAGCTAACTTATATGGTCGCTAATGGGTCGCCAGAAACTGCAGACCATCGACATCATTGAGGACAAAGGGCTTGAAGACATCATTCGGGTCGCCTCAGATGACCCGTACCACAGAACACCTACTAGAACTACTGTCACAAGAATCCATGAACTGTATGACAGCTAAAAAGGCAACTAAAGTGGAGCAGCTGGCCTGAGCTACATTTATTACACTGGCGAGAGACCACTGGACATCAGTCAGCAACTTCAGCTACCTTGGGGTAACAGCACACCTGATCATTCACTTTACAGCACAAGTTATTTTCTACCTGATATGTTTGTCTTCTGGGCTTGTTTGCAGTTTATAAATATTATTGCTCAGTTAATTAAGACACCCTGATTTATAAACTACAGATACGTTTAAAAACTCTAGTTTGTTTAATATTTCTTCATTTAAACACCATACTTGTACTAATTTATCTCAAACAAAAATGCACATAAATGGTAATATTTTAAATGTTAATTTTATAGACAATAGACAAATTTATAGATAATAGTAATAATAATAATCATAATAATTATACATTTTTTTAGTAAAAGGGGCTTTCAAAGTGTTGCACATAAAGTTAAAATAATTAAAATACACACTTGATAATAAGAATGTTAAAAAATCTTAAAATTATTAAAACTAAAGAAAAGCTGTGATAATCATGAATAATCACTGCAGTCTAAATTAGCTAGACTTAAACTTTAGGTTGTCTTCTTTAAAATGATATATGACTTGATGGTAACTGCTTAAGAACAAAACAAAATGAATGTAGAAGAGTAAGTCGCCCCCAAAATGCCCTAAGTCTTTTAGGGTTAATTCCAGGACTCTAATCTGATGGTTTAGTTGGGTAGTCTAGAGAAACCATAACGTGCTTTTTTTTTTAAAGCTAGTCCTCTACATATTTGCATTTAGATGCCACCCTGATTCTCAGAACCTTCCTCGAGGTTAAATATTTGACTTTCTTATTGGTTAAACTTTTCACAGCCATCAAAAGTAAATACCATATGTAAAATAATCCAACATGATGCCTTCAATCTGATAAGAGTCAATATTAGTCTTTGTCTAGACAAAGATGTAAAGATAAGATAACTGTATATAAGAGATGCTCTGTCCAGCAGGAGAAAGAAGACAAAATCCATTCATCACTTCTACTACCTGCATCAACTCAGCCATGAAGATGCTGGCCATGTTTCTACTCATCTGTGCCGTGATGGCCCTGACTAATGCTGCTGGTGAGTTTAACAGAGAAATTTGACATTTTAGCATACAATCGTTGTTTTTTTATGGAGAGAAAACTATGTGTAAAGTCAGTCACTGACTGTTCTGTTAAACCTTTCAGCTGTCCCACAAATAGAGCCTGATGTGAAGATGGGAGAACCATCATTTCAATGGGGTGAGTTATTTTTTTTTTCTCTCAAGAATTCAACAGAAAAGTCTCCTTTTTAATTTTCTTTTTTTGTTTTTTACAGTGAAAACGATCTGATGATCACACCCAAAATCAAGTTATTTAGCATTCTGTAGCCAAGAATCAACAAAGATGTCCCTTTGTCCCTGCTTTTTTTAGTCCTTTTCTTTGGAAGTTTTCAAGGATAGTGGACAACATAGAAACACTGAAAACTGAGATATTATTGTGCATGCAAAGTACAGATGAAAAAAGTCAATTGTCATCCGGCTGTTGCAGAAGCAGTGTCTGGTGAAAAGGCAGTGGAACAATCCATTCAGGAAGGTGAGCTGGCATTCTCTCTAGTTTTAGAAAACTAAAGCCTGGAAATCTGAAAGACCTTTAACCAATATGAGACGGAGTAGAGTTGAAAAGTTTCATTTTCATTTTCTAAATCTATATTTAAGTCTTAAGGTATTACTTAAATCTCATTTTCTAAGTTAGTTATGTGAAGTTATGTGTCTTCTCCCATTTTTGACACTTCTTTGTTGTGAATTGCTGCTGAAAACAGTCTGTCGGAGAGCATCAGGCCCAAAATGGGCACAATTTTCTAGTGGCATGTGCCTCACTTTAGATCTGATAGGATCCTCCTCCAATCATCATGTCTTTTGCAAATCTGTATACAGATGAGAATCACATCCACAAGAGATCAATATTTTGTTCCCAAGGATGGACTGGTTACAGGGGCTGCTGTTTCCTCTACATGCCAACACCAATGACTTGGGCTGATGCGGAGGTAATCAGAGTTTTTGGATACAATGTGACAATACAGTGACATTTGAATAGTTTTCTTTAACTTCTTGTCCAACAAAGGTTGTTAATTTACTTAGTTTTTAAATTATTTAAGTGTTAATATATTGTGGAAAAAATTCTGGTAAAATGATCTAGAGTCCATGTTTGGTTAAAAAAAATCTATCTACCTAAAACCAAGATACTGTATGTGGGAACTTAGTCTGTAATACACCACTTCATGCCTCTCTTTGTGGATTTTTCATCCCTTTAGAAAGACTGTCTGAGCCGAGGGGGACACCTTGCATCGTTGCAAAGCCTTAGTGAGCAGAACTTTATTCAGAGATTGATACTGGATATCACTCATTTACATCCAGTGGCTTGGAGGATCAGATGCAGAGCAGGTACGTTACTGAAGACTAAAACCAAAATGTTACTGAAAGCTTCCTTCAGCCCATGATCTCCATTTTTGTTATTGGTGCTCTGATCTTTTAGGAGGTGTCTGGTTCTGGAGTGATGGTACTCATTTTGACTTCGCCTACTGGAATGAGGGTCATCCCGATAACAATGGACACTGTCTGCTCATGAACGTTGGAGGTAAATTTATGTACAGCTTTTCTTTTTTCAGAGGTCTGAGATCAATACAGAATTTTTATATGCATTAACATATGCAGTCATGTACTTAAGTACTGTACCTGAAGTTAAGATACTTCACCTCATTACCTGAGTTAAGACGAGCCACTGGTAGTCAGTTCATCCCTAATAACCTCTCTCTGTCTGTTCACAGATCACAAGAAATTTGATGATCAGCCCTGCTCTCTCAAAAAGCCATTTGTCTGTGCAGTGAACCATGATGTCTCTTTGGATGACAGAGGCACCTACAGTACAAAGGGCATTTTCTTAGCAATGTCCTTTCAAATACTTTTCAGAGTCTATAATTTATTTTATAATGTCTAATCCAAAGAATCAGGTAGATAAGTATCATTATAACCTCTCGCTCTGGAAAATTTCTGTAATTTGACAGTAAAGGGATGTTTTCATTTTTCTGAATGTAACTGTTTTCTTGTCAGCAACACAATAAAGACCTCAGCATGTAAAAAAAACAAAAACAAAACAAAACCAGCCGTTCTGACTCTGAATAGATCATGGTTCTTTGATTAATCGCCTAAAGCATAGGGTTGGTGTTGGGAGTTGTTGCCCTGCAGTGGTTCATCTCCTATCTACTCCATAGCTACTGTGTGAGCAGCAGCACCACCTACTGGTAGACTGAACACAGAGCATCACAGTCCTCTATTTTACAGTCATGATGACAAGTATAAAAACACAACAGAAGATCAATATTCAACACCAACTGCAGGTTTATTAGAATGTTCAGCTACATTTCATCATCAGTGTAACAGTTATTCTTTAACACTAGAAAGTCCAGAATTCAAAACCTACAAGAAGAACTCTGAGAGGTGATTTAGATGACTAGACTACAAACTCTGTAACCTCTGATGATAGACACCCAGCACAAACAGACATACATTTAGTGAAATGTTCATTTAAAATGAACTAACAAAAAAGTACATTTAACTTACACATGTAGGCTTTTTGATAGTATTATTTGTCGTTGGATACAGCAAACTGTAATCACTCCATACAAAAACAGCTTTATTTACAAAAGATAATTAATTTAACCCTCTCAGAATGAGGAAATAATAACTGGTTGTGTCTGATTTAATAATCAAACATCTTATTTTAATTCTCTTTTATAGTTAAATAATAATATCCAAGTAACATCAACAAACTATTTACAGAAAATATATTTCCCAGACTGAATTGCTGAAACTGTTGTCCTGATCACTGCACAGTTTGGGTGTCCCATTTCTGATAAATTCTGCAATGCTGTTACCACCTCCTGTCATCAGTTTTACCAGTATTTTCACTTTAAACAAAGATGTTTCTGTTTTAAGTCATTCAAGAAATATTAAGTTGAACTACACTAAAGCTTCATCCATTTGTGCTCTCCCGAACCGCTCCTCATCAGCAATCACTACAAAACGCTTCAGGACAAGGATCTGGACTGTCCTGGAGAAGATGGTGGGACCTGCACAGACCCTAGCAAGGCACGCATCGACCCCGGAAGCCGCCCACCCGACCCTGCACACTGTGTCTCAGACACTTCTAGCAGTGCCGCTGCATCCTGTTTCCACTATTGTCACCTCCTGCCTCCTCTCCACCGGCTGCTCCAGTCTCCTCTCCATCCCTCGTGGGCTCCTCTCCACTTGCTGCTCCTGCTGCTGCTTCCTTCCTGACAGAAGCCCAGCCCGCCGCAGGACAGCAGAGCGAACTTCGTTAACAAGTGCTCTGGTGGTCTCCCTTCGCCCACAGCCTCCTCTGGAACAGTGCTCACCTGCCTGGGCCGCCCCTCCTCAGCTAGTGCGCCCACCACAGGCTCTGACGTCACCGAGCACACACGCCGTCCGCTGTCAACATGCAGCTTTCAATCCCTCATCCTGATGACAGAGGTTAAAAAGAGTAGGGCCTAAAATTGAACCTTGGGGAACACCACACTTCAATAAAGTAAGATAATTTGAAGAGTGCATTTGCAAAAACAGATAACTCTGTTTTTATACATTTTCATGAAATGCATTTTTTCATTGTTTACTCCAGGTAATATCAATCAGACTGAAGTTGGGTGGCTTTGACTAAGCAGAAAAAATATAACAAAAGAGAGGTATCTTGAAAATATTTAACTTTATCAATAATAGATTTTTTTCATCCAAAGTTTGTTTTGTTGGCAAAAGCAGATAAATCTGCTTTTTTTTCACAAAAACAGATAACTCTACAGTTCATGTTTTACTATTCAATAAGGCCATATGTGTGTCTGTGTGTCTTCTAAAAGCAATAGTAATTTCATTTTATTATAAAACAAGCAGGTAAAGTGTTTGAAACAGTAGGTAAAGTTTGTACTGACTGCAGATAAACTGCTATGAGAATCACAAGAAAGACAACAGCAAACTGCACAAAGCTGTAAAACCATAGCTATTCGGATGTACTCAGTATTAGCAGTATAAGTGTTGAACAGTATTTGGTACTTATCATGAAAACAAACAAACAAACGGATGAGTTTAAAATTGGCTCTGTTCTGTTAACTTTAAAAGTGCAAGACAGTGAACTGCAAACAGAAAACAGAGAAACAAACCCAAAAGTCAGGTAACAATAACTGCTATAAAAACATTGCTTTTTTGCAGTGTCCCACGTTCAATAGTCAGTGTTACTTAGTATTCACAGTATCCAGTGTTACTCATCATAAAACAAGCCAAAAGGTTTAAACTGCAAAGTTATTTTGCAGTGTATTTCACATTCAGCAGTCAGTGCTGCACATTTTTAGTACTACTCTTTGCTTAGTATTAAGCATTGTAGTGCAGCTTTGTAATCATAATCATGACTAATACTCTCATAATTATGACTTTGTATCTCATAATATTACAAGCTTTCACATACCTCAAAAATTATAATCACTGCTTTTCATCTTATGGCTGGCTTACTTTATTTCCTAATTATGACTTTACAAGGGATTTCTTTTTTTGAAATCAGGAGTTAGTTTTTTTCTTTTATTTTTTCTCTCTAACTGGCAAGAAAGGACTTCCATAAGCGACAGGAAAGGCAGCTTGGTTAACATAAAACAAAGATGCTACACCCCCACTACAAATGCCTAAACAAAAAAAGGGTTCAAGTGAAATATTACTACATTATTATTACATTAGGTGGCATCTTATTAGCTGTATGTATGCATAAAGATTTCATAAACCAAGAAAGCTGACATCCAGGAAAAGCCAGACAGCGCTGCAGACCATCAGAAAACTATCATAAACATAGTCATAATCATTAAGTGAAATTAATACTCAAAAAACACGCTCATAAATGAGGTGTTGCAGATCGGGATTCTCCCGTGTTTTTCCGTCAAGACACAGTACTTGACACTCAGTTCCCTCGCCTTTTGCCATGCTGGATTATTCACTTTAGATCTCCTATGTTTCACTGGTGTGATGTCCATGTAAGACAGCAGCATGGCGTCTTGTTTTACTTTATCCGTCCTAGTATATAGGACTCAGTTTATGAATGATAGTTCATCTTCAGACAATGTGGCCTGACATACATTAGCTATATTGTGTGTACAGGCTATAGACGGCACTCCTCCACTATGTTGCACTTTTTTCACCACATTCTGAGCATATTCATCTTAATTTCTCTTCTCTTTTGTGACCAGGTGTCGATAAAAACAACAGCCTCCTCTGTTTCATCAAAGTTATCCATGTTTATGTCATTTGCAAATGAACTCTTCATTTCTTATCCATGTTGGACCTGAGGCTGTTACAATTTTAACTAAAGCAGTCTCTGTGCTGTGATTTTTTTTCTAAAACCAGACTGATAAATATTTCTATCATTAATAAAATCATTTAACTGGTTTAAAACAATATTTTCTTAAATTTTACTTAAAAATGGCAAATTTGACACAGGTCTGTAATTATCAGGCACTGCTGCATCCAAGTTGCTTCTCTTCAGGAGAGGTTTGATAATAGAAGTCTTGAAAGCAGAGGGGAATACGCCTGCCTGAAGAGAATAGTTTATAATTGTAAGAATATCATGTTTAACAATGTCAGAAAAGTTTTTAAGAAGTCATGCTGGGAAGGGGTCTAAAATGACGTAGTTAGATTAAGTTGTTTAAAAACCTTTTTAGGCATTCAGCATCCTCCAGGACAAAACTCTCCAGTGTTTCCTCATTTAAAAGCAAAGATTCTGAAGGATAAAAATAAAAAAGGCTGAGAAAGTGAAAGGTTTGATCTGATAAAATCTATTTTACTGCTGAAGTGGACAGCAAGGTCATCATATGACAAGTCTAAAACAGGATTGATTAAATGGTCTGTGGTTGTAAAAAGGACTTTTGAATTGTTTTGTTTATTGTAAATTAATTTTCAAAAACGCTCTCTTCTTGCTTCTTTGACCGCTGTGCTGTGGATATTTAGATAATCATGAAAAATATTACAGTTAACTCGGATTTTGTTTTCTTTTCCACCTTCTTTCTACTTTTCTGCAATTTCTTTTCAGGTTGATGATGTAATTGTTTTTCCAGGGAGGTTTTGTTGAGACTTTTTTGATTATTATTGGTGCCACTGTGTCACTTGCTGACCTAAGTTTACTGTTGAAATTTTCGACAATAAAATCACAAGAGGAACATAAAACATCTGGGGGATATCAGTTAAAATGTCAATAAATTCTACAGCCACCTTAGCAGTAAGATAGCGTTTCCTAAAAGCAGGCACTGGTTTTTCCCGTTGCTTAAAATCACTGATATTAAAAAGCACACAGAAATGGTCAGACAAGCCCAGGGCCATAACACACAGGTCACAGGTCACAGATGCTGACAGGCCATAGGTCATAGCTAGATCTAAAATGTGACCTCTGTTATGGGTGGGAGGAGCGGCGAGGGAGAACATGATTGTTTCCTCCTATTTTTTCCTCTTCGAACCACAACCTCTGTCCAGGATTCCCACGGATTAGAAGTTGAGCATGAGGAAGGACTTGGGTGCACAGGATCCCTCAGCATAGTATCCGAGGTTTCGTTGTGGATGGCCAGTAGCCTCTTGGCCTTGGAAGCAGCCATGTCGATGTAGCTTGACAGCATGGTGTCCTTTCTTTGCAGTTCCTCAGAAAGCCTCCGGATGTCCTCTCTAAGGTTGGTGACCTCTCTTTTTGTGAGGGAAAGAGTCGAACAACCCTCCCAGTTCACATTCCTCATGTTTCAGGTATGAAGTAGACGTCAGACTGTTGCTAAGGTAGACCACACTGAGGCTGAAGGTGGTGAGCCTGCTCAGTGATTGAATGTGTGAAAACTTACAATTGAGACAGAAATTAAAGCTACAAGTTTGGAGCAAGGACTTCATAGACATTCAGATTATCACTTCTTATTAGAAATTATCCATTGTTACATGTTGCAGGCTGCTGCATGTCTCCTCTCTCCCTGCTCCCTCTGGCTCCCCTCCTCCCTCTACCTGTAGGCTCTGACACACCTGAGCATGTCAATGTTTAATTATAATCTCAACATTTTCACTTGATTCTCAAAATTTCCACTTCATTCTCAATGTTTTAACTATAATCTCAACATTTCCACTTTATTCTCAATGTTTTAACTATACCCTTAACATTTCCACTTTGCTCCCATCATTTCAACTTTCTTCCTAATATCTTTACTATAATCTCAACATGTTGACTTTATTCTCAACATTTTAACTATTTTCTCAGCATTTCCACTTTATCCTCAACATTTTTGATATAATCTCAACATTTCCACTTTATTTACAACATTTCCATTTATTTGCAACATTTTACCTTGATGTTTAACATTTTAACTATAATCTCAGCATTTATACTTTATCTCAAAATCTTGACTTTATTCTCCATGTTTTAACTATAATATCAACATTTCCATTTTATTCTCAATGTTTTAACTATAATCTCAACATTTCCACTTTACTCTCAACATTTCCACTTTATTCTCAACGTGTTAACTATAATCTTAACATTTTCAATTTAATCTCCTAATTTCCAATTTTTTTCTCATCATTTCGATTTTATTCGTAACATCATAAATATAATTTCAACATTTCCAATGTGTTCTCAACATGTTGACTTTATTCTCAACATTTTCACTATAATCTCAACATTTCCACTTCATTCTCAACATTTTAACTATAGTTTCAGCATTTCTATTCTATTCTTAACATATTGACTTCATTGTCAAAATTTAATTATAACCACGTTTCCACTTTATTCACAACATGTTCACCTTATTCTCAACATTTCCACTTTATTCTCAATTTTTTAACTATAATCTCAGCATTTACACTTTATTCTGAAAATTTTGACTTCATTCTCAACGTGTTAACTATAATCTCAACATTTCCACTTTTTCTCAACATTTTAACTATAATTTCAGCAGTTCTACTCTATTCTCAATACATTGACTTTATTCTCACCATTTTAACTATAATTTCAACACATCCAATTTATTCAAAACATTTCCACTTTATTCGCAACATTTCCACTCAACATTTTAACCTATAATCTCAGCATTTATACGTTATTGTCAACGTTTTCACTTTTTTTCAACATTTTAGTGTAATTGCAACATTTCCATTTTATTCTCAACATTTCCACTTTATTCTCAACAAATTGACTTCATTCTCAACATTTTGACAATATCAACATTTCCACTTCATTCTCAACATTTTATCTATGATTTAGACATTTCCACTTTATACTCAACATTTCCATTTTATTCTTAACATTTTCATGATGATCTCAATATTTCCACTCTATTCCCAACATGTCCATTTTATTTTCAGCATTTAACTATAATCTCAACATTTCCACTTTATTCTCAACATATCCACTTTATTCTCAACATTTGAACTATATTCTCAGCATTTCCACTTTATTCTCATCATTTTAACTATTATCTCATCATTTTGACTGTACTTTCAGCATTTCCACTTTATACTTAACATTTTGACTTTATTCTCAACATTTGAATTATAATCTCAACATTTCCACTTTATTCTCAACATTGTAGGTGTAATCTCAACATGTCCGCTTTATTTACAACATTTCCACTTTATTTGCAACCTTTCTACTTTATTCTCAACATTTTAACTATAATCTCAGCATTTATACTCAATTCTCAAAGTTTTGACTATTCTCAACATTTTAGACATAATCTCAACATTTTCACTTTTTTTGGACATTTTAGTTTGAGTGCAACATTTCCATTTTATTCTCATTATTTCCACTTCATTCTCGACAAATTGACTTCATCCTCAACATTTTAATTCTTATTCAGCATTTCTTTTCTATTCTCAATATATTGACTTTATTCTAATTTTAAATATAATCTCAACACATCCACGTTATTCACAACATTTCCTCTTTAATTGCAACATTTATCTATAATTTCAACATTTGCACTTTATTCTCAATATTTCCACTTTATTCTCAACATTTCCACTTTTTTCCCAACATGTCCATAATTATTTTTAGCGTATAACTATAATCTCAACATTTGCACTTTATTCTCAACATTTTAACTATAATTTCAGCATTTCTACGCTATTCTCAACATATTGATTTTATTCTCAACATTTTAACTATAATCTTAACAAATTAACAGTAATCTCAGCATTTATACTTTATTCTCAAAATTTTGACTTCATTCTCAACATTTTAAGTATAATCTCAACATTGCTGCTTTTTTTTCTCTCCATTTTACTATCTCAACATTTCCTTCATATTCTCAACATGTCCACTTTATTCTCAACATTTTCTGTATTATCTCAACATTTATTATCAACATTTGAACTATAATCTCAACACTTCCACTTAATTCACATTTCCACTTTTTCTCAACATTTTAACTGTATTCTCAACATTTTGACTTTATTCCCTACATTTCCACTTTATTGTCAATATTTTAACTATATTTTCAACAATTCCACTGTATTCTGAACTTTTTGATTTTCATCTTGACATTTGAGGTTTATTTTTGTCATGTTGATAAACAAAAAACCCCAAGATGGCTTAGGAGTGCTGCTCTCACGTATTATCAAATTTTATTTTGGTCGTTATATTCATGATCTTGTTTTCATTTTTTCTACTACAGAATGAGAGCTAAGGTCATTTCATGAATACTTAAATGCTACCAATGACTGTCTGAAATTAAGCTTACAATTTGACCCAGAAGCAATAGCCTTTTTGGACCTCACAATAATGAAAACCTGTGATGGACATCTTCACCCTACAGTCTTCCGCAAACCAACAGACAGAAATAGACTGTTCCAGGCAGACAGCTTCCATCCTCCAAAACTGAAAAAGAATTTCCCGTACTGACAATTCCAGCACTTAAAAAGGATATGTGATGAAGAAACTGACTTTGAAAGTAAAGCAAAAGAAATGCAAACATGCTTTAGAAACAGAGGTTACAAAAATGAAACTATCAATGAAGCTTACAATAAAACTAAACAACTAAAAAGACAAGATCTTCTACAAAAAAAACAAAAACTACCAGAAGAGCAACAAAAGATGTACTTTGTGACACAATACAATACCAGAGCTAATAAAATTAAGCAAGTTATTTACAATTATTGGAAAATCATACAAAGCGACCCAAGTCTAAAGGATATGTTTCCATCTGCACCTACAGTCAGCTTCAGAAGAGCACCGACCATTGGAGATAAGCTGGTACACAGCTATCTTCCAGGAGACAAAAAAGGCACCTGGCTGGATCGCAGGCCGCAAGGATTTTTCAAATGTGGAAGATGTAATCATTGTAACTCCATGTTACAGAGTAACAGCTTCAAGGATGTGCATTTAAATAAAACATTTCCTATAAAATCATTATCAACTGTAATACAACTTATGTTGTCTACCATCTTCAGGGCCCATGTGGATTTTTCTATGTGGGAAGAACAAAAAGACAACTTAAAGAAAGAATTGCTGAACATAAGTACGCTATCCAGATTGGAAATTAAGTCTATCCCATGGCCAAACATTACAAGCAGCATCATGGGTGCAATCCAGGTTCTCTTAAAGCTGTTGGCATAGAGGCCATAGAAATGTCCAGAAGAGGAGGAGATAAACTGAAGAAACTATTACAAAGAGAGACCTATTGGATTTTCAAGCTGAAGGCTACAACAAGTCCAGGACTAAATGAAGAGCTGGACTACACCCCTTATCTGTAGGTCATCTCCCCCCTCACTGGATATGAAGATTAGCAAAAGAATGGGAGAGCTCTGTGGGATCATTATCTTGCATGTTCTTTGTCATGTTTTTGACTTTTTGCTTTTCCTTTATGATCATGTTTATTGTTTTTGATGTCTATTTTTTGTAACTGCTGACTGTGTAACTATTGTTCTTGCTCTGAGTTTGCTTTGTTGGAGTGCACCAATTAAGAGTACACACCCACTTTTTTCACTTCACCTGAGAAGCAGTTGACTGATTGCAAGGCAGCTGCCACAGCCTTGAAAATCTATGGACAGTCACTTGTTTTTAAATGCCCTGATGAAGACTTTGTGAGTTGAAACGCTTAGGCGCTTTAGCCCAGCTATTAAAGGCTTTTTAACTTTTTCAACACAGTGTGTCTTAGTTTTTCCTAGTAATTACTCTTTTTACCATACATAATACAAGTCTGACCTCCCTCCCTGTTTATGGTATCACTATTTTTGTCATTTAGACTTTAATCTTGAAACTCTATTCCAAATACATTCTTGAAATTCAACCCTTTTCTCGACATTTCAACTTTATTCTCAAAAAATTGACTTATCCTTTCTATTTTAATTCAATCTTGATCTTTCTTGGCAGTCTCATCATTTCGATGTTAATCTCAGAACTGTTTTCCAACTTCATTCTGGAAATTTCAACTTTTTTCCAACCATTTCAATGCTGTTCTCAAAATCTGGACTTTATTCCCACCATTTCAATTTTATTCATGACATTTTGACTGTTTTTCTTGATATTTAGACATTTTCTTGTCATTTTGACTTTAATCTTTGTGTGCTCTGCATTTTTTCCTAGACCTGTAATCCTCTTCTGTAATTCTTTCTGGTCAAAAACATCTTCACTATTCAGCAGTTATGAAGAGAGACATCAGAAAACACAGTTTTGGCTGTAACTGAAACATTTCATCCTTTTCATAAACCAAATTTATCTCAAATCAAGTCAAGCTCTTTTTATAGCATGTTTACAGGTAGTCCCAGGGTCTCAAGTAGTATTAAAAATTTATCACTTTAGTATAATATTTATGCGTCTTAAATACAGGAATATGAGGTCTTAGATTTTTGTTTATTGTTTTTATGTTAAAGAGGTAAAAGTCTGCATAGTATTATCGAAATGAAATGTTAACATTAAAACAATTCAATTTAACAAAGCTCTGACTGATTAGCTTCAACAGAAAAGTTAATCACTGACACATTAAAACTTTAAAATCAGTCAATAAATACTAAGGAGTTCTCTAAGTGCCCTGAAGTGGCATTTATAGCTTGTATTTTAAAATTTTTATTGAAAATTGCAAATTTATTTTGCTATGCTGTTTTAGCTTAGCTTGCAGCATTCTTTCTGGATGATGCTTCAGTGTACTTGAAATTAATTTCTCTTGAATATCTTAAAGCAGAAACATCTTAGTTAAAAGTGAAGCTACAGGTAAAATTGACAACAGGAGGTGGTAACAGCACTGCAGCTCTGTGTACAGTCTACCAGTAGGTGGCACTGCTACTCACACAGTAGCTATGGAGTAGATAGGAGATGAACCACTGCAGGGCAACACCTCCAACACCAACCCCATGCTTCAGGCAGATTGATCAAGGATCCATGATCTATTCAGACTCATAATAGCTGCTTTTTCAATGCTCAGGCTTTTATTGTGTTGTTGACAAGAAAACAGTTAAATTAACAAAATGGTAACATTGCTTGAATCCCGTTACAGTCAAAGAACAGAAATATGCTAGAGTTAGAGATTATGATGATACATCTCTACCTGACTCTATGGATTAGACATAAGAAAGGGAAAATTATAGACTCAGAAGTATTTGCAAAGACATTTCTGAGAAAAAGGCTTTTTGTACTGTAGGTGCCTCTGTCATCCAAAGAGACGTCATGTTTTTATTGCTCAGACAAATGGCTATGTGAAATGACAGGGCTGATCATCAAATTTCTTGTAACCTGTGAACAGACAGAGAGAGGTAATTAGGGATGAACTGACTACCAATGGCTCATCTAAACTCAGGTAATGAGGTGATGTATCAAAACTAAAGGTACAGTACTTAAATACATGATTGCAGACGTTAATGCATATAAAAACATCCATATTATGCTCAGACCACAGAAAAAATAAAAGCCATACTTAAATTTACCTCCATAGTTAATGAGCAGTGTGCCTGGTAATAGTTATGAGTGTTACGACCCAGTCTCCGGGGGAAGCAACATAAGGGAGTAGAAAACCGATCAAAGTTTTAACAAAGGACTTTTATTTACAAAACTGATGTTTAACAATGAAATTATAATGGTGGCTGAAACAACATGGCTGGTCTGGCTGCAGGCTGAGAGAGAGTGAGGAGAAGTGCTTCTTGGGCTTTTGTAGACTCCCTACAGGTGCGGGTGATGAGCCTGATTGTGTATGTTGAGCAGAGCCATTCATGAAGTCAGCATACGGAGGCCATGAAGTGCCACAGAGGACCAGGAACAAATCAGCCAGAGTGCCTCAAAGAAAATAAATATTAGCATGGCACATAAAACTAAACATGCATACATAACAATCAGGCTGACCTGCATCCCAGTAGTTGAAGTCAAAAGGAGTACCATCACTCCAGGACAAGGTACCCTCCTAAAAGATCAGAGTAGCAATAAAGAAAATGGACATCATGGGGGCATTCTGTGGGGACAAGATATTGATCCATTGAGGATGTGATCCAAATCTGCACACAAATTTACAAAAAGAAATGATCATTGGATGAGGACCTTATCAGATCTAAAGTGAGGAAGGCCACTAATTAATTGTGCCCATTTTGGGCCCAATACTCTCTGTCAGACTGTTTTCAGAAGGAACTTAATAACACAGACGCTAAATAAAAGGGAGAAGAAACACAACATGAAATAACTTTACTTTTGGGTGGTGTTCACCAGATAATTTTCACTGAAGAATATGGGTATTTTGTTGAATTTTTGATTAAAAAAAAAAAACTAACTCCCTTGAACGGATGGTTCTCCCACCTTCACATCAGGCTCTGCTTCTGGGACAGCAGAAAGATTTAACAAAAGAGTGACTCACTTCACACATTCACACCTTTGTGTGCTTCACAGTGGAAATGGTGTGCTTGGCATCTTGTCTGATGGCTTAAAAGCTCCATTTTGGTCTCATCAGACCAACAAACTTTCTCCCACTTGACCATGGAGTCTCCCACATGCCTTTAAGCGTACTCTAGTCCAGATTTTTTTCTTCAACAGTGGCTTTCTCTTTGCCACTCTCCCATAAAACTCTGACTGGTGAAGCTTGGAACTCCTTCAGAGTAGTCATAGGTGTCTTGGTGGCCTTCTATTGACCATGATTGATGTATAAAATCAATAAAAGGGTAAAATATCCAAGGGTGAGAATGTGTATTACAGGTGCTGTTTCTTTGTCTAAACAAATAACTTCAGAACCTTATCAGATTCTCTGAAGCTTGTTTCTTCCAACAAGGATGTGTTCTTTGTCAGGTTTACGTACCTAACTGGTTTTGAAAGTCATCACTATGTAAATGTTTGAGGAGTGTCTTCATGAAAGTGTCAGCATCAAAAGACATTCAATGGATATGAAGACTTAATCTAACACAAACAAAATGAAACCCAGACAGCAAGACGACATTGAATAAATGTTGATATTTCATCTGAACTGTCAGAATGGTTGATATCGATTTCTCAATGATAAATAAACATTGAATCATCATTGAATTGTTGATGGTACCTGATGTTGATGACTATAACATTGGAACAACATTGATTTATGTTCGGCTATTGTGGTTGATTAAGCATCTATTTCTGGTTGACCGGGCGATGACACCAATGTTGATAAATAGTTGAAAAATGATTGACAGCGAAACTGCATGTTATTGAAAAGCCATCGATTTATAGTTGACCAGGAAACTGCAAGTTGCCCGGGAAATATGATCGAAAATTAGATGATATATGGTTTACCGGGAGATCATCGTGTGGCGGACTCATCCATTTGTCTCTCATCCTGAAGCGAAGCACCCAGGTAAGCACACAATCTGTTATCTATTGTTCAAAAATCTGGTATTCTTGCTTGATGATATGCAAAGGCCAAGGTGGTAACGCATCCGTGAATCCTTTATTCTTTGGACGTTCCGTTTCAAAATAAAATCTGAAACCAACCAAAAAAATCTGTGTAGTTTGTAGAGGGTCTGTGCCAGTTAGCTAACCCTGCTCTAGTAGCCTATTGCAAATGAGCAGCGCTAACTCTCGCATTCACACAAATCAAATAATGATGAACAGATAAAAACAGTTATAACAAGCAGGCGGCGCTGCCTTGAGAAAAAGAAAAATCTCTGTTACTCACCGCTCATCTGTTTTTGGAAAGTAAAAATCTCCTTTTGCCCAGCATTGTACGGTCTTGTCTAGACGTTCCAGGTAACCACTCTACGTTCTGCCTTTTTGAGTGCAGTAGCAAAAACCGCCGGCACAGCGAGCATAATGACAAGTGTTTCTACAGTTAACGTCCACCGGCCCATATTCGGGCCGTTGACGACATAATTTGCATAACACCATCTTTACAGAGAAGCAGTGGCAGCAGTAGCATATCACAAGTGTGATCCTCTGTTTGAAAGCTAAGAATCTCATGTTTTCAGCCATATAACCCAATCTCAGATACAACCATAACAGCAAACACAGTCCGTCAGACCTGCAGCAAAAAAGACGAAGTAAAATAAATAGAATTACTCACCTTTGAAGCCCTGTCCTGTTCCACTGCATCAGAATATTCCCACAAAAATAGTCTCAAAATCTTCCTAAGATATCCATAAATCCAATGACACTCAGCATCTGGTCCAAAACTCATAAGAAAAGGCCATAAATCATGACTAAGTATAGTTGCATTTACAAAAAAACGTCCACCCTGTAAATATCCTCCTCCCTTTTGGTTATATCTGCATATTCCTCCCCCTGATTGTTTACATCTCTCCTCAACATGGCCGCTGGGGTCTGACCGTTTGATTGACACCTCATTTGAGCCGATCAGAATTTGTGTATCCAAACCACAGGCTCTAATGTCCAACCAGCGACCGCAGTTCAGAAAAGACCAGCCCGGACTCCTGCCCTCCAAACTTTCAGCCAATGTGAACCAGCTTCTTTTTGACTGACTAGTCGTTTAGCCAATAGACTGACCTTTCCTATGATGTATCACATGTAGGGGTTTGGATTAGATTACATGACGTAAATGCGCCATATACATCCCACTGTGTTTTGTGGCCTAAAAGGACTGTTACAATGACTGGCACAATTCACACGGACTGTAGATTGCATGCAGATGTAAAATCAGTGGTAAATAGTGTAATGTAATTAGTTTGTTGTGTTTTATATATATATATATATATATATATATATATATATATATATATATATATATATATATAATTTTTACAACCAAAGCACTTGTACTGACCTCTTATTTTCTACAATTTTAGCAGCAAAAAGAGAAAAGTGCAAATAATGTCCCTTTTTTTTCTGCAACAAGTCACATTTTCACTCTAGGTTTCCTGCTCCTGCCCCCTCCTTTTTTAAAAAAAAATTGATTCACGGAAGTATAAACTAAGTGTAACTTTGCACTTGCAAACACCTTGATTTATAGTTGAGTAGAAATGTCCAGGTTGTTTCAATATTCCTGATAATTGAAATACTATTGAAATTCTGTTGTTCTATGTTCAGAATTTCAATGTTGTTTCAATTTTAAAAAATGGTGCAACATGATGTAGAATCAACATCAGATTTCAATGTTGATTCAATGACTTAATGTTGAAAAAATAACGTTGGTTCAATAGAGTTTCAATAACTGCTTGCTGTCTGGGAAGAGTCATGTGTTACAAGAGAAGTAGAGCAAACGCGTGGCTGGGATCCTAAAAGCCCAGAAAACAGCTCAGTCCTGTTATTAAAAGAATCAATGCATTTGTGTTGGATGAGTAGCGGCGATGCTAGCCTCCTGGCTAACAGTTACTTCATTTTGGAGATGTAAAGTGTGTCGAGCTAAGACTGAGTTCTGATCAAATCACTTTTATCCCTTTTTTTTTGGCATGTTCCAAACAGTTTTAACCCTTTTTTTGCCACTATCCAATCACCTTTAACCTTTTTATTGCCATATTCCAAACACTGTTTTATCATTTTTCTGCCCATTTTGACACTTTTAGCTAAATTTTGGCACTTTTAACCCATTTCTACCACTTTTTGTTTTTTATACTCTTATTTACTGGCATGTCCCTATCCCCTGCCTATTTTGACCTTTCTTGCCACTTACAATCAATATTTGCCACTCTTGAACCACATTTTTCCACTTTTTTATACTGTTTTTACTACTGTACTGCCAAATTTTACCTCTGTTATCCATTTTTCCCCCCACTATTAACCAATTTCTGCATGTTTTAGTGAAATTTAACCTCTTTAAACCCATTTCAGTCAATAATCCCACATTGTAGTTTGTTTAAGCATTTACTGTGGCAACATGTTTGGTGTCAGGCTCCGACTTCTTCACTCCTCACAGATTTTTACATACAGAATTTGAGGAGTGGTAAGATAGCAGCTTTGATCCCCAAAAGTTACAAACAGGGAGCCCAGTGCTAGCTATGAGTGTCTACTATAGACCTGGGTGTGCATCACCTTCAGGCCATTCTCCTCTGCAGGGTGTCTGGGCTCTCCCTTAGGGATAGGGTGAGACGCTCGGTCAGGGAGGGACTCGGAGTAGAGCTGCTGCTCCTCCACGTCGAGAGGAGCCAGATGAGGTGGCTTGGGCATCTGGTCCAGATGCCTCCTGGACACCTCCCTGGTGAGGTGTTCTGGGCAGGTCCCACTGGGAGGAGGCCCCGGGAAGACCCAGGACACGCTGGAGACTTTGTCTCCTGGCTGGCCTGGGAATGCCTTGGGATCCCCCCGGGGGAGAGATGGATGAAGTGGCTGGGGAGAGGGAAGTCTGGGGTTCCCTGCTTAGGCTGCTGCCCCCGCGACCCGACCTCGGATAAGTGGAAGAAGATGGATGACTGTTTTAGAAAACTGTTGGATGGCATATGATACATTTAAAGTCGAGTCGATAATCCGGTTCATTTGAAGTGGTGTGAAAGCTCACATGAACTCTGCTGTGGACCAAACAAGCGGACTCTGGTCTACTTGAAACCAGGGGGTCTCGGTCCACTTCCAAACGAATCCTGCTGCTATTCGTTAGAGGTGTGAAAGCAAAGCGGAGCAACTTGTGAACCAAAGACAGGAAGTGGCATAAAGTGTGATGATATAAGGATTTATATGTGATTTAATACACTCAAATACATGTCGGTACCTCGCTTTGCGTCTCTGTAACCATAGCAACACATCGTAGTCTGTGCTTATTTATTTGTCTCATGTTAAGAACGACATGTTGGATAGCTCACCACCTCGCTGGCTGTTCATAATGCCTCAATGCAAGAACAGAAACACCAAGACAGTGTAAATTTTGTGTTTTTTCATTGTTTATGTGGAAAAAAGACCGACGGAGGGAGTTTTGTCTTCTTCTACGCCTTCTTTTCTTCTTGGTCGCCATTTATTTGTGGTGAGAGCGCCCCTCGCGGGCAGAGGTTGTAGGTGTTCAGATGGTTTGGTCCGCTTGACCAAGAGAGCAGTGTGAATGGGAACCAAATCAAAGCAAAGTGAAATAATGTTGCCGTTTCTGTTCCAAAACAGACCCAGTCCCCCCGACTATCAGGTGTGAAAATGACCTAAGAATTCTGAGAGGCTCAGGGCTGAAGAGTCATGGTGTATTTCAAGCTGGATCTGCCAGCATTGCTAGATACCATGCATAGTAAATTTTGGTCTTTGATAGAAAATATGATAAAGTAGTAACTTAAGAAATCTACTGTTAAAAATCAAAAGAGGCTAGCAAAGCAATACAATGCAATCCAAAAATTATTAGCATTAATGTCATCATTTACCAACTTTAAATGGCCCCAGCCAAATAAAGGGACAGTGTGTGTAAGCTGAAGGAAATCAAACTATTGGATACACTGATGACAAACGCTTAGTCATTCTTACAGGAGTGTCACATCTGAGCGGTGGCCATTGACTGTGACGTGTATCTTTAATTCAAATAGATAAAGCAAATATTTGCCTATCACAAGTCAATGTTAGTCTGGTATTAAATTCTAAAGAGAGAGGTTAACTCCAATGTGCACCATTGGCAGTTTAGTAAAAGCTGTTCAATTATTTGGCTCAGATATTTCCTTTTGCATATTTCAGCTTTGTACTGATCAGATCTTTCATAGATGACTAACCGCTGAAGCTCTACAATTGCCTTGCAGATGTATTAACGTTGTGCATGCTCTGCCATTATGCATAAATTATGGAAGATTGACTAACAGCAACCATCAACCAAGATACATATTTAACAGATAACTTTGCAGGCCTAATCATTTCTATTTTTGCAATCAATATTACAATTATCTATCTATCTATCTATCTATCTATCTATCTATCTATCTATCTATCTATCTATCTATCTTGTGCTTAATACATTTATTAGACCACCACCCAAATAAGGTTTATGCCACAGCTGCCCTAAATTAACAGCATTGGTAATTACCAAAATATTTTTTTATGTTTCTGCAATGGTTAATACACCAAAATGTAGAAGCTCTTTAACCGAAATTATATTTTTTAATGCTAAAATATAATTGGTATTGTTTTCCAGGAATTTTCAAATTTACTGATTTACAAAAAAACTGAAAAAACAGTAAATCACATTATTATTATTTCTTGATTAATTTGTCAAATTATAGTTATTTACTTGCATTCCTGAACAGAAAAATGAGTTTTAGTGGTTGAATGTTATGCTTGATTCACTTCTGACTTCTCAGAGAAGCCCAGTGAGCCGGCTCAAATTTGGGTCTAAAAAGGTGAATTCAGTTTGAAATTCCTCATTCCTGTTCAAAATGGTAAAACGTGGAGAGCTCACTGAAAATGAAAGAGTCCGCATTAAAGCACTTCATGATGCTGGATGGTCTCTGAGACAAATAGGTGGTCTAATAAATTTGTTATGCACTGTATATAAAGAGTAAGGAAATTTGTGTTTGGTACATTATTTCTTTGTTCTAACAATGCTTCTTGGCAATAAATCTTATACCGTTGGAAAGCCTGTTTATTATGCTTTTAAATGGTGCAACATTTGTAAGGAACATGCATTTGTGGGATGAGCAGCAGAGCTGAATATGTGGGTCGTGTCCATGAAAATGTACCAAATCTTCTCTGCCAATACCAAACAGCTGATTCCAAGAGTGTAGCTGCAGACCTGCACTGTCAGGACCCTATGTTGCAGACCTGCACTACGAGGTCTGCCCCGCTGCGAGGACCGGAAGTTGATTCGAAGACTCAAAATATGTGCATGCGTGCCTGTGAGGACCGAAAGTTGATTCGAAGACTTTAAAAATAAAAGCGAGCACACTGGACAGTACGTATTTTTCATTTAATACTTATTTGGGGCTTTATTTTATGTATATAATGTAAAGCTATTGTTATGACCCCTTTTAAAACGTTATTGAAAACATGCATTATTGTACTCCAGTATTTTAATTTAATTAGCAAATCCGAAAGCTGTTAGTTGTTTGCACTACAAATTCGTTTAAAACAACTAATCTTACCAAAACCAACTTAATATGTGATGACATAATGCTTCTACACTCAACCTATTGCTGCCTGTTGTATTTGCCAATGGAGGGTGTGAGGGTTGATGATTTTAAATTATCTTTGTGTAATCAAAGTGAATTACTGAGATATTTTGTCACATCAACATTTTCAGTATTGTATCACCTTCATACCCATCCCACATAATTTCCACTTTTTATACACTGTGTGCTGCTCGTGTTTGCCACGAAGAGTGTGGAGACAAGGTAAGTTAAAGTCAAGTGACTACTTTTCGTCACTTTTGAAACAACAGAAACAGTCTTTATTCACGAGAACGTTGCATTTTCCACTATATATTGCCCTGGATGTTTATTGGAAAGAAATGACTCGAAAAAGTTTCCGTTGGGCCAGTTTCTCATGATTAGCCGCCACCTGCATGCTAAGAGTTGCACTCATGTCAGCCTTGTGTGGTAACGTGATGTGAATCAAGAGCTTTAAGTGCTTTAAGTGGGCTGGTATGCGCCGTTACTTCTAAATTTTGACCCTTGGTGTACCGGGGCTTATTCCAGCGTACCGGCACTTACTGGAGCGCATGAGAAGAACATCACTTCCGGTCCTCACAGCGGAGGAGACCTTACAGTGCAGGTGTTACAGAGGGTCCAGACAGTGCAGGTCGAGGGTCCTGACAGTGCAGGTCTGCAGCTAGATGCCTCTCGCTGATTCTACCATTGACTCTTGTTTGGTGTTTTGTAGATTGGATGATTGAAGTTTAAAGAAACAAGACATATTGACAATTTAACAATTTATTTATTGAACAAACAGAAGCCTCAATAGCCTGTGGAAGAACCATACACAGCCACAACAGCCTGGCTCCTCCTCCTCATGCTGGTCACCAGCCTGGTCCCACACTACTGTGGGATGTCATCCCATTCTTCAACCAGCATTTGTTGCAAGTCAGTCAGAGTGGTTGTGTTGGTAACTCTGGAACGAACAGCACGCCCAAGCTGATCCCACAAGTGTTCAATGGGGTTGAGGTCAGGATTGCTGGCAGGTCATTCCATCCTCTCCACTCCCAAATTCTGGAGGTAGTCTCTGATAAACCCCGCTCTGTGGGGGCGAGTGCTGTCATCTTAGAGAACAGAGTTTGGTCCCTGACTGTGGAGAAATGGGATTTCCACTGGTTGCAGAATCTCGTCTCCATATCTCTCTGTATCGAGATTGCCTCCAATGATGACAAGCCTCGTTTTTCCAGTGAGGGAGATGCCACCCCACATCAAAGATGTTACTATCAGTGCGACAATCAGCATAGCGTTCTCCACATCTTCTCCATACTTTGACCCTACGACCCAACTTGCCATAGACAGAATCTGGACTCATCACTGAAAATAACGTTCCTCCACATGTTCAGGTAATCGCACAGGCCCTATCCAGATCAGGCAAACGTGGCATGCTGATTCTTGGAGCAGACATCTGCTGACGACTGTAGCAGGGCCCATGCTCACCATAAGCTCACCATGGGGTTACCATAAGCTCAAAACAAGAGTCAATAGCAACAGCAAAATAAATTGTTTTGCATTGGCAGAGAAGATTTGGTCAATTTTTCATGGGAACAACCCACATACTCAGTTCTGCTGCTCATCCCACAAATGTATGTTCCTTACAAATGTGGCATCATTTAAAAGGGTAATAAACAGGCTTTCTAACGGAATAAAATTTATTGCCAAGTAGCATTGTTACAACAAAGAAATAATCTACCAAATACAAATTTCCTTACTTTTTGTGCTATGTTTATACACACACACACACACACCCACCCCCACACCCACCCACACACACACACCCCCTACTGCTCAAAAATTTAGGATCACTTGGAATTTTTCTTGTTTCCCATGGAAAAACTCTTTTAGTCTGAATAGGAAATACAGCAAACGAACTGGACACGCCTACATTTTGAGAGTTAAAAATACTGATTTTTAATGAAAAATGTTCTTTAAACTTTGCCTTCATAGAAAAAGAAAAAACACCTTTTGCAGCAATTACAGCCATTCAGACCTTAGGCATTCTAGCTGTCAGTTTTTCAAGGTTATCTGGGCTATAAGTGTCAAAATGGGCAGGAAAATTGGTTAAAACTGTTTGGAACATGGCAAAGAAAAGGATTAAAGTGGCAACAACTTCACTAAAAATAAAAAAAAATGAGTTAAACATGGCAACAAATGTGCCAACATAGACAGAAACAATGATGAAAGGGGGTTAAAAAGTGGCACAAATAAACAATTCGATTCAAACTCAGTCTTAGCTCGACGCACTTTACATCTCCAAAATGAAGAAACTGTTAGCCAGGAGGCTAGCATCGATGCTACTCATCCAACACAAATGCATGGACACTTTTGTTAACAGGACTGAGCTGGGTCTGTTCTCTGGGCTCTTAGGATCCCAGCCACTCATTTGATCTACTTCTCTTGTAACACATGACTCTTTCATTTTGTTAGTGTTAGATTAAGTCTTGATTTTCATTGAATGTCTTTTGACACTGACACCTTCCTGAAGAATGCTCTAACATTTACATAGTGATGACTTTCAAAACCAGCTAGGTACATCAACCTGACAAAGAACACATCCTTGTTGGAAGAAACAAGCTTCAGAGAATCTGATAAGATTCTGAAGTATTTGTTTAGACAAAGATACAGCATCTGTTAAACATGTTCTCACCCTTGGATAGTTTACCCTTTTATTGATTTTATACATCAATCATGGTCAATATAATTTTGCTTTTTTTTTTTTTTTTTACCAAAAAAACATGAAAAAACTCTTTAATGTCAAAGGGAAAACAGATTTCTCTAAAGTGATTGTCCTTAAAAATATGTAAGATCAGTGACTGCATGAATATTTACCACCATCAAAGTGACTGATCTAATTCAACAGAAGTTCAACCAGTTGGTGCTAGTTGTCTCACAATTAGTGATGAGTGCACTCAATGTGTCTGAATTGACTGGAGTATAAAGACACCTGTGTGGAAGGTCCAGTCACTGGTTAATCTGTATTCCTGGCTACCATTACAACATGAACATAAAAGAACACTCCAGGAAACTCAGAGAAAAAGTTATTGAAGAGTCTAAGTCAGGGGATGAATGAATAAAAAAATTCAAGGCCCTGAACATCCCCCAGAGTTCAGTTAAATCCATCATGAAGAAATGAAAAGAATATGGCACATGTGTAAATGTGCCTAGATCATACCGTCCTCACAAACTGACGGAGCGTGCAAGACGAGTGAGAGAGTCCACCAAGACACCTATGACTACTCTGAAGGAGTTCCAAGCTTCACCAGCTGAGATGGGAGAGACTCTGCAGACAACAACTGTTGGCCGGGCTCTCCACCAGTCAAAGCTTTATGGGAGAGTGGCAAAGAGAAAGACACTTGAAGAAAACTCATATAAAATTTGGAATAGAGTATCCTTAAAGGCATGTGGGAGACTCCATGGTCAAGTGGGAGAAAGTTTGTTGGTCTGATGAGACCAAAATGGTGCTTTTAAGCCATCAGACAAGAGGCCAAACACACCATCCCCACTGTGAAGCATGGTGGTGGCAGCATCATGCTGTGGGGATGCTTCTCAGCTGCAGGCCCTGGAAGGCTTTTAAAGGTAGAGGGTAAGTGAATGCAGTGAAATATAGGAAAAGTCCTGGAGGATAATCTTACTCATACGCCTTCAAACAAAGTGTTCTTAGCCAACAGGAAGTGCCCGTGAAGACTCTGCTGCACCCTCTGCATCTCGATTGGTTGAAAAATTAAGTGTCCAGATTCACGATTTGACATGTTTCTCCACCAGTATAACTATTTTTTGGGAAATGTAAGCGCTGGGGGAAAATGACATGGCAACCATTCAGTGAACAAAAACAATTAAAAACAACGTATTTATAAGACTGGGGTGGTGGTTCCCCTCTTTAAGAAGGGAGACCGGAGGGTGTGTTCCAGTTATAGAGGATCACACTTCTCTGCCTCCCCGGTAAGGTCTATTCAGGGGTCCTGGAGAGGAGGGTCCGTCGGACAGTTGATCCTCAGATCCAGGAGGAGCAATGTGGTTTTTGTCCTGGTTGTGGAACAGTGGACCAGCTCTACACTCTCGGCAGGGTCCTAGAGGGTGCATGGGAGTTTGCCCAACCAGTCTACATGTGTTTTGTGGACCTGGAGAAGGCATTCGACCGTGTCCCTCAGGGAATCCTGTGGAGGGTGCTCCGGGAATATGGGGTACCAGACCCCCTGATAAGGGTGGTTCAGTCCCTGTACGACCGGTGTCAGAGCTTGCCAGAAGTAAGTCGGACTCGTTTCTGGTGCGGGTTGGACTCCGCCAGGGCTGCCCTTTATCACCGGTTCTGTTCATAACTTTCATGGACAGAATTTCTAGGCGCAGCCAGGGCGTCGAGGGCGTCCGGTTTGGTGGCCTCAGGATTGGGTCTCTGCTTTTTGCGGATGATGTGGTTCTGTTGGCTTCATCAGGCCGTGACCTTCGAATGGTTCGCAACCGAGAGTGAAGCGGCTGGGATGAGAATCAGCACCTCCAAATCTGAGGTCATGGTCCTCAGTCGGAAAAGGGTGGAATGCCCTCTCCAGGTTGGGAATGAGATCCTGCCCCAAGTGAAGGAGTTCAAGTATCTCGGGGTCTTGTTCACGAGTGAGGGAAGAATGGAGCGAGAGATCGACAGGCGGATCGGCGCGGCGTCTGCAGTGATACGGTCTCTGCACCGGTCCGTCGTGGTGAAGAAAGAGCTGAGTTGAAAGGCGAAGCTCTCGATTTACCGGTCGATCTACGTTCCCACCCTCACCTATGGTCATGAGCTGTGGGTCGTGACCGAAAGAACAAGATCACGGATACAGGCAGCTTTAATGAGTTTCCTTCACAGGGTGTCTGGGCTCTCCCTTAGAGATAGGTTGAGAAGCTCGGCCATTCAGGAGAGACTTGGAATAGAGCCGCTGCTCCTCCACGTTGAGAGGAGCCAGATGAGGTGGCTCGGGCATCTGGTCCGGATGCCTCCTGGACGCCTCCCGGGTGAGGTGTTCAGGGCAAGTCCCACTGGGAGGAGACCCCGGGAAGACCTAGGACACGCTGGAGAGACTATGTCGCTCGGCTGGCCTGGGAACGCCTTGGGATCCCCCAGGAAGAGCTGGACGAAGTGGCTGGGGAGAGGGAAGTCTGGGTCTCCCTGCTTAGGCTGCTGCCCCCGCGACCTGATCTCGGATAAGCGGAAGAAGATGGATGGATATTTACTTTTAGATCTTACACATCTTTGTAATTTCTTCCTTAAATATTTCAGTCCAGAGGATGGGAGAGGACTTCAAGACGCCACTGTCTCCATCAGCAGGCTTCCTGCTATCCAGGAGGGCTACCAGCAGAGGAGAAAAAGGGCTACACCATACCCCGCCACAGCCCCTGCTCCCAGACCAGAAGAGGAAGAAGAAGAAGAAGAGTCAGTGGAGCAGACAGGGTGCATGGCAACACAACACCTCAGGCTCAGGAGCCAGGTGTTAGGTGGAATGGACCTGAGGAGAGACACTGTCCACCTGCTTCCACATTTCTCCCCCCAAGAGAGTCCCTGGAGTACAAGGCTTTGTGAATGGAAAGTACTCTCCTGCACAGATTTTCAGATTGGTACAAAAAATGCCATAAAGCCCTGGGTCTGTCCTGTCCTGACCTGCGAGTATAAATGTAAATAGTATAAACATATACTTTTTAAGATAGTTTGCACTTGCTGATCATTTGCATTAAGCATGTTTTTCTGTTGTTTTGTTTGCACTCTGCTCATTTGCATTGGAAATATTTCCATTTTGTGTTGTTTATCAAAATGATTTGCACTTTAATTGCATCACAATATTTCTGATCATGTGTTTGTGAGGATCATTTGAACATTTTAAATATGAAAACAATATATTTTTCTTTCTGGTAAATACGGTTCATTTGCTTGTGAGGAGAAATTTTATAGACATTTGTTGCATTAGTTTCATTTGCTGTTGATGCTCAAATAATAATTTACATGAAAGTCACATTTGATTCAGTGTCCGTTTTTGATGACAATTCAATCTTTGTAATAATTTTCTAAAAATGTTTTACCCATCTACTGGATAAATAAAACTAAATGAAAGAGTTCAGTGAAACAACACCTAGGATAATTTTATAACAAATAACTGTAACTTACTGAGAAAACGTCAGACATGAACACAAACTTGTCCCAAGCCCTAAACATCAAAGTGAAAGTTTCTAAAGAGTGAAAAAAAAACTTCCTTGGGTTGTGTCAGTTCAGATTAAAAAAAAAAAAAAAAGCTTTTAAATTTCTACTGGCATTTTTATTCTTATTTTTATAATTCCATCTATTCTGAGACCAAGTAAATTAAAGTTTGCAGTCTAAATGAGCTAGACTGAAACTTGATAAAAATGATATATGACTTGATGGTAACTACTTAAAGAAGGTTTCTAAAAACAAAATGAATGTAAAAGAGTGAGGCGCCCCCAGAATGCCCTGAGTCTTTAAGGTTTAATTCCAGGACTCTAATCTGACAGTTTAGTTGTGAAGTTTAGAGAAAGCACAACATGTGCTTGTTTCTAAAGCCACTCCTCTTGATATTTGTGTTTGAATGCCACCCAGATTCTTTGGAACCTTCCACAAGATTCTGAGGTATTTGTCTAGACTAAGATATCAAGATAAGATAACTGTATATAAGAGATGCTCTGTCCACCATCTCCACACAAGAAGCGAAGAAGACGAATCTGGGAAGAAAGACAAAATCCATTCATCACTTCTACTACCTGCATCAACTCAGCCATGAAGACGCTGGCCATGTTTCTACTCATCTGTGCCGTGATGGCCCTGACTAATGCTGCTGGTGAGTTTAACAGAGAAATTTGACATTTTAGCATACAATCGCTGTTCTTTTATGGAGAGAAAACTATGTGTAAAGTCAGTCACTGACTGTTCTGTTAAACCTTTCAGCTTTCCCCACAGACAGAGCCTGATGTGAAGATGCGAGAACCATCATTTCAATTTTTTAAAAAAGTCAACAGAAAAGGCTCCCTTTTAATTTTTCTTTTTTTTTTACAGTGAAAATGATCTGATGAACACTACCCAAAATCAAGTTATTTAGCATTCTGTAGCCAAGAATAAAGAAAGATGTCCTTTTGTCCCTCCTTTTTTTAGTCCTTTTCCTTGGAAGTTTTCAAGGATAGTGGACAACATAGAGAGACTGAAAACTGAGATATTATTGTGCATGCAAAGTACAGATGAAAAAAGTCAATGACTGTTGTCATATCCATCCAACTGTTGCAGAAGCAGTGTCTGATGAAAAGACAGTGGAAGTATCCATTCAGGAAGATGAGCTGGCATTCTCTCTAGTTTTAGAAAACTGAAAGACCTTGAACCAATATGAGACAGAGTAGAGCTAAAAAGTTTCATTCTATTTTCTAAGTCTATATTTCAGTCTTCAGGTATAATGTCTCATTTTCTGAGTTAGTTATGTGAAGTTATGTGTCTTCTCCTGTTTTTGAAACATCTTTGTTGTGAATTGCTGCTGAAAACACCAAAATGGTCTAGTGGCATGTGCCTCACTTTAGATCTCATAGGATTCTCCTCCAATCATCATTTCTTTTGCAAATTTGTATGCAGGTGAGAATCACATCCTCAAGAGATCAATATTTTGTCCCCACGGATGGAGTGGTTACAAGGGCCGCTGTTTCCTCTACATGCCAACACCAATGACTTGGGCTGATGCTGAGGTAATCAGAGTTATTGGATTAAATGTGACAATACAGTGACACTTGAATAGTTTTCTTTAACTTCTTGTCCAGCAAAGGTTGTTAATTGCCATAGTTTTTGAATTATTGAAGTTTTATTTAAGTGTCAAGATATTGCGGAAAATCTTCTGGTAAAATGATCTAGAGTCCATGTTTGGTTAAAAAAATCAATCTACCTAAAACCAAGAGACTGTATGTGGAAACTTAGTGTGTAATACACCACTCCATGCCTCTATCTGTGGATTTTTCGTCCCTTTAGAAAACCTGTCTGAGCTGAGGGGGACACCTTGCGTCGGTGCACAGCACTAGTGAGCATAACTTTATTCAGAGATTGATCCTGAGCATCACTCATTCATATCCACTCACATGGCTTGGAGGCTCAGATGCAGAGCAGGTACGTTACTGAAGACTAAAACCAAAATGTTACTGAAAGCTTCCTTCAGCCCATGATGTCCATTTTCGTTATCGGTGCTCTGTTTTTTAGGAGGGTACCTGGTTCTGGAGTGATGGTGCTTCTTTTGACTTCACCTACTGGGCTAAGGGCCAGCCTGATAACTATTTTCAGGCTCACTGTCTGGTCATGAACTATGGAGGTAAATTTATGTACAGCTTTTCTTTATTTTCTGAGGTCTGAGGTCTAATACAGACATTGTTACACACATTAGCATGTGCAATCATCAATTTAAGTATTGTACCTGAAGTTTAGATACTTTACCTCCTTACCTGAGTTTAGACGAGCCATTGGTAGTCAGTTCATCCCTAATAACCTCTCTCTGTCTGTTCACAGATGACAGGGAATTTGATGATCAGTGCTGCTCTGACAAAAAGCCATTCCTCTGTGCAATGAAACCGTGAAGTCTCTTTGGATGACAGAGGCACCTACAGTACAAAGGGCATTTTCTTAGCAATGTCCTTTCAAATACTTTTCAAAGTCTATAATTTCCTTTATAATGTCTAATCCAAAGAATCAGGTAGATAAGTATCATTATAATCTCTCACCCTGGAAAATTTCTGTAATTTGATGGTAATGGGATGTTTTCATTTTCTGATTTTAACTGTTTTTCCTCTCAGCAACACAATAAAGTCCTAAGCATTAAAAAAAAACTGCCGTTCTGACTCTGAATAGATCATGGTTCTTTGATTAATCGCCTAAAGCATGGGGTTGGTGTTGGGAGTTGTTGCCCTGCAGTGGTTCATCTCCTATCTAGTCCATAGCTACTGTGTGAGCAGCAGCACCACCTACTGGTAGACTGAACACAGAGCATCACAGTCCTCCTCTATTTTACAGACATGATGACAAGTATAAAACACAACAGAAGATCAATATTCAACACCAACTGCAGATTTATTGGAATATTCAGCTTCTGATTTACATTTCATCATCAGTGTAACAGTTATTCTTTAACACTAGAAAGTCCAGAATTCAAAACCTACAAGAAAAACTCTGAGAGGTGATTTAGATGACTAGATTACAAACTCTGTAACCTCTGATGATAGACACCCAGTACAAACAAAATTACATTTAATGAAATGTTCATTTAAAATGAACTTTTTAGTATTATTTGTCATCGCATACAGCACACTGTTATCACTCCATACAAAAGCAGCTATATTTACAAAAGATAATGAATTAAACCTCGCAGAATGATCAAATGATAACTGGTTGTATCTGATTTTAAAATGAAGCATTTAATTTTGATTCTCTTTTATTCAGATGCTGACAGGCCATAGGTAATCACTAGATCTTTAATGTGACCTCTGTTATGGGTGGGCTGTGTAACATGTTGGATAAAATTCATACAATTAATTTGGTTTAAAAATTCTAAGATAAAATAGTCTGATTGTCTACATGAAGATTAAAATCACCTAAAAAAATAACTCTGTCATATTTAGAGTGGATAAAAGAGAGCAGCTCTGAAAATGCTGTCATTAAAGAGGTGCAACGTTTAGGTGGTCTATAGATGGTTAAACATAGTATGGGAGGAATGCTAAAAACAAAGGAGTGATATTCAAAAGATAAATACTCATCACATAAAATGTCTCTAAAACCATGGTGTGCTACAGACTTGTGGCTGTCCCCCCTCCTCTTTTACCTTGTCTTGAAGATTATGAAAATTGGTAGTTAGGGAGGGAGGCTTCAGTAAGGGTTGCAGGTGCATCAGTGCTGAGCCAAGTTTCAGTTAGAATCATAACATCAGTATTATTTTCTAAAATCAAGCCATTAATAAGACAACCGTTGTCTAAAAGAGATCTCACATTTCAAAAGGGCCATGTTAAGTGTAGTGTGTGATGTTTGGGGGGTCAGATGGTGGGGTGTGTGAGATTATGGGATTAAGATTATGCAGATTTGCGGTGGTAGTTGGTGTGCTCTCTGGTGGTAATAATGACCGCGCTAGGTGAGTAGTTGGGAAAATCAGAGGGTCCGAGTCCAGTAGGGTGTGTGTTACTGTTAAAAGAGGAACTGAAATGATAGGGACTAGGACCAGGGGGGACATCAGTCTCTGCTGGACTGGGCTGCAGGCGGGCATGCTGGACGCCGTATGTCAGGTTGGTGGCAGCAGACGGCAACCCAAGCCCATCAGCCTTGAAGAGATGCCTTCTCTGCCAGAAGGCATCAAAAATGTAAATAAAACCTACGTTGTGAGAGCCACAGGCAGAGGAGGACCAGGTGTCTTGGTCACAGGTGGGGGTGGGGCCAGAAATAAAAACACCTAAATGGAACTGATTTACTGTGTTAAAGAGGTGGAGGAAATAAAATAAAAGTTCAGACTGCTGTTTGGAAATGTCGTTTGTACCTGCATGGATGATGAGTCTGTTGACCTTCGGATAGGATTTCCTGATGTCAAGTTAACCCTCCCTTTTCATTAATTAAGTAATTTGTTTTTCCAAGCGTTTCTTTTCCCCCTTAGTTAATTCATCCCCATGCATGTCAAGATTGTTGGGTTTTGTTGTTTTAGTTTGGCTGTAGTTTTGTCATATTTTCTCGTTGTTTTCTTTTCCATCTTCAGTCATTATTTTTGGTTAGGTAGTTTTAGTTAGAGGTAGTGGCTGGTCCAATGGCCCATTGCATGGTTAGCCACATTCACCACCCCTCTTGTGTTCTTTGTGACCAGCGCCTACAGCCCTTTTAATTTCATTAATTTAATTTATTAACTGTTTGATTTATCAGTTATTGCTTACTTAAATAAAGCTTCAAATTCACGTTTGAAACTAAAATAATTTGTGTCATTTTGTATACGTTAACTGGTCCCATTTTGTTCGAGCCTTATTTCGTTGTATAAATTAATTATTTTAAGAGGCCATCAAAACGAGGGTGTGCTTCAGAACAGTACAAAAATAGTTTCTAAACCAGCTCAATCCATACACAGAAAAAAATCACTGTCTGGTATCATCAGCATATAACAACAGATGGCTTGATTCTGCAAACTTCGACCAATTTTTGCCACTTTTTCTTCCCTTTTCCATTACCTTGAATCAATTTTTTTTTTGTCACTGTTAACCCATTTTCACCACTTTTGTCCCTCTGGTTGCAACTCTTTGCAAGCTTCCAAAACTGCCCTCTAGACCTATCCGGTGCGCAGAGATTTCTCCATATTCTCTGGATGTGTAGATGGTGTTATGGACTGTAGATGGTGGGATATTCAAAGTCTTTATATTTTACGTTGATGAACATTTCTCTGAAAGTGTTCCACAACTTTTAGAAGCAGTTTTTTGCAGATTGATGAACCTTTGCCCGTCTTTACTTCTGAGAGACTCTGCCTTGCTAAAATGCTCCTTTTATACCCAGTTATGTTTTTGACCTGTTGTCAGTTAACCTATTTAGTTACAAAATGCTCTTCTTGCTGTTTTTCATTAATTCCACGTTTCCAGGCTTTTGTTGCCCCGTCCCAACTTTCAGACATTTCACTGCCATCAAATTCAAAATGAGCTAACATTATTTTAAAGAAATAGTAAAATGTTTCAACAACATATGGTATGTTGTTAATGTTCTATTGACAGATGTGCAAATCATTGCATTCTGTTTTCATTTTAATTTAGCACAGTGCCCTAACTTTATTGGAATTGGGGTTGTATTTGCTAACTTGAGATGTAGCAGTGATGACTCAGGTCTGCAGCAGCCATGGTTTCCAGACATTATTCACTCGTTAACATGAAATAAAAGTTTGCTTGACTGTCTGCACCTATGGTAATACATGAACCGGCGATAACCTGCATCTGTGATATTTCATTCTCTCTCAGACCCCTGTGAGCTGGAAGTGGACCTGTTACTGGGAGGTGGAGCTGGATGGGGAGGTTGAGGTAGTGGTGAGCTAAAGGTGTCAGAAGGAGAGGAGTCAGTGAAGAATGCGAGTTTGGACGGTACCCTCTGGACTCTGTTCTGCGATGATGGCGAGTATAGTGTCCGTCACAATAACGTGTTAACTAAAGTGGCGCACGCTGCCTCTGTCTCTGTTAGAGTAGCTGTCTATGTGGACCATCCTGGTGGGACCCTGTCCTTCTACAGAGTCTCATCTGATAAACTGGTCCACCTTCATACTTTTGAGAACAGATTCACCAAACCTCTCTATCCTGGGTTTAGGCTGAGGTTTGGTCCCTGGGTGTCTCTGTGCTCTCTGTAGTTCAAACACACCTGAATGGATTTAGAGCTGACATTTGACTTCTTTAAAAATGTTTGGCCCTGACATTTTATCAGTTTAAGAACGTGGCCATAGTGTGAGTGTTTCTCTCTCAAGCCAATGCAGAGGCATGATTCATGCTTTAAGTATCTGTAGAAGAGGATAAGGGCCAGAGGTAAAGGGAAAAATAATGCTGGCCACTCTGAAATGACAGTCAAAATGATGAGATTCCATTTTGGCCAGCAAGCTGTACGTGATCAGTAGTGACTGATCTCCCCTGGCTTTCTCATTACATATCAAGGTGAAGTCCATCAGCGGTTAGTATCTACAGCTGATCAGACACAAAGGAAGAGGAAGCATTAGCATGATGTCCCTCATGCTAATGTAGGAGTAATAGAGACAATAACAAACTTACTCTACAAAATGCCTTATCAATGAACATGTGAAACTATTCTTCAGAATTGGGTTTAACAACAAAGAGCTTCTCCCTCTTTTAGCTCACATAAACAGTGTCTAAGATTTGCTGTAAAGTTGGTTTTGACTTTATTCTCACCATTTCAAATTTATTCTCGTCATTTTCACTTTAGTTCTGAAACTGTTTTTCCAGTTTATCCTTGACATTTAGGCTGTATATCAAAAATTTCAACTTTATTGTTGTCATTTCAACTTAAATCTTGAAACTGTATTTCAACTTTATTCTTAAAATGTTGACGTTATTCTTGAAATTTCAACCTTCTTGTCAACTTTATGGCCTTATTCTCACCATTCCAACTTTATTCTCATCATTTTGACTTCAGATTTGAAATGGTATTTCAACTTTAAACTTGAAATTTTTACCTTTTTCCCAATATTTCATCTTTATTCTCAACATTTCGACTCTAATCTCAACATTTAAAAAGTAATCTCCTCATTTTGACTTTATTCCCAACATTTCAACTTTATTCTCAACGTTTTATCTTTATTCTCAACATTTCCACTTTATTCTCATCTTTTCGACTTTATTCTCAACATTTTAACTACAATCTCAACATTTGTTCTTTTTTCTCAAAATTTCCACTTTATTCACATTTCCACTTTAATCTCAACATTTTAACTCTAACCTCAACATTTCCACTTTATTTTCAACATTTTGACTTTATTTTCAACATTTTACTATAATCTCAACATTTCCACTTTATTCTCAACATTTTAACTATAATATAAATATTTCCACTTTATTCTCAATGTTTTAACTATAATTCCAACATTTCCACTTAATTCTCAACATTTACACTTTATTCTAAACATTTTACTATAATCTCAACATTTCGACTTTTTCTGAACAATTCGATTTTCCGCCTTTTTTCACCTTAAAAACATCTCAAAAATAAGGAACTTTCTGTCAACACCCGATTCAGAAAAATTAGTACACGCATTTATCACAAGCAGTTTAGACTACTGCAGTGGTTTACTCACCGGCCTTCCTAAATCATCTATTCAGAGACTTCAACTCATTTAAAATGCTGCAGCAGGAGTTCTTACCAGAACCAAAAAATCTGAACATATCACGCCAGTCCTCAAGTTCCTCCACTGGCTCCCGGTCCAAACTAGGATTGATTTTAAGATCTTGTTGCTTGTTTATAAAGCACTGAATGGCCTGGCACCTCAGTACATTAAAGACATGCTAATTAGCAATGCACCAGCCAGAACTCTCAGGTCTGCGGGCAGCGGTCTTCTGTCCATACCACGCATAAATTCCAAAGCAGGGGAGGCTGCTTTTGGCTTCTATGCCCCAAGTAAATGGAATGCCCTGCCTGCTGACCTGAGAGCGGCTCCAACAGTAAACACTTTTAAAAGCAAAATGAAAACCTTACTCTTTGCATCAATTTATGGCTGGATCTTATTGCTTGTTTTACAGTGTGGCTGTATGTGTGTGTGTGTGTGGGGGGGGGTTATTGTAGGTATGTGCTTGTACGCTTTAATTTGTGTGGCGAATGTGTGATGGGTGTGTTGTACTTATTTGACTTTCTGCCTTCTTTTTCTTCTGTACCTTCGTTTTTGTTTTTAACTTGCCTATGATTGTGAAGCACATTGTGTTGCCTTGTGTATGAAATGTGCTATAGAAATAAAGTTTCACTTGACTTAAAGCAGAAACATCTTGGTTAATTAACAATGAAGCTACTGGTGAAATTGACAACAGGAGGTGGTAACTAACCTGACATGCCAGATGGATTTGTTTCACATGTCCATGGATGTAGGATGTACATGGATGTATGGAGTGATTACAGTTTGCTGGATGTGATGAAAAATTAATACTAAAAAAGCACACATGAATGAGTTCAATGTACATTTTTGTGTTGTTTCATTTGAACAGAGTTTGTAATCTAGCAGTCTAAAACAGTTCAAAGAGCCTGTGTTTTAGGTCTGGAAATCTGGAAATTCAAGAGTTAAACAGCAAACTTTTAAACTAATGATGAAATTTAAATTAGGAGCTGAACATCCTAATAAATCTTGAGTTGGTGTTGAAAACTGATCTTCTGTTGTGTTTTTATACTTGTCATTATGTCTGTTAAATGGAGGAGGACTGTGATGCTCTGTGTTCAGTCTACCAGTAGGTGGCGCTGCTGCTCAAACAATAGCTATGGAGTAGATAGGAGATGAACCACTGCAGGGCAGCACCTCCAACACCAACCCCATGCTTCAGGCAGATTGATCAAAAAACCACAATCTATTCAGACTCATAATAGCTGCTTTTTTCAATGCTCAGGCCTTTATTGTGTTGTTGAGAAGAAAACAGTTAAATTAACAAAATGGTATCATTGCTTAAATCCTGTTACAGTCAAAGAACAGAAATATGCCAGAGTTAGAGATTATGATGATACATCTCTACCTGACTCTTTGGATTAGACATAAGAAAAGGAAAATAATAGACTTAGAAGTATTTGAAGGGACATTTCTCAAACAATGTCCTTTGTACTGTAGGTGCCTCTGTCATCCAAAGAGACTTCACGGTTTCATTGCACAGACAAATGGCCTTGTGCGAGAACAGGGCTGATCATCAAATTTCTTGTTACCTGTGAACAGACAGAGAGAGGTAATTAGGGATGAACTGACTACCACTGGCTCATCTAAACTCAGGTAATGAGGTGAAGCATCTAAACTTCAGGTACAGTTCTTAAGTACATGATTGCACATGTTAATGCATGTAAGAACGTCTGTATTATGCTCAGACCTCAGAAAAAAAGAAAAGCTGTACATAAATTTACCTCCATAGTTCATGAGCAGACAGTGAGCATGTAAATAGTTATCAGGCTGGCCCTTATCCCAGTAGTTGAAGTCAAAATGAGTACCATCACTCCAGAACCAGGTACCCTCCTAAAAGATCAGAGCAGCAATTAAGAAAATGGACATCATGGGCTGAGGGAAGATTTCTGTAACATTTTGGTTTCAGTCTTCAGTAACGTACCTGCTCTGCATCTGAGCCTCCAAGCCATGTGAGTGGATATGAATGAGTGAGGCTCAGGATCAATGACTGAATAAAGTTCTGCTCACTAAAGCTGTGCACCGACGCAAGGTTCCCCCCTCGGCTCAGACAGGTTTGCTAAAGGGTTGACAAATCCATAGATCGAGGCATGAAGTGGTGCCAAGGTATTACAGGCTACGTTTCCACATACAGTCTCTTGGTTTTAGGTAGATGGATTTTTTTTTGACCAAACATATGGACTCTAGATCATTTTACCTGAAGATTTTCCACAATATGTTGACACTTTCTCAAATAAAATGTAAGTACTTCAAAAATTATGCCAATTGACAACCTTTGCCGGAAAAGAAGTTAAAGAAAATTATCCAAATGTCACTGTATTGTCACATTTTATCCAAAAACTCTGATTACCTCAGCATTACCCCAAGTCATTGGTGTTGAAATGTAGAGGAAACAGCGGCCCCTGTAACCACTCCATCCGTGGGGACAAGATATTGATCTCTTGAGGATGTGATCCTCATCTGCACACAAATTTAAAAAAAAAGAAATGATGATTGGAGGAGAATCCTATCAGATCTAAAGTGAGGAAGGCCCCTAATTAACTGTGCCCATTTTGGGCCCGATGCTCTCTGTCAGATTGTTTTCAGCAGCAACTTAACAATACAGATGCTCCATAAATGGCAGAAGAAACACAACATAAAATAACGTTACTTTTGGGTGGTATTCACCATATAATTTTAACTGAAAATATGGCTATTTTGTTGCATTTTTGGATTAACCCCCCCCCCCCCGAACGGATGGTTCTCCCATCTTCATTTCTCTGTTAAACTCACCAGCAGCATTATTCAGGACCATCACGGCACAGATGAGTAGAAACATGACAAGTGTCTTCATGTCTAAGTTGATGCAGGAAGTAAAAGTGATAAATGGATTTTGTCTTCTTTCTCCTCAGTCTTGTGACTTCAGCTTCGTGTGTGGAGATGGTGGACAGAACATCTTTTATATAGTTATCTTATCTTTATATCGTTGTCTAGACAAACACCTCAGAATCTTATCAGATTGAAGGCATCATTTTGGATTAGTTTACATGCGCTACTTACTTTTAATTGCTGTGCTAAGTTCAACCAACAAAGATTTCAAATATTTACACTTGAGGAAGTTTCCACAGAATCCTGGTGGCATTTATATGCAAATATAAAGAGGACTGGCTTTAGAAACTAATACATGTTATAGTCTCTCTAGACTACACAACTAAACTATCTGAAATTAAGTGAAAAATCACCATGTAAAGTAGTCAGAAATCCCTATCCAGGAATACCCACATTAAACTGAATGCTGTGTTTGAACCATTTGAAGTAAAGCACAACAAATGTGTCTTTAGAAAGGTATCATTCTGAAGTTTCAGTAACACTTTATCTGAAGGGGTATGCATAAGATTGTCCAATATTTTGTTGCATTCATTTTACCCTCTACCTTTACAAGTCTTCTGGGGCTGACTGCTGAGAAGCATCCCTACAGCATGATGCTGCCACCACTGTGCCTCACAGTGGGGATGGTGTGTTTGTGGTGGCATCTTGTCTGATGGCCAACAAGCTCAATTTTGCACATTTACATATGTGCCAAATTCCCTCCATATAATGATGATGGATTTAACTGAACTTCAGGAGATGTTCAGGGCCATGGAATTTTTTCGTACTCATCCCCTGACTTAAACTCTTCAACAACCATTTCTCTGAGTTCCTTGGAGTGTTCTTTTATGTTCACGGTGCAATGGTAGCCAGGAATACTGATTAACCAATGACTGGGCCTTCCACACGGGTGTCTTTATTCTACAATCATTTCAGACACAGTCACTGCGGCAATGTGATCCCCATTTCACTATTTGTGGGACTCCTAGCACAAGTTGGCTGGACCTCTGTTGAATTAGATCAGTCACTTTAAAGGAGGTGAATATTTATGCAGTCACTTATTTACATGTTTTGTTGACCTGCCATTACTTTATAGAAATCTGTTTTCACTTTGACATTAAAGAGGGTTTTTAATTATTTTGTTGCCAGCAAATTGTATTTTAGTGTCATAAACATTCAGTGTTTTCAATTAAACTCATGCATGGTATTGTGTCTCAGGACTCTTTGGATCACTGAAATCAATCTCAGACACCTGTGATCAATAGTTAGCCAGGTGAGCCCAATTACGGGAAAACTACTTAAGACGGACGTTCCACATTATTAAGCAGGCCACAGGTTTCAGCAATATGTGAAAGAAAAAGGATCTCTGCTGCTGAAAAGCATCAAATAGTGCAATGCCTTGGACAAAGTATGAAAACATTAGATATTTCATGAAAGCAGCAAACAGGTATTTGAAGCTGCTGGTGCCTCTGGAGTCCCACCAACCTCAAGGTGTAGGATCCTCCAGAGGCTTGCAGTCGTGTATAAACCTACTATTCAGCCACCCCTAACCAATGCTCACAAGCAGAAATGGTTGCAGTGGGCTCAGAAATACATGAAGACTCATTTTCAAACAGTCTTGTTGACTGATGAGTGCCGTGCAACCCTAGATGGACCAGATGGAAGAGTAGTGGTTGGTTGGTGGATGGCCACCATGTCCTAACAAGGCTGTGACATCAGCAAGGAGCACACAAACTTTTCCTTACACATGCAGCCCACTCTCAGACATCCATATCTAGTGGCATGAATCGGTTCATTTAATTCTGATGGTGTTTAGTGGGTGAAATAGTGCTCCAAACAGTCTGAGTCCATGGAAGGAAAACCATGTGTGCATTGCTGAAGGGGTTAAAATGGTGTGCTGGCACTACCTGCTGGATCATCTCGGAATGGTGAAATTTAGATCCCTGTTGCCATAGACACACAGTCAAAAAATGTGTTTTTAATGGAAGTCTATTTGTCCAATTTCGGACAAACAAGGATGGATGGGGCTATTTCGCATCAATCGACTTCTATGAGCAACACGTTTTTTTTTTTGTTTGTTTTTTTTAATATGAAGAAAAATAATAACTTTGGCCAAATTTGATGCCTCAATCTATAAAAATGTGACTATCAACTAACAAAAAGAGAAAGATAAAAATGATGAATGTCCTCAACACAGACATAGTAGGATCCGAGGGTTAAACAACTATACACACATATATACATAAACAGATATTTACATATACAGTGCTTAACAACTTTATTAGACCACCCTAACCCTAACCAAAGTAAAGTTAATGCCACAGCTGCCCTAAATTAACAGCATTGGTAATTAACAAAATCATTTTTTAATGTTTCTGCAATGGTTAATACACCAATATGTAGAAGCTCTTTAACCCAAATGATATTTTTAATGCTAAAATAGAATTATTGTTGTTATCCATGAAATTTCAAATTTACTGATTTACAAAAAAAAATGAAAAAAAAAAATAGTAAAGCACATTAATATTTCTTGATTAATATATAAATTATAGTTATTTACTTGCATTCCTGAACAGAAAAATGAGTTTTAGTGGTTGAATGTTATGCTTGATTCATTTCTGACTTCTCAGAGAAGCCCAGTGAGCCGGCTCAAATTTGGGTGAATTCAGTTTGATATTCCTCATTCCTGTTCAAAATGGTAAAATGTAGAGAGCTGAGTGAAAATGAATGAGTCTGCATTAAAGCACTTCATGATGCTGGATGGTCTATGAGACAAATATCAGAGGTGGTCTGATAAATTTGTTAAGCACTGTGTATACAAACATGCATCGAATATTTAGGAAAAACAGAAAAATATCATTGGCAGTAATTTGACACGTAGTGTATCGACCATGACTGATGTATAATATCAATAAAAAGGTAACACATTCAAGGGAGTGAACGTGTTTTATAGTCACTGCATCTCTGACTTAACAAATATTTTAAAACCTTATCAGGTTCAAGGTGTCATTAAGGACCAGCTACCATCTGTTACTTGATCAGAAGGCTGTTCAAAGTTGATAAAGAAATAAGGAAATTTCATACTTGACCTTGAGGTGGGCTCTAAAGAATGATTTCTTGTTAAGGAGGTAGTGGTGGGTCCTCAGACCAGACCAAATACAAACCCCTGCCCAAATCAAATCACATCAAATCTACTTCTCTGAAGTGTACCCACAAAGAGGTTTTCTTTGTCAGGTTTATGTACCTAACTGGCTCTGAAAGTCTCACTATGTAAGTGTTTGAACAGTATTAGTGAATTCCTTCTTTGGAAATGTAGCTGGGCTATAAACGTCAAAAACAAACAAATGAAAGAGCCACAGTCAGGAGACACAGAAGACGTAGGCACAGTATGGAGTTATAGTCCTTTGTTTTTTGTTATTAAGCCTCAGAAGGGTGGGTTTCCTCATGTGCTTGATGTGAGTGTGTTAATGTAGTTAAATGTTGATGTAGACAATTCAGAACAGTTGGATAGTTTTCAACCATATTTGCCATCTTTATGATCAGATAAGATAATTCCCTGAATGGTTCTTTTTGTACCATGGAAGAAAGTGGCCAGTCAGAAAGTCGACATACTCTGCCGAGGTCATTTTCACACCTTCAGGGACCCTTGAAGGGTCTCACAGCTCTCCCCCATGATTCTGGCCCAAAACATGACTCTGCCCCCTCCTTGCTGATGTCACAGCCTTGTTAGGACATGGTGGCTATCCACCAACCATCCAAATGAACTCAAGACTCAATCTAACACAAACAAAATAAAAGGGCCATGTGTCTCAAGAGGAGTAGAGCAAACACGTGAGGAATCATACAAACCCAGAGAACGGGCCCTCCCAGTCCTGTTATTAAAAGTATCTATGCATGTGTGCAGGACAGTGTTGGGCAAGTTACTGAAAAATGGTGGCTGGTTACAGTTACTAGTTACTGCTTGCAAAAAGTAACTAAGTTAGTAACTGAGTTACTGCTTTGTAAAAGTAACTACTTACTTTGAAAAGCAACTCAGGCGTTACTTTTTTAAAACTTCAATCCTCATTATTGTACACATAAAATAAAACAATAAAAACTAAGGAGTTCTCTAACTACCCTGAAGTGGGCATTTATAGCTTGTATTTTGAAACTTTGATGAAAACAGCAAATTTATTTTACTGTGCTGCTTTAGCTTAGTTTATTGTATTCCTCCTGGATGAGGCTTCAGTGTAGTTACACTTATTTTTTCTAGAATAACTTAAAGCAGAAACCTCTTAGTTAACAATGAAGCCACTGGTGAAATTGACAACAGGAGGTGGTAACTGCACTGCAGAATTTCTCAGAAATGTCCCACTAAACTTTAGGTGATCAGGACTACATATAAAAGGCGATCAAAATGGAACGTGTCATTATGAAATTCGACACAAGTTGTTTTTTTTCTTGTTCTTGGAGTGTGAAATGAATTATCTTTTGTAAATACAGGTGTTTCATATGGAGTGATTACAGTTTGCTGGATGTGATGAAAAATGACACTAAAAATGCCTTCATGAATCAGTTCAATGTACATTTTTGTTTTGTTTCATTTGAACCGAGTTTATAATCTAGCAGTCTAAAACACCTCTAACAGCCTGTCTTGTAGGTCTTGAATTCTGGACTTCAAGTGTTAAACAGCAAACTTTTAAACTGATGATAAAATGTAAATTAGAAGCTGAACATCCTAATAATCCCCTCAGTTGTTGAATATTGATCTTCTGTTGTGTTTTTATACTTGTCAGAATTGTGATGCTCTGTGTACAGTCTACCAGTAGGTGGTGCTGCTGCTCACACAGTAGCTATGGAGTAGATAGGAGATGAACCACTGCAGGGAAACACCTCCAACACCAACCCCATGCTTCAGGCAGATTGATCAAAGAACCATGATCTATTCAGACTCATAATAGCTGCTTTTTTAATGCTCAGGCCTTTATTGTGTTGTTTACAAGAAAAACAGTTAAATTAACAAAATGGTATCATTGCTTGAATCCTTTTACCATCAAAGAACAGAAATATGCCAGAGTTAGAGATTATGATGATACATTTCTACCTGACTCTATGGATTAGACATAAGAAAAGGAAAATTATAGACTTAGAAGTATTTGAAAGGACATTTCTCAAACAATGTCCTTTCTACTGTAGGTGCCTCTGTCATCCAAAGAGACTTCACGGTTTCATTGCACAGACAAATGGCATTGAGTAATAGCAGGGCTGATCATCAAATTTCTTGTTACCTGTGAACAGACAGAGAGAGGTAATTAGGGATGAACTGACTACCACTGGCTCATCTAAACTCAGGTAATGAGGTGAAGCATCTTAACTTCAGGTACAGTTCTTAAGTACATGATTGCATGCTAATGCATATAAAAACGACTGTATTACTTTCAGACCTCAGAAAAAAAGAAAATCTTCAGTTTTACATAAATTTACCTCCAAAGTTCATGAGCAGACAGTGAGACTGTGCACGGTTATCAGGCTGACCTGCATCCCAGTAGGTGAACTCAAAATGAGTACCATCACTCCAGAACCAGGTACCCTCCTAAAAGATCAAAGCAGCAATAAAAAAATGGACATCATGGGCTGAAGGAAGCTTTCAGTAACATTTTGGTTTAGTCCTCAGTAACGTACCTGCTCTGCATCTGAGCCTCCAAGCCATGTGAGTGGATATGAATGAGTGAGGCTCAGGATCAATGACTGAATAAAGTTCTGCTCACTAAAGCTGTGCACCGACGCAAGGTTCCCCCCTCGGCTCAGACAGGTTTGCTAAAGGGTTGACAAATCCATAGATCGAGGCATGAAGTGGTGCCAAGGTATTACAGGCTACGTTTCCACATACAGTCTCTTGGTTTTAGGTAGATGGATTTTTTTTTGACCAAACATATGGACTCTAGATCATTTTACCTGAAGATTTTCCACTATATGTTGACACTTTCTCAAATAAAATGTAAGTACTTCAAAAATTATGCCAATTGACAACCTTTGCCGGAAAAGAAGTTAAAGAAAATTATCCAAATGTCACTGTATTGTCACATTTTATCCAAAAACTCTGATTACCTCAGCATTACCCCAAGTCATTGGTGTTGAAATGTAGAGGAAACAGCGGCCCCTGTAACCACTCCATCCGTGGGGACAAGATATTGATCTCTTGAGGATGTGATCCTCATCTGCACACAAATTTAAAAAAAAAGAAATGATGATTGGAGGAGAATCCTATCAGATCTAAAGTGAGGAAGGCCCCTAATTAACTGTGCCCATTTTGGGCCCGATGCTCTCTGTCAGATTGTTTTCAGCAGCAACTTAACAATACAGATGCTCCATAAATGGCAGAAGAAACACAACATAAAATAACGTTACTTTTGGGTGGTATTCACCATATAATTTTAACTGAAAATATGGCTATTTTGTTGCATTTTGGATTAACTGAACGGATGGTTCTCCCATCTTCATTTCTCTGTTAAACTCACCAGCAGCATTATTCAGGACCATCACGGCACAGATGAGTAGAAACATGACCAGTGTCTTCATGGCTAAGTTGATGCAGGAAGTAAAAGTGATAAATGGATTTTGTCTTCTTTCTCCTCAGTCTTGTGACTTCAGCTTCGTGTGTGGAGATGGTGGACAGAACATCTTTTATATAGTTATCTTATCTTTATATCGTTGTCTAGACAAACACCTCAGAATCTTATCAGATTGAAGGCATCATTTTGGATTAGTTTACATGCGCTACTTACTTTTAATTGCTGTGCTAAGTTCAACCAACAAAGATTTCAAATATTTACACTTGAGGAAGTTTCCACAGAATCCTGGTGGCATTTAAATGCAAATATGAAGAGGACTGGCTTTAGAAACTAATACATGTTATAGTCTCTCTAGACTACACAACTAAACTATCTGAAATTAAGTGAAAAATCACCATGTAAAGTAGTCAGAAATCCCTATCCAGGAATACCCACATTAAACTGAATGCTGTGTTTGAACCATTTGAAGTAAAGCACAACAAATGTGTCTTTAGAAAGGTATCATTCTGAAGTTTCAGTAACACTTTATCTGAAGGGGTATGCATAAGATTGTCCAATATTTTGTTGCATTCATTTTACCCTCTACCTTTACAAGTCTTCTGGGGCTGACTGCTGAGAAGCATCCCTACAGCATGATGCTGCCACCACTGTGCCTCACAGTGGGGATGGTGTGTTTGTGGTGGCATCTTGTCTGATGGCCAACAAGCTCAATTTTGCACATTTACATATGTGCCAAATTCCCTCCATATAATGATGATGGATTTAACTGAACTTCAGGAGATGTTCAGGGCCATGGAATTTTTTCGTACTCATCCCCTGACTTAAACTCTTCAACAACCATTTCTCTGAGTTCCTTGGAGTGTTCTTTTATGTTCACGGTGCAATGGTAGCCAGGAATACTGATTAACCAATGACTGGGCCTTCCACACGGGTGTCTTTATTCTACAATCATTTCAGACACAGTCACTGCGGCAATGTGATCCCCATTTCACTATTTGTGGGACTCCTAGCACAAGTTGGCTGGACCTCTGTTGAATTAGATCAGTCACTTTAAAGGAGGTGAATATTTATGCAGTCACTTATTTACATGTTTTGTTGACCTGCCATTACTTTATAGAAATCTGTTTTCACTTTGACATTAAAGAGGGTTTTTAATTATTTTGTTGCCAGCAAATTGTATTTTAGTGTCATAAACATTCAGTGTTTTCAATTAAACTCATGCATGGTATTGTGTCTCAGGACTCTTTGGATCACTGAAATCAATCTCAGACACCTGTGATCAATAGTTAGCCAGGTGAGCCCAATTACGGGAAAACTACTTAAGACGGACGTTCCACATTATTAAGCAGGCCACAGGTTTCAGCAATATGTGAAAGAAAAAGGATCTCTGCTGCTGAAAAGCATCAAATAGTGCAATGCCTTGGACAAAGTATGAAAACATTAGATATTTCATGAAAGCAGCAAACAGGTATTTGAAGCTGCTGGTGCCTCTGGAGTCCCACCAACCTCAAGGTGTAGGATCCTCCAGAGGCTTGCAGTCGTGTATAAACCTACTATTCAGCCACCCCTAACCAATGCTCACAAGCAGAAATGGTTGCAGTGGGCTCAGAAATACATGAAGACTCATTTTCAAACAGTCTTGTTGACTGATGAGTGCCGTGCAACCCTAGATGGACCAGATGGAAGAGTAGTGGTTGGTTGGTGGATGGCCACCATGTCCTAACAAGGCTGTGACATCAGCAAGGAGCACACAAACTTTTCCTTACACATGCAGCCCACTCTCAGACATCCATATCTAGTGGCATGAATCGGTTCATTTAATTCTGATGGTGTTTAGTGGGTGAAATAGTGCTCCAAACAGTCTGAGTCCATGGAAGGAAAACCATGTGTGCATTGCTGAAGGGGTTAAAATGGTGTGCTGGCACTACCTGCTGGATCATCTCGGAATGGTGAAATTTAGATCCCTGTTGCCATAGACACACAGTCAAAAATGTGTTTTTAATGGAAGTCTATTTGTCCAATTTCGGACAAACAAGGATGGATGGGGCTATTTCGCATCAATCGACTTCTATGAGCAACACGTTTTTTTTTTTGTTTGTTTTTTTTAATATGAAGAAAAATAATAACTTTGGCCAAATTTGATGCCTCAATCTATAAAAATGTGACTATCAACTAACAAAAAGAGAAAGATAAAAATGATGAATGTCCTCAACACAGACATAGTAGGATCCGAGGGTTAAACAACTATACACACATATATACATAAACAGATATTTACATATACAGTGCTTAACAACTTTATTAGACCACCCTAACCCTAACCAAAGTAAAGTTAATGCCACAGCTGCCCTAAATTAACAGCATTGGTAATTAACAAAATCATTTTTTAATGTTTCTGCAATGGTTAATACACCAATATGTAGAAGCTCTTTAACCCAAATGATATTTTTAATGCTAAAATAGAATTATTGTTGTTATCCATGAAATTTCAAATTTACTGATTTACAAAAAAAAATGAAAAAAAAAAATAGTAAAGCACATTAATATTTCTTGATTAATATATAAATTATAGTTATTTACTTGCATTCCTGAACAGAAAAATGAGTTTTAGTGGTTGAATGTTATGCTTGATTCATTTCTGACTTCTCAGAGAAGCCCAGTGAGCCGGCTCAAATTTGGGTGAATTCAGTTTGATATTCCTCATTCCTGTTCAAAATGGTAAAATGTAGAGAGCTGAGTGAAAATGAATGAGTCTGCATTAAAGCACTTCATGATGCTGGATGGTCTCTGAGACAAATATCAGAGGTGGTCTGATAAATTTGTTAAGCACTGTGTATACAAACATGCATCGAATATTTAGGAAAAACAGAAAAATATCATTGGCAGTAATTTGACACGTAGTGTATCGACCATGACTGATGTATAATATCAATAAAAAGGTAACACATTCAAGGGAGTGAACGTGTTTTATAGTCACTGCATCTGACTTAACAAATATTTTAAAACCTTATCAGGTTCAAGGTGTCATTAAGGACCAGCTCCCATCTGTTACTTGATCAGAAGGCTGTTCAAAGTTGATAAAGAAATAAGGAAATTTCATACTTGACCTTGAGGTGGGCTCTAAAGAATGATTTCTTGTTAAGGAGTTAGTGGTGGGTCCTCAGACCAGACCAAATACAAACCCCTGCCCAAATCAAATCACATCAAATCTACTTCTCTGAAGTGTACCCACAAAGAGGTTTTCTTTGTCAGGTTTATGTACCTAACTGGCTCTGAAAGTCTCACTATGTAAGTGTTTGAACAGTATTAGTGAATTCCTTCTTTGGAAATGTAGCTGGGCTATAAACGTCAAAAACAAACAAATGAAAGAGCCACAGTCAGGAGACACAGAAGACGTAGGCACAGTATGGAGTTATAGTCCTTTGTTTTTTGTTATTAAGCCTCAGAAGGGTGGGTTTCCTCATGTGCTTGATGTGGTAGTGTTAATGTAGTTAAATGTTGATGTAGACAATTCAGAACAGTTGGATAGTTTTCAACCATATTTGCCATCTTTATGATCAGATAAGATAATTCCCTGAATGGTTCTTTTTGTACCATGGAAGAAAGTGGCCAGTCAGAAAGTCGACATACTCTGCCGAGGTCATTTTCACACCTTCAGGGACCCTTGAAGGGTCTCACAGCTCTCCCCCATGATTCTGGCCCAAAACATGACTCTGCCCCCTCCTTGCTGATGTCACAGCCTTGTTAGGACATGGTGGCTATCCACCAACCATCCAAATGAACTCAAGACTCAATCTAACACAAAGAAAATAAAAGGGCCATGTGTCTCAAGAGGAGTAGAGCAAACACGTGTGGAATCATACAAACCCAGAGAACGGGCCCTCCCAGTCCTGTTATTAAAAGTATCTATGCATGTGTGCAGGACAGTGTTGGGCAGGTTACTGAAAAATGGTGGCTGGTTACAGTTACTAGTTACTGCTTGCAAAAAGTAACTAAGTTAGTAACTGAGTTACTGCTTTGTAAAAGTAACTACTTACTTTGAAAAGCAACTCAGGCGTTACTTTTTTAAAACTTCAATCCTCATTATTGTACACATAAAATAAAACAATAAAAACTAAGGAGTTCTCTAACTATCCTGAAGTGGGCATTTATAGCTTGTATTTTGAAACTTTGATGAAAACAGCAAATTTATTTTACTGTGCTGCTTTAGCTTAGTTTATTGTATTCCTCCTGGATGAGGCTTCAGTGTAGTTACACTTAATTTTTCTAGAATAACTTAAAGCAGAAACCTCTTAGTTAACAATGAAGCTACTGGTGAAATTGACAACAGGAGGTGGTAACTGCACTGCAGAATTTCTCAGAAATGTCCCACTAAACTTTAGGTGATCAGGACTACATATAAAAGGCGATCAAATGGAACGTGTCATCATGAAATTCGACACAAGTTGTTTTTTTTCTTGTTCTTGGAGTGTGAAATGAATTATCTTTTGTAAATACAGGTGTTTCATATGGAGTGATTACAGTTTGCTGGATGTGATGAAAAATGACACTAAAAATGCCTTCATGAATCAGTTCAATGTACATTTTTGTTTTGTTTCATTTGAACCGAGTTTATAATCTAGCAGTCTAAAACACCTCTAACAGCCTGTCTTGTAGGTCTTGAATTCTGGACTTCAAGTGTTAAACAGCAAACTTTTAAACTGATGATAAAATGTAAATTAGAAGCTGAACATCCTAATAATCCCCTCAGTTGTTGAATATTGATCTTCTGTTATGTTTTTATACTTGTCAGAATTGTGATGCTCTGTGTACAGTCTACCAGTAGGTGGTGCTGCTGCTCACACAGTAGCTATGGAGTAGATAGGAGATGAACCACTGCAGGGAAACACCTCCAACACCAACCCCATGCTTCAGGCAGATTGATCAAAGAACCATGATCTATTCAGACTCATAATAGCTGCTTTTTAATGCTCAGGCCTTTATTGTGTTGTTTACAAGAAAAACAGTTAAATTAACAAAATGGTATCATTGCTTGAATCCTTTTACCATCAAAGAACAGAAATATGCCAGAGTTAGAGATTATGATGATACATTTCTACCTGACTCTATGGATTAGACATAAGAAAAGGAAAATTATAGACTTAGAAGTATTTGAAAGGACATTTCTCAAACAATGTCCTTTCTACTGTAGGTGCCTCTGTCATCCAAAGAGACTTCACGGTTTCATTGCACAGACGAATGGCATTGAGTAATAGCAGGGCTGATCATCAAATTTCTTGTTACCTGTGAACAGACAGAGAGAGGTAATTAGGGATGAACTGACTACCACTGGCTCATCTAAACTCAGGTAATGAGGTGAAGCATCTTAACTTCAGGTACAGTTCTTAAGTACATGATTGCATGCTAATGCATATAAAAACGACTGTATTACTTTCAGACCTCAGAAAAAAAGAAAATCTTCAGTTTTACATAAATTTACCTCCAAAGTTCATGAGCAGACAGTGAGACTGTGCACGGTTATCAGGCTGACCTGCATCCCAGTAGGTGAACTCAAAATGAGTACCATCACTCCAGAACCAGGTACCCTCCTAAAAGATCAAAGCAGCAATAAAAAAATGGACATCATGGGCTGAAGGAAGCTTTCAGTAACATTTTGGTTTAGTCCTCAGTAACGTACCTGCTCTGCATCTGAGCCTCCAAGCCATGTGAGTGGATATGAATGAGTGAGGCTCAGGATCAATGACTGAATAAAGTTCTGCTCACTAAAGCTGTGCACCGACGCAAGGTTCCCCCCTCGGTTCAGACAGGTTTTCTAAAGGGACGAAAAATCCTTTCAGGTCGTGTCAAAGTATTATAGGCTACATTTCCACATACAGTCTGTTGCTTTTAGGAAGATGAATTTGATTGAACATATCAACTCTAGAACATTTTACCTGAAGATTTTCCACAATATGTTGACATTTTATCAAATAAAACTTGAATTTTTAAAAAACTATGCCAGTTAACATTCTGTGCCGATCAAGGCGTTAAAGAAAACTATCCAAACGTCACTGTTTTGACACATTTTTAACCAAAAACTCTGATTACCTCAGCATTAGCCCAAGTCATTGCTGTTGGAATGTAGAGGAAGCAGCGGCCCCTGTAACCACTCCATCCGTGGGGACAAAATATTGAACTCTTGAGGATGCGATCCTCATCTGCACACAAATTTACAAAAGAAATGATGATTAGAGGAGAATCCTATCAGATCTAAAGTGAGGAAGGCCACTAATTAATTGTGCCCATTTTGGGCCCGATGCTCTCTGTCAGATTGTTTTCAGCAGCAACTTAAAAACACAGATGCTTAATAAACGGGAGAAGAAACATAACACAATATATATGGGTATTGTGTTGCATTTTTGGATGAAAAATACTCACCCCCTTGAACGGATGGTTCTCCCATCTTCACATCAGGCTCTGCTTCTGGGGCAGCTGAAAGGTTTAACAGAACAGTTCACACATAGTTTTCACTCCATAAAAACAACAATTGTATGCTTAAGTGTCAAAATTCTCTGTTCAGCTCACCAGAAGCATTAGTCAGGGCCATCACGGCACAGATAAGTAGAAACATGGCCAGCATCTTCATGGCTGATTTGTTGCAGGTAGTAAAAGTGATGAATGGATTTTGTCTTCTTTCCTTCCAGCTTCGTCTTGTGACTTCAGCTTCGTGTGTGGAGATGCTGGACAGAGCATCTCTTATATACAGTTACTTATCTTTAGCTCTTTGTCTAGACAAACACCTCAGAATCTTATCAGATTGAAGGCATCATTTTGGATTAGTTTACATGGCACTTAATATCAATGGCTGTGCAAAGTTCAACCAACAAGGATTTCAAATATTTACACTTGAGGAAGTTTCCACAGAATCCTGGTGGCATTTAAATGCAAATATGAAGAGGACTGGCTTTAGAAACTAATACATGTTATAGTCTCTCTAGACTACACAACTAAACTATCTGAAATTAAGTGAAAAATCACCATGTAAAGTAGTCAGAAATCCCTATCCAGGAATACCCACATTAAACTGAATGCTGTGTTTGAACCATTTAAAGTAAAGCACAACAAATGTGTCTTTAGAAAGGTATCATTCTGAAGTTTCAGTAACACTTTATTTGAAGGGGTATGCATAAGATTGTCCAATATTTTGTTGCATTCATTTTACCCTCTACCTTTACAAGTCTTCTGGGGCTGACTGCTGAGAAGCATCCCCACAACATGACGCTGCCACCACTGTGCTTCACAGTGGGGATGGTGTGTTTGTGGTGGCATTTTGTCTGATTGCCAACAAGCTCAATTTTGCACATTTACATACGTGCCATATTCCCTCCATATAATGATGATGGATTTAACTGAACTTCAGGAGATGTTCAGGGCCATGGAATTTTTTCATACTCATCCCCCGACTTTAAGTCTTCAACAACCATTTCTCTGAGTTCCTTGAAGTGTTCTTTTATGTTCACGGTGTAATGGTAGCCAGGAATATTGATTAACTAGTGACTGGGACTTCCACACAGGTGTCTTCATTCAATAATCATTTCAGACACAGTCACTGTGGCCAGGTGATCCCCATTTCACTATTTGTGGGACTCCTAGCACCAGTTGGCTGGACCTCTGTTGAATTAGATCAGTCACTTTAAAGGAGGTGAATATTTATGCAGTCACTTATTTACATGTTTTTGTTGACCTGACATTACTTTATAGAAATCTGTTTTCACTTTGACATTAAAGAGGGTTTTTAATTATGTTGTTGCCAACAAATGCCAAATTATTTGCTGCATGTAAATTATCATGCAAGTTGTATTTTAGTGTCATAAACATTCAGTGTTTTCAATTAAACTTAAGCATGGTATTGTGTCTCAGGGCTCTTTGGATCACTGAAATCAATCTCAGACACCTGTGATTATTAGTTTACCAGGTGAGCCCAATTATGGGAAAACTACTTAAGACGGACATTTCACATTATTAAGCAGGCCACAGGTTTCAGCAATATGTGAAAGAAAAAGGATCTCTGCTGCTGAAAAGCCTCAAATAGTGCAATGCCTTGGACAAGGTATAAAAACATTAGATATTTCATGAAAGCTCTAGCATGATCATGGTAGTGTAAAGAAATGTTTGGCTGATACAGAGCACAGACGGATTTGTGCAGATAATGACATGATGAGAAAGGTATCTGCCAGACAGATTCATCGGATTACGAGAGCAGCTGCTAAAATGCCATTACAAAGCAGCAAAAAGGTATTTTAAAGCTGCTGGTGCCTCTGGAGTCCAACTAACCTCAAGGTGTAGGATCCTCCAGAGGCTTGCAGTCGTGTATAAACCTACTATTCAGCCACCTCTAACCAATGCTCACAAGCAGAAATGGTTGCAGTGGGCCCAAAAATACATGAAGACTCATTTTCAAACAGTCTTGTTTACTGATGAGTGCCGTGCAACCCTGGATGGTCCAGATGGAGGAGTAGGGGATGGTTGGTGGATGGCCACCATGTCCTAACAAGGCTGTGATGTCAGCAAGGAGGGGGCGGAGTCATGTTTTGGGCCAGAATCATGGGGGAGAGCTGGTAGGCTCCTGTAGGGTCCCTGAAGGTGCGAATATGACATTGGCAAAGTATCTAGAGTTTCTGACTGACCACTTTCTTCCATGGTACAAAAAGAAGAGCCGTGCCTTCAGTAGCAAAATGATCTTCATGCATGACAATGCTCCATCTCATGCTGCAAAGAATCCCTCTGTGTCATTGGCTGCTATGGCATAAAAGGAGAGAAACTCATGGTGTGGCCCATCCTACCCTGACCTCAACCCTGCTGAGATACTTTGGAGCATCCTAAAGCTAATGATTTATGAGGGTGGGAGGCAGTTCACATCAAAACAGCAGCTCTAGGAGGATATTCTGACATCCTGCAAAGAAATTCAAGCAGAAACTCTCCAAAAACTCACAAGTTCAATGGATACAAGAATTGTGAAGGTGATATCAAAGAAGGGCTCCTATGTTAACATGGAACTTTGCCTGTTAAGATGTTTTTGATTGAAATAGCTTTGATTTCAGTAAATATGACCTCCTAATGCTGCAAATTCAACAAATGATCATTTTCAGTTCTTTGCAACACACACACAAACAAAAACATGCATCGTCTTTTTATCATTGGCATAATAATTTGTCATGTAGTGTATCGACCATGACTGATGTATAATATCAATAAAAAGGTAACACATTCAAGGGAGTGAACATGTTTTATAGTCACTGTATCTCTGACTTAACAAATATTTTAAAACCTTATCAGGTTCAAGGTGTCATTAAGGACCAGCTCCCATCTGTTACTTGATCAGAAGGCTGTTCAAAGTTGACAAAGAAATAAGGAAATTTAATACTTGACCTTGAGGTGGGCTCTAAAGAATGATTTCTTGTTAAGGAGGTAGTGGTGGGTCCTCGGGCCAGACCACATACAAACCCCTGCCCAAATCAAATCACATCAAAACTACTTCTCTGAAGCGTATCCACAAGGAGGTTTTCTTTGTTGAGTTTATGTACCTAACTGGCTCTGAAAGTCTCACTCTGTAAGTGTTTGAACAGTATCAGTGAATTCCTTCTTTGGAAATTCAGCTGGGCTATAAACGTCAAAAACAAACAAATGAAAGAGCCACAGTCAGGAGACACAGAAGACATAGGCACAGTATGGAGTTATAGTCCTTAGTTTTTTTGTTATTCGGCCTCAGAAGGGTGGGTTTTTAAATGAAATGTTTCATCATGGAATTCGACACAAGAATTAATTTTTTTTCTTGTTCTGACAGTGTTAAATGAATTATCTTTTGTAAATACAGGTGTTTGTATATGGAGTGATTATAGTTTGCTGGATGTGATGATGAATAATAATAGAAAGAATACAGGAATGAGTTCAATGTACATTTTTGTGTTATTTCATTTGAACCGAGTTTATAATCTAGCAGTCTAAAACACCTCTAACAGCCTGTCTTGTAGGTCTTGAATTCTGGACTTCAAGTGTTAAACAGCAAACTTTTAAACTGATAATGAAATGTAAATTAGAAGCTGAACATCCTAATAAACCTTTAGTTAGTGTTGAATATTGATTTTCTGTTGTGACAGGAGATGAACCACTGCAGGGCAACACCTCCAACACCAACCCCATGCTTCAGGCAGATTGATCAAAGAGCCATGATCTATTCAGACTCATAATAGCTGCTTTTTCGGTGTTTAGGCCTTTATTGTGTTGTTGACAAGCAAACAGTTAAAAATAACAAAATGGTAACATTGTTCAAATCCTTTTACAGTCAAAGAATAAAAATACAGTTAGAGACTAGAATGGCCGTCTGAGGCGGCAGACCCACGCCTAAGCAGCACCGCCAAGGAACTCACGCTCCCATTGATTACTATGGTGGTCAAAATTCGAAGTGTGAGAAAAACCGAACAGGTGCACAGATCATCACCAAAATCTAATCGATTCTTCCCTGTCACTATCCCAATATTCCCTGAAAGTTTGGTGAAGATCCGACTTTCCGTTCTCGAGTTATCTTGTACACATACAAACAAACAAAGCAGGCAGTGAGCCTGTGCACGGTTGTCAGGCTGACCCACATCCCAGTAGTTGAAGTCAAAAAGAGTACCATCACTCCAGAACCAGGTACCCTCCTAAAAGATCAGAGCAGCAATAAAAAATGAACATCAAGGGATGAATGAAGATTTTGGTAACATTTTGATTTTAGTCTTCAGTAACATACCTGCTGTGCACCTGAGCCTCCAAGCCATGTGAGTTGATATGAATGAGTGAGGCTCAGGATCAATGACTGAATAAAGTTCTGCTCACTAGAGCTGTGCACCGATGCAAGGTTTTCCCCTCGGCTCAGACAGGTTTTCTAAAGGGACAAAAAATTCACTTAGGTCGTGTCAAAGTATTACAGGCTACGTTTCCACATACAGTCTGTTGGTTTTAAGTAGATGGATTTGATTAACCAAACAAATGTGTTTTAGATTGTTTCACCTGAGTATGTTCCACAATATATTGACATTTTATCAAATAAAACTTAAATAATTTAAAAACTATGCCAATGACCATTCTTTGCCTGATAAGGAGTTAAAGAAAACTATCCAAATGTCACTGTTTTGACACATTTTAACCAAAACTCTGATTACGTCCACATTAGCCCAAATCATTGGTGTTGAAATGTAGAGGAAACAGTGGCCCCCGTAACCACTCCATCCATAGGGACAAGATATTGATCTCTGGACGATGTGATCCTCATCTGCACACAAATATATAAAAGAAATGATAATTGGAGGAGGATCCTATCATATCTAAAGTGAGGAAGGCCACTAATTAACTGTGCCCATTTTGGGCCCGATGCTCTCTGACAGATTGTTTTCAGCAGCAACTTCACAACAAAGATGTTTCAAAAACGGGAGAAGAAACATAACTTCATATAATTAAAAAAAACTGATGGATAAGTAATATCTGAAGACTTAAAGATAAGAAAATCAAACTGAGACTTTTAGCTTTTATCTGTCTGTCTGTCGTGACATAAATGTAATGGTTTTCTCTGGTGGCTTTAAAAACAGAGTTGTAACATAGCAGTAGAACAGACAGATAATTCTTCCAGTCAGGTTGTAGAATTTTTGTAAAAGTTTAATTTTATGAACTTAGAGATGCTTTTAATGACTGAAATTTGACCTAGTGGTTCATGACACAGTTGTCTGTCATACGTTATCAGATCTAAAGTGAGGCACATGCCAAAAAAGGGCCCCTAATCTGGTCCCATTTTTGGCCCTATGCTCCCCTTCAGACCAAAGTCAGCATGGGCCAAATTATCTGTTGGTTCTAAGGAAAACATGTGACAACGCCTATTTGTTTCCCCTGACCAATAAACTGGTAAGTCAATGAACATCTGTGAAAAGAGAGAAAAAAGTAAATAGTGGCAAAAATTGTCAGTAAACAAGCGGTGAAAGTGGTTACACAGTCATAAAAATGGGTAAAAAGTGGCAACAGTGGGTTAAAAGAAGCAAGATAGAATCAAAGTTGCAAGAAATGGGTAAAGAAAGATAAAAAGATTTTTAAAAAATCTGTAGTAAAACTGTGAGTGACAAAAATGGGTGAAAAGTGGCAAAAATGGGCACCCAGATGGCCCAGTGGTCTACAGTGCCACCCATGTTCGTAGCTGGCCTGGGTTCAGATCCAGCCCATGGCCCTTTGCTGCAAGTCTTTCCCCACTCTCTCCAATTGCCAGCTCTATCTACTGTCCTCCTCCTATTTAATAAAGGCATGAAAAGCCCAAAAATAAATACTTTTTAAAAAGTGGCAACAGTGGCCTACACAGGGAAAAATAGGAAAATGTTTGCAAAAAATGGGTGGCTAAAGTAGTGATAAGAGGTTGAAAGGAACAAAAATAGCTTAAAAGTCACAAAAATGGGTGTCAAGTGGCAAAACATTTTTTTAAAGAGGCAAAAATGGTTTAAATGTTAAATAAAAGAATTGAAAAGTGTTCAGAAAGTTTCGAAAATAGGGTAACAGTGGCAAAAAATGTATTCAAGAAGTGTAAATAGGATAATAGTGGAAAAAAATCGGTCAAGAAAGTCAATAAAAGGTTAAAAAAAATGTGCCGAAATATTGTGACAAGGGATTATAAAATGACAAATATAGATTTAACCTGACAGAAATGGGCAAAAGTTGCAGAAGACAAGTGGTGACCAGTGTTTACAGAGTGGCAAAAAAATGGGGGAAAAATGGCATCATTTGCCTAAACAGGCAAAAATGGACAAATGTTTGGAAAAATGAATGGCTAAAGTTGTGACAAGAGGTTAAAAAGCAGGTTAAAACTTGCAAACATGGGTGTGAAGTGGCAAAATGTGTTTTAAAGTGGCAAAAATCAGCAAAAGGTGGCAAAATATGGGCTGGAAAATTGTGACCAGCTGTTACTAAGTGGAATAACATAGACTACATGTGGAAAAAATTTGCAGAAAAAAAGGGCAGAAAAGGAGTTAAAAAGTGGCATGCATAAGTAATTTGGTTTTGAGAACCCAATAACAGTTTGTCTTATTCTTCAGCTTCGATATGAAGTAACTTTTGACCAGGATGCTAGCACCAATGCTACTGATCACATGTATTGACATCATCAATAAATAAACTACAACTAGTAAGGGCTGGGGTTTTCTGTCATTATTTGATGCCATGTGTAGGGTGATAAAGGTTAAAATCATTCAGTTTCCCAGGCTTTAGTTTTTCTAAAACTAGAGAGAAAGCCAGCTTACCTTCTTGAACCAATAGTTCCACTGCCTTTTCATCAGATGCTGCTTCTGCAACAGCTGGATGGATATCACAACAGGCATTTACTTAATTCATCTGCACTGTGCATGAACAATAATATCACACTTTTCACTCTTCAGTCTTTTCACTGAAAAAAAAGCTCATTGTATTGCATTTTTGGAGGAAAAAAAGAAAACAGCTCACCCTCTTGAATGGATGGTTCTCCCGTCTTCACTTCAGGCTCTGCTTCGGGGACAGCTGAAAGGTTTAACAGAACAATCGGTGACTCGCTTTGTCTTCTGTTTCCACTTTAAATAAATGACATTTCTCTGTCAAACTCACCAGCAGCATTAGTCAGGCCATCACAGCACAGATGAGTAGAAACATGCTTAGCATCTTCATGGCTGAATGGTAGTAAAAAAGTTGTAAAAGTGATAAATTGATTTTGTCTTCTTTCTTCCCAGCTTCATCTTGTAGCTTCAGCTTCTTGTGGTGGACAAAGCTGCTCTTATACATTTATCTCATCTCTTATTTTCATGTTTTTGTCTAAACAAAAACCTCTTAATCTTATCATATTGGATCAATTAGGATTCATTCATGTGTGGTACTTAATTTTGATGGCTGTGCTAAGTTCAACCAATAAGGTTCCAAAGAATCAGGGCGGCATTTAAATGAGTCACCTGCAAACATGAAGAGAACTGGCTTCAGATACCAGCACGTTGTGGCTTTCCTTGACTACACGACTAACGACAACTTTGTTTGAAAGCGTTTGAGTAGGATTATTCTTCAGGAATATCCTATATTTCACTGCATTGACTTACCCTCTACCTTTACAAGCCTTCCAGGGCCGGCTGTTGAGAAGCCTATCCACAGTAGGATGCTGCCACCACCACGCTTCACAGTGGGGATGGTGTTTTTGTGGTTTGGTGTCTTGTCTGATGGCCAAAAACCTTCATTTTGGACTCATCAGACCAACAAAGTTTTTCCCACTTGACCATGGAGTCTCCCATATCTTTTTAGTGTACTCTAGTCCAGACTAGTGAAGCTTGGAATTCTTTTTTTTTTTGTACTCATCCCTGACTTACACTTTTCAATAACCTTTTTTCTGAGCTGCTTGGAGTGTTCTTTTATGTTCATAGTGTAATGGTAGCCAGGAATACTGATTAACCAGTGACTGGACCTTCCACACAGGTGTCTTTATACTACAGTTACTTGAAACACATTGACTGCACTCAGGCGATCTCCATTTCACTAACTGTGAGACTACTAGCACCAGCAGGCTGGACCTCTGTTGAATCAGACCAGTCAGTTTAATAGCGTTAATATCTATGCAGCCATTTATTCAACATGTTTTGTATTGAATTGATTTTTACTTTGTAGAAATCTGTTTTCACTTTGACATTAAAGATGGGTTGTTTTTAATTAAAAAAAAAAAAATTATAATGACCATGATTTATTTGTAAAATCAATAAGAGGGTGAAACATCCACAGGGGTGAACATGTTTATAGGTGCAGTATCTTGTCTAAACAAATTCTTCAGAACCTTATCAGGTTTAAAACATCATAAGGGCCATCTCACATGTGTCACTTCATCTGAAGCCTGTGCAAAGTTCAACCAATAAGGAAATATAAACGTCAAAAACAAACAAATGAAAGAGCCACAGTCAGGAGACACATGACAGTAAGTACATATGGTATTATATTCTTAGGGTTAGGGTAGGGTTAGGGTTAGAGCCTAACATTCACTGGTCAGATGGGAGTGTCTCCACATTCATGTACTGGGAACGCTTCAATTGACTGGGCACCATGAGTGTTGTTTGTGGTGCTGCAGATATGGAGAGATCAGGAAAGTGGAGGCTACAGCGTTGTGACAGGAAATACCCATTTGTGTGCCACAGCCCATGTAAGTGGTTAGCTGTTCTTTACTGGAACATGCAGTTTAAATTACTAATGTTTGATTGTACTTAACCCTTTAAACATCCTCGGGACATTTTGGGCCTTTCCGTTTTGTATTTGTGAAACATTTTGGTTGTGTTGAATGAATGTAGCTCAAATTTGTCAGAGGATATTAATTTTCTAAAATTATAGAATTGTTGTCTCAGTTCCTTAAATTAGCCTACAGTGGCTAAGCTACACAAAGACTTACACATTTGTTCCCAAGGACAAAAAAATGTCCCATTGAAAACCATTGAAAATGTCACTTTTGGACCCACATTTATCTTAAAATAAACTAATGCATTCCTTTATGTTAACATTTCATTTTGGACAACTAGCTTTAGCTTTATTTTTTTTTAATCAGTCTACCAGATGGCGCCATTTTTCCCATTCAAAGCATGCAGCAAAATTTCACCTTTCTCCCTTGTTTTCTGCCTTGCTACTGAAATGATAAGTGTGTGTCCCTACTGATGTTGGAAAATGGTGTGTGTGGGGGTGGGTGGGTGGGTGTGTGTGTGTGTGTGTGTATATATATATATATATATACACACATATATATATATAGGTTGTAAAGAACTGAAAATTATCATTGTTGAATTTGCAACATTAGGAGGTCATATTTACTGAAATCAAAGCTATTTCAATCAAAAACATCTTAACAGGACAAGTTCCATGTTCACATAGGAGCCCTTCTTTGATGTCTCCTTCACAATTCTTGCATCCATTGAACTTGTGAGTTTTTGGAGAGTTTCTGCATGAATTTCTTGGCAGGATGTCAGAATATCCTCCCAGAGCTGCTGTTTTGATGTGAACTGCCTCCCACCCTCATAGATCTTTAGCTTGAGGATGCTCCAAAGTATCTCAGCAGGGTTAAGGTCAGGGAAGGATGGGGCCACACCATGAGTTTCTCTCCTTTTATGCCCATAGCAGCCAATGACACAGAGGTATTCTTTGCAGCATGAGATGGTGCATTGTCATGCATGAAGATCATTTTGCGACTGAAGGCACGGTTCTTCTTTTTGTACCATGGAAGAAAGTGGCCAGTCAGAAACTCTAGATACTTTGCCAAGGTCATTTTCGCACCTTCAGGGACCCTACAGAAGCCTACCAGCTCTCCCCCATGATTCTGGCCCAAAACATGACTCCGCCCCCTCCTTGCTGACGTCACAGCCTTGTTGGGACATGGTGGCCATCCACCAACCATCCACCACTCCTCCATCTGGACCATCCAGGGTTGCACGGCACTCATCAGTTAACAAGACTGTTTGAAAATGAGTCTTCATGTATTTCTGAGCCCACTGCAACCATTTCTGCTTGTGAGCATTGGTTAGGGGTGGCTGAATAGTAGGTTTATACACGACTGCAAGCCTCTGGAGGATCCTACACCTTGAGGTTGGTTGGACTCCAGAGGCACCAGCAGCTTTAAAATACCTGTTTGCTGCTTTCGTGAAATATCTAATGTTTTCATACCTTGTCCAAGGCATTGCGCTATTTGTTGCTTTTCAGCAGCAGAGATCCTTTTTCTTTCCCATATTGCTGAAACCTGTGGCCTGCTTAATAATGTGGAACGTCCGTCTTAAGTAGTTTTCCTTTAATTGGGCTCACCTGGCTAACTATTGATCACAGATGTCTGAGATTGATTACAGTGATCCAAAGAGTCCTGAGACACAATACCATGCATGAGTTTAATTGAAAACACTGAATGTTTATGACACTAAAATACAACTTACATGATAATTTTAAATGGAGTGTATAGTTTAGCTTTTGTTGGCAGAAACATAATTAAAAACCCTCTTTAATGTCAAAGTGAAAAGAGATTTCTATAAAGTAATGTCAGGTCAACAAAAACATGTAAATAAGTGACTGCATAAATATTCACCTCCTTTAAAATGACTGATCTAATTCAACAGAGGTCCAGCCAACTGGTGCTAGGAGTCCCACAAATAGTGAAATGGGGATCACATGGCCGCAGTGACTGTGTCTGAAATGATTGTAGAATAAAGACACCTGTGTGGAACTTCCAGTCATTGGTTAAATAGTATTCCTGGCTACCATTGCACTGTGAACATAAAAGAACACTCCAAGGAACTCAGAGAAATGGTTGTTGAAGAGTTTAAGTCAGGGGATGAGTACAAAAAAATTCCATGGCCCTGAACATCTCCTGAAGTTCAGTTAAATCCATCATCATTATATGGAGGGAATTTGGCACATATGTAAATGTGCAAAATTGAGCTTGTTGGCAATCAGACAAGATACCACCACAAACACACCATCCCCACTGTGAAGCACAGTGGTGGCAGCATCATGCTGTGGGGATGCTTCTCAGCAGTCAGCCCCAGAAGACTTGTAAAGGTAGAGGGTAAAATGAATGCAACAAAATATTGGACAATCTTATGCATACCCCTTCAAATAAAGTGTTACTGAAACTTCAGAGTGATACCTTTCTAAAGACACACTTGTTGTGCTTTACTTCGAATGGTTCAAACACAGCATTCAGTTTAATGTGGGTATTCCTGGATAGGGATTTCTGACTACTTTACCTGGTGGTTTTTCACTTAATTCCAGTGCTCTAGTTGTGTAGTCTAGAGAGACTATAACATGTATTAGTTTCTAAAGCCAGTCCTCTTTATATTTGCATATAAATGCCACCAGGATTCTGTGGAAACTTCTGCAAGTGTAAATATTTGAAATCCTTGTTGGTTGAACTTAGCACAGCAATTAAAATTAAGTAGCACATGTAAACTAATCCAAAATGATGCCTTCAATCTGATAAGATTCTGAGGTATTTGTCTAGATAAACATATGAAGATAAGATAACTGTATATAAGAGATGCTCTGTCCAGCATCTCCACACACGAAGCTGAAGTCACAAGACGAAGCTGGAAGGAAAGAAGACAAAATCTATTCATCACTTTTACTACCTGCAACAAATCAGCCATGAAGACACTGGCCATATTTCTACTCATCTGTGCTATGATGGCCCTATGAAGGCAAATGGAGATGGGAGAACCATCCGTTCAAGGGGGTGAGTATTTTTAAATCCAAAAATGCAACAAAATACCCATATTTTTCAGTTAAAATTATATGGTGAATACCACCCAAAAGTAAAGTTATTTTATGTTGTGTTTCTTCTTCCGTTTATGAAGAATCTGTGTTGTGAAGTTGCTGCTGAAAACAATCTGACAGAGAGCATTGGGCCCAAAATGGGCACAATTAATTAGTGGCCTTCCTCACTTTAGATCTGATAGGATTCTCCTCCAATCATCATTTCTTTTGTAAATTTGTGTGCAGATGAGGATCACATCCTCAAGGGATCCATATCTTGTCCCTATGGATGGAGTGGTTACAGGGGCCGCTGTTTCCTCTACATTTCAACACCAATGACTTGGGGTAATGCTGAGGTAATCAGAGTTTTTGGATAAAATGTGACAATACAGTGACATTTGGATAGTTTTCTTTAACATCTTGTCCGGCAAAGGTTGTCAATTGTCATGATTTTTGAAGTACTTACGTTTTATTTGAGAAAGTGTCAACATATTGTGGATAATCTTCTGGTAAAATGATCTAGAGTCCATATGTTTGGTTAAAAAAAATGAATCTACCTAAAACCAAGAGACTGTATGTGGAAACGTAGCCTGTAATACCTTGGCACCACTTCATGCCTCTGTCTATGGATTTGTCAACCCTTTAGAAAACCTGTCTGAGCCGAGGGGGGAACCTTGCGTCGGTGCACAGCTTCAGTGAGCAGAACTTTATTCAGTCATTGATCCTGAGCCTCACTCATTCATATCCACTCACATGGTTTGGAGGCTCAGATGCAAAGCAGGTACGTTACTGAAGACTGAAACCAAAATGTTACAGAAATCTTCATTCAGCCCATGATGTCCATTTTCTTAATTGCTCTCTTTTCAATCAATCAATCAAACTTTATTTATAAAGCGCTTTTCATACATAACATGTAACTCAAAGTGCTTTACATAGACAAATTAAAAACATTCCCTCAAACCCACCCACCCCCACCTTTTGCTTAACACAGACAATTAGAGTCATTCCCTCACACCCATCCACCCGCAACCACCCTATCTCACTATCAACCCCCCCACAGACAACAGTTACATGTGCACCCACTCATACACACTGTTTCACAAACACACACACACACACACACACACTAAAATAGTGGACATCAGGCTGAGTACAAGAGGCTGAGTACAGATGAACCAGTTGAGAAAGCGCCATCAGAGGGGCCGTCTGCACCAGGAGCAGCGAGTCACCCACAGCTACTGGACACCGACGCAGGACCCAGAGGAGGGATGAGGCAGAGACACCAAACCTCCACCAGGAACCCACGAGACAGACCCCTGCAGCCATAGCCGACCACCGCTCCTGGTGCAGAGGGCTCCCCCAGAGGAAACACTGGAGATCCTAAAAATGATAAAAGGATAAAAATAAGTAAAACCTCAATACAAATAAAAGCTAAGAACTAAAATATAAAATAACATAACTAAAAATTAAGGTAGGAAAAGAATAAAATTCATAAATAAATGCAGATTGAAGGCCTAAAATAAATAAATATCATAAATAAAATAAATAAATATGAATCAAAAGCTAAGCTAAAAAGGTGTGTCTTGAGCCTGCTCTTAAAAACATGAACGTTCTCTGTGGCCCTGAGGTCCTCTGGCAGGCTGTTCCAAAGACGAGGGCTGTAGTTCTGGAAAGACGCCTCACCATGAGTGTGTGTCCTGACTTTGGGAATGGCTAAGAGCCTGCTGCCAGAGGAACGCAGGGTCCACGAGGGTTCATAAGGTAAAAGCAGTTCTGAAAGATAAGAAGGCCCAAGACCATTAAGACATTTAAAAACCAGTAAAAGAACTTAAAAATTTATCCTAAAACACACGGGGAGCCAATGCAGTGATTCTAAAACCGGTGTAATGTGGGCCCGCCCTCTGGTCTTAGTCAGGACACGTGCTGCTGAATTTTGGAGTAACTGTAGACCTGAAATATTCTTTTTGGGAAGACCAGAGAGCAGGGCATTACAGTAGTCTATACGACTGGTGATAAAAGCATGCATCAGCGTCTCCGTGTTGGCCCGAGAGAGACTGGGGCGGACTCTGGCGATGTTCTTTAGATGATAAAAACCTATTTTTGTTACATTCTTAATGTGTGGAATAAAAGTCAGCTCAGAGTCAAAAATTACACCCAGGTTTTTCACTTGTGATGATGGATTAAAAGTCAGTGCTTGTAGTTTGGGTAAAATTTTCTCTCTCAGGGCCTCAGGACCGATGACTAAAACCTCAGTTTTGTCCTGGTTAAGCTGGAGAAAGTTCTCTGCCATCCAGGATTTGATATCTAAAATGCAGTTAAAAAGAGCATCCATTGGCCTGGTGTCATCAGGAGACATGGAGATGTAAAGCTGTGTATCATCAGCATAACTGTGGAAGTTGATTCCATGTCTCCTGATGACACCGCCAAGAGGGAGCATGTACAGGTTAAAAAGCACAGGACCTAAAATCGAACCCTGGGGCACACCACATGTGATTTTATAGACTTTGGAGGAGCATGTGTCTACACTTACCATGAATGTTCTATCTGTGAGGTAGGAAGTAAACCATTTGTGTACAGTACCAGAGGGGCCGACCAGATGTTTGAGTCTATTTAAAAGAATAGTGTGGTCTACTGTATCGAAGGCAGCACTTAGATCCAGCAGAACCAACACCGTCACCTTTTGTGAATCATAATTTAATCTAAAATCATTTAAAATCTTTGTCAAGGCCATCTCTGTACTGTGGTTTACCCTAAAACCAGACTGACATTCCTTATGAATATCATGTGTGTCTAAAAAATAATTCAGCTGAATAAAAACAAGTTTCTCTAAAATGTTACTTAAAAATGGTAAGTTAGACACTGGTCTGTAATTGTTAAAGTCATTAAAATCTAAATTGCTCTTCTTCAACAGGGGCCTCACCACTGCCGCTTTAAAGGCAGCGGGAAAGACCCCCGTCTGAAGTGAACAGTTCATCATGTTTAAAAGCTCATCTCTAAAAGATCCATAAAATGACTTAAAAAATGAGGTTGGAATTGGATCTAAAAGACATGTGGTGGGCTTCACTGAGGAAAACTTCATCAAGCATCTCAGCATTAACCAGGACAAAATTGTCCAGTGTTTCCTCTGGTAAAGATAAACACTCAGACGTGTTAAAAGCAGTGGTTTGGCTGGATAAAATATCACATCTGACGGTGTCAATCTTTCCCCTGAAGTGGGCTGCAAACTCCTCACAGAGAGTGTTTGTGGGAGTTATTTGAAGTTGAATAAAATCAAGGTTAAAAAGATGGTCAATGGTGGAGAGGAGAACTTTTGGGTTATTTTTATGGTTTGTGTTTATTTTAGCAAAGTATGAATTTCTGGCATTTCTGACTGCATAAATTTAGGCTTTTAGATGATCATTGTATATTTGAAAATTTACTGTTATTTTACTTTTCCGCCATTTTCTTTCTGCCACTCTGCAGTTTCTTTTCAGTTTTTTGACTTCATTTCTCTATGGGGCTATAGGCTTAGGGCGAGCCTTTTTCAATTTAAGTGGAGCAAATGAATTAAGTGCGTATTGAAGTCTACTGGTAAAATTATCAACGATAAAATCACAGGGGGCAGGTAAAACAACTGGAGGATATTTTTCTAAAACTTGAATAAAATTTGCAGCCACTTCAGGGGTCAGATGACGCTTCCTCACAGTTCTCACAGAGGTCTCCCGCTGGATAAAAACGGTGATATTAAAAAACACACAGTAGTGGTCAGAGACAGCCAAGTCAACAACAGAGGATACACTGGTGGACAGGCCATAGGTGATGACCAGGTCCAGAGTGTGTCCTCTGTTGTGAGTCGGCTGCATGACGTGCTGAGTAAAATCCATATAGTTAAGAATATTTAAAAATTCACTTGCAACAGGGTCTAAAATGTTATCTATGTGCAGGTTAAAATCACCGATTAAAATAATCATATTGTAAGAATTGCGTAAAATTGATAAAAACTCTGAAAATTGTGGGATAAAAAGACTGCTTTTTGGTGGTCTGTACACTGTCACGCATAAAATTGTAGGGTTGTTAAAAACAATAGAGTGGTATTCAAAACTTGTGTATTGGTCAAATAAAATATGTTTGCTTGGCAAAGTGTTTGTACTAATAGAAGCAGTGCCACCTCCCCTTTCACCACTCCTAGTTGAAAATGCAAAGTTAAAATCAGGTGGGGAGGCCTCAGTGAGAACAACTGGTGCATCTGCACCCAGCCATGTTTCAGTTAAAAATAAGCAGTCAAGTTTGTGCTCTAAAATCAGGTCATTTATAATGAAAGTCTTGTTCGGCAGAGAGCGGACATTTAAGAGGGCCATGTTTATGGTAAGGGGGGGCTGATTAACTGTAGGATTTTGTGGTAAGTGAGTTTTAGGGACAGATCTGAGATTATTGAAGTTAATGGAAGATTTGTGGGAGGTTTTACAGATAGGCCGCTCTCTGCTGATGATTACTGGAATGTGGAATAAACAGGAGTTATTTGAGTCTATTGGAACATCAGTGGATGATGAGGGGGAGGTGTATTGGCTATACTGTCATGCAGATACCAGTGTGAGTTCTATGTTGTGTGAAAGAAGGCGGGATCCAGAGAAATTGTGATGTAAACGGTCCTTTTTGAATAGTCCAGGTCTCTTGAAAAATGTAAGGATACTGGCTTATTTGGTTTGCAGTGCAGTATGATATGAGAAATATGTGCAAGAGTCTCAAGCGGCTGAATTTGATGTCTCCAAAACGAGGTGGTGGAAGTGGTCCTGAAACTATTACCTGTTTGTTTAAACTGTGGATTGTGGTGATGAGGGTTATGAAGTCGTCCTTAAGTGTCTCTGACTGTTGTAAGCTTAGATCATTGGTGCCAGCGTGAACTACTACTGTTGATATGGAGGGGTGGTGACGGAGGATGTTTGGGGCGGAGTCTGTGATGTGCTTGACGAGTGCACCTGGGTGACAGGAGGTGTGGCCCTTGTTCACTCTCACGTGCCGAACTATTGATGTACCGAGGACCAGTACAGACGGGCAAGGCCTGGCTGCTGAGGCACGGGTAACGGCCGAGCGAACCGGACTCCGCAGCGCCATGGGACCATCCACAGGAGCCGAGGCACCTCCGTGCTCACACCGAGCGCTCCCGCTCGGCATGCAAGGAGGGCACAGCAGCGGAGCCTCCCAACCCACAGCGCGCGGGCGAGCGTGGCATGGGGATGGAAGGAGCGGAGGAGCCCCCCGGCGCACACCCAGTGGTCTGACCAGGCATGTGTGGGGGAGCAGTGGAGTCTCCGGATGGCGCTGCAGTTAGTCAGTCAACCATCAGTTAGTGATGGTTGGCATAGTGACGGAAACTTGCTCTCATGCAGTAGCCCCAGAGGTGGTGGTGACCCGCAGTCCATACCTGGCACCCCGCACCTGCTAGATTTAGGAACCGGGGTGAAATGCAGCTGCCCGGTGCGAGTTTTGACAGCGGAGCCACGGGACTGAGGGCGGACTTGAGGGGGCAACACGGTTCGACCTGCTGTCAGTGAAGGAAACTCCTCGTGGTCCAGGACATTAAATTTATTACCCAGAGCAAGGTCTCCGGTGGGAGGGGAGTAGGACAGCCGGCTGCCCCGCGTCCTGCGGCCATTGCGTGCCCCGACGACAATCCATGGGTCCGACACTGGAGTGGAGCTGATCGGGCCTTTAGGTCTGGCCCCTTGTTGAATCCAGCAGTGTTCATCTGGATCTTTACCAGGGCGGGAAGAGGAGGGCCGGGACTCAGAGGCAGAGGAGTACTGGGCTGTGTCTGCTAGCTAGGCGCTGGTGGCGGCAGCTCGGGTCTTGCCTAAGATTCTTCATGGATTTTTATTAAAGTGGATATCTGCTGTTCGAGCTTGGCCACCTTCTGGCTCAGACCAGCACAACTGTCACATATGGATGTGGAGGTAAGTGAAGGCATGGCTTACCTGTAGCCTGTCGGCTAGGTTTGTTTTCAGTTTACCGGCATATTGTCCTTTGTGGTTTTGACAATAAAATCCAGGCATCCAGTGGTTAAAAGCACGAATCCGGATAAAAACAAAGTTACAAGCTGCCGCAGTCTTCACTAGATCCCAAAAAGTTTCTTAAAATCAGGTAAAAACTGTTTGTTTGGGAGATCGGTCTTCCCAGTAACTTCCTAGTAACAGACGCCGACGCATGCACATGGCCATTAACTATCAGAGAGGAGGGTACCTGGTTCTGGAGTGATGGTACTCCTTTTGACTTCAACTTCAACTATTACCAGTCTCACAGTCTGCTCATGAACTATGGAGGTAAATTAATGTACAGCTTTTCTTTTTTTCTGAGGTCTGAGCGTAATACAGACGTTGTTACATGCATTAACATGTGCAATCATGTACTTAAGAACTGTACCTGAAGTTTAGATACTTCACCTCCTTACTTGAGTTTAGATGAGCCAATGGTAGTCAGTTCATCCCTAATTACCTCTCTCTGTCTGTTCACAGGTTACAAGAAATTTGATGATCAGCCCTGCTATTACACAAAGCCATTCGTCTGTGCAATGAAACCGTGATGTCTCTTTGGATGACAGAGGCACCTACAGTACAAAGGGCATTGTTTGAGAAATGTCCTTTCAAATACTTCTAAGTCTATATTTTTCCTTTTCTTATGTCTAATCCATAGAGTCAGGTAGAAATGTATCATCATAATCTCTAACTCTGGCATATTTCTGTTCTTTGACTGTAACAGGGTTCAAGCATATTGTCAACATTTTGTTAATTTAACTGTTTTTCTTCTCAACAACACAATAAAAGCCTGAGCATTGAAAAAAGCAGCTATTATGAGTCTGAATAAATTGTGTTTTTTTGAAAAATCTGCCTGAAGCATGGGGTTGGTGTTGGAGGCGTTGCCCTGCTGTGGTTCATCTCCTATCTACTCCATAGCTACTGTGTGAGCAGCAGCGCCACCTACTGGTAGACTGTACACAGAGCATCACATTCCTCCTCTATTTTACAGACATGATGGCAAGTATAAAAACACAACAGAAGATCAGTATTCAACACCAACTCAAGATTTATTAGGATGTTCAGCTTCTAATTTAAATTTCATCATTAGTTTAAAAGTTTGTTGTTTAACGCTTGAATTTCCAGATTTCCAGACCTAAAACACAGGCTCTTTGAACTGTTTTAGACTGCTAGATTACAAACTCTGTTCAAATGAAACAACACAAAAATGTACATTGAACTCATTCATGTGTGCTTTTTTAGTATTAATTTTTCATCACATCCAGCAAACTGTAATCACTCCATACATCCATGTACATCCTACATCCATGGACGTGTGAAACAAATCCATCTGGCATGTCAGGTTAGTTACCACCTCCTGTTGTCAATTTCACCAGTAGCTTCATCGTTAATTAACCAAGATGTTTCTGCTTTAAGTCAAGTGAAACTTTATTTCTATAGCACATTTCATACACAAGGCAACACAATGTGCTTCACAATCATAGGCAAGTTAAAAACAAAAACGAAGGTACAGAAGAAAAAGAAGGCAGAAAGTCAAATAAGTACAACACACCCATCACACATTCGCCACACAAATTAAAGCGTACAAGCACATACCTACAATAACCCCCCCACACACACACATACAGCCACACTGTAAAACAAGCAATAAGATCTAGCCATAAATTGATGCAAAGAGTAAGGTTTTCATTTTGCTTTTAAAAGTGTTTACTGTTGGAGCCGCTCTCAGGTCAGCAGGCAGGGCATTCCATTTACTTGGGGCATAGAAGCCAAAAGCAGCCTCCCCTGCTTTGGAATTTATGCGTGGTATGGACAGAAGACCGCTGCCCGCAGACCTGAGAGTTCTGGCTGGTGCATAGCTAATTAGCATGTCTTTAATGTACTGAGGTGCCAGGCCATTCAGTGCTTTATAAACAAGCAACAAGATCTTAAAATCAATCCTAGTTTGGGCCAATGGAGGAACTTGAGGACTGGCGTGATATGTTCAGATTATTTTGTTCTGGTAAGAACTCCTGCGGCAGCATTTTGAATGAGTTGAAGCCTCTGAATAGATGATTTAGGAAGGCCGGTGAGTAAACCACTGCAGTAGTCTAAACTGCTTGTGATAAATGCGTGTACTAATTTTTCTGAATCGGGTGTTGACAGAAAGTTCCTTATTTTTGAAATGTTTTTAAGGTGATAAAATGCGGATTTTGTGATCTGATTTATGTGACTTTTGAAGTTTAGATCACTGTCCATGATGACACCAAGATTTTTTGCTTCTGTGTTATTTTTTAAGGATACTGAACTGAGATGAGCAGTGATTTTATGTCTCTGGGGTTTGGAACCAAATATAAGAATTTCAGTTTTGTTTTTGTTGAATTGTAGAAAGTTTTCAGACATCCACAGGTGTATTTCATTTAAACATTGGTGGAGGGAGTTTATTGGATCAGGATCGTCTGAGGATAGTGAAATGTACAGTTGTGTATCGTCTGCATAATTGTGGTAGTTTATTCTGTATTGTTGAATGATATGGAGTAGTGGTAGCATGTAAATGTTAAATAGTAACGGTGCAAGAACTGATCCTTGAGGTACTCCGCACTTAAAACTTACTGTATTTGATTTAAAGTCACCTATAGAGACAAAGAAGTCTCTATCTTGCTGATAGGTTTTGACCCAAAGTAGGGCTGTACCAGACAGCCCCACCCTTTCCTCTAATCTGTTGATTAAAATGTTGTGGTCCACTGTATCGAAGGCTGCAGAGAGATCCAGAAGAATTAGAACAGATAGTTTGTTGGAGTCTGTGGTAAAGTGCAGGTCATTTATTACTTTGATTAAGGCTGTTTCAGTGCTATGGTAGGGGCAAAAGCCAGGTTGTTAAGTGTCCATAAGGTTATTTGATGTTAAGTAGTTGATGAGCTGTAAATAAACTGTTTTTTCAAGTATTTTACTGAGATATGGTAAGTTGGAAATAGGTCTGTAGTTGGCAGTGACTGTTGGATCAAGATTGCTCTTTTTGAGAAGAGGTTATACTACAGCTGTTTTTAGTGATGGAGGAAAAATACCAGGCTGAAGGGAGCAGTTGATTATCTGTAGGAGCTGAGGGCTAAACAGTTAAAAACATTTTTGAAGAATTTAGTAGGGATGGGATCCAGGCAGCATGTGGAGGGTTTGAGCTGATTAACAATCTCTTCTAACTTTATAAAATCAAGTGGGTCAAAATGGGACATGGTGGCATTAATAACATGATTTTGGGTTAACTGGGGGCGAGGGGCACTTTTTGCTCTTGAAGCACTGATATTTTGTCTGATGGTGGAGATTTTGTTGTCAAAGAAAGAGGCAAACTGTTCACAAGTATCGATGGAAGTCATCTCAGCTGGGATTTGAGTGTGTGAATTAATAAATCTGTCTACAGTGGAGAGGAGCACTTTGTTGTTGTTGATGTTTTCATTAATGATTTTGGAGAAGTGGGATTGTCTTGCAAATTTAATTTCTTTGTTGTATGTTTTCAGTGTATCCTTACAGATATCATAGTGAACCTGAAGCTTTGATTTTCTCCACTGCCGCTCTGCCTGATGGCACTGTCTCTTCAGCTGCCTAACGGCCACTGAAGTCCTCCATGGGGCTTTTCCTTTTTGCATGATTTTAGTTTTTACAGGTGCAATATAACCAATAATGTTTTGTAAATTTGAACAAAAGCTTTTTACAGGACCATCCATTGATGATGCGAGCAGCAAAGGCGACTCATTTACAATCATCTTAAAATTTTCAATTGTGCTGTTATCAATAAAACGCTTTTTGATGATTTTAGCAGTTTTGTGCTGCACAGGGGGAGCAGAAACATCAAACAATACACAGCAGTGGTCAGAAAAGGCCACATCTCTTACACTCTCGCATATGTTAAGACCCTTTGATATAACAAGGTCTAAGGTGTGTCCCTCATTGTGAGTGGGTCCAGACACATGCTGAGCAAAACCAAAGGAAACTAACATGCTCATAAAATTTTTGGCAACAGGATCATCCCTATTATCAACATGTGAATTAAAATCACCACAGATAATCAAACAGTCATAGTCTGTCAAAATATTGGACAATAATTCAGAAATTCACCAATAAAATCATTTTTGGACTTTGGTGGCCTATACACAGTGATTATTAGGGCTTTGCTTGCACATTGTAATAATATAGCAAGATATTCAAAGGATAGAAAATCCCCGAGATGAACTTCTTTGTGGGTGTAGAAGCTGGAGAAAACAGCAGCTATCCCACCTCCTCTCTTATCAGCACGAGTTTTGTGGGTGAAGCTGATAAGAGAGGAGGTGCAGTTTCAATGAGCGCAACTGATCCATTTTTGTCCAGTCAGGTTTCAGTGAGTAGAATTAGGTCCAGGTTATGGCTGTATATGAGGTCATTAACTAGAAATATTTTGTTCGTCAGTGATCTGACATTAAGTAGCGCCATTTTTATTGGACATTGTGGGGGGGTTTGTGGGGGAGCGATGACTGAGGTCTGAACAGTACTAAATTATTTAAATTCCTGTATGTTAGAGGGTGATGACAGGGTTTGGGTCTCTTGGTGACTGCAACAGGAATTTGTGAAACAATATTAAAGTCAGTGTAATGGATCAGACTCACCAGACATCAGGTGCGCTGTGTAATTACTTGATGATAAAGCCAGTTCCATGTTCAAGGCGAGGAGACGTGATCCGTGGAAGTTAGGATGTATTCCATCCCGTCGGAAAGGTGCGGACGATTCCAAAACGTGGTAAGGTCGTCCACAAATGGTACACTGAGCGAGCAGCAGTAGCCTTTAAGCCAGGTATGAAGTTGGGGAACGCGGCTGAACTTTACGTCACCAAAAACGGGAGCACGGCAGTGGACCAGAGATGATGAGTCTGCGGTCAGATTTATAAAATCAGCTTTGAGCTTCTCTGACTGCTTAATCCTGATGTCGTTAATTCTGACGTGAATGATGATGGTTGAAGCTAAAGGGTTTTGTTCCAGGAGCTGTGGAAGTTTGGCATCCAAATCCTGGACTCGGACGCCAGGATGGCAGAGGATTTTAGCCCTTGAGAGACTGATGTGACGCACCATGGAAGAGCCCACAACAAGCACGGAAGGAGGTCTTGGCTGCGTGGTTGGATGGCGTGCCTCCTGTGAGTGAGAGCCACACTTGTCCCTGTTCCGTGGCGCGCTGTTGTCTGCACCAGCCTGGCGCTCCGCAGCAGGATCCAGCTGTTGGTGAGCTCGCATGTCAGCTGGGCTCTGCCTCTCGATGGGCACCTCCGGAGGTCCTTCGCAGGATGGCCTCTTTGAGGAGCCTGCGGCGGGCAGAGGAGGAGGGCTTTACCGCTGGCTGCTGGATGTCACGCTCGCAAAGAGGTGGAAAATCCTTGCTCAGGGCGTCAAATCTGTTGCTCAGCGGGATGGCTGTAGGTGAAGAAAGGGGAGATGGAGGTTTTGCTTGATGTTTGTCTCTGCATGCTATGGACCACAGTTCCGGCTGTCCTGGAGTGGAGCTCACCGGAACCTCCACTTCAGCTCCGCCACTGTACACCTGTGCCTCCACGGTTACGTGGCAGCGAGTCGGTTCCGCTGTAGTTTTCGGTTTTGCTCCCAGGTGGACCCACGGATCCTCTAACAGGGCTGAGGTCGTCCCCGGCTCCGGAGCACCAGCGACCGTGGAGCAAAACCATGGGATGGTCATGTTGCCCACCGTTTCTGAAGCTACTGTTCCAGAGCAGCGAGAAACACAGGCTGTCTTCCGATATCCATGACTGCTGGCGCCCAGGACTGCAAGGTGCTTGGCCTGGGCAGTGGCAACGGTGGAGAACTCCACAATGAGCTTATTTTTCTCCATTACCTCGGCTCTCAAAGAGGCAATGCTTTTCTGCAGCTTGGAGACAGTAAGCGCACACGAAGCACATCCAGATGTATTATTTGCCATTTAAGCCCTGGAGAGGAAAGCTTTAAAAGCAAATGAGTCTCGACTTTTGGCAGTCCATAAAAGTAATAGAAGAGAGTAAAAGTCTGTTACTCTTAAGTCTCTTAAAGGGCACAGAGTGGTTAAAAACTGTAAAAAGAGGTGTTTTGGCCCGATAGCTGCCAGATGCCAGCCAGCTGGCATTTCTCAGACCAGTTGACTTCCGTGTTAAAAGCGGTGAAAATCTTTTAAAAGAAGCGACGGATTGCTGAAGTCTTTAGTCTGTTAAGTTTTTCTAGAAAATTAAGTTTAACTACACTGAAGCTTCAGCCAGGAGGAATGCTAGGAATGCACAGCAAAAGAAATTTGCTGTTTTCACCAAAATTTCAAAATACAAGCTATAAATGCCCACTTCAGGGTACTTAGACAACTCCTTAGTTTTTGTGGACTGATTTTAAAGTTTTAATGTGTCAATGATTAACTTTACTGTTGCAGCTGATCAGTCAGAGCTCAGTTTAATGGAGTTGTTTTAATGTTAATATTTTATTTCCATAAGACTATGCAGACTGTAACCTCTTTAACATAAAAATAACAAACAACAATCTAAGACCTCATATTCCTGTCTTTAAGACATTTAAATATTACACTAAATTGATTTTTTAACTTTCAATACTTTTTGAGACCCTGGGACTACCTGTAAACATGCTACAAAAAGAACTTGACTTCATTTGAGATCAATTGGTTAATGAAAAGGATGAAATGTTTCAGAGACAGCCAAAACAGTGTTTTATGATGTCTTTCTCCATAACTGCTAAATGGTGAAAATCCACTACTTTATTGTTAATTTCATCTTCATTATTACAATATAAAAAGTCCGGCATACGTCCACACATGAGTGCGTCATTTCCGGTGACGCAGCACTTGGGTCACCTTATATCTTATTAATAATTTACTCCGCATACTTGCTACAATAGCGAAGATGTTTTTGACCAGAAAGAATTACAGAAGAGGATAACTGCCACAGGCCTAGGAAAAAAAAAAAAGAAAAAAAAAGCTGAGCACACCAAGATTAAAGTCAAAATGACAAGAAAAAAGTCTAAATAGCAAGAAAAAATGTCAAATTGTCAAGAATAAAGTTGAAATGGTGGGGAAAAAAAGTCCAGATATTGAGAATAACATTGAAATGGTTGGGAAAAAGTAGAAATTTCCAGAGTTAAGTTGGAACACAGTTCTGAGATTAACATCGAAATGACAAGACTGTCAAGAATGGTCAAGATTGAATTAAAAACTAGAAAGGGTAAGTCAATATTTTAAGAAAAAAGTTGAAATGTCAAGAAACGGTTGAATTTTAAGAATGTATTTGGAATGAAGTTTCAAGATAAGGTCTTAATGTCAAGAATAAACGTCAAATGTCAAGATGAAAATCGAATTGTTCAGAAAAAAGTCAAAATGTTGAGATTAAAGTAAAATGTTTAGAATAAAGTGGAAATTTTGAGAAAATAGTTAAAACGTTGAGAATAAAGTGGAAATGTTGAGAAAATAGTTAAAACACTGAGAATAAAGTGGAAATGTTAAGAATAAAGTCAAAATGTTGAGAATAAAGGTAAAATGTTGGGAATAAAGTCGAAATGAGGAGATTACTTTTTAAATGTTGAGATTAGAGTCAAAATGTTGAGAATAGAGTTGAAATATTGGAAAAAAGGTGAAAATTTCAAGTTTAAAGTTGAAATACAGTTTCAAGATTTAAGTTGAAACGACAAACAATAAAGTTGAAATTTTGGATATACAGCCTAAATGTCAAGGATAAACTGGAAAAACAGTTTCAGAACTAAAGTGAAAATAACAAGAATAAATTTGAAAAGGTGAGAATAAAGTCAAAACCAACTTTACAGCAAATCTTAGACACTGTTTATGTGAGCTAAAAGAGGGAGAAGCTCTTTGTTTTTTAACCCAATTCTGAAGAATAGTTTCACATGTTCATTGATAAGGCATTTTGTAGAGTAAGTTTGTTATTGTCTCTATTACTCCTACATTAGCATGAGGGACATCATGCTAATGCTTCCTCTTCCTTTCTGTCTGATCAGCTGTAGATACTCTAGATAGCTCTAGATACTTCTACAGATACTTAAAGCATGAATCATGTCTTTGCATTGGCTTGAGAGAGAAACACTCACACTATGGCCATGTTCTTAAACTGATAAAATGTCAGGGCCAAACATTTTTAAAGAAGTCAAATGTCAGCTTTAAATCAATTCAGGAGTGTTTGAACTACAGAGAGCACAGAGACACCCAGGAACCAAACCTCAGCCTAAACCCAGGATAGAGAGGTTTGGTGAATCTGTTCTCAAAAGTATGAAGGTGGACCAGTTTATCAGATGAGACTCTGTAGAAGGACAGGGTCCCACCAGGATGGTCCACATAGACAGCTACTCTAACAGAGACAGAGGCAGCGTGCGACACTTTAGTTAACACGTTATTGTGACGGACACTATACTCGCCATCATCGCAGAACAGAGTTCAGAGGGTACCGTCCAAACTCGCATTCTTCACTGACTCCTCTCCTTCTGACACCTTTTGCTCACCGCTACCTCAACCTCCCCATCCAGCTCCACCTCCCAGTAACAGGTCCACTTCCAGCTCACAGGGGTCTGAGAGAGAATGAAATATCACAGATGCAGGTTATCACTGGTTCATGTATTACCATAGGTGCAGACAGTCAAGCAAACTTTTATTTCATGTTAACGAGTGAATAATGTCTGGAAACCATGGCTGCTGCAGACCTGAGTCATCACTGCTGCATCTCAAGTTAGCAAATACAACCCCAATTCCAATAAAGTTAGGGCACTGTGCTAAATTAAAATGAAAACAGAATGCAATGATTTGCACATCTCTCAATAGAACATAAACAACATACCATATGTTGTTGAAACATTTTACTATTTCTTTAAAATAATGTTAGCTCATTTTGAATTTGATGGCAGTGAAATGTCTGAAAGTTGGGACGGGGCAACAAAAGCCTGGAAACGTGGAATTAATGAAAAACAGCTAGAAGAGCATTTTGTAACTAAACAGGTTAACTGACAACAGGTCAAAAACATGACTGGGTATAAAAGGAGCATTTTAGCAAGGCAGAGTCTCACAGAAGTAAAGATGGGCAAAGGTTCATCAATCTGCAAAAAACTGCTTCTAAAAGTTGTGGAACACTTTCAGAGAAATGTTCATCAATGTAAAATATAAAGACTTTGAATATCCCACCATCTACAGTCCATAACACCATCTACACATCCAGAAAATATGGAGAAATCTCTGCACACCGGATAGGTCTAGAGGGCAGTTTTGGAAGCTTGCAAAGAGTTGCAACAAGAGGCACAAAAGTGGTGAAAATGGGTTAACAGTGACAAAAAAAAATTGATTCAAGGTGATGGAAAAGGGAAGAAAAAGTGGCAAAAATTGGTTGAAGTTTGCAGAATCAAGCCATCTGTTGTTATATGCTGATGATACCAGACAGTGAATTTTTTTCTGTGTATGGATTGAGCTGGTTTAGAAACTATTTTTGTATTGTTCTGAAGCACACCCTCGTTTTGATGGCCTCTTAAAATAATTAATTTATACAACAAAATAAGGCTCGAACAGAAAGGGATCAGTTAACGTATACAAAATGACACAAATGATTTTAGTTTCAAACATGAATTTGAAGCTTTATTTAAGTAAGCAATAATTGATTAATCAAACAGTTAATAAATTAAATTAATGAAATTAAAAGGGCTGTAGGCGCTGGTCACAAAGAACACAAGAGGGGTGGTGAATGTGGCTAACCATGCAATGGGCCATTGGACCAGCCACTACCTCTAACTAAAACTACCTAACCAAAAATAATGACTCAAGATGGAAAAGAAAACAACAAGAGAACATGACAAAACTACAGCCAAACTAAAACAACAAAACCCAACAATCTTGACATGCATGGGGATGAATTAACTAAGGGGGAAAAGAAACGCTTGGAAAAAAAAATTACTTAATTAATGAAAAGAGAAGGTTAACCAAACAAACAAACAAACAAACAAACCTCCTTGCACAGGTTGTGCTCAGGTGTGTCAGAGCCTGCAGGTAGAGGGAGGAGGGGAGCCAGAAGGAGCAGGGAGAGAGGAGACATGCAGCAGCCAGCCACATGTAACAATGGATAATTTCTAGAGACTCTGAATGTCTACCGAGTCCTTTCTCCAAACCTGTAGCTTTAGTTTCTGTCTTGATTGTAAGTTTTCACACTTTGAATCACTGAGCAGGCTCACCACCTTCAGCCTTAGTGTTGTTTACCTTAGCAACAGTCTGCAGCTGCACCTGCCTTTGCCACCTCTCCATCCGCTGCTGACGTCTCCACTCCATCCCCTCCGGGGTCATCATCATCTGTCACTCCTGCTACTGTCTCCTCTGTTTAAAGCAAAGATCTCGCCAGGGAAAGGGCTGCATGTCAGCCTCCTCTCCGTCAGGCGGCGCCTCCATCAACCCTCATCATCAGGGACGCCGTCATAAGGAACGTGCACATGAAGTGGCGGTCACGCTGTCATTCCCTGGTGCCACCGTTAAGGATATAGCGGAGAAAATTCCTGACATCAGGAAATCCTATCCGAAGGTCAACAGACTCATCATCCATGCAGGTACAAACGACATTTCCAAACAGCAGTCTGAACTTTTATTTTATTTCCTCCACCTCTTTAACACAGTAAATCAGTTCCATTTAGGTGTTTTTATTTCTGGCCCCACCCCCACCCGTGACCAAGACACCTGGTCCTCCTCTGCCTGTGGCTCTCACAACGTAGGTTTTATTTACAATTTTGATGCCTTCTGGCAAAGACATCTCTTCGAGGCTGATGGGCTTGGGTTGCCGTCTGCTGTCCACCAGCCTGACATACGGCGTCCAGCATGCCCGCCTGCAGCCCAGTCCAGCAGAGACTGATGTCCCCCGTGGTCCTAGTCCCTATCATTTCAGTTCCTCTTTTAACAGTAACACACACCCTACTGGACTCGGACCCTCTGATTTTCCCAACTACTCACCTAGCGCTTTCATTATTACCACCAGAGAGCACACCAACTACCACCGCAAATCTGCATAATCTTAATCCCATAATCTCACACACCCCACCATCTGACCCCCCAAACATCACACACTACACTTAACATGGCCCTTTGAAATGTGAGATCTCTTTGAGACAACGATTTTCTTATTAATGGCTTGATTTTAGAAAATAATACTGATGTTATGATTCTAACTGAAACTTGGCTCAGCACTGATGCACCTGCAACCCTTACTGAAGCCTCCCTCCCTAACTACCAATTTTCATATTCTTTTAGACAAGGTAAAAGAGGAGGGGGGACAGCCACAAGTCTGTAGCACACCATGGTTTTAGAGACATTTTATGTGATGAGTATTTATCTTTTGAATATCACTCCTTTGTTTTTAGCATTCCTCCCATACTATGTTTAACCATCTATAGACCACCTAAACGTTGCACCTCTTTAATGACAGCATTTTCAGAGCTGCTCTCTTTTATCCACTCTAAATATGACAGAGTTATTTTTTTTAGGTGATTTTCATCCTTATGTAGACAATCAGACTATTTTATCTTAGAATTTTTAAACCAAATTAATTGTATGAATTTTATCCAACATGTTACACAGCCCACCCATAACAGAGGTCACATTAAAGATCTAGTGATTACCTATGGCCTGTCAGCATCTGAATAAAAGAGAATCAAAATTAAATGTTTCATTATAAAATCAGATACAACCAGTTATCATTTGATCATTCTGCGAGGTTTAATTCATTATCTTTTGTAAATATAGCTGCTTTTGTATGGAGTGATAACAGTGTGCTGTATGTGATGACAAATAATACTAAAAAGTTCATTTTAAATGAACATTTCATTAAATGTAATTTTGTTTGTACTGGGTGTCTATCATCAGAGGTTACAGAGTTTGTAATCTAGTCATCTAAATCACCTCTCAGAGTTTTTCTTGTAGGTTTTGAATTCTGGACTTTCTAGTGTTAAAGAATAACTGTTACACTGATGATGAAATGTAAATCAGAAGCTGAATATTCCAATAAATCTGCAGTTGGTGTTGAATATTGATCTTCTGTTGTGTTTTATACTTGTCATTATGTCTGTAAAATAGAGGAGGACTGTGATGCTCTGTGTTCAGTCTACCAGTAGGTGGTGCTGCTGCTCACACAGTAGCTATGGAGTAGATAGGAGATGAACCACTGCAGGGCAACGCCTCCAACACCAACCCCATGCTTTAGGCGATTAATCAAAGAACCATGATCTATTCAGAGTCAGAACGGCAGTTTTTTTTTAATGCTTAGGACTTTATTGTGTTGCTGAGAGGAAAAACAGTTAAAATCAGAAAATGAAAACATCCCATTACCATCAAATTACAGAAATTTTCCAGGGTGAGAGATTATAATGATACTTATCTACCTGATTCTTTGGATTAGACATTATAAAGGAAATTATAGACTTTGAAAAGTATTTGAAAGGACATTGCTAAGAAAATGCCCTTTGTACTGTAGGTGCCTCTGTCATCCAAAGAGACTTCACGGTTTCATTGCACAGACGAATGGCTTTTTGTTAGAGCAGCGCTCATCATCAAATTTCCTGTCATCTGTGAACAGACAGAGAGAGGTAATTAGGGATGAACTGACTACCAATGGCTCGTCTAAACTCAGGTAAGGAGGTGAAGTATCTAAACTTCAGGTACAATACTTAAATTGATGATTGCACATGCTAATGCGTATAAAAACGTCTGTATTATGCTCAGACCTCAGAAAAAAAAGAAAAGCTGTACATAAATTTACCTCTATAGTTCATGACCAGACAGCTTCCACTGTCATCAGGCTGGCCCTTAGCCCAGTAGGTGAAGTCAAAAGAAGTACCATCACTCCAGAACCAGGTACCCTCCTAAAAAACAGAGCACCAATAACGAAAATGGACATCATGGGCTGAAGGAAGCTTTCTGTAACATTTTGGTTTTAGTCTTCAGTAACGTACCTGCTCTGAGCCTCCAAGCCATGTGAGTGGAGATGAATGAGCGATGCCCAGTATATATGTCCGAATAAAGTTATGCTCACTAGACCTGTGCACCGATGCAAGGTGTCCCCCTCGGTTCAGACAGTCTTTCTAAAGGGACGAAAAATCCACAGATAGAGGCATGGAGTGGTGTATTACAGACTAAGTTTCCACATACAGTCTCTTGGTTTTAGGTAGATAGATTTTTTTTTACCAAACATGGACTCTAGATCATTTTACCAGAAGATTTTCCACAAAATCTTGACACTTAAATAAAACTTCAATAATTCAAAAACTATGTCAATTAACAACCTTTGCTGGACAAGAAGTTAAAGAAAACTATTCAAATGTCACTGTATTGTCACATTTAATCCAAAAACTCTGATTACCTCAGCATCAGCCCAAGTCTCCTTTGTTGAAATGAAGAGAAAACAGCGGCCCTTGTACTCACTCCATCCGCTGGGACAAGATGTTGATCTCCGATTGATGTGATTCTCACCTGCATACAAATTTGCAAAAGAAATGATGATTGGAGGAGGATCCTATGAGATCTAAAGTGGGGCACATGCCACTAGACCATTTTGGTGTTTTCAGCAGCAATTCCCAACAAAGATGTTTCGAAAACAGGAGAAGACACATAACTTCACATAACTAACTCAGAAAATGAGACATTATACCTGAAGACTGAAATATAGACTTAGAAAATGAAAATGAAACTTTTTAGCTCTACTCTGTCTCATATTGGTTAAAGGTCTTTCAGTTTTCTAAAACTAGAGAGAATGCCAGCTCATCTTCCTGAATGGATACTTCCACTGTCTTTTCATCAGACACTGCTTCTGCAACAGCTGGATGGATATGACAACAGTCATTGACTTTTTTCATCTGTACTTTGCATGCACGATAATATCTCAATTTTCAGTCTTTCTATGTTGTCCACTATCCTTGCAAACTTCCAAAGAAAAGGACTAAAAAAAGGAGGGACAAAAGGACATCTTTCTTTATTCTTGGCTACAGAATGCTAAATAACTTGATTTTGGGTGGTGTTCATCAGATCATTTTCACTGTAAAAGAAAAGAAAAATTAAAAGGGAGTCTTTTCTGTTGACTTTTTGAAAAAAAAAAATGAAATGATGGTTCTCCCATCTTCACATCAGGCTCTGTTTATGGGACAGCAGAAAGGTTTAACAGAACAGTCAGTGACTGACTTTACACATAGTTTTCTCTCCATAAAAAACAACGATTGTATGTTAAAATGTCAAATTTCTCTGTTAAACTCACCAGCAGCATTAGTCAGGGCCATCACGGCACAGATGAGTAGAAACATGGCCAGTGTCTTCATGGCTGAGTTGATGCAGGTAGTAGAAGTGATGAATGGATTTTGTCTTTCTTCCCAGATTCGTCTTCTTCGCTTCTTGTGTGGAGATGGTGGACAGAGCATCTCTTATATACAGTTATCTTATCTTGATATCTTAGTCTAGACAAATACCTCAGAATCTTGTGGAAGGTTCCAAAGAATCTGGGTGGCATTCAAACGCAAATATGAAGAGGAGTGGCTTTAGAAACAAGCACATGTTGTGCTTTCTCTAAACTTCACAACTAAACTGTCAGATTAGAGTCCTGGAATTAAACCTTAAAGATCCAGGGCATTTTGGGGGCGCCTCACTCTTCTACATTCATTTGAATGTTATATATATATATATATATATGCATGTATGTATGTGTTTGTGTGTGTGTGTGTTTGTGTGTGTCCAAAAAGTGTCCAAAAAGGACTCTGAATCAAATGTGATTTTCATGTAAATTATTATTTGAGCATTAACAGCAAATGAAACTAATGCAACAAATGTCTATAAAATTTCTCCTCACAAGCAAATGAACCTTATTTACCAAAAAGAAAAATATAGTTTTCTTGTTAATGGTTTTCAAATGATCCTCACAAACACACAATCAGAAATATTGTGATGCAATTAAAGTGCAAATCATTTCGATAAACAACACAAAATGGAAAAAATATTTCCAATGCAAATGAGCAGAGTGCAAACAAAACAACAGAAAAACATGCTTAATGCAAATGATCAGCAAGTGCAAACTATCTTAAAAAATACATTTTTATACTATTTACATTTATACTTGTAGGTCAGAACAGGACAGACCCAGGGCTTTATGGCACTTTTTGTGCCAGTCTTAAAATCTGTGCAGGAGAGTACTTTCCATTCACAAAGCCTTGTACTCCAGGGACTCTCATGGGGGAAAATGTGTAAGCAGCTAACACCTGGCTCCTGAGCCTGAGGTGTTGTGTCGCCATGCACCCTGTCTGCTCCACAGACTCGTCTCCTTCCTCTTCCTCTTCTGGTCTGGGAGCCGGGGCTGTGGAGGGGTATAGTGCAGCCTCTTCTCCTCTGCTGGTAGCCCTCCTGGATAGCAGGAGGCCTGCTGATGGAGACAGTTGCCTCTTGAAGTCCTCTCCCATCCTCTGGACTGAAATATATAAGGAAGAAATTACAAAGATGTGTAAAATCTACAAGTAAATATGTGTAAAAGAAATGCATGTGGATGTGTAAAATATGTGACATATAAATATCCAATTAAATCAAATGTGTGTATTCATGTGAACAAAAAAATCTGTGTAAAATGTTAGCATAAAGACAAGCAAATAGACATATAGATGTGTAAAATATAGAGGTAGGCTATATGTAAAATATATGGATGTGTATAATAAACAGATACAGATGGAGAATGACAGCAACAATAAATAAGTTGAAAATGTATGCTTATACCTCTGCAAAATAAAGGCTTGAATAGATGTGTAAGGATATAGATATGTAAAATATAGCCTACATGAACACACAGGTAAATTACACAGATATAGACCTGCAAAATAAAATTAGAAATATATAAGCTATACAGACAGAGATGTGTTAAATATATATTTTGATGTGTCTTAGTTTATTTTCTTACTTTTCCAGTGAATCTATCCTCACACACAGACACACACAGACTCCAACTGGAAAACTCTAAAGGCATATTATTATGTGTTATGCTTTACTAGAATATACTTAAATCAGGTTAACTAAATACGACAAAATATGAGCAGTGTTACTCACCTGTCTTCAAAAGATCAATCACTTGACTGCACTCCTCCTCAGCGCACCAAGTATCAGTGTCAGAATCTGATGGTTCTGCTGTGTTGTTGTCAAAAGACTCATTTGAAAACAGAAACTCAAGCGCTTCCTCCGTCATAAACCGCTGTTTCCCTGTCTTCCACTTCCTTGCTTGGATTGTTGTTCTTGTTCTGTGAGATGTTGTGTTGTGCTGCTCTGAGCTGTGTTGCGTCGTAATGTGCTGTGTTTGTGCTCTGTCACGCAAATACGTTGTTTTTATTTGTTTTTGTTCACTGAATGGCTGCCATGTCGTTTTTTCCCCCGCCGCTTACATTTCCCAAAAAATCGTTATATTGGTGGAGAAACTTGTCAAATTGTGAATCTGGACACTCAATTTTTCAACCAATCGAGATGCAGAGGGTGCAGCAGAGTCTTCACGGGCACTTCCTGTTGGCTAAGAACACTTTGTTTGAAGGCGTATGAGTAAGATTATCCTCCAGGACTTTTCCTATATTTCACTGCATTCACTTACCCTCTACCTTTAAAAGCCTTCCAGGGCCGGCTGCTGAGAAGCATCCCCACAGCATGATGCTACCACCACCATGCTTCACAGTGGGGATGGTGTGTTTGGCCTCTTGTCTGATGGCTTAAAAGCTCCATTTTGGTCTCATCAGACCAATAAACGTTCTCCCACTTGACCATGGAGTCTCCCACATGCCTTTAAGGATACTCTAGTCCAGATTTTATATGAGTTTTCTTCAAGTGTCTTTCTCTTTGCCAACCTCCCATAAAGCTTTGACTGGTGGAGAGCCCGGCCAACAGTTGTTGTCTGCAGAGTCTCTCCCATCTCAGCTGGTGAAGCTTGGAACTCCTTCAGAGTAGTCATAGGTGTCTTGGTGGCCTCTCTCACTCGTCTTGCACGCTCCGTCAGTTTGTGAGGACGTTATGATCCAGGCACATTTACACATGTGCCATATTCTTTTCATTTCTTCATGATGGATTTAACTGAACTCTCTGGGATGTTCAGGGCCTTGGAAGTTTTTTGCATTCATCTCCTGACTTAGACTCTTCAACTACATTTTCTCTGAGTTTCCCGGAGTGTTCTTTTATGTTCATGGTGTAATGGTAGCCAGGAATACAGATTAACCAGCAACTTGACCTTCCACACAGGTGTCTTTATACTACAGCCAATTCAGACACATTGAGAGCATTGAGGTGATCCCCTATCACTAATTGTGAGACTACTAGCACCAACTGTTTGGACCTCTGTTGAATTACATCAGTCACTTTGATAGTGGTGAATATTTATGTAGTCACTGATCTTACATATTTTTCTTTTAAGTACTATTATTTTATTGAAATCAGTTTTCCCTTTGACATTAAATAGTTTTATTTTTTTGTAAAAAAAAAAAAAAGCAAAGTTATATTGACCATGACTGATGTATAAAATCAATAAAAGGGTAAACTATCCAAGGGTGAGAACATGTTTAACAGATGCTGTATCTTTGTCTAAACAAATACTTCAGAATCTTATCAGATCCTCTGAAGCTTGTTTCTCCCCACAAAGAGGTTTTCTTTGTCAGGTTGGTGGACCTAACTGGTTTTGAAAGTCATCACTATGTAAATGTTTGAGAAGTGTCTTCAGTAAAGTGTCAGTGTCAAAAGAAATTCAGTGGAAATCAAGACTTAATCCAACACAAATAAAATGAAAGAGTCGTGTGTCACAAGAGAAGTAGAGCAAAAACGTGGCTGGGATCCTAAAAGCCCAGAGAAGAGACCCAGCTCAGTCCTGTTATTAAAAGTATCAGTGCATAAAGGTACATGTATTCATACGTTATGGTCATGTAACCTTGTTGAAACATTTTGGAGAGAAGTCCATTCTGTGATTCAGGAGATCACTTGCAAACAGTTCCCATTGTCTTCTTCATTTTATTTGTTGAATCATACGCCTAACAATCTTTTTAACATAGATATTAAGTCTCTGTTAACAATTCTTTTGTTTCTGGTGAAAAAGTGTATCTTGCTGCGTTTGTCTGCAGGTCCCAACAGCTAATGTGTGGATTTCACAAGTTGTAGCCCTTTTCCCTTTGGAGAAACTGACTCATGACCTCAACCACACATCTGATAAAGTCTGGTGATTATGGAAGCCCTTGGACTCATTCCTTCAAAAACACTAAAGGCAGTTTTTAGTTTCAAAGATCTATTTTTGTTGCCAGCTGACTCTGTCTGTATTGCTTTAGTAGTACTGGTGCACAGCATTCTTGTATTTATTTACGCTGCTTGTGCAATCTCACAACATTTGCGTACGCATAACAAAATATTTTATTTCGATGTAACTTATGTAAAATGTCTATATGTGAACATTCTTTGCAGTGCTTGTTATGTTTTTGGAGTGGATCTGTTTTGTTTGTCCTTATTTGTATTGTATTATTTCATTTCTGCATTGTTTGTGTTGTTAAGTTATGAAATTCAATTAAAAATTTGTGTCAAGCTAAGACTGAGGTCTGATCAAATCTGTGCCACTTTTTAACACCCATCATTGTTTCTGTCTATTTTGGCACATTTGTTGCCACGTTTAACTCGTTTTTGGAATTGTTGCAAAAGGTGTTTTTTTTTTTTTTTTTTCTATGAAGGCAAAGATTAAAGAACATTTTTCAATAGAAATCTGTATTTCTAACTCTGACAATGTCAGCATGTCAAGTTCATTTGCTGTTTTTCGATGGCCAATAACAAGCCTGAGAGTGTGTCTTGCTCACTTACCATCTCGAAGCTGAGGAAAAACATCGCGTCGCTGAGAGCAGAGGTCATGGAGAAGAATAGTCTCATGGTGGAGTTTTCAACCGTAGCCACGACCCAGGCCAAGCACCTCGCCGTCATGGGTACCTCCAGTCATGGATTCCTTAACACGGCCTGCCTCTCCCGCAGTCCCGCTCCAGCAGCTCCAGGGATGGTCTCTGATCTCACTGTTCCATGGTTGGGCTCCACAATCACTGGTGTTCCGGAGCCCGAGGCTGCTTCAGCTCTGCCGGAAGATCCATGGCTCCTCCTGGGAGCAAAGCCAAAAACAGCAGCAGGAACCGCTCTCTCCCCTGTGCCTGCAGCGGCACAGGTGTATGCCGGTGGAGAAGCGGGGGCTCCGGTGAGCTCCATTCCACGTCAGCCGGAGCTCTGGTCTGTTGCCTGCAGGAATAAACACCGTGCTATGCTTCCTTCTCCTCCTTCTGACCAACAGGTCCGATGTCCTTAGTAAAAAGGACGGTCCTCCTCTGGGTGAGCATGTCCCTCAGCAGCAAGTGGTAAAGCCCTCCTCTGCCTGCCACAAGCTGCTGAAGGAGGCCATCTTGCGGAGGAGCTCAGGGGTTTACAACAATTCGGAAGCAGCAGGACCCTCGGCTGCTGGTAAACGGTGCTTTCCAGATCTACAGCACTCCCAGAGCCGCCTGGTTCCGCACAGAAGCGTGTCTGTAAGGGTTCGGAGCCCTCTTTGTTTTCGGGCGCTCCACGGAGGTCTCCCTCACCTCAAGGCTATTCCAGACTCGTTGAGCAGGATAAGCACAACAGGGACTTGGCGCACTCTTCCCGTGCGGCCAGATATCGACCGGCCCCAGCGGTGGGTCACACGTTAAGTCCTCCGTCTAGCTCCTCTGGTGATGTGCGTCCTCTGACTCTGTGCTCCTGCAAGGCCTTCTCAGCATGACAGTCCAAGCTCAGCTCTATTACACGCCCCACCCAACGTATTCAGTCTTCCTCATCAACTAAAAATGCTACTATATCCCAGCCGATGTCTTTTGGACCATCAGGTTTCAAAAACAATAATTCTATTACTGTGGTTGCTGTGTACAGACCTCCTTCAGCTTCCTTCTCTGCTTTAGACATGTTAGCTGATCTTTTAGTTCCATACATAATTTCTGAAGTAATTATTTTAGTTGATTTGAATTTGAATTGGCTGAGTTCTGCTTCTGATAACCTGAAAGAAGTATGTGAAAACTTTCGTTTCTCACAACTAATCAAGGTCCCCACCAGGTCAAATCTGAAAGACTCCTCTAAGTCAACCTTGATTGATTTAATTTTCACAAACAGAGCTGAGAAAATTACTGACTCCGGTGTATTTGAACTTGGTTTCAGTAGCTGGGTTTCCATTACAGTTTTTCGCAAAATAAAAGCGATATTCCTTAAATTTCGAGTAAGTATAATTGCGCTTTGAATGCATTTCCACTGAAAGGAGTTTTGGGCATAGGCCTTGCAATTCTCGTAAAATCTCATCTCGCATGAATCCGCTGCAGGGAAGCTTGACGCTCAAAACCTGTTGCGTGTTGGTACGGTTTTGGTTACATCTACGGCGGTTGCCTTGATAATTTTGAACAAAAGATGAAGAAAACGGATGATAGTTCAGAGGTAAAGTCCGTATGTATGGCAATAGCCACGCATAAGGATAGAAGTATGATGTGAAGAAAAGTCTCGTCTCTTCTTCTGTCTCCGCGTACCGCGCCATGTTGTCTCGGAGTGACTGATCACGTGACACCGTACGTCACGTCCCGTGACTTGTAAATGCGGAAAAAGTGTTTCCAATGCACTTTTGCGATATATTTCTATATCGAAACGCCTGAAAAACCTCCTCATGAAAGCGTAAAAACTTTTTAGCAATGTTTTAGGGTTTTTTGTTTTTTTCAGGTGTTTCCATTACCAGTTTTTTATTGCGCCATTTCGATTTTGCGCATTTCCAAGTGTAATGGAAACCCAGCTAGAGATCACTGTCCAATTGCTTGTATGAGAAATACAAAGTTAAAAAGGAATTGTTCTCATAGTCACAATTTTAAACATGTTAATGAGCAAGCTTTTCTGTCTGACCTCTATAGAAGTGACATTCATGATACCACTAAAATCCCAGATGTCCAATTAGCTCTGAATCATTTTTGTAAATAATTTAACTCTGTTGTTGATATGCATGCACCCATCAAAAAAAAAAAAAAAACAGAGTTAAAAAAAGGAACACTCCCTGGTTCTCAGCTGAAAACTCAGCTCTGCTGAGAGAGAGAAATAAGGCATGGACCCTTGCAAGGTGTACTGGTAAGCCCAGTCATTGGGTTGAATTTAGGCACCTTAGAAATAAATGTACCTCCACAATACTCCACACACTAGACAGTTTTGTAATCTGAAACGATTTTAAAACCCTGAGAGACCACAGACTACAGGACAATTTCCAAAGATTTGTCATCTTTAATCCTCTGAACGAACACATTAGACGACTCAGCCAGACTGTCAGATCGCTGGAGACCACACATCTGCCGACCTGCCTGCGACCTCGTGTGATCATGTGACTTCAAAAAAAAAAAAAAAAAAAAAAAAAACAAACCTGAATGTCTGTCGATACTGTCTTGCTGTCTCTCCACAACAGGCTGTCCTGGCGTGTGTTACAGGTGCAGCAACAATCATAAAACAGGGGAAAGACTCAGGACGAAATCCTGGCTGAAATTAGGGTACCAATGTGTTTATGGTTGTGAGCGGTGAAAGTACGTATGGTTCGTCTGGTGACGCTACCGGTGTGCTCACTATCATTGGTTGTTGTGGGTACTCTGTCAGTGGCACTACAACCTAGAATCATAAATATCAAACCTGTTTGATATTTACCATTCAGGGTCTGGGAGGCTACGACGCGATTTGGAGCAGTAAATTAATCGTTTTGATGCCACACACGTGCAGACTACTCAGACAAATAATGGTTTGCGACGAGGCTCCAGTCGGTATACGCCCCCACAATCGTCGAGGGAGTCAAATCTGAAAATCGGGCTCAAAATCCTGTAGTGTGTGGCCGGCCTACGGAAGGCTAAAATGAATTTCTATTTGATTCTTGTTCCCAATCCCCACTCTAAGCCCTCAAAATTCTGGAAGGGGATAAATTCCCTTAATCAGAAGTCCTCCCCCTCACCTTACCTCAGCTGATGGCACCATAATAACTGACCACAAAGACATCTGTGTGGCCTTTAATGATCACTTTAATGCGGCTGGCAATCTATTTGAAAAAAGATACATGAGACCCCCTCTCTCTATTATTGATCATTCCTCCCAGGCCATGCCAAGATCAAGATCCAAATTTACTCTGCAACCCTTTTCCTTTGATTAAGTTCTCAGTGCTTTATTAGCTTTGGACTCCAAATATTTTACTGGGGACGATAATCTCGATCACTGCCTTTTAAAGCTTGCAGCCTCTATTTTAGTGAACAACATTACATATATCTTTAATCTATTTTATCTTGTACTGTTCCCTTGGCTTGGAAGACTGCATATGTCACTCCCCTCCACAAAGGTGTTGAAACAGCAGTCATGAACAACTACAGGCCTATCTCTAAACTGTCATGCCTTGCTAAAATATTCGAATCTTTGGTAAATGAGAAACTCAGATCATTTCTTTTAGATTATTCTGTTTTAAATACACACCAGTCTGATAGAGATGGGCGATACCAATGTTTTTTAATTCGATACAATACTGATACTTTCTGATGTAATTTTATCGATACTGATAGCGATACTTTTGAAGAAAGAATAAAATATTGAGCTCACAAACTTTCAAAAGTTACACATTTCTGGCAGTTAAAAAGGCGTATGCAGGTCAGTCAGAAATTTATTTAGGGGGAAAATTCAATTAAATTAAAATGTTTAAGAAGGTAAAAAAAAATAGAATAAACTATAATCATAGCACAAACTTGTATATATAATTAAAATATCCACACTATAACCAATTTTTCTTTTTTTAAATTCAGATAGAATGGCTGGCCATCTATACCCACTAATTTGAAACAAAAATGTAAGAATTACAAGCCATTGAATATTTTCATAGAAATATTTATCTTGTTATGTTTGTTATGTTTACAATTTGGTCTTGTGGTATTGGCATGTGGTCTCAGTATTTTTTATGTTTTCTTACAATTTTGAAATTGACTTAGGGGCCACACTGAGTGAGGAAGACAGCCAGGTTCACATCACAGACTATAAAATGACTTCATATGCCAGCGAGTGGAGTTGCTGAAATCTGTTACTCATTAATGATTGGTCCTCAAAGTCACATGGTACGGCAGGGTGGACATGTCCGATTGGTCCTTAAAGCCATGTGATATGGACGAGCAGGTAAGGCATGTTTGATTGGTCTCCAAATTCACGTGACATAGACGCAGTAAAGTTTTGTATTGCACTGCTGATAATGTTCAGTCTGCTGTGTGTTCTCTTCAGAGCTGTTTTAAGGCGCATTCACACCAGAGCTGTTTGGTCCGCTTTAAACAAACTCTGGTCCGTTTTTCTGGATAGTCCGGTTCGTTGGGAGTGGTGTGAAAGCTCACACGAACTCTGATGCGGACCAAACAAGCAGACTCTGGTCCGCTTGAAAACAGGGGGTCTCGGTCCGCTTCCAACCAAACCCTGGTGCGGTTCGTTTGAGATGTGAAAGCAAAGTGGAGCATCTTGTGAACCAAAGACAGGACGTGGCATAAAGCATAATAATATAAGGATTTATATGTGATTTAATATACTCAAATACATTGCCTGGCCAAAAGAAAAAGTCGTCACCAAAAAAAGACCACACACTAATATTTTGTTGGACTGCCTTTAGCTTTGATTACAGCATGCATTTGCGGTGGCATTGTTTCGATAAGCTTCTGCAATGTCACAAGATTTATTTCCATCCAGTGTTGCATTAATTTTAATATTGATGATGGGAGAGTCTGACCACTGCGCAAGGCCTTCTCCAGCACATCCCAAAGATTCTCAATGGGGTTACGGTCTGGACTCTGTGGTGGCCAATCCATGTGTGAAAATGATGTCTCATGCTCCCTGAACCACTCTTTCACAATTTGAGCCCGATGAATCCTGGCATTGTCATCTTGGAATATGCCCGTGCCATTAGGGAAGAAAAAATCCATAGTTTAAGAAATAAGAAGTTATTCATTGCATCAGCTGGGGTTAAATAACTTGTTGCCAGCTGAAAGATAATCGCCCATGCAGTAATTATCCAATAGGAGGGTTGTACCTATTTGCTTAGTTAAATCCAGGTGGCGAAGTTTTTTTTTTTTGCCCAGGCAGTGTACATGGCGGTACCTCGCTTAGCGTTTATGTATCCATGGCAACACGTCGTGGTCCGTGCTTATTTATTCATCTCATGTAAAGAACGGCATGTTGGACATCTCACCGTCTCGCTGGCTGCTCCTTATGCCCCAGTGCAAGAACAGAAACCCCAAGACAGCATCAATTCTGTTTTTTTTTTTTTTTCATTGTTTATGTGGAAAAAACACTGGTGGAAGGAGCTGGATTTCCCCGCTTCGTCTTCTTCTATGCCAGCTTTTCTTCTTGGTCGCCATTTGTTTGTGACGACAGCGCCCCTAGTGGGCAGATGTTGTAGGTGTTCAGATGTTTTGGTCTGTTTAACAAAGAGCCGTATGAATGCAAACCAAACCAAACCAAAGGAAAGTGCAACAATGTTGCAATTTCTGTTCCAAAACGGACCGAGTCCCCCGGACAATCAGGTGTGAAAACAACCTTAATGATTTTGAGGTTGCTCTGACCAATCACAGGCTAGTTCTAAATGCAGAGAAAACCAAGTTTATGCTCTTTTCTAGAGCTAAAAACATTGATTTTGAGAGTGTTATTTTACTACTAATGGTGGCACCAATATTGAAAGAGTGTCAGAATATTAATATCTTGGCATTTGCATTGATCAGAAGATTACTTTTAAAAATCACGTTTCTAATTTGGTTGGTACATTTGTCAAAAAATTGGCTTTTTCTATAGAAATAAATCGTACTTTCCTCTGCATTGTAGAAAAACTCTGGTTGAGGCAACCTTTTATCAGTGTTGGATTGTGCTGTTATTTTGTACAGGCATGCCTCGGCTGCAAATCTAAAACCCCTAGATGCTGTTTTCCACTCTGCACTTAGGTTCATTACTGGTGATGCCTATAACACTCACCGCTGCATCCTTTACGGTGAGGTTGGGTGGACGTCGCTCTCAGAGAGGCGCGACCTGCATACATACATGTTTATTTACAAGGCTCTACTTGGGATGTGTCCTCCTTACATCTCCTCCATGTTAGCCTGGTCCTCTGGAACACATAACACCCATTCTAGTTACTGCCTAACTCTCCAGGTTCCAGAAGTCCATTCTGAGCTTGGCAGATCTGCCTTTAGTTTCTTTGCACCAGCTGCTTTGAACCCAGTGCAGAGCACTTTAAAAATCAAAGAACTGGTTACTGTGGGGCATTTCAAATCATTATTACTGAATTTCTTGTGCTCTGATTGCACTTGTGTCACCTGACTTTGATGTGCCTTTTCTGATTGATATTATGTTTTTTTTTTAACTTCCAAATGTACTTTGTCTTTTGAATATGTCTGATATCGTGCATTTTCATTACTTTTATGCTTGACATCATTGTAAATGAGGGCTCGCCCTCAATGATTTTCAAGTTTAAATAAATAAAGAGAATGCACAGTTATCTGTGAATGATGTATCTTGGTTCAGTTGATGCTTTTTGTTCTGCTGCGTGCTGTTAGTCAATCTTCCATAATTTATGCATAATAGCACAGCATGCACAACGCTAAAGATACATTTTTAAAGGCAATTGCAGAGCTTCAATGTTTAAACATCTATGAAAGACTTGATCAGAACAAAGCTGAAATATGCAAAAGGAAATATCTGAGCCAAGTAATTGAACAGCTTTTACTAAACTGCCAATGCTGCACGTTGGAGTTAACCTCTCTCTTTAGAATTTAATACCAGACTAACATTGACTCGTGATAAGCAAATATTTGCTTAATCTGTTTGAATTAAGGAAACACCTTGTAGTGGATGATGGCTGCCACTCAGGCGTGATGCTCTTGTAAGAATGAATGAGCATTTGTCATGAGTGTATCCAACAGAGTTTGATTTCCTTCAGCTTACACACATTGTCCCTTTACTTGGCTGGGGTGATTTAAAGTTGGTAAATGATGATATTAATAATTCTTGGATTGCATTGTGTTGCTGTGCTAGCCTCTTTTGATCTTTAACTCATTGAGTGCCAGCCCTTTTATAAAATGGAAAGTGGTTTGTGCCAGCATTTTTGGCCATTTTGAGTCATCTTTCAAGACCTACAGAATATTTTGTACTATGACTCTGAAAACACAGAATAGCTCAAATGAAAGAACAAATTCTCTAATTCATCATGGAAAAAAATGTTTGTTTGCAGCTTGTTCCATTCTTGATTTATCTGAAGTCGAATAGAGGCTAGTTTCACCAAAGAGACCTTTTTTTTCCTAGAAAGCTGAGAAAAATGCATTTTTGTGAAAGAGAGTCTGTCAAGCAAAACTGTGATTTGAATGTTATAAAATTTTGCCTTCAGTGACATAAAAGACATCTGAAAATTACAAATGCTATTTTACTGTAAAATAAATCACAGTGCTTCCAGTGACTGTCATTCACACTATGGAACTGGACGGCCTCCACGTGACCCCCTATACGCCCACGTCCTCTCCTGCCTGTCCCCTGGCACTGCCTGTAAATTATAGAAGTAATATAATATAAAATATGTTTTATATATATATATATATATATATAATCTATAATAAAGAATCTTTTTGTTCTTACCTCTTTTCCTGCCAACAGACGGTGTTGTAGAACTGCATGGGGTTTACTCTTCTCTCAAGTCTGCTTCTGAAATCACAGAGCAGGAGCACATGAGTGACTGTTTCATTCGATAAATTTGGCTGAATAATCAGTGAGTTTCTAACGTTGACTTACCTCCATCACTCTGGGACAGAGAACAAGATCTGCTTCGCTCACTCAGCAGCCATTCCTCACAGTCTGGGTTTGAAAAGTCGGTCTCTGAAGTGTTGTTGTCACAGTGCCAGTCATGTCTCCCTTTAGAACAATAAGTTGTCTGATTTTTATTTGCATGATTTTGTGTAGTTTTAATTGAATGATTTTTATTTGCCAGTTTTTAATCGTGTGTTTTTTTAATTAGTTTTACCGATTTCGCTAGTGAGACAACTGATTAACGCAGCTGAGACTAATTGGACTGTGTACCCGCCACTGATTGGATGGAAGGACATTGAGCTGATTTTAAAAAGACTCACAGGTGTGAATAGAGGGCAGACTGGGAGAGGAAAGCGAGAGGGACGGAGAGTGAACTCAAGGAGGCTCAAAGAGACAAAGGAAGACGGAGACGGAGCGGAGGGAGCCGGGCGCGGACGTGGGACTGGAGGACTAAAACAGAGACTGAGACAATGCGCTAACAAAGATAAGTAAAGGACGGTGTCCAGTCTTCTGCTGTTGGGAGTGTGTGAGCTTGTCTGGTGTAAAGTTGGATTACTGATGACCGCTTGCTTTCTGTAGCTGCCGGTTCGAGTGGGGAGGACGGAAGCAGACTGGAGCTGGGCTGCGACTGCGCCAAAGCGGGGGGGGGGGTGAAGACTACAGGGAGCGTTGGACGCGGAGGAGGCTTGTTACAACGCCTATCAAAGCTAAGTAAAGGAAAGCAACCAAGCCTACTTACCAGAGGGTGTGTGTGATTCTCTGCATTTTGGCTGTACCTAGTCTGAGCCACTCTCCCTCCTCCACAGCGCTGTGGAGCATCGGTGGGGCGGCGGCGAGAAGGCCACGGAGGTACGGAGGCCCAAAGAGGAAGCTGCGCTGCGTTCTTACAGACCCGCGTCACCTGTTCCCTGAAAAGAACTCTTCTCAAGGAAGTAACCCAACTGTACTTTAACTGTAACCAGCTTCAGCCACTAGAGACCTTGGATTGTGTTTTAATCTGATTTTAGCGCCAAAAAAAAGAACAATTTTTTTATTTAAAGGATTTTAGGTTTTACTAAAATAGCCTGTTTTATCTTGTTTTAGTTTAAACATCTATTTTACTTTGTTCAATTCTAAACTCTGGAAAATAAACATTTTTAACTGCTCACATGCCTTTAAGTTTTTTTTTTAACAGTGGAAAGACTTTTTTTATACTGGTGTAAGTTTTGAACCTTTTAAATGTGTGACATTGTCGCTGTATGTATCAAGCTGGTGAGCAGCTGCCTTTTTCCTCCAACGCGCGGGGGAGACCTCGCAGCATTCTTTAGCCTCTTGGCCGGCATAGGCAGATGAATGGCCATGCTGATCCCTGGATTCGCTGTCGTTAAGTTCGGTGTCGGTTTCAGTAAGTAAGCGATTTTTCAGACAAAAGTTTAAAGTTTCTTCCAGCATCTATTTAATAACTTTTAGCTTAGATTACCTCCGTAATGATCGCTCTCTCTTTGACCCCAGGGTCTCCACCTCTTATCCCCGTAGCTTTGATCTACCGTCTCTTCCGTGTTCCGACTATAAACATCCGACTACGTATCCCAGAAGGCCCAAAATTACTCACAGGGAGCGTGAGAGAGCCCCCTTGTGCCTGCCGCCAAAAAAACACTTTGACGTATATATACATCAATGGCACTCAATGAGTTAACAGTAGATTTCTTAAGTTGCACGGTATCAAGCAATGCTGGCAGATCCAGCTTGAAATACACCACATCTCTTCAGCCCTGAGCCTTCTCAGAATTCTTCATCTTGTTTGTAACTCGACTTTAAATGTATCATGTGTCACGTTTCATGTGTCATGTATCATATGTCATGCAACAGTTACAGACTACTTGGATGGCACACTGCTGCACTGGTTGGTGTCTTAAGTTAAGCTACGGCTGTTATCACCATACTTCTATCTGACGTTGGCGGCAGTTGCCCATAATACTTTGGGGGGCTTTCAAGTGTAGCAATATTTATAGTTTCTTCATCTTTAAAGGATCTTGCTTTTCATTCTTCAGTCCCAAAAGAGTTGGAGTCACATTTTCTAAAACATTCCAGTGAACAAATATTGATGGGGTATTCATTCACTAAAACAATTTATTTTCCTTCCATGATGAAAAAACTGCTTCCTGGCTTGCTGCCCCGTGGGTCTGCTTCCTCCAGCTATAGTGTCACACATGATGAGCTCCTGGCACTCAAGCTACATTATCTTCCTGAGCTACACTCTGTGGAGCTACTCCATTCTACACATCTATGCAAAATTGCAAGCTGTTGATCTTTCTTCCAATGACACCCCAAACCTCAGAAGAAAGATCTGACCCATCAACGACTTCAATCAAAGTCGACCTTTCCATGTTTGAAGAGCATCTGCTCTGCCTTCCTCTGATAATGCATATCAGGTGGTTTACTGGGTTAAGGATAGCAAAATGCCTTTATCAACTGAAATGCTGCTTTATGCCTAACTCGTCTGGATGGTGTATTCCTCTGGCTGTAGTGGTGCACAAGGAGAATGGCCTGAAGGTGATGCACATCCAGGACTATTATATAGTAGCTAGTAGCTACAGCAGCTAGCATTGGGCTCCCTGGCAAACATGTTGCCACAATAAATGCTTAAACTACAACGTTGGATTATCGACTGAAATGGGTTAAAAGAGGTTAAATTTCACTAAAACATGCAGAAATTGGTTAAAAGTAGCAACAAATTGCTTGAAGGGGTAAAAATTGGCAGTGCTGTAGTAAAAACAGTATGAAAAGTGAAAAAAAGTTTATGAATTGCAAAAATGGGTTTGACATGGAGAAAACTGGCAGAAAGTGGTTCAAGAGTGGTAAATATTGATTGTAAGTGGCAAAAAAGGTCAAAAGAGGCAGGGGGTATTGGTAAATCAGCGAATAAGAGTAAGAAAAATAAAAAGTGTCAAAAATGGGTAAAAGTGCAAAAATTTGGCTAAAAGTGTCAAAATGGTCAAAGAAATGGTATAAAGTGTTTGCAATACAGCGAAAAAGAGTTAAAAGTGTTTGGATTGTGGCAAAAAAGGGTTAAAGTGTTTGGATTGTGGCAAAAAAGGGTTAAAGTATTTGAAACGTGGCAAAAAAGGGTTAAAAGTGTTTGCATTATGGCGAAAAAGAGTTAAAATCATTTGGATTGTGGCAAAAAAAAAGGCTAATAGTGTTTGGAACGTGGCAAAAAAGGGTTAAAGTGTTTGGAACGTGGCAAAAAAAGGGTTAAAGTGTTTTGAACGTGGAAAAAAAAGGTAAAAGTGGCAATGACTTAGCTAAAAATTCCAAAAATCAGTTAACCATGGCAACAAATGTGCCAAAATAGACAGAAACAATGATGAAAGGGGGTTAAAAAGTTCCACAAATGGGCTCAGACTAGACGTCATTGTGGGTGGCTCTCGTTACCCCAAATGACCCCTCTTTGTAATAACCATTTATTCTTAGCTGCCAGGATTGACCCTAGGTTTAAATCCTTGGAACAAAAGGGTATTCAGCACCTACTGAACTTATTTTTAGACAACCTATTTGCTAGTTTTGACCAATTATGTAATAATTCTGTTCTAAACAGATCTGACTTTTTTAGATACTTTCAGTCACACGATTTTGTCAGAACTCATTCTCCTCAGTTTCCCCAAATCCCCCCACCTAGTGGCGTTGACCTGCTGCTGAAGGCGAGTGCCTTACCCAAGGGCCATGTTTCCCACCTTTATGCTTTCTTGATGGCGAAGGATGAACCTGCTCTTGACAGAATCAGGAAAGAGTGGCAGGAAGAACTGCAGACCGTTTTTTCTGATGATTTCTGGAACGAGGCCCTGAAGGGGGTCAACTCATCCTCCAGCTGTGCTAGACTCATACAATCTAAGGTGCTTCATAGGCTTCATTACAGTAAAGCAAAACTCTCAAAGTTGTATCCAGACAAGCTGGAGGATAGATGTGACAGATGTGCACGAGCCCCCTGTATGGGACGTTGTATACTTTTTTATTGTACTTTTGTAATGCATCTCTCTTTTTCTGAAAATAAAAAAGTTGAAACATAAAAAGTGGCACAAATAAACGAATTGATCAGAACTCAGTCTCAGCTTGACACACTTTTCATCTCCGAAATGAAGTAACTGTAAGCCAGGAGGCTAGCATCAATGCTGCTCATCCAACACACATACATTGATACTTTTAATAACAGGACTGAGCTGGGTCTCTTCACTGGGCTTTTAGGATCCCAGCCACGTGTTTTCTCTACTTCTCTTGTGACACAGGACTCTTTCATTTTATTTGTGTTGGATTAAGTCTTGATTTCCATTGAATTTCTTTTGACACTGACACTTTCCTGAAGACACTTCTCAAACATTTACATAGTGATGACTTTCAAAACCAGTTAGGTCCATAAACCTGACAAAGAAAATCTCCTTGTGGGGAGAAACAAGCTTCAGAGAATCTGATACGATTCTGAAATATTTGTTTAGACAAAGATATAGCACCCTTAAAAAGTGTTCTCAACCTTGGTTAGTTTACCCTTTTATTGATTTTATACATCAGTCATGGTCAATATAATTTTGTTTTTTTAACAAAAAAATAAAACTATTTAATGTCAAAGGGAAAACAGATTTCTATAAAGTAATAGTACTTAAACGAAAAATATGTAAGATCAGTGACTACATAAATATTCACCACTATCAAAGTGACTGATGTAATTCAACAGAGGTCCAACCAGTTGGTGCTAGTAGTCTCACAATTAGTGATAGGGGATCAACTGTGTGCACTCAATGTGTCTGAAATGACTGTAGTATAAAGACACCTGTGTGGAAGGTCAAGTCACTGGTTAATCCATATTCATGGCTACCATTACACCATGAACATAAAAGAACACTCCAGGAAACTCAGAGAAAAAGTCACTGAAAAGTCTAAGTCAGGGGATGAATGCAAAAAACTTCCAAGGCCCTGAACATCCCCCAGAGTTCAGTTAAGTCCATCATGAAGAAATGAAAAGAATATGGCACATGTGTAAATCTGCCTGGATCAGGCCGTCCTCACAAACTTAGTGAGCTTACAAGAAGAAGATGAGTGAGAGAGTCCACCAAGACACCTATGACTACTCTGAAGGAGTTCAAGGCTTCACCAGTCAGAGTTTTATGGGAGAGTGGCAAAGAGAAAGCCACTGTTGAAGAAAACTCGGATAAAATCTGGACTAGAGTACGCTTAAAGGCATGTGGGAGACTCCATGGTCAAGTGAGAGGAAGTTTGTTGGTCTGATGAGACAAGAATGGAGCTTTTACAGTTTTTTTTCCCATTGCTAACACACTAAAATGACATGCATAGCGCAGTTATTTAAACTGGCACAAAGAGAGCAAAACCTCTTCTCAAGTCTCCAAAACTCTAAACACATTTTCTGCTTTACACACATTTTGCAATTCAAAATGCCACTTTTTAATTGCACTGAACACGGTTCTCTGTGTAACCAGGTTAAAATAATATCTTTTTTTATGTATGAAACTTCACCAAATCCTGACAGAAACTGAGAAAATTTTGTTTTATCATGGTTAAAACACGTTTTATGGCTCCATTTATCAGTGTTGTTAATACCTGTACTGTCACTTTAAGAGATCATTGTTTACATGACGTCAGTGCAGTGTTTCTCTCAGTTCGTGCTATGCTCACTGAGAGAAGGTAAGGACTCTAGCTCTCTGCTGACTGTTAGCATTTATTTCTTTTTGTAAACGATGAAAAATCTTGCATTGTGTTATCATAAGTCACTCATAAGGTTGTTAACATGCAGAAGAGTTGTGTCAGTCATGTATAAACTTTATAACTGCACTTTGAGAAGTTTATTAGTGGACACGTTTCCAGGTGCTACAGGGTTTCTCCATGTGTTTATCTGCTAACAGGGGACTGGAGACCCGTGTGTGTGGGAGATACTGCATGTCACAGAACCTTTGTATTTTCTTCTGACTTGTACAGGTATGTGTATTTCATATGTTCATGGTTTACATAAATAGTTACAGTGGTTGCAATTTATACACCGTAAAATGCATTAAGCATTTTTAAGGTTTATTTCATTTATTTGTATGTTTTATTTAGAAACATTTTCTGTTAAAAAAACAAGTTAAACTTGTTTAAAAAGCACAATTTGCATGTCTAAATTAAAATGCAGTTCATGCTTGCTCACTGAGAGAAGGGGACTGGAGACCCGTGTGTGTGGGAGACACTGCATGTCACAGATCCTTTGTATTTTCTTTTGACTTGTACAGATGCCATCAGTACGGTTCTATTAAATGAACAACCAGCTGCAACTTGTGGTCCGAGTCCTCCTTCAGCACAACGACAGAACACAACGCAGATGACACTACATGACGGGCGTGTTTCCAGTGAGGTTTAGAACCACAGCAGGGCAGATACACCACTCGTTACATCTGCATAAGACACAACAATCTGACATAAAGTCACACGTTTGCCATTTTGAAACACTGCCATTAAAAATGACACTACATGAGCTAATTGACCAATATATGTGCCATCTACCCAGACAGCTCTATGGTTAATTGTTACCACTTCAATCAGGAAGTAAGCACTATAAAAAGACTAAAGGTGAACACCTTTTTTTTTTTTTTTAACAACAACAATGGAAGACGTTGCAGAGAGAGGAAGAGGGAGGGTGAGAATGAGAGGGGGAGGAAGAGTGAGAAGTAGGGGTAGAGCTGGTAGAGGAGTCCATGGCCACAGAAGACAACAACTTTCAAATGAAATCAGGGCAGCCTTAGTTGATCATGTCATCAACCAATCAACTGATTATTTTTCTTGCCTATTTTTTTTCTATATATTTTTCTGCACATTTTTACTGCAAATTTCTTTTTCAGTTTACTGTTTTTTTGTGAGCATGTCTCTGTTCACTCCAATGTACATATATCTGCTGTGCATATGTTGCACTGACTTGTTTGGTGAAAAATAGAAAAATAAATGCTTCATCAGCATGTGTATATATGCAAATATTTCTGTGCATGTGAACAATCTGAAGAATTTACTACAATTTGAACCATTTTAGTACTATGGCAAAGCATACTAAAGATGAGAGTGCTTTTCATTATGCCCAACAGTTTGTAGTTGGTTAGACAAAAATCTGGTAATATGAATGAAGTGTGTGCCGTTTGGTGCAAAAGTTTGATTTTGATAATGCTATATATAGTTTTGGTTGCAGCGCTTCATTCTGCAGGATATATGAGGTGTTTTGCAGTTTGGGTGTGTGGTTTTGTGAATTGTGTTAAGTATTTTGATAAAACCAGCCTAGTTTGCAAAATTGTGTTTTAGCAATTGGAAAAAAACTGTAAGCCATCCGACAAGATGTCAAACACACCATCCCCACTGTGAAGCACACAAAGGTGTAACAGAGCTGTACACGCTCGAGCTTACACACACACACACCCCAGTGTCCCGTAATCAGATGGCAGCTGCTGCTTTCAATCAAACTCGAAACTCTGGATTTCTCGGTTCAAAACTTTGTATTTTCTAAATGAAATACAGGGAAAATAACATGAACATTCATTTTGATCAATTAGATCAATTAGACTTTTTTCCTCAATGTTTTTTAGTTGGAGGTCCAACTTTAAGTGTGTCACAGCGCATGTATTTAGGTCGGAGGTCTGAAATTTCCATGTAGTACTGGGCTCACTTGAACACATAATAGAACTTTTCAGATGCTGCTGTGAGCAGAGATGTGTCTGTTCTCTCTCCTCTCCTGTACAGAGTATGATCAGCTCTCTAACCTCACAGTCTCTCCAGTTAATCCACATTATTCTTTGTTTTATCCCCCTGTTGTTTTCTCAGATGAAATGCTGCTCGATTATGTTTAAGGAGACACCAGCGCACACTCGCAGTTGCAGAATGCCGGGACGTCCTTTCACACTCGTTGCGGAGAAGTCTGTTACGGCTCTGATACTACCTCTCGATCCGGATCAGAGGTGGGGCAAGATTGACTCCCCATTGTGGAACAGTTGATTTCAGACAGAATGGCGTTGCAGAATGAAGGCGTAACAGACACGGAAAAGAGGGGCAGTGTGAAAGTAGCTTGTGTGTGAAGTGAGTCGCTGACTGTTCTGTTAAATTTTTCAGCTGTCCCAGAAGCAGAGCCTGATGTGAAGGTGGGAGAACCATCCGTTCAAGGGGGTCAGTTTTTTTTTTTTTTTTTTAATCAAAAATTCAACACAATACCCATATTTTTCATACCCACAGGAATGTAAATGAATAGAGCCACATCAATGAACAAATGATGGAATTGTTATTTAATCAATCTGAGCACTTTAAAGAAGGAGGGAAGTAATCTATCACAGCTTTATTTAGACCAGATATTTTACGATTGTAATTCATGCATGTATGTTTATCTTTGGTAGAGCTAGTGCTGCCTCTCATGTCACAACCTTATCCTTTTCAGTGTATTTCCTTAGTTGTATTCTATCGATAAAATACAGTAGTATCACTAAATATGTCGTGTCCATTACAGAGACCCCAAGGAGGAGACCCCCGAGTCACTCCAAACAGCAGCTGAGGAAGGTGGAGAGGATGTTGCTGGAGGTCCTGAGGACCAGTCCACCAGCAGCAGCTCCAGCTCCTCTCTCTGAGGATGAAATGTTCCTCAAAAGTCTGCTTCCTTACCTGCAGGGATTGCCACCCCAGATGAAAGAATTTGTCGTCAAATTCAGAAACTGATTCATGAGTATATCACTGTGCTGCTTAATCTAGAACAGTTGGAACCAACAGAACAGTTTTGGTTTCTACAAACTGAGGCAACAATCTCTGCAGGGAACGAGCCAGACTTTAATCTCCTTTCTCCTCTCTGTCTGATCCCTCTCTCTTCAATTTAACTCCTCCAAGCAAGCTTCTTCGTGTTTCTGTTGCAAACTGATTTTAGTTTGTTTAAATGTTATGTTAAATGTTTGTCCTTTTTATAAATTAAATTGTCTTTTAAAACGATCATAGTTTGACTTTTTAAGGTAACGGTCTCATGTGTTTCTCTAATTATCATGGAGTAGATAATGTGTTAACATTAACACTCATGTCAGTGTCAGCACTATATGATCATTTAAAGTCTAAATATTGCTCATGTTTGCTTAGCTGCTAAATCTGGGATAATTCTCAGTCAAAAACTTCTTGATTGGAAGCCATCTTATATATTTTAGCTCTTACCAAGGTAATAAAAAGAACAAGTACTACATTTTAGTCATAAAATCATTCACAGATTCAGCAGTCCTGATACATGTTGCTGTCGTGTTGTTTTATTTGAAGTAAAGAGCTGTCTGTCATTACGTTAATAATTACTCATTCTAAAGCCCAGAATCTACCTCCTTTTTCCCAGTAGATCATGTAGATAGATGAGCTATTTCTGGACTTGTGGACATTACTCTGTTAAGAATAGGCTACCAATGTACCAATGATACAAGGAAATGTATCTTTTAAACAAAAAATAAAATTAGTTACTGATTATTCCTATTAGCATTCAGAATTTCATAATAATAATAATAATAAGAGGACAGGTATCAAAGCACTGAAACAACTTTTTTATGGTGTTTATATGAAATATAAAAGAGCTGGAAGTTTGCTCCTTGATGTTGTGGCTGTCTCTTAAAAGAGCTGTTGTGATGTGAGGCTTTTTGCACTACATGGTGGGTTGCCATGGGACTGCTAACGTAAGAAATGCTGACATTATGGATAAAATGTTGAGAATAAAATGGAAACGTTGAAATAGTTAAAATGTTGAGAATAAAGTGGAAACGTTGAAATAGTTAAAATGTAGAGAATAAAGTGTACATGTTGAGAAAAAAGTGTAAATGATGAGATTATAGTGTAAATGTTGAGAATTAGGTCAAAATGTTGAGAATATAGTAGAAATGATGAGATTATAGTTAGAATGTTTAGAATAACATTGAAATATTGAGAATAAAGTTGACATGTTGAAAATATAGTTAAAATGTTGAGAATAAGTTCAAAATGTTGAGAATATAATGGAAATGTTAAGATTATAGTTAAAATGTTGAGAATAACATTGAAATGTTGAGAATAAAGTCAATATGTTGGAAATATAGTTAAATGTTGAGAAAAAAGTGGAAATGTGAATAAATTGGAAATGTTAAGACAATAGTCAAAATGCTGAGAATTAAGTAAAAATTTTGCAATTTTAGTAAAATGTTGAGAATAAAGTAGAAATGTTGAGAATAAAGTAAAATGTTGCGACAATAGTAAGTTGAGAATAAAGTAAAAATGTTGTAATTATAGTAAAATGTTGAGAATAAAGTAGAAATGTTGAGAATGAAGTAAAAATGTTGCGATTATAATAAAATGTTGACAATACAGTGGAAATGTTGAGATTATAGTGAAAATTATGAAAATAAAGTGTAAATGTTGATACTATAGTTAAAATGTTGAGAATGAAGTGAAAATGTTGAGAATTAAGTGGAAATGTTGAGATTATAGTTAAAATGTTTAGATAAAAGTCAAAATGTTGAGAATGAAGTAGAAATGTTGAGAATATAGTTAAAATATTGAGATTATAGTTAAAATGTTGAGAATAAATTTGAAATGAGGAGATTACATTTTAAATGTGGAGATTGGAGTTGAAATGTCAAGAATAAAGTTGAAATATCAGAAATAAGGTCAAAATTGTAAGAATAAAGTTGAAATACAGTTTCAAGATTTAATTTGAAAAGACTTAAAGTTGAAAATGTCAAGGATAAACTAAAAAAACTGTTTCAAGACTAAAGTCAAAATGACGAGAATTAATTTGAAATGGTGAGAATAAAGTCAAAACTAACTTTACAGCAAATTTTAGACACTGTGTTTATGTGAGCTAAAAGAGGGAGAAGTTCTTTGTCAACCCAATTCTGAAGAATAGTTTCACATGTTCATTGATAAGGCATTTTGTAGAGTAAGTTTGTTATTGTCTCTATTACTCCTACATTAGCATGAGGGACTTCACTGCGCTTTTCTTACTTTCTCTGCCTTTCTGTCTGATCAGCTGCAGAAACGCACTGGTGATGGACTTCACCTTGATATGTAATGAGAGAGCCAGGGGAGATCAATCACTCGTTTACTGATCACGTACAGCTTGCTGGCCAAAATGGAATCTTGTCATTTCGACTGTCATTTCAGAGTGGCCAGCATTATTTTTCCCTTTACCTCTGGCCCTTATCCTCTTCTACAGATACTTTAAGCATGAATCATGTCTCTGCATTGGCTTGAGAGAGAAACACTCACACTATGGCCGTGTTCTTGAACTGATAAAATGTAAGAGAAAACATTTTTTAAGAACTCAAATGTCAGCTTTAAATCTATTCAGATGTGTTTGAACTACAGAGAGCACAGAGACACCCAGGAACCAAACCTCAGCCTAAACCCAGGATAGAGAGATTCAGTGAATCTGTGCTGCTAAATATTAAAATAACAATAATATAGAGGGCTGCACGATGTTGTGAAAACTACACAAACTATTTTAGTTTCAATCATGAATTCCAAGCATTATTCAAGTAAGGAATTAATTAATCAATTAGTTCATTAATCAATCAAACAGTTAAATGAAATCAATGAAATTTAAAGGGCTGTAGGCACCGGCCAAAAAGAACAAATGAGGGGTGGTGAACGTAGCTAACCATGCAATGGGCCATTGGACCAGCCACCACCCCTAACTTAAACTACCTAACCAAAAATAATGACTCAAGATGGAAAAGAAAACAACGAGAACACATGACTACTTGGGCACGCAGGTGGTCGAGTGGTTTAAGGCATAACCCATGTATGCGGGCAGCCCGGGATTCGAATCCGCCCTGTGGCCCTTTACCACGTCTCTCCCCATCTCTTCCCTGTTTCCGAGTCTATCCTTTAAAAAAAAACGACTACGGGCGAAGTACAGCCAAAATAAGACAACAAAACCCAGAAATCTTGACATGCATGGGGATAAATTAACTAAGGGGGAAAAGAAACGCTTGGAAAAATTACTTAATTAATGAAAAGAGAAGGTTAACCAAACAAACAAACCTCCTCGCATGTTTGTCCTTGGAGTGTGTGTGGCTCTCTGGCTGGCTTTGCTGCTCTCTGTTCTGCATGCTCCTCTGCCCTGCCACTCTAAATACTCCCCTCCCCCACCACTGAGCACAGATTGTGCTCAGGTGTGTCAGAGCCTGCAGGTAGAGGGAGGAGGGGAGCCAGGGGGAGCAGGGAGAGAGGAGACATGCAGCAGCCTGCAACACGTAACAATGGATAATTGCTAATAATAAGTGATACTCTGAATGTCTACCGAGTCCTTTCTCCAAACCTGTAGCTTTAATTTCTGTCTCAATTGTAAGTTTTCACACTTTGAATCACTGAGCAGGCTCACCACCTTCAGCTTCAGTGTTGTTTACCTTAGCAACAGTCTGCAGCTGCACCTGCCTTTGCCACCTCTCCATCCGCTGCTGACGTCTCCACTCCATCCCCTCCGGGGTCATCATCATCTGTCACTCCTGCTACTGTCTCCTCTGTTTAAAGCAAACATCTCGCCAGGGAAAGGGCTGCATGTCAGCCTCCTCTCTGTCAGGCGGCGCCTCCATCAACCCTCATCATCAGGGACGCCGTCATAAGGAACATGTGCATGAGGTGGCGGTCACGCTGTCATTCCCTGGTGCCACCGTTAAGGACATAGCGGAGAAAATTCCTGACATCAGGAAATCCTATCCGAAGGTCAACAGACTCATCATCCATTCAGGTACAAACGACATTTCCAAACAGCAGTCTGAACTTTTTAAAACAAGATTTCCTCCACCTCTTTAACGCAGTAAATTAGTCCCTTTTAGGTGTTTTTATTTCTGGCCACACCCCCACCTGTGACCAAGACGTGGGGTGTTCCAGCAGGCTGTTAAGTGTAAACACCTGGTTCTCCTCTGCCTGTGGCTCTCATAACGTAGGCTTTACTAACAATTTTGATGCCTTCTGGCAGAGAAGACATCTCTTCGAGGCTGACAGGCTTCAGTTGCCATCTGCTGTCCACCAACCTGACATCCAGCATGCCCGCTTGTCAGCCCAGTCCAGCAGAGACTGATGTCCCCCTGGTCCTAGTACCTATCATTTCAGTTCCTCTTTTAACAGTAACGCACACCCTACTGGACTCGGATCCTCTGATTTTCCCAACTACTCACCTGTCGCTGTCATTATTACCACCAGAGAGCACACCGACTACCACCGCAAATCTGCATAATCTTAAGCACATAATCTCACTCACCCCACCATCTGATCCCCCCAAACATCACACACTACACTTAACATGGCCCTTTGAAATGTGAGATCTCTTTTTGACAAGAATTTTCTCATTAATGGCTTTATTTTAGACAATAATACTGATGTTATGTTTCTAACTGAAACTTGGCTCAGCATTGATGCACCTGCAACCCTTATTGAAGCCTCTCCTCCTAACTACCAATTTTCATATTCTTTTAGACAAGGTAAAAGAGGAGGGGGGACAGCCACAATTCTTTAGCACACCATGGTTTTAGAGACATTTTATGTGATGAGTATTTATCTTTTGAATATCACTCCTTTGTTTTTAGCATTCCTCCCATACTATGTTTAACCATCTATAGACCACCTAAACGTTGCACCTCTTTAATGACAGAATTTTCAGAGCTGCTCTCTTTTATCTATCCTAAATATGACAAAGTTATTATTTTAGGTAATTTTAAAGCTGTACATAAATTTACCTCCGTAGTTCATGACCAGACAGTGTGCCTGTTTATAGTTATCAGGCTGACCTGCATCTCAGTAGTTGAATTCAAAAGGAGTACCATCACTCCAGAACCAGGTACCCTCCTAAAAGATCAGAGCAGCAATAAAAATGTACATCATGGGCTGAGGGAAGCTTTAAGTAACATTTTGGTTGTAGTCTTCAGTAACGTACCTGCTGCTCGTCTGAGCCTCCAAGCCATGTGAGTGGATATGAATGAGTGAGGCCCAGTATCAATGACTGAATAAAGTTCTGCTCACTAGAGCTGTGCACCGACGCAAGGTGCCCCCCTCGGCTCAGACAGGTTTTCTAAAGGGTTGAAACATCCACAAAGAGAGGCATTAAGTGGTGTCAAAGTATTACAGGCTATTTTTCCATATACAGTCTGTTGCTTTTAGGTAGATGGATTTGATTAACCAACAATATATATTCTAGATCATTTTACCTGAAGATTTTCCACAATATGTTGATATTTTGTCAAATAAAACTTAAATAATTTAAAAAATATACTAATTAACAACCTTTGCTTAACAAGAAGTTAAAGAAAACTATCCAAATGTCACCGTTTTGCCACATTTTAACCAAAACTCTGATTACCTCAGCATTAGCCCAAGTCATTTGTGTTGAAATGTAGAGGAAACAGCAGCCCCCGTAACCACTCCATTTGTGGGGACAAGATATTGATATCTGGACGATGCGATCCTCATCTGCACACAAATTTACAAAAGAAATGATGATTGGAGGAGGACCCTATCAGATCAAAGCGAGGCACATGCCACTAGATAATTGTGCCCATTTTGGGCCCAATGCTCTCCGACAGAGTGTTTTCAGCAGCAACTTAACAACAAAGAAGTTTCAAAAATGGGAAAAGACACAATACCCGAAGACTTAAATATAGACTTAGAAAATGAAAATGAAACCTTTTAGCTCTACTCTGTCTCATATTGGTTCAAGGTCTTTCAGTTTTCTAAAACTAGAGAGAATGCCAGCTCACCTTCCTGAATGGATACTTCCACTGTCTTTTCATCAGGCGCTGCTTCTGCAACAGCCGGATGAATATGACAGCAGTCACTGACTTTTTCATCTGTACTTTGCATGCACAATAATATCTCAAATTTCAGTCTTTCTGTGTTGTCCACTATCCTTGCAAACTTCCAAATAAAAGGACTAAACACAGCAGGGACAAAAGGACATCTTTGTTGCTTCTTGGCTACAGAATGCTAAATAACTTGATTTTAGGTGGTGTTCATCAGATCGTTTTCACGACCTAAAAAATAGCAAAAACAAAAAAAAAAAAAAAGAAAAAAGGAGCCTATTGTGTTGAATTTCTGAAAAAAACAAAAACTCACCCCATTGAAATGATGGTTCTCCCATCCACGCATCAGGCCCTGCTTGTGGGAAAGCTGAAAGGTTTAACAGAACAGTCAGTGACTCAATTTACACAAAGTTTTCACTCCATAAAAACAACGATTGTATGCTAAAATGTCAAATTTCTCTGTTAAACTCACCAGCAGCATTAGTCAGGACCATCCCGGCACAGATGAGTAGAAACATGGCCAGCGTCTTCATGGCTGAGTTGATGCAGGTAGTAGAAGTGATGAATGGATTTTGTCATCTCTGTCCTGCTGGACAGAGCGTCTCTTATATACAGTTATCTTATCTTTATATCTTAGTCTAGACAAATACCTCAGAATCTTATCAGATTGAAGGCATCATGTTGGATTATTTAACATGTGGTATTTACTTTTGATGGCTGTGAAAAGTTTAACCAATAAGAAAATCAAATATTTAACCTTGAGGTTCAAAGAATCAGGGTGGCATCTAAATGCAAATATGAAGAGGACTGGCTTTAAAAACAAGCATGTGTCATGGTTTCTCTAGACTACACAACTAAACTATCAGATTAGAGTCCTGGAATTAACCCTTAAAGACCTAGGGCATTTTGGGGGCGACTCACTCTTCTACATTCATTTTTTTTTTTTTTTTTTAACATTTCTTAAGCAGTTACCATCAAGTCATATCATTTTAATGAAAACAACCTAAAGTTTCAGTCTAGCTGATTTAGACTGCTGTTATTATTCATGATTAATCACATCATTTGTTTAGTTTTAACAATTTTTAGATTTTTAAACGTTCTTATTATCAAGTGTTTATTTTCATTATTTTAACTTTGCAAACTTTGAAAATGCTTTTTACAAAAAAAAGTATTATTGTTATTATTATTCCTATTATCTATAAATCAACATTTAAAATACTACCATTTACTTGCATTTTTGTTTGAGATAAATTAGCACAAGTATGGTGTTTAAATGAAGAAATATTAAACAAACTAGAATTTTTAAACTTATCTGTAGTTTGTAAATCAGATTGTCTTAATTAACTGAGCAATAATATTTATAAACTGCAAACAAGCCCAGAAGACAAACACATCAGGTAGAAAATAACTTCTGCTGTAAAGTGAATGATCAGGTGTGCTGTTACCCCAAGGTAGCTGAAGTTGCTGACTGATGTCCAGTGGTCTCTTGCCAGTGTAATAAATGTAGCTCAGGCCAGCTGCTCCACTTTAGTTGCCTTTTTAGCAGTCATACAGCTGACAGATTCTTGTGACAGTAGTTCTCATAGGTGTTCTGTGGTGCGGGTCACCTGAGGCGACCCGAATGATGTCTTGAAGCCCCTTGTCATGAATGATGTTGATGGTCTGCTTTCTGGCGACCCATTAGCGATCATATTAGTTAGCTTAGGTGTTGTCGTTTTGTGGTCATATGATTATATTGCGTTTTTTTTTTTTTTTTAACGCGTTTAGCTTTCCAGATTAAACACGAGTGTTAACACGTTTATATGAACAGGCCTAAAATTATTATTTGAGCATTAACAGCAAATGAAAAAAATGCAAATATATCTATACAATTTCCCCTCACAAGCAAATGAACCTTATTTACTAAAAAAAGAATATATTGTTTGCATTTTCGAAAAAGTTCAAATTATCCTCATAAACACAAGATCAGAAATATTATGATGCAAAAAAATGCAAATCATTTTGATAAACAACACAAAATGGAAAAAATATTCCCAATGCAAATGAGCAGAGTGCAAACAAGACAAGACATTCTTAGTGCAAATGATCAAAAAGTACAAACAATCTGAAAAATATATGTTCATATTATTGACATTTATTTTTGTAAGATTTGTAAGCTGAAGGAAATCAAACTCTATTGGATACACTGATGACAAATGCTTAGTCATTCTTACAAGAGCATCACGTCTGAGCAGCAGCCATTGACTATGACCTGTATCCTTAATTCACACAGATAAAGCAAATATTTGCCTATCATGAGTCAATGTTAGTCTATGTACTCCTATATGCAGAACTGGCACTTTAGTAAAAGCTGTTCAGTTATTTGGCTCAGGTGTTTCCTTTTGCATATTTCAGCTTTGTACTGATCAGATCTGTCATAGATGCTTAAATGCTGCAGTTCTGCAACTGCCTATAAAAATTTCTCTGTAAAAAAAAAAAAAAATAATTTATTTAATTAATCAATTGCATGTTTAATTAATTAATGGCAAATTTAATTAATTCATGTATTATATATTTATATATTTCATTTTGGCACTCTCAGTCCTCCATAATTATTATTATTATGATTATTATTATCATTATGATTATTATTATTATTATTATTATTATTATTATTATTATTATTATTATGCCCTGAGATGGGTCTATAATTGGCAGCAACAATTATTATAATTTTTATTTATTTATTTATTTATTTTTTGCAGTGTCATTATTATTATATTGTTATTATTATTATTATTATTATTATTATTATTATATTTTATTATCGTTACTGTTATTATTGTTGTTGTCATTATCATTATTATTGCAAGGCTCTAAGATGGGCAGCAACATTGATATAAATGTTTTGTTTTGTTTGTTTGTTTGTTTGTTTTTTTTTGTTTGCTTGTTTTTTTGCCGTGTCTGATTAAAAAGAAAAACCTCACATTGATTATCCTAAGGACAACACATGTTGACTTCCTATATTTGGCTTTAAAGTTAATGTTATATTCTTTTTTTCCCCCGTCTTTAAACAACCCAGCCCTTAAAATTACTTTAGCCTGAAACATGCATATCAAATTTTTATTATACGTTTGGAATTCTAACCCTTCAAAGGCCAGTATATTGACAAAACTTTACTACACTTAATAGAACAAAATCATAAAAACTCAAATAAAATAAACACACACAGATGCACACACTCTTTTTACCCCCCCCCCCCCCCACACACACACACACACAGACACCCACACCCACACACACACCCACCCACCCACACACACACACACACAAACTTGCATTGTCTTTTTAGGACAAAAAGAAAAATTTCATTGGCATAATAATTTGTCATGTAGTGTATCGACCATGACTGATGTATTATATCAATAAAAAGGTAACACATTCAAGGGAGTGAACGTGTTTTATAGTCACTGTATCTCTGACTTAACAAATATTTTAAAACCTTATCAGGTTCAAGGTGTCATTAAGGACCAGCTACCATCTGTTACTTGATCAGAAGGCTATTCAAAGTTGATAAAGAAATAAGGAAATTTAATACTTAACCTTGAGGTGGGCTCTAAAGAATGATTTCTTGTTAAGGAGGTAGTGGTGGGTCCTCAGACCAGACCACATACAAACCCCTGCCCAAATCAAATCACATCAAAACTACTTCTCTGAGGCGTAACCACAAGGAGGTTTTCTTTGTTGAGTTTATGTATCTAACTGGCTCTGAAAGTCTCACTATGTAAGTGTTTTAACAGTATCAGTGAATTCCTTCTTTGGAAATTCAGCTGGGCTATAAACGTCAAAAACAAACAAATGAAAGAGCCACAGTCAGGAAACACAGATGACATAGGTACAGTATGGAGTTATAGTCCTTAGGTTTTTGTTGTTAGGCCTCAGAAGGGTGGGTTTCCTCATGTGCTTGATAAAAAGTGTTAATGTAGTTGAATGTTGGTGTAGAAAATTCAGAACAGTTGGATAATTTTTACTATACTTGCCGTCTTTATGATTGGATAAAATTATTCCCTTCTAAGAAAATCCAACTGAACTGAAGACTTAATCTAACACAAATAAAATAAAAGAGTCATGTGTCTCATGAGGAGTTGAGCAACCACATGTGGAATCATACAAACCCAGAGAACAGTCCCTCCCAGTACTGTTATTAAAAGTATCAATGCATTTGTGCTGGATCAGCTTGTAGCATTCCTCCTGGATGAAGCTTTAGTGTAGTGACAATTAATATTTCTGGAATGACATAAAAAAGAAACATCTTAGTTTTGAATGAAAATACAGGTGAAACTGACAAAAGGAGGTGGTAACAGCATTGCAGAATTTCTCAGAAATGTCCCACCTAAACTTTCTGGTGATCAGGACAACAATTTCAGCAATTCCACCCCTGAAATATATTTTCTGTAGATGGATTGTTTATGATACTTGGATATTATGGTTATTATTATTATTATTATTATTATTATTATTATTATATAAAAGGGAATCAAAATTAAATGTTTCAGCATGGAATTCGACACAAGAATTATTTTTTTTCTTGTTCTGAGTGTTAAATGAATTATCTTTTGTAAATACAGGTGTTTGTATATGGTGTGATTACAGTTTGCTGGATGTGATGAAAAATATTACTAAATATCATACAGGAATGAGTTTAATCCGTGTTTTTGTGTTATTTCATCTGAACAGAGTTTGTAATCTAGCAGTCTAAACCAGCTCTAACAGTCTGTCTTGTAGGTCTTGAATTCTGGACTTTCAAGTGTTAAACAGCAAACTTTTAAACTGATAATGAAATGTAAATTAGAAGCTGAACATCCTAATAAACCTTTAGTTAGTGTTGAATATTGATTTTCTGTCGTGTTTTATACTTGTCATTATGTTTGTAAAATAGAGGAGGATTGTGATGCTTTGTGTACAGTCTACCAGTAGGTGGTGCTGCTGCTCACACAGTAGCTATGGAGTAGATAGGAGATGAACCACTGCAGGGCAACAATTCCAACACCAACCCCATGCTTCAGGCAGATTGATCAAAGAGCCATGATCTATTCAGACTCATAATAGCTGCTTTTTCTGTGTTTAGGCCTTTATTGTGTTGTTGACAAGAAACAGTTAAAAATAACAAAATGGTAACATTGTTCCAATCCTTTCACAGTCAAAGAATAAAAATACAGTTAGAGACTAGAATGGCCGTCTGAGGTTGCTGACCCACGCCTAAGTAGCACCGCCAAGGAACTCATGCTCCCATTGATTACTATGGTGTTCAAAATTCAAAGTGCGAGAAAAACCGAACGGCTGTGCAGATCATCACCAAAATCTGATCAATTCTTCCCTGTCACTATCCCAATATTCCCTGAAAGTTTGGTGAAGATCCGACTTTCCGTTCTCGAGTTGTCTTGTACACATACAAACAAACAAAGAAATGAACAGACAACGATATGGAACCTTTTACATAACCACCTGCTGATTTCATCGGTGTGGGTAATAATTATAATGGTACTTATCTACAGTTGAAACCAGAAGTTTACATACACTATATAAAAAGGCACATAAACTTTTTTTTCTCACCGTCTAACATTAAATCAGATTAAACTTTTCCTGTTTTTGGTCAATTAGGATTACCAAAATTATTTCTATTTGCTAAATGCCAGAATAATGAGAAAATAATTTTTTTTTAGACAACTTTTTTACTTTCTTCAAAGTCAGAAGTTTACATACACTAAGATTACTATGCCTTTAAACAATTTGGGAAAGCCCAGATGATGATGTCATGTCTTTGGAAGCCTCTGATAGGTTTATTGACAACATTTGAGTTAATTAGAGGCACACCTGTGGATGTATTTTAAGGCACACCTGAAACACACTGCTTCTTTGTGTAACATCATGGGAAAATCAAAAGAAATCAGCCAAGATATCAGGAAGAGAATTGTGGACTTGCACAAGTCTGGTTCATCCTTGGGTGCAATTTCCAGAAGCCTGAAGGTGCCACGTTCATCTGTTCAAACAATTATACGCAAGTATAAACACCGTGGGAATGTCCAGCCATCATACCGCTCAGGAAGGAGACGGGTTCTGTGTCCCAGAGACGAACGTACTTTGGTCCGAAAAGTGCATCTCAACCCAAGAAGAAAAGCAAAAGACCTTGTGAAGATGCTGGATGAAGCTGGTAAGAGTGTGTCATTATCAACAGTCAAATGAGTCCTATACTGACATGGGCTGAAAGGCCACTCTCCCAGGAAGAAGCCATTACTCCAAAAGAAACATAAAAAAGCCAGATCACAGTTTGCAAATGCACACAGGGACAAAGACCTTAATTTTTGGAGCCATGTTCTGTGGTCTGACAAAACTAAAATTGAACTTTTTGGCCTTAATGACCATCGTTACATTTGGAGAAAAAAGGGGGAAGCTTGCAAGCCTGAGAACACCATCCCAACTGTGAAACATGGGGGTGGCAGCATCATGTTGTGGGGTTGTTTTGCTGCAGGAGGGACTGGTGCACTTCACAAAATAGATGGCATCATGAGGAAAGAACATTATGTGGAAATACTGAAGCAACATCTCAAGACATCAGCCAGGAAGTTAAAGCTTGGGCGCAAATGGGTTTTCCAAATGGACAATGACCCTAAGCATACTGCCAAACTTGTTACAAAGTGGCTTAAGGATAACAAAGACAGTGTTTTGGAGTGGCCATCACAAAGCCCTGATCTCAATCACATTTATTTATGGGCAGAGCTGAAAAGGCATGTGCGAGCAAGGCGGCCTACAAACTTGGCTCAGTTACACCAGTTCTGCCAGGAGGAATGAGCCAAAATTCCTGCAAACTACTGTGAGAAGCTTGTGGAAGCATATCCAAAACATTTGACCCAAGTCATACAGTCTAAAGGCAATGCTACCAAATACTAATGAAATGTATGTTAACTTCTGACTCTCAAGAAAATAATAAAAAATTGTCTAAAAAATGATCTCTCTCATTATTCTGGCATTTAGCAAATAGAAATAATTTTGGTAATCCTAATTGACCAAAAACAGGAAAAGTTTAATCTGATTTAATGTTAGATGGTGAGAAAAAAAAAGTTTATGTGCCTTTTTATATAGTGTATGTAAACTTCTGGTTTCAACTGTATGTGACCCTCTGGATTAAACATTATAAAGGAAATTATAGACTTCGAAAAGTATTTGAAAGGACATTGCTAAGAAAATGCCCTTTTTACTGTAGGTGCCTCTGTCATCCAAAGAGACTTCATGGTTTCATCGAACAGACGAATGGCTTTGTGTAATAGTAAGGCTGATCATCAAATTTTTTGTAACCTGTGAACAGACAGAGAGAGGTAATTAGAGATAAACTGACTATTAATGGCTTGTCTAATCTCAGGTAATGAGGTGAAGTATCTAAACTTCAGGTACAGTACTTAAGTACATGACTGCATATGTTAGTGCAGATAAAAATGTCTGTATTACGCTCAGACCTCAGAAAAAAAGAAAATTTCTCCAGTTTCACATAAATTTACCTCCAAAGTTCATGAGCAGACAGCAAGCCTGTGCACGGTTATCAGGCTGACCCACATCCCAGTAGCTGAAGTCAAAAAGAGTACCATCACTCCAGAACCAGGTACCCTCCTAAAAGATCAGCGCAGCAATAAAAAATGGACATCAAGGGATGAATGAAGATTTTGGTAACATTTTGATTTTAGTCTTCAGTAACGTACCTGCTCTGCATCTGAGCCTCCAAGCCATGTGAGTGGTTATGAATGAGTGAGGCCCAGTATCAATGACTGAATAAAGTCCTGCTCACTAGAGCTGTGCACCGATGAAAAATTCCCTCCTCGGATCAGACAGGTTTTCTAAAGGGACGAAAAATCCACTTCGTGTCAAAGTATTATAGGCTATGTTTCCACATACAGTCTGTTGGTTTTAAGTAGATGGATTTGATTAACCAAACAAATGTATTTTAGATTGTTTCACCCGAGTATGTTCCACAATATATTGACACTTTCTCAAATAAAACATAAGTACTTCAAAAATTATGCCAATTGACAACCTTTGCCAGACAAGAAGTTAAAGATCTGCACACAAATTTATAAAAGAAATGATAATTGGAGGAGGATCCTATCAGATCTAAAGTGAGGATGACCACTAATTAATTGTGCCCATTTTGGGCCCGATGCTCTCTGACAGATTGTTTTCAGCAGCAACTTCACAACAAAGATGTTTCAAAAAGGGGAGAAGAAACATAACTTCATATAATTAAAAAACTGATGGATAAGTAATACCTGAAGACTTAAAGATGAGAAAATCAAACAGAGACTTTTAGCTCTTATCTGCCTGTCTGTCGTGACATAAATGTAATGGTTTTCTCTAGAATTTTTGTAAAAGCTTAATTTTATGAACTTAGAGATGTTTTTTAATGACTGAAATTTGACCTAGTGGTTCATGACACAGTTGTGTGTGTTTTTAGAAAAAACAAACAAACAAACAAACAAATTATAATGACCATGATTTGTGGTTATGTAAAATCAATAAGAGGGTGAAACATCCACGGGGATGAACATGTTTGTAGGTGCAGTATCTTGTCTAAACAAATTCTTCAGAACTTTATCAGGTTTAAAACATCATAAGGGCCATCTCACATGTGTCACTTCATCTGAAGCCTGTGCAAAGTTCAACCAATAAGGAAATATAAACTTCAAAAACAAACAAATGAACGAGCCATAGTCAGGAGACACATGACAGTAAGTACAGATGGTGTTATATTCTTTTTTTTTTTTTTTTTTTTTATTAGGCCTCTAAAGGAAGAGTTTTGCCTCATGTACTTGATTAGAAGTGTTAATAAAAGTTGAATATTGATGTAGAAATTTCAGGAATTATGGGTAGTTAGTACCATGGTTGTTACGTTATGATCAGATAAAATGATTCCCTTCAAAAGAAATCTAGACTCAATCAAACAAACAAAATTAATGAGACATGTGTCACAAGAGAAGTAGAGCAAACACGTGTAGTTGTCAACATCACCACAGTGTTGGCTGGGATTATACAAACCCAGAGAAAGGGCCACGCTCAGTCCTGTTATGAACTGTATCAATGTATGTTGAACTAACTTTTGAAATTTTTTTGCCAAATTGCTGCCATTGTTAACCCTTTTTTTTTTTTCTTTTTGCCATATTCTAAACACTTTTTACCATTTTTCATGCCGATTTCTGCTTTTTTTTTTTTTTAAGGCACATTTTGGTACTTATCCATGTTTGGTACCATGGAACCATACCCATGATGGTCCCTTTTTAACTAATTTCCACCATATTTGATGGCCTTTTTGGCCACTTTTTATTTTTTTTACTCATATCTGCTGCTTTATCCCTATTTTAAAATTTTCTTGCCACTTAAAATCAGTATTTCACACATTTTACTACTTTATTCTGACAATTTTCTAAATGTTAAACCAATTTGACCACTTTACAACTTTTTTTCAACCTTTTATACTTTGAACATTGTATTTCCAATTTTTGACACTATTAACCCATTTTTGCACGTTTTAGTCAAATTTAACCTCTTTTAACCCATTTTTGCACTTTCTAACACTTTCCATCATTTTTGCAGCCTATTTTTCCACTTTTATCTATTTTTGTTGCTGCTACTATTTTTGCCGCTGTTAGCCACTTTTTGCCCCTGTTAGCCTTTTTTTTTTTTCAATTTTTTTTTTTTTTTTTGATGATTTATCCCTATTTTTTTTTTGCCTCCTTTCACCCATTTTTGCCACTTACAATCAATACTTTCCACTCTTTAACCATGTTTCACCAGTTTATTCTGCCAACTTCCTACATGTCACATCTATTCATGCATTTTTGTCGCCACTTTTTAAACTGTATTTACCAATTTTCTTCAATTTTTTGCCACTAATAACAGACTTTTGCCACTTTAGCCCAATTTAACCTCTTTTGACACATTTTTGCCAGTTTTAGAGCAAATTTACAGCCCTTTTTGGCCACTTCTATCTCATTTTGTTGCTACTTTTTTATCTTTTTTTGCTACTTTTTCCCCACATTTTTGCCACCTTTATAATATATTTGGCGCTTTTGAATTAATTTCACCATATTTGATAACCATTCTGGCCACTTTTTATTTTTTTTACTAATTGTTGCTGATTTATCCCTATTTCCTGCCTCTGTTAACCTTTTTTTGCCACTTAAAATCAATATTTGCCACTCTTTAACCACAATTCTCCACTTTTTTCTACCAATTTTTGACATATTCCATTGATTTTTGCATTGTTTTGTCACTTTTTACACTGCTTTTACCATTTTACTGTTTTTTCACTATTAACAGATTTTTGCCACTTTAACCTTTAACCAATTTAACCTCTTTAATCAATTTTTGCCATTTTTAGAGCAAATTTACTGTGCATTTTGCTACTTGTATCTAATATTGTTGCCACTTTTTAGCCAATTTTCACCACTCTGATAACCATTTCTACCACTTTAAATTTTTTAACCAATTTTTGCTGCTTCATTTCATTTTCTGCCTCTTCAAACCAATTTTTTTCCTCTTTTAATGAATATTTGCCACTTATTTTCCACAGATTACAGATTACCTGACAGGAAGGCCACAGTTTGTCAGGCTGGGGAACTGTGTTTCTGGGACATTAATGAGCAGTGCAGGGGCTCCACAAGGGACGGTCCTGACTCCATTCCTGTTCACACTGTATACATCAGACTTCAAATACAGCACTGAGTCCTGCCACATCCAGAAATACTCGGATGACACTGCTATCATGGCATGTATCAGAAATGGACAAGAAGCCGAATACAGGGATCTGATAAGTGCCTTCAGTGACTGGAGTCACAAAAACTGCCTCCTGCTCAACACCTCAAAGACAAAGGAAATGATCATAGATTTCCGCAGATCCAAACCCGCTCTTCAGCCAGTGAACACTTGTGGTGTGGACATAGAGGTGGTGACAACATATAAATATTTAGGTGTACACCTGGATAATAACTTGGACTGGTCTAAAAACTTAGACTTCATCTACAAAAGGGGCAGAGCCGCCTCTTTTGCCTGAGAAGACTCCGATCAATAGACATCTGCAGTAAGATGCTGCAGATGTTTTATCAGTCTGTGGTGGCAAGTGTTCTGTTTTATGCTGCAGTCTGCTGGGGAGGCAGTGTAAAACACAAGGATGCAAGGCATCTGAACAAACTGGTGAAAAAAGCTTGCTCTGTGGTCGGAATCAAGTTGAACTCATTGGAGGATGAGGTGGAGAGACGCGCACTGAGGAAGGGGGAGGCCATTCTGAGAAACATGGATCATCCACTTCATATCTCCCTCAGTGAGCAAAGAAACAACGGTGGTGGACGGCTTCTCTCTCATCGCTGCAGGATGGAAAGATATAGAAGATCTTTTAAGCCATCAGCAATCAGACTAATAAAGTTATTATTGTATTGTATTGTATTATTTGGGATAAGTGCATCTTGATAAGCATATATCTCAACATTGTATCTCAACAAGGAGTTTTAATATAATGCCCTCATATGAAGAGAGTGGGTTTAATGCCTGCATATTGCCAATACTAAAGACAAACATTTCTACATTTGTTTCACTTAAACTTTGTTTTTTTTTTTTTATAACATTTTTTCTTCCAAAATTGTCACTATGAAGCAAAAAGTTTGATGAGAAAATAAAAATGATCTTACAAAGCTTTATATATTTTGTTTGAATCTTCATACAGGAAGTATGATTATGTTAAAGCCTTATTTTTTAAGACCTTTTTTTTTCGACATTTCTCTATTTGTAATTTGATAAATGTTATAAATGGCTTAAATTTATTCAAACTGGTCTAAGTTAAGGATTCATCAGGTTGAACCCACATTTCATTAAACATCATCAAAAAATCATAAATAATGTCTCAATATTTTATTATGTTTTATTATGCAAACTTTTCTCATTCTCAATGACAATAAGCTATGTCAAATGGATTTCATTAGTGTGGTCTTTTTTTTTTTTCTTTTTTTTTTTTTTTTTTAGTAAAACAGGAATCAATGGTCCATAGAGAGTGAAGCTGACCAGTTCTACAGTCAGTCTTTTCTCGTTGCTTCTGCCTTCTTTCAGATACAACCAGTGTCCTCTTGTTGCAATAATGTGAGGCATCCTCCCAATAGAAAGGCTCGTTCAAACCTAAAGACCAAAAACTTGAGAAGTCTTTCAGATGAGAGGTGAAATATTTCTAAGACCTTGAGCTGAATCCAGTTGTTCTGTTTCTAAATCCAGTCAGGCTGAACTATAGAGAACACAGAGCCACTGAGGATGCTGGTAACCCAAACTCAAACCCAAATCCAACACCAAACCCAAACCCGACCTCAATCCCCAACCCAAATCCAAACCCAGGAAAGACAGGTTCAGTGAATGTGGTGCTGAAGGTGTGGAGGTGGATCACACTGTCCGGTGAGACTCCATAGAAGGACACAGTCCCAGCAGGGTAGTCCACATAGACTGCTACTCTTCCAGAGACAGAGGAGGAGGATGAGGAGATGAGTGAGGAGGACGAGGAGATGTTTGTCGTGGTGTTTTTGTGGCTGACGGAGTAACCTTCCTCAGAACAGCTCAGACTCCAGGACTGATCGTTTTGTCCAAAGACACATTTTTCAGTGTCTCCCTTCCTGCTGATTCCTCTGTAACTCACTGATACAGTAACCCCTCCACTCCACTCCACCTCCCAGTAACAGCGGCCAGTCAGACCAGTCCCACACAGCAGCTGAGGCCAGTGGTCAAATCTGTGTGGATGATGAGGATATGACTGATCCTCCGCAACATGTCTCACCGTCTTGTTGTTGTCAGACAGTTTGAGTTTTCCATTCAACGTGTTCATGTCCACTTCCAGCTCACAGGCGTCTGATGGAGAGAATGAGACACATCACAGCTGTCACTTATCATCTGTTCATTTATAATCATCTTTAGCCAATCTGTATTTGTGTTCTAGAGTTATTTTTTTCATTTGTCATTGTTTGTTCGGATCAATAGAAGATTCCTGATCAAAATTTATCATTATGTTCTCACAAATCATGAATTAAACCTCACTCACACTTCCTCAGACCAGGTTTGAGTCTGTGTGGTCCACCATGGTCCAACCTGGAGGAAGGTTGAAAAAAAATACACTTAATACATTTAGTGCTGTGGAAAAGTCTTTGCCCCTTTCCTGATTTACTGTCAGATATCAGCCTTGCCCAGCTTAGGCCTATATCATCTGTAAACATTGTTTGAGGTGTTTTTTAATGCAGAACCAACAGACCTACACCAGATGAAGTCTTTCTCTATGTTCATCCTTATTCCTTGATTTTAAAAATTGCTCTTAAAGACCAAAGTTTTGGGTCTTAACTTCATCAAAATGTGGTTCCTGATTGTTTCTCTCTCAGTCCCTCTGTAGATCTGTTTGTACCTCAGTGAGTTCAGACTGCAGTGTGAATTCTCCAGTTGAGCTGACAGAAGTTTCTCTCCTTGTTCTCCCAGATGGTTGTAGCTCAGATCCAGCTCCGTCAGACAGGAGGAGCTCACGGCCGAGGCCAGGGACCCGCCACCTTCCTCTGTGACCATACAGCCAGACAGACTACACAAAGACACATGGACACAGAGCTCTTGAAATACAGTAGCATGCACTTAGGCTGATGTTGGCTGTAATAAGCTTGGTCTAATAGTGCACCTCACTTAAGAAAATTAAAGTTAAGTCATACGTGTTTTGATCGACTGATTTTGACCTTTAGGACCACTGGTTTCCAACTGTTTTCAGCTATACTTGACCTACACAGAGATGATGCATCTTTTCTCAGATCTTTGACCTGCAGGTGGCCCATATATGGTGCGATTATGGCTCCTGTATGCTTTAAATGTGTGCAAATGTCCAGACTTAGATTTTCACAATATTCAGTTTGTTTTAACTCACCTAAAAATTTTCAGTCGGCAATGTGGACTCCTGATTGCAGCAGACAACAGCTTCACTCCTGAATCTTGCAGGTCGTTGTTACTCAGGTCCAGCTCCTGCAGGCCAGTGGAGTTGGACCAGAGGATTGAAGATAGATCTTCACAGCTTTCCTCTGACAGGTTACACAAACTCAGCCTGAAAAAGGATCTCCAGTCAGTGGAGTCAACTTCATAAATTAAACAACTTTGCAAACAAACTAATTGTGACGCCATAATAGTGTGTGGCAAGTCTTCCTGGTAAACTGAGCCCTGCGTAGAATCTCAATGTAAATGGACTGCTAAATTTTTACCTGAGAGTTTGTAGTGTCCTGTCTTGATGCTTCAGCCCAGCAGACAGCATTTTCACTCCTGAGTTCTGCAGGTCATTGTAACTCAGGTCCAGCTCTCTCAGACTGGAGGACTGGGAGCGGAGGACTGAGGACAGAACTTCACAGCTTCTCTTTGACAGGTTACAGCAACTCAATCTAAACACAAAGATCAGCAAGTAAACACAATGATTTAAAACACCGAAAACACCCTAACACTGAAAACTCCCTACTTGCCCCACAGAGCCTCTCCGACCTCTTTCACCCATACACCTGCAGAACCTCTAGTCCTCAGACACTGGCCTGCTAGAGCCTTCAGGACTGCAGTCCCCACCCTATGGAACACCCTCACCGCATGTATCTGCAATGCCCCCTTTTTAGAAACATTGAAAGAACCCCTAAAGTACCGTCAAGTCTTGCCCTGCAACTTGCCTTAATAATATTAATAGTTTTCTCAGAGATGATACCCCCTTCTTCCTCGGTAACCTCGGGATGCATTCACTGGCAGTGGCCAGGGTACTGGACTTGAAGTCCATCCAGGGAGTCTCAGGATCTTGAGAGGCATCTGGTGCTCTAAGAGTGGCCATTACCCCAGCTGCATATGCCTACAATTTTGGGCTCCCCAAAGTGCTCCCCAATCTGATTCAAGCGGAGTCAGCCTCCCTGGGGCCTCTCAGGTGCAACTTCCCAGTTGTGACCAGAAGCCAATGGTGACAACGAATGAACTGGGCAATCCCTGAGCAACCTCCAGTGTCTACCTCATAGTACATGGTCAGTCTCCTCCTTTGTGACACCATCATTGAAATACCAAGTCCTGCACCATGAATCAGGTGTCTGGAACCATGATCCAGCAAAGCTCAACCTCCGACTGCTGGTAAAGTCAAGGAGCATTGAGGAGTTTTCATCTCATTCTCCAGAGCCATGTGGACCAACACATGCTTTGCCTTCATGTCAGTGCCAGGCCCAAGCCTACCGCCAAGTTGAGTCTGGTGTAGAACACTGTCTTTGCAGAGAGTTCACTCACTGCTGTTGGAGCGTAGACTGCAATGAAAATGCAGCAGTAAATGTTGCAACCTTACCTCCAATTTCAAGTGAGCCAGGTGGGTCACTACCACCAGTTGGGGGCCAGTTGGCTCGCCATCACCACTGTGGCGTCAATCAGCACACGGAACCAGAAGTGGGTTTATCCACCCTCACAAATCTCGCCAGTGCCAGGGAGCCTGATCTCTGAAAAGGCAGAGACGGCAATCCTGAGCAGAGCCAGTACCCTCAGAATCACAGGTATGCAAGAGTCCTCCTGAAGAGTAGTCATGTTCCAGGAGCTAACCTGGAAAGATTACTTCAAGCTGAGCAGAAACAGTTGAAAACCGGTTGACTACACAACACCTGGATCCAGTACCTTAGCATACAGAAGAAAGTCAGAGTCTCCAGGGCTTTGGTCCTCCTGGTCTTAATATACTCTTGTGAGGCCTGAACATTGACTGATGGCCAGAGGGGCTGGCTGGGCTTCTTTGTCACAGTTTCTCTTCAGCGCATTTTTGGGCATTGCTGGCAAGACTGTGTGTCTAATGCAGATGTGCTCAGAAGAGTGGGGATGGGCAGGGTCAGGTGCTTGATACAGGAACAGCAGTTGAGGTTGTGGTTTCCTTGGCCTGATCCAGCCCACTACCCGGAGAGATGGGGCTTGGACAAGACCAGAGTAGTACAGGACTAAGGTTGACGCAGTGAAGTGCAAAACCGGCAAATATTCCCTTACCTATCCAGAACAACCTGAAATGCCAACTGTTCACTGAAACCTACAATCTCTTCTTTGACAGCCCTTCTCCCAAAACAGTCAGGTGTCCATGGGTCCCATGAAGCTATATAAATCCAAGCTATTACCTTTATCATCAGAATATTTTAAAAACACACCTGATGGTTTCCAGTCTGCAGTGCACTCTTGAGTCCAGGAGACAACAGTTTCACACCTGAATCCTGCAGGTCATTGTTACCCAGATCCAGCTCTCTCAGACTAGATGACTGGGAGTTTAGGATTAAGGACAGAGCTCCACAGCTTATCTCTGAGAGATTACAGCCACTCAGCCTAAAGAGCAAAGAGAAAAGAAAATAATGTTTCTATCTGAACACATAAAAAAGGCATTGGACAGTTAAGAGTGCACATACAGAGCTTTGTTGGAGACTTTGACCACTGGCAGCAGTCTCAGGAGAGCCTCCTCTGAAGCAGAGAACTTCTTCAGATCAAACACATCCAGATCATTTTCTGCTGACAGCAAGATGAAGACCAGAGCTGACCACTGAGCAGGAGACAGTTCATCTGTGGAGAGGCGTCCTGATCTCAGGGACTGTTGGATCTCTTCAACTAGAGAACGATCATTGAGTTCGTTGAGACAGTGGAACAGATTGATGCTTTTCTCTGCTGATTTATTCTCACTGATCTTTCTCTTGATGTACTGGATTGTATCCAGATTGGTTTGCGAGCTTTTTCCTGCCTGTGTTGTTAGACCTCGAAGAAGACGTTGATTGTTCAGCAGAGAAATACCCAGGAGGAAGCGGAGGAACAAGTCCAAGTGTCCATTTGGACTCTGTAAGGCCTGGTCCACAGCGCTCTGATGGAGATGTTTGAGTCTATGTTTGAAATCAAAGATTTTAGAGATCCAGGAGATTGTCTGTCCCTCTGACATCAGATTGACTCCAGAGTTGGTGAGGGTCAGGTGAACGTGAAAGGCAGCCAGGAACTCCTGGACACTCAGATGGACAAAGCAGAACACTTTTTCCTGGTACAGTCCTCTCTCCTCTCTAAAGACTTGGGTGAACACTCCTGAGTACACTGAGGCTTCTCGCACATTGATGCCACACTCCATCAGGTCTGATTCATAGAAGATCAGGTTTCCGGTCTGCAGCTGCTCAAAAGCCAGTTTCCCCAGAGACTCAATCATCTTCCTGCTCTCAGGACTCCAATGCTGATCCATCTCAGCTCCTCCATCATACTTGACATTCTTCAGCTTGGACTGAACCACCAGGAAGTGGATGTACATCTCAGTCAGGGTCTTGGGCAGCTCTTCTGTCTCTCTGGTCTTCAGCACCTCATCCAGAACTGTAGCAGTGATCCAGCAGAAGACCGGCATGTGGCACATGATGTGGAGGCTTCTGGATGTCTTGATGTGGGAGATGATTCTGCCGACCTGCTCCTCATCTTTGAACCTCTTCCTGAAGTACTCCTCCTTCTGAGGGTCGGTGAACCCTCTGACCTCTGTCACCATGTCAACACACTCAGAAGGGATCTGATTGGCTGCTGCAGGTCGTGTGGTTATCCAGAGACGAGCAGAAGGAAGCAGGTTCCCTTTGATGAGGTTCGTCAGCAGCACATCCACTGAGGTGGACTCTGTGGCATCAGTCAGGATCTTGTTGTGGAAATCCAGAGGAAGTCGACACTCGTCCAGACCGTCAAAGATGAAGACGACCTGGAACTCTTCAAACCGGCTGATTCCTGTTTCTCTGGTTTCAGTAAAGAAGTGATGAACAAGCTCCACCAAGCTTAACTTCTTCTCTCTCAGCACATTCAGCTCTCTGAAAGTGAACGGAAAAGTGAACTGGATGTCCTGGTTGGTTTTGTCTTCAGCCCAGTCCAGAGTGAACTTCTGAATTAAGACTGTTTTCCCAATGCCGGCCACGCCCTTTGTCATCACTGTTCTGATTGGTCCATCTCTCCCAGGTGGGCCTTTAAAGATGTCTTCTTGTCTGATGGTTGTCTCTGGTCTGTGGGGTTTCCTGGATGCTGTTTCGATCTTTCTGACCTCGTGTTCATCGTTGACCTCTCCAGTTCCCCCCTCAGTGATGTAGAGCTCTGTGTAGATGTCATTCAGAAGGGTTGGGTTTCCTGCTTTTGCAATCCCTTCAAAGACAGACTGGAACTTCTTCTCTAGGTTGGATTTGAGTTTGCGTTGGCACACTGAAGCAGCAGTTCCTGAAGAAGCAAACAAGAGGAGATATTAATGAAAGGCGAACTGTTAAAGTGTACTTGTGCAGCTCTTTTTCAACCATAAACGTTTGGGATTGCTGGGAACCACCTGAACTTTCCATTGTATCATATCACCAAGAAAACCATGCTCTTACTGTGCCATATACACTCAGCCAGCTCCTTCTGCTCCATTCTCCTCAGAAAGTCCACTGTGATTTTCAAAAACGCCTCTTTACTGCTCCTCTGCTCTTCATCCTCACTCTGACTCTCTGAGCTTTGTGGGTAACTTTGAATTAAAACTCTATGAACTCTCTTCAGCTCGTTCTTCACAAAGGTGATAATATTCTCCTCTAGCATCTGGAAAAAACAAAACAAGAAAAAACAAAAACATCAAAGTTCAATGGTTAGAACAGAACCTTTGGTTTTTTCAACAACAGCTGATTTAAGTGAACCTGTGATGTACGTACCATAAATATGTGGTCAAGTTCTTTGTGATGCTGCTTCTCTGAGTGATCACTGGAAGGTTCTGACACTTCCAACTGGACTCTGTAAAAAAAAGCACCATGTTTAACCCATAAGGACCCACTATAACACAGGTGTCACATGACCTTTAAATGTCCTGTAAGAGACCTTATATTGCGTTTTTCTTTACTTAAACTAATAAAGTCCCTGATTGAAATGCACTGAACGTTCTGATGTGGTCATGTGAATTGTTAAATAATTTATAAGTGGAAAAACTGAAGTAGGTGAAGAAAAAGTGGCATAACTTGTGAAAGCAGTGGTGAAAAGGGTTCAAAAGAGGCATCAACGGGATTAAAATGGCAATAAAAAAAATCTTAGAGAAATGCAGCAAGAGAAAAAATATGGAGAAAATTGAGAGAAGTGGTTAAAAGTGATGAAAATAGGTTGAAGAGGCAAAAACTGGTTAAAAAAAAAAAAGCCAGATAAACTTGTGAAAACAGGTCAAAAACTAGCAAAAATGAGGTCAAAGTGGGAAAAAATACAGTTGCAGAATTTTTATAAATGGGCAAACATAGTGAAAAGTGACAAAAATGGGTTACAGAAAGGCAAAAAGGGTACCATAATGGGCGAAAAATGGTGAAAAGCTGTTAAAAAGGGTTATAAAGTGGAAAAAAGTTGCAACAATTTGAAAGATGTAGTAGGAAAATGGGGTTCAAAATTGAATTAAAAGTGGACAAAATGGGCATAGAGTGGGAAAAGTGTTTTTTTGTTGTTGAATCTAGTTGATTTTGACTTATGCTGTATAAATGCAAATGAAAAGATAAAATTATGCCACTTTGCAATCAAGACTGAAAAGTAAATGAATTTTCCAATAATAGATGATAATAGATTAACCACAAAAGCCCAAAGTGACATTTACAAATAACATTTCCTATCCTTGATATTAGAGATAGGTGTATTTTTTTAAGTCAGAAATGTGTTGTCCATTGTCTACTGAGTCTGTGTGATGCCCTGCCATAATTTTGCTATGAGGAGTAATGGGTGTGGGCTCTTTTTATCGACAATTTTTTCAAAATGTCTTTCGATGCATTATGATGCTCTCCATTATGACATGAGTTTACCACATGAGCGTGAGATGCTGATAGTTCCTAGTTTGCCTTCGTTCTTACCTTTTATTCTCTGGTTGTTTAAAGTTTTCAGGGTGATCCATTGACCTGTCACTCCTCATGGACACACCGCTGGGTTCAGGAGAGTCTGCAATCTGCATCCTGATAAAAAAACAAACAAACAAACAAACAAAAAAACAATAAAAGTTATTGTTAATGTGTTAACAATAGACAGCTGTATGACAGAGAGAAAAAGCAGGTGCATAACTTCAGGCATGACCTTGTATTTTTAAGTAACAAAAAACAAAGGTAATGCACAGCTTTGCTGACTTTGATTTTCAACGTAATAATGAGAAGAAATGTTCACCAATAATATTCTCTGGTTTAAATGTTGACTCTCCAAGTATTTTAATGAGCACTCTATAAAGGAACAAGGCTTTTCCACTTAGAACAAAGCAGGTCTCAAAGATAGAGTGAAGCTGGTGGCTGATGAAGTACACAGATTGGAGGAGTAGGCTGGGCTAAGGCTAAAAAAGGACAGTAGGTGAATTTGGAAGATGAGAAGAGGAAGCTGGGTTAGAGTGACATCTGGAATATGGATAGTCATGTTAAATTCCTCCTTGGATGGTTTTCTGACCGCTACACCACACTAGGATGCTCTGGATCATGACATGAGTCTTTCCTCGGATGTTAATTGTTTTAGTGGATGAATTCTTACCATGAATCAGAAGGTTGTCCATCTTTAAAGGCAATAGGGCGACCCATAGACATGTCACTCTTCATGGACACGCCGCTGGGCTCATGAGGGCCGTTGCTCTGCATCCTGATACAAAAATATTCAAGTTATTGTTCATCTCCTGTCATGCCACACAAGGCTTACTGTGTGTTAACAAGAAATACTAATTACTGATTGATTGACTCCAACTAGCCACTTTGGCTGGTGAAATTTATCAGTGTCACAACCTCAGCATTCTCTGGTGGAGATTTGTCTGACTGAAAATTAGTTATGTTCATAAAACCAGCTGTGTTAACAGTCAGTGTTTTAATATTGGTATGAGCTAAATATCCATTAAAGAGGGAAATGGAGCATGTGTTTTGTCTCATACCAGACATTCCCAATATGGCATACAGCACGTAGTTTCCCAACAACAAAACTGTGGCTAGTGGAAATGCTTAGTGGCTAATAACTGTTCAAAAACAAGTAGCCACAGTGGCCAGTGTGCAAAAAAGTTAATGCAAAGCCCTGCTGCAAAGGCAACTTTTAATTTCATCAGGAGCAATATAACTCATAAAATGAAATTAAAAAAATATAATTTACAAATGTATATGATTAATTTAAAAAAACACAATAATCAGTGACAGCGGTCATCTCACCCCAGAGCTTCCTCGTCTTCACACAGAGAGGTTTTAGAGGGAGAGATTCCCCTCTCTGGTTCCACACACTGATCCATAGCAGGGCGCCCCCTGCTGTCCTTCAGCTGCTATGAAAGAATCAGAAAGAAGAGATTTTGTAGGAAACTTTGTTTGCTTGGAGACTTGCCACATGACTTTGTTTTGCATCTTTTGTTTTTCATTTTATTAGATTTTTTTCTCCTTAATATGTCAGTGAGGTCTCAAGTCTTTATTTAAACTCTGAACAATTTAAACTACTAGCATGTAGGCCAGCCTTTCAGGAAAATAATGGCAGACTTTATAGCTAAGTCATGAAGTCATGACATGCAAAAATGTTAAGATGCCAGAGAGATGTAGAAGAAAATGAGACGATCTTAAGGGAAATTAAGTAAACAATTAAAAAAATGGGTTAAAAATGGCCCAAATGGGTTAGATGTTACAATGAGTGGTAAAAGGAGGTTAATGAGTTGCCAAAAAATGGGCAAGGCAAACAGGGGGAAAATGGGTTAAGAGGGACAATACTGTTAAAAAAAAAAAGGCTGAATGAAGTTGCAAAAATGGGTGAAAAGTTTTAGAAATTTGTTAAAAATGGAACACAGTGGCATATATGAGTGAAACAGTAGGGAAAAGGGGATAAAAATAAATAATAGGGACATCAAAACCTAACCATAGCACAATTCTCCAGGTTTTTGGGGCCCAGCCAATTCTGTGGGCAGGCCTGCTCACACATATAATGATATTTCCACCATAAATGATAAAACAAGTTTAAAGGAGAAGAAAGGAGACTAGAGGTCTGACACAACATGGTGAAGATTTGTTTATTTGCTAAATAACAGTAAGTGTTTTATTTAAACAAAAATGTATATAAAATATACATTAAAGAAAAAAGAACCAATAATTATGGTTGTCAGATATAGTGCTTCAAATAAAGAAAATTGGTCTATGTATAATAATATTAAGAAAACAACTCAGAATAACAAGGCAATTCATCTCTAAAGTCTTGCTGACTGTCTCTAACAGAGTATGTGTTTCATCTCATACCAGACATACCCGATTTGGCATACAGTTCATAATTTCCCAACAACAAAACTGAGGCTAGAGAAAACACTAGGTGGTCAGTAACTTTGCGAAATCACAAGTCGTAGTGTCTGGTGAGCTATAAAATGAATTTAAAGCCCTAGGAAGGAAGCTTTAAATTAGCTGTTAGACTGTGGAATAAAGAATTATCACTGCTTCTTAAGTTTGAAATAAGCTTCAGGATTAAGCACTGCACAATGAATAATAGTGTTGATAAGTATGAAAGATTGAGACTGAATTTAAAGGAAATCAAACATCACATTTACAACAGAATGGCTTCACTAGAAGAAAATCAACATTTTGGACTCCTAGCTTCCTGTTAGCATTAGCAACGTTTGCACAACACCAAACAAGCAGCTCTGTCCCTGTGCTGAGCACGTTTCAATGAATCTAAATCTTTCAAATATGAAAAAAGGCCCTCACCAAACAAAGAGAACAGAAGTGTGACGCAGCAGGAGACAGACGAAGTCAGAGGAATAACAGACCAGAACAGGAAATACCAAAGTCCATAAACCTCAGCAGCTACAAGGAGTCAAAGGTCAGAGCCTCTATTTGACTGTAGGAAGTTTATTATTTTATGACACGACTTAGGCCTGTAACTCTCAGTTTTTAAGTGATCTTAGGATCTCAAACTGTTTATTTAATGGTTAATCTAATCTGTTTATAGCCCTTATCACTGATTGGCGCCCTCATGCTCACCTAGTACCCTTACTTGTCTCACACCTACCTCTCCTCCCCCTCCTGTATCAGACCGTCTACTGCTGAGTCTTTACAACCTCTGCTGCACCTTGACTGAACGTATTTGCAGATCCCATGATCGATGTCATGCTACACTTTCACTTTCACTGAGCAGAGCAGAGTGGAGAGGGGAGGGTGTAAACAGAGCTTCAGGAGATGTGATTGGACCAGTCAACTGTGGTTCCTGAGTGATCAACCAATAGGCTTCTGTCCTTGCTCCATGGGCGGGTGATTAGGGAAAGGAAAACAATTGGAAAATCCCAATTTAAAACTCCGGACTGTTTACCTTCCCCTTGGTCCAGAGGAGGAAGTGAACCCATAATTCATTCACAGTAGAACAAAAACAACATGTCACATGTGGAAACTGAAACATTTTATTATTTCATGAAGAATGATGTCAGCTACACATCTCAAAAAAGTATGGACAGGGCAATGTTTACCATTGTGTTATCCCCTCTTTTTTTTTGCATGTTAATGTCTGGAAAGTGAGGAGACCAGTGGAGTTTTGGGAGAGGAATGTTGTCCCATTCTTGTCTGATGTAGGATTCTACCTACTCAGCTGGGCTGGATCTTCTTTGCCAGATTTTAACTTTATGATGTGTCAAATGTTTTCTATTGGTGAAAAGCCTGGACTGCTGTCAGATCAGCCCCTGGGCCTTTCTAGTGTGAAGCCAGGCTGTTGTGATGGATGTGGTTAAGCACTGGTTTGCTGAAATAGTCAAGGCCTTCCCTGAAAGAGACATTGTCTGGGTGGGAGCGTACATTGCTCTAAAACCTCTATCTACTATTTACTATTGATAGTTCCTGTCCAGATGTGTAAGCTGCCCATGCCATAGGCACTAATGTAACCCCAAACCATCACAGATGCAGGCTTTTGCACTGTGCACTGATAACAACCTGGATGGTCTCTCTTCTTATAGTTTGCAGGACACCGCATCTGTGAATTCCAAATCTGATTCATGTGACCACAGAACAGTTTTCCATTTTGCCTCTGTCTATTTTAAATGAGCTTTGGCCAAGAGACAATGCTTTTTTTCCACTTTAACTATCTGCAGAGCTCCCTGAGAGCCCAAGGATCATAAGCAACCAATATTTTGTCCCTTATGCTCAGATTTCTCCAAATTTTGAAATCTTTAATGATATAATGTTGCTGGTGGGATATTCAGTCTTTACAATTTTACTTTGAGTGACATTTTCTGAAACTCCTAAACAATATTTTAATTCATTTTGTCACAGGTTGGTGACCCTCTCCCCATCTTTACTTCTGAGGGGCTCTCCCTCTCTAAAAGGCTCCTTTATTACCCCTTGACCTGTTGCCAGTTAACCTAATTAGTGTGAAAATGCTCCTCCTGCTTTTTCATTGGTACCTTTTGCTTTTCTAGCCGTTCGTTGCCCTGTCCCAACTTTTTTGATATGTGAAATTCAAAATGAGCTATTATTTTTCACGACATGGTAAAATGTCTCAGTTTCAACACCTGCCATGTATTTTATGTTTTATAGTGAAAAAAATTTCATTACATTCTGTATTTGTTTACATTTTTACAAAGCGCCCCAACATTTTTGGAATTTGGGTTGTAGTAACCTTTAAATTCCAACTCAAATCAGCCAGGAAAAAAAATGAACGAAAGACAAATTTGACTCAGTTTTGACTCCATTTTTCAATTATTGATTCACGTGACCACAGAACAGTTTTCCATTTTGCATGTAGATGCAGTTCTCTCTTGTTCTCTGTCAGAGAATTATTCTCATCCTGACCATGGGCGGATCAAGTGGTAGCTGGTAAGTGGGGCCCCCTGAAAATCAGATCTATGACCTGATCTGATGATAATTGTCTGTTACCTCTGTTAGCTATCAACTGGAAGCTGTGATGCAGACTAAGCACATCTTAACCTAAACTGGATCCTTTTTTCTAACTTTAAAATACAAAAGATACAGTTTTTTCAAAGTGCTCAGCCCTTACGATGTTCTGTGTGCAGCCTTACCGGAAATATTAACAGTAACAAACATCATAAGATCAGCATATCAAAGATCATGTACTGCATACGTTCCACATTTGAAACAGCACTCAGATTAAAGAAGTGCACAACAAAATCAAGACCTTGGCCTTATTTAACCATCTCTCTCCCTGACCAACTGCAACTCCTATTCTTAGCATACTTCCCGTAAACCTGCACACACTCTCACTAATTATGTAGATGACATGACTGAAGCCCAGTGGGTCGACCTATAAATAGACGAGCAACAGAAATCCCCTCTGTGTCAGCTCACAGCCTGGCCCTGTCTCTGAATATGTATGACTTAACAAACAACCAAGTCACTTTATCTCCAACATCTATCCCCAACAGCCCAAGAAAAGACAAGAATAAAGAAGCTGCAGTCATGAAACAGTGTAATCTAGCATGTAAGTTTTAAAAGTAGCACTACGCACACTGCTGAAAAGTGAAGCTGTGGAGCATACCCTGTCCTTGTAGGCACAGGAAAGTTCCTGCTTTTCCTGTGCCTGCAAGGAGAGCCTGAGGCAGGGAGCGAAACAGTGAAAACCCCAGAGCAGAGCAGGCATCAGCAACAACAGAATAAGTCAGATATAGCATAAAGGAGGAGCTGGGGTGGAGGAGGGTTGAAAAAGGCAGCTTGCAGAGGGAACTCAAAGCACAGCCAGGTTAGAGTAGGTTTTAACAATTTGTTCTATTACGTCAGTGACATTCATCAATGACAGCACAGAGCGCCATGCCTGTGCAGAAGTCACCAATGTAAACAAACCAAATGGCAACCAAATAATTGGTGCTGTGAGACTGAACCATGAGACAGGGGAAAAGTTTGTGGAGCTCTCACAACATCCCTGTCTTTATGATGTGATTACCACGACTAACCCCTCGTTTCCAAATATGTATGACTATGGAGGTACATCAACAGGAAGTCCATTCATTCCTATGGCAAGTTGGTCTGTCTTATGTATCAGTTTAATCGATTATTCGAATTTCTTTTTTTTAGGACAAATTAATAAATAAAAATCTAGATTTTCCGATTTTCCTTCGTGCTCATCTTTCTCTTCCCCTGGTGCACCCATAGTTTACACCCGCCCCCTCCTTCACCACGGAGACGCAAACACAACGGCACAGCTACCGGCGGAAATCCTGAGTTTTGTCCCACAAGAACTGTATATTTTCATCAGCTGTTTGGACCTGGTTCAGGTTTGCAGCTTCGGACCATGAACACACCACAGCATGCTGCATTTTTTGTTTGAAAGCTGTGGCAACTAAAGGAAGCAGCACAGCAAACGTGTGTCAACTGCTTATTCGAAGACATGCAGCCGAGTGGCGAAAGTTTGTCTCACTACGGAATTGACAAGACCGCTACATCCATCAAACACACACTTAAAGCAGTCAGTAGCACTGAAATCTAGTGGTGGGCACTGGGCAGGAAAACCAGTATCAATACTGTCAATTGTAAAAGTTCTGCCACAGAATGGATTTCTGCATCGCCATCATTGCCCGTTTTTAATGGTTGCATTCAGCTGTAGAGCTCATGCAAGGCATGACGCAACCTCCAGCAGTAAGTTTCTCTCTAGCAGTAAAAACAGCCACGTAACTAACTGAACGTCACTCACTGGTGCTGCTGTATTTAATCTGTAATATAGTAAACAGGTTAAACCTGTGTTTTTCCTCTCTTAGTTTAATGTCTGTAATAAGAGGGACTGTGTTTGCTTTGCAGAGCTTATCTGTCGGTCTGTCTGGGCTTTAACACAAGTTGGGTCGCCTCGGTTTGTTTTTAGCACAGCGCAGCAGTGATTCCGCTTAAACAACAGTTTGCTATGTGTTTAAACTCCTGACTAGCTTGACAAGTCCATGTTCAGTCCTAGAAACAAGCTGTGGCGTTAAACAAGACAGAGATGTATGCTCAGACATGAATTCTGCATGCCATCACAGGTTTCTGCAAGTAATTGCTACCTTCTAACCTTGCAAAGCAGATGGATACGCCTGTTTCCGTGTTTCTCACTGGTAAATCCATCTTGCAAAGCCCCCGTCTGAACCGTTCGGGCCCGGTTAGAAAGTGACAGGACCAATCAGCGACAAGGGGCAGTACTTTCAGGCATGGCAGAGCCGTGACGTAAACAAGCAGCAGCGAGAGCTGGTGCAGTTATGGGGGAAGAGATTAGCGTGGATGCTGCTAAAGCGCCAGTTTTATCAGAATTCGACCACATTTCTTGGTTAAAAGAAGAACAAAGAACAGCAGTGAGTTGTTTTCTTTTCAAAAGCTACAAAAGTCGAGTTCTTACATGTCTGTAGTCGCCATGTTTTGCGTTATTCCTCACTAGCTGCGCACATGCAGCTCGATAGCTGCTACGTCACGTGTTGTGTTGCTCTGATTGGCGCGTAGAGATGTGACAGACAGAACGTTCATCCAATCACAGTCAGAGTTTTTTTCAAAGCCTCTGCCTTTTCTCAAACGTTTCCTACTGAAGCTTTCGCAGATGGATGTGTGAAACACATCCATCTGGCATGTCAGGTTAGCTGCCTTCTGTATTGATGTAAACTCTCCTTGCAGTAAAAAGGTGCATTTTTTAGACCAAATTACAGCTTGCTCTCACCCAAGAGGAAAATACAGTAGCTATTTGTTACATTTAATTAATAGAATAAAATAAAATATGCTTTTACTTTTCTTGGTCATTTGTGTTTTTTAAACAAGGATGAGAAAAAATCCTTTCAAATCGTAAATCGAATTTTTTTTAAAGAAAATCGGGGATTAGATTTTTAGGCCATATTGCCCAGGCCTAATGTGAGGTTCCGACCCGTCTGCCTCCCCACCGTAATATTTTCGCACGTTGAGAAATTGAACTTTTGCAGATTTCAGAGAGACTGTATTGCAGTGTGCTAGCTGACCAAGCTGCTAACTAGCTAACAGGCTATGATGACTCATGTTTTTCAGCTTGACATGATGTGCAGTCAGATTAAAATCTTTGATATGAAATATATCAGGATTTATCAGTTGATACGAAGTGCTGTAAGACTGTTTTGGTGGTATCAAATGTATTTCAACATTTAAGGTGGAAGGGATAGGTAGAAAAAAAATGGCGTTTTAACACATAAACGACCATTTGAATGGCTAAACAAGTTAGCTTTTTCTCTTATTATATATCCATATATATAAAATGTACACTGCTTTCCTGGTTGGCCAATTTTTTGCAATCATTTCTTGATATGCGATATTAGTCCTGTTTCATATCTTCAAGTCGAGTAAACACATAATCCAAGCAGCTTAATGGCGAATAACTGGACAATATTATCCTCTACCCAGTGGCTACCGCTAGTTTTCAGCTTTGTATTTATCTGTAAAAAAAGTGCAGTTCCTTGTGTTGGACCCTAGGGGGCATTGTCAGTATATTTACGAATATGTGGAGATCAGTACACATGTGGAAACAAGGAGGAGAAAGAAAACGTGAGAATAGGCAGATGTACCTCAGCAACCTGGTGAGTAACTGCCATTAGCATTAGCATCAAGCTAGCATATAATTACTCCTAACTTTGGGTTGACAAATACAGTTCAGTCAGGACTACTTTGTCAACAAACATACATTATTTAAGATTATGAATTTTCTCTTTTTAGCAGTTTTTAATTTGCTGCCATTATTGTTATCTATATTTAGCGGTGTGGTTGCTATGGGAAACTCCTTCCCTTCCGTAAGCCGATGTGAAAAGCAGGAAGCAGGAACAGCCACATTCCTGCTTTTCCTGCACGTGCGAGGAAAGCCCGAGGTGGGGAGAGAAGATGCAAAAAACCTAGAGCAGAGCAGGCATCAGTGATAACAGAATAAGTCAGATGTAGCATAAAGGAGGAGCTGGGGTGGAGGAGGGTTAGAGCCAGGCTAGGGCAGTTTAAAAATGGCAGCAACAGTGCAATAGGGTGAATTAGCTGGAACAAAGTGACCATCATAACAGATAAAAAACTGTTTTGTCTGACCTCGGATTTACTCATATGTCCTCTTCTGTGATTCGGCATCCTTCGCTGTGACGCGTTAATTCCTGTTTTCCAGTGGAATGACTTAAGCTATGCCACTACAACTTCTTGTTTTGTGGCGTTTCTTTCTCTGTGTCAGGCTGATTTTAGGACAGACTCCTGACCTTTAGCAATCCGTGTGGTGTGTATGTGACCTTCTGACACGTGTTGGTTTCAGTTGGCAGAGTCTGGCGTGCTGATTGTGTTCAGGCATGTGCGCTCTGAAAATACAGTCCTTTGTGCATGTGTGGGAGCGTGAATCTACGTCCTGGCCCTTTAAGCTGGCTGTGATTGAAAGGACAGTGTGTTTGTGAGAGTGTCTATGCATGAGTCAGCTAGTGCACCATGCTAGCTCTGTGTATGTTAGAGAGAGAGGGAGGGTAGGGGGGAATGAGACAGCTGAGAGCTGCAGCTCTAACACTCAGTGCCTACTCGTCCTCAGTGTCTCTCGTCCACCTTTACCTCTCTCTTTTCGCTTTTTCCTACTTTTATGGATATCATCAGACTTTAAGGACGTTTTCTGGATGACCTGACGCCCATATATGGACATCTTTGTGGTCTTTGGTGGGATTTGACAGTGTCTGAGCCATGCTGCGTGTGTTTATTCTGTGTGCAGAGCGTCTGCAAACGCCGGACGATGATGTCAGCGACTCCTACTGCTCCGTCACCTATGAAGGTAGGGATGGTGTGACAGAGTGTTAATGCATGTGCGAGTTTGTTGTAGGAGGAGAGAGGCAAAGAAAAAGGTAAGCAGAAAGAGAGACCAGCAAATAAAGTTCATGTACAAAGACACACTAAGATTCAGCTCCTCTCTTTAACAGCTGAGGTTATTATTGGAAAAGGAGCCTCCAGCAGTCTTGTTGCATGGCTAACTGTCTGTCTGGGGTGGGGCAGAGAGAGAGAGAGAGAGGTGATGATGGAGAGGCAGACAGAGGGGGATAGAGTTTCAGTGGGAACCAATGATCACAGACTGAGCCACTCAGTTTCTTTTGGCCAATGTTGTTTTAATTTAATTTAATTTAATTTAATCTAATTTAATTTAATTTAATTTAATTTAATTTAATTTAATTTAATTTAATCTAATTTAATTTAATTTAATTTAATTTAATTCACATCTTTATCCCTAATTTTATTTCATTATTTTTTGTATTGTTTGTTATTTCTTCTTATCTAAAGATTTGTTTTATGTTTCAAATCAATTTATAATGTTTGCTCGAAATAATGTTTTATTATATTTTTATATTTCATTTTACATTTAAATGTAGTATTTCATGTATTTTCTTTCTACTTTATAAAATATATTTTTGTTTAATTTAATAGCCCTCATCTATATTATTCTTAATTTTGTATTTTTTTTATAAATGTATTTAAATAATGAATTTTATTCACCACAATTTATTTATGTCCATTTAATTTAACTTTTCTTAAAAGTTTTTTTTTTTTTGTATATCACCCATTAGTATTCTACTTTTAAGTATCATTTTTAATTTCATTTGTTTATTTAGCCATTGTTTTTGTTCATATTCTATTTCACTACTATTAATAATAATTATAATAGAAAAAAAAAATGTTATTATTATTACTGTTGTCTTTTCTTTGTTGTTATTATAACAACTTCTTTTTGGAGATATTTGGTGTTTTGTTTTATGACCTGGGCCATTTGTTCTTCTTTTTTTATTTTTTTGTTTGTTTTCACTTTTTTTTTTTTACCTTGCATAATTTAAATAATCTTATTTTATTCTTTGTTTTTTTATTTTTAAAGGTATGATTTTTTTGTATCTATTATTGTTTATTGTTTTTTTCTGTTGAGTTTTATTATTTCATTTTATGTATTTATTGTATGATTATTTGTATGTTCACAATTGTATGTTTAATTTATTTTTTTTCCATCTTTTTGGGCTTTTTTTTTTGGACTTCTTTGTTTTCTTTCATACTTTTTAATGTTATTGTTTTATTGTATATTTTTTATCATTTATTTTTTATTATCTTACTCCATTTTGTTCTTATTCATTTTATTTTGTAGTTCGTCTTTGTTAATATTCGTGTCCCTCAAACATGCCAGCATGGAAGTAAAAAAAAAAGGGCAAATAGATTACTCTTGGTGCCAAACCTCCAATCTTGGATTCCTTTTGCAGTCATAATTTTAAAAAAAATCTTGAAGTTGTCAGTTGCCACCAAAAACTTCAGATATTCACGTTTTTTTTTTTTTTTTTTTAGCAGTAATAGCAATAGTAATAGCAATAGCAATAGCAATAGTAATAGCAATAGTAATAGTAATAGTAATAGTAATAGTAAGGATTTACTGTTTATAAAAAATGGCCCGGTAACCTCCTGACACTAATCTCACCACCAGATTTGCCTTCCGGTCACCACCAGAGTCGTTTCATTCCTTCAGAGCCCCTCTTCATTGTTGCCATATATTTGTCATGGTGTAGCTTTCAGATAGAACTGATGGGACGATAAATAACCAAAAAGCCCCTGGGACCCCCTTTAGGGAAAACTGTGCAACACTAAAGGTAAAGCTGCAGTATACAGAATCAGAGATTAAGGAATGATGAGCATTGGTGTGTGCACTATAAACAGCAGAGTTGTGTCATAAACTCATGACACCTCGTCTGTTTCTCTGCACAACAGTTTCCCTGTGTAATCCAGAGCCGAGCCTGCAGGGTCGACTCAGACGCACAAATGTTGCACATGTGACCAAGGCTGATAATTTGGGTTAAATGAAGTTCTGATACTCACTAAAGACAAATACATATTCTGTAAATATAAATCTGCTTCCTCTCTGACTTTTATTGTGATTGTACTCGGTTAAACATCGTGGCTCCATGTGAGAATCTATCTGCAGGATTTGCCAGTCTCTTCTCTCTGATGATATCTGATCTTTAATCCATTTTAACTCTGCTGCTGCTCTGAAAATCTGCTGCATCATTTCTTCTATTTAGACTTCATTGAACTTGATGATAAAGCCTATCTCTCCAACAAGATAACACGGAAAAATCAAATATCGAGAGAATGAACTGTTTCTAAACATTAAAGCCGCCATTTCTCTCAGAGATAATGAGAATTAATGCGTCTGCTTAAGCTTATCAGAGACATTAATTTGTACTGATGACTGCAGTTTATTTCTGTGGTTCCTGCTTGGACTTCCTTTGTTGTTGGACTCCTTGTGTCCTGGACTCAGAATAAACTTTGAGGTCTGCATCCGGGTCTGGATCTCTTATCTTGGTAGCAGCTTTAATCTATCAGAAAGGATGGCAGATTGGATGTTACACTCACGCCTACGGGCAATTTAGAGTCACTATAGGTATGTTTTTTGACGATAGGTTGCCTGATTTGTAACACTAAAGTGAGTGCATTGACCAGTTTTTCCCCAGTTTTACTGAACCACAGAAAAACCTCCATTTCATGTGGACAGGGCCTGAAAGATCATTACCAAGGATTAGCTGCAGCTGGGACAGCTAACGAGCTGCAGCCTTGATTACCCATGAGCCACTGCAACTGAATTAGTTAACGTTTCACTCCAGCAGAATTTCATCTGTGATTTTACTCCAACTCTGGTGATGACTGGTAACAAAGGCACTCATAAAAGAGTAAATTTGACTGTTTTTGAGTAAAATATTTGTAATTCTGGAAAAATAACTCCCCAGATATTCCTGTGTATTTCTGACTCCGCCCACAGTCCTCCACTCTGAATAAAAGCTAAAATAAAATCTATTGAAGTCACTGTTCCAACCTCTGGATTTATCATTCTTTTTTTTTTATCACAAGGTGTTCATAAAGTTGCTCTACATGTTCTGAGATTCCCTGTTTTTACTCAGTGATGCTGTCGGGAGAACCAAAGTAACATTTCATGTGCTCCTTCAGATAGCATCCTTTATTCTGCAGCACGAGTGCTGTTTCACTGAAGACAAGATTTAAACGTATATTTTTAACTGGACCAAATGTAGACTCAAAGCTCCACATGAGCTGCATAATCAGCATGAAGTATGTTTATGAGCAGCTGCCTGCTTTAACATAGACATGCTGGTGAGCGCAGATAATTGGTTAAAAAGCCTGAAGCACAGATGAGACTCAGACTTAATCCTTAAAGAAATCAATTTCCTTCAAATGCATGACTTAGTGTGGCATGGTGTTCAAACTCACTGAACTTTTAAAGTTAAGTCAACATCACAGGGTGTGTTCCTGTACACACGAGGCTATCGGCCATAAAATACTATTCATAGAGCTTTGATTTTATGCAGGGAAACATCCATAAAAAGCAGAATTAATGCGTGTTTTTAATCAAGTATGCAGTGTTTTTATTATTACTCCATGTTAGGGATCACTGAGGCTGGAGGTGTTGTTTTTGGGTTGTCCATGTGTCCGTCCAGGTCAGTCTTAATTATCTCCAGAACGCTCTGATAGATTTTTTGCCTTTTTTTTTTTTTTTTTTTTTGCTAATTTGGTAAAGGTAAGGCAGAGATGGATAGAGCTGTGAAAATCTAAGCTAAAGCCAGTTTATTTACAGATTTGTAATGTTTATTAAAACTGAAAGAACCACTTGGCTGTGAGGTTTTCTCTGTTAATTTCAGACACCTCACTACATAGTAGACAGAGTGCTTAATGCCTTAAAATCTGTCTGCAGGTGGCGCTGTTTCACTGCGCTCACTACATCTATTGAACTCTGTACCCTGAACAACATTACAGCCCATTCCATCATGTTCAGTCTGCATTTTTAAATCCATGTTTTACATAAATCATGATCAGTGAAATGCCTATGAAAGTTCTTGAATGAATGATAAGTCACTAACGGTAGTTTTTCAGTTTGATTGGCTTTAAATTTAAATCTTTTACTTTAATAATTGGAATTTTCGGTGTTAATATGCTTTGCAATTTTTTTGGCAGTGTTTTGGAAGTTTGGGAAAGTTTTTGAAATATTACGGAAATTTTATTGGAAATTCTTTGGGGGGCATATGCTTTGTGATTCTTTGGCCTTGTCATGAAAGTTTGGGATTTTTTTTTGATATTACAACAATTTGATTGGAATTTTTTTTTGGGGGGGGTATTAGGCGTTGCAATTTTTTTGGTGCTGTCATGGGAATATTATTGGGAATAGGGTAAGTTAAATTAAGTTGCTGTTAAGGGAATTTTCTGACATGTTCATGGAATTTTGGGTACCATGTTTTAAATCATATGGAATTTGACAAAAAAATAAGGGGGAAATTTGCTTTGCATTTTTAAGTTTTTTTTTTTTTTTTTTTTTTTTTAATCATAAGTTGTTTACAAGGAAATTTGGGAGATTTTTATTGTAATATTAAGGCTTTAACATTAAGTTTCACTGATTTGAGGAGTACCTGGATCAATTTTATGACACATTTTATGAGATGCTTAAAAATATGTTTAGGAATATGTACAGAAATTTTGAGGTACAGTGCTTAACAAATTTATTAGACCACCTGTCATATTTGTCTCAAAGACCATCCAGCATCATGAAGTGCTTTAATGTGGACTCTTCATTTTCAGTGAGCTCTCCACGTTTTACCATTTTGCACAGGAATGAGGAATTTCAAACTGAATTCCCCCAAATTTGAGCCGGCTCACTGGGCTTCTCTGAGAAGTCAGAAATGAATCAAGCATAACATTCAACCACTAAAACTCATTTTTCTGTTCAGGAATGCGAGTAAATAACACAGTTTGACATATTAATCAAGAAATATTAATGTGCTTTACATTTTTTTCAGTTTTTTTTTGTAAATCAGTAAATTTGAAAATTCATGGATAACAATAATTATTATATTTTAGCATCAAAACTATCATTTGGGTTAAAGAGCTTCTACATATTGTTGTATTAACCATTGCAGAAACATAAAAAATGATTTTGGTAATTACCAATGCTGTTAATTTAGGGCAGCTGTGGCATAAACCTTACTTTGGTTAGGGTTAGGGTGGTCTAATAAATGTTTTAAGCACTGTAATTTCTTAAAAATTTTCAGAAATTTGTTTACATTTTGGATGGGAAAATTTAAAATAAATTCAGAAGTTTAAATGTAAATTATGTTGATGCTTGGCCTTAAAAGTCCTCGTGGTCGCCATCAAAATGACTTTACAGTCCCTCCCTCCATGACAGACACCATTTCTGACTGAAGACCACCAAAAACTGACCGACTGGTCAACGCAGAGCCGAACATGTACTCTTAAACCGATCCAGGTCTGTTTTTCAGGAGAATTGTGGACAATAAAAAACATAGTTATATTTTCTCATGTGAATGCAGTATGCTTCACTAGAAATCTGTAAAAACTCCAAACCTAGTCTGCCTTTTGAGGTTTTAGATGACAGACGTGGATGTGGACAGTGCTCTGGTCAAAGATATGAGCAAAGATAGGAACACAACCAGGAGACAAGAGAGGAAAAGGGAACAGGAAGTGCTGAGATTTCCTCTGGATGTGAGGTGTGTGGGTTTTCCCAACATGCTCGGCTGTTGCCCACTTTTCCCAGTGAGTGTCAGGGAGAGTCAGAGAAGACAGAATGTGAAGACGAAAACACTTTGGGGGAAAAGAGCTTTTATTCTGATTCTGTTGGACAAAGCAGGAAAAAACTTTGGCTGATTAGTTTCTTATTTTTCATTTCATGTACGTGAGATTGGTGGATTGTCTTTTGTCAGGCGTGGACTAAAGTTACCAAATTTTATCTTCAGAAGGCCCCAACCTTTTTCAAAGAGAGGATACCTGTTTTGGAATACACCTTTATTCTATCCAGGGCTTTTCTTTGTTGGTTTTTTTTTTTTTTTTTTTTTTTGACATCCAGCCTGCTATTCTCTATCAGTTCAGCTGTTTTTTCTAAGATCTGGTGCTGTGGCACTCTGGTTACTGTCGTTATCAATGTGACCAGCCGTCCCTCCAGCCCTGGATCCCTCTCACCTGGTTGACTCAGTCAGCTCTGATTCCTTCTCTAAGCGTGCTTCTTTAGTGTCGCTGGTTTCACGACTCTGCTGAGGTCTCAACCATGCTGCGTTGCATTCTCCAGCAAGCCAACAACCTGAGACACTCCAACCCCCTGGCTAGTGTCAGCTTCAGAGGTAAGAGGATCGGAGGAGAATCAAGGGATTGGTAGCAACTGCAGTGAGGTAGTCAACTCAACAGGAAGTAGTGTAAAATCTAAAGCATAAGTCCTTGTTGTCATTGTGGATGTTATTGATTGTTGCATGGATAATAAGTTTGGCTGTAGATCAGAAAAGGTGGAGCATCCGTCCCGTTAATTGGACTTGATCCTTAATAGAAATCACCCTTCATACTCACTAAAAGTCAACTAGCATTTTTGTTTTGGGGATACATTTCACATTTTGAGTTTTACATTTTATTTTTCAAACACCCTTCCTGAGTCGAACTGCAAAACATTTTAGGGTACTTCACCCGCAACACTTTCAACAGCTTTTCTCCTTCAGTACATGAAATTCATCAATGAAACCAAAACAGCCGTTTAGTAGAAACACTGTTTGGAGTGACCACAACATTTTGAGGGTTAGGGTTAGGGTTGGGGACTCTGGGTGGTTGAACTCGGTCTATATTTGGTAAGCAGCACAAAACAGTTGAGATACAGCAACAGAACTAAAGCTCACGCTTATCTAATAGTCTTCCATGTAGCAAAAATATTTGTAGCTTTATGCTGTCAGCAGTGCATCTAAGAAAAGCTGAGCCCCTTGGACTTACATGAAAATAAAAGCAAAAATGATCAACACTTTAATTGTTTTTTAATTGTTAAAAAATAAATGATGAAATAGCCTTGAACAGAAATATACTTTCCCAACGACCGTACATTTCTGACAGCCCCTCTCACAGATCATTCATGTGAGACACCACCTCTGTCAGGGGAGAAACACACGCTAAAACTTTCAAAATAAAATTGTATTAAACTCCGGTTTAGGGTAAAGGCAAGGGTCAAGGTAACCGTTGTGCTACCAAAAGTTAAAAGTGGAAAATCTGCCCTCTGAAACCTGATTACATAACATTTAATGAAGTCAAGTAATCAGTCTGCTAACAGGATAAAAAAGCTCATCCTCCATGAAAACTCTTAAATGCAGCAAAAATAGCTTATGTAGCTCCATTAGCTGCGTCACAACTTGGGTAATGTAGCTATGTGGCTAATGTGGCACAAGTTATGCCTACGAAACAACTGCATAAGCTACAAAGCTATGCTATCTACATCTATGCTTGCCAGAGCTCAAGTTGCTAAAGCTAACTTTGCTACATTGCTTATACAGTAATGTTTATTACATAGCTGGCAGAAAAGTCTAAACATGAACATCCAAGCCACAGTGATCAGGGTTAGGGCTGAGCTGGAAGAAAAGAAAAAAAAAAGTCCAAATTATTCATAGCAGTTGGACTGTAATATTTATTTCCTTGCCTTATTATATGGCTAGCATAGTCTTGTTAACTTAAGCTAAAGCTAATGAAGCTTAAGTGAGAAACTGCTCATGTTACTAGGTCTAAAATTGTTCCAAAACTAATTTAATCCCTGATTAGACCTTTGACCTTTATCTCTTCTTTTTTTTTTTTTTTTTTTTTTTTTTTGGATTGTTGCTTAGTCTGTAATTTTTGTAATGTGGTTATTTCATTAATTCATGTGCCAAACTTTGTTTACGACTAAAGTTGAATAAAAATAATTTTAAAAAATTAAAATAAATAAAAAAAATAATAAAGATAAAATACATCATAAAGAAATATAAAAAAAAATAATAATAATAATAAAAAACTGGAAAAACATTGTACACGGAAAATAACAGCACTTGTTTTCTGACAGCATCTCAGATTAACTGTTTATGAGAGTGGCTGTCAGACATGTAGTCGAAAGACACCTTGTAAATTTTTGGTGGCCCCCAAGGGGACCCCAGACCTCAGGTTGGACACCAATCATGCATTTGTTTTTTGTGTATGGTTTTGTGCCGGCAGATGAAATTCATGGCCGATTTGGTTTGGTTACTGACGTACAGTGTTTAACAAATTTATTAGACCACCTGTCATATTTGTCTCAGAGACCATCCAGCATCATGAAGTGCTTTAACGCGGACTCTTCATTTTCAGTGAACTCTCCACGTTTTACCATTTTGAACAGGAATGAGGAATTTCAAACTGAATTCACCCAAATTTGAGCAGGCTCACTGGGCTTCTCTGAGAAGTCAGAAATGAATCAAGCATAACATTCAACCACTAAAACTCATTTTTCTGTTCAGGAATACAAGTATCAACTATAATTTGACATATTAATCAAGAAATATTAATGTGCTTTACTATTTTTTCAGTTTTTTTGTAAATCAGTACATTTGAAAATTCATGGATAACAATAATAATTATATTTTTTCATTAAAAATATCATTTGGGTTAAAGAGCTTCTACATATTGGTGTATTAACCATTGCAGAAACATAAAAAATGATTTTGGTAATTACCAATGCTGTTAATTTAGGGCAGCTGTAGCGTAGTGTAACTGTGTAGTGTCACAGTTCTTAAACTCACTCGTATTTTATGCGCTAATTTCACCTTTTCTACGCTGGAGCTTCCATCCTGTACTTCTATCCTGTTGGTAATGTCTCATTTTATGTACAAAACCATTGTAGTTCAATGTTTAAAGAGCACAAAACGCCTCTACATCTGCTGTTTTGTTGCCGCCCTCACATCACTCTTTCAGCGATAATACTAATAGCTCAACTCTGGGAAACTGGTTTCCCTCACTTGCCAATCAAAATCAAGGAGGGCCGGGACTTATAACACCAGCTTTGTTGACTACAATGATGGGGAAAAGGCTAATCGGACTTCTCTTTTCAGGTTACCATTTCCAGGTCCAGAGCTATTTCTAATACCAGGAAATGATTCTTTTACATTGTTTTCATGTTGTCTTGGCGAAATTTCCTTGAATAAAGGAAACTATTAAGAAGACAGAACAATTCATAACAGCTGTTATGGCCACTACAGAGAAAAGTAGATGTCAAGTTCACTCAGGAACACTTTGTCATGATTTACAATTATAAATATTTCACTTTGGTAGCAGTTATTAATTTGCATTTATCTCCATTATTTATATTTCGAGTCGTGGCTCTTCTGGAATCACCCAGCCCTTTCAGGAGCCTACATGGATATCACATGTTCCAGCCTTTCCTGTGTGTAAGGACAGCCTGAGGCAGGCAGAGAAGCATCACTGACAACAGAATTTCACTAATCAACAGAAGCAAAAACAGGAGGAGCTGGGGTGGAGGAGGGTCATAAGGAGCGGCTTGTGGGGGAAGCAGCAAAGCTTAGCCAGGCTAGGGTAGTTTGGATGTGGAAGCATAAGTGTGATTAGCCAATAGCGTGCCTAGAGGGAATCAGCTGGGGGTCAGCTGATGAGGGCTTGGAGGGATCAGCTGATCTCAATTATATGGCAGCGCTTGACTCCATGGGCTGTCCGATTTTTGTACCTTAGCTACAATGAACATTAGTAAACCCACTCTTAGAGTGAGGTTAATGCTGCTGCCAGCTTAATAGATAGCTGCTAATAGACACAGGCCCTTAACTGAGGGAATTTAAGTATGTCAGGTTTGTATGGCACAAATGTGAAGGGGTGGATTGTTGACTGCCATCAGTTGGGATGTTAATTTTGGGGAATACTTCTGTTGTTGTTGCTGTAAGATAGTTGGTGGACATGATGCACTTTGAGCACTGGACACTTCAAATGAATGGTCTAATTGCAAGACCTTCTATCTGAAAGTTGTAGCCTCCTAGAGCACTAAGAAACAGGTCTACTGTAGATTCATATGCAAGAGGTTAGGGGCACTTTTGCAGTCCATCTAAGAAGTCAATAAAATCCACATTTAGCCTGAAGAACACAGTGGAAGTAGTCAGCATGTCTCTGGTTGTCTTTTTTGCTGTTCTGTTGACTTTTGCTCTCTTTTTCAGGTTTTCCTTTGACTAGTTTTTCTTTAAAGCCTGAGACAGGAGATGTCTCGTGTTACTAGTCAGTGATCAACGTCTAATACCTACAGTTAGTTGGAAGTTACTTTGAGGTGAACGTACCAAATAAAGAGAGGTGAAGGTGACTTGGCTACCTGGTCTGCTTTTCCATCCGTTTGTTTTTGTTGTTCTTGTCATGAGTCGGTGTCCGCCTTCTTAATGAGGTGAGCTCTGCTGTTAACTTCCTGCCTTTGTCCTAACTCTGTTTCCTGGTGCCATCACACACATGCTTCAACTCCTATTGGAACAGGAGGCACAAATCAAACTGAATGGAAAGATCTCAGACACTATCTAATTTTTAATACTTTTATATGAAATGTTGAGGCTGCTGAAGATGGCTTAGTTTAATTCTTACTGTAATAAATCAAATAGGGAAGAATCAAATCAAGTGTTTCTGAGTTTAACAAGCAAATAAAAAGGAAGAGAGAGGATAGAGGGTTCCATTCATGCCATAAAATAGAAATCGTGCCCATTTTTAGAAAACACAGATGAGAATTAAAAGTCAGGAAGCTGCAAAGAAAAAAGACAGGCAGTCTGGTTAGTAGAATTTAGGCCTGTTTGTCAACTTTCTGCACAAAATTTTTAAAAGCCTTGTTTGTGGTATTACCTGATCCATTCATCAACACAGCCGTGGAGGCAATTTAAGGGAAAGGGTTGTCTGGTCAGTGGACGAGTCACTTGCAATTGCAGGGGATTGAACCAAAGGCCTTCCGGTTGCCAGACGACAAACTCTACCCACTGTGCAACATTGACCCCAAAGACAGCATGTGCTATCAGGCCCTCTCTTGATGTAAATCACTAATATCAACATTTGCATGTTTAATCACTAGCATTGGTGCACCAGATTGCGCCATATAACCATTGCATGGATTGCATGGACATTTGTCTGGTAAACCTCGCATACAAAGCACTAGGGAAAGTCAGGACTTTTCAAAATATTCTCGGGAGGTGATTGGACGAATGTTCTGTTGGTTATATCAGAGGAACATGACAAAATGAGGTAGCAGACATGCGTAGCTTAACCTGAGCTAGCCCTGCTGTAGTATTTGAACGGCGGAGCTTATTTGTGGTTAAAATTCACGCCGAAATCTAACATTCAAAAACATTTCTGCTAAGGATAGTGTGGCTTTTTGCTCTTGAACGAAAGAAATGTGGATAAAGTTTGATTAAACTGCTGCTTCTCTACAGCTACATCCAAGCTAATGTCTACTGGCTAACAATACAAGTCAGTCTCACAAAGAAAGATCGCAAACTCAGCCGAAGCTCTTCCAACATAAACTTTCAGTGAGCCTTTTGGCTCTTGTTTTAATGAAGAAATGTGGCCCAGGTCTGATGAACTCAAGCTACATCTGAGCTAACTGCTCCACCAGCAGCTATACAGACTTAGGCAACCTCATGCTGAAGCAGGTCAGCAGAAAAGCAAAATAATCTAAAAGTGATGCTATGGCTACATCCAAGCGATGCGACTGGCGGCAGCCATTGCTAATAGCTCACTGTACAACTAAACCACGCCCATAGCTACCACCTTGTTCTCCTTAAATGATACTAGCTGGGTTTCCAATTTAGTTTTTCACAAAATAAAAGCGATATTTTTAAAATTTTGACCAAGTAAAATTGCGCTTTGAATGCGTTGCCATTGAAGGCAGTTTTGGGCATGAGCCGTGCAATTCTCGTAAATCTCATCTTGCGTGAATCCGCTGCAAGGACGCTCAAAACCTGTTGTGTGTTAGTATGGTTATGGTTATATCCACAGAGACTGCCTTGATAGTTTTGAACGGAAGAGGAAAGCAACGGATGATAGTTCAGAGGCAAAGTCCGTATGTATGGCAAAAGCCACGTATAAGGACGATGCTAAGAAAATCACCATGTTGTCTCAGAGAGAACTGGTCATGTGACACGTGTGTCATGTCCTGTGGCATGGAAACAGTGTTAACTCATCGAGTGCCAGCCCTTTTATAAAATGGAAAGTGGCATATGCCAGCGTTTCTGGCTATTTTGAGTCATCTTTCAAGACCTACAGAATATTTTGTACCATGACTCTGAAAACACCAAATAACTCAAATGAAAGAAGAAAGTCTCTATTTCATCATAGAAAAAAATGTTTGTTTGCAGCTTGTTCCATTCTTGATTTATCTGAAGTTGAACAGAGGCTAGTTTCACCAAGAGACCATTTTTTTCCTAGAAAGCTGAGAAAAATGCATTGATGTGAAAGAGAGTCTGTCAAGCAAAACAATGATTTGAATGTTATAATTTTGCCTTCAATGGCATAAAAGACATCTGAAAGTTGTATTACAAATGTTATTTTATTGTAAAATAATTACAAAATACAGCATAATACAACTGGACAGCCACCACGTGACCCCTGATACCACCACATCTTCTCCTGCTTGCGTGTCCCCTGGCACTGCCTGTAAATTATAGAAGTAATATAGTATAAAATATGTTATATATTATATATATAATCTATAATATAGAATTTTTTTGTTCTTACCCCTTTTTCTGCCAACAGATGGTGTTGTAGAACTGCATGGGGCTTGCTCTCTCTCAAGTCTGAAATCACAGGAGCATGAGTGATGGTTTCATTCGATAAATTTGGCTGAATAATCAGTGGGTTCCTAACGTTAACTTACCTCCATCGCTCTGGGACAGAGAACAAGATCTGCTCCGCTCACTCGTCAGCCATTCCTCAGAGTCTGGGTCAGAAAAGTCCATCTCTGAATTGTCGTCGCTGTATGCATCCAGCTGGATAGCGGCTGCCTTTTCTCTCCGACGCACGGCGGAGACCTGGCGGCATTCTTTAGCTTCTTAGCCGGCCAAGGAAGATGAATGAACGCGCTGATCGCTGGATTTGCTGTCGGTTTCAGTGAGAAACTGATTTCTAACGCAAAAGTTTAGAGTTTCTTCCAGCGTCCGCTGGCAAAACTGGCCACTTGATCCCTCAGTTTTTTGGGGGGCATTTTGTGCCGATACTGAATATTTTAGAACTTTTAGCTTAGATTACCTCCATCCTGGCGTCTCCACTTCCTGCTCTGATCTCTGCGGCTTTGATCTACCGTCTCTTCTGTGTTCAGACTACATATCCCAGAGGCCCCAAAATTACTCACAGGGACCGTGAGAGTGCCCCCTTGTGCCATCCACTGAAAAAACACTTTGACGTATATACACGTCAATGGCACTCAAGCGTTGGCTTTTAAATGGCGTACATATATATGTCAATGCCACCCAGTGAGTTAAGGGTTATTGAAACGCAGCTACTGATTGGTCAGAACTGTTTTTGGGTTGGCATAAATATTGTGTTTGGACCTTTTCAAAAAGGGTTTGCCTTGCAAGGTTTATTGGTGCTAGCCTCCTGGCTAACAGTTACCCTCTTTTAGAGCTGAAAAGTGTGCTTCCAACTTATTTTTGGGGTTCAAAATTCCCTTTAAAGCTTGTTTCAGTTTCTTCTCTTTTGCTTCCTGGCATCCTGACTGCTGTGCATGAAAGAAATGTTGTCCAATCGCCTCGTCTGCTAATTCAATCAGAGTTAGAAATAATGTTCTTGCAAGCCCTTTACTTTGTCCTTGTCCTGGGCTTATTATAGTTTGGACACACTCAGCTCTCACATTAGTTTCCCGATATATTTGACTAGTCAGATAAAGAACAACCCATGAAATCTTAGGAGACACTGCCGATGACACATCTAAAGTCATTTCTCTAGTCATAGACGGCTGGTCCAGTGGTTTCCAGGATGGAAAAAGATAATCCAGTCCCTGTTCCTGCTAATTGTTGAGATTTCAGCAGAGATTTGGAAACCTCACCCCCAAACTTCTACTCTTCTGCTTTAATGAGAGTTTAACCCTAAGCTCTTGCGTCTAAGCTAGCTGCTCACAGACACACACTAACACACACCACCAGTCTGTGTCTAAAGATAGCCCTCTCTTACGTATTTAACAGCCCTGACGGTCACAGCTCGTTCTATTCTCGGCTCATGACAGAAACGGTGCCAAGCAAAACCAACCAGGAAGTCAACGCTGTGCCACTTCCTGTCTCTGAGATGCTAGCTCAGATTTCAGCTCATGGGAGGTGTACACAGTTTACACACAACGCTCAAAAATAAAGTCGCCTCTTGACCCCTCGGTGGAAGGGTGGAGGTGTTTTTTAAGATTTCTTCCCAGAGCGGAGGTACACTGGAGTGTGTGGGTGTCGGTGTGTAATAAGGCTGGTGTTTGTGTGTGTTCTCACGTCGGGTGATGATTGTGGAGAAAACAGGAAAGAAATCAGACGTTCTCTGGGTGTGTGAGGAGAGAAGGAATGTTGATGTGTGCATTAACAATGAGGGTGAGGATGGTGTGAATCCAAACAAGCAAACAGTTGTGTAACAAATCACAAACACCGAGTTTTAGACAACATTTCTTTGTATTGGTGTTTTTTTTTTTTTTTTGGCTGACTAGTCACTTGTAACCTAAAATAGCAGATAGACTGTTTCACAGATCCATGGGATGAGATATCCCTCTGAGCAACAGGCTATAGGTGTTTACTGGGAAGGGCAGAAACTTTCAAAAACATACTTAGAGATAAACTGGTCGTAGGTTCTGTCTGTTCTCAAATGATGCTGATTGGAATTTGTGGAAAAGCACATTTATTTTTACCAACATCCATTAAATAATGTGTCCCTCTTGTCTTGTCATTAGGCCTAGGCCTAACTTTAACCAGGGTTTAACTGACCTTATGCCTTCTCTCTGATTGTTTTGAATTTTGTGACTATGCTGTCGGTTAAGGATGCATCAATACAGTTTGTCCATGCTTGGATACGTACTTCGGTCACTACAGCAGCAAGAAAAAGTATGTGAACGAACTGTTGATATGATCTAGTTTTCTGCATTAATTGGTCCACAAACATGGTCTGATCTCCATCTAAGTCACAAGCAAGGCCATCCATAAGGGGGATAAAAACAGGCACTTTCCGGGGCCCAGCAATGTGGGGGGGCCCATGGAAGCCAGCAAAATCATGGTCCATTATAAAGTTCATCTGTGATGACCACATTATAAAGTGCATGAATGTAAGGATGCCAGAAAATTAAGTAGGAGAAACAGAGACAAAGTTAAAAGAAAATAATTGTTAAATAGCAAAAAATGGAGAGAAAAGTGGCAAAAAGAGATTTAAAGGTGCAAAAATGGAATACAGAAATTCAACAATGGATGGAAAGTGGTTGAACAGTGGAAAAAAATTATTAAAAATGGCAAAATGGGCCAAAATTGGAATAGATGGGTTAAAGTGACAAAAATGGGCAAAAAGTGGTGAAAGATGTGTTAAAAGTAGCACAAATTGCTAGATAAGGAAGTAAAAATGGGCTGAAAAGAGGGAAAAAATGGGGGGGGAATGGGCTAAGTGTTGTAAAAATGATTAAATGTGGTAAATAAAAGCACCAAAAATTGGCACACATGGGTTAAAGCCTTTTTTCAAGGCTTTACACCATCTCTCTGATACCCACGTAGTAGCTTTACGTGGTTTACAGCTCAAAAAACACCTCATGTTTCTCACACTGGCGTCCTGAAAAACCCTTATTTTAGCCTCCGTCTGAAATGCTTCGTTTTCGCTGCTGTCTCTTTAACATGCTTTAAAAATCGGAAAAGTATATTACCCCTTCTTTAAAGAGGCAAAAAGTTGCTGAAATCACCAGATGAAGTTGTAAAAGGCGTTTAAACAAAGGCAAAATTGAGTTAAATGGGGAAAAATGGGCTAAAGTAGCAAAGAATGGGACAATTTAGTAAAATTTGGCAACAAAAAAGTGATGGATATATGTCAAAAGTAGCAAAAATTGCCAGATAAAAAAGTAAAAATGGAATGAAAGAGGCAAAAAAATAAATAAATAAAAAAATTGTGAAAATGGTCTGAAAGTTGGCTTACATGGGTTAAAGAGGCGGTACGTTGCTGAACTTGCCAGATAACGTTCCAAGGCCAGTTAAAAACAGGCAAAAGTGTAACCTTGCAAAGCAGATGGATACGCCCCTTTCCTTGTTTTTCACCGGAGAATCCATCTTGCAAAGCTCCCGTCTGAACCCGGTTAGGAAGTGACAGGACCAATCAGCAGTACTTTCAGGCGCAGCTGAGTCGTGATGTAAACAAGCAGCAGCAAGAGCTGGTGCAGTTATGGAGGAAGAGATTAGCGTGGATGCTGCTAAAGCGCCAGTTTTATCAGAACTTGACAAAATTTCTTGGTTAAAAGAAGGACAAAGAACAGCAGTGAGTTGTTTTCAAAAACAACAAAAGTCCACTAAGTCCAGTACTTACATGTCTATAGTCGCCATGTTTCACGTTATTCCTCAGTAGCTGCACACGCGCAGCTCGATTGTGGCTACGTCACGTTTCGTTGCTCTGATTGGCCCGTAGAGATGTGAGAGACGGAACGTTCATCCAGTCATACTCCGAGTTTTTTTCAAAGCCTCTGCCTTTTCTCAAATGTTTCCTACTGAAACTTTCGCAGATGGATGTGTGAAACACATCCATCTGACATGTCAGGTTAACAAAAGTGAGTAAAAACTGTAAAAAAAATGGTCTAAAATAACAAAGATGGATTGAATATGGTACAAATGAGCAAAAATGTGACAAAAATTGTGTTAACAGCAGCAAAAAGTGGATAGAGAAGTAACAAGGGGCTGAAAAGAGGCAAAATCGGTAAAAAAAATTGGGAAAAATGGCTGAAAGTAGGGATGCATGGGTTAAAGAGGCAAAAAAGATGCTTAAATTGCCTATAAAGTTGTAAAATGGGGTTAAAAATAGGCAAAAGTGAGTTAAAACTGAAAAAGAATGGGCTAAAACAGCAAAAGTTGCTGATAATACCAGATTAATAGTAAAAAAAGTGGCTGAATAGAAGAAAAAAATGAGTTTAAAGTGGAAAAAAATGGCAAAATTTAAACAGCAGTGAAAATTGTTTAAAAAAAAATGTCAAAAAGCAGCTTCAATTAATTATTTTAATAACCAATATTAGCTTGGCAGACATTTTAGCTGAAAAATGAGGAAACTGTTAGCCAGCATGCTAGCACCAATGCTATCGATACAACACACACATATACTGACATAATCAACAAATCATGTCTGGGGGCCCATTCTCTGGGGTTTTCAGGGGCCCAGCTAATTCTGAGGGTGGTCCTGGTCACTGGTACAGACAAACACAACGTGCTCCTAAAACACAAACAGTTAAAACATTTAAAGTCTTTACTGAACACAGCCATTAGACATTCACAGTGCTGCAGACTGAGAAAGTGAACCCTGGGTTTGATAACTGTTCAAACCTCCTTTGGCAGCAGTAACAACAACCAAACATTTCAGATAGCTCCTGATCAGACCTGCACAACATTCAGGAGGAATTTTGGACCATTCTTCCTGGCAGAGCTGCTTCATCTCAACAATATTCTTAGACTATCTGGTGTGACTGGCTCTCCTGAGATCATTCCACAGCATCTCTGTTGGATTCAGGTCTGGACTCTGACTGGGTCACTCCAAAAGGTGGATTTTCTTTCTGTGAAGCCACACTGTGGCAGATACCTTTCAGGTTTCGGCAGTGGCCATCATTGCTGGTTTAGTCCAGGTGTTATTCCCTGGAAATACAAGTCTTCACAAAGTGGACAATAGTTATTGTCTCTGCTTCCTCTCATCTGGAAAGATCTTAACCTTTTGTTCCACTTTTAGTCTAAAATAAAATAGAAATCACGATAGCCGACCCCACTGGATTGCTCTTACCTCATTCCTGTACTTGTGTGTTCTTCGACAAGAGCTCTTGAGAGGCTGATGAATTATCCTGGAGGTATATTGGTAAGTCTAACTTCCTGTCAGAGTGGCCAGCAGACGGGAAATCAGAGCTCTGAACTCTATGTTGCAGGAAACCGCAGAAAGATAACAACACAGACACACAACAAAAATGGTAGACTGTTTGTGTGAAAGGTCAGGAGGTTGTGAAGTTTATTTTCTGCCCACTGAGTCATGAGCCTCAACCATGGCTCCAACAGACTGGAGGTCAGGGTTGAGTTGAGGATTTTTGCTCGTTAAATATTCTGACTTGGTTGCTTGTTTGTCGAACAGTTCTTGTGTTCCTGGTTCAAAGCTAAATATGAGAATGATAAAAGTGTCATCGGACTGACCCACAAACCCACTGTCTCTTGAGCTATTCTTTATCGTTTGTCGTTCTCTCTTGGTCTTCAGGTTCCAAGAAGAAGACTAAGGTCATCAAGAACAACCCTAACCCTGTTTGGAATGAGGTATGTAGTCTTTATTTAGCCGTCAGTCAAAGTCTAAACATTTTACACAGTAAAGGCAGTTTTCACAAAGTCATGTACTGAGTAGTGACTGAAAGTGGCCGAAAGTTTTCTCGTAAACCAAAACTGAATTACACGGTTTTCAAATACTGATTTTTTTCCCCCAGAGTTTCCAATAATAGAAACACGACTCCTTTTCATACTTTTTCAGCTTTTTCTAACAGAAAAATTCACAATATCTCTTAAATCAAATTAAATCTCTTAAACTGAAAAGAACTTCTATATAGAGTCTGGGAGTGTCACTGGGTTCGCTCTGAACTTTTTTTTTTGCATTATTTTGTTGTACAAGTCAGACATTTCGCAACATGAGAATTGTAAAACGGGGGATATGTGTGCGAATAATAATCAGCCTTATTCATACTTTTCTATCATTTTTGCATTATTAATATCAAATTTACAGTCATTTTAATACAGGTATCACAATTTACCATAGTAATATATATAAGGAGCAACCAGTGAGTAAAACATTGAATGTAAAGCCTTGTATTTTAATATATTTCTAAATTTAAGAAGAATTGCAAACAACTTTTTCTGGATTTTATTTAATATGTTGTTTATATATACATATATATATATATATATATATATTTTTTTTTTTTTTACCAATAAGTGCATACAAACAAACGTGTGCGAACAAACAGATAAATGGGTAGCAAGCTGTGGTGATGAATTACAAAATTATATATAAATAATAAACATTAAAAAACCCCAACAAATTGAAAAAAAAATCGAGGAGGGACATAACACACATAACAACAACACACAAAAGTTAAGTCAAATTTTTACTAGAACAAAATTTACTTGTATCATCTGCAAATATAACAAATCTATAAAAGCGGTAACATTGCAGTTATCATTGATATAAAGTATAGTCAGCACTGAACTGATCCATGAGGTACAGAGTGAATAGATTTGTAGCGTTATTGTCATTATCCTTATTACAGCTTTTTTATTTGTAGTGGGGAAAGTCAATGTCTTCTGGAATATGTGATTGCTTAACTCCTATAAAAACAGTATTTGTATTGGCCTTTGCTTTTTCCTCTGTAAACCAATCATGTTAAATGCTGATCAAAAGTTTTAAAAACACAAGTATTGTAGTAGTGGCTTGGATTGAAAATAATGAGATAAAGATTTTCAGTGGAGGACTTGAATGAGAACATGTTTTCTGGAACTAGAGCTGCTGAAAAAGTGGGCAATCTATTACAAACACTTCGAAATACTTCTTTTTTTCCCAAAGAAATTTAAATTTTCAATCTTCCTTTAACATTCCTTTAATGCTGTTTCCTGTCCTGTTAGGGCTTTGAGTGGGACTTGAAAGGGATTCCTCTGGACTCTGGAGCTGAGCTGCACTTTGTTGTCAAAGACCATGAGAAGATGGGCAGGAACAGGTACCAGACTTCTGGTTTTTCCTTTTCTTTAATAGCGGTGTAGTCCAGTCATGGGCAACATTTTGTAAATAGGTGATACCAAGAACTCTCCTCTATTGCCGTGACTTTTTTAATGACTGTTGACATTTGTGGTAAAGGAGATGGGATTGTTCTAATGGTTCTTATATTGATTTCTACCATGGATAAATTCCAATGACTTGGTCATTTACTCATCTTAAGTCGGTGTAAGTGCACACTGGTATTAAATTTAACACTTCTCTTCAGGTTCCTGGGGGAAAACCGGCTGGCCCTTCGAGACGTTCTTAACTCTCCCAACCTGGCCGCCTCCTTCACCATCTCCCTGCTGGACACCAAGAGAAACAACACAGGGGTGAGTATACGATCATACATACACTATATAGACAAAGTACTGGGTCATACCTGTTACATACTGAATTCAGAAAAAAATCACCTTTCTGTTTGGCAGTCAGACGGCAGGTCTGGGTTCATCAGATGCTAGGAGAACATTACCTCTCTGACTGCATTGTGCCAACTGTGAAATTTGGTAGAGGAGGGATAATGGCATGAGGCTGTTCTCCAGGGTTTTGGCTAGGCTAATCCTAATGCTTCATCATACCAAGACCTTTTAGACAATACTATGCTACCAAGTTTGTGTAACAGTTTGGGGGAGGCTCCTTCTCTATTCCACCATGACTGTGCCCCAGTGCACAAAGCAAAGACTATGAAGCCACGGTTTGTTGAATTCAGTGAGTCATCAGGAGCAGTGTTATTTATTATTTTCACAAATATTGAATGTAATAAGGATTGGTTGAGTTTTGTTTGGTGTGGTGTTACATCGGACCTCAAAGGTTGGGGGTTGGGCGTAAAGGCCACTGATCATATGTCTAAGGCTAGGCCTTAGGTGTGAAGGCCACAGACCATAGGTCTAAGGTTAGGCTTAGGCTCAAAGTCCCACCGATTAGGTCTAGGGTACAGCACTTGGGTAGGGGATATAGTTGAGATGTTCCAGGCCCAAGGATTAGGCTTAGGCATGAAGTCCAGTGACAAGCATTGGAATGAGGGTCAGGTATAAAATTCACTGTTTAAAGTGAAAAGGTAGAGTCAAACATGTCCTTCACTGACTATGCATTAAGTCTGCTGAATAAGCAGCAGTGTCACTGCCATAAGGTTTAAGGAGTTTTGTATTAAAATGACAAGAAGTTAACGTTAGGCTAAGGGTGAGGGTTAGGTTTAGGATTAGGGCATAGGGTTAGGTATTCATTTGTTACCTTGTAACTTTGCTGGTTTGGTTGCATTTATTTAGCAGTTTGATACTGATTTGGTCCCCTCCTTTTCACTCTGAGCTACTCCTTTTTCTATTTTTCTGTCTTGGTGCATTGACATTATACAGCCAGACCCTGTAACCCCAATCCTCATGGCTGCATTTGTAAATAAGTACAGTTTGATTCACATTAAGTTATTTAAAGATGTAAGAACTAGAGGAAAACCCAAAATGATTCTCACATAAATAAAAGTCCAAGCCATTCATGTACCTTTGTGAACCACACCTTAAAGTCTTCTGTTTTTAGCGTCAGATGGAACAATGTTCTGTCTCACATCCCCGTTTCCTGAACCCAAAACAAAGTCTTCCTCTCTGTGTCACAGCAGATCTGATTGATGTCTCTTTTTCTCTCTCATTCACACTAACTCATGGTTATTAAAAGGCCTGTGTTTATGTTACGGCAGATAAATATGTCTCTGGTGTTTTTATAGTCCTCTACAAAGCAAAATAAGTCTCATATCTTTAATAAACCCACATAATCTGAAGACACTGTTCCCCCACTTCCCTTCGACTGGGCCTTAAATATATAAGTCCAACAACATCATGTCTTTCATGTGTGTATGAAGTTACTGAATCTGTAAGATGAAGTCAACATCAAATAATATGTCCTACTTTCTCTTTTCCCCTTCACCCAGGCCACGCTGACCCTGCAGGTTTCCTACATCCCTCCTCCAGGATCAGCTCCGATCTACCAGCCTCCTCACCAGCCCGAGACTCTGCCACATACCAACCCTGGTGTGGAGCTAGACACCGTCACAAGTACCACAATCACTCCTGCGTCTTATATCATTGTGAAAACCCTCAATCAACAAAGCCAAACACTATATTTAGTTCTGGACTTGTCTGTCTGCAGTGATTTCCCTGGACACTCTCGGCGAAGAGGATACAGAGAGTATGATCATGGTGGAGCCGCCTGAGGACCAGGGTCAGGATGACGGACGCTCCATGGTGATTGTTGGTCCACAGGGGCCCTCAGATCATGAATCCCCTGCTGCCCAGGTACCCAAACGTTCGCCACCGTCCTACAACACTCATGGAGGTCTGAGGAAGAGGAGGAGAGGAGGCAGCAGTCAGCCCAAACCACTGCCTAACAAACCACAGGACTTACAGGTTTGAACAGTCATGTTGTCAGTTCCCATGGAGTTTTGGCTTCTCACATCAGTGATGGCTTCTCTACCACCATGAAATAAATGCACAAGTGGAGGCTTAACAGTACTATAATACATGTGTGTTAACAGGCAACAGGTGCCAAAAGGTACCGAAAGAATTGAGTTTAGTTTGAAAGCCTGCAGACCCAAACAGCTTACCAAGAGACAGTGATATACTGAGATGCAAGAACACATAGCAAGTAGTTGTATGGCAAAAAAATGCCAAACACGGAGGCTTTCTTGGTGATGAATAAACATTTTTCAATAAATTAGTACTGTGCAGAACCTTTAGGCATGCTTGGGCCAAAAAGTGAGGCTGCAGTTGGCGAGTAAGCTGTTGCTCCGTCAGGCGGTTGCTTTTTAGTCATGCTTACAGCACCACACAGTGGAGATTCTGATTTAATACATGACAAAGAAGCAAGACAGACCTTTATGGTAGAACCACAATCCATAAAACAAACCAACTTTTTTTAAATGACAAAGAGCTATTGAGACAAAGAGACAAACATTGACTGGTTGAGGAAGTTTCTTTCAGATATCTGATTAATTTGAAAAACAAAAAAAAAACAGACAAAAAAAAAACCTTCTGAGCATTTGTTTCCTTTCTGTATTTCCAGGTTCGTGTACGGATCATCGAAGGACGACAGTTGCCTGGCATCAACATCAAACCTGTTGTGAAGGTAACGGTAGCCGGACAGACCAAGAGGACCCGCATCAGAAAAGGCAACAACCCCATCTTTGACGAGGTAACCAGGAATACCTGAAGTTAGCGATACCTTGTGCTGCTAATTCAAACATCAGACTAAATAAGGAGTGCTCTCCTCTCTGCAGACGTTCTTCATGAACTTCTTTGAGACTCCGTCAGACCTCTTTGACGAACCCATCTTCATCACTGTGAGTACTTTTTGTCCCAGTTTAATTCCAGTCAGTTATGGATGGATATGTCTACAATACTGTATTTGGACCACCACAAATCTTGAAACCTTCCTGCGTCTGTCTACCAGGTATGTGACTCTCGCTCACTTCGAACTGATGCTGTGATTGGGGAATTCAAGGTAAATGTTCAAGGCTTATATATTGAAAGCTTTACAAATGTACTCTGTGGTTGAGGAAATCAATCTAAAATCAAAGTTTTTTTTCTTGCAGTTAGATGTTGGCACTGTCTACAATGAGCACAGTGAGTAAACATATGCTGACCTATCTACAAATTCATTTTTGGTGCAACAACTGTTCAAGTTTTAGAAACTATAACTCCACCACTCTCTCTTTAGGACACTGCTTCTTGAGGAAATGGCTGCTGCTGTGTGACCCTGATGACCTATCGGCTGGCGTCAAAGGCTACCTGAAGGTCAGCTTGTTGGTTCTGGCCGCTGGAGACGAGCCACCGGTGAGTCTGATGGATGGTTTTAAATAGAATACCCCAAAAACCAACAATTCCATACCTTTACTTAGCTTTGGGGCAAACGCTTATGTCCAAGACTCAAAAGATTTGACGATGGCAGGCTCTTACTTTTGATTTCCCATACATGTATTTCCTTAGGGTAGACTCCAGTTTCCGTGATAAGCGGTTCCCCCAAAGCTTTTTAGGCCCTAGGGAAAGTACCTAAGGCAAGGACTCAGGTCATGTTGTATCTACCGTGCTTGGTCCACAGCCAAGATGCAGTGCAGATGCTTTTGCTGTTATCTTATCAATACTGGTCTTTATATTTCTTTATCTTCCAGGCTGATAAACGAGACTGTGTGGAGGATAAAGAAGATATCGAGGGAAACCTGCTCAGACCGGCCGGTCTGTCTCTGAGAGGAGCCACTTTCACTTTGAGGATCTTCCGAGCTGAAGACCTGCCACAAAGTAAACCTTCAGAACTCATTCATTCATCTAAGTTATAAATGAGGGTTTTTTATGAACTTTCAGATGTCTTCTTGCAGTGGATGACGCCTTTATGGATGGGATGAGGCAGATTCTTGGGTTTGACAGCAACAGGAAAAACCTGGTTGATCCTCTGGTGGAAATCCACTTTGCTGGAAAAACTGTATGAAAGCAACGACCATCAATAACATCCAATTCCAACTTTTATCTATTCCCCATCATAATTTTCAACCAGTTTTCAAGCCATTTATAGTGCATTTTCCTTCTTTGTGGTTTAGATCTGCACTAAGATTCTGGAGAAGAATGCCAATCCCCAGTGGAACCAGAGTCTCACCATGCCTATTAGGGTAAGAAACCCAAAACATTAGTGTTCTTCTTCATGATGCAACCAAGACGCTTAAGCTAAGCTGAGCTTGTGTTTTTCTTTCTAGTTCCCTTCGATGTGTGAGAAGATGAGGATCAGAATTCTGGACTGGTGAATCTCAAATGATACATTTATATTTTCAAATTGAATTTTTGCCACCTTTGGTGCCCTATTGTTAAAAAATGCAGTAGAAGTGCCCTCTAGGATGCCCTTTTGGCAGATAAATGTGATTAAATGCCCTGTTGGTTGCCCCCTAAGTGGACAAAAGTGTGATATATTGCCCTCTAAGGCACCTTTCAGTGGACAGCAAGTGATAAAGTGGCCTCTATGATTCCCATGCATGGGAAAAAACGTGGTAAAGTGCACTCTAGAGTTTCCTTCCAGTGGCCAATCCATTACGAAGTGCCAGCCTGAGTACTCTTTTAGTGGAAAAACCTTGGTAAAGTGTCCTTTCAAGGGCACCAAATCAGATGCTTTAACGGTCTCTTTTCTTAACATCTCAGCTCCAAATTTGAAAGCCTTCGGTCAATACTGATGCCTCTGAATTTATATACAATGATTACAAAACATGTGTCAGAAATTTTTTATTCTTTCTTCCTTATCTTTATTACAGGGACAGAGCCAGTCACAATGACGTTATTGGAACCACCCATCTCTGCATGTCCAAGATCTCGGCCCCCGGTGGAGAGATAGATGGTAAGTAACAGGCTTATAATTGTCTAAAATGCTCTGGAATCTTCCATTTTGGTTTGGACAGATTAATGCTGGAATGGGCTAACGGTGTCTTTGTCTTCTTAACTCGTCTTGGCTTTTTAAGGTCCAAGGATAAGGGCACTTCAGACTGTCTTAACACAATTTTGATGAATTATGAGCAAATTTGTGAGGTTTACACTCAGGGTTGGGGAGAGTGTACCTCCAAATTACTGTTGGTCAGTAGTCGGTTCCCTATTTAGCAAGCACTAGCTAGCATCTCTCTGCAGATGTTTGGCTTAATGGTGCCTGGACTGGTTTGCAGAACATGCCATTTTATAAAAATCTGTTATTGGAATCATTTCAGAATTAAAGTTTTTGAAATGAACACAAGACACTTTTCCCCTATCAAAAAGACAGTTACTCAGTGAAGCCCTTACTATTGACCCCCACAAGCCAGCTGTGCAGGCCGATGGGCAGCAAAATGACAGTACTTCATAAGGGTTGTCAAATGGGATAACTCCTCCCCTAGCATTTGGTTAAGTTAGTCCCAAAACACCTCCAGAGAGCTGACCACTGGAGTCCAGAGTCTCAAAGCCACCCCAACCATGCTGATTAGAATCATCGACCATGCCAACATGGAGATATTCTTTACCCACCCTACAACATGGCCATCAAATCCCAGAGCAAGTTGGCGGCACAAAAAAACCCACCAAGCAGTAGTTTGAAGTCAGTAGGTTATTGATCATTTGGACACCATCTGTAGCTATTTCAATTATTTGGCAGCAGATAACAAGTTGTCTTACAGTGAAGACAGTAAAGACTCAGTGAATCTGGAGAAGTCTCTGTGCACAAGGGACAAGGGCAAAGGCCAGTATCGGATGCTCATGATCATCGGGCCCTCAGGTAGCACTGCATTAAAAACAGGCATGATTCTGTTCTGCAATTTACTGCGTCAGCTCAGGAACACTTCCAGAAATCATCATCCAACAACACAGTTACAGTGCCATCCATCAATGCATAAGAAGCCATAAGTGAACATGACCCAGAAACGCCACCATCTTCTCCGGGCCAAAGCTCCTGGAAACTGTTCAGTGGTCATATTGTGGGCAAAATTGTGGGTTATGAGATTTGCAAGTCATTGCATTCTCTTTTTATTGACAGTTGACACAGCACCCCTACTTTTTTTTAAATTGGGGTACTAAATTTAAGATTTTCAGGCATTTTGAAAGTTAACGTTATGCCCTTTGCAGTCATGTCAGACATAAAGTACTGAGATTTGGTACGTGGTTTTTATTTGGTGTTCTAAGGACCAACATATTGTCTAGCTAGAAGCAATGAACAGGAATCTGTAAATGTACTTAAACACTGTATTTAAATGCTTTCTGTGTTGCACTTCAGTGTTTTTCTGCCACTTTAATACATGCACAACTGGAGCGGTGTGCTTGGCATCTACTCCAAATTGGACTATAACAAAGCATGTTTTCTTGCAGTGACTTGCATGAGGACTGACTAACCACCTCTTGAAAGGCTTTCCTCTGAACCTACGCCTAGCTTTGGTTATCTGTCCTCAGGGTGCCTCACAGTCATCTTATGTTTGCAAGAGATCAAGATGGCTGTGAGGTACGTGTTTGCTTAAATCTCTGTCTTTGTCATTGGTCATTTAAATAAGTGCATTTTATGATTGGAAGTGTGTAGTTTTGGTAGAGCCACTAGAACCTCAAACCTCAAGTGGAAAAATTTAACAGCATCTCTTTCTTCGTCATTTGGTGTTTTGTTTGTTTTCCAAACCACTCAGATGAGCTTTTCTTAGGTTTTTGGTCTTTGCCTAGTGTGCGTTAAAACATAGTGGCTGAATCCAAATGTGGTGCAAACTTAAACATTTCCAGACTTTAAAGGGATAAGATCTGGACATTTGGATTCAGTCTTCCAGGGAGTTTGTCTAGTGCAGTGATACTCAACATGAGGCTCTTTTGTATTTGTGGCTCTTTCATGTCTTAATTTCAAATATTATTACCCCAGAAAACCTTAAAAAGGGGAAACTGTTTTGCCATTTTCACCATTTTTGCTACATTTCACCCATTTAAGCTACCTTTTGCCAGTAAATACCCCTTTTTTCCCTTTTTTTTCTGGCCATTTTGCAACTTCTTCTGCAAATTTTTCCCCATTTTTTTCCACTTTCATCCCTTTTTTGCCCTTTTTTTAACCATTTTTTTGCCACTTTTGCCCACTTAACCTATATTTTACCATTAAATATTCCTTTTGTGGTTTTTGCCACTTTTCACCACTTAGACTGTGGCTCTTGCAAAGGTACTTTTCAACAATTTGGCTCTGTGGTTGAGCATGGTTGAGTAACGCTGCTCTAGAGCATCTGTTTGGGTTTGAGTGGCCTTCACAGACATTGTTTCCTCTATCTGTGACTCTTAACCATCCTTCCTTTCTACGCATTCAGATGACATGGTTCCACGGACCGTCCACTCTGGCAGTACGTCCATCATCCTCTTTTTCTTTTTCACGTAATCATTTTCTGACGGATATTTTTCTCTTTCAACTCCTAACTGTTTCAATCTTTGTCAAATCCTGACAAAACTCTGAATCAAATAAGTCTAATCCATATGATTTCAGTATCTAACCAATCATGCAAATCATTTTCTTGATCATTTTTTGTTCATCGTTGATCTTATCACCTCAGATCTGTTCATTTCGTGTCATTCCAGTTGATGACAGTCTCGGGTTCCTGCCGACGTTTGGTCCGTGTTTCGTCAACCTCTACGGCAGCCCAAGAGAGTTCACCGCCTTCAGCGATCCACACGAGTCACTAAACCTGGGAAAAGTAACAAGAAATTTCACTTTAAAATAAAACATACCTTCTTAGATTAAAGTTATCTTGCTAAGACTAACCAATTGTCCCCTATTAGTGATCATTTTCAGTCACATAAGACAAAGAAGAGGCTTTAACTAATTTGTTTCTCCACTTTCTTAAAAAAATTCTTTCAAAGGTCCTCAAAACTTTTGTGAGGTCTGCCCTTGATCTACATATGCCTTTCCCTAACCTACCTCTACCTACGACTCTCTGAGTCACACCTTCGTTAACCTTCTGAAACATCACCACATTCATGTTTGGTGCCTTTAAAAAGTCCAATAAAATGATTATATATGTTTTAATTTTGGGGAACTGCATGGCATAAATGTCTTAATACATGTGTGATAATAATGGATTTATAGTTGACTGAATGTTTTTCATTGTTTCCTGTGTCAGGGGGAAGGTGTGGCTTACCGAGGTAGAGTCTTAATGGAGCTAACAACAAAGCTGGCTGACAAACCCGAGCAGAGAACAGAAGACATAGCATCAGATGACCTGCTAGTGGTGGAGGTAAGGAAAGAAAACGTTCTATGAATGCTTGAATGAAATACAGAGATACTGGGTCACCAGTGACCAATAGGAAACCAGAGTACATTTACAAGAAATGCTCACAGAAAACTCAGTGGCCCTTATGTCAATCAGCACAGATTAGAACTAGTGTATAAATATGTGTAAAGCAACGTTATGATGATCACTGTCAGCTTTCAGTCAGTGTTCTGGTGCTGTAATGTTTGCTGGAATAGTCACATTGTAATAAAGTTCATGTAATATTTGATGTCAGGGTTAGGAGAAGCTGGTTTGGTGTTACTGTCTACCACAGTCTCATCTAGTTTATTGACTATCCGCCCAGAAATAGATCTAAACGAGAGAGAGGGCGATGTCACCCATCCCTCAATCCATCCTTCCCTTCTTTCTTCTTACAGAAGTTTCTGAGGAAGAGGAAGTTCTCGCTCTTTGTGGCTTTTTATTCAGCCACGCTCCTCCAAGACGTCGACGATGCAATCCAGTTTGAAGTCAGCATTGGTAACTACGGCAACAAGTTTGACTACACCTGCCTCCCTCTGGCCTCCACCACCCAGTTCAGCAGGGCCGTGTTTGACGGTAGGTAGCGTTTTGTGTTGGGTTTTTAGACATTTGGATGAATATTGCAAAACCTTAATTACATGAAATATTGTTGTCAATTGCACATGTTCAAAACAGTATTTCTAGGATACAAAAATGTGAGATTTAGAGATTTCTACTGGTTAAATATATTATTGTATTAACTGTTGGATGGTCCAGAACGTTCTACAACTAAACAACTGCAAATCTGAAATAATTCCCTTCAACCTACAAAATTCCTCAAACATAATCAATAATAGCCTTGGTTCATTCTCATCAAATATCAAATCAACAGCCAGAAACCTCGGAGTTCAGTTTGATTCTAGCCTCACCTTTGCAGCTCATATCAATAAAATCACACAGTCATGCTTCTTTCACTTACGCAGTATCTCCAAACTAAAACCCATCCTCTCCCAGTCAGATGTGGAAAAAGTCATCCACGCCCTCATTTTCAGCACAAAAGGGTCTGGTTCCAGCATATATTACAGAACTTTTAACCCCTTATGAGCCGGCCCTGAGATCCTCAGGTGGGGGCCTCCTGGCTGTTCCAAGGTTGAGACTTGTAACTAAAGGTGACAGGGCCTTTTCCATCAGGGCCCCTCGACTTTGGAATGACCTCCCCGTGGAAATAAGGCTTGCAGAAACAGTCACCGCTTTAAAATCACTTCTTAAAACTCATTTTTATAGACTTGCTTTTGTTCTTCCTTTACAATTTTACATCTCTTAATGTTTTAGTTCTTATTGCTTCTCTTTTACTCGCCTTTTAAAGCTTCAGTCCCGCTGGTCTCAGGTTCTGTGGTTGGGTTCCTGTGTTGGCCGGGTACTCGTGGGTTCTTATGATGTCTTTGTTTTAATGACGTCTCAGGTTGTCTCAGCTCAGGTGATGTCATGTGAAACATATCAAAGCTCTTATGACTTCCATGGATTTTTATTTCTAATAATGTCTCAATAATATTGTTGTTTGGGCTGAACGTATAGTTTGTGTTTTAATCTTGTCTAGGTTCTCTCCCCTTGAGTGTTCTCTTGTTGTTTGGTTGTCCTTGCCTTGCTGCTTTGTTTTTCTGCGTGTCAAAGCACTTTGTAAAACCTTGTTTTTTAAAGTGCTATATAAATAAAGTTATTATTATTATTATTATTATTATTATTATTATTAATATGGCATTCCCAGAGTGAGGGTCTAAATTTAAGAAAGCTGTAATTTATTATCTCACTGTATATTTTAATTATCAACTCTGTTTTCTGACATACTGTGTTCTGTGTTGATTCCAGGATGCCACTACTACTACCTCCCCTGGGGGAATGTTAAGCCAGTGGTGGTTCTGTCCTCAGAGTGGGAGGATATCCAACCCAGGATTGAAGCTCTAAACATGCTGCTCACGGTCATAGACAGACTGGTGGGTGTTGTGTTTGTGTTTGAGTTTCTGCTCTCTATCTTTGAGCCAAATCAGGATAATTCTTGCTTCTTTTAACTTCTTTTACATTTCAACATTATTGTGCATATATTTAATTGTTTGATTAGGAGGCGAACCTTCAGCGGGTGAGTCTGGAAGTGAAGGCGGGCAGTGACATGGAGGAAGTGGAGCTCAGGGTGGTGGAGCTGTTGGATCAGATCATCGCAGACTGCAGGTAAACACTGTTAACTGGACCAGCAAGGCTAGCAATATAGTTTGGATGCATACAGTCTAACAATTAGTGAACAGGGGATCACCTGAGTGCAGTTAATGTAGAATAAGATACCTGTGTCTGGAAGGTTCAGTCATTAGTTAATCAGTTTTCCTAGCTACCATTCCACCATGAAGACAAAAGAACACTCCAAGCAACTCAGAGTAAAGATCACTGAAAAGTCAGGGGATAGTGAACTTACTCAATGCTAATGCTAGCTTTCCACCCAAATATAAAAACACATCATAGTCAACTACCACTATCACTACTTCCTGTGTGCCTTTTTTTGCAGTGAAGAGCTCCCCTCTCTCGACCACTGGCAATGTGCGACCTCTCTGGATCACTCTTTGAGGCACATTCGAACCCTCCACCTGCAGCAGATAGTTGCAGGAGCGCTGGCTCTAAAGCACGGACCTGAAACCGACCTCTCAACGGTGCTGGAGCAGGCCGAGGACTGGGCCAGCAGGCTGAGGAGCATGGCAGAGGAGGTGAGTTATTTAGATGTTCTAGCCTTTGAAAGTTCTAGTTGTGTCACTCGACACGCTCCCTCTATTTTGTCTCTCATCCCAGCCCCAGAACAGTCTTCCAGACATCGTGATATGGATGCTGCAGGGCGACCGCAGAGTGGCGTATCACCGCATCCCAGCACACACTGTGATTTTCTCTCAGAATAACTGCGGGAAACACTGTGGACAGCTGCAGACCGTCTTCCTTAAGGTAATCACAAACAGGACACTTTTGTGGACTTTATACGACTTACAATAGATTATCCAGGGACTTAGCCTATATCTGCTGATATCTGAAAGGTTACCCTTCCCTTTAGCCCTGACTTAGAGTCAACTTTTTCCCAACCCTAGATGGCAACAAACCATAAAATACTCAAACATTGTTGTTCCTGATATGTTATTTTCTCCTTTGGTCTACTTTTTTGTTTGTTTTTTTTATGTTTGTTTGTCAGTATCCACAGAGCAGCGGTGGAGAGGCCAAACTTCCTGGTCAGCTGAGAGTCAAAGTCTGGTTTGGATTGGCTGCTGACGTCAAACATTTCAACCAATACGCTGAAGGAAAACTGTCAGTGTTTGCTGAGTCGGTAAGATCAGACTGCTGCTGTTTGAGACCTACCCATCCGTTGTTCATGTCACATTAATGCATTAATGAAATTGTGTTACTACACTCCTGACAAACCCTGCCTACTCTTTGGTTAACATTAAAACAGCTGTAAAGCCCTTAAGCCCAGTTAAAACCACAGTTCACACCACAGCTAGACCACTTATTTATCTATTTTATTTTGTTTAACCTTTATTTAACCAGGGGAACAACCTCACTTAGAGTAAAAATCTCTTTTTCAAGAGTGTCCTGGCCAAGATAGCAGCAGCACAGTCAAAGTTACAGACAAACAACAAGTAAACATACAAGTACACACATTTAAGAATAGATTTGTCGTTGCAAACTCAAGAGCACATTTGAACATTTTGACAGCATGACTTCTTTATCTTTGGCTTAGATTTTTCCTCAAATATTGAATTAAAACCTACCTTTGTGCTCAAAGATTTTTTGCGTTTGTACTTATTATGGCCACCTGTTCTCAAATCTTTAGTTGCTTACTCAGATTTCTTATGCTTCTGCTTAAATTATTCTCCTCTCATTCAAGTTGCTTCTGCTTTCTTGTTAATTGATTTTTGTCTGTGTGTACGAAACTTTCTCTACACACAAATGAAACTTTATCTGCATGTGCATGAAACTTTCTCTAAACACCTATGAAACTGCACGTGTTCTGTTCATGCATATGAAAGTTGATCTGAATAGGCATTGAAACTTTCTGTTTGTGTGCAAAGATTTTTCAATGCCAGGGCAAAAGTTCCTCTGAAACTTTTCCTGTGTGCAAAGAAAACATTCTCTACATGCATATTTGCACAAAACTTTCTCTGCCCACCTGAAAAACCTTTTCTATGTGCGTACGAAACTCTCTCTAAGCCCCTATGAAACTTTGCACAAATTCTCTTCATGCATATAATGGGTATGGAAACTTTCTCTGCTCACGTACGGAACTTCCTCTAATAACCTACAAAATTTCTCTGCATGCGTATGAAACTTTCTTTGCATGTGAACAAAACTTTCTCCACATCTTTAAGAAACTTCCTCTGTGGGCTCAAATGCATTTTGACTTTTAATATTTTGATGAATCAATCATTAGTTATTCAACCAAACTTGTACAGAATGGACCAATCATATTTGTTCTGACTTCACTACGGTTGTTTTCACACCTGATAGCCTGGGGGGACTCGGTCCATTTTGGAACGAAAATTGCAGCAATGTTGCACTTTCCTTTGGTTTGGTTTGCATTCATACTGCTCTTTATTAAACGGACCAAACCGTCTGAACACCTACTACATCTGCTCGATAGGGGCGCTGTCGTCACAAACAAATGGCGACCAAGAAGAAAAGCCGGCATAGAAGAAGGTGAAGTGAGGAAATCCAGCTCCTTCCACCGGTCTTTTTTTTTACAAATAAACAATGAAAAAAACACAGAATTTATGTGTCTTGGGGTTTCTGCTCTTGCATTGGGGCATAAGGAGCAGACAGCGAGACGGTGAGTTGTCCAACATGTCGTTCTTTACACAAGACGAATAAATCAGCACAGACTATGACGTGTTGCCATGGCTACACAGACGCCAAAGCGAGGTACTGACATGTATTTGAATGTATTAAATCACATATAAATCCTTAAATCATTATGCTTTATGCCATTTCTTATCTTTGGTTCACAAGTTGGGCCGATTTGCTTTCACACCTCCAACGAACTGCACCAGGGTTTGGTTGGAGGAGGACCGAGACCCCCCTGTTTTCATGCGGACCAGAGTCTGCTTGTTTGGTCCGCACCAGAGTTTGTGTGAGCTTTCACACCACCCCAGATGAACCGGACTATCCGGGAAAACGGACCAGAGTTCATTTAAAGCGGAACAAACAGCTCTGGTGTGAATGCGCCCTAAGAGTCCCAACATGGACTAAAGTCAAACTCATGTTGTCTGTGAATGGGAGGTAAAACCACTATGTACATTTAACCATAATAAAACTAAACATGAGGACCTTCTGTGGCTGCCAAACTGGATTCCTTCATTTTGCATTAATGTTTATTTAAATGATGTTTGTTTTTCTTTTTTCAGTATGAGAACCAGACCCGGCTCGCCCTGGTGGGCAGTTGGGGGACTACAGGTCTGACCTATCCAAAGTTCAGCGACGTCACTGGGAGGTTCAATCTGCCCAAAGAGAGCTTCAAACCCTCACCAGGCTGGACCTGGGCCGGAGAATGGTTCATCAGCCCCGAGAAGACGTAAGTGGAAAATCTCCTCTGTCATTAATCTGCTCATTCTGTATCTCCACCAGGATTTACACACCTCTTTGACATACAGGCAAATACTCAAATATTTCCTTTTTAAATTCCTCATATTTCACATTTTTCTGTTTTCATTCAAACATTTCTTGAATCGAGGAAGACAGCACTGGTCTCTGCTTGTCATGTTGTTGTATTGTGTTGGTTGAGAGCCCACTGTGCTGGAATTATACATACTGTGCATTTATTTATTCATTTCTTTATTGATAAGAACAGTGCACATTAATCAACACATCTGCAACACACGTCAAGGTACCTATGCCAGAATTAGCATGACAGCTACATGTGATTTGTTGTCTTAAGGTAGGTAACTACAAAACAAAAGCAGCAAGCAGATTTAAAATTAGAGGACACAGAAAACTCTGTGTTAGGAGAGGAGCTGTTTATTAAACCAATGTTTGAGTTTCTTTTTAAACGTGAAAAAGTTGTCTGTCTCTGGTATGTGTTGGTCGGTTTATTAATGTGTGCTTCTAATGCCCTCTGGCATTTGTTTTGTTATTGCCCAAGCCCATTTAAACACTTAGAAAATAAGACAGACATCAGTATATGTTTGATAACTGCCAAAGTTTAAAATCATATACTTACTAGGGCTGAACAATTTGCAAAAACAATCTATTTGTGACTTTTTTCCCCCTGATAATGCCACTTAATATGTGATTATTTTTAGGTTCCTTACCATTCTGTTTTATAATCAAACAGTCAGAGACACTCATCATACATTTAAGCATTTTACTGCGAAATGGTTTTACTTGCTGGAGAAGGCTCTGCTTGAAAGATGCTCCCCGGGTTAGTCAAGCAGCATGCTTTGACTTTACAGGAGGTGCTAGCTAGAAACCCCCATGATGATGGATACATAGAAAACAATGAAATATTTTCATAAGCAGTTAATCCAAAGTAGCGTGAATGTGAACATGAGGGTGCAACAAGCTTTAAGCTATAAAGGAGGAGGCTGGGGTGGAGGAGGTGAAGCTATGCCAGCAGCATCAATGCAAGCAGGGATTAGTGAGAAGTACGTCATATTTAAATACACCACTGTGTTGAGAGAAAGAGCTGTGATTGGCTGTGGGAGCTGGGAGGTGATAATTGGGATCACCTGGCTATCAGCTAAGTGGCTGAGTGCATGACTTTCGTGACTTTTGCTTTTAATTGTTTTCTTGTATTCTTTGTATCAGTTTTCTTGATGTGTTTTATTAGTTGTACTCTCGACATCATTGAAAATGAGGGAACAACCTCAATGATTTTCCGAGATTAAATAAAGGTTGAATGAATGAATGAATGAATGAATGAATGAACTAACTCCAAGCTTTATCAATATTAGATAGAAAGAAACACAATTAAAAAAAAAAAAACTTATGGCAACAATTTTTGCTCATATTGCTAATTTGATATCACTATCACTATCATGTCAATCTTGTTTTGAGAAAAACATACGTAAAACCAAAAAGGAGGATTTTTGTTAACCATTCTAAAAAAAAAGTGGACACCGGGCCTGCAGATGGCCTAGCGGTCTAAGGCGTGACCCACATACGTGGGTGGCCTGGGTTTGAATTGGGCCTGTGGCCCTTTGCTGCATGTTTCTCCCCACTCTCATCCCATTTCTAAACCTATCCTCTGTCCTCCACTGCCAATATAATGGCATGAAAAGCTCCCCCAAAGTGGACACTTAAATTTTTGCATAAAATGCATAACATTTCTACTGGGGAAAAAAAAAAATGCCATTTTGACACATTTAAAGTTAAAGAAATACTGCAACTTCTGCAATTTGTAAAATGCAGCAAGCCATATTGCGATTTAATTTAATTTAATTTTCAATTAATTGCCCAGCCCTAATATTTACCAATGATGCTGCAGTAATGAAAGTGTCCAGGATTTTTACCATCTTTTTGAAGAGAGATGATAATCCTTGGTTTTAGACTTTATCCATGAAGAGATGATTTTTTCCGACATTAGACACAGTTATGTCTTGTGCTGAACACTGGTTTGCTAGGATCGGGCTTTAATGGGACCTGAATCCCACTTTATTTGCTATTTATATTTTTATGAACTGTGTTTTCCTTAAAGCAAAACCTTAAATCTGCCGATCTTGCCTGGTTTCTGCCTGGAACTGTTGGCTGAGTGATACCAGGGACATTAATCCACAAACACAATGTCTTTAGATAATAAGTTTGTACAGTGCCAATGCTATGTCCCTTTTTCTCTCACTCCTTATTAAATGTTTTAATGAATGAATGAAAAGATGGATTACTAATAATTATAAAAGGACAGATGAGTTATGTTGTCGGAGCTTGGTCCTTGGGGTGTGTTTCCATTGGAGAACCTTCCACCTCTCTGTGGAACACTTTGCCCTCAGGCTGCAGTCTCCACTTCAGGGTCACTCCACTAGATCCGCTCTCTGTCAGCCTGTCGTAGAGCTGGGATACACAAATGGAAACCAGCTGAAACATTTGCTCACATCTGCTTAGTATGCTAGCCGCTAGCATTAGTTTGAAACATGGTCAGAGAAACAAAGATAAAAAAAAAAATCTTTTTATTTTCTGACAGTTTCTGTAGCCTTGCCTTTGTCAGGAGGTCTGCCTTCACAGAAGGGTCGTTCAAATCCACAGAGAAGTCCACCGGCTTCACCCTCAGCTTCATCACTTTCTTCTGTTTTGCTGTGTTAAACAAGGAGGGGAACATGGTCTGAAGTTGGGTTGTTGTGTGAAATTTTACCCATTTATTCGGAAAATTTTACCCTTTTATGGAAAAAATTGTTTATTTTTAATTTGATGGCAACACATCTCAAAAAAATAGGGACAGGCACACCATTGTAGCATCCATCCTTCTTTAACAACAGTCTGTAAATGTCTGGGAGATGAGGAGACCAGCTGTTAGAGTTTTGGGAGAGGAATGTTGTCCCATTCTTGTCAGATGTAGAATTCAAGCTGCTTAACAGACCTGGGATTTCTTTTCGGGATTTTTTATTTAATGATGCGCAAAATGTTTCTATTGGTGAAAGGTCTGGACTGCAGGCAGGCCAGTTCAGCACCTAGACTCTTGTCCTGTGAAGCCATGCTGTTGTGATGGATGTGGTATGTGGTTAAGCATTGTCTTGCTGATATAGTCAAGGCCTTCCCTGACAGAGATGTCATCTGACTGGGAGCTTGCTCTACTTTTCAGCATTGATATTTCCTTTTCAGATGTGAAAGCTCCCCAAGCCACAGGCACTAATAGTCCGAACAGCTTTTCATTTTGCCTCAGTCTATTTTAAATGAGCTTTTGCCCGGACACGACAGTGGCGTTTCTTGATCACGATCAAATATGGCTTCGTCTTTGCATGATACAGTTTTAACTTGGCTTTGTGGATGGCACGGCCAACTGTGTTGACAGTTATATGGAAGTGTTCCTGAGCCCATGCAGTGATTTCCAGTACAGAGGGTACGGGAAATTTTTCGTTCAGTACATACATTGGTTTTGAAGTCATGGTTTGGTTTTAAAAAAAAAAAGTATTTTAAAATAAATAGGCTGAATAAATTCATTTAAATTAATAATAATGTTGCAACCTCCTTCAAAAAGATCTTCAACGAATAAAAACACTGAAAAACATTTTTCAAATACTATTTTTTTTTCTATATTGCCACATTGATACCCTATCCTTGTCAAAGTTCCCAGTTGACCCTGAACACATCATCATATAACCTGTTAATTAGATAGATAGATAGATAGATAGATAGATAGATAGATAGATAGACAGATGTACTTTATTGATCATAAATTGGGAAATTTTCGAAATTGGTTAAGTGCACTAATTAGCGTCTATCCTGCCGATTTCAACAGACTTCAGCATTGGATTACTTTTTTAACCGATGGTTAATGTTGGGATGATGTAACTTTGCAAAGCAGATGGATACGCCCGTTTCTGTTTCTCACTGGCGTATTCATCTTGCAAAGCTCCCGTCTGAACCGTTTGGGCCTGGTTAGAAAGTGACAGGACCAATCAGTGATGAGCAGCAGTACTTTCAGGAGTGGCGAGTTGTTTTCTTTTCAAAGGCTCTGCCCTTTCCCAAATGCCGTCTATGAGAGGTTTACCAGATAGGCGTATCAGGTTAGGTATGATGTAGATGGTGGGATATTCAAAATCTTTGCGATTTTGCATTAAGGGACTTTTTTTTTAAATTGTTGCCAATTCTAAGATATAGCTTTATGCAGATTGGTGAACCTCTGCCCATCTTTACTTCTGAAAGACTCTGGCTCTTGTAAATGCTCAGTTTCTACCCAGTCATGTTACTGACCTGTTGACAGTAACCAAATTAGGTAGCAAAATGCTCTTCCACCATTTTCTTTCCAGCCTTTTGTTGCACTGTCTCTATTTATTTTTAAATGTTTTGCTGCTATAAAATTTAAAATGAGCTGATACTTTTCTTACATCTGAAATTTGGGTTTTCGAGACTTAATAATTACTGCATTCTTTTTTTATTTACATTTTACATAGCATCCCAATTTTTGGGGGAATTTAGTTGTATATTTTGGTTCTTGTAATCTCCGAACTGCAGCATTATTACATATAACATACAGTGCTTAACAAATTAATCAGACCACCTGTCATGTTTGTCTAAGAGACCATCCAGCATCATGAAGTGCTTTAATACAGACTCTTTCATTTTCAGTGAGCTCTCCACGTTTTACCATTTTGAACAGGAATGAGGGATTTCAAACTGAATTCACCTTCTAATACCCAAATTTGAGCCAGCTCACTGGGCTTCTCTGAGAAGTCAGAAATGAATCAAGCATAACATTCAACCACTAAAACTCATTTTTCTGTTCAGGAATGCAAGTAAATAACTATAATTTGACATATTAATCAAGAAATATTAATGTGATTTACTATTTTTTCAGTTTTTTTGTAAATCAGTAAATGTGAAAATTCATGGATAACAATAATAATTATACTTTTGCATTAAAAATATCATTTGGGTTAAAGAGCTTCTACATATTTGTGTATTAACCATTGCATTGCACCATTACTATATATCTGTGGTGGATCCTAAGGCTACACTGGTTTAGAACCAGTAAATTCATCACTTAGTCTTGGACTACAGCTTACCTCGCTCGGCACACACAAATGGGTATTCCCCATCACATGACAGTGGCCTCCACTTTCCTGAGCTCTGCATATTTGCAACACCACAAACTACCCTCATGGTGCCTATGGTGTTGCTAGAACCCCAGTATGTGAACGTGGAGGCAGTCCCATCAGACCAGTGAACGTCAGGATCTCTGTACAAACCAATCCACGCTTTAGAAACACTTGGGCGTAAGCTGTGGATCTCCTGGTTCTCGGTTTCATTCCTAATGGTAGCCAGGTCTATGAAGTTCTCCCTGCAGTATGTTCGTGCATCGGACCAGTCCAACTTTTCATTGACATACACATATTCTGGATCTTGCTGTGTTCCTGTAGTAGGAAAAGATTTTTTTTTTTTTTTTTTCCAGAGATGGCCAAACCATATTCGAGATGATATCAGTTTTTAATTTGTTTTTCTCTTACCTTTGTAACACATAAAGTTGATCTTCTTAGTGCAGGACTCATCCCACCATCTGTCAGTGGCTGCAACCATAACACAGAACTGACTACCTGCATAAAAGTCAGGCTCGTTGTCAATGATAGACTGCCAGAACCTAAAATCAGCCCCACTGCCACTGTACCCATCAGACCACTTCCATTCGATCTTACTGAACAGGCCGATCCAGACGTAGGCTCCTTGATGAAGATGTGAAACTGCCGATATAAAGTGGTCTACTGCATTAGAGTTTTCAACAGTGGCCAGGTCTGTGTACTTCTCTCTGCAGTAGGTCTGGGCTTCAGTCCAGGTCTTAGGATCAGCAACGTAGACATACCGACGAGGAAGACATGAGGAGCTTTGCCACCCTGTAAGAAAATGTCGAATCTTGAGTTTCAGACATAATTTTTCTTCAGCTCATCACATCCAATAGCATCACAGAAAAAAATCAACACTTTAAAATAACTGACCTGAGGCAATCAGGAGACCCAGCACAATCCTCTCCATCATCAATCTGACGCTCAGTGGGTTGTATGTGACAGACTAAAAAACCTTTCTAATATCAATAACAAAAGCATGCAAATCCAAGGAAATTCAAAACCAGCTCCCAGTTCCAGCGACTGGCACAGTCCACGACACGAAAAATTTCTTTATGCAGGTTAATGATGTGATGTCATGGAATTATCCATAAAGGTTGTTCATGTCTGTTGTTATTAAAAAATATGGTTCTTCTTTTCATTTTAAATCACTCTATAAATGGTATTTTCACACAATGGAATATCTCCTTTTTGAGATCAGTGCTAATTTGGCAGCAGTTTTATATTTAGTTTTAGTCTTTTCTGACTTTGATGTTAGAATTCCAATGATGATCTCAGAATTCAACAAAAAATTCTAAATTCCGATGGTCAGAATTTGTTAATCTCAAAATTCTGATTTTAATCTGAGAATTCTATGAAAAAATGTCTGAATTCGGATGGTCAGAATTCTAACTTTGATCTCACAATTCTGTAACCTTGCAAAGTAGATGGATATGCCTGTTTCCGTGTTTCTCACTGGCAAATCCATCTTGCAAAGCTCCCGTCTGAACCGTTTGGGCCCGGTTAGAAAGTGACAGGACCAATCAGTGATGAGCAGCAGTACTTTCACGAGTGGCGGAGTCGTGACGTAAACAAGCAGCAACAAGGGACTGGTGCAATTTTGGCGGAAGAGCTTAGCGTGGATGCTGCTAAAGCGTAAGTTTGATCAGAACTTGACGACATTTCCTTGTTAAAGAGGAACAAAGAATAGCAGTGAGTTGTTTTCTTTTCAAAAACGACAAAAGTCTCATGTTATGCAGTTCTATATGGAATTTACTCCTCGGTAGCTGCAATGACGTCACATGTTTTTGCTCTGATTGGTCCATAACGATGTGACAGACAGAACATTCATCCAATCACCCTACGAGGTTTTTTTAAAGGCTCTGCCCTTTCCCAAACACTATATATCGAAGGTTTTCTAGATAGATGTGTGAAACAAATCCATCTGGTGTGTCAGGTTAGGAATTCTGACTTTGAGCTTAGAATTCTGACTTATTTTGTGGAATTCTCACTTTGATCTACAAATTCTGCCTTATTCTCAGAATTCTGACTTTGATCTTAAAATTTTACTTTGATCTCAGAGGTCTGACTTTTTTGTAGAAGTCTCACTTTGATCTTAAATTTTTCACTTTGGTCTTAGAATTCTGCCTTAATCTCAGGATTCTGACTTTGATCTTAAAAACCATGACTTTGATTTCAGAAGTCTGACTTTTTCTCAGAATTCTGACTGCTCCTAGAGCTTTTTTTCATACAGTTTTGTCTTTGATCTTAGAGGTCTGACTTTAATCCCAGAATTCTTATATCAATCGCTGAAATGTGACTTAAATCTAAGAATTTGTTATTTAATCTCAGAATTCTGTCTTTGATCTCAGATGTCTGATTTAGAATTGTGACTTTAATCTTGGAAGTCTGACTTAGATCCTAGAATTCTGCAGTTTCTTACTCAGAATGCTGTCCTCCCTCCTAAAATTTATGATTTCTTTCTCAAAATTGTCCCTTTTAGCTGTCCTTATTTTATGTCAATTACCTGACGTACATTAAACAAGGATTCTTGTGTAATGTACTGCTTTTACAGCACGGATGGAATCATTTTTTGTTTATTGATATTGATACCCTTGTTGATACTTCATGAGATTACAATTCTTTATTGATAATATCAATACTTTTTTATTTCTTTTTTTTAACTGATAGCAACCTGTCTTTCCAATACAATGAATAAAATCAGACTCCACCCATCCATTTAACTGGAGCCGGGGGACCGGGGAAGAAAACTTATGACCATCCCAAGACTGACCTTTAAATTTTTGCCAAAAATCAACACTTTTGGAACAGACTTCATATCACATATGTTTTAATCAGCTCTCCTTAAAGTACTAATGACGTTCGTGTTTGCAGATAATTGGGAATTCTCTACTCTAGTTTTATTGGATCTATCAGTGTTTTCAGCACATTAATCATTGAATTAGGAAAGATAAGAAAATTAAGGAAACTTTCCTCTCCAGCTCTCCTGGTGCCTTGTCAAGTACATCTTTTCTTGTTCATTATCTCAACACAAACAACAGAGGTGAAAATATCAAAAGGCCAAACATCAGCCATGTCATGTTGCATCACTTGCAGGCTGTCAGGATACTGCAACAGGAACCAGTGTAACCAAACTCCATGTCATGTGAAGTGAGGACTGTGCTAATGTTGCTAAATGTTCCATGACATTTCCTGAGTCAAATGTTTGCAAATGCAGACTTTCACCAGGTATTTGCATGAGTGATGCTGCTTTTCTTGGCAAGGTCACCTTTGAAAAAGAGAGCTCTGACCTCACAGAGGAAAACCTGGTTAAATTACAGTTAATCCGATTTAAAATAATTATATTGGATCAGCAGTTTTAGATGTAATCACTGGTCAGTAGGTTAACATTGGTGCAAATTGTTGAAAGGCTACAAAAGCAGACTTCAGCCTCCCTTGTAAGGGTTTCTGTTCAAAACAACCAAGAAAACAAAATCAGTGTAAATTAACCTGGTCCTGGCTTAAGCAGCCCTTTTCAATGCCCTGATGGTAGCTAAACATGATAAAATTGTGGGCATCCTTTATAGGATTGAATGTGCAATCTTTGATGCCCTCTCAGTGGAAAAGAAAATGACAAGGTAAGCTCTCGGAAGCTCCCCAAGTGGGTAAAATAGGACTAAGTGAGCCCTCTAAGGAGACAAAATCTGTAGACCACCTTTGAACAAACAAGTCTGATCTGTCTGAGATACTGTCAAAGTTCAGGGGAAGAAGGGTTTCTGCTTTAGGGACCTCAGAATTCAGTAAGAGTTCAATAAGCACCACTAAATCTGAGACTGTGGTTCTCTACTGGAAAACAGTGGATTTCACCCTCTGGATGGGGAGTGAGTCTTTTCCCCAAGTGAAGGACTTCAAGCATGTCAGGATGCTTGAGCCAGAAAGCAAAGCTTGATCTATGTTCCAAACCTCACCTCTGGTCATGACTTTTCGGTAATGAGCGAAAGAATGAGATTGTGGCCAATATAAGATTCCTCAGGAGGGCTAGGCTCAGCTTTGGAGATAGGGTGAGGAGCTCCGACACCCGGAGGGATCTCAAAGTCGAGGCGCTGCTCCTTCATGTCCAAAGGAGCAGATAAGCAGAAGGAGATGGGTGGTTTGATGTTCAGATGAGATCTTAATGAGTACAACACAGGCGCATGTATTACAGACGAGATGAAGTTATTACTGATCTAAACAGGACGGAGGATGAGGAGCTGACACACAGAGACTGTAAACTCGCTGGAATATTGCCAGATAACCAGGGCCCACCAGGGCTACCCTGAAATCTGACTGGCTTTCTTACAATGACTGGTCATTTGCCTTGTCACCTGTTTATCTAATCACTAATCTTTACCTAAATTTGACTGGGTATACTGACCTCCATATCATAAAGGTGATGTGTATGAAGTTGGCCCTAGTATTCTTATGATTTCCTGTTTATGTGTCTCAGTGGAAAAAGTGGAAAAGAATGATGCTCTGGCTGTAGACCGCCTCTTAGACACTGAGACATCAGCTCTACCAGGACAAAAGTGACCGAGTTTGCTGGTATGATTTATTTACTGTTTTAATTCTAGTTAAATGAACTGTGGCTAGCTCAAGCTAGCTCAAGCTAGCTGTGTTAGTGTATTTTCATGGAGACAGATTGTTTTTCCAAAAGCACAGGGTTTAGTTGGCTATATTAGGCTTTTTTGATTAGATGTTGTAGGTCAGTCTAGGTGTGAAAGGCTAAAAGTATGTAATACACCCATAACCTAACCTTAACCCTTGACAGAGGTGCTGTCTGACAACGTTAAGTTATACAGGAAAACATACAAAAACTCACAAATTTCTGTTTATACCTATGCCACCATATATACTGTTTATTGCTTTGATCAGTCAAAAAAAAGCATCAAAAGTCAAAAGTACATCTTAAATATTTAATTTAGAAGAAATTTACAGACTTCACACATTTTAGACACTCCACAACACAATCTATGTGACTACCTGTACATGTGTGCTGTATGCATATTAGTAGAGATGGCTCAGATCATCTCGTGGAGTTGTTGATATGTCATACAATTTCGATTTGCAACCGTCACTCCATCTGTTCTCTGTCCTGATGTTTTCTTTCCACTTCGCCATGAAACCCCAGTAACATCTGTGTTCTCCTGATTCCATCTCAGTGGTGGTTTTGCTCCATTCAAGGCCATGCACTGCATTTTCTAGAACTGTTTCTCAAAAGTACTGCCCAGCTTTAACTTAGTGCAATAAAGCCGGGTATACACTGTGCAATTTCAAGCCAACCATACGACTGTCATGGCAGAAAGTCAACTCATACTTTACAACTGAATCGCTTACGACGCATGACCAAAAGTGGTGGGAGTATCGATACTACAGTATCGATACGTCAATATTGAAAAAGTACTCTTTTGGTATCGATCCCTCTAGTAAAGTATCGATACCAAATGAGTCCTTTCAAAAACGTCTCACCACTGCTTCTCCTCCAGACTTTTTTGGCTTTACTGCTCGTCTGCGTCATGTGAATTTGGAGACCAATCGGACATTGATCCTGTCATACCATGTGACTTTGGGGATCAATCATTAATGAGTAGCAGATTTCAGCAACTCTACCCGCTCGCATATGAATTCATTTTATAGTCTGTGATGTGAACCTGGCTGCCTTTCTCACTCAGTGTGGTCTCCAGTAAATTTCAAAATTGTAAGAAAACATAAAAAATACTGAGACCACATGCCAATACCATAAAATGTATAAAGACTAAGTTGTAGAAACATAAAAAGATAAATATTTCTATGAAAATCATTGATGACTTGTATTTCTTACAGTTTTGCTTGAAACTAGCCATTCTATCTGAATTAAACAAAAATAAAATTGGGCATTTTTAGGCTGTTTATATTTCAATGTTATATACACATTTATGCTATGTAAATATTTGATTTACTTTATTTTTTACCTGCTTGCACAATCATTTTATTTTATTTGAAGTTTCGCCCTTAATGAATTTCTGAATGATATGCATTCACCTTTTTATTTGCCTGAAATTTGTACCTTTTGAAAGTTTGTGAGTTCAATATTTTATTCTTTCTTCAAAAGTATCAGTGTCAGTAAATAAAATTATGTTGAAAAGTATCGGTATCGAATTAAAAAAATTGGTATCTCTCATCTCTAACGACCATCATGCACAAGTTGTGTGCTCACTGTAAGGTCTGACGGTCATGTGCAACCTGAGTGCTCACTCTGTTCGAGTGAAGTCGGGAAAGACTGTGACAGAAACCTTTATATAAAAGTCTCATACACTGAAGGTGAAGTGTTTCCTGTCATATTCTCTCTGTCACGCTTTATCTCTCTGTCTCACACAAATAAACAGCATCGCCATTCGTGTCAGCTACAGGTCTGCAGGTAGGAATGTTTCCTGCTCGTTTATTTCCGTTATCATAGCAGAGTGCATCAGAAAGTCATGCCAGCTGTTGTCATGGTAATTTAGGACGTTGTCTGACAGTTTACAAAGGAAAATAATCCCCCAGTTGTTTATTCTGCTCACGTTTCTGCTCTCATTGTGAAGTGTCTTGACTCGTACGACCAAAATATCAAACATGCCGGAAATCCTTCTGACCAGTCGAGAGTAGGTCGTCAGGTCTTATTGGGGCTGTGGTTGGTCGTCGTTACCCCCTGTACACAGCACGACAAACTACGCCTGATCTGACTGAAAGTCGGCCTGTAAAATTCGTGGCTGAATCGAAGGAAAATTGCACACCGTATACCCGGCTTTAGGGGATGATAAAGGGTCTCATATATGCTGATGACTTATTATTTCATTGCTAATGTTGTTTGATATTATCTGGGTAAAAAACAAACAAACAAACAAACAAACAAAACAAAAAAACAGCTTCTATTCACCATGTACATTGCCTCTAGCACTACATGGCAGCACCTGTGTCTAATGGAACTTGCACTTACTGATGTTGTCTAGATCTTTGTTTGCGTTGTACCTAATCTCAGGCGTGCATTACTTTGGACAAAAGTGTCTGCTAAAAG